>NC_090924.1:826151352-827401352 GCF_040938575.1 Ambystoma mexicanum | reverse complement strand
TAGACTACAATGCATACAAATATGGGGCTTATATATGGAGAGTAAAGTAAGCATACAAGAGGCAGTATCATTAGCAACTGTGTATAATCTAAATGATTGTATTCACGCACAAAAATGATTGCTGTGTTTCAGGCCTGCTTCTTCCCCTATATATGTACATCATAACATGCGATTAAATTCTAAGGAAAGTATTGTAAGAACATGTGAGAATAGCAATATCTATAAATATAATACCTTTTGAAAGTTAACTTTCTGCCTGTCAGTAAATAAACCCACCTGGCCTAGATATGTCAGTGAACAAAAACAAAGGGGCTACACATGTGATGTCATCAGTGATGTCATCAATGACATGTGTGATGTCATCTTTGATGTCCTGGGTGTTAGTGTTAGCAGTGCACAGAGGTACGGGCAGTTATGGCTGCTTAGCCTAGCATAACTGGAGAATTTCAGTTTTTTTTTGGTTATACTTGAACCATAATGTCACGTTTATAAAGTTTTTTTGTGTGAATTTGACAGGTATTTAGTAGCGCAACTTAACCATAATGTCCCCTTAACAAAGTTTTTTTTAGTGAATTTGACGGGTTTTTAGTAGGGCAACTTAATCAGAACATCCCGTTAACAAAGTTTTTTTACTGAATATACACTTTCATGATGTGAATTTGGGAGATATGTACTATAATTCCCTTACTTTATATATGTAACGTAGAACATACAGAACCCCCTTGCTAATGATATTTGAAAGGTTACGGACGGGACGCCTGTCTGCGGACGGGCACGGATGAGATCAACACTACCCAAACAGTCAGGGGGTATCTGAAATTTTACTATTGTGCCATATGAGAAATGCACAAGTTTAAAAAAGAACACATAAACACATTATAAGTACTACTAAGTAACCAATTGAACCTACACTTCTCAAACATTACCCATGCATTTAATTACCATGTAGAATGAAATTGATTATACCATAACAAAAAAAGATATGCCTCCACCGTAATTACCTCACAGAAACTGTGCAGCCAGGAGCGACAGTAGACGCACACAGCACAACGAAGACAAATTACAAGAAAATAGTAAGTGAACTTCATTTTTCGTATATGTGTGTGTACTTTTTTGTATAAGGTGCAGAAAAAATAATGTATTTCTGTTGTTTTAACACAGAAGTGTGCAGTACTTTGGAGTGGCTGGAGGAGAATTTTCCGCATGGGGAAATGTCGTAAGATAGCGATAATAATGGTACACCTTCTCTGCATAAGCAAATGAATACTCAGTATTTTATGGGCATTTAACATATATATATTTATTTTTAACAGACCAGGTAAAAAAAGAAGAAAGTCCACCAAAGGACACAGAGCACGACAGCCTGAAATGCATAGAAGAGAAAATGGACATACTAAATGAGAATTTTAACAGGTTGAGGCAATTTGTGGAGGAATACGTGAGATGAAAAATAAGATATCACTGCCCCACCTGTACCTGTACCCCTTCTCCATTTCCTAGTGAACCATCCCCAAACCCTCAAGAAGAACATAAACGTATTGACGAAACATCCATCCCATCATCCCCTCACAACCAGCCCATGTTAAACCCTAATTCCCCTATATTCGTTTCAGTATCTGCTTCCCCCTGTCTTTCTCTTGATTGATGTATGTGTGTGTATTGAACATTTTTTTGTTAGTTGTAGTGGAATGATTTGGATCAAAAAATCTTTTTAAAAAAGAGTTAAAATGTCCATGGACAGTGCACCTGTTCGGACTGGCCGTAATCAATATATAATATGGATGTTCTAAGGGCAATACCCCTACCCATACCATTCGCAACCAAGATGGAACTAATCTTAGAACGCACCAGGTGTCCAAGTTGTCCGTAAATGAACAAAATGGGGGCATCCTAAGGACATTATACCCCTCCATACTGGTCACAACCAAGATGAAACATGTTCTTAGAACACACCAGGTGTCCAGGATGTCTGTAAATGAACAAAATGGGAGTGTCCTAAGGACACTATACCTGTCCGTACCGTCCGAAGCCAAGACGGAACTGTCCGTAGAACAGGCGCGGTGGCCGGCATGTCCGTAGTCAAACAAACTGGAGGTGTCCTAAGGACACTGTACCCGGCCGTACAGTCAGCAGAACATCTACGCACATGCGCATCACACCCATAAGAACTGCGAACATTGCGCCTACCGTAGCTATCTGTCTCACTTGTGTCGCGCTTTTAATTAGTTTCAGGACCCGAACACTGTCCGTAGAACACCTGTGTGCATGCGCACATCCGTTACTCTGCATTTGGTGTCCAGCGGGCACCCATTTCCTTCACGGATGTGTTCACGACGTCATCATATGACCGCACCCACGCTGAGCGTTTGGCCTAATTTTTGCAGTTTGTGTGCTTCCGCAACATTTCAAAAGAACTTATATGGACATGGGAAATTATTTTACAGTATAAAATCACCATTTCACATGTCCCATACAAAGGCTCTACCTTTCAACGTATTGTTTAGAATTTTTGCAATGCTTTTAAGTGATCAATATGGTAACAAGGCGCACCCCTCCACCCCTATTTAAGGCCACACCGCCAAGCTCATCTTCATTGTACTTCTGGCTATAGCAGATTGAGTTGTGCTGCCTTTACTGCTGTTGCGAATATTAGCCGACCAATCCTAATGGCATCCATGGCACTGTTGCTTCATTAGCCTCAGCACCACCCCCAAACCCTCCACCGCCACCACCTCCCCAAGCACCTGCAGAGGGAAATAGGCGTGAGGATGTAGAGAGCGAGGAAGAAGAGGAAGAAGAGAATGAGGTGGAGGAACTCCGCACTACAAGCACTTGCCAGGAGTCGTGGGTGTGGCGGTTGTTTACCGTTTGTGGAAACATACCAAAAGCACGTGTGAACCAGGTCAGGTGAAACCAGTGCAGTTCGTGCTGAGTCGCGGGAGACCTGGTGCATACAGCTTTGGTACGACAACCATGAAGCGACACCTAACTTTGTTCCACAGTGCGGACATTCGCAAGGTGGTACCATGTGAAGAACGTAGTAGGTTGCGTTCCTCCGCAGCATCCTCTGAGTCCGGTCCTCTCACCACAAGAGACACTCCTGTGGGAGAGTGCATTCCTCCAGCTGCCTCACAGGCCATTCGCGATGCTGTTGACCCTTACCTTGCGAGGGTCACAATATTGTGTATGTACTGCGAGGCAGTACTCTGCAGGGGGGAGACTGTTCGAAGTGCTTTTGAGACACGGTCACAGAGCACCAGAAGTACTGCTCCCTACCTAAGTAAAGTTCACCCTACATCTTTCTCTCTCCACCTGCTCTTTTTTATCCCCGTGGTTGGTGTCCCTTCCTTACCCTCCTTCACCCTCCTCTCCTAGTATGTCGTTTGTTAAAAATAAAAAATGGAAAACAACAAAAATTACAAAAAAGGCTCTTTTCAGAGCTGCCTTTCTCAGTTTAACAATGGAACTATCAAGTGGCTGGTGTAGGCCCCTGCGCTTTTTTCAAAAAGTCTGCGGACAGTCGTAGGACGCACAAAAATGGAGAGTGCAAGCAGAGCACAACCAATGCACTTTTCGCTGGCAGTACGTGGTGGCTCTGAAAAAAGAGCCTTTTGGTGGTGATTTGAGTGTTTCAAAAACTGTGGATTCAAAAAAACAGATTGCCAAATAGGTGACTATGAATCCAAAAAAAGGTTGCAATGGATTTTTAACATTTTGAAGAAAAATCTGATTGCCAGCATATGTGAGATGGACTCCATCTCTGTGAAAAATGAAAGTGCTGCAAAACAAAATGTTTTCATTGTGGAATGAGGACATGCCAACATCTGTTAGAAAGGCACAAACAGCCTTATTGACATTTCGCCTCGCCTTCTGCATTTGTGGACCAAATGCAGAAGAACGCAGCCACATTTGTCTTTGTGCAATACGGGAAAAAACTACTTGGCAATTTGGAAACATGTCCATGACCTTCGCAAGTCCTTCCTTCATTGCAAATTGCAAAGAAATTCCAGAGACATGCCCTAAACTGTTTCCTCCACAATGAATGATAATTATATCAGGATGACGCTCTGTCTGTAAAGTAGCACAGAGAGGTACCAAGTCCAGCCACTTCATTCCATGCACTCCATGCCAATGCACTTCCACATAAGAAAATCCAAGATCTGCAGATATACCGCAACTTTCTGCATGCACCTTCAACCAATGTATCCATGAGTCTCCCAAAATCCAGATAATCTGTTTTCGAGCACACAGAGCCATAGTTGTCTGGTCTCCTGTCAGGAAAAAGACATTCTGACTAAATCTCTCTGTTCGGAACACACCCACTGAACTTTACTGACCAATCCCTAGCTTCACACATTCTCATTTGCATTCGTCTCCACCCCAGAAACCCAGTTGATAATACGCGCTGCCTGCAGACTACCGCTATGTCCGCGGACACGTAGAGGATCTGAGCGTGACGACTGTATATTTAAATACTATTCCCCTTTTCCCCTTAAGATGGGCTCTGAAAAGAGCCATTTTTTGTTTGTTTTTGGGCTGATGCCTGACGGACACCTGTTATTTTGTGTTTTTTTTATTTTTTTTCTTCTTACTTTACTCCTTCTCCAAAGTAAGCCTTACATTCCAAAAGAACGTGGCATTTCCCAAAAAACATAACAAAACACCATCTGCTTCAAAATAAACCACATTACTGGAAACAAAGTTCTCGTGGCTGCAGAAAAACATACCAGCGCGTAACATGAAAGCACGCATGCCGCGATTGATGGTACGCCTCCCAATGCTTTGATCAGGACAGAAAACAGAACTGTTGTCCGATTTTCCTCTAGGGAGTAAACCAGAAACCATTACTTTCGCAGTTGGAAAGATATTAATGACTACTTGCACCAACTGTTCCAAATTTTCCAACAAAGTAGGTGAAGTCACGTAGCCCAAATGGCAAGCACCGTAGTGCAAAAGTACCACATGGGGACTGGTCATCCTACGCATATCTCTGCAAACTTGGAGAATTGCCGCAACATTGCAATCAGTCGCAGCGCTCCACACCACCTCCACTCCTCTAACATCGAAATTGGGTGCCACATGCCTACTTTTAGAATAGTGCTGTAAACCATGGACAAAAATATCTCTGAGCACCAACACCCTGACTGTCTCCACCTCTGCCTTCTTCAGTACACGCACCGCCTTTCGACACAAATGAACAATGTGAACATCTGATTGGCTGATGCCTACAGTCCCCTTTCCATGCTGGATTTGCTGTAGAACCCCGTATGTGCCATGCCCTACCCACAGACAAGCGGGGTCTACGTGCGGCACGCAACTCTTAGCCAGTCCTTCTACCCTTTCCACATCACTCGCAAATCCATTCCCTCATTGGACACAGCTAAGCAGTCACCCAACCATCCAGCAATCACATTCAAGATCTCTACATCTAACTCCGTCATCAGAGTTCTGCACTTCAAATGTACTGTTGATCACTCTGAAGGCAAGTCGCATATCATTGCAAAGCACCTACTTCAAAAATTACTGTGCAAGTGTCACAGATTTCTACTTACAGCTCCATGCAAACGCACATGCATGAGTACAAAGTACAGGTATGCATATTTTATTCAGAGAACATGAGCAACCCTTATGATTTCATTTAAACAAATTAATGGCACTAAATCTACATAGCCAATACATACCAACGCTTCCCCTTTAAGTGCAAGACTTCCGATTTTTCATTGAGAAACCGCACTACTTCTTACTGTCTCCCGCATAACCTATACATACGTAACAACCCTCCCGATTTAGGCGCGAAACTCGATTTTCCATTAAAAAGGTCACAATTTTTTACCACCTAACTTAATGCTATTTACAATGCGATCGTATGCGAAAAATAAACATTCCCGACTGCTGTGGTGACACTGAGGGTCTCCCTATTTTTCGCATTCGTACTTATAATATGAAAGTAGTCAAATTTTTCCCATCTACTATAATGACCTATCACTTACAAACCTCTCTGCTATAGACAGCACAGCTTAAAAAAAACAAGGGGATTTCATGAACTGAAAATTGTACTCATTTGCGAAGCAGGTTCAACTAACATATTGCAAATAACATATAAAGGCTGCACATAGTGAAATAAAATGCACACATACACTGTGTTGAGATATCAAAGGAGAATACTCCAACAAAAGATGCAAAATGAACGTGTACATTAACATCACTGCTTTAAACAGACAGTTACTAACTTCTTCCTTTTACAATTGCAGTGAAGACTACTCTCCTGAAAATCAACAGCATCTACACTGCAAACAACATATCCGAAGAAACCTGGTCATTCTGCAAACAAAAGTAAGTACAGTACTACCTTTATATTCTTACTGTTCCTCAAAGAGACTGTGTGGGTTATTTATGTAATTTTCACACCAAAAAAAAACATTGATTTCTGAACCATTCTACCCACAAATCCCCATTTATTTAACAAAGAATAACAGGCAGAACGGCACATAAATCCCTGTGTTTTTGGAACACAAATAACATACAGAAGCCTTAGAATGTTAGTACTACAAAACAAAAAGCTGTTTTCATTTTATACCATTATGTTTACTATTAATGCTTCTCGCCACCACTGGCTCACTTTCTACTCTCATCTGAAGCACAGTGTAGTAATATACAAAAAGAGAAATAGCCTTGCCAACTCATTGTAACTGCCCAAAGCACATTCACAAACCACCACAAACAGCTTCCCCATCAAACTCATGCACGCATGCACACAACACACGTACATTGTACAACAGACCAAACAATGCCTTCTTTTTTTTCAACAGACCCCAAAGAATGCCTACCAAAAAGCAAGTCCATAGAAAGGAACGCAGAAATAGAGCAAATGAAAATAAATGTGTCCAAAGAAAGCATCCATCTCTAGCAGAGTTTGTACAGAACGTTGGAATAAAACAGCTTATACAGTCATTTAGCTAAACAAAGGAAGCTTCAACTACTGAAACTTTGGCTCCTCTATCAAAATGTGGCAGGAAACAGAAAACGCTTTTCAAAAAATCGGCTACCAGTACTGCTAACAAATCTCCTATGAATCCTGATATAGTAACAAGAACCCATAGTAAAAAAAGTATTTTAGCAAAAATGTTTCACCACCGAGTCCTTCAGAATCTAATAAGAAGAGGAGTGAAATCATCATCAACCCTTAAAAACCTACTGTAGAAATGTAATCCTACAAGCTCTCGTAGACAGTGCAATCCTTCTCAAAAGGAAGTTATTTATTTTAGTGTTAAATAGGATGAAACCACTAACAAAACTAAGTACTAAACTACAAAAGAAACTTCTCAATAAACGGAATGTCAACAAAAATAACTTCTTAAATATTTGTGGAAGTGAATGGAGTCACACAACGACCACAGAATCATATTTTAATGAAGAAGCATACAAACAAAATTAAACAAACACAATTGCCATCCATAGCAGTGGACAAGGGTATGAAGAAATCAATAATACCATCATGGAACAGAAACACTGCTTACAAAAGTATCCCCTGAAAACTCAGAATTACCTCTCCATTCAACTGAACCAGACCGGCCAGTATACAAATGGCCCTGCATGTCAATGTGTAACATTCCTAACATATCTTTGAAATCTTTACGTCAGTTCCTCAATCAGTATGTGAAAAGTAAAGACAAAATCAAAATGAAAGTACTGCACAATATGGATATCTGTCCAGTGCGCAAATACACAGGACTACAAGGACATTCATTAGCCTGCATTTCAGGACCTATTTGCAAAAGTACCTTCCATAATATCAAAAGAATATCAATACATCATTCCAGTGTAAGAAATCTAGTGTACAAACTGTACTATGCTAAAGGTCCAGCTTTAGAATTGGCCAATTTAAATAACACTCTTCTACATGGTACACCAAAATACCTACAAGAAGAAATCGACCGTATCCAGAGAAAATATTTTGGAAGTGAAAGCCACTTACAAAATGCAATAGATTTAGAACAGACTAGCAACAATTCTGCACATAGCAAGCTTCTATTACACACATACAAAAAAGAAATACTAAAATTTAAAAGTACATTGGCTGAAGTACCAAACCATGTGTGTGTGTGTGTGTTACCGCAGAAAGTTTTACAAAAGGAACACAAAAACTATAGATGTAACATACAAAATAGAAGACAATGAAGATTCCAAATGGTTTGAATTAGCTCTCTATCTTTTAGCAGAAATCAAATACCAAATAAGTGTAGCCCTAATATGTTGCAGTTACTGCACTACAAACCTGGACAACAACCAAACTCCTTTACGTGCTATCACAAATAATTTGGAATTATTCCCAGTACCAAAACCCCTGCAACAACTCAATTTGTATGAGAGCATCATAATTCAAACAGTTCACCCATTTCAAGCAATAATATGTCTGCAACCAAAAACACAAAATTACCTCCCTCTGAATTGGCGAAAGGCATGTGTAGCAAAGTAGTTTATTTGCCATTAGATCTGACAGAAAATGAGCACACTCTAGGAGTGCAACGTCCAATAGAGCATTCTTTAATTGTCTTAGTAAATGGTGTACCAACAAAAGACAAAAAAATTTGGCAACAACTGGTGGACTTACATAAAGTTAGATAAGCCTTGCAATATCTGAAAGACAATAACGAAAACTACAAAGAAATAAATATTGAAAAAAGCTTAAGGGAAACAACTGAAATAATTCAAGAGTCATCAGAAACTGGTCAATTTGAACTTCTGGATCCTGCTCAGTATCCACTGTTTTGGGCCATTACACAATTCATCCATTGCACTCTAATGAGAGCATAGATGGTGCACTAGAAACAAAGGGTCACCAATGAGCATATGGGAAAAAAGTATAGAAGCATGTGCTTTTCCACTGCTATTTCCTACTGGCAAAGGCGGAAGATACAATGACAGACCCACTCAGATTACGGCATCAGAATACCGCTCATTACGAATGTATTCTCAAGATCCCAGATTTAGACAAAATGTGGAATACATATTTGAAAGTGAACTAGCAACCCTATTCTACGGAGTTGCACACATATTGAAATCTGGAACCGACTTTCAAAATATGTCAGCTACACAAATAATACAAAAAGTGCAAGAACAAGATGAGGTTTTACAATCAAGTATAACAAATCTGTTTGCAAACATGCGTGTTACAAAAGAATACTGGTTCCGACGCACGGAGATGTACATTATATGATCAGAAACCTTGGACCACCCACTTGGTTTGTTTCATTAAGTTGTGCAGAGTATGCATGGGAAGATTTACATGAGTTCTACGCATATCAAACAACAACAAAACCAACATAGATATACTAACACCTGGAGAACTTTGCTCATTAGATCCTGTTAATGTGTCAAGATATTTCCAGCATTGTTTCATTGCAATGCTACACTTTATTTGTAATAAAACTGTTCCTCCCCTCGGAGAAGTGCAACACTTCTTTTGGAGAAAAGGATACCAAGCCAGAGGAGCACCACATATTCACATGCTTTTATGGATCAAAGGTGCACCTAAATTTGGTCAGGACAGTGATGCCACTGTTTTGCAGTTTATTCAAAAATATGTCACTTGTGAAATCCCTTCACAACAGACACATAGTGACCTTCATGGACAGATTTTACAATTTCAAAGACACAAATGTGGCAAATATTGTCGTCGCAAATACAAAAGCAAAGGGAAATACTACACCAAATGCTGCTTTGGTTTCCCTAGACCAGTTACAGAAACAGGTGAAGTGAACAACTTCCTGTCTTCAGTTCGACATAGTGTTAAAGGTAAATCACCTAAGAACACATATTACATAAAAAAACAGAAGAATCAAAATATATCAATGATTACAATGCAATCATTGCCCTCTTATGTAGTGCAAACATAGATGTGCAGTACATTGCAGACAATTCCACTGCAGTTGCACGATATGTTACAGCCTACTTAACAAAAGCAGACAAAACAGAGCTTCAAGACCTCTGGAATGACCTATCATGAGACAAAACACTATCTCAGAAATTGTACACCCTAGGCATAAAAATGCTCTCTCATAGAGAATGTGGCGCCTATGAAGCTGCAGATCGTTTAACCGGTACTGCTTTGTATGGAAAATCAGAAAACATAGTATGGCTAAGTCTTGGTCCTGATAAATCTAGAAAAAGAGTTCTAAAATCATATGAGGACATAGATACAATTGCCAGATAGGATCCCAACAGCCAAGACATTTTAAAAAACAATTTACTGGACACGTACTATCTAAACAGGAGTACCACTTTGGAAACCATGTGTCTATACCACATAGCTCAAAACTTTGCATAAAAAAAAATATAAAACCTGATTAAAGCAAAGGTAGATATAGAGTGACAGATTGTGAAGGCAGCTTAGTGAAACTTACCAAATGAAGCTTAATTAATCATGTCAAATTGTCATTAAAAACTCCTCAACAGAAAGAACAATATTACATATCCCTGCTACAACTTTTTAAACCATGGAGAAAAGAGGAAGAGATACTAGATAAATATGACTGCTATGAAGATGCTTTCAAAGCAATTGAAAGCGCTATCACCGATGTGAACTTTACCCAGTACAAAACAATGTTGCACAAAGAACAGCAACACGAAGAATAACTTCAGGCCCAACTAGATAAGGACACTTCCAACAGTAGTCAACCTTCTGTAACAGGAAGTCAAGAACCACTAGGAGAGCCACTAATAGTAATGAGGCAGAATTAGGTATGACAGAAGTGGAAAACAACCAGTGTCACTATGAAGAAAATGTAGAAGACTTAACTGTACTACAAGCAAAACTTAACAACGATCAGCGCACCATTTTTGAAGAAGTAACAAAAGAAATTGCACATGGTGTACAACACGAAAATAAAGAATATACCTGCCAAAATTACAAACCTATACTGCTGTACCTCAGTGGTGAAGCATGGTCAGGAAAAACATTCTTAACCAAAATCATCAGCAAGTTCCTTCAGCAATTAACAAACAACAAACTGTCAGCTGTTGCAACTTTCCCCACAGGGTTAGCTGCCTACAACATAGGTGGTGTCACTTTACACCGATTACTACTCCTTCCAGTAGAACACCAAAACAAATTAGACTATTACAAACTTTCTGCAGAAGCTACAATGGAACTACGCAGAGTATTAAAACAAATGAAAATGCTGCGAATAGATGAAGTGAGCATGGTCTCCAACCTAATGTTGGCTTTGATTCACCTCAGATTGCAAGAAGTACTTAAAACAAACTACGAAGAACTCTTTGCAGGGAAACACATTATCGTTTTCGGAGATCTTCTACAATTGACACCAGTGAAAGTTGAACCTATTTTTAAAACCTTAGGACAGAAACTCTGCCGTAAAACTGTTGGCATCATAGGAAATGTGAACCTTTGGCAACATTCCCAATACAGAGAATTAACAGAAAACATGCGTCAATCTGCAGATCTCACTTACGCCAACATTTTAAAAAGTATTAGAGTTGGTGCTCTATCTCAAGAAGCTCAAGCAATATTGAAAAACTGGCACATTCATGCACTTTATGCTGATAACGCATGTGCTACTGATGTCATGGAACAATTAGTGCACAAAAATGTAAATTGTATGGCCTTAATGCCAACTCTTGCAAGCTGTTTCAAATTCAATGAAACAATGTTAAAAAAAGAAAAGCAATCAATAATGGAAATCTGCTCCACAGACAAACTAGACATACATGGTATGACACTACCCATGTCTGAGCAAGCCATAGCAAGACTAAATACCTTAGAAAATTCAATCTCCAACACAGCTGGGTAGGAAAAAATATTAAAATTATCCTTAAATTGTAGAGTAATGCTTGAACGTAACCTTGATGTGGAGCAAGGGCTAGTTAATGGGGCACTGGGTACAGTTGTTGGCTTGACAAACTTTCAGAAGTGAAAAGGATAGGGCGCTCAACTGCTCGATTCCTTCTCTTCAAAGACATATATGTACGTAGAGAACAATTTTCTCTAACTCTTGCATATGCAGTCACCATTCATAAATTCCTTGCATTTTAGATTACAATACACTGAGTTCACTGTACACGCCCCATCTGAAATCATATCCTGTTCCAGAAAAAGGAAAACGTGGTAAAAGAAAACTAATTCAAACAGAAATGCAACAGAATCTGATGGCAAATCCTTCAAAGAAAACAAAAGAAGCTGAAACTTCATCAATTACCACAAGCAAAGAAGAACCTATTAGGGAAAGTAAATCAGGTACTTCTTCAAAGAAGGAACAGAAACTCTGAAAAAATCACTCAGAGACAGAACTAGCTGGTCCATTCAAATTTTCAAATGAAACTGGTGTAAGTTGCTATGCAAATGTAGCAATGAATATTCTATTTCAATTGCCACCAATTGTTAACAATATTTACTTACACAGTACAGACCAATTGTGTTTGCAAATGTTAGTCCTTCATAGAAATGCAACACACAATCCTGACAACATGTATAGTGTTCACGGAATAAGACAAGAATTGGACTACTGTGCTGGAATGGTGAGATTCACTATAAACTCACAAGAAGATCCACAAGAATTTCTAATGTACTTACTACAAGGATTG
This sequence comes from Ambystoma mexicanum, assembly GCF_040938575.1. NCBI lineage: Eukaryota > Metazoa > Chordata > Amphibia > Caudata > Ambystomatidae > Ambystoma > Ambystoma mexicanum. Next base: position 827,388,752 of record NC_090924.1, on the reverse strand, counting down.
GAAAACAAAAACATACCTATAAAGGAAATCTTCCAGATTGCATACATGTGGAAACATACATGCACTCTCTATAACAATGTGACACAGGAACAAATCCCAAATGAGCGATTTGTGTATGTATGCATACTTAATTGTGAATCCATTCCATTTCAGCAACTTCTACAGAATGCAAACCATGGCAGATTATGTAGTATGTGCAATTCAGATAATCGCTCCACCTTACTAATACAAACACTAGTAACTACATAATACTTATGCTTCTACGGTACAATGCAGATGGTACCAAAAACAACTGCAAGCTGACTGGATTCACACACGGTCAAGTGTCACTTGGTAAGAAAACCTTTACAACAATAGGTATAATCTACCATGCAGGAGCCACAACCAATGCAGGTCACTACACTGCATATATTAAAAAGAAATGTGGATGGGTCGAATGTAATGATAGTATCATTACTATAAAGCAGAGGTTGCCAGCTAATCTTACAAATACGTATCTAATTTTTTTAAAGCCAACATTTAATGACTAATCCGTACATCAACATTAACAATAATTTCAAGTAAAAGACTATAAACAGTTGGAATATGCCAACAGGTATCCCAAGAGTGTATAACAACGACACAGGTAAATGAATACCACAGATCCGTAACAAAAAATACACAGTTAGAATACGCCAACAGGTATCTAACTGTTTCAAAAATCTGCAACAAGCCAACATACATTAATCAGAAATAACAAGTAAACACTCAAAGGAAACAAAGGAAACAAAGAAATAGTTTGTTGCATAGCAAAGAAAGGTTTTTTTTTTAATCCGACAAGGATTTTTTCCCCCAGACCCAAGGATTTGAAAAACAAACACAGAAACTGAGCAAAATGCACAGTACACTGGTTTGTAAACTAAATATGAGGGTAAAAAAAAAGCTAAAATGTCTATTTTACAATGTAATGAGTCTTTATAAAATACAAACACTAACATGCTCTTTTCTTTTATCACAGAAATTAAAAAAGGATATTTCCGCCAAGTACTAAAGTCAAGTAAGAAATATATGGAATCTCAACAAAGTAAACAGTAAGTATAAATTCACACATGCCATACATATTCAAATCTATACGTCTGATATATGGCAGTAATATGGTGCAGTGGCTGTAGGCAGGGCTATAGTGTTGGATGTATAACCTACCACCTACACCCTGCGGCCAAGCAACCAAGACTGTAGGTCCTACCCACAACCATCACAGCATATCAAAACCGTGGTGGTTTATAACTTCACTGCTAATAACTTTGGTCTTGGGTGCATGGTCTGCGGCCATGCACCTAAGACTCTAGGTCATGCACACAACCACTGCACCACAGCACACCCATGCTTACTTATAACCTCAGTGCTTATAACTTCAGTCATGGGTGCATGGCCTTTGGCCATGCATCCAAGACTGTAAGTCCTGCCCACAACCACTGCAGCATATCACACCCATTGTGGCTTAAAACATCACTACCAATAAATTTGGTCTTGGGTGCATGGCCTTTGGCCATAGACCCACGACTCTAGGCCCTCCCTACAACCACCTGATCGATATGCAATACTTCGGGTATATCTATTGCTGTGATATGCTGCAGTGGTTGTGGCCAGGGCCTAGAGTCTTGGGAGTATGGCCTACGGGCTACGGCCTACGGCCAAGCACCCAAGACTCTAGACCCTGACCACAACCACCGCAGCATATCACACACATGGTGGCATATAAATCAATAGCACACCCATAGAATGATACATTTTAACTGCAGCATACACTCAATTTCCACCCAGGACTATAGGCCCTGCCCACACCTACCAGATACATAGTCAATTGTATGGGTGTGATGTATGAATTTGATATGCTACAGTGGTTGTGGGCAGGGTCTACACTCTTGGATGTATGGCCTACGGCCTGCAGCCATGCACCCAAAACTCTACGTCCTGCCCGCAACCACGGCACTGTATGAAACCCATGTTGGGTTATAACTTCAGTGATTATAACTCCGTTCTTGGGTGCATGGCCTTCGGCCATGCACCCAACACCCTAGCTCTTGCCCAGAACCACCACAGCATATCGCACTCATTGTGGCTTGTAACTTCACTACGTATAATTTTCGTCTTGGGTGTATGGCCTTGGGCCATGCACCCAAGACTCTAGGCCCTCCCCACAACCACCTGATTGATGTGTGATACTACGGGTGTATCTATTGCTGTGATATGTTGCAGTGGTTGTGCCCAGAGGCTAGTGTCTTGGGTGTAAAGCCATAGATATTTGAATGTATGGGTGTGCAGTATATAAAAACCATAGTGGCTTATAACTCCAGTGCTTATAAATTTGTTCTTGGGTGCATGGCCTTCGGCCATGCACCCAAGACTCTATATCCTGGCCACAACCACCACAGCATATCACACCCATTGTGACTTGTAACTTCACTACGTATAAATTTGGTGATTGATGTTCGATACTACGGGTGTATCTATTGCTGTGATATGCTGCTGTGGTTGTGGCCAGGGCCTAGCATCTTGGGAGTATGGCGTATGGCGTATGGCCTACAGCCTACGGCCATGCACCCAAGACTCTAGGCCCTGGCCACAACCACCGCAGCATATCACACCTATGGTGCCGTATAAATCAATAGCACACCCATAGAAACAAAAATGTAACTACGGCATGTACTCAGTTTTAATGTTTGCTAACACTAAGCGTGTCCTTAGACGTTGCCTGCGCACACCACGGACTGATGATACCCCTCATTTTCAGTACTTACAAACATCCCGGACAAGGCGGGCATATGGAATACATCATAAACACCTGCCACCTAAACAAATACAGTATTTCACCCATCTCTTACTCTCTGAACCTCCCCACGCACTCTGACACACCAAAACAGTTTCTGAAACAGCATTTTGCCTCTGGTCGCCGCCGCGCTGTCGGCGGATCCGAGATGTCAGGAGCATCCGAACAATCTGACGCACATCACGCCTCACTCCAGCCAATCGGCAGAGATGTTGTGTTTCCGCGGTCATGATGCCAGCCCCTTAGCCAATCATTATCTTTTCCGAGCGGAAAGGGAAGTGTGACTGTGGAGCGGACATAGATATCACTAATTTTTTTAGACCTACTTTTTGGTCATTTTAAAGAAAACTACTGAACGGATTGTCACCAAATTTACAAAAGCACACTTTCAGGACCAAGCCCCTGCTGCAAATTCGGTGAAAATCCGTCCAGCGGTTTGGCCTGTAGGCGTGCGCAAAGTTTTTCCCCCATTCAGTCTATGGGAAAAAAAATACATTTTGCACCCCCCCTATAACTTTTCCCCCCCTGGACCAAACATCATCAAACTTTGCAAAAATTCAGAGTGACCCATATACTTTTTTTGCAAAGTTTGGTGAGGATTCGTCCAGGGGGAGCGAAGTTATAGGCCGCCCAAAAAGTGCTCTTCCTATGGAAACAGCAACTTAACCATAACTACCCAGCCACTACCGTGGCTGTGTAATATATTTTTTTACAAGTATGACATGTAAAGGTGTTGTTGGTGGCATGCAAAGTACAGGTTTTACAACACAGCCACGCCCAACTTGAAACTGCAGAGAATGAAATGCACGCATAGAAAAGCTTTGTGCTGCCAGGCCAAATAATTAAGTGCACCATATTTTTTGGATACATCATACATGGATACTACATTAAGTTATACAACTGACTAAAATAATTAACATTGCTAAAATACTACATTCTAACTTCCCTAACATTATAATGCAGTCTCATATGCAAAATGAGGTGAAAATCCATGTTTTAGTGGCACTGCTGTAATTCTTTTTTAAATGCACTCTGGCATTATTTTTTCTGTTTTAGCTTGTGGAGAGCAGCAGAGGAAAAGAGGCAGCAGGAAACAGAATGAAACATTTATTGGGGGAGGCCTAAGGCCCTCATTGTTCTAAACATGAGGGTTGATACAAAACACATTCTTGTTAACCTGATTGGGGGAAATTATATGCAGACAAGAAACGTTAAAAGGGGAAGGACAGAAGGTTTCTTGGGACAGGAAATGCTGGGAAAGAGTTAGTCCATGCTGGGCTGAGAAGACTGACAGTGCTCCAAGGGGTCAGAGTGCTGGCTGTGAGAGATATCTTGCCGGTGCTCCCCACACAAGATTACAGAATCATTTGGTGCTGAAACAAGGGGCCTGCCTTTGCGAGTGCAGCAAGGTCGTGCTGGGAACGTCAAAGAAATACTAATCTTGGTAAAATATGTGCCAAGTGAGGATCATTTTAATGCTGTATGTTTGGCTAAGATTTATTATAGTGTAGAAAGGTTAGGAAATCACTGTATGTTTATTTCTCGTCATGTTCAGAATGTGGGACCATTAACCCATGTTTCAAAAGGCCTGTTTATTCTGTTTTGTTTTGTTTTTGTATTTCAGATGACGATGCAATGCATCTATGGTAAGACTTGATGGCATGTAAATAAGATTCAATATAATGAGTATCCATGAAAACAAATGGGATTTAGTGTCATTTTTGCATCTGTGAATTCATTTATATATAAAGTATACAGGGAGGTTCATTTCTGTTCAGTAGTGCATTTGTCAATTTACTACTGTAGGTAAAATAACAACGCAGAAGAAGTTAATAATATTCAGTGATAAGGCAGGTTTGTGCGTGTGTGTGTGGCTTCCTTGCATGCTGATGAGAAGGAATCTGATATGATATATAGATTACTGGATGTCCATGAGCCAGTAATAGCTAAGGGCACATAGATTACTGGATGTAGATAAGTCAGTGATACCAGCCACAAACTGTAGGTGGCGCTCTGAATAAAATCATTGGGTTCTAACAGTGCATAAGTCTGGGGCTATACAGACAACTAAGAGGTATTCCAATAGAAAGGAAAGTTTTGGTTTATGATGGGGTTATAGTATAAAGAAGAAAACCATACTCACCACTATACCACAGAAATAATTACCGCAAAACAAAATACCACTAAAATTACCACCAATATAAGCTAACAAGGTATGGTCACTAAAATAATGTGATGTAAAACCCAATCTAAGTGCAGGACTAATTTACCACCAAATTACTGCCAATATTTTTACGGTAAGAAAATACAGCCAAATCCCAAATTTACCCCAATAAGACAAAAATCTATTACAGACAATGGTGTGTTGGCCGGGAAAGTGACTGTAGAGCACCTACTGGGCGTGGCAAGTGTATCTAACACTACCATATGTGCATTGAAGGGAAACCATTTTATGTGAGCCGCGTGATACTAGAAGTGAATTTCAGAATGTCTCAAATGGGGGCCACATTCCCACAGTTAGTGCAATATCTGGAGGCAAAGTTATACGCACATGGAACATGGTCGTCAAATAACACCATAGAGTGGCATGACCGCATATATGCGGAAGTGCAAAAAGAACCATTGGATAATATTTTTGCAGAAGGTAGCATAATTCAGGTCTGCCTTTTGAGATTATTAAATGCTGCTAATAAACATGCAGAGAAAGATTGTCTGATACGGCTATGTGCCAAGGCATGGTTCATTTTAAATAGGTCTCTGCGAATGCAGGAAAATGATGCCAAGCTGATTAGCAGATTAAAAATTGAACTGGATGGAGCTAGTGAACAAGAGGAAAAGTTAAGAGCAGAACTGGAGGTATGTCAAAAGGAAATGCATTAAAAATTTAAAAATCTCGACACTCAATTGTCCCAAAGAAAGAAACAGTTTGAGGATAGTGAGCAAGAATTAGAACACTTGAAAGGATTGGTAGTTCATATTAGACAAGATAAAGACAAGGTTGTTTTGGAAATGCAGATTTTACAAAAAGAACATTTTGAGAAAGAAAGTGATCTTCAAAATGCTGAACAAGAGATAGTTAAAAAGTTTCAAGAAAAAGACAGATGGGACAAAGAGTTCAATGAATGCCAAATGGCAATGAGCAATATGCAAAATGTGATTAATAACATGGGTGATGAAAACAATTACTTGTGTAAGGACGCAGATCGACTCCTTAAAAAGTGCAAGGATTTGGAACAGCAAATATGCATTTCCAAGTCCCAGGACAAACGACAGGGCACCACATTCAATGGAGTCGAGGTGAATTCTGTTTCTACACGGAGAGATAGTGCCCCAGTGGCTGTGCCGGTGACGGAACTTGGTTTCAGCACCCTTGGGGGATTTGACACAACCATTGGGGGCCGCCGCCGATCCCATACGCCTGAAACACGGGTTGAATCACAAAGTAGTGCAATCCCATGCATAGCAACAAGTAGCCCTATCAAAATAATGAAATCAATCAAGGTCCTCATCAAACCATTCAATAAAGGAGGGGAGTGCTGTATAGAGGACCACTTAGAAGCAGTGCACCATATATTTAAAGCGTTCTAGATACCTACGAGCAATACAGACAATACTTTCATTTAACTCTGGACGCTCCCACAGCCAGTATCATTAGAGGATTAAATAAACAGCAGAACATGACATGGGCAGAATTTGAAAAAGAGATTAGACGTCATTTTTCTACATTCCAGTCATTAAAGCAGGCAAAGAAAGTGGCATACACGATTACGGCTGGGCCAAATACATCCCCTCGCCAATTTTTGCAAGACTTAAAAGGAGCTTTTTCTCGCTTTGATGTATCTTTTGACCCTAATTCAAACGAGTTTAAAACTGCCTATTTCTATGGGTTGCAGAAAGACATCATATCACAGTTAGTCCGTGCGTTTGACCGTGACAAGTCCCTTGAGTGGATTGTGCACCAAAGTACAAAACTATATGAAGTGCTATATTGTCAGGGTAGAGATAGTGATAAAATGAAAGACACTAGACCAAAATCTAAAGAATCCAAAGCAACAGTGATGAGATCAGGTCAGCTAAAATGTCACTTAAGTCCGCTCAAAGTCCAGGTAAAAATAATGTGATACCCAAACAGACGGGTAATCAACAAAGGTTGCCGCTCTCGGCACCGATGTTTCAATCACATGATCCTGATAATAGGGAGAGCTACATTAGCCCTAGGTACTTAGGAGATAGGCCCCAGGCAGGATATCGGCCTGATATGTCAGGTATGAACAATAATCAGAGACAAAGCCAGGATCAAAGAAATAATGGTCCCTACCAGACACTGGGGACACAGAGCAGATTTGACCCCAACACCATGATCTACGGTAATCAGGACAGACCCCGGTATGTGGTTCGATTTACTGAAAATGGGAATCAGCATAGGGGACAGTACCCACAAAATGAAAGACAGGACAAGAGGCAGAGTATGAATTATGCCCCACGTCAATACAATGAAACCTCCAGGGGACTACAACCAAAGGATAAGTACACCCCGCTCCCCACCCCACATGAATCAAGAATTCAGAAACAATACCAATAGAAATCACTCTCCTGAGAGATATCAGAATAGATTTAACCAGGGGGAAAACAATCAATATCGGCATAGGCCGCAGAGAGAAGATTCTAGAGAGATGGAAAGATTCCAGTGTCTTGAAGCCCAAGTGAAAATGTTGGCTGATCAAATAGGAAAGCTGTGTATGGCCCAGAAACAGTCATCAAAGGAGGGAGCAGAAGGCCATAGTAGTGACTGGGTGGCTTCCGATAATAAGTGACTAAATCTTCATGATACCTGCAATGATAAAAAGACAGATTGCCCTAATCTGGTTTTGCATAATGACTCTGAGATGCTGAATGATATAAAAACAAAAATACCTGCAGATAAACATGAGACAGAAATTGCAAATACATCTAAAAAAGAAGATTGGTTTAACCTGTAGTTAAATCAAACATTGGAGATTTGCAAAAATGAAAAAGGAAAACATGAAACTTCAAAAGAACAAAGAGACAGATTTAAGAAAGACAACTCATGTATGGGCAATACAATTGATCAAGGAGTAAGTGCAGATGTTAGAACGCTCTCCCTAGACAATCAAGACGCTAATAAAACACAGGCAGGAAGAATAAGTACTCAAAAGGAGGGTAAAGATCAGTCACCTGACGAGTTCTTTGAGCCACAGATTTTTGAGGAAGTTGAAAAGACTGGTACCATGCCAAATACCCACAAATGCCCAGAATTAGAAAATGACAAATTATCAAGTAATGTTTCTACGCATATTCAGTTGGAGGATTGTAGTGTGAACTCTGATGATTCCCGGATGGAAGGGCGAACAGTGGCCACACTCCAGAGGACCCCTGAATATGGGGAGATGGGTAAAGACTTCTCAAACGGAAATGGACAGAAAGGAGGTTAAAATGTCCTTTCATTTACCAATGTGCTTAGCCAAAAGTGAGAAAGGGCTGAGAAAAGTGAATCCTAAAATCAGTCAAAATTCACAATTTTTGTGTGTGTTAGAGGAAGTTGAAGACAGATATTATGCTCCCATTACTGTGGAAGAGAAATGCAATACATTTGCAATGGTTTACACACGCGCACAGGCCACAATTATGTCCAAAGAATTGGTAAAAAGTATCAATGAAGGGAGATCTCCACAGAATCAGATCACAGTGAGGCAAAGTGAAGGCCCACTGCATAACTTTAACGGTGAGGAGGTGCCTATCGTGGGTGTCACCGAGGTTGACATAAACATAGGAAAACACAGGATGAAACAGGAAGTGTTGATCACATCTATTTGTGAAATTCCATTCTTGATGGGAACAGATTGCTTGAAAAGATTGTCTCCTCTCATAGATGGGGCAAATGGGGTACTGTGGTCTTTAACAAATAAAACATTACGACCTAAGAAAATAAGGTCCCAAAACAGCAATGTAAGTGAATTCACACTGTTGCTAAAACGAATGATGCAGTGGAGGTGTATCTACAAAATATCTGTCTGCCTAGTGTCACTGTCATTTTGATGTGTGAGGATAAAATGCAAAGTGAAAAATAAAATAATCTGTGCAGATTTATTTGGATCCCAGGAAGAAATGGCAAACTAAAATAGATGAACACACATTGTGCTTCTATTTAAAAGAGAAGAAATGCAAACAGAACACTATTCATAAAGCAGACACAGAAAAACACATCACCACCCTTGCTTAAATACACATGGAAGATGAGCAGGCATGGATTCACATTGGTATAAATGACAATTCTAAAGTGATTGGCGCTTGAACAGGAAAGGAGTTTTATTAATGAGAAACTACTGCAGAGAATAATGGAGAGGGAGGAGATCCCAACATTTAGAATTAGAAACCAATATGTCTCTGGTTTGGACAATCCAGACTTTGAAAACCAAAATGCAGGAAGATGCATGCTAAAAATATATATTGGGCAGAAAACCATCTACCACAATGTGTGGATAGTGAGTGGAAAAAAAATGATGTTTACACGGGTAATGATATCATGCACATAATGTGTATGGTGTTAGATTTCCTTAACCAAATAATATGGTCCTGGCTAAGCGGGCCTGTACCCAAATTTGAAGACAAGAGAAAGGCTTATCATTGTGCACAATTGGTACCATATGCAATTGAATTACAGGTGAAGAAGGATATTACTATCCATGCATTCATCAAGCAGGTTGCTATAACACTAAAGTGCAAGAGTGGTCAGCAAATGAAAGATACTGATGCATTTTTGTGCTTGAATTAATCCATGAAGCAGCATGGCTTGGATTATGAATATACCACATTGGTAGATTTTGGGGAAGGGTCCGTCAAAATTATTGTGAATAATAAAGGATGTCAGGATATTCACTTAGAAGAGAATTCTTTATTAGGGATGGCCATACAAAAATCACATTATACTGTAGACTTCAATTACATGGTGATTGGAAATATCCCTGAGAGATATGTAGATGCACAGAGTGTGTTGCCAGAGTATCTCGATTCTCAACCCTAAGGGACCTTTAAAATTCAATCTGTGTACCCTTATGATTCCAATGAGACAGTGTACTGTCATCAAGAGAATTGCATAATGTTTGACTGAAATGAAAATGAAACGGAAAATCAGCACATTGAAGTGTAAACTGATATACCAAAATATTTAAAGGTAGCAGCTTTGCAGAGAGATACAGCCACACGGTTAGAAGAGAGCACAGAGGTTCCTCCACTGGAGGATTTCCCAGAATTTTCAAAGATGGTAGAGGAGCAGATTCTGTTAGCAGATGCATGTGTTAGCGAAGAGGATAAGAATGAATTGAGAAAAATATTTATGGAATTTAAGGAAGTCTTTGCCAAAGATGCATATGACTGCGGCCTAACTAATTTACATGTTACCACATTACCAGAGGGGTGTGGTAGAAATCCAGTATTTGTGCACCAATATCGATTACCACTGGCATGTTTAGAGTCATTGGGAGAGAAAATTAAAAATTTGGAGTATATGGGAATTATCAGGCCCATTCATAGTACCTCCAACACTCCTATTTTGGGTGTTGGAGGCCAAATGGTCAATGGTGTCTGTGTGCAGACCTGAGGGAATTAAATAAAAGAGTGCCAGTGTCTAGATGGCCGCTGCCATTCATTGATCAAGGCCTTGCTCAGGTGCATGGCTCAAAGGTATTTACCACATTAGATCTCACATCTGGATATTGGTGTGTGCCATTGGCAGAGGATATTCAGAATTTATTTTCATTTTCATTTGATAAAACACAATACGCATGGGCTGGAACACCATTCGGGTATGTCAATAGTGGGAGCGAATTTGGCATATTTTTGAGAAAGGCTATGCCTGATGCAACGGAAAGAGAAACTATAGTTTATGTGGATGATGTCCTGATAAAAAATGAAAACTTAAAAAGCCATTTTGATGAAATTAGACATGTACTTGGCCAATTGCAAAAGGTGGGTTCCAAAGTATCTTTGTAGAAAGCCCAATGGTGCAAGAAAAAGGTGAATTTCCTAGGCCATATTGTAACTGAACATGGGCTAAATCCGCAAAAGAAAAAGGTGGAGGCCATACAGAAATTGAAAGATCCTAGAAATGTGAAAGTCAGTTGCTAAATTGAAGGAATGTCTCATAAAGGCACCGTGTTTAGCGTATTCCATACAAAACAGAGATTTCTTTATAGAAATAGGTTTCACTGAACGTTGTATGTCAGCAGTGTTATCTCAAAAAACATGATTTGAACCACAAAACCATTGCTTATGCAAGTAAGGCATTTTCCCAGGTTGAGATCAAATTCAGTGAATGTGAAAAGGCCCTTTTGACCACTGTGTGGGCGTTGCAGCATTTTCGCCCCATTGTTCAAGGGGAAAAGGTAATTATCGAGACAAATCATCAACCATTGCAGTTTTAACAGAATAAAAGGATTAGGTCAGGCATGCAAACTAATCACCACCTGCAGACCTTTCATTACCACACCCAACTGCATCACACTCGCTAGGAACATCAACAAATTACAAGTAATTCAGAATAACGCCATCAGGGCAGCCCTCAACATACATAAGAAATAACATATTTCGGAGACCAGACGTAACCTGTGTTGGCTTCCGGTTGAGCACAGAATATTGCTCAAAACGTTTGCACTAACACTCAAAGCTAGGGCCAACCTCGCTCCAGCCTACCTTACGAACCAACTCACTTCACACATGTCATCAAGACCACTTAGAGCGGCCCAAGTAAACACAATGTCCATACCGAGATTCAAACTCCATAACTCGGGAGGTGCTAGCTTCCCTGTATTGGCATCAAAGTTATGGAAAACACTCCCTGTCCCTCTAAGATCAGAACCCTCCTTCCATTTATTCAAGCGGAATACCAAACGCTGGCTTCAGGACTTGGATACAATGACAGACCAACTTCTTTAGATCACTAGTCTTATATTCTACCTTTCTGTATTTATTCTGCATTCCTACTTATTTATTTGCTTTACCATCACTGACTTCTATGCTACTACTGTATTTCATTGTAAATGAGGACAGTTAGAGTCTTCCGCATTGTTTAACTGTATCCTCTTGTGCTACTGTATGTAATTGTAACGACCTGTAACATGTATGTAAGATGATGTGCCCGGTTGCCCAAAAGGCCTGGCTGCGCTTTACAAATAAAACAAATACAAATACAAATACAAATTTAGCACTGTCCAGAATTACTTCATGGACATTGGCATTGCAAGGCTTTCCTGTAGAAGTGAGATATGGCCAAAATAAAAAGCCCAGTTGCTCAAGGGTTGGCAGATTTACATGACTGTGCAGCTGAATGTATATCAAATGAAATAGAAGCGGAATCTAGTTTGCAGGAGTTTGAACAATCACCACATAAAGTGTTTGATGAAAGACATGCAAGAATTTACCAACTGTATATGTTGACGGTTGTGCTTTTCACATTGAAAATGACAGCAATAAACAATTGGTATCAGGAATAGGAAATGTATGGTTGGAATGTGAGGACATTCCTAGTATAGGGATGACAATTGGGGCTAGGAGTAGCCAGATAGCAGAATTAGTAGCCATTTATAAAGGAATTACTACTTCAGTTGATAATAAATTCAGTGAAATTGTCCTGGTGACTGATTCTGACTATGCACGAAATAGCTTTGCAGAATATTTGCCAGGCTAGAAAGAAAGAGGCATGATTACATATAATAAAAAGCCCCTCAAACATGGACAAATTATACAGGCTATAGACAAATTAGTGTCAGAAAATGATTTAACAGTGTACTGGAGGAAAATTTGTGGGCATTTGAAAACTCCAGGAGAAGATAAGCAGGGAAATGATAAAGCAGATCAATTAGCCAAGATTGGGGCTGTTATGGGAGAGTTGTTACCCATTGAACACTTAATTGGTGAAATACAAATAGATGCAGTTACACGCTCCAAGGCTTCAAAAGAGGTAGAACAACCAGTAGTGCAATGGAGTTATGATACACCAGATCAAGATCTGATTAAAGCGCAAAAAGATGATCCAATATTGGGGATCTATTATAATCATTTTTTTTTAATTTAATTTGTTTTTGGTAGCACAAATTAATTTACACCTTTACAAAATATTTTTTTTTTGTCAAAGAAAATAACACATTTCATCACGGAATCAACTATTCATCATATAAAACACAATGTAAAACACGTTAAAATAAATTGTAATTCACCATCACGACCTATGATAAGGCAACTCTTACAATCAACAACTATTCATCCCACATTTTTCATTCAAATATACTTTTCAGATAATTACAGTATCAATTTCTAAATAATTTCAAATTCTTAGCACAACTTCAATGGATTCGTTAAATAGGCTAACATCTCAATTCATAAGTTTGTTTTTACATTTGTTCGCAATTATTGCTAACTACCATGATCGATTCTGAAAAAGGTAATACAGGGCACAGGCCAAAGCACAACAATGCAAAACATATGTTACTTCACCTTTTAAAATACCAAGGTCCTTCATCCTACTTAAACTATAGGGATTGACATATATGTTATATGTTTTCCAACACAACATCAAAGGCCTTCACACTATACAGAGTGTCATTTAATACCAAAAGGTCCTCCTCAATCATGTTCACCAGTCTCACAGTTGCTATATAATGTTATTACACTGGCCCCACATACAGCGCAACCACACCATATTGCGCTCAAAACTGGAGTAAGATGTCAAAAAATTATAATAATTTCATGGACCCCGAACAAAATCCTTTAACTGAAAATGATTGTACAGGAAAAGAATAGTTGAGGGTGTTGTTAAAGAATAAAACATGAATCAGACTACAGGATGGACTTATGATTAGGCAATCCATAACATAACAGATACAATGGGTGGTACCCCTTTCATTCAGAGGGCTAATGCTACACTATGCACATGATGCAATAACTGCAGGACACAGAGGTTCACAAAAGACTTTAGAAATACTGAAAGATTGTGCTTGCTGGCCACATATGTTCCAAGATGTGGAATTATACACTAGGGGGTGCCTAGTATGTGCCCAATTTAAACCCACTTCACCAATGCATAGAGCTTCACTGATGAAAAGAGGCTTAACTCTTCCATGGTCAGATATGCAAATTGACTATGTAGGGCCTGTAAAAAGGTTGAGTAAGGGGAACCGGTATCTTTTGACCATGGTTTGTTTGATGTTGAAATGGGTAGAGTGTATTCCTGCACCAGATTGTAGTCCGCAAACGGCAGCTACATTACTGGTAAATCATATATTTTCAAGATTTGGATCACCACAAAGAATAGAGTCAGATAGAGGAAGTCCTTTCACAAGCACCTTGATGAGTAAGGTGTGGCAGATATTTGGGGTGAAAAGAAAACTGCATAATGCGTACCGGCCCGCCTCTTCTGGAAATATTGAACGTTACAATAGGTCTTTTTTTTTTTTTTTTAAATTTTATTGGTTTTTACAAACCTTTAAAATCTGACACAAGTTAACCACACATCTTTATCAAAGTTCCTTAGACCCAACCACGTAACATCCATTACTATAACTTTGTCAACTTTTTTCCATCTATGGTTATTCAACCAAGTTCACCGTTTACCAGAGAACTTTCAAATATTGGTAGCAGACGTGCTTCTATAATTTCCAGCAATCTTGTTAAGGGCAGGATTAGTTTTAAGTCGGTTCCCTGGAACATTGAGCTCCACCACTCGTCCGCACACAATGATGGATGAGCTAAGCTCCAGGGCCCCAAGTGTATGGTCCTCTCAGATCTTAATTTTGTGCAAAATAGGACTAGATGTTTTAGTGATTCGTTTCCCTTTAAGCACAACCTACATTCAGGTCTCAGGTGGGAAAAACCCCTCCATGAGCGGAGGCGATGGTTCGTTTTGAACAAGTTCAATCTGAACAGTATAAATAGTCTGCGTGCCTGTGGATTAGGAAATAGAAGCACATATTTCTGAAGGCTGTTAAAGGCACGTGCTTCTAATGGAGCGTTGCGCGAACTACTGGCGGCAGCTCTTTCCGCACAAGTCTCGTCCCAATCTGTACGCCAGATCTTTAATTTAGCTGCATCCGGATTCTCATGAAGCAAATCGACTGTTTTGTCGTATTTTTTCAAGATTGCCTCGCATCTCTTCGACCGCATCTGGATAATTTTGTGATTTCCAGGTTGGGCATTGTAAAAGATCTCAAATTGTGGGATCTGCGCCCGACTACAGGTCTTTCGATATAAACACAACAGGCTCCAACATATTCTTGCGTGCAAGGATATTAAAGCCAGTTCATATCTTATACAAGAGGTTTTCACACCCCTAGGAAGTGTTAAAACTCTTGTCCAGAAACAATTTTCCAGTTTGGCCCAGATCTCATAGGGGCATCCCAGCGCATTTTCTGCGCCATATGTCACAACCGGTATGACCTTCCGTTGGTAAAAGGCCAAGACTGGACGTAATGAGAATTTGCCAAATTTCTTGTTGATTATCAGGGCTTGGTTTGCTAGTTGGTTGCATTTCCTTTTGGTTTCCGCAAGCCAGGGCCCGTCATTAATGGCCGAACTTATTATCATCCCCAGATACTTGACACTTTGTGAGATCTGCAATGTTTCATGTCCCAAAGCCAATGTTGTGCTTTTTCTGTTCCTTACTCCACCGCCGTTCAAATTCTGCAGGACTAATATTTCGCATTTTTTGGTGTTAATTGTGAGCTTATTGGACGTGACGTATCGTTGCACAGCATTTAGTTTCCTTTGCAACCCGATCGGCGTCACGTCCATTACGATCAAGTCATCTGCGTAAAGCAGCCAGCTTAGATGTGTATTGGCCACTTTAGGTGGAAAGGATTTTACTTCGTTGATTGAGTCGCCGATGTCAGAAATGAACAACCCAAAAATGGCTGCTGCTAGTGGGCAGCCCTGCTTCACTCCCTTGAATGTGTCAATGGAGGAGGATAACAAGCCAGATCGATCCAGTCTCACTCGAATGGAGGTCTTTGAATGGAGTTCCTTTATTGCTGCCATTAAGTCTAGTGGACATCCCCAGTTCTTCAATTTGTCCCACAAGAGCGTTCTGTCGATGGTATCAAATGCGTACGAGAAATCTATAAATGCTAAATATACCTTTGTATTCGTTTTGATTGCCTCCATTTTGATTATGTTTAGCAATAGAAGATTTAGCGAGCAACCCACTTGTTTTACAAAACCTGATTGACGTTTGTCAACATGTGATGATGATTTTGACCAAGCTAGTAGTTTCTTTTGTAGCATTGTGGCATAGACTTTGCCTAACACGTCCAATAGTGCAACAGGCCTGTAATTTTTAGGGTCCGATCTGTCGCCCTTTTTAAAGATTGGTACAATAATCGCGCACTTCCAAGATTTAGGTGTTTGCCGAATTCGTGCTATTCTTTTGAAGAGTGTCTCACACAATCGTGCCCATATTTCTGGGAACTGTTAAATTGTAAAATTCGTGAGACCATCGGGTCCCGGTGCACGCAAGTTTTTTGCTTTCTTAATTATGTCTATTATCTCTTCTTTTCGAAAATCTAGATCCCATGGTTTGGAACATTCCTCCGTCGAGGCATCCACAGGCTCAGTTGAGATATATAGGCTTCCAAAGTGCGATATCCAGTCAGCCTCTGACACCATGCAAGCTTGAATTGCATCTTGGGGCGCGTGCACATTGTTAATAAGAGACCAAAAGGCTGATGTGCTCTTATTTTGTAATGTCCTCATCATCGCTTCGGCGTCGTTTTGGAGTATAATGTGTTTGTGCGATTTTAACCAGTTCTTATACGATTGCTTGGCGGCCTTAGCAGCTTTTAAGCTAGCTTGTTTACCTAAGGACTTCGCGTGTCTTAGATCGCTGCGTAGCATACGCTTGTGTTTCAGCACTTCCAAGTCGAAGCTGTGAGCACGCACATAGCTACTGTTTTTTAATCCTGCTAATTTAGGTTTAAACTGCTTCAGCAGCTGCTCGTATTCCAAATGCTGACTAACACTGCAGTATTCACTGGTAAGATTCTCCGTCTCATCTCTCTTCAATGTTAATCGCACTCTATTTGAGGTAGCCTGAATTTTGTGCTGCCACGTGCAATTTGGAACTTTTTCAAGTGTGGAAAATTCTGCTACCAGCATATCATGGTCGCTTTCGTTTTTGTTTGTGACCTTCAGTGAGACTATTCGCGGGTGTAACAGCTCTGAAATGAACATATAGTCAATTATAGAGGCCTGATTTGCACGGTGCCAAGTGTTTGCAGGGGGCACGTCATTATGGATGTTTCCATTTAACATTTGAAAATTGCGTGCAGCCATCTCTTCTAACCACGACTGCTTCAGGTGTTTTTTTGTTATCGAGTTCAATGTTTTCATCAGGTCAATGTTAAGGTCTCCACATATCATTATGTTAGGCCATCCTGATAACACCACAAGAGAGTCCAATATTTCCATAGTCTTGTCTATAAAGACTTGTTCGCCGGCCCTTTTATGGTTCCAGTAGATGTTTACCACTATTAGGGAATCGGCCGGCGAACCTGCTGGGCCAGACCATTCTAAGGAGGTAGACTGAATGAATGGCGAGTGATTCGTTGAGCTTACAAGTCTCCAGCCTGAAGATCTTCTGATCATGGTGGCCAACCCTGCCATAGGGCGACCTTTCCTAGATTTTATGGCAGGATTGAGCGCAACCTCAAAGTCATTCAAAACCGGGGCTTCTGTTAGCCACGTTTCTTGTAAGCAGATAATCTGCAGTTCGTTAGTCCAATTTGAGTTGAATAAGTGCATGAATCCCCGAGTGTTCCAGGATGCAAAACTGCACACATTTCGTGCAGAAGTTTTTGGTGTTATTGATGGGATGTGTTACCCAAAGCCTCGGACAGCCAGAGCCACTCCAGGGCTTCTGTTCTAGGATTTCCAGGTTGAGCTCCTGAGAGTTTGGTGGAGATCTGAGATGAATTTCCATTTATTGTTATGGTTATCTTGTCTTTTTGAGTCATTGAAACCATAGTTTGTGTCAGTGCTTCCTTATCGATTGGTAGTGAATTATTTATGACGCGCGTTGGGCTTTTATTGTTGCTTTGGCAAGAGCTTTTTTTTCCGGTTTCTTCGAGCACATTATTCTCTGGCAATGTTTTCAAGATGGATACTCGCGCTGCAGGTTTATGGTGAACAGAAGCATCGTCTGTGATGACCAATGACTGCTGTGATTCATTCAGTGCATAAACATCGAAGCCCAATGAAAATAATGCTGCGTTCGCTTCCAAGATTGTTGTCACAATTAGTGAGGACAACACGTGGAGTACTACCTTATCATTTCTGTTCTCATCGTAGAATTCCACGATCTTCAAGTCGTTAGAACTTATGGACCGTAGTGATGGTACCGAATGAAGAAGTCTAACAATGTTACCTCGATTCAGTATTAGCTTGTCCGAGAGTTGCAGCCTCTCAATTATAATTTTATGAATCGGCATTGTCGAGAAGTTCTTTTTAGACGATGAGCCTTTACTAAATCGCACGTGTTTTGGCACCTCTTTTGTATTGGAAGGGCGACACATGTTTCGTGTTAGTAACTGCAATCCAGCAGAGCCTATTTGGCCATTTTTTTTCTCCAAGGTCACAGGGTTAGGTACATCTGATGCAATTCACTCTGCAGTATTGAGGAGCTCATGATGGTGGACAGCTAAGGACCGCATCCTTTTTTCTTGTAAAGTTAAAAAGGGTGGACTCTCAGGGCCATTTGAGAGTGACGACACGCGTTTGTCTTTGTTGATGATCTGGCATATTCTGCCATGTTCAGTCATTTGCCGTCGCACCTCTTGAGGAGGCTCTTCTTGGTTCTGAGTTTTATTTATTATGACCGGTTTCATTGCAGGTGCCTGGTGTCCATTTAGACAGTCTTGTGCGTTTATGCTCGTCAGATGCTCAGTGCCAGTGGGCACGTCTCTCTCAGGTGGTGTCGATTCATTTTCAAGATCTATGTAGTCTACATCTTCGTAAGTTGACATATTCAACATTTCGCTTGAAATGTCCTGAGCTTGGTCTATTAAGACCGAATCAGTGTTGCATGTGGAAGTTGGTTGACTAGCTGATGTTTGTTGTGACCATAGGTCTGTTGTGGAGATATTAAAGAAGTTTGTAGCGGAGGCAGGTTCCAGCTGGGATTTACGATTACCCCTGGTTTTGATGGCAATCAGATTGACTCCTGCCAAAGCAACAGGTATCAGTCCTCATGAGGTATTAACAGGAAGGAAAATGGTACTGCCACAACATTTATTATACAGGACACATGAACAGACACTTGTAAGTGCATCTACAGTTCACGAATATGAGAAAGAATTGAGGAAGCATTTAAAACATGCATTTGCATTTGTGCAGCGAAATTTGGAGAGAGCTGCTGACAGTGCAAAGTCATATTATGATAGCAAGACGTCCGTGAAAGAGTATAATGTAGGAGATCAGGTATATAAATTTAATTTTGGAAAAGGTAAACAGAAAAATTCTAAATTTCTTGCGGCTTGGCAAGGGCCATTTGAAATTGTGGATAAGGTGTCCCCAGTAGTTTACAAAATATTGAAGATAGAGGGTGAAACGGTGACAGAGCAATTTGTTCATGTTAACCAAATTAAGCCCTGTCATGCCAAACATGAAATCAGGAGGCTTAAGCAAGTAGAAACAGCTTAAGTGCCCTGAATACATGGAAAGAAAAATAGCCGTCTTCATAGTATCCCACACCATAGAAATAAAAATAGATGAAGTCCTTATTGTAGAGATAAATGTAAATGAAAATACCATAGGTCATAAACATTGAGATAAGGGGCTGAAGAAGGTGAAATTATTATGGTACAATGATGAAATATATTTTTGATGTATAATGGTGTCTTATGTATATTTTTGTTTTCTCTCTAACATGTGCTTAGTTTCAGAAATCAGAAGACTCAAACGGAATGTATTGGACTACATTTTTTTTATGGTAGAAAGGGTGAAATTGGTATTGTGCTATGTACTTAATCTGTCTTTTTTCTATTTAATTTAGAAAAATTAATTGATCTTTTGGGGTTGGAGGTCGCAGGACCGGAGGACACGAGAGATGACAGAGCCCTGGAGTCCACGGGATGAAGCTCAAGTAAAGCCTCGGACCGAAGTATGGAGGTGAAGACAAAGTAACAGGTACTCCCAAAGAGATGACTTCTATGGAAAAGAATCCAAGGGTGCCAGGATGAAAGAATTTCACTGAATGAACCAGATAATGAAAAGTTGATGATCAGAACATCATAGAGGTGCAATCATGAAAATGATAAACGTTTTTAAAAGAACAGTAGTGAATTGAAATTAATTCTACAGCGTTCCTGATGAAGCATAGTATTATTCTATGGGACTGTAAAGGAGTGTGGTGGAGAATCACATGTGTTTTATTTTAATTATTTGGTTTAGTTGGTTATATTAGTCATTTATTTTATTTATTTATTTTATTTTATTGTTTTTATTATCATATGATATGATATGATATGATGTGGCATTTATAACGCGCCTATACACAACTGTTTCAAAGCGCGATGAGGCGAAGGGAGGGGGAACATAGGGAAGACAGACAACAATCTTACTAGGCCAAGTGTCATTCAGATCGCGCAAGTGCAAAGGAAGGGGGAGGGGGGAAAGTGCAGTGCATGGGATAATAGAACAACAAGATAAATAAACGGCCAGCAGGTGGCAAGTGCAGGGTGAGTGCAGAAAATAAGTGCTAGTGGGGGGACTGTCGGGATACAGAAAACAGTCCACAGGTGCAAGGGTTGCCAGGGTGGCAGTGCAGGCATGCAACTGGCAAGGCTAGGCCCAAGATAAGATGGGTGGTCAGGTATCCAGTGCAGTTTCAGTAATAGCCAGGACATTAGCAGGGGAGAGGGGGATAGAAAGCAGAAGCAAAGAGGAGGGTTTTCAGGTGCTTCCAGAACCGCAGCTGGTTCTCCTCAAGTTTCAGGGAGGCAGGGAGGCTGTTCCAGAGGGAGGCCCCCGCCGAAGAGAGAGATCTGCCACCAACTCAAACATGAAAATGAAATTTTGATAGCAGACACTTCGGTTGAAAAGAAAGTTATACATGTACATGCACATTATGAGGACTTATGGACCCATTTGGGATATGTTTTACTGTTATTATGATTAAGCAGTGGTTTAATATGAAATATTTCAATGTTCATTTTATTAAGTTGCTATTATTTCAATTGTGATTCATATGATGCAAAGAAAGAAGAACAATTTGGGTTTCCTCCAATTGTGGATTTGGGTAGCCAGAATTGTCGGAAAAGGAGGGTATGTAAGGACATATTGAGGTGGGAAAATGGGAAAACACCCTTCCCCCATTCTCATGCAGACCCCGGCCTAGGGGATCATGACCCAAGCACCACCCATGAGAGGAGTTTGACCCATTTACTTCTTTACCTGACGACCAGGTACCATGTGTCCACGGTCCCCACAAACGAGGAGCATGCCCAATAGCATGCACTGGTCAAGCCGACATCTGCGGCATGGACCAGTTCGACTAACGCAGCAACCACGGAAACCCAACATCGTTAGAGATGCCATGACAACATAGCCAACTGACAGGAACACACATGCCACCATGCACACTGGTCACTCACACACCAACCTAGACGAAGAACATACTCAGTGCTATGACGTAGCGGACTGGCGCACCCACAGATGTTCATCGTTGTTATTTTTCACATATGCCTCCTACCACACCGCAGAAACGCAAGACGCCTGAAGAGCTTGTGTATGCGCTTGCCAATGCTTTGCCATCCCATACCAATAGAGATGCCATCATATATGTCTACCGCTGCTTGTGACACTCCGTCATTCTGCGACACCCACATTATGGATTATGTACCATCATCCAGAAGCTAGGCCCAAGTAAGCCGCAAGCAAGAGTCCGCAGGCAGGAGCCTCCCAGATGAAATCCTCCCAAGACGAAAAGCAATCGGTGACTGCGTAGAACGAGCAATAACGAGAGCTCAACACCACGCCAAAGCCGCAATGTTGCAACCCACATGCTGCGCTTTCAGTGCCAAAGTTACACCTGCCACCGCCAAGCACCCCTCAGAGCCGAAATACAAATCAAATGCTCATAATTCTGCTCCAGCTGCGGTCTCTCCACACGTGACCAAGCCGAACTGACAAGATGCCAAGCTCAGGAGACAGAAAGTTGCCAGGGTCCCACATCTGGGACACAGGTTGCAACAACGAGGCGACAAGTTGGACACCAACACCGATGGGAAAGGCCTGATCATGAGCCACTAGCAAGACCTGTCCATTGTCCACCATTACAACATAGCTGCACATTGTTGCCAGCATCAGGTACATCGCGAGCTGGGAACGGTGATGGTCCCAGGCTTGGGGGCTCGTGAGGGAACCAGTTAGAATACAAGGGGCACCTCACTGATGCCATTTCAGCTAGCCAATCATCAAGGGTCCCCTTGTAACCAACTTGTTGTGGCAACTTTTAGGGACAACCCAAGTGTACCACCTGACCTGTCCTTATCCACTAATATCCTCTCATATAGGTAGCTATACTAACCCTACCACTCGGGGAGCCAACCCAAAGTGGTTTTGTGATGATTTTCCCAAGTGACGTGAGTAGCGCGTCATACTACGGTAAAAAGGGCCTGCAAGCCCCACTAATGAGAGAGCGTCTCCCCGGATGCATACGGGCTGAGAACAACCCCTTCCATTATCCTAATAAACAGCAGTAATTACTTTGCTCTTGTTTGTGCCTCATACTCCTTTTGGGACGCGGGAGGAGTTGGGGCCTCCCCAGCCCCGGAGGTCCGCGAACGGCTCTGCCGGCCCCTGGGAAATCACCCCGACAAGTTGGAGGCACTGCTGAGATCTGTTTGAGGTCTACCTAACCTGAGGGCATCACTACCAGGCCTCTTGCAATGAGGCAGCCCGGCAGCACGGCCCCCTCTGCCGTTGCCCCCTTTTGAGGTCTGAAGGACCATCGCAGAACTGCGAGAAGACCGGACAGCGCAATCCAGACATTGGCCATCGGGAGCCGACTTGAGAAGTATCCCGCCTGCGGTTGGCGAGTGTCCAGATGTGGTCCAGACGAGGGGAGGTGGCGACCTGCTTTGGAGGGGTGCCCGCAGTCGAGCAGCCCCGGGTCACGAGGACTTGGTGTGTATGGGACACCCAACCAGCAATGTAATGTTGTGTGGGAGGGGGGAGGATTTTTAAAGAGGGAGGCGGGTGGTTGTAGCAGTGTGTGGAAATTGATTTTTGACTAATGAACAGCGACTAAGGTGTGAGGTGTAGGGGACAGGCATGAGGGCCGTCCCCTACAGCGTCACAAAGTTGGGTGGGGCCCTGAGCACCCACGTATGACTGTTGAAGGGTGCGGATTGGTTTAAGATCTCAGACACCTGTGAAAGAGGGGGGTGTGGCTTTCCTATGAGTTGACGTTGTATATCAATGAATAGATGAGGATCCCTACTAATTGAGTATTGAAGCTCGTTAAGTAGATGACATTTTCCCGCAGGGGCTAGGTAGGTTGTTTACTGAGTGCGGAAGATAATTGGCTGGTTAAGATCCTCTGGAGAGGGGGCGCATCACACGTGAGGTGACGCAGTGTGCGCAGTCTCATTATAAAGGTTTATTGTTGATTACCTTGCTCCAGATGAGGCGAGAAGACAGTTGTGGGGTTAGTGGGGGATAGATGTGTGAGAAATAGTGCGCATTTGTAAGGATCTGGAAACTGTACGTACTTACAGGATCTTGTAGAGGTTGGTGACATCACCCGTAAGGCTTGTATAGGACGCCGCGACCATCTCGCGTCCATTAGGGGGTGAAAAGGGGTACTGGGAAAGGCGGCTGCGCACGGAGAACGCCAGCCGCGCTCGACAAGGGGTTGCATGAGAAGTGGGAGCGGGTAGAGCAGACAGCAGGGAGGTAGAAGGAGGAGCTAAGCTGGAGTTGTGTTGAGTAAAGGAGGAGAAGGAAGGTGGGGCAGCCTAGAGGCATGCCGCACAGGACACAAAGCCGCAAGGGGCTCTGTGCGCCACGGCCAAAGGGGGGCATAGTAGTGAAATTGGAAAGAAAGGAATAACAAAACTATATTAGTGTAACATTAGAATTGCTTTTCCTTACAGCAGACAGTCGGAAGTCCCCAGTTTACGGGGCCAGGTAAAAGGTTAACAATTGAGAACATAGGAGTGTATATGGCAACGTATTATGGGTCGGGGCAGGAGCAGGATTAGGGTTCAGAGCAAGCACTTTAACCACACCACTCCAACACATTTGCGCGACATTGTCACCGCACAGAGAAAAGATCATAAAGTATAGTATAGAATGGACCCAAGGAACTGACAACAAAATAAGGGTACCATTGCCACCCAACGGCAGCTTCGACACATACACACAACACTATCTGCTGACATACTTGCATAATACCTACAAAGGGAAAAAACTAGCAAACCATTTAGCCATTTTCGATTTTTGGAAGATGTTCCAGGGAGGCACACTGGGGGCCGCAGGGTTGTACGCAGTAAAGGAGGTGAAAGAAGAGAAGATGGAAGGAGGGGATGTGGGTAAGACAACACAGAAACCGCTCAGCACTGTAGAAAGTGAGGAGGAGGCAGAAGGATCATTTGCGGCGGCAGAGGCGAAAGTTAAAAAGAAGGGGCGGCGGACGTGCCAATGGCTAAGGTATTGAAGAAGGAGGAAGGGGGGTTGTACCCAATAACAGAACTCAGAGAAGCGGCGCGGCAGCAACTAACGGCTGCTGAGGGATACTCCAACCCCGCGTACAGCCCCCACCATACGCACCCCCAGACGAGTGTCAAAAGCGAATGGGGGCGGCAGGTGCGGTAGATTCCACCACCACACTGGTAGGAACGGAGGGCGAAAAGAACGCCCTGGGGAGCTTTGGAAACATAGGGCAAGATGAGTGGGTAGTGGCACAGGTACTTCTGAAGCTACGGGGAACACTAACAAAGGAAGAGGAGAACACAGTGAGAAAGTCAAATAAGGAAGAGAAGGACGACACACAAAAGGAGCACAAGGTAAGTAAAGAGGGAGAGGGGCGGCTTTCGCAGGAAGAGGAAGAGATACTAGAGGAAAGGTTGGCAGAATTAAGGAACGTACGAAGCGCACTGATCAGACAGTTCGAGAAGGAAACACGGAAGAGACAGGAGGTAAAGAAGGCAAATAAGCAAGAGGTGGCGAGAATGAAGGAACAGGCGGAGGGAAGGAAGAAGGAAGAGGAGCGCATACGAACAATAGCTGAAAGAATGGCACGTGCAGAAAATAGGGAAATGAGAAGAAAAGAGGAGGAGAGGGAAGAGAATGATAGTGAAATGGGAATGTGGGAAAAGAAGATAACTGAAAGCACACGAACGTATGAAGAAGGTAAGGTTATAGAAAGCATATTGAAAATGGAAGGGAGAACATGGGGAAGAAAGGAAGAGGAGGAACGAATAATAGCAAAGGTGAGCGCGGAAGTATTGGAAGAGTTCCACTGGAAACGAGCAGAAATAGGTGGCGAAGTATTGGAGAAGAAGAAAGAGGAGATATGAGGCTGGAGAATGGAGAAAGGACGCACACGTGCCAGGATAAGGAGGTTGCATCAACATCAATGCAGGGGGCTGATGTTAAAGAAGGTGAGTACGCAGATGTGGATTTAATAGATTTAAGAACAGTGACCGTAGGTGGGAAAAGCACAGAGTGAGGTTGGAATTTTTAGACAGATTTTGCAGTGAGGAAGAGGATGGTTCAAACACCAGCGTGAGAGATGGCAATAGGGAATATTTAGACAAATTGTACATAACGCGCACTAACTGCATGTCACCATGGGCATGCGAGAGGCGGGGACAACAAAGCAGAGGAGAAACAAAGGTGAGGGAGGCAACCAATAAAACGCTGCACCCACTAACACCCACACCTGCACCAACACAACGCCCCCTGACACCAACCCCCGTGCACACACCATATTTTGGCAGACTTAGGGACCTCCCAGGAAGCAGGCAGGAAGAACGAGCAAACACACCAATGATAGGACAAGAAGGTAATAAGAAGGGAAGGAAGGATGTAGGAGGTGCAAGGACAACCCCCGGTAACATTGACAGTATTGAAGAATCCCAGATGTGGAGGAAGATGATGAATATACTAACATAACCACACGTAGGCGGGTGAGGGGCGAAGAGAGGGAGTACAATCTAATGCCACTAATAGAGAGAGGTGGAGCCAGACCACAATATATCCCCTGGAAACATGCCGATAAGGAAAATATAAAATGCAGGCTTCCGTCATTGAGCGCTGGAGCTGTGAAGTGGATATAGGAAATGGAAAAACAAACTCAGGGCAAATGTTAGCGGTGGGTAACGTGAAGGGCCTCCTGATTTCCCTACTGAGGTATGCTGCTGATGACATTTGGAAAAGGGCGGGATTCCCAGGGGTGACAATACACAACACGGCACATGACGGGGCCCAATTCACCAACTGCAGGCATGCGCTCTGGCAGGCACTGAGGGTCCAATATCCAGACACATCAGACAGAGGTGCAATAACGTCACGCAAGATGCGTGAGAACGAAGATCCTGTTGATTACATACAGGAGATTAAGGAGAAGTGGCGCTTGGAAACGCAGGAACAGTGGGATAAAACACCAGCAATTTTCTACCACATACTCGTGCAGGGGCTCCCGGAGCAAGTACAGTGACAATTGAAGAAGTTGGTATGAATAGAAGCAAAAGCATGGCCAGAAATACAACTGACAATAGTGCACTACTGTAGGATGTGGCAGGAAAAGATGAATCAAAAGGAGGAAGATAGGAAGGTAGAAGAAGCAAAATTGGTCCAAAAGAAGTTATCGAAGTATGCTATGGAGGGAGCAATGATAACAGCACCCACCCCCACACAGGCCACAGTGACGCAAAACACAACAAAACAACAGGTGTCGCCAATGCAGCAAGCACAAGTAATAACACAGTAAATGCCTCCACCCCCACCATACACGGGAAGGGGATATATGAAAATGGGAAATGGGTACTCGAATAACTACAGAGGGAGGGGTGGGCAAATGAGAGGGAGAGGATATGGCCCACCCATCCAACAACAAGGGTGAGGATTCCAGGGTTACAGTCAACCAGGACAACAGGGGTACCAAGACAATATGGGGGGACTTCAATGGCAAGCACAGGAACCACCGACATGCTGGATATGTGGGTTGGTGGGACACATGTCACGCACATGCAGAATGAGACCGGCACAGACAGCTTGGGGGGAGCAAGGACAGCAAGGATCAATGGGGGAACAGCAAGTTTACCAACGCTCTGGACGTTGCAGGTACTGTGTGGTCCTAGTGCTGAAGGATTTCTCTGCTGCGTGACGGGATGCTCTGTCCTCAATATCTCAAGTCAACGGGTCAAAAATAATGACACTATACATCCCTCGCGCCAAAAGATTGCTCGCGTCTAAATGTCCCAGAGCTGAAATGGGTGTTATTACAGTTAACTCTCACCCCCAGCTGCCTCCTTCCTGCCATGCAACATCAGTTGGGCTATGGGACATGGGTCAGCTCACCTTTGGGGTGCGAGGGGCTGGTGGATGTCCCTCCTGTGGTCTCAACAGCTTCCTTCTTTGCTGCTAGGTGCTGCTCACTCTGGACAGCTGCAGGTTCCTGGCCAGCTCATCACCAGTATAGAGGGATGAAATGAAAGTCCGATACTGCAGGTAAGGGATGTGAACTTCTTTACTAAGTTCCAGTGACCTCTGTTTTAATGCCAGTAAAACTGAGATTCTCCTCATCGGCACACCGACTCCCTCCTTTCCTGTAGCTCTTTGGCCGGCCTCTCTTGGCCCCTTCCTGCTCCAACCTTCAAGGCTAAAAACCTCGGGGTCATCTTCGACTCCACACTCGCCTTCTCTCCTCACATCTCTGACGTCTCTAAGAAGTCACACTACCAGCTGCACCACCTTAGAGGTAGTCTTCCTTTCCTCTCCTTCCCCCAGAAGCTCACTGGCTCCAGAGCTCAGGTTCTCTCTAGGCTAGATTACTGCAAGAGCCTCTTTTAAAATGTGCCTGCCTCTACTCTCCGCCCTTTGCAGCGCATCCAGAACAGGACTGCCAGACTTGTCCTTGGCCTCAAGCCCAGGGATCGTATCTCTCCAGGCCTCAATACCTTCAACTCTCTCTTCCTAAATATCTTCCTTTGTGAGCTCTTCGCTCATCCGCCTCCAACTCCCTCAGAGTCAGTCGCTTCTCCAAGCAACGAGTTGGTGGTAGATCTCTTTCTTCGGCTGGGGCCTCCCTCTGGAACAGCCTCCCTGCCTCCCTTAAACTTGAGGTGAACCATCTCCGGTTCCGGAAACACCACAAAACCTTTATCTCTGCTTCTGCTTTCTCTCCTCCTATCTCCTGCTGACCTGGCTGTAACCGGATGTGCACTGGATTACCTGGACACCCTCTGATCTCCTAGCCCAGGTCCCTCCCCCGCCAGGTTCTCACACCTGTACTGCCTGCATGGCACCCCCTGAATGACACCTGGCCTAGTAGGATCGTTGTCTGTCCTCCCTTTGTTCCCCCCCCTTGCCTCATTGCGCCTTGAAACACTTGTGTATAGGCGCGTTGTAAATGCCTTATCATATCATATCATATCATATCATAACACCAGGGGACACAGCAAAAACTACCACCACAACAAGCACAGATGCAACAACAACAACAACAACAACCACACATGCAAACATACACACAAACGCACCAACAGGCAATTGCAAACCAACAACAGCAGGTCCAAAGAGTGCAGCAACTCACACAAATACAGGAAAATGTGATAACATCCACTGACACACCTGTAGCACAGACACAGCTAGGGAAGGTGACAATACTGGGTCACAACCCGTACACAGGAAATGGCCAGTCACTGAACCCACAATAGAACAGCCCACAGATGTCTTTGATGTGTCCCATCCTATCGGTAACACCTAACCCTGTGGAGGAACCACGCATATAGGTGACAAAAATGTTTCCTTCTCAGTTGACACCAGGGCCACCTGGTCATGCATAAGGGAGGGAAAGTTTCAACTGTCAGGTGAGGCCATGAACGCTCAAGGATTCTCTGGGTCTGGAGGGTTGGTTCCCTTCACCGATAACATCGCCTTATCTGTAGGTGATCATGATATGTCCCTCCCGTTGCTATACTCAAAACAGTCACCAGTAAACATACTTGGTAGGGACATCATGAGCCGATTGAATATGACTATCTCCTTTACTGACAAGGGGATAATATGCTCCACACCAGGCATAAACATGCTCACAGCACAACAAATATTAGAGGCATACTGTGGCAAAACGGTAGCCAGAGCAGAGCCAGTAAATGGAGAACTATTCCAATACGGGACAGACATGGCAATAGCATGGTTACCAGGGATTGAAGGGAACATTTGGAGGAGGCCAGCAACTTACCTTTTCAGGCCCGAGACACCAGCCAGTGAAAAGGAAGGGACAGGGATGTTACTGAGCATTGAGAGAATTGTAGCAACACAAGACTACATTGCAGTACACGCCCAAGACAAGGAAGGGAGAGCATGGAGAGCGGTAATAGCACTAGCAGAGGGGTGCCGACTAACCCAGGTATCTGATGCAGAGCTCTTCTCGGACGATAAAGGTGAGGGGGTGATGGTGTTTGAGATGAGCGTTGACATCTGGGCAACAGTGACGTACAGAGATGTAGCCCTGAAGATGGCACTGGCGCTACAGGTACCAGCCACTATCACTGTACCATTTCTAGAGCAAGATTTGGCTGCAGTACCTGCATCTCTATGGACCACTAGTCCATATGACGTGGGCTGCATAAAGAACATTGGAGGGGTGAAAATAAAGTTGAAAAAGTGAGCTATACTGCCAAGAGTAAAGCAATACCCCCTATCAAAAGAGGCAGATCAGTGGATATATGAAACAATAACAGCACTAATAAACAGAGGCATATTAGTACCACCAGAGTCTCCATGCAACACTGCTGTGTACCCTGTGTGCAAGGATAAGGGAGGGTCTTGGCGTTTCATCCAGGATTTAAGACCCCTCAACAACATAGTGGAAGCAGAATACTCTATAGGGGCTAACCCGGCCACTATACTATGTGGGATACCAGCAGAGGCGTCACGGTTTACTGGGATTGACCTAAAAAATGCATTCTTCTCAATACCTTTACACCCTGACTCACAAGACTTGACAAGCTTCACATACCGCAACACAAAATGGAAACACACCAGGTTGCCCCAGGGGTATTGCGAGTCACCATCTATCTTCAATAGGGTGATACAAATGGACTTGGGCAACATTGAGATGGAAAGCACGGTGCTGCAATATGTAGATGACATAATAATATGTAGCACCACGGAACAGAAGTGCAGGAGAGACACCATCAAAATGCTCACAATACTAGCAGAAAAGGGGTATAAAGTAGAAAAGGAAAAGATGCAGTACTGCCAAGAACAAGTGCTGTACATAGGCCAGCTCATTTCACAAAATGGAAGGAACGTTGCGCCAATAAGGGCACAGGCCATAACCAACACACCCCAGCCACAGATAGTGAGAGAACTACAGCAGTTCTTGGGCCTATGCAACTACTGCAAGGCTTGGGTTTTTGACTGCAGCTCATACACAAGACCACTGCTTGAGGGATTCAAAGAAGCACAGAGGGGGAGAAGAAGTTAAGGTGGACCACAGAAATGACAGAGGCATTCCAGGAACTAAAACATGCCATATCAACAGCACCAGTACTTGCTTCTCCAAATTATGAAGCACAATTTTTCATCTTCTCACATTGTAGCTCAGCAGTATTGAGGGCAGTGCTGACACAAAAAACTAGTATGGGACACAAACCAGTAGCCTTCTAGAGTGGACACCTGGACCCTGTAATGTTAGGTCACTTCCCGTGCGAACAGAGCCTGGCTGCCGCTGCCTTTGTGGTAGAAATATCATCATCGATAACAATGGGCTGTCCGACAACACTGTATGTGGAGCATGCCCTTTTTGCAATACTGAACAAACCAAAATCAATTTTACCACTCAGAGGGCGTCGGGGTATGAAGTTATTTTATCCAGGCCAGAGCTAACAATTGTAAGGTGCAACAATGTCAACCCAGCGAGGTTCATAGCAGAGGTAGTGGAAGATGACAAATACTCTCATGATTGCACACAGGCTATTGACATTTACTCCAGCACAAGAAAGGTTGAGGAAAACGCCTTAGAGGGGGGAGAGATACTGTATATTGATGGGTCTTCAACAATTGACCAAGGTGATGGGATACACAGAACATGAGTGGCAGTGGTGAGACTGACAGTTGATTTAACATATGTTCCAGTGAAATGTGTTCAGTTACCACAACATTACTCTGCCCAAGCAGCTGAATTGGTGGCCCTAATTTTAGCACTGAAAGAAAGCATTGACAAAAGAGTAACCATATATTCTGATAGCGCGTATGTCACATCAACTGTACATTCTGGGTTAATAAAGTGGCAGCAAAGAGGATTCAGAAGAGCAGACGGCACACCAGTGCAACATGCCCTACTACTTGCTGAATTAATTGAAGTAATTGAAGTGTCAGGCCCATACAAACGGGGATGACCCTATTTCCAAAGGTAATGAAACAGCAGACGCACATGCTAAACATGCTGCGTATTGCGGTGATATTTGGTCCCCCCCAGAAAAAGAAAAAGATAAGGAGAGGGCGGGGGTAAGACAGATGTTGTTGAAGGATGGGTACACTCACATCGCTGAAAATAAAATTATGGAACTACAGGCAGCAGCACCCATGGCAGAGAAGGAGCAATGGGTAAAAAGGGGATGCACAATGTCCCTCACAGATGCATTATGGCGACAAAACAATACAGGCAAAATAGTGATGCCCCTGGCCCTTTTGAAGACAGCCCTGGCCCAACTATATCATCCCGCAAACACAGGAAAAGAAGTGATTGCAGCAAGGATAAAGGAAGGGTGGTTCTGTCCCGAGCTAAATTTGCATGTTGCAAACTTCATTAGCAATTGTCTTACTTGTCAACAATTTACCACCGGTCACACGCTGCAAGTGATCAAAGGTGTTATATTACCGGTCGGAAGGTCCCTTTCTACACCTCCACATTGACATGATCAATGTATGTCAAGGATACAGGTACATGATTGTAGTAGTATGCCCATTCTCAAGATGGATTGAGGCCGGCCCATGCTCCCATGCTGACGCTTTCAGAGCTGCAAAGTTCTTAGTGAGGGAAATTTTCCCCAGGTGCGGGGTATGCGAGGTGTTGCGGTC
Source organism: Ambystoma mexicanum (assembly GCF_040938575.1). Taxonomy (NCBI): domain Eukaryota; kingdom Metazoa; phylum Chordata; class Amphibia; order Caudata; family Ambystomatidae; genus Ambystoma; species Ambystoma mexicanum. The sequence goes on along the minus strand of NC_090924.1, from coordinate 827,356,624 downwards.
TGACAATAGCCCCCACTTTGCCAATGAAATGTTCCAACACATCACTGCCCTCCTTGGCATAAAGCACAAGTTTGCATGTGCGTATCACCCACAGGCGAATGGCGTTTGTGAACGCTGCAATGTCCTCCTAAAAAAAGAAATAGCAAAAATTCAGCAGTCAACAAAGAAAAGCTGGCTGTACTGTCTCCCCTTGGCCCTATTTGAGTTAAGAAACAGGCTAGGGTTGGATCACCACCTCACACCGCATGAGGTGGTGACCGGACACCAAATGCACCTCCCATTGACACCTCCATCAAGAGCTATAACAGACTCCCATTCGTCTCAAACTGTTTTTGGTGATGAAATGTACGAATATGTCTCTTCCTTGATTACTAGTGTTGCCTTTATCTCTCAACAGCTCGAGCGGACGTGGACCGTGGATACATCCACCGTGGACCCCATGTGGGTCGAAGAACATCCAGCAAGAAGAAGGAGAAAATGAACAACAAGAACAAGCGACACAGTGGACAGTAAGTGACGGGGATAGAGTGCTGCTACAGAACTATCACCACTGGTGCAATAGCCCCCGGTTCACGGGGCCCCACCTGGTGGAAAAAGCAGCTCTAGAGCGGTCAAGCTCCGAGACAAGAACATGTGGACACATCTGCATGACATCAAGCCCTACAAAGATCAGACCCGCCCTTGCGTCAACGACAGAGCCAACGCAGCAGCAACAGCAACAAGCGACAACGGCAGCACAGCCCCTGACCCCTCCAAAACCACAGACACCTCCAAGGACTCAAGTGGACAATTGCCCCTAGCTCACCCCATGGTAACGAGATCGCAATGTAAGAAGAACACTGCCCCGATAAGCCCCATCCAAACAAGCCCCGCCCATGCTGCCATGTAAATGAAGGACGTTGTCTAACAAATTATCAAATTACACCACACTTGTAGACACGCGCATGTTCTCTTTCTCTTTTTGTCTCGCACATGCAGGTACCGCAAACAGTACTGTTTTGGTGTAAAGATTAGTGCAATAATTAAAAGCTTACGTTTTACCCAGGGGTAAATGGTGCCCACAGATGACGATACCCCTGAAGCCCTGTCACATCAATTTGTGTACGCCATAAAGAGAACAAAATATTTAAAGAAAAGGAAAATATGTGTGTATTATAACACGTTCATTTTGGCCATAGAGCAATCATTACCACATCTCCACGAGCACTTACCAGCCCTGAGAGATAGGACATTAAGGTACGCGTGCGAACAGCTTTTCGCCTGGGCATTAAACGATTACTTGATAGGGAGAGCTTGAATAATAAAGACTAACAAATTAATGTGCATTTTCTAGACATTTTCAGGCGGGCATCTATATCATCAAAGGTATAAGGCTGCAGGACCGCAGCAAAGGTAAGAGAAACATGCCAGTGATATTAGCTATTGTAATAAAATGTATAGGCCTATTGTTTATCACTGGTCTACTTGCTGCCACTGTCTGGCAGGCACACTAGGCTTCCGATGTCATGGCTGCACCCCCTGCTGATAAACCCCCCACCACGGCTGCAACAGGTACGGTATCAGGTGGTACAAGTAGCCCAAGAGTAAAAGGGAAGAGGGTTAAACATAGCACAGACATTGATAATAATGGAGTAGACACATATCTTACAGAGTCCACACACATTTCAAACAACATGTGGTACCAGCACATGTCCAAAATTGGTAGAGGGACAACTAAGGACAACTGCTATGTGTGCTTGCTGATCCCATATGCTATGAGCGCATCGAGAACATTTGTGGCCACTGAAGTACCTGCAACATCGGTAGAGTGCCTGATATACCTGGCCCTGTTCCAAACAAAAGGACGATTTCAAGGCAGAATGGCAATAATACAGTGGAAGACGAGGGATACATACCCATATGAAAATAATTTCATCAAAACACTGCCCATGTACAATAACTACTGGCAACTAACACAGGGGCTCCAGTATGTGACGGATGGACCAGAAAAAGGGGAAACAAAGGAAGTTACACTGAGTTACCTACCATGTGAATGGCGTGCAAAAGAAGTTTCTAGAGTACTAGGGTGCTGAGAGAGACCACTGCTAGTAATATATGGAAAGGTGTACACGAAGGAAGGGTGGATGGATTGAGTTGTGGGGAGTAATATGGTAACATTTACAAAGGCAACGATGGCGAAGATGGATGAAGTAAACAACAAGTGCTACGACGGGTGGATTAAGAGTGCAGGACTGGTGACATGGCTAGAGAAGGATAAGGATCCAGTAACAATACTCCCATTAATTGCACCTACACTTTGTTATCGACACAACAGAGACGTTAATGTTGGAAGAAACAGCAACTGCAAAAGAATAATAGTGATAAATGAGGAGGGTGCCTGTACAGCAGTGTTAATGGACCACTATTGGGCCTGCGGGGAAAAGGCATACCACAGCTTGCCGCCATCGTGGGATGGAATATGCACTATGGTACACATAAATGTACCATCCCTAGGAGTGCCACAGAAGCATGTCAACCTGCGGAGCTTCCCCAAGATGGGTGAAGGGAATAAGAGGAAGAAAAGATTGTTGAAGACTGGAGGAGGAAAGGGGGAAAACGACACGACAATATTGTCAAGAGTAAAAAGACAAGGAGAACCACTGACAGGGAACTACCTGTGGGGAAGATCGGAAACTGCACTTAGTGACATTCCTCCAGGGCATAGATTATATAGCAGGGCAGCAATGTTCTTTTCATCAATAATACATCCAGGACTGCAGGTGTATGCAAATGCGAAATGGCTCCAGATAACATGATGGGAGCTGATGGTGACAATAAACTTAACCGTCAATGGGTTCAATGCGATAAAAGAAGAATTGAGGGCAGTACGAATGGTAGCACTACAGAATAGGTATGTGCTGGATCTCCTTACAGCAATGGAAGAAGGAGTTTGTGCAAAAGTTGAAAGATCGTGTTGCACATTTATTCCTGCCAACGACGCAGACAATGGCACGCTGTCTGAGGCGGTATCACAATTGGGCAAGATGCATGCAAGGATGGAAGAGGAAGCAAAGGGTGTGAAGAAAGATGGTATCTGGTTCTCTTACCTGTGGTCCTGGATGCCATCTTGGCTGTCAGATGGGCTTAAGATAATAGCTGGATGTATAATATTGGGCATGGCAGCTTTATTAGGTATGAGGTTGTGGAAAGCAGGGACAGCACGTACAACTGATGAAATGATGTAAATGATCGGCATGCACGCGCTGATGCCCTCTGAAGACGACAACAACACAGATATCATCATTAAAGAAAGAGAGAGATTGAGGAAGCAAATATTAGAAGCGGACTTGCAGCCGTCATCAGTGAAGGTGGAGAACCCGAGAAACCCAAAGAATTATGTTGGAAAGTGGGTCTACTGCAAACCAGGTGGAGGATGTGTGTATATGTACTGGTCATTTGAAGACCAGGTGAACCAGTATGGACACCTAGCTGGAATAACAAAGGTTTGGAGACCACGCAGAGACAAGAGAGGAGATCCTTTTGTGGTCGACAAGTCGAGCAGAGGGGGGACTGAAGTGGGAAAATGGGAAAACACCCTTCCCCCATTCTCATCCAGACCCTGGCCTAGGGGATCACGACCCAAGCACCCCCCATGAGAGGAGTTTGACCCATTTACTTCTTTACCTGATGACCAGGTACCATGTGTCCACGGTCCCCACGAACGAGGAGCATGCTCAATAGCATGCCCTTTTCAAGCCGACGTCTGCGGCATGGACCAGCTCGACTAACGGAGCAACCACGGAAACCCAACATCGTTAGAGATGCCATGACGACATAGCCAACTGACAAGAACACACATGCCACTATGCACACTTGTCACTCACACAACAACCTACACAAAGAACATACTCAGTGATATGACGTAGCGGACTGGGCACCCACAGACGTGCATCGTTGTTATTTTTCACATAGGCCTCCTACCGCACCGCAGAAACGCATGACGCCTGAAGAGCTTGTGTATATGCTTGCCGATGCTTTGCCACCCCATACCAATAGAGATGCCATCATATATGTCTACTGCTGCTTGTGACACTCCATCATTCTGTGACACCCACATTATGGATTATGTACCATCATCCAGAAGCTAGGCCCGAGTAGGCCGCAAGCAAGAGTGCCCAGGCAGGAGTCTCCCAGATGAAATTCTCCCAAGACGAAAAGCAAATCGCTGACTGCGCAGAACAAGCAGTAACGAGAGCTCAACGCCAAGGCCGCAATGTTGCAACCCACATGCCGCGCTCTCAGTGCCAAGGTTACACGTGCCACCGCCAAGCGCACCTCAGAGCCGAAATACAAATCAAATGCTCATAATTCTGCTCCAGCTACGGTCTCTCCACACGTGACCAAGCCAAACTGACAAAATGCCAAGCTCAGGAGACAGAAAGTTGCCGGGGTCCCACGTCTGGGACACAGGTTGCAACAACGAGGCGACAAGTTGGACACCAACACCGATGGGAAAGGCGTGATCATCAGCCACTAGCAAGACCAGTCCATTGTCCACCATTAACACATAGTTGCACATTGTTGCCAGCATCAGGTACATCGCGAGCTGGGAACGGCGATGGTCCCAGGCTTGGGGGCTCGCGAGGAAACCAATCAGAATACAAGGGGCACCTCATTGACGCCATTTCAGCTAGCCAATCACCAAGGGTCTCCTTGTAACCAATTTGTTGTAGAAACTTTTAGGGACATCCCAAGTGTACCACCTGACCCATCCTTATCCACAAATATCCTCTCATATAGGTAGCTATACTAACCCTACCACTCGGGGAGCCAACCCGAAGCGGCGATAGGTAGAGTAGCACATCATAACACAGTAAAAAGGGCCTGTGAGCCCCACTAACGAGAGAGCATCTCCCCGGATGCATACAGGCTGAGAACAATCCCTGACGTTATCTTAATAAACAGCAGTAATTACTTTGCTCTTTTGTGTGCCTCATACTCCTTTTGGAACGCGGGAGGAGTTAGGGCCTCCCCAGCCCTGGAGGTCCGTGGACGGCTCTGCCGGCCCCTGGGAAATCACCCCGACAATATATATTTTACCAAAATGTAATGCCATTTTTTATTGCAAAATGTAGTGGCATTTTTGTTGCCAGCAGTAATATGGCATATGTATATATATATATACATATATATATTTTTTTTTTTTTTGCCAGTATGACATGTAAAGGTGTTGTTGGTGGCATGCAAAGTGCAGGTTTTACAACACAGCCAAGCCCAACTTGAAACTGCAGAGAATGAAATGCACGCATAGAAAAGCTTAGTGCTGCCAGGCAAAGTAATGAAGTGCACCATATTTTTTTGAATACCTCATACATGGAGACTACATTAAGTTGACTTACATAATTAACATTGCTAAAATACTAAATTCTAACTTCCCTAACATTATAATGCAGTCTCATATGCAAAATACGGTGAAAATCCATCTTTTAGTGGCACTGCTGTAATTCATTTTTAAATGCATACTACCATTTTTTCTGTATTAGCTTGTGGAGAGCAGAGGGAAAGAGGCAGCAGCAAAAAGAATGAAACATGTATTCAGGGCGGCCTAAAGCCCTTATTGTTCTAAACATGAGGGTTGATACAAAACACATTCTTGTTAACCTGATTGGGGGAAATTATAGGCAGACAAGAAACGTCAAAAGGGGAAGGACAGAAGGTTTCTTGGGACAAGAAATGCAGGGAAAGAGTTAGTTTGTGCTGGGCTGAGAAGACTGACAGTGCTCCAAGGGGTCAGAGCGCTGGCTGTGAGAGATATCTCGCCGGTGCTCCCCACACAAGATTACAGAATCATTTTGCGCTGACACTGGGCCTGCCTTTGCGAGTGGAGCAAGGTCGTGCTGAGAACTTCAAAGAAATACTAATCTTGGTAAAATATGTGCCAAGTGAGGGTCATTTGAATGCTGTATGTTTGGCTAAGATTTATTATAGTGTAGAAAGGTTAGGAAATCACTGCATGTTTATTTTTCTTCATGTTCAGAATGTGGGAACATTAATCCATGTTTCAAAAGGCCTGTTTGTTCTGTTTTTTTTTTCGTTTTGTATTTCAGATGACGATCCAATGTATCCATGGTAAGACTTGATGACATGTAAATAAGATTCAATATAATAAGTATCCATGAAAACAAATGGGATTTAGTGTTGATATTGCATCTGTGAATTAATTTATATATATATATATATATATATATATATATATATATATATATATATATATATATATATATATATATATATATATATATATATATATATATATAGTATACATGGAGGTTCATTTCTGTTCAGTAGTGCATTTGTCAATTTACTACTGTAGGTAAAATAACAACCCAGAAGAAGCTAATAATATTCAGTGATAAGGCAGGTTTGTGCGTGTGTGTGTGCCTTCCTTGCATGCTGATGAGAAGGAATCTGATATGATATACAGATTACTGGATGTCCATGAGCCAGTAATGCCTAAGGGCACATAGATTACTGGATGTAGATAAGCCAGTGATACCCGCCACAAACTGTAGGTGGCGCTCTGAATAAAACCATTGGGTTCTAAGAATGCATAAGTCTGGGGCTCTCTACAGACAACTAAGAGGTATTCTAATAGAAAGGAAAGTTTTGTTTTATGATGGAGTTATAGTATAAAGAAGAAAACCATGCTCACCACTATACCACAGAAATAATTACTGCAAAACAAAATACCACCAATATAAGCTAACAAGGTATGGTCACTAAAATAATGTGATGCCAAACCCAATCTAAGTGCAAGACTAATTTACGACCAAATTACCGCCAATATTTTTACGATAGGAAAATACTGCCAAATCCCAAAGTTACCCCAATAAGACACAAATCTATTACAATACCAAGTGCAAATCCCAAAGCCTCTGCTTCACAATACCCATGTTCACCTCTAACTGATCCACAGTGCAGTTAGCCTCCTCTAAGAGAAATTGATGTTTGTATACCCAGGTTAACAGGTATGTACACTTATTTTCTGTCCATAAGGCATTGAGTTCACATAAAAAAGAATCCTGAGGTGGGTATCTTACTTTCCTAAAAAGTAAAAGAGCATTCTAGCAAAGTCTGCTCTTCATGGGAGTGAGTCCTAGCTCAAAGCGTATTACTACTCCTGGCATACTTTGAGGTAACCTTAATACCTTCCATCAGAGTCCTGAATCAAGACTATAAAATATCACCCAATCTAGGTCAAGCTTGGTTTCCATTCAATAAATTATACCTGTTATTACTTTGGTGGTGTAATATTTGATGATGGAGACAACAGAAAACCTTCCGTGTTTAGATAGGATTTTCCTCATTTTTGGTATAAAACCAAATCTTTTGGGACATAATGCAGCAACACTAGCTTCCCTGCTCTTTCCTCCAAAGATAGGTACTCCCAAATATAGAAAATAGCCTGTTACTTCCAGAGGCTTGTTATCATAACACCATTTAAATCCAGCATTCTTACTTCCCGCAGTAAACCTCATGATCTTTGTTTTCTCCTTTTTGACTTTTAGATTATTTAGTTCTGCATAGCCATGGAGTTCTTTAAGCATTCTTTGAAGGCCAATTAGGGTCAGATCTAATACAAGAATTGCACCCGCATACACCAACCAGTATATTTGACGATGAACCAGTCTGGACAGAGCCAGGCATGCACTGTCAAGGGCAGTGCCCACTTCAGAAATATACAAGTTAAACAAACAGGGAGCCAGAACACATCCCTGGTGAAGCCTCTTGTCATTCTCCACCTGTTTATATATAGTTCCTCCAGAATCCAGATGGATCTGGAGGACCGTATCCATACTAAGATATATGAGTATGTTAAGTAGTTTTTATGGAAAACCCGAACCTGCTAATTTCTCCTAGAGTAGAAACCTGATGAAGAAAAGTCTATGAAGTTAAAAAAGATGTTCTGGGTGTTATGAGTCAGCACCCGATTATGCAGTATGTTCAATACACCTGCATTCAAAGTAGTTCCCACATTCCTTCTGAACCCTAATTGAAAAATATTTAAATGACCGATAGCCACGGCCCAGGACTCATGTTCCTTGAGTACAAGTGTGGAGAAGATCTTACTATCCAGGATCATGATAGGCCGATAGTTTAGTGAATCCAGACGGCTTCCCTTCTTGAAGATGGTTATAACAAAAGATGTATTTTATTTATTTATTGTGCATTTCTTAGATGCTTATACAGCAAGTAAATTGTGTTTCAAAGTGCACACATGGCAACATGGAGGGAACATGGGATTGAAAAACAATATGAACACTGGGGGATAAAGACAAACCTACTATTCCTTGTGAGTATTCAGAACATGCAAGTGCAGAGAGAGTAGGGGGGAAGAGGGAGTGGAGGGAAGTGCTGGAGTGTCTGTGCTTGTGGGTGACCAGCAGATGTAATTGCCGATTATAGTAAGTGCAAGGGAGAGTTGAATTTCAATAAGCGGGATAGTGCAGGCCTACAATGGCTTAGGCCAGTGGGTGCTGAGGCAAGTGTTGTGTGTAAGCAGAAGCTGTGGTGATTGGATGTGGGAGGCCAGAGCCTGAGAACACATAAGGGCCCTGGTCACCAATCACAGTGACTGCGAGGTTAGCAGAGGAGGGAAGAAGGGAAGGAGGACGTAAAAAGGAAATTCTTGATGAGCTTCCGGAATTTGAGGAAGTCCAGCTTAAGACGAAGATGAAGGGGGAGGGTGTTCCACAAGAGGGAGTCAGCAGAAGCAAGAGATCGGCCTCCGGCCCTCTTTTTCTTAGTGAAACGCTTCACACACTGAGAATTGGTTCCAGAAGAACGTAGAGGCCTAGAGAGAGAATATTTAGTAGTAGCAAGTTGCAGATAGCGTGGTTCCCAGCCCCAGACAGCCTTGCAGATGATGGAGAGGGATTTGATTTAAATATGTGCAGCAACCAGCTGCTTTTGGAGAGTTTTTAGTGTAGGAGAGATGCAGTCCCGGGATTGAGGCCAAGGATAAGTCTATCTGTGCTATTCCGGGTTAGCTGGAGGGGTTGTAGAGAGGGAGAGGGTAGAGTCAAGAGAGGTTTGTTGCAGTAGTCAAGCCAAAGAGAGAACCAGAGCTCTGGTACCATGGAGCTTCTGGGGGAAAGTGGGAAAAGGGAGAATTCCTTTGATAAGGAAGAGTTGAAAGTTGGACATCTTGGCAATCTCCTGGATGTGAGGGAAGAAGGATAGAGAGAAGTCAAAGATGACTGCAAGGGTTATGGCTTCAGATGAAGGAGAAGGGGAAGAGCCCACAGAGGATGGCCAGAGTGAGGGGAAGAAAGAGGGATCAGGGGTCTCTTTAGGAAGGATCTCAATCTTGCTGGCATTGAGGCAGGGATCATTGGAAGTGCACCAGGACTGGATAGCAGATAGGCACTCCGGGATGATGGAAGCGAGTCAGCAAGAAGTTTGAAGAAGAGTTGAGTGTCATCTGCTTAGCACTGGAAATTGGAGGAAAAGGAGGAAATTATGTGTGCCAGTGGAGCAAGGTAAGTGTTAAAGAGCCAGGAGGAAAGGTTGGAGCCCTGGGGGACACCACAGCTGGTGAAGGAGGTACTTAAACAAAAGATGCCCAGAATGACCTGGGATGGATAGTTTCCACAAGTCTGGGGTTTGGCCATATTTTAAAATGCTATCAAATAACAAGGTGAGGATTTGGGCCCACAGTTCAGGTGCTGTTTTCAAGAACATCTGTCAATCCATTCAGGCCCTGAGCCAGGAAATAACTTGCCTTTTTAATTTCACATAACACATCTTTATATGTAAAACCCTGATCCCAAGCTACTTCTCCAGTAACATGGTCACCCAATTTAGTCAGGGGTAGTGTGCACAGTGTGCTGAAGTGTTTTATACATTCATTTTCAGGGACCTGCATGTGTGATATATCCTGTTACACTTTTAGGTTTGTGGTGGCTGCTTCATTCTCCCTTGTGGGCACTGAGAGATGATACGGATGTGTTTCTAGCATGTGATGTGTTTTTAGCATGTGGATGTAGGCCAGAGGTCCTCCCTTCATCATCTCTAAACATTTTGGGTACAACATGCAAATCTATGAAGCTGAATGCAAATGACAGGGAGCTGAGCTGTATAAACCTGTCAGGCCCAGAGTGTCCTCATCGACCTGGAGGACCGAAATATAGAGACATGACCCATCAGGTTAAATTTCCTTCTAATCCTCTTAACCACATTCCTTACCCAGGTCTTTCTTCCCTGTCTGCAGTTTTGTACTGTATCAGACATTGGGCCTCATCACGACCTCGGCGGTAACCCTTAAATCCGGCGGTAGCACTATTACCGCCAGATTTAAGGGTCCGCTGAATCAGGGCCTCGGCGGATTTCAACCCAGCTCTGAGCTGGTGTGAAATCCGCTGAGAATTTGCGCTCATCCGCCGGCGGTATGAGCACGAAATTTCCCCATTGAGCCCAATGGGGAATGGGGCATTCCCGAATGGGCTCAATGGGGAATGGGGACTTCCAAGTCTGCCCAACTAGTGATCCCGCGCTATTAGCGCTGGGGGCTATGGCGGTCGTGCTAATAGCCCCCACGCTAATACCGCTGGCGTTACCGCCGAGGTCGTGATGAGGCCCATTGTTTCTGGTAGCTTAATATATTCATAGAGTGGGAAAGGAGGGTGGGGAGGATAGATATAGCTGTGCCCATAAGCCAAGGAGGCTACTTTTGGGCTATGTTCTAGAAGAAAAGAAAATATAGCTTGTGTACACGGTCCGTCGAGGGAATTCACCCTCGACAAAATAAGACTCATGCGAGGAAAAGTAAGACTCAGAGTAAAGAAGTGTAACTGATAACTAATCTAGGTGTTAGCCTCTCTTCACGCCACCAATCACCAGGCATATGTGATATTTCTCACAACTTGACGAATGTGCGGGAGAAGTTTGCTCTTGTTCCCAGTGGCAATCACATATAATCAGGACAACCTGCAATTGTACATTAAGATGGTGGCCGATGCTGTTCAGGTATCTCTCCACACTAATAAAGTATTTTCTCAGCTATTTGTGATGAGGAATTTACACTGATACAGTATTTCTTCAGTTATTTCTTCTTGGGAATTTCCACAGTCCTTAGTTATTTCCCTGGCACAGTATGTTTTGTCTAAAGAATTTACTGTGCGGTTACTTAGCATCTGAAAACCACAGACACAAATTAGCATTCCAATATGCATCTACATAATTTTTAATGTGTTGTTTTTTCTAATGTATTACATGCATTGCGATTTGAACATCACTCTACTGTGGATGCTGAAAGGAAATTGGGCTGATAAAAACAAATTTGAGAAACGATTTAGTGATGAGTAATAACCAGGAGACATTAAATAAAAGACACTGTAAATCTCAGGTGAATTTCCCAAGGAGTAATAGACAAACAAGCCTTACAAATTCCACTCATGGAATACAATCCAATTATGATGAATGGTAATTAAATAAATGTTCTGTATGTACGAAAAACTGAATTTAATTATTGTATAAACAATAAATTACATGATAAACGAAGCAAGCACACGATATATAAATAGCAATTCTGGAACCAGCAGAATGCAGTAATGAGATACATAGGAAAGATTACATTTTTGTATACTTTCCAGGGGCTTTTAGCAGGAGAATTTGAACAACTACTCTACTACAAGACAAAGCTCAATGCAGTCCAAGAAAAAATAATATCAAACCTGATATTGGGATAGTTAATGACTGATGGAAAATACATAGGCTACTCCAAAGTATAAACTGGGGGAGTGATGTGGCACTCCCCAATTAGACAATGTATGGGCCACACAAGGCAGTATTGCTTTAACATCCAATAAAAGGTCTGGAAACTAGTCAATGAGAATGGGAGCTCTGGGACTCCCCTAATCACTGACACTGGCAGGTCTCTCAGCAAAGTGTTCCATCTTTTTAAGGGGGTGGCACGCAGACAGCCGCACCATCAACACTACTCCCCTTCCCCACTGGCCACACCTGATTTGCATTGCAGTACTTCCTCTCATCCTCTCATCAGGGGAGCGCCCCACTGACAACCCTGCCATCCGCAGCATTCCCCTTCTTGCCCGGGCACCATAAATTCCCCTCCCACACCCTCTCCGCTACTTACCCTAATGGGGTTGGGGGTGAATGGCCCCAACCCCTACCGGTTTAATCTGCATCTGGATGAAACTGGCAGGTGTACCCAGTGCTCTCCCCCTAACACTAGCCTCTATTACTTTGCTGGGCTGCACCTGGATGACGTGTCCCAACTGTTTACCCCAGTCCTGCCCTCCAACCACATCATGTTTCTATGCTTTTGCTCCAGTTCCCAACAATCACTCCAGGCAGATTTCCATTTTATTTTTACCCATCAAAGCACCAAATGTCAGCAGATCATAATATGATATGATATGATATGATATGATATGATATGATATGATATAAATTATTTATAAGGCGCCTGTACACAAATGTTTCTAGGCACAACAAGACAAATAAGGGGAGACAATGAGAGAACAAAACAAATGATCTTACTAGGCCTTGTGTCATTCAGATTGTGCAAGTGCAGGGAGAAGGGAGAGGAGAAGTGCCATAGGGAGGGAAATGGAGAGTGCAATAAGCAAAGCACAAGTTAGTGCTGCTGGGGTGGTCGGTTCTAAGTGCGAGGAGGCAGGGGACTGTAGGGTTGTAGATAGAGTCCCTAGTGCTCTGTAGGCCCAGAGGCAATGCATGGGGCTATTGGTCATGAAGGAGCCTGGTCCCCATAAGGTTCAGAGGGAGGCCAAGTAACCAGTTAGTGCAGCAGGCAAGAACATCAGCAGGGGAGAAAGAGAGAGAGAAAGCAGAAGTGAAAAGGAAGGTCTTGAGTTGCTTCCGGACTCTGATGTGGTCCTGCTCAAGTTTGAGTGAGGCAGGGAGGCTGTTCAAGAGGGAGGCACTAGCCAAGGAGGAGGAGAAGCGTCTTTATATAAAATATAAGAATGAGTAGGGCAAGAGATGATATATATTTCCTCAGAGAGTTGGAGGTGGTGTGTTCCCAGGCCCTAGCCATCCTTGTGGACAATGCAGTGGGTCTTGTACTTGATCCTTGTAGCCACCATGGACCAGTGGAGATATTTCAGGGCTGGATAGATACAATCCCTGAGCATTAGGCCAAGGACAAGTCTTGCAGTCCTGTTCTGGATCAGATGCAGAGGGCGAAGAGTAGAGGCAGGCGGATTTAGAAAGAGGCTGTTGCAGTAGACCAGTCTAGAGAGAACAAGGGTTCTGGAGACAGAGAGAAAATCATTTTATGGACTGAAATTATGGGCCCGTAAATCTTGTTAAATGCTGTCTTTCAGCCCATAACTACCAATATGGCCCTTGGGCTAGGTCTATAAAACATAATTAAGATTCAAGTTAGCACCCAAAGTAGAAGGTTTGTTGGGACTCAGGAAATCACGATCCCCAAAATGAGGGCACTAACCCATGAGAGTTTCCCACAATTCTGTGCATCCTTTTGGATCTGTGCTCAAGCAAGGTCAGCTCCAGGTGTCAGGATCTCTTTTGCTGACCCACTACTTAGCTGTGACTGAGTCTGTGTTGCCTGCTTTCAGAGCCATTTCAAAGGGTAGGCCATGGCGCAGAGTGGGAAGGGGAATTACAACCACAGGTGTGAAATAGTCTGGATAGACAGTTTTACCTGATTCACATCTTAATCAGGTAGCAGAACAGGAGAGAAGACTGCTCTTCTCTGTCTGTCTCAACATTTGCATAGGCCCCCTCCCACAAGGTTACAAACACTGCCTTTGTTCAAAAACCACCACACCATTAACCCCTCTTTGCCAGTCTACCTATGACATAACTTAGATGGAGACCATGGCATCTTCAGGAATGGTGTAACAAATAACCCTCCTGTCCCCGAGACTGGCTGAGGAGGGTGTAAAAGCCAAATATATAAGTAACAGCAGTGAATGTCAAATAAGATTAAAAAAGAAAGAAAAGCGAGAAGGAGATGGTGAAAAAGACAAGAGGTTGAGTGGCAGAAGGAGGTTTGAGAGAGAAAAAGGGGGGCAGGATGAAGTATGAGAGGAGAAGGAAAGGCTAAAAACTATACAGCAAGAAAGAAAATAAACAAGAATCCAAGACTGAAAGAAAGGAAAGGGATAAAGGAAAAAATGAAAGAGGTGGAATGTGTGTGTCCTACTACAGTGTGTTGAAGTCTGATGTGTACGGTGACAGTACAGAAGGAGGATGAGAGAAGCACAGGAACAGAGTGTGGCGTGAGATTTGCGACTGGAAGTTAATTCCCTGATGCAAAGTACTGTTGAAGAGGTCTTTTACCAGCCATAATTCAATGAGAGCCATTCAAAAACGTAACTGTGCAGAAAACAAAAGTTTTATTTTCTTCAGCCGGCTGGGGAAATTCCTCATGCCACAGATGATTAAGTAACACGGAAAGACTCAAAGTTTGTCCATTTTGAACACACATTTATTGAAAGCAAAGCATTGCACACTAATTTAATGAACTCATATTATGCTAAATTGCACGACTTGTCGTTTTCCACAATAACTAAATCACAAGACATATGTTGCAACGTTAAAAATAGAAAAAAGCCGTTTTGGGGGTGAGACATTGCTCCAGACAGCCTCTAAGGACACAGATTAGCTGCTGCATCTTTATTGGTTATCTCGCCTAGCTTATCTTTTTCTGACTTTATGCCAGTTTCATTTGTAAGCAGCACCATTAAAAATAATGTATTCTACTATTTGAAACTGCTAAGTCACTGCACCTTGGTTTGCTCAGGTCCCAGACTTTTGTAAATAACCTTGGCTGATATCTACCGTCTGCTCTCTGCAGCTCTGTATTAAAAATATTTTTTTCAAAAGATATGATTACAGCCTTTCTAATACTTTCGCTACTGACAATGTTAGTCCAAAACTATATACAAATTGCTTCATCCTCACAAAATAAAAAAAAAATAATTTACAAATCTTCAAAGCCTATCTTTTCTCAACTATGTACACTATATACACTACACTATATATACATGCACAAATATATATCATCTCTTGCCCTACTCATTCTTATATTTTATATTCCAAATCCCATATTTTTCTAATCTATTTTTCACAGATGCACTTATTATGTGCCTCAAATCACACCACTCGTCTTTGTAATTAATTTACTTTGTAGCCCTTTTTGTTCATATATTCACACACACCATTTTATAACCAGATGGATCTATGCCACTTACTCCCTACTTTATAAAAAAGGTACATCCTCACATTACATTTCAACATTACTCAATGTATATATATCCTTCTGATATTTACATTGCTCCTTTATTCAAGGTGTTTTACATGACTGTAGAGGGGCAGCTGTACGCATTATCCCTAACTCCCGCCTCCTCATTGCCATCATATTGGAACAGGAGGCGAGGAGCTCTGTATGGTACCCCATGTGTTGTTTCTACACCGCATCGAGTGTACGAGAGATGATAATCACTCAGACAGCTGTATCGAATGAACCCTCACACTGAAAGTGTGGAAGGATGTCAGCACGCACCATTGGACATCATGGAGTGCTGAGTGAAACCTGATATCATAAGCAAATATACAGAGCCATACTGAAATGATATGAAAATACTTAAGAGTGACAATGTAACTGAAGTGACAAGAGAAACATGTACGAAACGATAAAGTAATCATGAATGGAAAAGAAGACAACGTAACTTGCTGACCAATAGGTGTAAATACTCAGTAACGAAAGGTAGAAAAGACATATAGAAGCTTGCTATAAAGGAATATATAACGTGGCTAGGATGGCCATAATTGAAAAATGGACGCCGGCTTCTGTCAAGATTCAATTCAGTTACCTCAGAAACAGATCTGGGTTGAAGAACAGCTTTGTGTGCAAAACAAAGAGGAGTCTATGTTTGCTTGGGATTAAGGATGCTATTTTTAAGGAATAGATGCAAAGCATGAAGGAAGGCAGACGGATAAGCCATGGATGAGACATATTTCTCATAAATTAAAGAAGAAGAAAACATCTTCAGGAGCTAATGTCATCTTCAGCAGCTAACTATTGGACAATTACATGTGTATAAAGTCTATCCAAGATGGAGTGAGCATCTAGAGGCCAAGAAGAGGAGCAATGACACTTAGTATAATTAAATCAAATAACAGTAAATAAGAGGTCAAAATGGACAAATTCATGGTTTCTTCATATGTGACTCAAAAGTCGAAAACAAGGGCTATTCATTAAGCCTTGGATGAAGATAGTGATATGCTTACACTTCCTTGAATGTCCCAGAACAGAGAGCAGGCTACAAGGTCAATTACAGATGGGAAACATTGGCTCATGGCTGAACTGATGAGAGATGACGGACTACTGGGAAAGTGGGGAGCAATCTGACGTGATTGAAGCACCTGGGTTCCGTTTCACTTATGTGCTGCTAGCCAAACCAAAAGCCCAAGGTTGGGTGAGAATGTCAACCAATCAGTGGGTCTATCGGGCAATCGGCTATACAATGTTGGATAGATTAATCCGCTACCATTTTGTTCGCTATAATCAGTATTATATTTATTTATAGGTAGGTTGAGGAGTGCCTCACAGATAAGAGACAGCCAGTGGTGTACTAACCCCTATGTACATATAAGTAGATATGTTCCCCTTACCAGTCCCTCCCGGTAATACGTTTTACAGTTTGCCACATAGGATGATGCCATAGATGATGCATATTGGGTTATAAGACTCTGTCTAATCAAGTTTGTTTGTGAGTGTGCAAGCATCAGTCTGATGCCTGCCAGTTGACCATGTTTTATTAAATTGAGAATAAAGTAGTATTTTGCCATATTCTTTGAGTCTGTCCGGTTATTTGGTCTGAGGTCTTTATTGGTAATCCCATCTAGCACAAGAGATGCTTCAATCTGCTAGAGCATGTGTCGGTAGCAGAGAATGGTTCAGGTCTAATCGCCCTAGGCCCAGATCCAGGTTATCAGATCATCAGACTTTTGGCTGCTTCCACCATTAAACAGAAGATCGCAAAGCTTCCTGTGGAGAACAGCGCATAACAAAATATGTGTAAAAAAGATACAGTTGGCAGGTCCCCCTTTGACATCATTCCTATCCTGTCTCTGCAGGTGCCACCTGGATGGAAGGCAAACTGGTCAGTTGAGGGAGAGTCGATGCTAAGGGACTTGAGCTGAGCCATGGACATAGGTAGAATAGTGGCAAAAATAGGGGGAGGGAATGTGTTGTAAAAAATATATATGCATATATAAAAGTAACAGGATTTTGGGGAATATAAAGAATAGAAGTAGATACCTTGATTCCCAGTTCCAAGGGGACGGAAGGGTACGCAATAAAACGACTCCAAATAGGGGTGTTAAGGGTTCCTGAGGCAAGACCAACATGAAGAGAGCGCATTACGCTCCAAAATGGAGGAAAAATTAGATGAGATACATTTATTAAAGATAATAAAGGGAGGCGTACGCAGATTTTTTTTTTAAGTGCGGATTTATAAATATGTCAGTATAAAGCTGTTGTTGTATTTAAACTAGTATATATAAAACAATAGTAAAAAACCAAGGTGATTATTAAGATTTTTTAATCAAGAGATTGGCGTCAATCAGGAGGGTTAAAATCAAAGGAAAACAATAAATAAATAAAGAAGAGATTCTTAAAATATCAATGATAAAACAACAAGATATACAAAATTGATAGAAAGTCTAAATGAAGGAACAAAAAGAACATTGTTGTGAAGAGTTTTAAAAGAGGATAAAATAATTTGATTTTCGGATAATTAAGCAGCAATTGATGGTGCTGGCTCAAATTGATCAATGTGGTATATTTGATAACATAAAGAGTAGAATAAAAAATTGGGTAAGTATAAACAGTCGAAATTGACTTGTCACCAAAGGGGAAACTCCTCTTCTACACTTACACAGTACATTGTCAAGATACACAGCTAACATAAGGAAATATCCACAATGGGGCGAAGGCACGACTAATAAGACAACTCATCCTGTGGCCCCAGGAGGGTTCATTGTCAAAACAGTATTGCGACATATGACAATGTATTTGCATGCTACATATAAGGGAAGGAAGTTACAGAAAAGGTTGTCTGTTTTAGAGATATGGAAGATGTATCAGAGCGAGAAAGAAGATCCAGCGAGAAGGAGTGGATGCTTAATCAACATAAAAGGGAGGATAAAACGCCTTTGGCTCCCCTTCCCCTCCTAAACGCTAGCGCGTAGACACTGAGGAGAAGGGATCTGGTCTGCTTATCTCTTCTATGGGTGTCAATTCGATTTTGTGTGATGTCACCATTCATCTTTGCCATTTAGTTTCTCTGCTTCTTCAGGAATCTCGTTCAAATGGCCATCATATTGTTTTGTATGCAGGTATGGTTTCCTTAATGCGTACTTTACCTCCCATATTCTCTTCGGTATAGGTATTCTTATGGGTACTGCACAAAGTCCACGCTCTTCTCTTTGTTGGTTTAACTGTTCTGTGTACGTCACATACTTTGGTTCAAATTTTTCAGGTAATGTAGGTGGGGCAGTTGGAGTGGGGGTACCTGGCTCCTCCTTTACAGTGTCCTTTGTATAAGTCTGCGGGAGCTTAATGAGACCTGAGCATAACATTTTCGGAGTTTTTCAAAAATTAAAAGTAAAACATTTAAAATAAATATATGATCATAGAAATTCATTCACCAAGAACGTTATATATTAAAAGGCGATTTATAGCAAATCTGCAGCTCTGCAGGAATCGCTTTTATATGAGAGACATTAACAGCAGTATGTTTTACCCTTTCCAAGATGGCCACCGTGGTGATAAGCGAGCAACGAGGTATTTTGTGTTCGACATTGAAACTTGTGCTACATTGTGACCAGTTACACGTTTCTTTATAAATAAATGCCTGTGGTATTAGCTGCAAAGTTGTCAGTTGGAGGCTCTGTACATGGTTGCCTTTTGTCAGACATATGTCTACTAGCGCACGGTAAGGACACTCAATGTGTTTTTTTCAACTCTGTATTCTATACTGTATTCTATGGAAAAAGAATATATAGTTGCAGTCAAGTGGTTGATTTTATGAAATGTCTTTTGAACATGTCTTTTGGATATTGCTCAAATGTGCAGGTTCAGTGCGAGACATAGATCTAAATGAACAGTTCAGCATTTCTTTACTGGATTGGTGTGACATGAATTGAAAGTGGGTGCAACCTGTTTATATACAACTGGAAGTAATTATATCTACGGCGTCCTTGCACTTTTTGTTCATAGGATGCCTTATTGGCCGCTATTTAGAACGTTTTTGGAGAATTAAATGTGATGAAATCCAGTCTTCAAAAGTGGAGAGATTTACTTACTCCCTCTTTGAGGTTAGTAGAGTGATTGTTTGAATATGATTACGTATTGAATAAAATGGTTTACAGTGCTCATTGCAAGAGCTAATTTGAACATGTTTCATCATTGTTAAACATGAAGATATGGAGTGCATATTTGTTAGAGTGCATTTAAAAGTAGTATGCTAAAAGTGGTTTTAGCACAAATAAATCATGGTGGTGGGTGATATAACAAGAAGAAAAAATCCATGGCATTCTGTCCATTGGAGTTCGGTGATGCAATTGTCAAAATGTCATGTCCCCTCCACTATTTTAAATGAAGCAGTAGAAAGCATCTATAGTATGAGAAGACCTAGGGGAAATAAGAGCATCCCTAGAAAATAAATAAATGCCCTTTTTGTATTCATCAAAACACAAAATTGTTTAGTACTGTTTGATTCATACAGAGTGGATGTTGAAGAAATCAGTCTATAAGCCACAAGCTTTCATACATATGAGGATGGCAGGGATTAAGTCCACACATCCAGCTTGGAATTGAAAATGAAAAGCCCCATGACTAAGTGGAACACCAATTAAGGTCAGTCTGTTGTTTAAGTGGCCACTTTACAATTATGAACGAAAAATTCAAACCCTTTGGGTTTTTGAGATATTTTACATATCTCGCTATATGTTTTTATTCCACAGAGATCACTTTGGAGCAGAACGTCTCTACTACAATATGTGCTTGAATTAAGTCCAATATTTAAGTTGATAAATGTCCTGATGAAGGCCCTTTATGATTCTGGAGGAAACATCATGGATGAATGTATTCAATCCTAACTTGGGCCAAAACACCCAGTGACAAGACTCTGACTCCGAATTAATAGTGTTTGTTGTGATTTTAATGTGTATTAATAGCAATAAATGGGTAATGATATAATATTGTCTCTGTTTATGTATCTGCGAGATTTCTAGAAGTAACGCCATCAAATTATTTGTTGTTCTCTTGAAAATAGTGTACATACCAAGGTGTCACCTTTTTGGCTGTAATTGAGGGCATGGTATCCTACTTCGTGTTTTTGGTATATTACAATGCTCCCCGTTTTGTGATAGGTGTCTTTCTATGGATACAGTAGGGGTGACCCTTTATTGTTTTTGTGTTTTCTCATGCAGAATGTGTCTGCTCCATTAAAAGCAGCCTAATTAATGTGTCTTTGTTCATGGCAGCAGATTGTTTTGTTGAAGCCAGGGCCCTATCAACACATACAGAGTACAAGATAAATTGTGACGTGCTCCACAAAATAATGCATTTGAAAAATGACAAGTGGAAAAATACCTTTTCAGCCATCATTTAGAACCATTTCTCAGATGTGAAAAAGAGAAAAGAATGTGTATTCAGCAGAGCCTGGAGAACGACATACATATAAAATGAATATATTAAAATTTAGAAATTATTAATACATTTGTATATTTTAACATCTCTGTTATGCATGCAGCCACGTCTTTGAATTCAGAATAGTCTTCTGAATATGAATATAAAATCCTGAATTCATAGGAATTTCCAATGGCAGAACCAGATTCCCAGATTGGGTCATGTGGAGCAGGTGGAAAGACTGAAATGAAACGCCTGTCTGGCTGTCATGTTGGGACCAGCTGATGTCCTTAACTGTCCTTTAATTTGAAAGACAAACCAGAAGTGAGTACACAAATCCCAGAGCCTTTATATAAAAGCCCCAATAATTAATGAAATTAACTTGCAAATTAAAAGTATTTTTGGAACAACACCCTTTACAAGATCTGTCACTAAAGGGGAATGTTTGGAAGGACACCCTTTACAAGCTCTGCCACTAAAAGGGAGTAAGGGGGTTGTTAAGCCTTTAAATGAAAGTCAGCAGAAGCACATTAAAAATAGATTGCCCTCAAATCTATCACTGTGTAGTACATATTTGTCTCTGGCACTAAAAAGTTATTAACAAATTCCCTGTGTGAGTGGAGTGTACAGAGTACCTCACAGATATGCAGAGTTTGATAAAGCTCTGGACCTGTAAAAAACATATTTTATATACCAAATCCTGAGTAGAGTATTCTATTCATTAACGTGGAATAGGAACTGGGGTTAGTTTCTCCCCTTCATTCCCAGGAAAATGTCAATTTTAAAAAACAGCATAATTATTCCAATTAACATTTCACAGAAATAGAATGATTCTGCCTTAAGTGGACTTCTAATGCCAATACAAATTAATGGATTTGTATATTCATCTTCCATTTCAATTTTTAAAATTACATGCTTGTGTGACACATTAACACATTAATTTTTGGTCTCCAAAATAAAAGCTTCTACCTGCTGCTGATATCCAGATATTTCAACAGGTAAACCCGAGTCATTTCAAAAGGTCTTTCCCGTGGTGCTGATGTAAGATCTGTTTGCTCAGATCACCATATACCTGAAATCAACTTGCAATCTTTTATAATCATTATTTAGAAATTGTTGTGTGAAATATGAGAAACTTACTTGGGTTTACATGTAACTTTAACTCTTCATTGAAAGGATTTGTAAAGACTGTCAAGTTGGTGTGGCAGGAGGCCTTTACATTGTATTCCTTTGGTTTCTGCAAGCTTCTAGCATGCCTAGTTTCCCTATCTCTGTTTCTTTTAACATGCTGCAACTATTTTGCTTTCACCCGTGATACTTGTGGTTCAAGTATTCTGTGCACGTGCATCTATAGCACATTCTCTGACAGAAACCTTCTTATGGTGTTTGTAAGTCTTTCGAATCCACCTAGCATCATGTTTTATGTCCCATTATTATTTATGTTAGTTATGTTTTTATAGAGCTAAACACAACCTTTTGGTCACGTTAGTGTGCTTTGTGACATGGGAAGAGGAGAGGGAGAGAGAGGAGGAAATGAAAGAGAAGCCATTTAAGATGTATTTGCATCTAAAACATATATGTGCTTAGGGACAAATTATATTTTGGTGCTCTAAACTTCATATGGTCTGGTTTGAGGCTCATATGCATGAAAAGTGAGTTCAGAGGGAAGAGCCTTGATGAGGGAAATATCTTTCACCATAATGGTTCTATTGCAGCTTGCACAAACCCAGAAGGCTGTGGGAATCCATGTTGATTGCTCCACAATCACTTCCTTGCTACATAATACTGCATCTTCTGCAACATGTTATTTCTGGGGTCTTCTAATGTATCAATTGTGTATACTTTGTCAAACCTTCTTGCAAAATGCACCATTTTACAGTATCTAATAAGACACAGCAATAAAATGGGTTAAGCAAAGCCACCTACCAAAGGTGGGAAGGCTCCAGTTTTCAATTCTGTTAACTTAATATGCGCAAAAAGCTGTTAATTGATTTTGTAGCGTAAAAGCTCCTCCCAGAGAGGAAGTGTTTGTTGAAAGAATTCTTGCCTGGAAATGGCATTGTTGTTTCCCAGTTCATTTTTGAAGACAGACTTATATCAATACTAGTAGTTATTGACTGCACTCTGAACATTCTGATTGGCAAGGAGGAGGTCAATTGTAATCTCCATGTGATAATAATATTTATCTTGTTTTCCAGCTGTTATGGATGATAAACATGATGGTCAGATTGCAGATAGTGGTTTGATGTCCCACTGGACCGCTAGTATCCACTGGGACACAGACCACTGCAGCTGTTTGACAAGAAAGAGCACACATTGCACATTAGTACCTGATTCCTAGGTGCTATAAGCAAACCATTTTCAAAACCGTCTTTGTAAAGTTATGCTATGATATGTTATGTTATGTTATGTTATGTTACTTGGCATTTATATAGCGCCTTATGTATCATTGGTATGATCTCAAAGCGCTGGTAGGTTGAACGCCCTCGGGAACTGTAGTTCAGGTCAGTGGAGAGAGAGAGAGAGTCATAAGGTGCGTGTGTGCAATGGATATGTGTGCAGCCGGTGTGGCAGTTGCATGATAGCTGCTTCTTAGCGGTAGGTGTGGTGGTGGGGCGGTCAGTTGTATGTGTTCAATTCTGAAGGGTGGACACCCAGACTGATTTCTGGCTGCGTTAGGCCTGAGGAGACGCTTAGGCTAGTGGTATGTGCTCAGCTAGTAGTGTTTAATTAGGATGTTGAGGAGTATGTGGCGGGTGTTAGTATGAGAACATCTATACCGAATGTGTCATAGTATTGCTGTGTTCTAGTTGAGTGGTGGTGTATAGGAGAGAGTAAGCCTGGTAGTGGTGATATGGTGGTTATCAGTAATGCGCTTGAGATTGAGTACTCCATCTGTACCATCTATTCTATCCATATTATTTACTCTGTCTGTTCATTCCACTTCGTCAGTTCATCTGTTTTGTCTGGTATATCCATTTAGTTTGCTAGTCCTTTGAACCATTCCATCCACTCGACCCTTCGTCCACACGATCTATTCCATCCATTTCGTAGACCCGTTACATCTTTCCCATCCGTTTAATGTGTTCTATCTGTTCCATCCTTCCTATTAATTCGATCCACTCCATTTGTTCCATCCACTCCACCTGTTCTATCTACTCAGTCTGTTCAATCCACTCCATCCATTCCATCCACTCCATCTGTTCCATCCACTTCATCAATTCCATCCACTCCATCAATTCCATCCACTCCATCTGTTCCATCTGCTTCATCTGTTCCATCCGCTCTATTTGTTCCATCTGCTCTATCCGGTCCATCCACTCCATCTGTTTCATCCATTCCATCTGTTCCATCCACTCCATCTGTTCCATCTACTCCATCTGTTCTATCCACTCCATCTGTTCTATCCACTCTATCTGTTCTATCCACTCCATCTGATTCCATCCACTCCATCTGTTCCATCCACTCCATCTGTTCCCTCCACTCCATCTGTTCATCCACTCCATCTGTTCATCGACTCCATCTGTTCCATCCCCTCCATTTATTTCATCAAATCTATCTGTTTTGTCTACTGTATTCGTTTCATCCACTGCATCCATTCCATCCATTCGATTCGTTCCATCTATTCCATCCTTTTTGTCTGTTCCATTCGTTAAATCTCCACATCCTTCGCATTCGTTCAATCTGCTCGTTCGTCTCATCCGTTGAATCAACTCATCCATTCTATCTGTTCTATTTCCTACCTTCTACTCTGTCTGTTCCTTCCATTCCGTCAGTTCCATCCACTCCATCTCTTCTATCTAGTCTATCTGTTCTATCCACTCATCCGTTCATCCGTTCCATCCACTCTGTCCGTTCCATCTACACCATATATTCCATGCACTCCATTGGTTTCATCGACTCCATAAGTTTCATCCACTCCATCCATTCCATCCACTCCATCCATTCAGTCCACTCTATCTTTTCGATCTAGTCCATCTGTTCTATTCACTCACCCGTTCCATCCACTCCATCAGTTCCATCCACTCTGTCTGCTCTATCTAATTCCTTTGTTCTATCCAGTCATCCGTTCCGTCCATTCTATCCACTCCATCTATTCTATCCACTCTGTCCGTTTCATCCACTCCGCCCGTTCCATCCACTCCAACTGTTCCATCCACTCCATCTGTTCCATCCACTCCATCTATTCGATCTAGTCCATCTGTTCTATCCACTCATCTGTTCCATCCACTCATCCATTCCATCCACTCATCTACTCCATCCCTCCACTCCACACACTCCATCCACTCCATCCGTTGCATCCACTCCATCCGTTCCATCCACTCCATCCGTTACATCCACTCTGCGTGTTTCATCCGTTCCATCCGTTTTATCTACTGCACCCATTCCATCCACTGCATCTGTTCCATCCACTGCATCCGTTCCATCCACTTCATCCATTTCTTCCGTTCCTATCTGCTCCATCTGTCCCAAATTCCTTTTGTTCCATCTATTCCTTTTGTTCCATCTATACCATCCATTCTATCTCTTTCGTCTGCTCCATTTGCTCCGTCGGTTACATCTATTCCGGCCAGTGCATCCATTCCAGCTAGCATTCTGTTCCATCCACTCCAACTAGCACGTCCACTCCATTCCATCTGTTTCATCTGTTCTATCGAATCCGTCTGCTCCAGCCATGCCATCTGTTCATTCTGACCAGTAGACTCAGTCCAACCAGCTCTCCGTTCCATCCGTTCTATCCGTTTCATTCACTCAATCCGTTCCATCCGCTCTATCCATTCTATCCACTCCATCCATTCCATCTATTGCCTTGGTTCAAATCATTCACCCTTTCCATCGATTCACCCTTTTCATTCCTTTATCCACTTTATCCATCCACTCCATCCTTTCCATGCATTTGATCTACTTTGCCCTTTTGTCTACTTCATCCGATCTATACTTCTTCCGTTCTCATCACTTCTTCCGTTCCATTCACTTCTTCTGTTTCATCCGCTTCATTCCGGTTTGTCTACTTCATTCCGGTTCATCCACTTCATTCCGGTTCATCCACTTCTTCCGTTCCATCCACTTCTTCCGTTCCATTCATTTCTTCTGTTCCATTCACTCCTTCCGTTACATCCATTTCATCCATTCCATCCATTTTATCCGTTCCATCTGCTTTGTCCGTTCCATCTGCTTTATCCGCTCCATCCGCTTCATCCATTCCATCCACTTCATCCATTCCATCCACTTCATCCGTTCATCCACTTCATCCATTTCATCCACTTCATCCGTTTCATCCACTTCATCCGTTTCATCCACTTCGTCCGTTTTATCTACTTCCTCCGTTTCATCCACTTCATCCGTTTCATCCACTGCATTTGTTTCATCCACTTCATCCATTTCATCCACTTCATCCGTTTCATCCACTTCATACGTTCTACTCAGTTTATCCGTTTTATTTACACTGGTCTTTTTAGTGTTCTGTTTGTTCGATCGGGTCTCTATGCAGGATTGTTATTTTTATTCAACAATCTTGCGTTTCTGTTTATTGTGGTTGATTATCCTGTTTGTGCTAAGAGTCAACTTTTAAGGGAAGAGCCACGTTTTCAGTTGTTTGCGGAAAAATTTGATATCTTTGGTGAGTCGAATGTGGGGTGGAAGTGAGTTCCACAGAGTAGGGGTCAAGGCTGAGAATGATGATCCACCTAACCTGACTGAGTTGGTGTTTGGTATCACTAGGAGGCGGGCAGAGCTTGATCTTAGAGTGCACGGTGGATGGTAGGATATTAGCTTGACCTGAAGCTATTCAGGTCCGGTTTTATGTATTGCTCGGTGAGAGATGCATGATGTTTTGAAGGTCACCCTTCATCCAACCGGAAGCCAGTTGAGAGTTTTGAGAGCTGGGGAGGTGTGATCTCTAGAGCCAAGTGCTAGTAGCAGTTTGGCTGCAGCAGCATTTTGTGCTCTTTGTAGTTTACTCCAATGGTATGCTTGGACTCCGAGGTAGAGGGAGTTAGCATAGTCCAGTATTGACATTACAATTGATTGGGCAGTGGCGAGTCTGTTGGGAAAGGAGAGGTAATGAAAAATGTGCCTAAGAATTTTGAGGTGGTAGTGGCAGGACTTAGAGACGTTGTTGACTTGGTGCGAGAGGGTTAGGTCAGAGTCGAGAGTGCATCCAAGGTTTTTTACTGAGGTTGAGGTTGTCGGGGGATTGCCCTATTAGTCTTTATGTCACAGCCTTGAAAGAGTATGGGCACTCTAGGAATTGTTTTACCATAGTCTGAACGTTACATGTTGAGGCTGTGCACAACATAGCAGGAAAATAATTGCTTTGACAGTGAGGACTAGAACTGTAACATTATCGTTAACAGCTGTTATGTGTGGCGAGTAGTGCACTTCTGACTATGTCAGTGATTAGTGATTGCTGACATGAGAATTTTATTTGGATTGCGGTACTCGTATACCAACTATTGGGAACAATGTGTTAAAAATATTAATCAAGCAAAATGAGTTGGGATGCGGGCATCTAGCCGGAAGCATCCGACTACAGTTTTGACCTCTGCAACTATAGGATAAACTGTATATTACGTTGCAGGAAAGAATATGATGAACTCTACATTACAGTGCAGCAAAATAACAATTGCCTTAGCAGAAATGACGAATGAGGAGATTGATCGACAGCAGCAGGATGAAAGGAGCCTGTGCTGTAGCAGCTCACCTTTGGGCGGGGAGCTGCTAGTACATTCCTATTGTGCTGCACCAAATGACATGGTGGGTGGGGTGGAGGGTGAGGCACAGAGGTAATTAAAGTGCACTGATATAAGAGTAGTACCCACTGAGAGTGGTTGCTGCTGCTGATGTCTCTGATGCGGCATTTGGGAACGTCCAGGCCATACAGGAAACAGCAATCCGCACAATGTCACCATCTCATTACACTTGTATATGTCATGCCATGGTGCACAGTTCAGCTTTATGAAGGAATTAACAGTCATCAAAGCCTTAAGATATTTATGAGTTGTATGATGTTTTCTTTTCTTTTCTTGTTCCTTTTTTTCTCGTTCTATTTTACCCTTTTTTATTGTAATGAATGATGGTTCATTGATGATATTTATTGATGTAATGCTTCTTTTCATGTGTTTTTATATTGTATTTGATTTGTATTTAGTATCCTAATTGGTAAAGGTTAAGATTTATTTTTAACCAGTAAAAAAAAAGCCTTATACAGCTCGCTGCACCTCTTAATGGGCAGTGCTGCACTCTAGAGTTAACAGAGATTAACAACAGTTTAACAGGTTATAGTACACAGAACCCTTCTACTGACATGAATTAATTCAAGCCACTGATTATTTGATGAGGAAGGCCCTCAGTAGACCCATAAAGGTGTAGAAAAAACATACATGAAGTAGATTTTCATAAGAACAAGGCTGCTGTTTCTTGGTTCGCCACAGGTAATCTTGCCAGGAATTGAAATGAGTCACACACTTGAATCAGGAATAGCGACCTTCTCTGCCTTCATTGGGGAAGAATAGTGTCAGGATGGTTGTTCTTGTTTTCTTAGTGGGCCTACTTATTTTTCTAGGTACTATTAAGGTAACAAGCCCTGAGGTGGGGGGCATTACCTCTTTAGGTAATGCCCTGGGGCCTAAGTTACGGCCCTCACTTCGGTCGGGTCGGGCCTGTAACTAAAGAGATGGCCACCATGGCCGCCATGGAATCAGATACATAGTCCTTTGTCCCCTGGCCATCTAAAAAAGTGAACAAACAAGATGGCCACCATGGAATGGGGTGAAGGAACTACACATAGTCCCTTCTTCCTTTCCATGGCGGCCGGACCATCGAGTGGCGCGCAGCTTCAATCCCTTGTCGAGCTGGTAAGGACCCAGCAAGGGCCAATCACATCGTTTGTTGCATACTGATTGACCCTCGCTGGGTACTGATGTGGATTCATATTAATATTATGGAGGTGTTCCACTGGGAAACAGGATATCCAATATCATTATTTTAAGAGACAGGATATGAATTTGGAGTACTTTGCAGCATCAATAATCATAGAGCTAGCAGCAGAACGGTTGTGTCCTTGGAATAGATTGGTAAGTCATTTTGCAGCTAACATCAAGCTGCATTAGCGATGCTTCAAGAAGACTGCATCCCATGTTTGGCCAGCAATGCCTTAATTAGATAGAAAGCCCTTGTCTGTTTTATCAAGTAGGTGCCAGAGAGAGTATGTAACTTAACTATCCTGGGATCCTCAGACACTGTGGACTTGCGATGAACACTTAAGTCTTCCCTACATCCAAATATTGCTTAGAACTATTTTATTTTCACTTGCTGGAGAAGAAAGTATGTGCCAGAGACTTTCTGCCCAACCCTTACCAGTTGGGCATTTGCCTCGATTCATGTATGTGAGCCAAATTGGCCATTGGTGAACAAAGATTAATGTCTGTGTACCGTTCATATACTTATGTAGATTTGCATTTTCCAATTTTTTTAGCATATGCTAAAGTTTTCTTTCTTTCTCTTCTGTCTTCTTTTTTCTCATTTTAATGTTTTTATATGTCTAATTAACTTGGAATAAGATTTTCTTTCTATTATGTTTATTGATTTATGAAATGTGAAAAGCTTATGTTAAGCTATAACACATCAATAAATACATTACATTATATGTGAGCCAATATTTAGTTATCCAAGTTTTATTTTTCAAAGATAACTCGATGAAGGAATCATCATAAAATGTAGCTGGTGTGTGTTTCTATATAACAAAATCATTACATTTTCATTCTGTACAAAGGAATGTCTGCACATTTGTACAGTACCTTATTAAAACAATATCAAACGAGACAATTCCATGGTTGATCCTAGTGATCAAATGGAGTGCCGCATGCCAATTATGATATGCCTGATGGTCACTATTCTCAAAGATTCTTTTCCATTTTTTATTTTCAGTTTTGTACTTCGACAAATTAATGAGTTGGATCATTGAGAAGAGGTGACACTATGTTAAAAGTGAAGCTCGTAGCACATTGCTTTAATCTTCTTGTAATTTTCAATAGTGATGCAATTTGCCTTAATTATACTATGGTAGAAATTCTTTGCAACTCAAAAATCTGATTTTTTCACAAGACTCTCTCTTTTCATTCCATGACAAAGTTACATTATCATTATATAGGGAAAATATACGATTGCAGTGTCCATTCGAACATACAACCAGTGTCGGACTGGCCCATAAAATTGCCTCGAGCACCAATGAAAAAGTGGGCCACAGTTGCAAATAGCCATTCATTCCTTTTGTGACAGACTGTTTGAATAGTACCCGAGGGGGAGATTTTTAATCAAATGTAATGCAAATTGAGCAATTTAAAGAATATGTATTCAGAAACAATGGTCAAAACTACCAGCTGCATAGTGAGGTAATTCATCAAACAGGCCCACATTGGCTGAAAAAGTGCCACACTTTGACCCAGAAAACTGGCCCACACCACCATTCTGCATTTTTGGTTCGGCCATGGGCCTATTGCCCTATAGGCCAGTCTGATCCTGCATAACACTACTGGCAGATAGATCCTTGAGGGTTCTGTGAGGGTTCCCATGAGAGGAAGTTCTATCAACAAGCTGGGCTCACACAATATTGTATGTTCCTGGCTGCAACTTTGATTTAAATGGGAGGGCAATGAACACTGTACAGGGGGTTAGAGGGCAGGCAATAAGGAGAGAACGCTGGTTACCAAGCATTACAAGGAGTGATTCTTTCATAAATGCACGTACGTTCCAGGCACGTTTCCACGCTGAAACAAGTTTCCCTTGGGTGCGAAGAAACTTGGTCTGGTCAATGTTACTGTGTTTGTGTTCACTCGAGCTTAATCTGTGAGTTAACGTTTGTGTTTGCTACGTGTCATTGGATATGTGTACTTTGAAAGTGGTCAAGCACAAGGGCACTTCTGAGTCAAAGAATGCTTACATAATGCGTGTTCGCCGAGATTTGACACTGAGGGAACCCAGACTCACTTTGATGTACTATTCTTACAGTAGGCTTCAAAGCACTGACCAAGCCGTTTAGTTTTGGCTAGTCTCCACTGTGCTGAGGTCTCCTTAATCACTGAGAACTGTCATCTGTACAGTGTCTGGTGCATCAGTGCCAGACACCTTCTTGGGTGCCAATTGTTCTTCAGAAATATAAATAACATTACCTAACCATTGGCACAACTACCGTTTTAATGTGTTTTAGATTGTGATTAGCATTTGGATGGATTAGGTTAAACAATTATATTGTAATGAGTTGGTTCATGTTCACGCGACTGTTGTGCCATAGAAAGAAATGGAGGAGATGCTGACATTAAACTCCTACATACTGCAATCTCTCTTCATTGAGGGCGCAGTAATACTACAAAAGCAGGATGAGGCAGTGCTAGTGGACCTCGCAGAGATGGAGGTGTAGTTATTCAGCTCCCCATCTACCCTAGCTCAAAGGCATCGAATTATATTTTTGCTTGTGTTTTTGTTAATTGAATTGCATTTTTTTAAACACACTTGTATAACACATACAACATATATTACTACACAACTGTGTTGGAAAGAATCTCTCCAGACACAGTGGCCCTCATTACGACCCTGGCGGAAATCGCGGTGCTAAATGCACCGCGGAGCACGGCGGAAAGCTGCCGATAGCGCCATGGGGGTTGGCGGATTTTCCGCCCCATGCCGACCTTGGCGGGGCGGTAAATCCCCATTCCCCATTTTACCCTTCCCCATTCCCATTTTTGCCCCATAGGGTATAATGGGAGTGGGGAAGGCGTTAATTGCGCCACCGTAAAATACGGTGGCGTAATTAACAACAAGGTCCCGTAGCGCCATGGATTTCTCCGCCCGGAAAAACCAGGCGGAAAACGTTCCATGGCGCTACGGGAACTCGTAGTAGGGCGGACGGGTCCGCCGCGAATAACGCTGGCGTAAACCCACTCCGCCAGGGTCGTAATGAGGCCCAGTGTTCAATTTAGTGCCTGCGGCAGTCCATCACCTAGGTAAGAAAACTTTGGTCCCCCTGGAACCTTCACCGCTCACCTAATGTAATCAAGCAGCCGACACATGACTCTTGGTAGGTCTCCATGCCCTCTACTTCTGTGTTACATACATTGTGCGCCAAGCTACCACCCCCACCCAATTTCTACCAGCGGCACGTCTCCTTCCAGCCCTAGCCACCGCAGCATGACGTTTTGCCTTCTACTACACTAGATTGCAATTTTCAGCATCATGGCACTGTGCCCTGCCTCCCCTCCCATCGTCAACACCACCTCCACACCTTCAATTCTCCTCGTTGACTTAGCCTCTACACCATCAGCACACTCAACCAGCACCCCTGACAACAGCTACGACCTTAGGCCACCGTCTACCAACCCATAACACTAGTACTATGAGGCATGCCATCTTGACACACCATCCTGCAAATACTCTACCAGCTGCCCACGTCTATCTACCCAGTCACTCACAACCAAGCTGGCTGGCCCAACATTAGTTCCTCGTCCACCAGGTTCTTCAGCTATCACCAGCTGGGCTACGTCTCACACAACATACAGTGCTGTCACCACAACTGATAGTCCCGCGCCTGCACTTCCTCTCCCAACACGGGCCTCTTAACCATGGGCCACCATGCCCAGAAACACGCCCTGCCACACCTGTGGCACTATAACAAAACAGGCCTCGCCCACCCATGCTTGGGAACCCCTGTCTACTTAAGCTCTGTTCTAGAACTCTATTCCAGCCAACTCCACTACTTGATCTCTCAATCCCTATAACAGGTGATCACAGATGTGTCAGTCTTTGCTCCCACACTGCCTCCCCTCCCATACTCGAAAGCAGTGAGTCATATGACCCACCTGACCTCACTTCCCCTCTGTCAAAAACAAAACAGTTGGCTGTAATCAACTGAGCACTGCTTAATGTATGCTCACTGGGAGCACACGCCATCACTATGCACTCTTGAACACCAACTCGACATGCTGGCCATCACTGAATCGTGGCTCCACAGCACATCAGGCCCTCAGCTCTCTTTAGCCCTCCTTCCCAACTACACCACCTACAGAGCAGATCGAGTTAATGCCCCAGGAGGTGGCGTTGCTCTCATTGCCAAAACGTCCATACGAATCAGACCCATCACCATCCCCGCTATCCCTGGCTACAAAATATTGCTGCTTAAACTCACTACTAACTCCCAGTCCACCTACAACGTGCTACTCCTGTACCAGTAGCCAAAGTCCCATGACTCATCCTGACATCGACATCCCCCTCTTGATCACCCCATTCATGAAACCCCTGACTAAATGCATTATTCTGGGTGATTTCAATCTTGGATTCAAGGATCCTTCCGATCCAAAAGCTGTGTCCCTAGTACAACCACTTGAAGATATGAACTTTTCCCAATTAATCTCTTCCCCCACATATGTAAAAGGGTGTACACTGGATTGGATTCTTACCACCAATGTCACCATTGACATATCAGCCGTTAGTACGGTTCCATGGTCCAACCACTCACTTATAGAATTCAGACTCTCCCTCGTCAAACTCTCTATCACTCCCGCACCCCCTTTGAGTACTCCCATAATCTCACCCATGAGACACTCAAGCCCACCCTCCTATCCCTGTTCACACCACAAACAGATACGCTTGACCAGAGTCCCCAAGTTCTAGACAATCTATACCAGCAGAACCTCCTACTTACCAGAGGCGCTGAGCACGCGGGTGCTCTGGGGCCCGGGCACCCACCGGCAGAATGAAGTCGGGGCTGAGCCCACCCCGGCCGTAGAGAAGAGACGCAGTATGGATGGCCCTTTGTTCCATCCATACTGTGTCTCTCTCTCTGGCCCAGGTGAAAGCCCGGTAAAAAAACGATGTTTAAAAATTGACGGACGGATGCAAAGCAAGAGGCTTTTGCTTTGCATCCGTCCCTCAATTTCTAAAAATCGTTTTGGTTTTGGTGTACCTCTACGTCTGTGCACTCAGGTGCACGGATGTAGAGGTACACCCAACCCAAAAGATTTTTAGAAATGGAGGCACAGATCCAAAGCAAGTCTGTCCCTCAATTTCTAAAAATCGTTTTGGGTTGGATGTATTTGTACATCTGTGCACCCCTCTTGGCAGGAGTGGTGCACAGATCTAGAGGTAAACCCAACCCAAAACGATTTTTAGAAATGGAGGCACAGATGCAAAGCAAGTCTTTCCCTCAAGTTCTAAAAATCTTTTTGGGTTGGATGTATTTGTACATCTGTGCACCACTCTTGCATTTCATCTGTGAAGGGAGGTGGCAGGGAGAGGGCAAATGAGACTGTTTGCATGTCTCTGAGTGTTTACGTGGTGAAGGTGAATGGTATGCTATGGGCGGAGAGCGGAGGCGTTGAGGGAGGTAACTCCCCTGAATTCTAAGGAAGGTAACAGCGTGGGAGAGGGTGGCAGTGTGGGATAATTCGGCCTTTTGAAGACCACACAAATCGGCCGAAATAAATCGTTCTTTTTTGTATTTGTTCTTCAAAATGCAGAATTATCACATAGAACCCAGTATGGACCTTACCATACTGTTGGCCTTGTTCAGTGTAATAGCATTCAATGGGACAGTACTTGCAGGGCCTAATGGTGCAGTGCTAATGGGCTTCTATATTTTTAAAGCGACAGTAACAGCACTTCTCAGCAGGGCTGTGCAATCTATTTTCTACTAGAGCTGCCATATTTGAAATGGGGAAATGCTGGTACTCCTCAGTTAGCTCGCTAAACAGGGTTTCTTTAATTGTAATGCGATGCTTTTGTTGAGGCAATGCTAGTTCATCTTAGTGGGGCTGCTATACTTTTTACGGGACAACATCAGCACTGCTCAGTTGAGCTGCTACACTCTTATTGACAAGGTCCCAGCACTTTATTTTCCTTTTAATTGGTTATTCATAATATAATGTGCATAATACCCAGCGGTTTCTAAGCAGGGACCGAAGGATCAAACCTGTGTTGCGTGGATCAAGGGATCGAATCTGTGTTGTGCGGACCGAGAGATCGAACCTGTGTTGCTCTGTGCTGTCTTGCTTCCAAGGCAAGCGCGTTGCCCCTGAGTTATCATCCGGAGACTCTGAAGATCTGAAGTACATTTAATGATACAGAACCAGAACTATTGAGCAAGTCTAACATCATCATCAGAATAACTCGACACTGTTGTGGTTATACAAGAGCTAATATATTTAAAGGGATAGAATTACTCAGAATGTAGCAGCACTTTTCAATAAACCAAAGTGCTTAAGCATAGTTAATGTCAAAATACTACACTTCTCACCAGTTGGGACAGTACTGCCACTTCTCACAGAGGCTTCTACCCCTTTTATGGGGCAGCACTGATCCAGCCCACTGGACAGCTTCACTTTTAATGGCACTTCTCAATAGGGCTGCTATACTTCAATAGGAAATGACCAACACTACCCCGCAGGGAATTGCATACTCTTGATGCCACCGACGCAGCACTTCCACTCAGCACAGCTGCTTTATTTTTAATGGCACAGTGCGTGTACTTCTCAGCCACTCAGATTTACGTTTAAACAGACAGAATTCTCATTTCTCAGCAGGAATGCAACACTATACCACTGTGTTCTGTATGTTGAGCGCTTCTTCACCACCAATGTGGGTTCATGGCACTCTCCCAATGTCTAAATAGAAGATCTGGCTACATTCAATTGGCAACAGCCATGTCCCGAGCTGCCTGCTGTACATAAACTGCCGCTCAGAATGTTGGAAGCCGTGATAAGCAAGGCATAGAAGGTTCAAGCCTGTAGGATAGCAGAAGCAGCAGGGTTTTAAAACCTGCTCACTCATTCTGGAAGGAGGGGCCATGAGGAAAAATGAGCCTGATCCCACATACATGGGGTTGTTACCCCTTTATCTCTCCTGAATGAAAGAAATAGCTCTCTCAGACACAAGTTACCACCTCTGCACACACAATGAATGAATATGGTATGGATCTATAGATCGCGAAAACTGGAGTGAGAATTCAAAGTGTTTTAACAGAAATATAATTGTCTTCCCAGATGGGAGACTGACTCCATTATTATACATGGGGTCACTGAGATGACCAAGAGTGAAACTGTACGTTCAGTTGTGAGATTACCAGCAACGGGTATATTATGCTCCAAGGAGTGAGGTGCCCACTCAATATATCACACTGTTTAAAGGTGTGAGACCCATCATGAGTGCTTGATCCAAAGAGCCTTGGCCAGAGTTTCACACTGAAGAAGTGAGCATATGATCCGGGGTCTGCAGCCCACACACACTCATAGGATTCCCATGCACCCACTTGCGAGAATTGCACCGAATTAGTGAGATTGTGCTCCAAGATAGGAGGCACACGCACATTCTTTGCTCTGAGTTTTGACACACTGACAGGATGGGATGGCATTTCGTTCTCCCATCGTAGTTGTGTTGCTCTGCCTTTTGAGGGATACTACAACCTGGATGATTATAGAGGGGTGGACTAGGGGCGGTGTTGGCCTACTGAAATGCAACTGGAAGGCTTAAACCACCTTCTTACTTGACTTTAGTATATGCAGTACATGCTAGCCAATGTTTCCACTGTTCTGCGCATCCCCCACCCCCTCGCAGCAAGTTGGCGACTATGTACAAATATGGTCATATAACTGCTGGTGATGTCACTTCCTATATTTGGGCACCCCCCAGGAAATTCATAAGTCAGCTCCCCTGCTACTTACTATGGATCTTCATGCCGAAATACCTAAACCACACAAACCCTCCAACTTCTGGTTCTCTGAGGAACTTGTCATCATGCACAGAAACAAAAAGGACCTTTAAACATTTTATAGGAAGCACCCCACCCTCACACAACAATGAAACTCTTGCCACAGCTACTAAGACTTGTAAGAAAGCAATTGTCACCCACAAAGCTAGCTCCTAAGATCCTAGAAATGCCAAAGCTGGATCCAACACTAAAGTGCTCTTCTCCACACTAACTTGTTAAACGGGAAATCATATTGTGCCTCCTTCTAATATTTATTGGCCTAAGCCTAGTCGCTCTGTTGAGAAAACCGCGTTGCAAAGTTCCGATTTAGATCGACTTCGCCGCCATTTTTAGGATCGTCCGGAATTTTAATTTCTGTTCATATGTAATTCTGTGTTCTAAAATGGTGGACTGTGTTTACAACTTGTAACCGAGCCTTCCCGACCTTTGTGCCAAGTTAATGGTTAGACTGTCCGAGGGCCGAATGTTTGGACTAGGTAATGAGACCTTGTCCCGTACATGACTTGTGGTTTTAGGATTGTCTGCACTAACAAGCCTCATCCATGAACACACATCGAGGACAGTATAATGCAAATGTCGAGCGTGGACACTGGCAGAAACACATTGTGGAGGGATATGTGCTAAGGCTTACTGCTAAATCCAGGAATATACTTTGCCATTGTAACTTGTTTGAAATGTAAACCAATGTAATCCGTGTGCATATTATTGTATGAGCCATGAGTGAACTCAGCACAAACTCTGGAAGATTATTAACCTGTAGAGGGGCTGGACATTATTACTGAATTGTATAAATATGTGAATGTCTAGATGTCCAGTACCCCTCACTCCTCACTCTGAAGGGCTGGTACTCATTGTGATGTACTGGGGGCCAGATAGCTATCTTAATTTGTTTATTTGTAACTGCGCAGTAGAATAAAGATCTGTGAATCTTTATAGCCCGTGTTTGGTGTATTTCCTTTTGTGGTACTCAGCCTCGATATTTCGTTGCTTTTACAGATGGCGCCCGAATAGGGACCCTCAAGATTGATGCCATCTCGTTGAAGGTTGACGCGGCTATCGGACCGGGATCGGATGGTGAAAAAAGGGGCCCCTTTCTTGTATGAGATGCGATACCTCAACAGTGCTGCACAATCTGATCCAGGACGGTGAGCCTGTGGTCTGAGACGGCATCTTGACGAGAGTCCATATATCGAGGTGGGCAGTTTTGCCAAAATCACCAACCACGTGGGTCCTTTGTTGTCCTTAGATATCCGATCGGACCTCCTTTGTCCTTTGATCAGGTGAGTCGTGACCCGATTCTTAAGTATCCTGATAATTTGTTTTGGGGCATTGTTCTCGCGGGT
The DNA here is from genome assembly GCF_040938575.1 of Ambystoma mexicanum. Classification (NCBI taxonomy): domain Eukaryota; kingdom Metazoa; phylum Chordata; class Amphibia; order Caudata; family Ambystomatidae; genus Ambystoma; species Ambystoma mexicanum. The sequence continues at coordinate 827,318,835 of NC_090924.1, read as the reverse complement.
ACAGTTATTGAGCAGGTAACACCAGGAATCTGATATGCCTGAGAAATTGTCTGCCTGCTTCAGGGCATTATTCCGCAGTGACAGACAATCTTTGGAATTTAGCCGTCCGGCGCCACAGGAGGGGTTGTCAGCTTGTACTATGTACTGTAAGCATGGCATTGGTAGTATAGTGTTTAATGATATTTGGCACAGACAAACTAGGCATGCTTCCGAACTTCAGTGGCCAACCAACGGTAGTTTTGAGATTCCTTGTATAGAATATTTAGAGTATATACTGTTAAAGAGAAAGGCTAGACCTGCAGCATTTTATGTATTACAGAATTGGAAGAAAGAAGCTATGCAGCAACTTAAAAGTAGAGAGAAACATGCATGCCGTCACATGTCCAACGCCAAAAAATCGTTGTTGTATGATCGAAATAAACAATCTGAGTCAGTTAGAAATATGGATAGGGCTTTTCAACTTGGTATCCAGAAAATGTATCCGTCTAAAGACTTTCATGTGACTGATGAGTTAATTGACAAACTTCTAAATGAACGAAGGCCTGGTGCCACTGCGCCACCTCCGTATGTACCTATTCCTGCTGCTTTACCTCTTCCTGCTGTTGTTCCTCCTCCTGTAGTAATTCCTGCTCCTCCTATCGTTCCTCCTATTGTTCCTCTTCCTCCGGTTGTTCCTCCTCCTATCGTTGCTCCTCCACCTGCACCTCCGGCTTTGCCTACTGTTACAGTTTTGGTAGATTTGTCTTCTGCACCAGCGATAGCACCTTTGTTACCGATTGTACAAGATTTCCCTACTCTTCGGCTTCTGAGTGATTCTGTCCCACTTGTAGTTGATAACGGAGCGGAATCAAAGATTGTAACTCGCAATACTGTGTCTAAAGAGAGAAAGCGCGATTTGACTGCATGGGCTAGACAGTGCATGGAGAGGGGTGAACAATCTGATGTTTTTGCCACACTCTCCAATCTAGAAGGTTTTCCTGAGAAAAATATTTTTATTGAAGGGTTGGGAATTCATTTATGTGTAATGTGGAACAGATTGGATGATATAGAACTCCCACAAGGGTTGAGGGATCTGAATCTTTTAGCATATTCAAGAGATACTGCGGAGAAAGTATATGAGCACGTCGAGAGGATTTTTGAGTATAGAAGGGAGTTGGAAAGGCTACGGCATGAAGACATTGATGGTGATAGTTTGAATGCTATTTTTGTACAGAAACAGTTCCTTCCTTGTTGTAAATCAATGAATGAGGAAACACGAATTTGCACAAAAGATGTGATTAGATGGATTTCAGACATGTCGATATCTCCCGTAGAAGTATATGACAAGTATAGTCAGTATACGCCAGAAATGTGGAGGAAAGTGATACAGGAGGACGGTAGAATACCTGCAGGATGAATGTATAAAAAGAAAGATTTGTTGTCCCACAGAATTATTGAATATCTATAAGAGAGCTTTTTCGTCTGACACTTCTTCAGCTGCTTTAGCACTCGATTTAGCTCTGTTGCTCAGTAAGCGTTCGGAGTTTCCCATCTCTCAGTTGCCCATGAGAGAGGTTCGGCCAACATTTGTCCCAAAAGTCGAGGTTTCAGCTAATGCCGCAGCAGGCACAGCTGCTTATGACATTCCTGCTCATTATGTATCACAGTTTGTTCATGTCCCGTTCTCAAGACAAGAAGTGAACACCATCAAACAAACTATCCCAGATATTAGAAAGAATCCGACAGGGTTCTATAAAGAGATAGAATCTGTCTTGCAGTCGTCAGTATTCACTCTGAGTGATACAGAATTGTTATTTCCTGTGCTCCTAACCGTTAATTTGTGCAAACAGATTGGGACAGTACAGGGCCGGTCTTTGTGTCAGGCAGCTCAGTCGGCTGCCTGACATCAGTCAGCCTCTAGGGGGCGCCACACGGTTGTGATCTGAGTCCTGATTTTGATGTGTTATCTGTATTAGGAGCGAGCAGTGAGCACTGCTTCAGGCTGGCCTTTGCCCTCAGGGCAGCAGCAATTGACTAATACATTTGCAATTAGCAACATTTGTTTGTTGCTTTTTCACTTCCCCCCGGGCCCCAGTGGCACTGGCGCTAGCCAGGCCCATGGGCCCACCTGCGACGTGCCCTCAGGCTATGTGCGCGTGCACACTGATACTGGCTGGCTTGCTGCCTGGCGTTGTTATCAGCCCCCGCCATTCCGAAAACAGGAGCGAGTGTGGATTCATGCACTATCAGGTAAGTTAGTACAGTGTATCAATTCTGTATCAGTGTATTGTAATCAAATCCTTAAGAGCAAACATCACATTATAAAATCAAATGATTTCTGTCAATTTTATATTTTCGTTTCAGGTGCAAAACCTTCTTTGTTACAAAGCTCTCACAGGAAATAATGCTCGTAGGGCGAGATTAAAAAAGAATGTAACATGCAGAGCACAAAAAGCACATGAGTAAATGAGGGGCTGCAGGGGCAGCATCAGCTGGGGGAAGGATGCAGGGCATCACATGGCTGGGGAGAGGAAAGATGTGAAGCATGGTGGGTACGGTGGGAGCATCAATTTCAAGGAAGTAATACATTAAAGGCAGCATGAAGAGAGGGGGCGCAATGGGTAAAGGATAAGGGAGCATTTTGGGAGCAGCGTTCAACCGGGGGCATAGCAACAGGAAACGAGCCTCAATAAATATTTTCTAACATCCATGTTATGTTGCAAAAGATAACACAGTTTGAAGAGCAGGAAGGACAAAAGGTGACTTTGGGGTAACAGCACTTCTTATCATATGACAAAAAAGTATTTATTTGTGAAATATTTATAGCTGCTTGATGGAGTATGGCACAGGGATCAAACACCACTAACTGCAATACATCAAAATGTAAGGCGAATGATCATTTCTATCGATATTGTCTGCGCCAATACAACAAAATACAACACAAGGTTGAAACTACCCATACGCTCACATTTAAATTATCTTGTAAGTTCACATTTGTAACAAAAGTCAATTATAAAGCATTGTTCAACATAGCTTTTATGTTCTGTATGCATACATTTCTATACATCTTAATCAAAAATAATAATGACATTGGCCAATCCCTGGATCTAGCCAACGCTGTGCTTCAATTAGCAAGAGCAAAGTCAAGAAAAGTTATTTTTTGAACACATAATGCAGGTAACATTCTAAGACTGTTACCTAGTGTCTAGTGTATGCATTTTCTATTGCATTTGTATTTTTATCTGGTTCTTAATGAAGTACCCTATTTACAACACTTGTAACACATTTTTTGGTTGTCATATTTTAGGGGTCGGGGAGGGGGTGTGCCATCGATGCTTTCCGCCTGGGGTGCAATCTGGTGTAAGACCGGCCCCGGGACAGTAGGTGATGTACCAGGGTTAGGGGACACATGGGATAATATAGCTAGACTAGATAGAGAAAGACCAGCTGGTGAGAGACCGCCACAGGTAATACTGACTTTGTCTGATAGAATAGTCACGAAACTAAAAGCTATAATTCCTGAGAGAAGGATTATTTGGGACAAACTTACTGCTTGTGTCCAAGGGAAGTCTGAGGGTGCTATTGAATTCTTTAATCGGTTTGAACAAGTGTTATCGGATTTCAGTGGACAAGATTTGAGCACAGAGTCTGGAAAACGACTATTTGTAGACAAATTTGTGCGTGGATTGTTGCCTGACATCCAGTCGCAAATTATGTCTTCTGAGAGCGCTTGGCAGGCTAAGTCTCAGTCTGAAGTATTACATATGGCTCAGTACTATGAAAACCGAGTCAATAATGAGAAAGAGAGAATTGAAAAGAGAATGGGTGACCTGAAAACTAAAGTTCTATTGCAAACAGATTGTTAGAGGCCCTAGAGGGGGTAATTCACAATTTAGGGGACATTATGCTGCACAGGGAAATGTGCTGGTGGGTCCTGTACACGCAAACCAATGTGCTTATTGCAGACAAGAGGGTCATTGGCGAGCACAATGCCCGATCCTCCAGCAGAGGTCGAATAACACATTTGGTGCCATGGGTAGACGATCCAGAGGCCGCCCTGGGGCAAGGGGTCCTGGTAGAAGTCAGTTTTCTCAAAATTTGCAACCTTTTTCACAGGACAATCAGTCACCAAGTGTGGATAATAGAAACATTTTTGATCATCCTTCTGCTGCATATCTCTCTGAAGACCTTCCTTTTGATGACATTTTGTTTTGCTAGGATTGCCCAAAGCAGGGTTTGGAACCGACACCTATTCCCGTTAATCAGAAAGGTCCTACATTGAAATGATAGTGGGAAATAGGAAACATCTATTCTTGATAGATACAGGAGCACAGTAGTGTTCCATTGACCATTCACGGGTTACAAACATTCCACTGTCAGGGCAAACCAATGTTTCTGTAGGGTTTTCTGGTACGCCAGTAGTTTGTCCGGTTTCTTCGCCGGTACCGATTACACTAGGTCCATTCACGGATCACTGTCCATTTCTTTTGACGACGACTGTGGAGAGAATTTGTTGGGGTTGAATCTGTTGAAAGAATTAAATGCGGTAATTCATTGTTCTTCGGATGGAGTGCGTTTGACGATTTCACCACAGCAACTTTCTGTCCCTCAGTTCTTGACTAGACCTTTGCCGGCGGAATTTAGTGATGTTCCGGAGTGTTTACGGGCGATTGATGACAATGATGTTGGTGTTCTACAAATCGAGCCTGTTAAAATCATTTTGAAACACAGAGTACAGTTGCCACGTATTCCTCAGTATAAGATTTCAGTTGATGGTGAGCAAGCTTTGAAGTGCATAGTTTCCGATTTTGTACATCGTGGGGTAATTGAGGAAATTGCAGGTAGTTTGTGCAATAGTCCAATTTTGCCTGTGTATAAGAAAGGCGATAATGCAGTTCCCTTTCGTTTTATCATTGATTTAGGCTCCATTAATAAGATTGTTGCTCCACAATTTCCTATTGTGCCTGATGTGATGACAATATTAACCATGATTCCGGCTTCTGCTACTAACTTTAGTGTTGTAGATCTTAAGAATGCTTTCTTTAGCATTCCTATACACAAGGATAGCAGATACCTGTTCGCGTTCACTTTAGGGGGACGCTTGTTTACATTCACCCGTGCGCCACAAGGGTACACGGAAAGTCCGAGCACCTATAGTAGGGCTTTGAAAGAGCAGCTTGATACACTCGGGTTGCCTACCACTTGTACACTGCTTCAGTATGTAGACAATCTTCTTTTAGCTGCTGACTCAGAAAGTGCCCGTAAGGAGGGCACCATGTTGTTGCTTATTCATCTAGCAAAACATGGACATAAAGCTTCACTTAAAAAGTTTCAATATTGTCAACAGGAAGTCGCCTATTTAGGCTATCTCCTGTTGAAGGAGGGAAGAAGGTTGATGCCTGAATGGATTAAAATCATTTCTAGCATGTCTGTCCCAAATACACAGAAGGAAGTCAGAGCCTTGATAGGAATGGCTTCTTACTGTAGGCAGTGGATCCCAAACTTCTCCTTAGTGATTAAACTAATGTTGGCTTTGACAAAGAAGGGCATTTCTTTGCCATTACTGTGGAACTTGGAACACCAGAAAGCGTTTGGTCTGCTCAAGACTGCATTGTGTTCAGCACCAGTTTTGGGCACACCAAATTATGAAAAGGCCTTCATGTTGTATGTGCATGAACGTGATGGATATGCTTTGGCTGTATTAACGCAGGAACATGGAGGGAAGAATAGGCTGTGCGGGTACTTTTCTTCCGCCCTTGATCCTGTTGCGTGCGCTTTGCCAAGATGTTTGAGATCTGTCGCGGCTGCTGCTGCGTCCGTAAAACAGAGCAAGGGTATCGTCCTAGGGCATGCTTTAACCCTGATGGTACCAAACTCTGTAGATGTTCTATTAAACAGAACACAAATGCAACACCTCACCTCCACACGATTCACGAGATACGAATTGATCTTGTTTGCACCGCACTTCAAAATTCAGAGGTGTTGTGTATTGAATCCGGCTGAACTTTTACCCTTCTCGCAAGATACCGCTTGCAGTGACGAAATGTCACATGACTGCCTCTACACCACAGAGCAAGAGACTAAAGGCAGGATCGACCTGAAAGATACTCCTTTGATCAACCCACAAGGGGAGCTGTTTAGTGATGGCTCCTGTTTCAAACCTTTGGATGGTACATCCACGGCTGCTTATGCCATCACCACATTAAGCACGATTGTGGAAACCAAGAGAATCACGCATAACTCTGCGCAGGCAGAAGAGATTATAGCATTGACTCGAGCTTGAGAACTTTCTGAAGGGCTTAGAGTAAATATATATACTGATAGTCAGTATGCTTTTTGGGTAGTTCACAACTTCAGTAGACTTTGGGCAGATGAGGTTTTATGACCTCACATGGAACAAAGATCCAATATTGCTCCTTGATAGTATGGTTACTTTCAGCGCTTGCACTCCCCACTCAGTTAGCGATCATGAAATGTGCAGCGCATCAGAAAATCATAGATGATGTAGGAAAAGGGAACGCTTTTGCTGACCAGATAGCCAAACAGACTGCCACTGATCTCTATTCAGAAATGTATACTGCAAGGGAAGCCACAAATGTTTGTACTATGGATGAGGGGATTGAATCTGTAAAGAATATCCAAGCCGATGCTACATTAAAAGAAACAAAGCAATGGGCTGAGGGTTTGGCAAGGTTGGATGATGACGGGTGTTGGGTGGACAAGTTAGAAGGAAAATGGTTGCTGCCAGATGCGTACATTACAATGATGGTCGCAATGGCTCATGGGCCCACCCACATCTGTGCGAGGAAGGTTTCCAAACTGTTAGAGAATGTCTGGGTGAACGATAAAATCTCAAAAACAGCCGAACATTTTGTCTAAAGTTGCATGATCTGTCTACAGCATAATATGGGAAAGGGTACTTCGACACCTAGGGCTAGTTTTGGTCCACCTTGTGTCCCCTTTGAGGTCATCCACTTTGATTTCATTGAAATGGAGCGTTGCAACAACTTTAAATACGTCTTAGTTGTCATCTGTGCCTTTAGTAAATGGGTAGAGGCCTTCCCTGTTAAAGATGCCACAGCAATGACAATGGCGAAAACCATGCTGAAGGAATATTTTCCTAGGTTTGGTTTGCCAAGGGTCATCTGGTTGGACAATGGTCCACATTTTATCGCTGCTGTAATTCTGCAGATATGCGCGGGATTACAGCTCGATAAACGGTTTGATTCGGCTAGACATGCTCAAAGTGCTGAATTGGTAGAAAGACACAACGGAATTATAAAGAACAAGCTCGCTAAAACATGTGCCGGCACCAAAATGAAATGGACGGATGCCTTACCGATTGTGTTATTGTCGATGAGAACAACCCCATAGACTAGGACTGGGCTCTCCCCTTTTGAACTGGTTAGGGATAGGCCAGCAAACATTTGGAATTTGCCTGACCCTAAGGCCCTGATGGATATTGAACATGTACTTCTTTCTGATTACTGTGACAGGTTAACAAAAATCTGTATTTGATTCATGAACAGGTGTGAGAAGCCCTCCCAGTCAAATACGAGGGGTCAGGTCACAGTATCCGACCTGGTAGCTGGGTGCTTGTGAAAGCATTTGAAAGAGCATCTTGTCTCACACCGTGTTGGAGGGGCCTTCATCAGGTCCTCCTGGCCACACAGACCACTGTACGAGTGACTGGATGAAAACACTGAATCCACGTGTCGCATGTCAAGAGGATTCCCTTCCCTTTGCCACACGATACTGAAGATACAGAAAATCCTACCTGCTCTGCTCCCAGCAATCATTCAGCATTGAGCAGCATCGAGAGTGCTTCAGAGACACTCCCTGAGGCCGTGGGGCTTGGGGAAACAGCTGCTTCATCTCCACACTCTCCTACAGATCCTTTTTCATAATTGTTAGGTTCTGTTGCAAATTCACCACTTCCATCAGGAAGCAACGACATGCTGTTCGCAGATCATGCCGTACCAGGAGTCACAAGGTACGATCTGCATCCACGGAGCTAGACGGTTCGGCTGTGCCAATGGGACAATCACCGTAGGGCTTGTCTTTTGGCCCTGTTCTTTTGCACACAAAGATAATTGTTGGCTAGGGATAGGGAAGGACTAATAAAACGCGCAATCAGGAGATCGCCAGCAAATAAACTCTGGATTATTTAATTTGAAGAAACAATGCCTGCAATCGCTCTTATTCGTATGGAACAAATAAGTGACGTGTGGCCAATCGAAACAATGGACAATCAAATGCATGGTCTCTTAAACGTATTGTTGTCTTGTAATCATGTTAACCGGCTTCACAATAGTAATTGCTTTGGGATTTTGGTATTTAGAAGAAGTACATCCTCTCGAAACTCTTTTGCCCACTGAAAATGTACCTATTGTTTCTGCATCTGCTTGTGCATCTGCACACTCTATCTCTCAGAGACTCTCAGCACAGACAGAGTTCTCACAATAACACGTTACTACTCATCATGAATGCAACACATGCCATTTTGAACAAGTCTAATTGTGGGTCTGCTCTCATTTACCGCAACATGGAGACAAGGGGTTGAGCTGGTATATTCATCCTTTGCCTCTGACTACTACATGTCATGCTTCGTTAAGGGCACTATTCTTTGGCCAATGGAATGATAGCATCTCGGGGAACTTAGATGGAACCAATTTGAATGAATTTGAAAACTGAGTTTTAACGCCCCTAGGATGCTCACTTTTTGCAAATAGGAGCAAGCTTAATGTTGCTTCTATTAGGCCTTCTGATAGACTGATTCAACCTTTTCAATCTCTGATCTCTTTTAAGATGGCTCCTATAGGCAATAGGGATGCCACGCCACCTTCTTACAATGTTAACCATAGTCCCGACCCAGTTTCTTTCTGCATACAGAGGAATGGTACTCAGTCAATGGGCGATTTCAAGGGCTGCACCAATGTTACAAACTTGACCAGTGAGGACAGACCTTTGTATGTAGGCAAACCTGTCTATTTTATTTGCGGTAATGAAGCTTTCCCATGGCTACCTAGGGATTGGCAGGTAACCTGTTATTTAGGGATTCTATTACCAGGGGTATTCATAGCAAGCACCACAGAAATCTCTAAAGCTCGTCCAAGGCGGGATGAGAATGGTGATACTTCATCACAAGTTCTGGGTGACGTAGCAAAATCTTTTGTACCTTTTTGGGGACAAATATTGAATTCTGAGGATATCAGAAGACTAGCGAGAGTAATGGAGAGGACCATCAACCGGACCACTGACATACTCGATAACATGACTCTAGAACAAACACCGATAAGGTTAGTGGCACTACAGAACCGGATGGCATTAGACGTCATCCTGGCTGAGCGTGGTGGGGTATGTAAATTAGTGGGGACCACTTGTTGCGTTTTCATACCAGATTCCTCCCCAACCATCTTTAAGGCTATACAAAATCTGCACGTCCTTACTGCAGAAGTGCACGTTCCCGAGGGAAATTGGGATCTTAGCGCTTGGTTATGGGACTTCTTACGATGTTGGGGATGGAAACTTCTTTCAGTCTTATTGATTATTCTGGGTATTCTGTTGTTCTGCTGTTGCTTTGTACAGTGACTTCATGTCATATGTTCAGTGTTAGGAGGATGTTGTGCACAGACGATGGGAACATTAGGACAAAAGGTATGCACACCGGAAGGAATGACCAATGAATTTGCGTTGAAAGAAATTTCTGTCACAGACCTTATGGCGATCGATATCTCTGATGATTGTGATTCAGGGTATAGACATTGAGACGTGTAGTTACTCGTAAAGTGACTAAAAGTAGTTTAGCGCTTGGCTTAGGCTAAAAGGAGGGTTTATTAAATGGGAAATCATATTGTGCCTCCTTCTAATATATATTGGCCTAAGCCTAGTCGCTCTGTTAAGAAAACCGCGTTGCAAATTTCCGACTTAGATCGACTTCGCCGCCATTTTTAGGATCATCCGCCATTTTGATTTCTGTTCATATGTAATTCTGTGTTCTAAAATGGTGGACTGCGTTTCCAATTTGTAACCGAGCCTTCCCGACCTTTGTGCCAAGTTAATGGTTAGACTGTCCGAGGGCCGAATGTTTGGATTAGGTAATAAGACCTTGTCCCGTACATGACTTGTGGTTTTAGGATTGTCTGCACTAACAAGCCTCATCCATGAACACACATCGAGGACAATGCAATGCAAATGTCGAGCGTGGACACTGGCAGAAATACTTTGTGAAGGGATATGTGCTAAGGCTTACTGTTAAATCCAGGAATACACTCTGCCATTGTAACTTGTTTGAAATGTAAACCAATGTAATACGTGTGCATATTATTGTATGAGCCATAAGTGAACTCGGCACAAACTCTAGACCACAGATGATTAACCTGTAGAGTGGCTGGACATTATTACTGAATTGTATAAATATGCGAATGTCTAGATGTCCAGTACCCCTCACTCCTCACTCTGAAGGGCTGGTACTCATTGTGATGTACTGGGGGCCAGATAGCTATCTGAATTAGTTTCTTTGTAACTGCGCAGTAGAATAAAGATATGTGAATCTTTATAGCCCGTGTTTGGTGTATTTCCGTTTGTGGTACTCAGCCTCGATATTTCCGTTGCTTTTACAGAGAAAGCTAGAGAACCCAAACCCCATATCCACCCGACCCAGGCTGATAAAACATGGTGCTCCACATCTAAAACACCCTCTTTAACACAGTTGACCTACTACATTCCAAAATCAAGGCAAATAAATATTACCTACTACTAAACCCTTCCCAGCAGCTGTACCAAGGCCCTCACCAGTGGACATGCCCACCCCACCCCGCCTTTCACCTTCTCCAAAGTCATACAAGATAAGGTATTGGAAACTGTCCTATCCCTGACACCCGCCAGCTGTTAGGATGATGACTGCCCAGCAATCATAGTTGATTCTATGCTAACACCCATTATCATCAACTTCTTGAATGCCTCCTTTTCTACCAGTATAAAAGCTGCTTAGGTCACCCCTCTCCTTAAGAAACCTACAATCGATCCAACCCTACCCACCAATTACCGACCTATTACCAAGGTCCCCTTCCTACTCAAAATAATTGACCGGCTAGCCTACTCCCAAATTCAATAGTTTCTTGAAGAACACCTCCTGCTAGGATCTATTCAATCGGGATTCCGCCCTAAACATTGCATGCAAACAGCCTTACTTGACTTAAAAATCCAAATGGATCACACCCTTTGCCAACACCTCAACTCACACTTCAACTTCTCACAAGAGGCCATAACCTGGATCATTTCCTTTCTCAGTGGTCGCACCTCAAGTGTGTTCATCGGCAAAGCTACCGCTGACCCCACACCGGTGCCCCTTTGTGTTCCCCAAGGCTCCTGCCTCTCAGCCACCCTCTACAATTCTTATGCTAAGCCACTTTTCAACCTCCTGGACTACCTTGGGATCATCTATACCAATTTTGCAGATGAAACCCAAATCCTCATCCCTATCACTGGTAACCATTCCAGTGGCACTGTTATCATGAACAATATCTACATTACCATCTAAAACTGGATGGGCACCCATAACTTTTGTCTAAATGACTATAAAACTGAGCTGCTAATTGTAGGCTCACTTTACCGACTGAAAAGCCTTGACTAAGCTGTCTCCATTTTCTGCATTGACGGCTCTGTGATACCAGTACTGAAAAATGTTAAAACGTTGGGTGTGCATTTGGAACCTGAGCTGAGCATGACCAACCATATCAATGCCCTGTGCTCAACACACACCTCCAGACTAATCTCAATGAGCAGACAATTCCTATCCCCAAGTAACTCCATTACTCTCGCTAGAGCTCTCATCATCAGTAAATTGGATTATTGTTATATACTCCTCATAAGCACTTCTGCAACCAACCTGGCGAAACTCCAATTACTACAGAACCAAGCGCTGCGTGTGGATGTGGGCCTACGCAGCTCAGATCAAATCAGCAATCAGACGTGAGGTGCACTGGCTACACATCAAAGCACTCATTGACAGCAAAACTCTAACTATAGCACACTGCTGCATCTACAAAGAGGCCCCCCTCTACCTCGATAACACCATTGCCTTGAAAAAGCATGTGCGCTTGCTCAGATGTGCCTCCAGAATCTTGCTACTCACACCGAGATTCAACAAAAAGAGAGCAGGTGTTGTCATTTTGTGTGTCAAAGCGCCCACCCTCTGGAACTCTCTTCCGCCACACATTAGAAACAAACAAGCCTACCCAACCTTCAAAGAACTTGTAAAAACCAAATTGTTCGACAAATATGAATAACTGTTCTCCCTGACTTTGTCCTTTTTAATGCGTTAAATAGCAGAACCAACAAAGACGTGACACATGATTATGTTCCAGAGAGTGTATTCAGATTAGTATGTGACGGATTGGGTAAATGACTATGTGGACTCGGGGGTTTAAGCATTACAAGAAGGAATATTAATATGTCATAACAAACTAATCAAATAGTGTCAGGAGGGGATTACCCATAAGGAATGAGAGTTTTGAATCTAATAGGCATATGGTCTCCCTCAAGTTCTCTAATCTATAGCACACTCCCTGTGGTATAGAAACTAGCACGTTCCTTGGCTCCAGTTTGTAACTAGGAAGGGGTTGGGGTAAATGCCATTAGGCCTAGGGGTTATTTGGCAACCTAGAAAATCTCACACCTTGTAAGAGGTCACTCTAAACTGTTTCAAATTGTATAGATATTCCTTATTCGAGGATGCTGGCCTTCCCCACTAGCTCCACACAGTCTCAGGGATCATGGGTCACACTCCATGTTTAAGGAATATATCACTGTGGGACTTCTTGTGATAAAACTCCAAGGCACTTCTTTGCCATTTAAAGGGCATTACCACCTTTCTTACTATTTGTAATCCACACCAGAAGGATAGGTTGCGGGAGACTGCATCCTAATACGGGGTCATAATGTCCCAGTTCATTATGAAGGTTAGGTTGGACTTTGTTCTTTCACTAACAGGATCTCCCATGCAACTTTTCTTCTTTCTCTCTTGTGCAGTAGACTAACTACCCTTCCAACTATAAGGGCTATTGTGCCCCTTTCTACCATCTCTGATAGATATGATACCCTTTTCATCCCGCAAGGGATATGAAGTCCTTCTCACCAATGAAGCAGTACTGTCATTTCAAAAGCTGTGGGCATTCCTGCTATCCTATGGCTCTCTGGTGTTTCTGGCTCCTCAGTTACATGTGGCTCCTTAGCTGCCGCTGGGCTTCTAATGGTCTGTGGCCCCTCATCTACTAGCGGGCACGTGGCTGGCTCCCTCTCCTTCAACAGCTATGAACTCCTCAGCTGTCCCTGGCTCCCTAGCTGCAACATAAGCTGGCACTATCTCATCAGCAGTCAAAACACACATCACCAAGAAGACCCTTGCAGCATGGTACCAGCTTGCACTACTCCGCAAAGTGAAGACTATCAATGCTGCCCTGAGATTCAGAACAGTTGTCAAAACCTTGATCTCTCAGCTGGAGGGTGGCATCACCTTACTCGCAGGTGTCCCAGATGCCACTTTGACCTCTCTAAAAGCCATTAAGCATGCTGCAACCCCATCATCAAGAAACTCCACTGGCTAAGCTTTCAGGCACTTATGATGTTCACAAGTGCATGCATCAGTCACAAAGCAGTCATATCGAAAAGACCACTCTACTTGGCCGAGAAACTTACCATCTTCGGAGGCTTGTGCCCCACCAGAAGCCAAAACAGTGCCAGGCTGAAAAAAAGAACAAGGAAAGAGGCTTTTTCCTGGTATGCAAGCTGCCTCTGGAAATAGTTATCACTGACGATAAGACCGACCCCCTCCATCCTACACCTCGAGAAGGACTTGAAGACCATATTCCTGAAAGAGGATCTCGTCAATCACTCATCACTTCAGTCAACCCTTTCTCCCTTGATGAGCCCTACCTCCTCTTCTTGCCCTATCTGTCAAAACTCTTTTTCTATCCCTGCATCTCACTTGTGTTCCCTGGGTGCATACCCATTGTACATGGGTCTGTTACTTCCCAGCTAGGGTTGTGCTTTATAAATCCCATACTTAAATACAATTTTCATGCCACATTGTTGTCTTTTAGTGTATGCAGACGTAATGTTCGCCTTGCAGTGCTTAAACACGTCAGTGAGGGGTCACGTAGTGGGTGGAACAGCAATGTTTTTTGGGGAGCAGCACTGCCTTGCGGCTCTAAAATGTTCAGTGACTCTCCGGGGACATTAAACAAATGTACTCTGCGGGGTAGGCATGCTTGGAAGGGTAAATTAAAAGCATGCTTCTAGTTCAGAGACAGAATTTTAGTGGGCAGGAGGGCATGTCATAGACAGCATAGGGCGTGAAGACACGGACAACATGCCCATGTTAGATTAACTTTCAGAGGAGGAGGCAGGGAGGTCATTTCACCAAAATGCCAGGGGTAGCGGAAGTGACATCACTCGACCCTTGACCCCCTGATGACATCACAGGAAGTGATGTCATTTGACCCAACCCCGAACTGATATCGCGGGAAGCGATGGAACACAACCTTTTCACCCGTTGACAAAACAGGAAGTGTGATCACATAGCATTGTACACTACGAAAAATATAGTTATGATATCACTATAATGTGATGTACATTTCATACAAGAATGGATTGCAATATGTATCGTTGTTAAGATCAGTGTGTATGGGCCCATATTACCAAATTACGTTGAATGCAAGCAGACGTCCATGACCAAATGATAATGACATGTTATTATATAGCACTTACGCTTAAGCGCTTTATATAGAAAAATATACACACAATATCATCAAACCTGTGTTGATACTCATTTATCCACCTCAGAAGGATGAAAGGCTGAGTTGAGGCGTTTAAGAACAGACTTAATCAGTGACTCACCCCCTGAAGTGTGCCTGAAATAAACCTTTAATGAGTCTAGCAATTGTTGTATAGAATTCCTGAAAGACACATTATGTGGTATTCCTATTCTTTCTTATTTAGGTTCAGTGCTGAAAGTGTTAGACTTGTGGCACTCCTGTTCTTCTTTTTCTTCTTTTTTTTAAGGGGCCTGAACAAGAAAGCCAGCCACTCCAGAAGTAAAGAGCCACGTGGTGCTGGCCACAGCCCATGAGCTTGCATTAAAAAACAAAAAAAAACAACGTTTTTTTATAGCGGTCGCAAGGGAGACCACAGAGGTCGCAGGGGAGACCTCAGAGGTTGCAGTTGCGACCTCTGGCAACCCCTAAATGAGGTCCCTGTGAGGAGGCTTTTTTTGAGAAAGGAATGTGACAGGAGGATGTCATATCTTTTGTTACCAGTTCTCTGTCACAAGCCGCAGCCAAGGCTTTTGAATTTAAGCTTACTTTCATTGCTCAAACCATCCAGGACTCTCTCTTCCAGGCTGTGGACTCTGGAAATCCCAGCTTTCCCCACTTAGATCAGGTACCAGGGCAGGGCCGACCCACGTAAGGTTAAGGCTGGGTAATTCCTTGCAAAAGGAAACACCATGAGCAGCGGGCGTCCTGCAGTGATTTCCCTAAGCCCTGTAACCCAAGGGCTGGGACAGTGCTGGGTCCATCCATGATTGAGCTGATGCAAGCACTCATGAGACCATTAGATGTGAAGGAAAACTAAAAGCAGGTCAGGAAGGTCAGACTGTTGGCTCTAGACCCATTGTAAGGGAACTCTGTTATGGGTTCTGCGCATAATGTCATTGATGGTTTGGTGGGAGATGGGGGTGGTGGTGAGGATTGATCAGACCCAGAAGGCCTTTGGTCTTCAGGATGCAGCTGGCAGTCCAATGGTGTGTCAGAACGCCTGTCTCTTCCTAATTCCCAGGTGGAAATTCCTTCGCAGGTGACGGGTGTGTATACAGGATCCTTTATCAGAAAGAAAATCAGTGTCAGCCTCCAGGAATCATTTGAGGGCAGGATACCGTTGTCCATATCTGTTATTGGATTTGGCATATACTCACACTGTTAAACCTAAAATGGTAACTTTTTCCTCTAGGTTTTGAAGAGATTTTTAAAAGGGGTGGGGGGTGAACAAGGCCTGGCAGTCCTCACAGGACAGACGTCTGAACACTTTGGGTCCATTGGCAATGGCACGGGACTTATCAGAGGAGGCCACAGTGGTTGGGGATCTTTAGTCCGGGTAGGGTTTAGTAATTGTGCCCAAAGGGCATTTAGTTTATTGAGTGATGCTAATGCCACTTTCCTGCAGAAACATAGAAAGGGCATACTCCTTAAAATAAGCCCTAAACTGGTGGGACTTGAGCATGCTAAAGGGACTGAAACTTCGGGACAATGTTGTCAAGGAACTGCATTGATTTTTAAATGCTTTCACATCTTAAAATGGGCTCAATTATCATTAAAGAGAAAGTGTCCCCATGTGTCTCTCCTAGGACTGCAACTGGTTATAGCAAGGGCTGTGCAGGGGCTGTGCAGCTGGCTGTGATTCATGCTCAGCAAGCACTGCAGTCACCAGACAGGCAGAATCCTTCGAATCGCAAAGACTCAATCCGCCCTTCTTCTCTCAAAGTGCCTGTGGTGCTGGGTGGCAAGGCTTCAGGGGACATCGAGGAAGAGCATCTCCTTTCAGTATAA
Organism: Ambystoma mexicanum; assembly: GCF_040938575.1. Classification (NCBI taxonomy): domain Eukaryota; kingdom Metazoa; phylum Chordata; class Amphibia; order Caudata; family Ambystomatidae; genus Ambystoma; species Ambystoma mexicanum. The sequence goes on along the minus strand of NC_090924.1, from coordinate 827,302,252 downwards.
GTTGGCCCCTTCAGAGGGTGGGGGAGACACGATAGGAGAAACTTTGATGTTGTTTGCAAAACACTGCCTTCCTGCATCTCAAGACCGTTGTGCGCATCAGACCTCACAGGGCATCAGGTTGGAGTTTGCAACATCCCTGGTACATAGGTTCCTTCAGCAGGTGGTGTTCATGTCCAAAGCACAGCATATTTTGATTGATTGGTCAAGGAGGGACCTCCTGGGAAAAAGGGCAAGAGAGGATAGCTATCCATAGCAGGAGTTTCTTAAGCAATATATTTCTGGTAAAGAAGAAGAAAAAACAGGGTTACAGGCCAGTTAAAAAACGGAGGGAGTTGAACGGATTTGTGGTATAATGTCATTTCAAATTGGAGACAATCTCTATTTTTAAAGACGCGTTGAGGCCCAAAGTTTGGCTTGTGAGGCTTGACCCCAAGAAGGCCTAACTCACAGTCACCATCCTTAGGCTCATAGGTGCTTTTTGCAGTTCAGTTTCCGTCCCTTCCATTTGGACTCTAATCATTTATTTTGGATCAATATTCTCATCTTGGCCACTTCAGTGAACCTAGCACAGGCATATGAGTGCTGGGCAGTATAATCCTCCCCAAACTTCCAGATTCGATCTGAATCATCAGAAGGCAGACCTTATCCTGGCTCAGAGAATACAGCTTCTTGGGTTTATCATGAATTCCAGGTCCTCGGCTCTTCTGCTCCCACCCCAGAAGCTAAGACTTCTGAAAAGGGCGATCCAGCAGGCTTAGGACCTGTCTGCCATTTTGGTCAGGCATCTGGCCCAGCAGATCAGGCACCTGTCCTAGTCAATTTATTCCATTGCTCCTGGGCCGTTGCTTTACAGGCCCCTTCAGATAGAAAAATGCAGGTTTTACCAACAGGCCTAGGTTTAGAAGGTCGAATCGCATTTTCCACCTCTGCAAAAGAATAATTGCACTGGTGGGGAAAACACCTCGATGCCTGGAAGGGCAGAGCTATCCTTCATTCTTAGCCCAATCTGCAATGAGAGTCAGACGCAAGTCAGAGAGGCTGGGAGATCGGGTATGATCTTGACCGCAGGGCTATTGTCTCATCAGGAGTAATTTTAGCATATGAACTACTTAAAGATGCTTGCAGGTTCTTTTTTTGACTAAGGTTCGTTGCATGCAGTTTCTCCCACTGAGTGGTGCATGTAATTTATAGTGCAGTATAACAACAAGTTGATGAGAAATCACTACTGGTCTTTCTCAGAGCTGGTGCTGGCAACAGCTTTTTGGGAGTTCTGTCTGAGATACTAGGTAAAGGTACAGGCGAAGTACTTTCTGGAGAACCTCAATCTAGTGGCAGTTTAGGGTTGTCATCAAGGGGTGGAAAGCAGCGACCAGGGACTCCATTGCAGACTGATCTTGACACTCTACGATCAGTGTGGCCCATTCCAGCTGGATCTGTTTCCATCCCATTAAAATACCCAGTTACCAAATTATTACAGTTGGGTGCCGGATCTGTTTGCCAGAGGAACTGACTCCTTCTTTCAAAATTGGGTCTGGGGAGGCATTGTGCCCACCAGTTGTTATGATTGCCGGGACACTATTGTAGGCTCAGGTTCAGGGCATAGTGTTGGTTCTGGAAGAGGCAGCCCTGGTTCCCTTTGGTGTTGGAGAGGACAGTGGCACTGCCCATTCTTTTACCAGTTTTTCGGCTCTGCTCTTGGACATGGGGAAGGACCCCATCCCTTGGTTCTGGATGGGCAACTTCAGCTGGTGGCTTGGTTTGTTCTGGGGGACACTGGGCACCCAAGAGTCTTTCGTAGTCGTCTGTGACATTCTTCCAGTAATCCTGGGCTCTCAGTAGGGCCAGATCCTATGAGGCAGCTTTTGGAGTATGGGTTCATTGCCATGGGGTTTAGATCTCTTTCATGTATGGGTTGTTCGGGTAGTGACCGTTTTGTTATGCTTGCCTCGTTGCTCTTCTTTCACATTGTTAAGGTGTACCATTCTGTCATTTCTTCCAAGCATGAGTTGGTATTGGGGTTCTCCTTCAGGAAGCATCCATTAGTGCGCAAGTTATTGAAGGATTTGTGTGTATCTGAGCCTTCCCCTAGGTCTAAATATTCTTGACTTTAGGACGTGGATTTGGGTATGACATTGTTCAGAGGTTGGAGCTTTAAATTGGAGCTTTCTTTGATGAGTCTGTCCACCAAACTGGTAATGCTTATATGTTTGATCTCCTATAGCAGGGTGAAGGGTGTTAGAGCCCTGGATCCCTCTGAAGGTTTTGGTATGCATAGTGGGTCTGATTTCACATTCACTGTGGGACTAAGACAGGGTCCTCTGTCATTTCTTTCCCCTGCTTTCCTGACTTTCCTCATTTATGTGTGGTGCAGTGTCACCATGTATGAGTCACACAATTCCTCCAGTAGGAGGAGTTCGGCTAATCTCTTGCTTATTTTCTTTCATAAGCCTTTTAGTCCTGTCTCCTCTCCCACTTTGGCTCGTTGGATACAGTGGGTGATATACCAGGCTGGTGTGTATTTTTGCCTTTTTAGTGCCCATTCATTGAGAGGAGCTACGGCTTGAGGCACATCTGGTGGTCCTTTGGTTGAGCAACCCATACTTGATGAAAACAAATTACACATTGGCAGTTCTTTGCTCACAGTCATTTCACACTACACAGGCTGGTGTGTATATTTCCCTTTTTGGTGCCCATTCATTGAGGGGAGCTTCGACTTCTAAGGCAATTTGTGTGGGGTTTCACCTGGAGGATATTTTGCTGGTGGCTGACTGGTCTAATGCGGGTATTTTATCACTTTTATTGCAAAGCTATTGTGGACGCTTCTAGATTTGTGTTTGAACAGCTTTAGATGTGCTTAATGGAAAGCCTCTCTGTCATGCCTTAGAATGTCGATTACTGCTAGCTTGTGATGGAGAGTTAGGATTATTAATGGCAAAGAAGCGAATATTATCCCTTCCAGGGATGTCCTCCATAATGTTTACTGTTTCTGTTCCCTAATAGAGGGCTATTTCCGTAGATAGAGCTTCTACTGAAAGGGAGCATGTAACTTCCGGTTGACCTCATTGGTTGTGGTTCACTTTGGGGATGCTTCTTCTTTTTCTACAAGGCTCAGAGATGGATGGCTGAGGTGTTTCAGGATGGAAAGGGAATGGACTGGTTCTGAGGGGACATGTTATGTAGGAGGTACCAGTAGGAAGTCTAGTGTAAAGGAATGTGGGACTTGTGGTTGTATTTGTTTTCTTGCTTACTGTTTTGGAGCTAATCAAGAGTTACAGAGCATAATGCTCTCCTATGTGCCATTCATTGAATCCCAACGTTCCCTCACAAGCTAGGAGTAATTGACATTCTCCTTAGAGCTGACTTGGCCTGGGGAAATTCTCTCCTGGCCTTTGGAGATTTATTAATGAATTACTCAGTTGAACTCAGGATTCACAGTCTTCTGCGGTTTCAGTCCCTGCCTTTGATCAGAGTTCAGATTGCAGAATAGTACAGTGTTCCAATGCTATATGTTACAGTTAAACCGGTATACTGGTATTTTTTGTACCAGCCCAACACTTAAATTCTGAATGTTGTATAAGGGTATTCTACATCTTACCCTACTAGGTTTGTATTCAAACTGTTAAAGTCATAACAGTAGCATGATTTTTTATGAAACCCTTGGATATGTTCTAAGGCAGTCAAGTGGCTATTGTAATGGTTTCCAGAATGTCTGGTTGCAGTTTAAGGACACAGTGGGCCACACAGATGCATGAGGGACTGAAAACTACACTGTTAGGGAGAATTATCATACAATGGCTAATTTCCCTTACCTAGTGAGTCCCCCAGCAGCTTTGCTGGATTTCTGGAGTTATTTTTTCCACTTGGTAAGAGTGTGAGCTTTTCCCCCACTCTTACCCATGTTTTGCCATGTGTATTTCATCTGTTTTTGTGATTGTGGACTCTGGAGTACACCACTTCAGTAGCCCCCTTCTTTTGTGTGTTAAACAGCACCTTCAGTGACACAGGGTTGTCTTTTAGACTTCCCTCCGACTCCATTTCTGGGGCTGACTACTGATCCCCAGAAAAGGGTAAAGTTGCCATTAACTTTACCTAGTCATTTAACCACAGATCCAGTACACCCAATCTTATATGGAGTACTGGAAATCTATACCTCCTAGAGCCTTGTTTTGCTCTTTTAACATGTAGACTCAGCTGGTGGCAGTGGTATCTACCCTAACTTTTCTACCACTTTATACTATATAACTGTGGTACTGTTTTAGGCTATTACATTAGCCTCGAACATAAACCGCTTGACCAAATACTCTTTCTTTTGGCTCTGGTCGGGTTTAGTCACCATTTCTTTTTGTTAACGTCCTTCTTGTGTTTTACATTGCATGGCAAACCAGATTTGCCTCCTTTGTTCACTGTCTTTTGGCGGGCTTCTGCCAAGAAGCCCTCCTCTAGGCACCTGGGTGTCTAGGTAGGCTGAATGTGAGGGGGGGTGTAGTCACCCCCTGCACAGGGTATCCTAGGAAACCCAAGACGCACTTTGTCATGATTGGCTGAGGTGGTTGTCCGGGCTGGACAACCCCCTGCTGCGTGATTGACAGCCAGGCTGTGTGAATGGGGGATTTTCATATTAAAAGGCAGGACTCTTGGGCTGGAAGTCAGATTCGCCACTGGAACTACAAGGAATCGAAGGCAGAGAAGAAGACGGCTGCTGCAACTACCCCGTCCCGGTGAAGCCCTGCTGCAGTCCTGAGCTATCTACCCTTCGACGACCAGAGAAGATCCAGTCCGGAGTCTTCTTCCCTTGAGACTGGTGGGGTCAACAAGCTCATCTTCCACAGCCAGAGGATCCCCTTCGTGGTCAAAATCACTGCACACTGCTGTAGTGGTCCGGATAGCCACCTGAAGAGCCTCGCCTGTTTTAAAGGAGCGCACCTTTTATTCACCATCGCTGCTGCTGGCTTCATCCCTGTGTGGTGCAGACCCCTCCAGACGTCCTCCTTCTCGTCCCCACGACCGAAGCTCCAGAAACCGTGGGTCTGCAGGAAACTACCAGGACAATTGCTGTGGCACCAACTTCTCCCTTGAATAAGGTACTGTGTTCTGCTTTGAGGAACTAGGTTGAATCCCTTTTCTTCTCTTCCAAGGCTTGTCCTTATCTTCCCTCCTTCTTATAACTTTTGCTTCCTCTGTTGACAATATCCAAGTACCCCTGGCAACGTTGAAGCTTGGACTGTCCGACTGTGTGATCCTCCACAACAGGAACCCGGTTCCACTTGACACTGGCTCCGGCCTATTGACTCTTGTATTTCTGTCAACGAGTGTTCTCTGATTCTGTCTGCCCTGACAAAAGTATTGCCCATGATTTTTGCCCCCAACTCTCTCTGGTTAACTGAGGTGCTAAGTGTGCTTTTGCCACGGTAACATTTCTTGCCGCGTATACGCGTATCTTTACTAAGACCGAACTGTCATTACTGTCAAAAAGTGATTGCATATGTATTCCCGGTAACGTCTTTTGTTTCACAACACCGGTCCGTTAAAACATAGGGTACGTACCGTGAGTTATACTGTACCAAATGAATTGGTTGTGTGTAGTGTATTTTACGTGTGGTTTTGAATTTATAGAAGTGTTGTGTTTGGTACCAGATGGTTTAAAAACAAATGTACTTATATTTTTTACCTGAAATTTTGAGTCAGTGTTTGCTTGAGTCACAGTAATTGTGGTCCCTTTGTGTAATCTCTGCTACTGCTCATATACACTTGAGACAAGCCTGGCTGCTCCGCTACTGCTACCACTCTAACATAGTAGTACAGGCTTGTACCAAAGTTGAACTTGAATTACCACTTGTGGTCTTAATTGTGTGTAGTGGTCCCTAAGGGAACTGCACAGGATTCTGCCTAACATACACCCACCAAAGCACAGATGACATTGGCAGTCGGTCACACAATGGTTATCACAGCTGCACGTCACAGATCCTGCTGGCTATCATTGCCTTTTATATATGCCTGGCATTGATCAGGATCCATTTAGGGGTCATAGCAAGCTATGTGAAGACAGAGCTTCTGCGGCGGTGGAGACTCTTTTGGATGGTGAATGAGGTGATTTTGAGCACTGGGTGTCACCTCCTGCACCATGTTGCTGAGCACAGAGGAGGTATTCAGCGAGTCCCCTGGACCCCGTCACCTTTCCCCAGGGCCGTAGGAGGGAACTGTGATGTGAGATTTTCCAACATGCTGCTTTCTCCTTTCAGAGGTGCCAATGCATTAAAAAAGAGCCCTCTTGTGGGTCAAGATGCCCCCATTCAAATGGTGACCCAAGGTGGGAAAACTAGCTGTGTTACTGTATTCCTGATTATGTGTGACGCCAGGCAAGAGGTGTTCTGAGTTTAATGGTGGCTGCAAGAGTCCACCAGGGAAACGTTATGTGAGGGGGTTCTCAAAGCAGTATCAGATGCCCATGTATGAAACCCAAGATAACGGAAGAGCCTAAAGAAGACTTATTGTATGTTCTGTGTAGTGTAGCAATTCCCAATTACAAACATGTGATTCAAGTCTCTGCTCCCTGCTGTACTAATCCATGTACAACAGCAATTATCTTGCACAGGTGCAAGCACTCCCACAAAGAACGGCCCAAGCGGAGGGGTTAGGGAACAATAAAGAGCGCATGCATTCTGGGAGTCGGGTGGGGGAGAGAAGGTGGGAACTAAGCAGAGTAGGGACTCTATGTGAGGTGAGGCAGAGAAGAGTGTCAAGGTTGGAGGGAGAAGGGAAGAGGAGGGCGAGACAGAGCAGAAGAAGGAGGTTGGAGTGTGAAGGAAAGAGGAAGCTGTTTTGGAGTGAAAGAGCTTTAAGGGAGAAGGATAGTGAAGGTTCAAAAAGAGGAGGAGGTTGTAAGTAAAAATCATGAGAAACTGAAGAAAAAGGAGGTACAAAGGAGACATCTTGGAGAGGTGCAAGGAGATATTGGAAAGAGGAAGGAGGTTAGCTGGAGGTGTCAAGAGGAGGTTAGGAAGAACACCTCAGGAGAGTGTGAGAGAGTTCAGATGCAGTCCCACCACATCCTTAAAAGTGTGAGCCTGTGAAGTCTGGAGGTAGATGCACACTGTCGTGTATGAGGAAGAGCAGGCAGTAAAGGAGAGGATTTGAGGTGCATGAGAGACACCCATAGTCATGAGAGCATGCTGAAAGGTGGAATGAGGATGGGACATTGGGGAACAGTGCCATGAATATGAGACTGGGAGGTGGCGAAATAGCATCAATACTGCCTCAAGACTCACTCAGACTACCTGCCACTTGGTGGAAGATCTGCATTTATTTCACCACTACCTTATCCTGACTTCAACCCCTGACCAGGTCCAATGTGGGGTTGCATATTAGGCACAGAGACCTCGGAAGAAGGGACTCACATAATCGCGGATGAGAAGCAAAGGACCAGAGCTAGGGTGTCCCACCACTCAGTTTCTGGGTTCAAACATATTTCATGTATGTAAATAAACCAACACACTTACTCATTGCTTGCTACCTCCCCTCCCAGCAGATGGCAAACAACAGAATGTTAAATCCCTACAACCATCGTACACACCATAGCTCTGGTCAATGCATCATAGCTCTGTGGGCATTTGAGTATTCTGTTACTGGAAACAAATGGCTCAATGCTCCTGACTCAAAGCACCTACAAATGCACCCACACACAGGGATCTGAGTACTTCTGGTCTGTATGTATAAGCACAACATCAAAGCTATATTACTATTTCCATATTGTTCTCCACTAACTGAAACCATGCCCTCATTTTTAGATCTGCCAGAGTTCCTCAAGATCAGGTAAATGGCAGCAGTGTGTGGAATAAGTGCAAATAATGTAACATAAATTAACATTGGCCAAAGTAGCCAACTTTGTCACATCACAAAGCCCATATTCCAATGTATTACACCCAATTTTTATTTTGTTTTATTCATTGTTTTAAATTGCTGCAGGCTCCACTTTAGTGCCATTTTAGTGCTTTGGTGAAAAGTCAAATCCTGGTGTGTTTTTTTCAATTGCTGCAGCCTCCACTTTTGTGCTATTTTAGTACTTTTGTGAAAGTCAAATATAGGTGTGCCTTTTAACTACCCACTATCCCCGGCTGCTAGGCCACCTAGTGAGCTATCTCATGCTTGGCATCTCGGAGCGGGCACTGGACTGGCTGACCTTCTTCCTCACTGACCATCCATCCCAGGTTATTCTGGGCTCTTTCTCCTCACCTACCTCTATCTCCACCTGTGGTGTTCCCCAGGGCTCTATCCTTTCACCTTAGTTCTTTAAAACCTATCTCGCTCCTCTTGCTCACCTTATCTCCACTTTTTCACCACACTTCCAGTGTTATGCAGATGACACCCAACTCTTCTTCAGATTACCCTCTGCATTCCTTCCGATCTCCTCTGTCATTCCTGACTTCCTGTCTGCTATTCAGTCTTAGTGTCCCGCCAATGATCTCTGTCTCAATGCCAGCAAGACTGAGATTTTTCCTATCGGGGCTCCTGTTCCCTCCTTTCTCCCATCACTCTGACCACCTTCAATGGGCTCTCCCCCCACCCCTTCCTCTGAGACCAGGTCTTCAATGCCTCTCTATCTTTCATTCCTCACATCGTGGACCTTGCCAAGAACCCCCACTTCCAACTCTACCTCCTCACGGGCAGTTTCCCTTTCCTCACTTTCCCTCTGAAGCTCAATGTCACCGGAGCTGAATCAGAATGTCCCATGAAAAAGGAAAATGAAGAACCACCTGAAAGTATGACATTCAGAAAAAGGGCGAACAGTTGTTTTCCCCCATTAAGATAAATGAGGGGGAGGAGCCTGTGCTTGCCAGAGTATGCCTGAATAATGGAGAAAGCTTCATCAGTGAAGGATTATCCAGGAAACTCCCAAAACATCAGACAATTGCCACATTCAACTTGATTGGTAAATGGGAAGTAGGTCTGGAAACACCAAACTCTAAACACTTCCTGCCTACCAGGTGAATGCTAAAAATGTCCATTGGCAACAAAAGTATAAACACAATTGGTGGGTTGTGAGGGATGTCCTTTCTGCCTTTTATTTAGGAAGTGACATTCTCAATTGATTCATAATCAATTTGGATCTAATTAATGATATAGTATGATCACGACTGATAGGTAACCCCATATGGTTTGACAACCCTAAAAGAGTATTTCAGGCAGTGCAACTGTTGCCTTATGCAGTTGAAGTTCAAGTGTGAGAAGAGGTTACCATCCCAGGACAGGTGCAACAATTCACTATTCCCCTCTAAATTAAGCAAGGACAGAGCCTCAAACATCACGACGCCTATATAAATTTGAATTATCATCTCCAACAACAAGGTTTTTATTTACATCGAATACCTCTAGTGGATCTAGAAAACAACACCATTCAAATGTTGGTGGAGAACAGCACCCTCAAAGTATCACTTTGAGCGCAGGCGCCTCTTTTGGAATGGCGGCTGATGCCCAACATTATTCTATTGATTTAGGCAATTAAATCATCAGACCGATTCCACACAACTGTTTCAACACCACGAGGGAATTCCTTCAGAAAATATTTTTACCGGTCATGAGGGGGGGGGGATTTCTTGGTGTACTCTTCATGTCCTGATGGGGTGGAAGAGGTGACCTGTGACATCTGGAGGGATGAGTTACTATTCAGAGTCTATGATAACTACCTTGAATCTATGGAACCTCCTGTCCAGGTTAACACCATAAAAAAGATCTCTCCACCCAACTCGGGGATACTGCTGAAATTGCCAAGCCTGAGATCTTTGCAAGTTTCAGCAGATGGACGAAGAACACAACAGTGTTGCGGATGCCTGTGAGACTGAGGAGCGAAGACAGAAAGTGAAACAGGTATTCCTGGACAACCAGGATATATTTTCAGTAAACTCATATGACTGTGGACCTACATCTATTCATTCAACCAAGGTACTCATGGACCCAGAGATGGCTCCCGTATTTTTGAAACAACACTGATTACCTCTTATGTCCATGGAGTCACTCACAGTGATTCTTAAGTATTTAGAATCCTATGGGATAATTTTTCTGATCCACAGTACCTTTAACCACATGGTATTGGGGATACAAAAACCCAACAGCCAATGGAAACTACGTGCAGACATGAGGGAGTTAAACAAACAGATCCACATGTCAAGATGGCCACTTCCATATATCAATCAAGGGCTGGCACAGATCCAAGGGTCAAAAATGTACACATCCAATGACTTGACCAACGGTTACAGGGTGGTACCCATGAGTAAGAAAGAGTAATAGAAGCTTGCCTTTACCTTTGGGGAGGCAGCAATACAGGTGGACCCAAATCCCCTCTGGATACATAACCTCTGGCAATGAGGTTAACATCTTTCTGCATATCACCATGCCCGATTTGGGTTAAAGGGGGACTTTGTAGATGAAGTTCCGATCAAGAGCTCAACTGTGGAGGAACACAGAGCAGAAATCGCTATGTTCTGACCCAGTTGCAGACAGCCAGAGCAAAACTGTCCTTTCAGAAGGCACAGTGGTATATGACCTGAGTGAACTTCTTAGGGCATGAATTCACCCCTGAGTGTCTCAACCCCAAGGCGAAGAAGGTGGAAGCCTTGTTTAAATTAAAAGACCCTATTACCCTGCGAGAATTGAGAAGGTTTCTTGGTCTCAATAATTATATTTGAACGTTTATTGAAGACTACGCAGAGGTCACTTGACCCTTTGTCCATTTATTAAATGCCTGAGTCAAGTAGAAGGGAGGTCTGGAACAATCCAAGGCAGTTAAACAACTGAAAAGAAGCCTTTTCCAAGCTCCTTGTTTGGCTTACCCCATCAAGAATCAGGAGTTCTTCTTGGAGACAGGGTTTTCAGATACCTGCCTAACGGCAGTATTTTACCATAAGCACGAGTAAGTCTTGTACGTGAGGAAAATGTTGTCCTCTGTGAAGGAACAATTAAATGAATGCCAAACAGCACTCCTGTGGGCATTGAAAAACTACCACACATTCATCCAGGGTTAGCACATCATTGTGGAGACTCCTCACCAAGCCTTGCAATACTTACAAAGTGACAGAATCTGGCTGGGGAATGTAAGTAGTTCCAGAATTACTTCCTGGATTCTGTCCATGCAAGGCTTTCCTGTGAAGGTCATATATGGCCAAAACAAGAAGAGTCCTCTAGCGAAAGGACTGGCTGACTTGCATAATTGTGCTCAATAAAACTGTCTCGAGGACGAATATCTAATAACTAAAAACAATTTGGAGGCGTACCTAACTTCCCCACACAAGGTTTATGAAGAAGATACATGTCAGGGAGATACCCACAGTGTATGCTCCTACGATGTTGGTAATAACAGGGACAAATAACTAGTGGCTTGCATTGAGAATGTCTGGGTAAATAATACCCCAGAGACCTATGCTGGTTACAAAATAGGACCCTGAAGTAGTCAGGTGGCAGATTTTATTTTTATATATTTATTTATTTAGGCATTTGTAAAGCGCGCCTAACCCTGGGGCATCTGGGCACAGATAATCTTTGAAGGTTACTTGTTGCAGGCATATACTTAGTGGTTACATGTTGCAGTAATACAGGTTGATGGTTACATACATATGACATGTTGTAGGAAGCAGTGGAAAATGCATGCAGTTAATGGATTGTATTTGAGAAGGATATTACATGCGTCAGCATATGTGGTCACAGGAAGGATGTGTAGGCTGTCAGAGAGTTTAGTGGGGTTCAGTATGTTACTCTAGTGTGAAACGTCGAGTTTTCAGGCCTTTGTTGAAAGTCCAGAATGATGCCTCGAACATGAGGGAAGGTGGTAAGGCATTCCAATGTTTTGCTGCAATTACAGGAAAACATTTGCCTCCTGCTTTCTGGAGTTTGAAATTGGCAATAGAGAGGAGGTGTGTGTAGGCACTTTGTTTTGGACTGCTGGATTTGTTCAGTGCAAATTTGTTGGAAAGGTATTTGGGAGCTGCTTGAGCATTTGTGTGCAAGGAAGAGGGTCTTGAATAGGATGCGTTCATGTACCGGCAGACAGTGGGTGGCGTGTCTTGCCTCACTTATATGGTCATTTTGGGAATGTTCAAGGCTGCTCTCAGTGCATGATGGCCGTACATCAAGCCATCCTCACTGAAGTACACCACCAACTCAAAGAACTGGTCATAATCACTGACTCTGATTATGTCAGGAATGGGTTTATGGAGCACCTAATTCACTCGAGGAATCAAGGTATGCTTTTTGCTAACAACAAACCCTTAAAGCATGGGAAACAGATCCAGTCGATTGATGATCTGGTGATCTCTAATGGGATGACCATCTATTGGAAGAAGATAAGAGGTCATTCCAAAAGAGAGGGGTCAGATAAGACTGGGAATGATCTGGCTGACCAGCCGACTAAAACTGGACCTTTGCAAGGGAATTTCAAAGAGACGAAATCCCTGCTGGGCGAAATCCAGGTCACAGCTGTCACCAGGTCACAAACTCATGCCAACAGTGAACTCTCGACTGCCCAGTGGAGTAAAGATACCCTGGATGTGGATTTGATCACTGTACAGAAAGAGGACCTGATTATTGGAAAAATCTATCAACACATTGAAGATCCTAAGAGTGTCCTCTAACAGAATCAGATTATACCGTTAGAGAGGATCTCTGGGGTGTTGATGACATTTTCCAAGATGTTCTTAATCCAAGACGTTTTGTTGATATGGAGATCCCTATCTGGATGTGACCAGTGGGTGGTAGCTACCTCATTCCAGAGCCTGATGTTGAATCACGCCCATGACTTGCCCACTGCCGGCAATAGGGGGCTTCATACAACATTGGAAATCTTGCCTGAGGTTGCATTCTGGCCCCACATGGGCAAGGATCTCAATTTTTTTTAAAGGGGTGCTTCGTATGTGCTCAATTTCAACCCAGTTCTCTCACACACAAAGCTCTCCTAAAAAAAAATGGGAATGTCACTGACTTAGTCAGATTTGCAAGTCGATTTCATTGTGCGAGTGATTTGCTCCTTTACAGGTAACAAGTACATGTTAACTATAACATCCTTGTTTACAAAGTGTGTAGAATGTCGTCCTCCCCTGAATTGTAAGGCAGAGACAGCTGGCGCGCTAACGATCAACCATATCTTCTCTCATTTCGGCATCCTACAAAGAATTGATTCAGACAGAGGATGTCATTTACTAATGAGGTGATGATGAAGGTGTGGGCGATTCTAGGGGTAAAAATAAAATGCCACATTGCCTACCACCTGGCCTCGAGCAGAGTGCTTGAGGGATACAAGATGATTGTGAGCATCCTCAAGAGGTTTGTGTCAGTCTCTGGACCCATTTAGGACATTTGATTACTGCTTGTCCTGATGGCTATAAGTCCAAAAAAATGTATTAATTTGAGCTTATGACCAGATGAAAAATGTTGTTATCTCAGCATCTGCTCTATAGACCTCAGGAGCTGACACTGATTAATGTGTCCACTAATCTGAGTACATGAAAAATGTAAGGAAGCTCCTTCAGCATGCTTTTGCTAATGCACCGTAGAACCTGGAGAAGGCGGTTGAAGGAAAAAAATCATACTACGATCTAAAGACCACGAAAAGGAAGATGAGTTAGATGACATGGTTTACCTTTATAATTTTCAGAGGAATCAGGCCAAGGAAGGGAATTTCTTTCCGTCTTGGCCTGTAGCTTTGAGATTGTAAACACAATCTGCCCATTGCCTATAGGATCAACATCCCAAAAGGAGAACAGATGGAAGAGAAATTGGTATATATCAAACAGTTGAAAAGCTGTCATCCCAACAATCTTCATGAATGATTGAGGAGCCCAATGGAATTAGAGACAAGGAACCATCTGAGGAATGAAGCTAACATGAAAACCCTGGATGAAAACTAAAATATATAGAAGGGGGAGAAGTTTAATTAATTTTCATCAAAAATGTGAAAAAATATGGTCTTGAAAGTGCTAAATTGAAAATGTGATAAATGTCTCATAATTCTATTCAATATTAACTTGATTCTATTCAGTGTTGTCTCTCAAATTCTGGGTAATGTTCTAAGGGGAAGTAAGTGCTGTACACAAATGCTTAACCTCTCTTTTTACTCCCCTCTCTAGAAGTATTAGCCTCCTTCATTCCAATCTGGGGAATGGAAGAAGTGGAGTCCGGGGAAGACCCTAGTGAACATGGAAAGGAACAAAGGAAATAAAAAGAGGGAGGGGTTCTGTGACCATATCCTGGAATGAAAAAAACTGGGAATTGGAGACTAGAGCACCCACTCCTGGAGGACAGAAAAGAGCAGGAAGTGCTCCATTGATAATGTGAACTGGAAATAAATAATCCCATTCTTCCCTGCTCTTTCCCAGACGGGAATCAATGGATAAGAGCAGGGGGGTGGGGCTTGTCTGATACTTTCAGCCCAGGATCAAATGAACTTGAAGAGGAAGTGCCAAGCACCATCCACACTCCAGCCACCCCCTTCGAAATACCAGGTATGTTCACGCCAAAATATGTGATGTATGGAGAACAAATTAACCAGCAGAGTGTCGCAGTTGGGCTCTGCCCAGTGCCTATCTGAACAAGAGCACCTATTGAAGTACTGACACCTAAGAAAAACTGGACAGTAAGGTACCCATTGAGAAAACCATATCTACAGGCAAGACAAAATAACGGTTGTCAGAATGTAATACCCGAAGACGCCAGGAAGATACTAAAGGAGGACGAATGGTGATGTCATGAGAAATCGGCTTGACACACATATAGAGATAATGACCTAAGAATGCTGAAAAAGAGACAAAATACCATGGATAAGTGACATCTTGAGCAACAGTTGATGTCAAGATGAAGAAACCTATGTGATATGCAGGATGAAGATATTCAGCGCCAACTATATATATATGCCTCAAAAAAGCACTTTATAGATGAGTGAAAATCCACTAGGCACATGAACAGAATGCAACAGAGGTTACTAAAAGTCTCAAGAGGAAAGTGTTGAAGCAAAAAATTGAGAATTAAGACAGAGAGAAAACCAGCTGAAGTTAATCATGCCAAGAAGCCAAGGCCGTATCGGGCTGGAAAAGGCTAACAGTGGATACAATTAAAGAGAAAAGAACAGAGTATCCTGTTCTGAAAGGTCAAGATAAGCCAAAGATGGTAGAAGACTGGCAGAAGTAAATCAAATACACAAAATTGCATGAAGAAGAGGTTGATTTCACTGTGTCCTAATCATGTGACAAGGCAGGCAGGAAGGGATGAGACTTTCACACCTACGCATGGATCCCTGCCATACCCATACTCCTTAACTTTCTCAGACCAAGAAGCAGACTCGAGGCCAAAATACAAAGAAGTAATTGACACATGACCACTGAGGTGATGACTGATTGGAACATAATTAGAAGGAAGCTGGGGTGCAGACAAACTCCCTGCACCTGGCTGGTTGTTCTGCATGCTGCTAGATGTGAGTGGAAAACTATGAGTGGGGTTGATGCCAACCCAAACATAGTGGACCGTGTAATCTAGGGTCGTATAGTAAGTAGAACCAATGAGATGTCATACTTTTAGTAATGTTTAGAGTGGCCATTTTGAAGCAAGGTCTTAGTTGCCCCACCTGACATTGATTATCCGATCCAGTCTCCCAGTTAACAAATACAGTTATAGTACCTATGTTAAAGTTACCTTCCTATGACCAATCATGTTGCATGTTAGGTTTTTAAGATTACGCGTCAGTGATGATGAGTTTTTGATATAAATATTGTGTTTTTTCTGAAATTAAGTGGAGTTTAAGCAAGAAGGAAGATCGAGCGGTTGCTGACGTTCATTGAACTCCCCGGTTTTTGTACTTGTCATTAAACGGACTCCCTTTGACAAACTATTGAGTTGTCATTATTATTTGGTACAAGAGTGTGAATCTGCATCCCCATCTTTCTCGAGGGTGCTGCTGCTCATCATAAAGGGCTGTTTGGAGACCGCCAGTCACATGGGCCAGCTGGGGTCCATCCAGTTCACTTGGTAGCAGAGATTAGTTGGTTAGATTAGATAAAACACCCATTGACCATCTACATAAGTAACTTCGGGTCCTCAGCAATATCAGAAGTCCTTTTCCATCCGGCTGAAAGAATGAGAAGCTCCCTGTAGATAGTGGCTAGTTTAATTAAAAACCCTGGAGGGTAGATGTGAAGCGATTTTTGCTTTCCCCCAAGAACCGCTTCCCACGTCTATGAGCAGAGGATCCGATGAGCAGCACGGAAAGGCGGTAAGGAAGGCAGTGAACCCAAGCGTCCAGAGAGGAAAAACATGCTAACGGTCAGTGAAAAAGACTGAATGCTTTGGCAAAAAGTTGCATGCCTTACAAACAAGTAAAGGGAAGGGAACCGTGGGAGGTGGGACAAATATAGCATCAGAGTAAGAGTATAATACATATATGAGGGCAAAATATTGACTCGAGGGTGGCCGAACAATATAGAGAGTATACGCCCATTTTCCATTTTCCTAGGTTTTAAAGAGCGCTAGAAGAAGTCTTCATTTAAGGTCCTGATTTGATATGATGATGTAGAAGACCAGATTGATTAAAGACGATCTGAAAGAAATGGGCTTAAATTCATGTCGGAATACAAATTAGGGGCAGAATGCATCTGAGGAAGCAGATGGCATGATATTCGTGTAGCCGCCCGGAGTCTGTCTGTCTGTTTTATGTGTTTAGATAGATCTATGTCGTCATAAGGGGAAAAACTTTTTTAAAATAGCATGAAAATTGCACGATTGTAATGATATGATGTTGCATGGCATGGATTGATGTTGTAGTTAACAAAAATAAAAGTGAAATTATTGTTGAAAAACGGGATTGGAGCTTGCGACGATTGATGCTCGCTCATATTGTTGATCTTGTTTGGAAAACTTAAAGCATAATAAAGTGTTACACAAAGATAAGATAAACAGGTTAGGCATGGAAGACATTACCCCACTGATACACATGTGCAAACAGTACAGTGCAGAATGGGTTAAAGAGACCGCAGACAAAATGTTTATGCCATGGCCCCAAGGCGGATCGCTATCTAAGACAGTTCTGCAGCACATGACATCATATTTGAACGCCACGTATACTGGCAAAAAGTTAGACAAATGCCTAGCTAGTTTAGAGCTTTGGAAAATGTACCAAAAAGAAAACAAGGAGGAGCCACCGTTAGATTGGATACTGAATATATGCACAGAAGGGGGTTAAGAGCCTTCTGCGCAACCCGCCCCATCTGAAATAAAAAGCAAAGCTAGTAAAGATGAAGGATTATACCCATTGAGGGAATTTAAAGCAGCCACGGGATATAGCAACCGTTCATATGAGTTGCCTACGCAAAGTAGTGATGAAAGCCTAGAGAAGGATATAGAAAGGGATATTACTTGAAAAGTCCCGAAGGACAAAGAGAGACATGAGAAAGAAAAAGGAGATCAAGCGCAAGCAAGTACATCGCGAGGTACAGAAAGAGAGATAAAGAGATGGAAAGGAGACGAGGATAGGACTGATGAGATGGCATGCACACAAAACGAATGGATGGGATGTCAGATTTTACTGAAACTCGATGGTAAAGGCATTGAGGATATGAGACAAAGGGGAGAACAAGATGAATTGGAAAGGAAAGAGAAGGAAAAGGAAAAACGACTGAGAGACGAAGGGGCTAAGAAAAAAGAAAGGCAGAAATGAGAGCAGTTATATTGAGATGAGCAGGTCAGAAAACAGGAAAGGGCGGAGGAACAAAGAAAACATGATCATAAACAGAGAACAGCTAATGATTAGGACAGACAAGAACAAAGGAGAATAGAAGAAGAACAACAAAAAATAAGGGAGAAGAGAATAAAAAGACAAAGAGATGAGGAAATGCGAAGGGAAAATGAACAAAGAGATGCAAGGAAGCAAGAAGAAGACAGGGTTAGAGAGGAAGCGAAGAAACGTAGAGAGTTTGATGACGACATAGAACGCAAGCGAAGAACAAGAGCAGGGGATCTCGAAAATCTGGAAAGAGAGGTTAAATTACACGATCCAGTAATAGACTGGGAAGATATAGAAGAATTCTTTCCTGAGTACGATTCAGTACCAGGCACGTCTAAAGCAGAAACCAGAAGCATCAGAGAGATGATTGATACAATATACAATGAGATGGGGCTAGAAAAGGTACCCCAAAGGGACAGAGAGGATGAGCTTCTTGAGAGCACTCAGTTGTACGATATACTGAAGACGCCTCCCGAAGTAGCAGAAATAGAGCGCTGTCCTTAGATGGGCTGACTCTAAATAGAAATGAGGAGGATGAGAGAAGTTGCATGAGTTGGGCACAGACAATATCAGACGCAGAAAGAGAAGTATGTGAATAAAGAGAAGACGAGAGAAGATGCAAAATACGCTTCTCTAGGGGAAAGGGAATAAGATAATCAGATTCTACTGGGTCTGCACCTAAGGCATCAGAGTTAGCCATACAATCAGATCGGCATAAAGGAGTATCATACGGTCAGATGGGGGTTTCTCCACCACCCTATATGAGCAGATTACGGACATTGCCAGAAAGAAATTCCGGCGATGCAGGAATATTACCCCTGCGGTGGACAGAAACATGATGAGAGAGGAAAAGGAGTGCCATGTATCACAGTTCCCCTTACTAGAAAAAGGAGGAACAAGGCCACAATATATACCTTCGCCACAGATGGATAGAGAAAACCTGAAAAATAAGCTCCCAATGTTGACATCGGGAGCCGGAAAATGGATACATGAGTTAGAAAAAATGACAGGAGGGAACACGTTTGCTATCCCGGGAGGATAGCCCAGTGGCAATGTATTTGCCTTGGAAGCAAGACGACATGAAGCAACACAGGTTCAATCCCCAGGTCCGCACTTAGAAACCTATGGGTATTTAAGCACGTTATAAATACGCAACTAGGACAAAAAAAAAAAAATAAACAATTACACAACAAACAAACAATTCCTGTAACAGCGCCTCGATGCCCGCGGGCTGTGTGAGCACTTTAAAAATGCAAATTAAATTTAAAAAATTCAATAAATATAGGGGATATTAAGGGTCTTTTAATTGCCATACTTGGTGATAGAGCTGACAATGTGTAGACATGTGGAGGTTACCCTGCAGTGACTATAGTTAATACTGCGCATGACAGAGCGCCGTTTAACAATTGCAGAACCGCGGTATGGAAAGCGATTCGATTGCTATACCCGAACACTTCTGATATGGAAGCTATAACGACACAAAAGGTGAAGGAGTCAGATGATCCTTTGCTTTACATTCAGAATTTCCAAGATGCCTGGGTGCTGGAAACCCATGAATCTTGGGGGAAATCTACACCCCTGTTTTACCATGTATTATGCCAAGGGCTGCCAGAACAGGTACAGAAGCAGCTCAAGAAATTGGTAGGAATGAGGCTAAGCCATGGTCTGAAATACAGCTGACCATTGCGCACTATTGCGGGCTGCTGCAAGAAAAGAATTGCAAAAAGGATGCTGCACGAAAAGGTGAAGAGGCTAAATTAGTGCAGAAGAAATTATAGAAGTATGCCATTGAAGGGGCAATGATAACCAATACAGAAGGGTCAAACATGCAGCAGGCCAATAGCCAAAGGCTCAAAGCAATAATGGGTTTTACCCAAGAGGAAGATGCTTTTGAGGAAGAGGATGGCAGAGTAATCAGGGAGGTTTTCAGAGTAATCGGGGAGGATTTCAAAATATGCAAGGCGGAAACCAGGACATGCAAAATGGGCAATTAATCAAACCACCGCCAATATGTTGGACGTGTGGGGTGACAGGACATTTAGCACGCACATGTAGAAGTCAAGGAATGGTGCAAAATGACCAATTCACAAGAGGAGGTATGGTGAATCCATCTGCGTTCTCGCAGCAGGGTGGAAATGGAGTTGCGCAGAATCACACGGTGCAGCAGCAAGCACCAAGAGGACAGCAAAACTTGCAGCCACAGCAGAATGTAACACATTTTCCACAGGGACAGTCTCAACAGTCCCCAATGCAACTGTCACAAACAACAGGTACAGGGCAGATACTGAATTCTGGAATAAGAGATGCCACAAGTGATGGGGGAAATCCATTCACTCCGAATGGGACAAGATTATGTGTGGACTAGGATAGCTCACTGGGAGACCTGATATGTTCTATCCTATCTGTGACACCGAACCCTCACAAGGAACCAAGGGTAGATGTCTGTATAGGGGAAAAAGAATATTCTTTCTTAGTTGACACGGGTGCGACACACTCGTGTATACGTGAAGGCAAGTTTTCTTTGTCCGGCGATGCCATCAATACTCAGGGCTTTACAGGAGCAACAAGCCGTGTTCCTTTTACAAAAGAACTTCCAGTCTCCATAGGAGAATGTGACATGAAAGTGCCACTGTTATTTACGAGGCAGACACCAGTGAATATATTGGGATGAGACCTAATGATAAAGTTAAACATGACAATCTTTTTCATGGAGAAAGGCATACTATGTTCAACTCCAGGAATGCATTATTTAAACGTGTGCAAAATGATTGGAGCATATGCAGGACAAATGGCCATGAGAGCTATTCCATTGGAACCAGAAATATTCTCATATGGAGTGCATATATTAATGTCATGGCTACCAGGCCTTGCAGACAAAGCAATGAGAACCCCAGATGAGTTTTTGTTCAGACCAAGAATACCTATGCATGAGGAAAAGGGACAAATGTTTCCCTTAACAATACAAGTAGCCACAGTGCAAGGAGAGATGGCTTTGCTTGACGGTTGTGACGATGAAGGCAGACCATGGTGCGCAGTAATTGCCATTGGGGAAGGTTACAGATTGACTGGCGTCACTGATGATGATCTATTTGAAGAACAAATAGGCGAAGATGAGATGAGAGTTGGGGTTAATCTCATTTATTGGGTAAAAATTATCAAAAGAGAGGTGCCTCAGAGAATGATGCTGGCACAAAAACGTCCTGAATATTTTGATGATGACATGGCAAATGTGCCTGTCTCAGTGCAGACTACAGGCCCTTATGACATAAGATTAATGGAAGGAGTCGGAGAAGTGAAGATTAAATTGAAACCAAGAGAAATTTTACCAAAAGCAAGACAGTATCCTATGTCTAGGGAAGCAAATTTGCAGCACGATAGAGGAAAAGTGCAGACTCAATTCTATACGGCTATTGACTGTACTGGCTAAGAAAGGATATAAAGTTGACAAAGAGAAGTTACTATATTGTCAACAAGAAGTGTTGTACATATAGGCCAGCTGATCTCACATGAAGGGAAATAGGTAATGCCTGAAAGAGCTGAAGCCATTTCAAAGACAGCCAAGGCACACAAGATAAAACAAATGCAGAGTTTTCTAGGATTATGTAATTATGTCAGGGCATTGGTCTTTGACTACAGTTCTATACCAGGCCCTTGTTACAAGCCTTAAAGAAAGCTCAGGCAACAAAAGAAAAATTTGTGTGGACCAAGACCATGGAAGAAGGGTTTGTTTAACTAAAAAAGGCCATTTGCACGGCACCAGTTTTAGGGATTCCCAATTATGCAGAGGAATTTTACCTGTTTTCACACACGAATGGCAGTGTTATGACAACAGTACTCACACAGAAAACCATGTTGGGGTACAAGCCCCTTGCATACTACAGTGGGAATTTAGACCCAGTGATGAGGGGTCACTTCCCGTGTGAACAAAGTTTGTCTGCTGCAGCGTTCGTCACAGAAAAGGCTACAACCATTGTGATGGGATGCCCAATGACATTATTTGTCGAGCATGTATTATTTGCCATTTTAGAGAAACCAAAAGGCACATTGACATCTCAGAGAGCTTCTGCTTATTTTTTAATTTTTTATTTGTATTTAATCAAAAATAGATTTTTACAAAATTAGAAGGTATTATCAATCAATCAAACACTATTTTGTGTTACAGTAAAGTACATTTGTAAGTTTTTCATGTCATCCTCATGTTAACAAAGCTAAAATTCATCCTAAAATTCATCTTAAAGTGGCTTGTGCTGAAACTATTAGATCAAGCAAGTTGCAATTGGTGCTGGCTCTAATCACAGGCAGAGTCAGGTCACAGTGGCTTGACTCAGGGGGAATTTTATATGCTGCATAATTTTGTAGGTCGCAAGTAACCACTTTGTTGAATCGCCGCTGATCAATCTAGACCAACATGTCAGCTTGTCCATCAACACAAAGTCTGATAGAGTGTTTTTCAAATAACAATCTGATCTGTTGATTGGCTGGGCACTGGAGCAGCAAATGTCAGATGGTTTCTTTTTCAGTACTTGTGTTGCAAAAGCGACAAAGATTAGTTGCTGCGAGGCCTCTGATGGCCAAGATTTCATTCGTAGGAAGCAAGTTGAGTCTAGCTTGCAAGAGAGGATCTCGTGTTTGCTTGGAAAAAATGTTTATGAAGCTCTGGAGCTCATTCAGTTTTTTTGTGTTGGGTCGCAGATGAGCAGTCCATTTATTTTTGTCCCCTGCTTCAAGCGTAGATATCCAATGTTGCTCCTTTTGTTTTTTTTTACTCCACCCTAGTTATTAAATAAAGTGTCTTCATCGCACCCAATGGACTCCAGTGCGGCGATGTTTGAATTTCACCAGAAGAGAAGTTTTTTGCATCGTGAGGCCTCTAGTTTTTCATTGATTAGGTTGTAAATGGAAGGAGCAGAGGCCATTCGACACTTTCGATAAAGCATCAACTTACTGGATTTGACCATTCCTTGAAGGGAGAGCAAACTTAGTTCACGCTGTATGGACGCTACCGCAGTGGAATTGGGCGAGCCAAGGACTTTTCTCCAAAATAGAGCTTCAAGTTTTGACCAAATTTCTTGTGGGATGTTTGGCATCACATCTGCCCCATAAATCAGTGTTGGGACCACCTTCTTTTTGTAAAACTCTATCACTGGAACAAAAGAGAAGCAGGCACATTTTTTGTCTATGGCTTTTCCTTGTGCTGCCAGTTTGATTGTTTTAGATCTTAAAGACACTTGCATAGCAGTTTCATGTTGAGTGCTGTCGAGCATGACCACCAGGTATTTAAATTCCTGTACTTTTTCGATACAATTGCCATCCAATTTAAGCCGAGTCTTTTTGTGTTTTCTGTTTTGAATTTCTAGGATCATAAACTTGGTCTTTTGTTTGTTTATTTCTAGATTATTTGACTGGATGTATTGATGTAGGTTATTTAGCTGATGTTGGAGACCGATTGGAGTATGGTCGAGGGAAATAAGATTGTCGGCATAAGCATGCCAACAATCTTATTCCAAGAAGAGCGCTTAGGCTAATGGACACCCTTGCTTCATGCCTCTTGCCGTTGGAATCAATGATGATAGGACCCCTTGTTGATATAATCGCACTCGCATGGTGGTATCAGCATAAAGTGCCTTGATTGGGGCTAAAAGAGTTGGTGGACAGTCCCAAGCCTCAAGTTTATTCCAGAGGTGGATTCTATCTACTTTGTCGAATGCCTGTGTTAGATCTATGAAGGCGATGAAAATTAGAGGCCCTCCCTCTAACACCTTATTCTTTAAGACATTTAACAAGAGGATGTTGGCTGCTGTTCCCATGTTCTTCTTAAAGCCTGATTGAAAATGGTCATCAGATGGAGCTTATTTGGCCCAGGCTTTAAACTTGTCTAGTAACAGTGTGCCGAAAACCTTCCCTATCGAATCCAACAAAGCAATTGGCTGGTAATTCGCCGGGTCACTCTTATCTCCTTTCTTGAAAATCGGCAAAACTAATGCAGATTTCCATGAGGGCGGGATGGATTTTAGATCTGCACATCTCTCAAAGATTTTGCTGAGAAGTATTGACCATACTTTCAGACAGGATTTCAAGTCAACATTTGTGATCCCATCTGGACTTGAGGCTCCAGAGATCTTTAAGGTTTTAATCGATCTTCGATCTCTTTTTGATCATCTAGCTTTACCCAGTGTGTGGTCACTTTAGTTGGAGTTGGAGTATTGCAGGTGGATGGACGCTGAAACAGATTCTTGAAGTATACTGTCCAAGTTTGCTCACTTATAAAGGTTAGCATCAAGTTTTCTGCTGCCGGCGATGTAGTTTAAGAGAGTCCAGAATTCTCAAGCTTTGTGGCCACTTATTGCCGTTAAGATGTTTTCGGCATCTTGTTGGTAGAGGGCGAACTGGTAGCTTTTAAGCCACATTTTAATAGCTTTTTGTTGCTGCAACAGCCTCAATAGACAATGCCAGCGATGTTTTTGCCTTCCGTTTAATTCTTCTCGCTTCTCATCTTTTCGTCACTAACATTTTATCATAGGTGTGGATGGTTTGCGCACTTGGTCGTTGTTTGCAAGTGGGGGCTTTTTTCGACACCGTCAGAAGTGGGATGTAATCGACTTGTTGCATTCGGTCAATGTAAGACATTGCATTATATCTGGTCTCCAAGTTTCTTACTGAGCAGGCCTTCACTTTTAACCTAGTCCCTCTGAAATTAATTTCTAGGTTAGTGCTCGTCATTAACATTGGCAAGGCTGTTGCGGACCATGTCAGAGGCAGTGGGTTGTGGTCGCTAGCTTTAACTCGCATGACCTCGATGGCAGTTGTCACTTGGAGACGAGATCTTGAGACCAATATTTAATCGATAGTGGCTTTAGAGGTATCTCGCTCCCACGACGGAAGTCTTTGCAGGTCAGGGAACACCTCAACTAAATTGTGTAAGTCTCTTGACTTCATTAACTGCATCCATAAAAAACCACGATGGTTGGCAGGTGATGAGTTAAGGTGGAAATTGGGACCAGATGAGTGTGATATCAAAAGGTGTGATGCCAAGTGCACGGCTATAGCCTCGTCAACTGCCCCTTCTATCATTTCAATGTAAGTTGAAGAGTATGTGGAGGCCAGGTTCCAATATGTATTTGCAATAATAATTGTTGTTTGAAGAAACCTGTTCTTCCTTTGGCCTAGATTTGACCATTTCACCTTCACCATTAGGAGTGCTTGATTACAGAAGAGTATTTTTTCCACTGAGATACTGCATCCATGCATACAGGCTATGAAGAGGCCTGATAAGGGCCGTCCTAAAGGACCCTTTTTTGCTGGTGCCAGGATTGTTTCGTAACCTTCAAGGGTCGGTTGCTGAGTTAGCCAAGTTTCTTGTAAGTAGAATAGATCATATACTCTGAGGTTTATATCGCCTGGCATAGACAAATGAGCGTGTGCTCGGGTGATCCATGAACACAGACTTATTGATTTTTTAGAAGCATGTAGGTGATAATCATTCTGTTGAATGTGTTCCAGGGCAATGGATTGCTATTTCTTCCTCTGTACTGTTAAAACCTTTGGGAGCCAAGACCACAAGCCTTGCGATGAAGCTCCCTTATCTACTGGTTTTGTTGTTTGATTGGCAGGCACTTTTTGTGAGATAGATCTCAAAATAGGTATGTCATTTACTTTTACGTTCTGTTGTTGGCTTCTGAAAAGGTGGCTGTGATTGGTTTGTTGGTTTGTGCAGTACATGAAGCTCTTACAGCTATTAATTTGTTGACTTCCTGATTGATCCTTTTGTTGTTTGTTCGGGAGTGGCTGCTACTCCTCTCTGGTACGTGGCCTCTGGATTTAGTCTCTAAAGCTTTATGTGTTTTGTACGACGAGTCTCTCAAAGGCGTGTAACATGACTTACGATGGGAAAAATGACAGTTGTTTTGTACTCGTTCATCATGTGCTGTAGAACCGCTGGAGGAACAGGTTCTAGACGAATCACTAAGTATATATCCTAATTTGAGGAGATCAGGAGCTGCAGCTCCTAATGTCTTCTTCACTCTTGAAGAAGCTCCATGTAAATGTGCTCTTGCTTTCTGGTACTTGTGGCTGGGCTCAACTATTAGAAGTTCATCTGATTTAATCTGACGAAGATTCGAAATGTAGTTCAAGAGTGATAGAACTGATCTCCAGTTTAAAATGACTTCATCATAGTTTCCTTTGATTTGGTCTAGTTTGAGTATCCATTTCGCTTGATCACATTTTTTTGGCTTCTCGTTGTATATTTGGGTTCTAAAACTGTAATGGATACCTGTACTGGGTTTTTCTTTGGAGATGTGACTTGCGGAGGCCGGTCGTCTATGATCTGTTTTTTGCCTTTCGTTCCGTTGAGCAGTTGAACTCAACCGATTACTCTTTAAGTGGTTTTGGTCATGTGGCAATCAGAATCCTTACGGCTGGAGTGCGGGTCCAGGTCTCTTGAGAGTTGTTCAGGCATGGATTTGTTCTGTGAGGACCACTTGGCCTTTTTAGTTAATTTATTACACCTAGCTTCTAGGGTGTAATATGGACTGTCTGTGTTCTCGTCACTTTTGTTGGACTTTTCGTTTAACTTAAAGTTGATCTTTTTTTGACGCAAATTTGTATCTGTAGCTGTTTCAACAAAGGTGCATTGTCATTTTATTGTATTGGTTGACTGGGAAAGTAAATCTGGTGTGCTCTAAGGGGCCAAATTAGAAGCATTTCAAGCTGACAGAAGCGATTTTCCACTGTTTTCGCCACTTGACAGCGGATCAGTGTGAACCTGCGCATAGGCTATCAAGGGAGTCTGGTGAGGTAAAGTCACATCTTTTGTGGGCGGAGCATTCTGTGGAGAGATAGGTGGATTGATTTGCACCCCATGTGTGGTAACAAACTCCAAACAGGCTTCTATTAACTGTGGACTGCTGAGGATGCCTCCCTCGCTGAGCTGCATGGGGGAGCACCGCGTCTCAGCGATTTTGTCTTTGTTCGGGCTGTGTCCCATGCCTGCTGTGCAGATGCCTGCTGCGCTCGAGAAATCCTCCCCGCTGCATCCCGCATGCTCCTCATATGGTAGGCTCCCTCCGGGGTCTACCTCTGAATGGATCAAGCAGGGGCAAGCTCGGGGGGAGACTCGGGCTGCAACCGACTCTCTTTGTGTTAGTAAGTCCTGCAGTGAAGTATTTGGAGGACTTTCACTAGCTTTAGCATCCAAGTTAGCTTCGCTTCCGGACACTTCACCCCAAACGCTTGTATCAAGGAGCGGGTTTGTGGCACTGAAGTCACTGGGCTTGGGGTTTGCAGGTAACTGGGGTAAGGATTTTGGTGGAAGGGTGTTTGATGTTATGTTTTCCTTACCAGCTGATGATTTAGTGCGCAGTGTTAATCTGCCATCTTCATTCAGTATGCCATCAACAATGGGTTGTTTCTTTGAGCTCCTTAAGCACTGTGCGTCATCCTCTTCTTTGGGAGCGGGGACGAGATCCGCCGGCCTGTCTGTCCTGACAGCCATGACTGCAGGACTGCCACTTGTCGTCCACTCCACGGCCGGTCCGCGGCTGTAAACAGTCTTTATGCACAACAGTGTGTCCATGCACAGTGCAGAAAGCAAGGAAAGACTCTGGACTGCACTTTCAACAGAGTTTTCCACAGGAGCAGGACTGCCACTCGTCGTCCACTCTGTGGCCGCTCGGCGGCTGTAAACAGTCTTTATGCACAACAGTGGGTCCACCCACAGTGTAGAAAGCAAGGAAAGACTCTGGACTGCACTTCCAACAGAGGTTTTCACAGGAACAGGACTGCCACTCGTCAAATCCAACGATTAAAATTGTTTGATGCAAAATAGTGAACCCAGGTATGTTTATAGCAGAGCCAGTCACTGAAGGAGAGCCAATACATGATTGCGCGAACTATGAAGAATTTTATGATGAGATTCCCAGAGTGAAGAAAAATGCATTGGCTGAGGGAGACATCGTCTTCGTTGATGGGTCTTTGAGGATCAATCAAAATGATGGACAGAGATATACAGGTGCCACTGTGGTGAAGCACATGGCAAATGGGGAATTTTGAGTACTTATTAGCGCACGATTACCCTCACATTATTCAGCACAAGCTGCAGAATTATTGGCGTTGATACTCGCACTCGAGAATAACGCAGACCAGGAAGTGACGGTGTACAGTGACTCCGCCTATGTGACATCAACAGTGCACGCAGGCCTAGCGTGCTGTAAAAGGAGGGGCTATCTCTGAGCGGACGGCAGGCCAGTGCAGCACGCAGCCTTCTTTGACAGGCTCATTAAGGCACTACAACTCCCAGTGGGCATAGTGGTCGTGAAATGCGCCACCCACACGAAAGGGACAGATTTTATCTCACGTTGAAATCAAGCAGCAGACACTGAAGCCAAGCGTGTGGCACCCAAAGACCAAATAATCATGAGTGTGGAAATAATTGATGTGCATGAGAGAATGATTGTTGCAAGAAGTGAGCCGGAGCAATATGGCAAAAACTCAGTTAATGGAGCTGCAAGAAGAAGCACTGCAGGAAGAGAAGAACTTATGAAAGCGACTAGGGTGTTGTTTAAACCCCTCCGAGAGCTTGTGGCGACAAGACAGCACTGGTAAACCGGTGATGCCTATAGCCTTATTGAAGATAGCACTGGAACAGTTACACTATCCAGCGCACATGACAAAAGAGAATCTAGCAGCAACAATTGCTGAAGACTGGTTCATACCGAACTTGGCAGAAAACGTTGCATTTTTTATGGTAAACTGTATAATCTGTCAGCAGTTCATGGCTGGGCATACACTACGTGTGATTAGAGGAGTTATCCCAAGGCCTTTCAGCACTTATATATTGATTATGTCGATGATGAATCAAGTATGTAATGGATACAGGTATCTAATGGCTGTTGTGTGTCCATTCTCTAGATGGATAGAAGCAGGTCCATGTACACACCCAAACTCGACCTGTGCGGCCAAATTCCTGGTGAGGGAGGTGTTTCCCAGATGGGGAGTGTGTGAAGTAATGAGGCCAGACAATGGTCCTAATTTTTTTAATGCAGCATTTTAAGTAATAGTTTTCAATTGAATAATTTGCAGATAGGATTGGCTGCAAAGGCAATTATGTGGTGTATATTTGATGTTAAAAAAAAATATATATGCTCAATGTGATTTTTGCTCACATTTTTATGTTCGAATGACATGGTATTTATTTTTGTATTTTGTGTACAGTTTATAATTTAAACTATATCACAATAAATAAATAAATAAATTAATGCAGTATTTGAGCAGATTAGCTTGTTGCTTGGTATAAAGCACAAGTTTTCTTTGGCGTATCATCCTCAAGGGAATGGGATATGCCAGAAGCTTAACAGCTTGTTAAAGGAAAGGATAGCCAAGTTGATGCTTTCTCTGAAGAATGGATGGCTGCACTGTCTTCCACTGGCAATGTATGCACTCAGAAACCAGCCTGGTTCTGACCACCATCTCACACTGCACAAAATCGTGACGGGCAGAAGGATGCGAATGCCATTAACACCTCAAAATAGAGCTAGCTGTGATGCTCAGCCAACAGGAGAAGTGTTAGGATCGGAAATACAAAACTACTTGAATTGCATGACATCTTGTGTTACTGTAATTTCAGGACAGCTGCAGCGACGACAAGAAGGGTGTAGGGCAGTACAGAACACAGAAGGTGATGCTGCAACAGACAAAATTCCAGAACTACGTGTTCCTCCAATATTGCCTAGGGACACGGTCCTGGTGAGAAATCACACGAGAAAAAAGTGGGACGAGCTAAGGTTCAATGGCCCATTTAGAGTGAAGGACGTCACACCCTCAGCAGTCAAGTTGCAGGGAAGAAGAGCTTGGATCTTCTTGGACGACATCAAGCCATACATCGGTGAAATCCCTCTGCCTGCACTCCACCGCGAAGAGACTACAGACAACAGGGAAGAACCCCAACACTTGCAGACAAGGTACATGATGAGGAAGAAGGACACATAACCAGCCAAGAAAGAGACAAATAACTTTTGTGCAAATTTGTGGCTTAGTTCTGGACACTTCCTTTGAACAAAATAAGGGAAGAAGGACATAAAAACACAGACACTCTGTGCATCCTATTTGCAGGGTGAAGAAGAAGAATTTCACATACAAGCCACAAAATAATTTGTTAATTTTGAACTTTGGACTGAGGCATATTGAAGCCTTGATAAGGAAAAGATATTTTGATCGAGGATACATAAATTGGAAGAGAATACAGTATCCTGACTCTTTCGACACAGAATCCCTATTTGGACTTACTTATGGTGTCACGCAATAGTGACCTCACCAAAGATATTCTGATCTATTTCGAGTTAGTATTGAGGTCATACCCGTCGTTGGAGGGAAGGCTCACAAGCATAACAGAGTTTTTTCAAGATCCTGAAAACAAAAAGACTATAAGGAGGCTGCTCACCGTGATTGCAGAGCAGTTTCTTTTGCTCCCGGAGTACAGCGAGGACAAGACAAGTGTCCCTGTCACAAGAAAATAGCAGACTAGCCAGTATTTTTTTGCTTAATTGAAGACTTTCCAGAACTTGTCGGGAGACATGCCAATGTCGACGTCCTCACTTTCATCAGAGACCCAGCGAACACAACACAGCTGAGTATGCTCCTGCATGGAATCATAATGCAGGTCGAACTTTCTAGTCAGCATCGGAATCACAGGAGAAGATTGTAAACTTTCCTTCGTGGGACAGATCATGAAAGTGATGCCAAGATCTTCACTTTTGTTTATGCTGACAAGGAACCAACAGGTCATCTGGAGTGAAACAGATTTGAGGCATAGATTGAGAATTGGTTTATATGGAACAGGCAAATTAAAACTTATTGCCTCATTTGGAACTATCATTAATAGAAAAAGAACTGTTTCCAGAGACAGTCTATTATTTGGACAAAGAGGAAAATCAGTTCAGCACGCGTGACCTGCAAGCAGAGGCAGCAGAATCCAGATAAAGTGCCAATGTTTAGCATGTATTAAAGAGTTAGTTTTGCTTCCTTATATGATCAAATTGGGAAACCAGAGCAGCAATGTTGTCCTCCCTCAGGAGGAGAGACATTCATATTGGCCCAGGAATAAATTCTGTAAATTAACTTACAAATGTATCATTTACACATGCATAGTATTCATTATCATCTTACTGTCATTAACGATTAGAACTGCATTTTTCATTGGTGCACAAAGCATTCAGGTCCCTGTGCACCCACCTAAGGATGCATTCATGAAACCTACAAAGGTACCTGACCTTACATAGTCATTCCAGTTCCTAGAAAGAACAATAGAGTGACTGAACTTGAGATGGATGTGATAAACAATGACACTTGTGATTATGGATGAATTGAGAAGCCGGAGACATGGTCGGCAAAGTAAAACTGAGAGAGGGTTGATGAAAGGCACACGTACACAGATAATGAGTACATACACACCTGCTCTCGTGTCTATGACTGCAGAATCACATTCCAGAAAATTGGGGAGAGTTCGGACAGAGCTCAACAAGAAGCTTTTTACGAAAGGGTGTTATAAGACACATCGGAAAGGAACTGTTAAGGAAACAAAAGACTCTAGAAAATGAACGAACAGAGACAACACTGATGAGCACGCCTGATCCAGTGATGAAAGTGTCAATTTTAAGTCCTGCAATACAATCACGTGCAGTGATGATAGCAGAATCAATATGGCCATGTATAGCTATTGCCATAAAGAGACAGAGAGATAAAGAAAGACTTACCAGACCTTATCCTACAAAGATAATACATGTGGACACGCCCAGGTCATTGATGGAGATACCAGAGAATCCTCCAGCAAGAAGAAGCTATACGGATGTGTTGAAGGATGTGATTTTAGCAAACTATAGAAAGACTTCAAGAATTAGAAGAAGCACTCAAGAAGACAATAACAAATTGAACGGTTATCTGGACAGCAGAGCAAACTTGGGAAACAACATATGGTACCAACATATGAAGGAAGTTGGAAGACGACCTTCAGAGGAAGAATGCTTTGTTTGTGCACTCCTACCTTACAGCATGGGGAAGTCAAAAATCTTTGTAGCTGTTGAAATAGAAGTGCAGACAGCACAAAGTCTGTCACATATAGCAATGTGCAAGACCAGAGGTCAGTTCATGGGAAATGATGCTTCTCTCAAATGGGCAACTGAAGCAAATGACCCAGATGAAGATGATTATGTCCAAGACATAAAGACGAGAAACAATGGCAAAACAAAGAACATTGTGATCAGATATGAGAAGGCTGGAATCAAAGGAGCAGAGATCAGAAGAGAAACAAACAAAAGGCTGAACGTCAAAGAGAAATCTACAGAAGAAGCTTGCAGATGGAAGAACAGAGGTCAAAAGAAAATCTGGGGAACAGTGATTTCACCAGAAGGATGGGAGAAAGGAGTAGTGATCTGCAGAGCATGGATGATCATTGGATACTGTAAGGAAACAATTGAAAATGCATAGATGATATGCAAACCTTTATGGCCGAGACTTGCAAGACTGCTAACATGGGTCGAAGAAAGAGGAGGACCCCTACAGATAGTGCAATTGGAGAATTCCATACGGTGCTTCAGGAAAAATGGTACAAGAAAAATGGGAGAAAATCAGAATTGTGGATGCATCTTTGACGCTCCAGGAATGGTACATGGTACTGCAGTGATCATGGATCATTATTGGGCATGTGGATTTAAAGCATACATGAGATTGCCGAAGAATTGGGGAGGTATATGCACTTTGGTGAATGTCCATGTTCCAGTGATGGTGATTCCAAAAAGTGATCTGAATATTGACAGTTTTCCGAAAGCAGATGCTCACCTAAGAAAGAAGAGATCTATGGAGCTTATGAAGAGAACAAAGAGGGAAAATTATTTCTCTGCTAAATCCATAGAAGCTGTCGATGCCATCCCATATGAACATAGACTGTTCAGTCAGACTTCTTCAGTATTCACCTTGATATTGATGCCAAGAGTTCAGGTTGGAGCAAATACTAAATGGTTGCAGATAACCAGATGGGAGTTACTGCAGACCATCAACACGACCATAAAAGGATTTAATGCAATTCAAGAAGAGTTAAGAGCGATTCCACTAATGACGCTCCACAACGGATATGTCCTTGACATGATCACAGCTATGGATGGAGGTGTTTGTGCAAAAATCGGAGAATCATGTTGCACATTTATACCGTCTCACGGTGACGAAAATGGAACATTAACAGAAGCCATAAGTATGCTGACAGAACTACAGGATCAGATGATAGATGAAGTTGATGAAGATGACGATGACAGTTGGTTTGGATCACTGTTTTCATAGGTTCCTCAATGGATGGCAGATGCATTCAAGTTCCTAGGAGCCCTGTTGGTGATGCTATTGCTTGGATTCTGCGTTATGAAGCTAATAATCTCTCAGTGCCAGAAAACTGCAAAAAAGGCCATAGGGATGAAAATCATGATTGATGTCCAGTCAAGATGGAAGCTTTAGGACCTGACTGACGGAGAAATAAGAGACTTTGTGCCTCATTACAAGCATGGTGGTGCGGGAACTACGGTACTGGTAAGCATGCCAGTACCGTGGTTCCCGGACCGCCATACTACGTGCTCTGCTCGCGGGTGCCGTTTCACCCACCAAGTTTTACCTGGTGGGTGACGGCACCCGTGAGCAGAACATATCGGATGCATCGGCACAACTCTGTATGTGCCGGTACATCCGGCCTCCCCATCCCCATTCAGCCCTATGGGGCAGAATGGGGATCAGGGGGGCCCCTGATTCTGGCACCCGCAAATGGACAATTACCGGGTCCGCCAAGCTCGGCATGACCCGGTTCTTGCCTATTCATGGGTGCCAAAAAAAATGCAACTCTGGCGGCAGCCGTGCCCTTAATAAGGGCACGGCTAACCCCAGAGTTGTAATGAGGCCCTTTGTGAAGGCCAGCATTTATTCACCAGAGAGAACAAAGTTTGGTATCCGAAGAAACATAGAAAATATGTGGGAAAATTGATCTATTGCAATCCTAGTGGAGAATGTCAACTAATCACATAGAACAAAGATGAGCACGTAAGAACAGCAGGATGTTTGAAGGGAGTCATAAAGATATGGACCCCAAAATGAATATTTCTGCAGACCTAGATGTCTAGATCCAGAGGATGAAAGAAAAGTGAATGCAAAGAAAGAAGTGAGAACGATCAATGAATCACCCAGAGGGGGGGTGAAGAGGAAGTGCCAAGCACCATCCATACTCCAGCCGCCCCCTTCGAAGTACCAGGTATGTTCACACCAAAATATGTGACGTATGGAGAACAAATAAACCAGCAGAGAGCAGCAGTTGGGCTATGCCCAGTGCCTATCCGAACAGCAGCACCTATGGAAGTACTGACACCTAAGAAAACCTGAACAATAAGGCACCCATTGAGAAAACCATATCTACAGGCAAGACACAATAACGGTTGTCAGAATGTAATACCCGAAGAAGCCAAGAAGATACTAAGGGAATACGAATGGTGACGTCATGAGAAATTGGACTGACAAACATATAGAAGAGATAATGACCTAAGAATACTGACAAAGAGATGAAATACCATGGATAAGTGACATCTTGAGCCTAAGGTGAAACAGTTGATGTCAAGAGGAAGAAACTTATGCCATATGCACAATGAAGATATTCAGTTAGTTTAAACGTGTACAGATGCAGGAAACCGCAAGAAGCAAATAAATTGTGAAGCTTGCTTATGCTTAGTAGTCAAATAGATTGTGGCAAGCTCCAACTATACATATATACCTCAAAAAAGCACTTTATACATGATTGAAAATCCACTACACACATGAGCAGAATGGAACAGAGGTTACTAAAGGTCTCAAGAGAGAGTGTTGCAGCAAACAAATCGAGAATTAAGACGGAGAAAAACCCATCTGAAGGTAACCAGGCCAAGAAGCCAAGGTCGTATTGGGCTGTAAAAGGTTAAAAGTGGATACAATTAAAGAGAAAAGAACAGAACGACCATGCCAAGAAGCCAAGGTCATATTGGGCTGTAAAAGGCTAACAATGGATACAATTAAAGAGAAAAGAACAGAGTATCCTGTTCTGCAAGGTCAAGATAAGCTAAAGATGGTAGAAGACTGGCAGAATTAAATCAAATACACAAAATTGCATGAAGAAGAGGTTGATTTCACAGTGTCCTAATTCACGTGACAAGGCAGGCAGGAAGGGGTGAGACTTTCACACCTATGCATGGATCCCTGCCATACCCATACTCCTTAACTTTCTCAGACCAAGAAGCAGACTCAAGGCCAAAATGCAAAGAAGTAATTGATACATGACCACTGAGGTGATGATTGATTGTAACATAATTGGAGGGAAGCTGGGTGCAGACAAACTCCCTGCACCTGGCTGGTTGTTCTGCATTCTGCTAGACGTGAGTGGAAAAGTATGAGTGGGGTTGATGCCAAGCCAATCATAGTGGACTGTGTAATCTAGGGTGCTATAGTAAGTGGAACCTATGAAACGTTGTACTTTTAGTGATGTTTACAGTGGCCATTTTGAAGGAAGGAATGCCCCACCTGACATTGATTATCCAATCCCCTCTCCCTATTACCACATACAGTTATAGTACCTATGTTAAAGTTACCTTCCTATAACCAATCACGTTGCATGTTAGGTTTAAGATTACGCGTC
The DNA here is from genome assembly GCF_040938575.1 of Ambystoma mexicanum. Classification (NCBI taxonomy): domain Eukaryota; kingdom Metazoa; phylum Chordata; class Amphibia; order Caudata; family Ambystomatidae; genus Ambystoma; species Ambystoma mexicanum. The sequence goes on along the minus strand of NC_090924.1, from coordinate 827,266,823 downwards.
AGTGATGACGAGTTTTTGATATAAATATTGTGTTTTTTCTGAAATTAAGTGGAGTTTAAGCGAGAAGATCGAGAGGTCGCTGATGTTCATCGAGCTCCCCGTTTTTTGTACTTGTCATTAAACGGACTCCCTTTACCAAACTATTGAGTTGTCATTATTATTTGGTGAAAGAGTATGAATCTGCATCCCCATCTATCTCGAGGGTGCTGCTGCTCATCTTAAAGGGCTGTTTGGAGACCACCAGTCACATGGGCCAGCTGGGGTCCATCCAGTTCAAACTGAAGGGCGAGGTTAAGCCAAAAATGTACAGAAATTCCTTCTCGTAACAGGAAGGTATACTTGCAGACTGACAAGCCAGCTCAAAACTTCAACACTGCTAATGTGCCTAGTGAATTCAAACTGTATGTGCTTCTACAGGGATAGCAAGGAACATGTGAAAAAAACCAGGCTGCAGAGGGAACCGGAAAGCCACATTGTGACTGCCAAAGTAAAAGAAAGACAGCCTAAAATGTTCATCTACCAGATAAAAATGCTGTGTGAATGACAAAGAACTAAAAACAATAGGCCTACTGTTCATTACATTGTCAATGCTAAACTGAAAAGGCAGGATTTCATTTGCCTCTGCCACATATCATAATGCTTTTTCAACTAAAGAGAAATCGGTGTACTGATTGGGCCATGCTTATTCTACATGGAAACTCTGATATTTGCCAACACAGAATAATCTTCACAAATATAAGTGCCTGTTTCCAGAGGTATGACTGTAAGTTTCATTTTCCTGCAAAGGGCCCAGTTTCTATTCAGAACACTCATGCAAAGGACAATAATATTTTATGAGGCCTGTTCTCTGAGATAAGCTGCCAGTCACCAATTAGCCTTCAGAGAACAAAGGCTAATGACTTTACCTCAGGCTTGAGTCAACAATGAAGCAGCAGAGCCTGGAGGATATGTTTCAAGAGAACAGATGCCTTGAACAAAAAATTAAACATATATTGTGAAATGAAAGTCAGCGTCTGCATAAATGTTTGGAGATTCCCATTAGTTTAAATTGACTATCATAATTCTTCATTTTCTCAAGAATCATAAATCGCACCATAATGGTTCAGGTATCACCAAACAGCTGACAAACAGGCGTACCTCTGTGTAATTCTTATTGAAATGCAAATTTAAGTTACATACAAAAATGTGTTTCTAGCACCCTAGAAAATGTTATTAATCTGATTGTTAGAGAGATGGTGGATTTTTAAAGTAGATATCGGCATAGAACTTTTTGGGTTGCTAAAGGTTGTAATTGTTGTATAAACTGTGAAACATTGCTGTTTGCCCCTGCAATTTCCTGCCAAGATGCGAGTTAGTTCATCGAGTGCAGCATGATTAGAGGAACACAAAATTATATATGTTGTTAGGTGTATGTGTAAAATGAAGGAAGTTGCCATGTAGTGACTTTTTAGGTGAAACATTTAAAAGTGTACTACGAAGACTCAGGTGGGTGGGTTCATACTTCCCATTGATTCAACTTCATAACTCGGGTGGGCCTATCTATAAACAGAGGTTGGGCCATTGCAGAGAAGTGAACCGTAGGGGTCCAATGAAAATTCAGGACTTATAAGTTGACACCTCCTAATTGTAATATTACTGAGGTTTGCCTTAGAATGTAAAATCCCTCGCACAATGGGAAAGGTGAGAATTGCCTAAAGAATATCTGGGTCAATACTGAGAAAGAACTGCCTAAATATTATCTGGGTGAATGCTGAAAGTGGGTGGCAGAACTTAACCTTGCCAGGACTGTTTCCTAAAAATCTTCTGGGTGCAATTATTGAAAGTTGGGTGGAGAGTTAACATTGCTTGGGAGACAGCCCTTGGGAGAGACAGATAGAGGGTCCAGAAACACTGATGTTCTAGTTCCGGAGTGCCAAACCAATAGATTTCCAATGTAAGTAGCTTGTCCAACAGAACCAAGTTTGACAATTTGTTGGATTTAATACCTGCCCTTTAGTTCATGGGTGGTGGTATGGAATTCGATTGTTAGCATATTTGACAAATAAACATTTAATTAATTCCCCTATAGCCAAATACCACAGGGTGATTTTGTTAACATTTCATCCCCAGTGTACTTTAAAACTATAGCCTGTTAATGTAATTGGGTACACCTATATTTCTTGTCGACCCCAGACTTCCCCAAAGGAAAGGGGTTTCCTTGTCTAAAAATGAAATTCCTAACTGTCACCACTCCCCAGATCTGCCCCTTTAAGCATTGTATACCGTTCTTTCTTCAACGGCTATTTTTGATGTTTTTTTTAACTAAATTGTATCACCAGAAAAACCCACAATAAAATATAGGGGTGCGGGAAATGGCATATAAAGGGTCGGGGTTGGTTGGGAATATTACAAAAAAACTATAGGGAAGTGGAGGCTTGGGGGAACCCCCCAATAATAAACCTTTACCGATAGCTTTTTTCAGTGAAAAGCTTTCGTAAAAAAACCTGTTGAAAAATTAGCCATCGATGAAATGACATAAGAGCCTAAGCAAGGGGGTGCAAATGTAACAGAATTCTGGGTTTTCAGTGCTGGGTAGAGAAAGGCTTTGCTAAGTAAAACCAAGTGTAATTCCTCAATTGAAATATGCACACTCTCTACTGAGAGTGAGAAAGTGACCCTGATTGAAGAAACATTTTGTATTGCTTTGGGGTCAAGAAGGAAGAAGGGTTCTATCAATCCAAACTATTATCAAAAGTCTGCTGTGATTTCAAAATTGCTAGCATGTTCAAGTGTGCAGGGAAATTATATGTGCAAAGCGCTGCATTGTGTGAAATTGCTTTTGAAAACAGAACAATTTTGCATTTGATTTAAATCTAAACTTTATCAAGGAATGCTAATGCTCATGATCTTGTAATGTTCCAAGGTATTGTTTAATTTTGACATAAAGGAGTTTGTGGGACTCTAGGGGTGAACTGTTTATTTGGCTGGTGTTCCATGTACATGAGACCAAGAAGTGAAATCAGGAAAATGTGAGATTTAGTATTGAAGCTTTGTTTTGTGCCACAGAGAAGGGTTTGTGCGTAATCATTTGGTGCAAATATTAATTGAGCCTATTGTTTAATAAATACATATTCTTTCTGTACCCTGGCCTGGTTCTTGGCACATTGGTGGCACAGGGGCAGGGATCTACGTGGCTCTATATTAGTCATAAACAGGGCTAGCTTGAACAAAAATAAATATCCTCGGGGTGCTTTACCTGGGGAGGGATGAACTCTCCATGTTGAGGGTGGTCTCCTAAAATATTGTTACAGATAAAGAGAAGTTAAGTAAAGTGGATGATGTAGCAAAAGGGGTGTTGGGATGAAAAGGAGTACACATTTTTGTATGGTTTTGTGTTTGTCAAAAAGGCTGTTAGCAAAGACCGTTACAGAAAGAAGCTTTAGGTGGGTAGAGACAGAGTTGCTCATTGAAGGAATGCGGGCTGTGTCTATACAGCATGTGTATTTGTCTTGTTTTTTTGAGGTAGGAAGGTGGGTTCCTATAGCTTGCCTAGGGTGTATGCAGATTGCTAAGAACATACAGATGACCTCCAGTTAGATTTAAATTGAGTGTGTTGGGAAGTGAACAATCTAGCGAAGAGTTATTTATTAGGGGGTCTGGAAAAAATAATCAGAGCAGGTATGTTGGCAGCCTCTCTGAAGAAGGAGTTGCACAAAATCGGGCAGATAGTGGGGTTTACAGGCGTGGGCTGATGGAAGAAGGTCGGTACAAGGGGTGGCATAACACCAGGCTGTTATAAAGCAGGATGCAAGATTGGAAATTTTATTTATTTATTTTATTTTATTTATTTGTTACACGCCCAGACCCTCAGGTGTCACGGCGAGGATATAAGATGCCTTAGGAATTAGTCATATTCATACATTACATTAGTTGCTTTACATGATATAGGTTACAAACATATTCACAAAAATATACAGTGGCCTAGGTATTCACAGCAGTATCAGGTGGGAGGGGACCTATCTTTGGGTGCTAATATTGGTTGAATAACCAGGTTTTTAGCTGTTTCTTAAAGATCGTGAAGGAGGATGCTTTTTTGATGGTGGTGGGTAGGGTGTTCCAGTGTTTGGGGGCTAGAGTGGTGAAGCTGCTGCCCCCTGCTCTTGCGGTTTTGAATCGGGGGGGGGTCCAGGAGGAGTTTGTCATTGGATCTCAGTAGTCTAATATTAGTTTTAGGATGCAGAGTGTTGTTGAGGTAGATGGGTCCTTTTTTTGTGATGCATTTGTAGAAGAAGAGACAACATTTTTGATACTGAAAGGAAGGCATTTGGGACCACCTGGGTCACTGGCTGTTATTAAAGGTCGCACATAGATCGAAAATTGCCTGCAAACAAGCATCACTAGAAGCGTTTCAATGCCTTCATCGATATCACCTGTAAGCCTCACACAATCCAGGAATGTTGTTTCACATATAAAGGATAATTGTGGGGTGCACAGTGAATGTTTACAATTCCATGGTACATTCACAACAACAGAAGCTGAAGGTTCAGCATTTCATCCACGGACAGGGTTCAAGTGCAGGAGGGTTGCACTAATGGGGATTTGAAATTCTGATTGGCAATGGGATTTGTGGGGGAAATTCTCAAAACATCAAGTCTCTGATAAAATTGAGGGTTTAGATTGGATTTCTGTCTGCATGGATCAAATAAATAGTGTCGGAAATTGTGATTTATCTATGTCTAGAGGAATAGCCCAACCTTTTTAACAGCTTCATTTGAGTTCTTGCTCTTTGAAATTGAACAGATTAAAGTAAATTGCCATATTAATGATGAAGCCCAGAATTAGAACATGGTACCCCTGGTGACATAGAGCCTTGTAGTATCCCACAGATAACATGGTCTTTAGTGACTGTAGATGTAAAGATGGAAAATTTGAAAAGAGTCAAAGAAATGAGAAAGCAGTGATAAATCAAAGAACTATCTCAAACAGCAAGAAACTGCCTTCATAGAGTGGTACCTAGCTCAAGAGTGGTATGGCATGAGAGCTGGAATATGACATGGAAAAGAGCGTGGGTGTGTTTGTGTGTATGTGTCTGTGTGAATGCAAGGGCACAGATGATGTGGTTAGAGTTCCTTAACTGGAGGAAGCATGATCTACTGCATGCCTTTCGACATTAACTTCCAATCTAGCACTAAATTGCAAATAAAAAAACGAACGCCCTTTCTACCTATCTCTCCTGATTACCGCATTAATGAGAAGTGCACATTTCAATAGACAGGTTTAGGCAGTGCTGGAAGTGTACCAATTAAAGTAGTGGAACTGCGGTCTTGTCAGGGGAGAGGGCAGGTGTAAGCATAGTGACAAGTGTTGCGGCCCAGACATTGCAATAGTCTAAGTAACTATTAACTAAGGCTCCTATTACAATTTTAAAATTGCACAGGGACATGAATTGACAAATCCTCTATATAGAATATTGAATATGGTCGGAATGTTAAACAGAATAAAATGAAAGTAGGGGAGAAATGCTCCCGACCGTTCCCACTGACTTCGATCACTGCGTTTATGTAACAGAACAAATACTTTTGTCAACTAATTTAAAATGTCTTCTATTAAATGCTGCTGTTGCCTACATACCAGAAACATCCTAGTTCTTCAATGTGGAATAAGAGCACAGGACTATAAAATATCCTGGAAGTGTTAATGATGTAAATGGGTCCCCAGCTCAAGGACTGTTGAGATAATGAGATAAACCCCTCAGATGAACATTTGCTGGAAACAATGTACCGCAAATAGTGTACTGCCTAATGGCCATCAATTAGATAGAGACAAGTATAGAGAGTGTTCTTTTGAGAACATGATAAAGTGAGTCATATAGTTCCCAAGGCCTTTGAGAGAACGTCAGTGTTAGAAATTGCTGTGGTACTATGTGTGGGCTGGAAGGAAGGAACGTATTTTTAGTGTTTCAGAAATGTAGTCAGTGATTTTCTCGTGGTTTTCTCCATTAAGTCTGATTTGCACTTTCGATAATAGGTAGCTTTGACTGAGCAGGTGCTTTGGTGCAATAACAGGCCGGAAGTATGATTTGCATTATCAGACCTTTAAGGACAGGTGTCAGCTGTTTTTCTCTGATTGTCAGAATCTGATACTTGCCTATCTATCCAGTTAACATTTGGCAATTGGGAGTACATCACCACACTTTAATTGGGTGTTTATGGCGCTCTGATGTCCATGTGTGTCGTTGTGTCATGAGTGTGTGCCCATGCCAGTGTATCCTTTAAAGCTCAATCAAAAACAACCTGAATTTAAATAATGAAAGTGCCCTGCTTCATCGCATGTGTGCTCCCACAAGACATTTTTCTTGTAAGGGGAGTGCATGGTTTTTGCACATGTATAGGAACATAGTGCAAGCGATGGTGGTGGCGGAGGCGTCCAGAAGCAGGGTGATCTCAGGCCAGCTGAGGGGGGACGGTGGGTGGCTGGCAGAAGGGAGGTGGTCACAGAACCCGATTGAATTGAACAACCCACCAAACCCCACTTTAACATTATCCTGACCCCTGCACTTTTTTGTGAATTGTTACTTATTATTTCTTGCATTAACCCCTACATCCTATAGGCTTTCATCCAACAAACATACCCTAAACCCTCAAACTGACCCCATTGCATCACTCCTCAGAATTCTACAACACATTAATGGAGATAATTGACCCTTGTGCCCCTAGATCCACAAGTAACTCCAAATCTTTCACAGGAGCACTGCATTGGGGTTCATGCTTGCATTTTCTGTTTGCCAGCCATTCTCAAACCTCCCTTTTCTATCAGACAATTCTGTTGTTTTACTGGTATGTTTTCTTAGAAAATGTATGCAACACCTCAGTATGCGTTCAAATCTACCTTACAAAAGGCACACCGATTTGCCTTCCTTTGAATTTACTAAATGCTCAGGATTGTTTTGTGATCCACATTAGTATCCAGACCTCTTCTTTGATTGCTAGTGTTACTGTACTTTCCAACATGTGATCATGTTCCTATTTAATTCTCATAACCTGTACCTCCTATGGTGTTTCTTTATGGCTATAGATGTATTTCCCTCTAACACTCCTCCAGCCCAGCTACTGCTTCTCTCATAGATGGATCTCCTTTCATCCAGGTCAAAATGATGTCTCTGAAGACCATACTTATTTCATGGTTAAAGTGCATATCACATTTTTTCAAGCAGTACTTTCAATTACTTTGAGCCCTCAGTGTCCTCTTGTGTCTAATGTGGGAGAGTTTCAAACATGTTGTGTCCTCCATCCACAGACAGTGGATCAGCAATGAGATGTGACTCTCTATAGCATTGAATAGACCACATGCCACCTGAAGATTGTGTCTGCGCATTTTCTACTAAGTCACAACTTCAGAATTGGCTACCATGGATTGGTCTGGAAAGATGTGTATGATGGTACACTCTGATTGTTTGCCTGATGTCTGCTTGAAGTTTCTCTTCCACCCGACTCGATGCCCGAAACGCCTGGTCCACACTCTGGCATCTGACTAGATGTCAAAACCCAGGACCTCAATTCAGCATCCAACTCGGTACCTGAACTATGTTTCAGTTTCAGTTTGGTACCTGAACTATGTGAGAAACAAAACATGGTTTCATTTACCCGAGAGCTGATGTGATATCAAGTTTCGCAAGCTTTCTTCACTACAAATCAAGATGCCTAGTAGTTTTGACCATAGAGTATGACCCAGGTATCTCTATTCATTGTCCTGGTAAAGATCCTCCAGCTAGGCCTAGCCAAAGAAACTGCTTTGGGTGACAGTTCTGATTATTACACTATATTTTTCATACTAACCACTTATTCATCAGGACTACACCTTGTGTAACATTCTGCAATGGGTTTTCAGAACACTCCCCAAGGTTTCCAGCTAGACAGAGGACATTATTTGCTGTGACACTGATATTCACTCATTCCATGCTCCACGCTCAACCTTTCGCATGTTAGCCTGTTTTCTGGATGCACCATTCACTGTTCACATCAAGCAAGTTTTCAAGTAAGTAAATTCAAATGCTGAATCCTCATTGCATCGTCTAGATACTGTATGTCTATTATACACTCAACTGGATAAAGTTAGTGCCACACAGAAGGTAGATATCATCTTATACATCTACACTATTAATTTAGAGGCTCCACCTTGCAGCACTCCATCACGCATGCCGCTCACAACCTCTTTGGCCTCTATTATGACCTAACGGTTCCCCTCTTTCACACATGTTCAGTCACCATCACAAGTGCATGTCTGCTCACTTCCGATTCTCTTAGTTGATCTGTACAGTAGTGAACAGATCAACTCTGCTATGTTGTTAGTCGCCTGTGCAGCACGTCACAAATTCAACCCTCCCAGAGGAATAAGTAAATATTAACCCTCATCTCTGTTGTAATGATGAAGAGTAGATATATTTAGTAATATACTCATTTTGACATTTTACAAGAGTAACCACCTGTAAGATGTTATAACAAGACAAGGGCTTTGGTCAACTGCTGGAGAGGAATCCTTTTTAATCATTGCAAACACACACACCCCTAGCATACTGTTTTGAGAATGCCTTTGCATTCAATCTAGAACAGCCTCATTGGAACACATAACACACAGCTGTGAACATTACATCTATGAAACTAGTGAATTTATTAAATATATGTATGCATGCAACACATGTGGCATTAATTATAGCGGAGATGTCACCACAATATAGTTAAGGTGTGTAACATGATTCATAGGAAAAATGAACATTTACAGGCCGATTCATGGAATAATTAGCGCGGCGCAAGTGGCCAAAAACGTGCGATTCGCAGTGGAATAGCGAAAATCGCAGTGGAATAGCGAAAATCGCAGTGGAATAGCGAAAATCGCACGAAAAGCAGCGCACATCGATTCATGGAAGGCCGTGCGCGAGAAAACCATCGGACGTGCGATAAGAAAGTGCGCGGCGCACGTTGGCTCACAGGCCATCTAACGGCATGCGCCAGGTCACAGCGAAAATCGCACAGTCCACAGCGAAAATCGCACATAGCGCGGCGCACGCAACAAAAGTAGGCGGAACACGGGGCGTAACACTCGGAATGGGGAACAACTTGCCAAAATGTGGGCGTCACGGGGGAAGCACAGGGTAAAAGTGCGCAGAACGCCCACACGCTCGCCTACAACACGTATTCATGGAATAGAATAGGTCAAAAAAGCGCACGCTCAAACCAGCGCACAGGCACAAACACGACCGCCACAAGAAAGCAGGCGGTAGCGTCTCAGCGGCTGTAAGAAATGTGCGCCAAAAGGTGCGCCAACAAATAGCACCCATATACTGCCATGATGAATGTCCTATACTGTGGCCCTCCAGGACAAATGACGTGCAAAGGGGTACCCACAAACACGGACACGCTGACAAAAAATACGTGTGCGCGGGAAGTCTCACACGCGATTTGGCCGGATACGTGGATTTCAGGGGTGCGCGGGAAGGTCCACACGCGATTACAGCAGGGTACGTGCATTTCAGGGATGCGCGGGAATTTCCACACGCGAATAGCCTGCCCGCGTGTATTTCAGGGGTGCGCGGGAAGTCCCACACGCGATTACAGCAGGGTACGTGTATTTCAGGGGTGCGCGGGAAGTTCCACACGCGAATAGCCTGGCCGCGTGTATTTCAGGGGTGCGCGGGAAGTCCCACACGCGATTACAGCAGGGTACGTGTATTTCAGGGGTGCGCGGGAAGTTCCACACGCGAATAGCCTGGCCGCATGTATTTCAGGGGTGCGCGGGAAGTTCCACACGCGAATAGCCTGGCCGCGTGTATTTCAGGGGTGCGCGGGAAGTCCCACATGCGATTACAGCAGGGTACGTGTATTTCAGGGGTGCGCGGGAAGTTCCACACGCGAATAGCCTGGCCGCATGTATTTCAGGGGTGCGCGGGAAGTTCCACACGCGAATAGCCTGGGCGCGTGTATTTCAGGGGTGCGCGGGAATTTCCACACGCGAATAGGCTGGGCGCGTGTATTACAGGGGTGCGCGGGAAGTCCCACACGCGATTACAGCAGGGTACGTGTATTTCAGGGGTGCGCGGGAATTTCCACACGCGAATAGCCTGGGCGCGTGTATTTCAGGGGTGCGCGGGAATTATCACACGCGATTTGGCTTGGTACGTGTATTACAGGGGTGCGCACGAAGTTCCACACGCCAATAGCCTGGGCGCGTGTATTTCAGGGGTGCGCGGGAAGTCCCACACGCGATTACAGCAGGGTACGTGTATTTCAGGGGTGCGCGGGAAGTTCCACACGCGAATAGCCTGGCCGCGTGTATTTCAGGGGTGCGCGGGAAGTTCCACACGCGAATAGGCTGGGCGCGTGTATTTCAGGGGTGCGCGGGAAGTTCCACACGCGAATAGCCTGGGCGCGTGTATTTCAGGGGTGCGCGGGAATTTCCACACGCGAATAGGCTGGGCGCGTGTATTACAGGGGTGCGCGGGAAGTCCCACACGCGATTACAGCAGGGTACGTGTATTTCAGGGGTGCGCGGGAATTTCCACACGCGAATAGCCTGGGCGCGTGTATTTCAGGGGTGCGCGGGAATTATCACACGCGATTTGGCTTGGTACGTGTATTACAGGGGTGCGTGCGAAGTTACACACGCAATTAGGCTGGGTGGGTCCTGTCACCCTCGACGGCCCCTGCAGGCAGCCCACAAAACAGGGGACTACCCTGCACACCTGCTCATGTCTCCCACCACCCCCACCCCCCACCATCCAGGGGCACCCTCCACCAGGCCCCCACTCATGTCACCCACCACCCCCACCCCCCCAGTCACCAGGGGCACCCTCCACCAGGCCCCCACTCATGTCACCCACCACCCCCACCCCCCCAGTCACCAGGGGCACCCTCCACCAGGCCCCCAACCATGTCTCCCACCACCCCCACCCCCCACCATCCAGGGGCACCCTCCACCAGGCCCCCAACCATGTCTCCCACCACCCCCACCCCCCACCATCCAGGGGCACCCTCCACCAGGCCCCCACTCATGTCTCCCACCACCCCCACCCCCCAGCAGTGCAGGGGCAGGCCCCACCAGGCCCCCACCCATGCCTCCCACCACCCCCACCCCCCCGCCACCAGGGGCACCCTCCACCAGGCCCCCACTCATGTCTCCCACCACCCCCACCCCCCAGCAGTGCAGGGGCAGCCTCCACCAGGCCCACACTCATGTCTCCCACCACCCCCACCCCCCCGCCACCAGGGGCACCCTCCACCAGGCCCCCACTCATGTCACCCACCACCCCCACCCCCCCGCCACCAGGGGCACCCTCCACCAGGCCCCCACTCATGTCACCCACAACCCCCACCCCCCCAGTCACCAGGGGCACCCTCCACCAGGCCCCCACCCATGCCTCCCACCACCCCCACCCCCCACCATCTAGGGGCACCCTCCACCAGGCCCCCACTCATGTCACCCACCACCCCCACCCCCCCAGTCACCAGGGGCACCCTCCACCAGGCCCCCACTCATGTCTCCCACCACCCCCACCCCCCAGCAGTGCAGGGGCAGCCTCCACCAGGCCCACACTCATGTCTCCCACCACCCCCACACCCCCAGTCACCAGGGGCACCCTCCACCAGGCCCCCAACCATGTCTCCCACCACCCCCACCCCCCACCATCCAGGGGCACCCTCCACCAGGCCCCCACTCATGTCTCCCACCACCCCCACCCCCCCAGTCACCAGGGGCACCCTCCACCAGGCCCCCAACCATGTCTCCCACCACCCCCACCCCCCACCATCCAGGGGCACCCTCCACCAGGCCCCCACTCATGTCTCCCACCACCCCCACCCCCCAGCAGTGCAGGGGCAGGCTCCACCAGGCCCCCACCCATGCCTCCCACCACCCCCACCCCCCGCCACCAGGGGCACCCTCCACCAGGCCCCCACTCATGTCTCCCACCACCCCCACCCCCCAGCAGTGCAGGGGCAGCCTCCACCAGGCCCACACTCATGTCTCCCACCACCCCCACCCCCCCGCCACCAGGGGCACCCTCCACCAGGCCCCCACTCATGTCACCCACCAACTCCCACCCCCCCGCCACCAGGGGCACCCTCCACCAGGCCCCCACTCATGTCACCCACCACCCCCACCCCCCCAGTCACCAGGGGCACCCTCCACCAGGCCCCCACCCATGCCTCCCACCACCCCCACCCCCCATCATCTAGGGGCACCCTCCACCAGGCCCCCACTCATGTCACCCACCACCCCCACCCCCCCAGTCACCAGGGGCACCCTCCACCAGGCCCCCACTCATGTCTCCCACCACCCCCACCCCCCAGCAGTGCAGGGGCAGCCTCCACCAGGCCCACACTCATGTCTCCCACCACCCCCACCCCCCCAGTCACCAGGGGCACCCTCCACCAGGCCCCCAACCATGTCTCCCACCACCCCCACCCCCCACCATCCAGGGGCACCCTCCACCAGGCCCCCACTCATGTCTCCCACCACCCCCACCCCCCAGCAGTGCAGGGGCAGCCTCCACCAGGCCCACCCATGCCTCCCACCACCCCCACCCCCCACCATCCAGGGGCACCCTCCACCAGGCCCCCACTCATGTCTCCCACCACCCCCACCCCCCAGCACTGTGGGGAACCTGCCAGCAGGCCCCCACACATGTCCCCCTGGCCCCAGGTCCTGACGATACACAATCATGGCAGTAATGGCCAGCATACCCAGCACAAACACCCAGGCAAGGATTGCATCCACCCACATAGTGAATGCAATCACATGACACAACCCCAATGCCAAGTATGCAAAAGAACACATGTCCGTCACACACACATACACAATGGGTGCAAGTGAATGTCAAAACCCATATCATGACATGTAACAAACCAATGAGAAAATAACACAAGTGTAAGAAAATATAAAAAATGTATTAAATACCAAAAATAAGTGAAATTTTCAAACATACAACGATGTGGCTAAGAAAATAAATGGTCCATGTCCGAGAACAAAAGTGATAAACAAAAAAACAAAGGAAAAAAAAATTAAAATGAATTTGTCCAAAGCAATATCATGTAATAGGAAATTAATGAAAAACCATTACGTCATGGTGAAAACAATAAGAAATTAAAAAAATGTATCTCCCAAAAAAACAAACTATATACAGGAATGTTCCAGGGTCCATGAGCCCAACACCAAAAATGAAACCTACCACTAACTAATGAAAAATATATGTACAAAAAAGTGGCCATTGTCCGAGCGGTCCAAAATAATAAAAATAAATAAAGGAAACCTAGCACTAACTAACTAAATAACTATATACAAAGGCAGCGGGCAAGTCCTGCGGCTCACTTGGTGATGTTGCTGGCCAGGGCATCATCGAACTCCATGTCGATGTCCTGGAGGCGGGACTCTGTCCTGGCCCTGAGGTCTCGCAGGGACAACCCCATGTCCACCTCAAACTCCCTGCGAGCTTCCTCGAGGCACTCAGCCCGCCTCAATGCCCGACGCATGGAGAACTCCGCCCTGACCATGGCGAGCCGCTCCTCTTCCGCCCGCTGCCGCTCCGCACCTATCCGCTGGCCAAACTCCTCCCACACGGAACACACCACCATCCCAGGGTTGCCCTGCCCTCCGGCCGATGCCTGCCCCTCGGATCTTGATGGCCCCGAGCCATGATGCCTCCCACGTCGAGCCCGCTGCTGCCTCCGACGCCACTGCCTCTGCCAGCACGACGGCATCCAGGCTGATGGAAACCACCGACGCCGTCGTGCACGTGCCCTGCCCGATGATGCCGTCACATCTTCCATCTGCTGGGGTCCACTTGCTGTGTTGTCCACCCCTGCTGGACCTCCGACTCCCAACTGTGGCAGGGATGGGATCCCCACCGAGCTGGCTGCATTGGTCGGGGCAGGTCCACAGGGGGCCCTGGTGGCATCTGGGCCGGAAGACGGCAAGGAGAACGACCGGTGGATAGCCTGCACAGAGGAGGAGAGGGCCGTCAGATTGGCCAACACATGCAGGAAACCCCCGAACATGGCCGATCCCAATTGGGCCACGTCGGCACGGTGCACTTCGTGATGACGTGCGTGCTCCTCCCGGGAAGCACGCACGTCATCACGAATCACAGCCGTGCGCATCGCGACCCCAATCAGGACCTTCTCCACGCGGCCAGGGGTTACCACGTCCGCAGGTGGAGGGGAGTCAGGTGACATGGACATCCCCTCTACCTGCGGACGGGCCTGGGACGGGGCATCCCTGCTGGTGCATGGTGGTGCACTCACAGGGTCAGGGACAGTGACATGCACAGGCCCCTCCACGGTGACCTGTGCTGCCTCCTGCCCCTGGCCCTGGACTGCACCACTTGCACCAGCAGGGATGCTCCCACCAGGCCCCATGTGTGCACCAGTGTCGGCCTCCTCCTCCTCTGTGCAAACCACCAACCTGGATGGCTCCTCACCGTCTCCCGCCGTAGCAGGCCCCTGTGGGGGCTCACCCACCCCTTCCGCTGCAGCCGTGGGGGCATCCCCGCCGCCTTGCTCCACAGTGCCGTCTCCGCCCTCTTCTTCACTAGCCGCTGCGTAGAGGGAGACAAAGGACACAAGCATCAGGCTACTGTACAATGGTCCCCTAGACAGGAAGCAATAGCAGATGAGCACCACTGTCAAAGTACACTTCCATCATGTCCCTCCACAACACATGGGTCAGTCCAGGCAAAACACACACAGTAACAGGCATGGTGCATGCCATGGACATTTCCATGCATGTCCAATGGACTCTAGAAACATTCAATGATATGTAACTCACATGCATCATGGCTCATGCATATCACATGCACACACTTCACCTCAGTCACATCCATCTGGCCCCAAACACACCGAACACAGGCGAAACAAGGGTAAGTTGGGTGCGTCACTGAATCTGTGCATTGTCACACACATGTGTCATGCATCCATGGCATGCACAAGTCACAGACACGCAGGTCAGGCACACAGACATGGCTACCATATATGTACCTGGCATCAGCACCCATCCTTCACCCCCATCCATGTCCAGGTAGAGAGACTGGCATGCTCTCATGTCCAAAATCTGCATAGGGCTCCCCATGCCGCATTTCAACACATGCAACAACCATGTGGGTCACACATCACTGGTCGCACATGCATTACCATGATGTCCCTGCACACATACATGCATACATGGCCCATGGCACACATACATGCAAGTATCATAGAACCAGCACACCGCAACATGCCCTGTCTCACACAGTAATGCTTGGACACATACCGCTCAACTCCAGACGGGCCTCCCTCTCAAGGACCTGGGCGTGGAGCGCTGGGCGTACGCGTTCCAGGACCCTCTTCTGGATGGAACTCATGCGGCCCGGCCCCCCTCCACGAGGCGCCGGGCCTTCACAAGGGTCCTGGACCTCAAGTCCTCCCAGCGCTTCTTGATCTTCTGGACGTTGCGGGTTGCCACCCCCTCCGCGTTGATGGCAACCACACAGTCGGCCCAGATCCTCTCCCGTCCTTCCTTGCTGGCGCGGGACGATCCAAAGAGGGCATCATACTGCCCCAGGACATGCTCCACCAGGACACCAACTTCGGTGGCAGTGAAGCTGGTGCCCCTCTGCCCCTCTGGCCTGGGGTTGCCACTGGTGCCAGATGTGGAAGTGCCCGACATGGCAACCCCAGAGGCAGGTGTGGGTGGGCAACTGGGTCCTGGGGCTGGGCTGTGGAGCGATGTAATCCCAGTTGGGAGTCTTCAGTTCCAGCAGGGGTGGACACAGCAACTGGACCCCTGCAGATGGCTGATGTGCAGGCACCAAATGGCAGGGCACGGTGGCAGCAGGCAGGCAGGCAGGCAGGCAGCAGCAGATAGCACGTGGGAGGCTGCTCGGGGCACTGGGGGGCAGTAACTCGGCCTTCTGGGCAGGAGCGTGGTGTTCCGTGTGTTTTCGGGTGGCCAGCTTGATACGGAGTGATTTGGCACGTGAAAATCCTGCACGTCAGCGTGAAATCCGAGGAAAGGCCCTTAGCGCGTAAGCGCGTCAGCACGCATACGCGAATCTATTGGACCAGAGCCCCTCAGCGCGTAAGCGCGTCTGACGTGACCCGCACGGGCGTTCCCCACTCAGCACGTGATGACGGAAAACACGTGGAAATACTGCACGTCAGAGTGTCATCGCGTGATTGGCCTATGTACGTGTATTTCATTGCGTGTAATTGGACAAAAGTGCGCGTACACGCGATTGGCCTATGTACGTGTATTTCAGGGGTGCGCGGCCACTTACACACGCAAGTACGTCAGCGAACCTGTATTCCGTGGTGTGTGTGAATTTCCACACGCTATTGGACTGGGAACTGGATTCCAGGGGTGCGCGGGTCACACGCTGTATCCCGTGGTGCGTGTGAATTTCCACACGCTATTGGACTGGGAACTGGATTCCAGGGGTGCGCGGGTCGGGTCACACGCTGTATCCCGTGGTGCGTGTGAATTTCCACACGCTATTGGACTGGGAACTGGATTCCAGGGGTGCACGGGTCACACGCTGTATCCCGTGGTGCGTGTGAATTTCCACACGCTATTGGACTGGGAACTGGATTCCAGGGGTGCGCGGGTCACACGCTGTATCCCGTGGTGCGTGTGAATTTCCACACGCTATTGGACTGGGAACTGGATTCCAGGGGTGCGCGGGTCACACGCTCGCCTAGAACACGCGCAAAGCATAAAATTGCGGACTTTAACAATAACAAGCTCAGACGCCAGGATGAACATACCGTTCCTAGCAGCAGTGGCAGTGGGCTACCAAAGGAGGAGGAGGAGGATAGTCAGGGCCAGAATATTCACACCCAGAACCAGCCTTTTCGGGATGCCTGATGACCAGGTGTATGGGAGGTACAGGTTTCCACCACACATCATACTGGACCTGGTGACTGAGTGGGAGGATGACCTCACATCACCCACCCTGTGCTCCCAAGCACTCAGCCCCCTGGAGAAGGTCCTCAATGTACTGCACTTCTTAGCCACTGGATCATTTCAGCGGACAAGTGCCATAGTGGGTGGGGTGTCACAGGCCACCCAGTCACGCTGCCTACACCAGGTCTTGAACATCATGACTGCACGCCCATCAGTCCGCAGGCACATATACCTGCCCAGAACACCTGCAGAAAGGCATGCTGCCGCCCTGGATTTTTACGGAGTGGCACGATTCCCCAAAGTGCTAGGTGCCATCGACTGCACCCATGTGGCTCTACGTCCCCCCAGGGCATCAGAGCACATCTATAGGAACCGCAAGCACTGACATTCCATCAACGTGCAGGTAGTATGTAATGCCAAGGGAATCATCACCTCAGTATATGCCAACTATCCCGGGTCCATCCACGACAGCTTCATTTACCGAATGTCCACCCTATGCCGGGACATAGATGCTGGGCGGCATGGCGATACATGGCTGCTTGGTGAGTATGTATGCCACTGCACATGCATGCATGTTGGATACTGAGCAAGGTCACAACCCCACCAATGATACCAATCACCACCTCCACAGGGGACAGTGCCTACCCTCTCAGCCCCCACATGATGACGCCAATTCGGAACCCCACCACTTTACCCCAGGTAAGATATAACACAGCCCACATTACAACCAGGGGCATAGTGGAGCGCACATTCGGAGTGCTAAAGTCACGCTTTCGCTCGCTTGACCGTTCTGGCGGGCAGCTGTTATACGCTCCCCCAGTAGTGTGCAGGATCATAGTGGCAGCATGTGTCCTGCACAACGTTGCAACACGCCGGGGCCTGGCCGTGGACATGGTGGTGGCCCCACATCCCCAACCACATGCACAGCCGCTGCGCATGGGAGGGGAAAGGGCACGGGGGGAGGCAGCCCGTACACAGCTAGTGGCTAATTACTTCACATAGAAATCACACCCCTGTGGAGTGCACACTGCCCTGGCACATTCCATCTGACAATCAATGATGACTCAACCTGACACTGATCCTGAATGTCTGGAGAATGAACCGGGAATACCATGTCAGCCTGAGATTGTTCACCTGGAAGTGTCACAATGTGTGCATCCCTACCCACACAGACACCACCAATGCAGTTTTGTGAAGTTACACATTGAAGCAGCTAAAATGAATACCCACTTGCAAAATGCAACAAGAGGACAGTGCCATGTCAGCCAACCCAACCCCAGCACCGCCACACGACACACCGTGCCATGTCATGCTAATTGCAGGTAAACAAAGTAATCCCCACAACATGACATCAGTCTCACTATGTACAGTGGCACTATTAGAAACCTGCAACACCTGAAATGCTCACAGCAATGCCGGACCAACAACATACTTGAGCACGTAGTACCATTAACATGACATCACAAATGTTACATATTAGTAGTCTCACCACCTGGAAATGCCTGCACTCCCACCACTACCAACTGTGCAGTGTTGTCGCCATGTAGAGTTGTAGGTGCACTGCTGCCAACATGGTCCCCATCTCCAGACTAGAGGTCCTTGTGTGGACATGAGGAAGGGACCTGCAAATTGGGAGGTAGACACAGAAGAAGAGTTACACATCAATGCAACATGCAGTGTACAACACAACAGCAATATGCACTATGAATGTATACACAGTATTGACTACAGACTGCCCACACAGCTCATGGGAGTCCAACGTCACTGTGTAATTCACTGTCACTTGGGCACACCCTTTGCAAGCCCATGGAAACGGGAAGCAGGAGGGGTGTGTGTGACTCAAACCCAAGCATCTGAACCAAATACATTACAAGCCTGCATGTGCCCAGCCACAATGCAGCGTATGCCCACAGGAACCACGGAAGCCAACAGATCGAAGCCAACAGATCGAAGCCAACAGATCGAAGCCAACAGATCGAAGCCAACAGATTGTCCCAAAAAAATTGGGAATAAAAGAAATAAAAATAAAAATAAAAATAAGAAACAATCAAAAATGGCCATTGATGGGCCCGGGGGGGTTGGGGAGGCCACCCAGGAGGTCCGAGGACAGGATGCACACCAGAACCCACCTGCGTGGATCCTGGGAAGATAAAACACCTCCATGGGCTCATGGCCCACACGGCTACCCTATTGTGGGAGTATCACTGCTGTCGCTATTATCACCCTGTGCAGCTGCACCCGGAGGTGGTTGCACTATGGGAGGCAGCCCACGCAAGGCCCTAGTCTGCTCCTCCATGGCTGCAAGCATGCGGGTGTGGTAGGTCTGGTTCTGGAGGATGAGTGTGCGGAGGTCCCCATGCAACAACTCACGGGATGCCCGGACCTCTGCCCTCGTTGCCTGCATCTCAGCTGAGAGCGTACGGGTGAGACGCTCCAGCTGCTGTTCTGTCCTTTGGTGTGTTGAAGCCTCAAGCTCAACAAGAGTCGTCCTGAGGTGAAGGAGCTCCTGCCTCAGGGCTTCCCTGTGGCCCTGGGACTCAATGGAGATGGCCTCCTGCAGAGTCGCCAGTGCCGCCCGCCTGTCCCTGTTGGACCCCAACATGTCCTCCCTGTGTGACTGGCAGATGGAGTTGGTTGCCTGCTCTAGTCGCTCCATCAGCCTTTCTGGGGGGACAATGGAGTGGCCACCCTATCCATGGCCTGAGCCATCATCTCGGATGATGCAGCCTGTTGGGTAGCCATACCGTAAATGGATTGCTCCCATGCGGTATTGCCGGGTGGCGTACGGCCACCACGTCGGCGGGCACCACACCTGTCTGGGGCAAGGCGAACTGCGCCTTGCTGTGCCGGCACTGCCTGAGGCTGCAGGACTGCATTCCCCCTCTGATCTGCTGGCCCAGGAACAGGATCAGATGTCGCGGAGTGTGACCCTGCATCCGTAACCACCGAAGGCGTAGCTGCCAACACTGACATCCCCATGGAGGGTACTGACCCTGGTGCAGGTGGGTGAGACAGAACAGAATCCCTCCCTGGAACACTCACCTGCGACGGCACGTAGGTCTCATCCGAATCAACACCTGAGTACAGCTCGGGGGAGGTGCAGCCAGAGACACCCCTTGAGAGCACGACCTGCAGCACTTGTGGGTTCTCCCCCACCACCACACCACGTCCCTCACTGGTGGTTGGTCGGCCCTGGGACACCTCCTGGGTCTGCACCATCTCCACAACCCCAGCAGTATCAGGTGCGTCTTCCCCTGCAAAGACATGAAAACAAAGAAATGGAAACAGGCATTAGCACCATGGCACACATTGAGGGCTGAGAAGCAAGAGAACCAGTACTTGATTGACACATGTCCCACATGACTAAAACCCTCCCATGCATGCACCCTCACTGCGTATGAAGTGCAGGCAAATGGCACACACTGATGACACCAAGATGGAAGATGAACAAATTTTCTGCATGCTGCCTGGCAGTGGCATCACACATTGGCCTGTGATTGGCAGGTGAAACACACATGTCATCACACAGATGGCATGTACCATTGCTATTGAGTGAAGATGGAGAGGAGGGCAGCACCTATTCATTCAGTCCAGTTCCCGCATGTAATAGCTTTTCTAATTCTAACAGGTCAGATTTTTCACCTGGAGCTGCCAGTCTGAAATGGTCAAATTGCACAGGGACATGTGTGTACAAATGATATCCAGGTAACAAAGTCACTCCACTTTACCATACCCATGTCAGACATGTGACTAGTGGACAGCGACATGCCTAGTGAAAGTGGTGGAATGCAAACAAACTGACTGAATGAACAGTGAAAAAGAAGCAAATATGTTGTGTCAAGGTGACACTTCAAGGGCAACTGGCGTGCAGTTGTGCTAGATGTCTACTGTTGGCAGAAGTGATACTGCTATGGCCAAATGCAGCTGCGCAGGAAGGATTGCATGAAGCACATGGCTGACCCATACGACTCAGGCGCACACACTCTCACCTGGCACCCGAACAGAAGCCCTCACACACACACCATGCACATGGATGACACACACATGCATGTGCACTCACCGGACAATGCCTCGTAATCAGCCAGATCTCCCACGCCTTGGATCTGTTCCTCCGTGACGTAGGTCCCAGCGACTGACTCATGTGGATTGAGTTCCATGTCTACTACTGGAGACCCACCTCCAGTCACTAGAGTTGCGGCATGACTTGAGGCCAGCTTACTCTTTGCCCTGCGCTTTAGGTCATTCCAGCGCTTATAGCAATCATTGGCTGTGTGCCTCACGATTCCAAGGGCACTTACGATGTCCGCAACGGTCTGCCAGTGTGCCTGGCGTTGTGCAGGTGTGGTCTTGGATCCTGCAACAATGACCATCTCGTTGTCATGTCCGGACACATACTCGACAAGTGCATTCAGTTTGTCATCCGTGAAGCTGGGCTTCCTGGACGGGCCGGACTGTGTAGCCGTGTCTGGGGCATCAGCCTGTGCCGGACGAGCACTCTTCCTCTTCCGCTTGGAAGGTGGTGGTGATCCTGAGTGTCCTGCGCCGCTCTGGACACTAGGGGCAGGAGCCCTGGTGGACTCTGTATCAGGAGTGTGGGATTGCACACTCAGCATGGGAGTTGGTGCAGG
The DNA here is from genome assembly GCF_040938575.1 of Ambystoma mexicanum. NCBI lineage: Eukaryota > Metazoa > Chordata > Amphibia > Caudata > Ambystomatidae > Ambystoma > Ambystoma mexicanum. Next base: position 827,245,290 of record NC_090924.1, on the reverse strand, counting down.
CATTGGCTCTAGTGTGATGGTGTCAGGGGGAATGTCAGCAGCATGGACTAGGACCGACACTGTCCTGGCTGGGTGTGTGAGGGCTGGGGTGGATGGAGCCGCAGCTGCCCCTGCAGCCTCTCCGCCCTGCCTCCTTGGTGCAGCAGATGACCTTGCTGCCCCAGATCCACGTGGCATGATGGCATCAACGTGCACCAGCGCACGTGTCGTAGCCCTGCTGACCTGGAAGTCAGCCATGGAGTCAGCCAGGTCTGGTGCCACAATGGGCTGGTCCAACAAGGGCTGAGCATGGATGGTGTCAGCCACTTCAGCCTCAACGGGAGGGGGGTGGGGGGGAGGGGGGGGGATGATGGGTGCCCTTGACTGGTCCTCCACACATGGGGGGACAGGCTCACCCTGCAAGTTACGACCACGTCCCCTACCGGATCCACCACGGCCACCACTTGTGGCTCTTCCACCTTTGCCACCCTTACGGAATCCTCGCCTCCCAGCCATGGCACTGATATTAATGTGCGTATGGGAGTGGCTGTAGACAATTGTCCTGGGCAATTGGGGGTCAAAGGGGTTGGGTACCAGATGGTAATTGTACCCTAGTGCTCTAGCACGGCTGATTGTAACCCCTGGGGAAAGATGACGGGTCACGCAACGCACAGGAGGCCCAAAAAAGGGAGATGACGTGCACGCAACCCCTCCTAGACCACGTGTGCAGAAAGAAAAACCTGCACTACGCTGTGGCACCCAGTAACACAAGAATGAACGTATGCGTGTCACACGCAGCCTAGAATGACCTCTGAAGGGGTAGGCTACACACGGGGCAAGCACAGAAGTTGGATACGTGCGTGACTCACCGTCTGCCAGGTAAAAGAGCGTGAAAAATGAGCGCGTTTGGCTGGCTAAACCCCCGCCAAAAGAAGATGTGTACGCTGTCTGAGAAGACAGGACAACAGTAGAAGGGGACACTGTTTGAGGGAACAGGCCCAGGTAAACCAGTAAAAGAGAAAAAAGAGAAAAAGCTGTCAGAGGTAACAGGGAATACGAACTGGAAACGCCGTGAAGTAAATCGCGTGTGAAACGACAAGAAGTACAGAATTCACCCACTCGCTCTCCACGAAAAGCACGTACAAGGAAATGGTGTTCTACATGTACCTTATATACAGGCCCACACGTACAGCGTCACTTACGCGGCGTGTACGTTCACCAATCACACGCTTTGTCACTCCTGCGTGTAGATCCATTTTCACCAATCACACGCTTTGTCACTTCTGCGTGTAGATCCATTTTCACCAATCACACGCTTTGTCACTTCTGCGTGTAGATCCATTTTCACCAATCACACGCTTTGTCACTTCTACGTGTAGATCCATTTTCACCAATCACACGCTTTGACACTGGGACGTGTCACGCAACAATTTCCTGCATGTGCAGGTGACTATAGGCGCGCATATGCTGTTGACGGGTTTACGCGCTAAGGGCCTTTGCTGACGTGTGGGATTTCACTCCCTATCAGGCTGTCCACGCGTTCACACACGAGAGACCACGCTCCTGGCCAGGAGGCCAAATTACTGCCCCCCAGAGCCCTGAGCACGCTCCCACCTGCCATCTGCTGCTGCCTGACTGCCTGCTGGCCACGTGCCCCACAGTGCTGGTGGGTGGGGGTGTTGGGAGACATGGGTGGGGGCCTGGTGGAGGGTGCCCCTGCACTGGTGGGGGTGGTGGGAGACATGGGTGGGGGCCTGGTGGAGGGTGCCCCTGGTGGCGGGGGGGTGGGGGTGGTGGGAGACATGGGTGGGGGCCTGGTGGAGGCTGCCCCTGCACTGCTGGGGGTTGGGGGTGGTGGGAGGCATGGGTGGGGGCCTGGTGGAGGCTGCCCCTGCACTGCTGGGGGTTGGGGGTGGTGGGAGGCATGGGTGGGGGCCTGGTGGAGGCTGCCCCTGGTGGCGGGGGGGTGGGGGTGGTGGGAGACATGGGTGGGGGCGTGGTGGAGGCTGCCCCTGCACTGCTGGGGGTTGGGGGTGGTGGGAGGCATGGGTGGGGGCCTGGTGGAGGCTGCCCCTGCACTGCTGGGGGTTGGGGGTGGTGGGAGGCATGGGTGGGGGCCTGGTGGAGGCTGCCCCTGGTGGCGGGAGGGTGGGGGTGGTGGGAGACATGGGTGGGGGCCTGGTGGAGGCTGCCCCTGGTGGCGGGGGGGTGGGGGTGGTGGGAGACATGGGTGGGGGCGTGGTGGAGGCTGCCCCTGCACTGCTGGGGGTTGGGGGTGGTGGGAGGCATGGGTGGGGGCCTGGTGGAGGCTGCCCCTGCACTGCTGGGGGTTGGGGGTGGTGGGAGGCATGGGTGGGGGCCTGGTGGAGGCTGCCCCTGGTGGTGGGAGGGTGGGGGTGGTGGGAGACATGGGTGGGGGCCTGGTGGAGGCTGCCCCTGGTGGCGGGGGGGTGGGGGTGGTGGGAGACATGGGTGGGGGCCTGGTGGAGGCTGCCCGTGCACTGCTGGGGGTTGGGGGTGGTGGGAGACATGGGTGGGGGCGTGGTGGAGGCTGCCCCTGCACTGCTGGGGGTTGGGGGTGGTGGGAGGCATGGGTGGGGGCCTGGTGGAGGCTGCCCCTGGTGGCGGGAGGGTGGGGGTGGTGGGAGACATGGGTGGGGGCCTGGTGGAGGCTGCCCCTGGTGGCGGGGGGTGGGGGCGGTGGGAGACATGGGTGGGGGCGTGGTGGAGGCTGCCCCTGCACTGCTGGGGGTTGGGGGTGGTGGGAGGCATGGGTGGGGGCGTGGTGGAGGCTGCCCCTGCACTGCTGGGGGTTGGGGGTGGTGGGAGGCATGGGTGGGGGCCTGGTGGAGGCTGCCCCTGCACTGCTGGGGGTTGGGGGTGGTGGGAGGCATGGGTGGGGGCCTGGTGGAGGCTGCCCCTGGTGGCAGGAGGGTGGGGGTGGTGGGAGACATGGGTGGGGGCCTGGTGGAGGCTGCCCCTGGTGGTGGGGGGGGTGGGGGTGGTGGGAGACATTGGTGGGGGCCTGGTGGAGGCTGCCCGTGCACTGCTGGGGGTTGGGGGTGGTGGGAGACATGGGTGGGGGCCTGGTGGAGGGTGCCCCTGGTGGCGGGGGGGTGGTGGGAGAAATGGGTGGGGGCCTGGTGGAGGCTGCCCCTGCACTGCTGGGGGTTGGGGGTGGTGGGAGGCATGGGTGGGGGCCTGGTGGAGGCTGCCCCTGCACTGCTGGGGGTTGGGGGTGGTGGGAGGCATGGGTGGGGGCCTGGTGGAGGCTGCCCCTGGTGGCGGGGGGGTGGGGGCCTGGTGGAGGCTGCCCCTGCACTGCTGGGGGTTGGGCGTGGTGGGAGGCATGGGTGGGGGCCTGGTGGAGGCTGCCCCTGGTGGCGGGAGGGTAGGGGTGGTGGGAGACATGGGTGGGGGCCTGGTGGAGGCTGCCCCTGCACTGCTGGGGGTTGGGGGTGGTGGGAGGCATGGGTGGGGGCCTGGTGGAGGCTGCCCCTGGTGGCGGGGGGGTGGGGGTGATGGGAGACATGGGTGGGGGCCTGGTGGAGGCTGCCCCTGCACTGCTGGGGGTTGGGGGTGGTGGGAGGCATGGGTGGGGGCCTGGTGGAGGCTGCCCCTGGTGGCGGGAGGGTGGGGGTGGTGGGAGACATGGGTGGGGGCCTGGTGGAGGCTGCCCCTGGTGGCGGGAGGGTGGGGGTGGTGGGAGACATGGGTGGGGGCCTGGTGGAGGCTGCCCCTGGTGGCGGGAGGGTGGGGGTGGTGGGAGACATGAGTGGGGGCCTGGTGGAGGCTGCCCCTGCACTGCTGGGGGGTGGGGGTGCAGGGGGACATGAGCAGGTGTGCAGGGTAGTCCCCTGTTTTGTAGGCTGCCTGCAGGGGCCGTGGAGGGTGTACAGGGAACACCTGTGAGGACCCACCCAGCCTAATCGCGTGTGACTTCCCACGCACCCCTGTAATACACGTACCCAGCCAAATCGCGTGTGATGATTCCCACGCACCCCTGTAATACACGTACCCAGCCAAATCGCGTGTGATAATTCCTGCGCACCCCTGTAATACACGTACCTGGCCAAATCGCATCCCTGTAATACACGTACCCAGCCGAATCGCGTGTAAAACTTCCCGTGTACCCCTGTAATACACGTACACAGCCAAATCGCATGTGATAATTCCCGCGTACCCCTGTGATACACGTGCCCTGGCTAATCGCGTGTGAAACTTCCCGCCTACCCCTGTAATACACGTACCCTGGCCAATCTCGTGTTAAACTTCCCTCGTACCCCTGTAATACACGTACCCTGGCTGATCGAATGTAAAACTTCCCGCATACCCCTGTAATTCACGTACCCTGGCCAATCGCGTGTTAAACTTCCCGCGTACCCCTGTAATACACGTACCCTGGCTAATCGCGTGTTAGACTTCCCGCGTACCCCTGTAATACACGTACCCTGGCTAATCGCATGTTAAACTTCCCGCATACCCCTGTAATACACGTACCCTGGCCAATCGCGTGTTAAACTTCCCGCGTACCCCTGTAATACACGTACCCTGGCTAATCGCGTGTTAAACTTCCCGTGTACCCCTGTAATACATGTACCCTGGCTAATCGCATGTTAAACTTCCCGCATACCCCTGTAATACACGTACCCTGGCCAATCGCGTGTTAAACTTCCCGCGTACCCCTGTAATACACGTACCCTGGCTAATCGCGTGTTAAACTTCCCGCATACCCCTGTAATACACGTACCCTGGCCAATCGCGTGTTAAACTTCCCGCGTACCCCTGTAATACACGTACCCTGGCTAATCGCGTGTTAAACTTCCCGCGTACCCCTGTAATACACGTACCCTGGCTAATCGCATGTTAAACTTCCCGCATACCCCTGTAATACACGTACCCTGGCTAATCGCGTGTTATACTTCCCGCGTACCCCTGTAATACACGTACCCTGGCTAATCGCGTGTATAACTTCACGCGTACCCCTGATATGCACGTTACCCGCTTTGCGTTCCTTGTTTGGCAGCCCTGTAAACTGGTCCAGGGTTAGCGCAGCCCTTTGCGATGATTTAGCGATTTTGATGGCTTTTCCTTGCGCGAGGGCGTTCTTGGGGGCGTTACTGGCGCTGCTGCAGGGTCGCTGCGATACTCTGCGCCACGGCTGGTTTGGGAGCCTAAAATCCATGAATACGCTGTGCGCGGAAATCGGTTTTAGCGCACGTGCCTGGCGCAGTCAATCGCACGCGGACACTCTGCGCCAGCCGCTTGCGACACTTTTCTGCGAAATTCTATGAATTACCCTGTTAATTGTTAATAGCTTTTGACTTGCATGACAGATTTGGCTGATATTTTGCAAACAAAATGATTGTCACACAATCCTCCCACCGCACCCTCCTCCAAAACTAAGTTTGGGAATCATTTGTTGAAAAATGAAACATTTAATAAGAAAGTTAAAAAAATGCCTGCTCCAATTCATTTTCCCATAGAGAACAAGTCCACATTTCTTGACCAAATAAGAAATAACTTGTGCACAAAGCAGTAATTTGATTTCCGGGAGGGGTCTGGGGTTATTCCGTCCAGAAGTTTTTTAAATATTTGACGGGGAAGGGGTTGTCCCCTGCTCCCAAAATTATAGCTACATGTTTCCCATGCTGCATTGCGGCAGAGAGAATGAGGGGCTTTTCAGAAATGAAAAGGCAGCAATGTTTCCCCAAAATTCTATGTTAATAACCTTTGACTTGCTGGATGGATTTGGATGAACTTTTCCAAACTAAATGTTCGTCAAGCTACCACCCTTGCCCCCCATCGTCCCCCTAGCTACAAGTTTTGGGAACAATACTCTATCAAATTGAAATAATATTAAGAAAACAAACAGCACAGTTTTTATCTCATTCATTTTCCAAGTGCAATTTTTTAACAGCTGTAGTGTGAAAGCCTGTCAGCAGATTTGGACCAAATAAGAAACAATTTGGGCAAAAAGCGTTAAGTTAATTTCCTTGACTGGTTTCGGGTAAATCCATCCAGTAGTTTTTAAAATATTCGATAGAGACATGGTTCCTTAAAACCTTTATATTTATATTGGCCTTGTTGCTTTACACCAGAAATGAAAAACCACCATTTAGTTTTTGCTCGATGCAATTGAGTCCCCCGATATTAATGACAGACGTCTGAAATAAAAGAACTCAAAATGCTATTTGGAGGAGAAAAAAATGATACCATCACACTTTGGAATGCAATCCCCACCCCCTTAGAGTAGCTAATAACGTTCTTGACTTCAGAAAGAAACTCAAAACTCTTCTGTTTATATAGTCACTCCTAGGGGAGCACTGATTGATTTGAACGACAGTGCTTAGATGGCCTGGCCTTAGGCGCTATATAAATAGCAATAGCAACCACATCAAGTAAGAGGTCAGGAGTGGCAAAGAAGACATTCATGTGAAGTTGTGGATTTGGGGTTGGATTAGGAGCCAGTTATGTGTAGAAAATACTCTCTTTATCAGGGGAAGGCCGTGGGAATCTCATGAGAGTACTGCAGAAAAGCCACAAAATGTGCTAAAAGAAATGTGCATCACATGAAGCAATGAGTGATGGGGTAATAGAGAGGCATAGGAGCAACTGAGTGGAGTGATAGGACTGGCAAAAAGAAGGGGGGACACATGTTGCGTGCCTGTGACAATGTGGAAGATTTTTTCATTCTGAACAATTTTTTCCTGTTATCGACGGATTCGTTGAACCACCACTCTACTGCAGGAATTTCTGTTATTGGAAATAAATAAAGTGAAATTATTGCCAGACTAAGGAGTTAAAAAAAGGTTTAACATCTGCAGTGCAGTGAAAATATTTACTGGGCAGGAGACAATGGCTACTTGGTAGCAATTAATGGTTTGACATGGACAGTGGCCATGGCTAGTGGCCCTAAAAGAAAGGTATTGGTGCAACACGTGCAGAGACCATGGCCCAGACTATGAAACTATGCAACATGTTCGGCCATGGCTAATGGGCCCAAAAGAAAACTATTGGTATAACATGTACAGTGGCCATGTCCAAAGACCATTAAAGAAACATGTTCGGCTGTGGCCACTTGCCATGGTTAATGGGCCCAAAAGAAAACTATTGGTGCAACGTGTACAGTGGCCATGGACAAAGGCCATGAATAGTAGGCTCTGAAGAACCTATAGTATAACAAAATCTTTGAAATTCAGTGAAGACATTTAGTTAAGAGAGAGTTAAGGTGATCATATTTAACGCAACAAAACCCCTAAAATTCAGCACTTGCATTTCAGCAAGTGCACTCTAACCATGCAGCCCGTGTTGTGCAGCGTATACCCACAATGATGCCATCATTGGTGACATCAATAATGACATCACACATGGCATCACTGATGACATCACTGATGGCATTACTGACATCATACAAGACATCACTGATGAGATCAATAATTACATCATAGAATATCTTTGTTCACCTCTTTTGGTACATATTCTATTTTATTACACTTCCCATTAATAACTGCATAACATGTAGCAACTCACTGATACAGAAGTAGCATATGATTACGTGTGGAGCATTGATTTATAGTACTTATCAATTTATAAAAATTGTAATTAAAATATGTAACGTTATACAAATGGTTTGAATTTCATGTACTAATAGGCAATTACAATAACTAATTGCAGGCAAAGTACCTCAATCAGGTAAAGCTATTTAAGGTATTTCAGGCATAATGTAATAAGTATATGTAGTAGTAAATCTAAATAAGAATAGATACAAGTAGACATATCTTTAATGGTAAGTGTTATGAAAATAGTAAATGTACACATCTAAATGTACAAATCACCTTACTGTAATAACATTACATGAACACATTTTTTAAAGGACAAGTTTTAGTTAAAAAAAATCACTTTTAATGTACTTTTAATATACATTGTGTGTCTGTGTGCATCGTAACACTATAGAATCTAAGAATTCAAAGTTTGGTTAATATACAAAACAAATCCCTAATCCAAATATTTATACTACATAATTTAACATTGATAGAAAAAAATGAAGATTGGAAAGTTATTATTTAATTATATACATGGCATTTGTATTATTAATATTTGAAGTCATTTCTTTTCAGAATACATTTGTAAACGTTATTCCAATATAACAGATTACCTTCCAAAGTACATAATGCTTATGTATTACTATTCATTGTTATATTCACTGTATGCACCTACAATTTTGCACTGTGCACACTGTGTACATTTAAACAAAGGCAGAATACAATGTACTGTGTAAGCATTAAACATGTGCAAAATGTTATGCAACAAAACAGAGTTTCCAGATTGCAAAATGTAATTAATCAAACCACTAATATAAGTGATGTCATTAGTGACATCATCAGTTATGTCATTAGTGATGCCATCAGAGAGGTCATCAGTGATATTATGTGTGATGTAATTAGTGGCCATGAGTACCAAACAAACCTATTGGTGCAATATGTACAGTGGCCAAGGCCAAAGGCTGTGGCCACTGGGCATGGTGAAAGCCATGGCTAGCGGGCTCCAAAGGAACATATTGGTACAACATGTACAGTGGCCACGGCCAAAGGCCATGGTCACTTGCCATGGCCAGGGGTAAAAGTGTACCAAAAGAAATAGGGAAACTATGTTTCCAACTGGCCTGCTCCCCTCCCCACACACTCCATCACCATGCCCCCTCCCACATAAAATACAAATCCCCAAAAACATGTGCTTGCTATTTAAGGGAAGGTTCAGTGCAGCGCACTGGAAGTGCAAGTTTCAACTTCTTCCTACACTTTTATTTGAAAACAAAACCATTCCAGAATGGAAATCAAAAAAGTATAGGAGCAGTAATACTGAATTAAGGAAGTAGAGGAGCACTGCTCCAACCGCTCCCGCCCACTTTAACCACTGGTCATGGCTGAAGGCCATAGCTAGTGGGCCGTATAGAAAGCATTTGGTAATATGGACAGTGTCCAAGGCCAAAGGCCGTGGCCACTGGCTATGGCCAAAGACTATGGCTAGTGGCCATGGCCAATGGCTATAGCTAGTAGCCCAAAAGAAATTTATTGGTTCAACATATACAGTCACCACAACCGAAGGCCATGGCTAGCAGGCTCCAAAGAAAACTATTGTTGTAATATGTACAGCAGCCAAGGCATATTGCCATGCCACTGGTCATGGCCAATGGGCCCAAAGAAACATATTGGTGCAACATGGACAGTGACCAAGGCCAAACGTGTGGCCACTGATCATGGTCCAAGGGCATGGCTAGTGAGCCCCAAAGAATGGTATAGGTGCAACATGGGCAGTGGCCAAAGCCGAAGGCCATGGCTAGTGGGACCCAAGGAAACCTATTGGTTCAACATGTGCAGTAGCCGCAGGCAAAGGCCATGGCTAGTGGGCCCCTAAGAAAACTTGTGTTGTGACATGTACAGTGGCAAAGGTTGACAGCTGTGGGCCAATGGTCATGGCCAGTGGGTCCCACTAGCCATGGGCAGTGGCCAAAGCCAAAGGCCATGGCTAGTGGGACCCAAGGAAACCTATTGGTTCAACATGTGCAGTAGCCGCAGGCAAAGGCCATGGCTAGTGGGCCCCTAAGAAAACTTGTGTTGTGACATGTACAGTGGCAAAGGTTGACAGCTGTGGGCCAATGGTCATGGCCAAAGGCCATGGCTAGTGGGCCCAAAGAAACCTATTGGCGCAACATGGACAGTGCCCAAGGCCCAAGGTTGTGGCCACTGATCATGGTCGAAAACAATGGCCAGTGAGCCCAAACGAAGCCTATTGGTTCAACATGTACAGTGGCCATGACAAAGGCCATGGCTAGAGGGCCCCAAAGAATTTTATTGGTGCAACATAGACAGTGGTCAAGGATGATGGTCGTTGCCACTGGCAATGGCTGAAGGCCATGGATAGTGGGGCCCAAACACAGTCACTGGTGCAACATGGACAGTGGCAAAGGCATATTGTCATGGTCACTAGTCATGGCCAAAGGCCATGGCTAGTGGGCCCAAAGAAATCTATTGGCTCAACATGGACAGTGACCAAGGCCGAATGTTGTGGCCATCGATCATGGTCGAAGGTCGTGGTTAGTGGGCCTCAAAGAATGGTAGAGGTGCGACATGGGAAGTAGCCAAAGCCAAAGGCCGTAGCTAGTGCACCCAAAGAAAGCTATTAGCGCAACATGTGCAGTGGCCATGGGCAAAGGCCATGTCTAGTGGGCCCCTAAGAAAACTGTTGTTGTAACATGTACAGTGGCCAAGGCTGACAGCCGTGGCCACTGGTCATGGCCAATGGCCATGGCTAGTGAGCCCAAAGAAGCCTATTGGTGCAACGTGGACAGTGGCCAAGGCGCAAGGTTGTGGCCACTGTTCATGGTCGAAAGCAATGGGTAGTGGGCCCCAAAAATGCTATTGGTGCATCACGGACAGTGGCCAAGGCCAAAGGCCATGGCTAGTAGTTCCCAAAGAAGCCTATATGTGCAACATGTACCGTGGCCATGGCCAGAGGGCCCCAAAGAATGCTATTGGTGCAAAATAGACAGTGGTCAAGTCTGATGGCCGTTGCCACTGGCCATGGCTGAAGGCCATGGATAGGCGGCCCCAAACAAAGCCAATGGTGCAACATGGACAGTGGCCAAGGCAAAAGGCCATGGTATTGGGCCCTAAGGAAACCTATTGGTGCATCATGTACAGTGGCCACTGGACTAGGATGAAAGCCATGGCTAGTGAGCCCCAAATAAACTATAGTAGAACAAAACCCTTGAAATTTAGTGGAAAAACTTTAGTTCAGAGAGAGTTATGGTGATCATATTTAATATGATTAATAGATTGCAGCAAATCCTTTCAAATTCAGTGAAAAAACCTTAGTTAAAGAGACGTTAAGGTGAAAATGTAATGCAACAAAACCCTTGAAATTCATCAGAAAGTTCAGGAAAATCCACTTTAATGACTTATCCCCTGTTGCGCAGCTTATGACCACAATGATGACATCCGGAGGGTACTAACAGGTAACTGTGCAAAATTTGGTGCAGATTGGTGGAACAGTGTGGAATTGTATGAGGAACAAATAAAACAAACAGATGTTCAGTTATATATATATTGAATAAATGATTTCACAATCTTCACCTGCATAGGTGTAAAATGGAAATGTAAGAATCCACAAGGACACTTTATTTTCACAAACAAAACAACTAGACTTTCAGCTATCAAAGTTTGTATTAAAAAAAAAACAAAAGACGATGTTCCTCATTAACTCATATCAGAAATACCAAAATATGCCTAAATTAACCAACAACAAATGGCTATAAAAAGGTCAGCCACTCCTTACCTTAACTTTGATGGAAGCAAGCAATTAATTATACACAGCATGTCGTCATTGCATTATGCTGACTTAGATAATGCACCTTGCTCTATTATCACTTCTGTTTCTCCAGATTAAATGATTAAAAGAAAATCCTTAATCAGTTAAATGGAAAAACTGAAATGTTATCTTTCTACAAAAAAGAAAAAAAAAGTTCCAACTATATTTATTAACGTTACCCGAAAAGTGTATGAATTGAAGATTTCAATTGCCCATTGTTTAAAAAGCACAGTGTATGCCTACAAGTTGTAAAAACGCTATCACTGCCTAAGGAGCTCTAAAATGTGGAGAAAGCCTATTTGTTGGTTAACCACTGCATCATCCAACATCTATCTCAGAAGTGACATGGGATGTAAAATGTAAGGAACACTAAACTACCATTGAGAGAAGCCAGAGCTTGGATGGAAGTCCAATATAGGCAGCCATCTTAAAGTTCCCAAGTAGGCTGGATCTAACAAAGTAAAAAATGCTTAACAAATATATTTTGATATGAGGAACTATGGTATAAGTCTCAAGTTCGCTGCTCTATGGACCAAAGACCATAGCCTAATTTCAATGAAAGAATCCACAGTCATCCCATTTATATAGAATGCACAACCACTCAATGAAATCATTGAAACCCAGTACATGTGTGTAAGTCTAAAGTATGCAACATTGCTCCAACGTAGACAGTTTATTCTCGAATGGCTATGCCTGTTCAATCAGTTTATCAGTGTCCACAATAATCCGATTGATGTCTCTGTCAGAATAATCCTGATGTACAAAATGGATAACTAGTACTGATTACATGTGTCAGAAACTGATACGGAAACTGTGTTCCCCAATTTTCTTAGTAGTCTTCCCGATGTAAATGGGCATGTGATCATATAGATTCAACTTTTGATTTCACAATGTGTGTGGTTCAGAATGATCCAATCGAAAACAACAAATTCAATATTTAAAGTTTTTTGGGTAGCATTGCAAAATGTGCAATTACCAACTGGGTAAATGACCAATGATGGGGCTGCAAGCCCATGCTTTTGTAATAGAAATGTTTAGAGGTTTTGTTTTTTTTCTCGCATGAACCGATTCCTCTCTCAGGTTGGTACCTCTCACTGTAAATAGGGGAATGTCAGCAAAGTCTCCTAAATCACTAATGAGATGCCAATTCCTGTTAGTCAATGTTTGAATCTCAGTACTGCGGCGAGAAACTGTGGTGACACAGACCACTCTATCATCGTGCATTTAGAGTTTGTGCATTCAGATGCTCCCTAACATTGTGCCATACCCACTTTTTTTGAATGTTTAATGAGTCTATGTGGCTACCCCTATTCGTCAACCAAATACATATATTTTCATCCTTCATAAAATATTATCTTTTAGACGAGCATGTTCTTATATTTCGCAGAAACTGCCCAACTGGAATGTTGTCTCTCTGACTTTTTGGATGCTGTGTCTTAAAAGAGTATTACGGTCAGTTTCGTTGCGGAACAATTTTGCATACAATTTGGCATTCTCTTGGTAAATCAATAAAGAAACAGTATTTCTTGGTTAAATTTTCTAGTACTGAGCCAATCTAAAAAATGAGAAAGGGGTATGGAATTCAATGTGTAGATGAAAACAACATCATCGATGAAACATCCCCAGAAGTCAATACGGTCACTAATTGGATTATTAGCAAAAAAGGACACAACAGCACACCATGATAGTAGGCCTATTTTACACTATTGAAATATGCATTTCATGCATAATGTCAAGTGTGACAATGCATTTATATGGCCCTGTGCTTTTCACTTTCTCTGAACTCCAATGTTGACCTGAGCTACACTCGGCTCAGATGCTGCAGTGCAGACCTTCGTCAAACCGTGAGTGAAGAAAGGCCTGTGCGTCACTCAAGGTCACTTTTAAAACATTGCACTTTTATACACATGTGAACGGAAAAGGATCCAGGCTGTAAGTGGAGCATGGCCTCTTGTAGACGGGGCCTAGAAGGGTTTTAGATTCGGTGTTGTAGAAGTAGGACCAGCTGAAAATGTGGGCAGACCCGCTAAAAAATAATGTTTGGCAGCCCCCCCCGCCTAAACTCAACTCCGTAAACCAGCCTGCATATGTCACCAACAGAAATGCATTGATGGGGTGTATTATAAGGTGCTCAAAAGCAAAGGTTCCAGTGGAAAAATTGTACATACAATTGTGAGGGTACTCGCAGTTTCAGTTGGTGCCGTTTTGTATCCAGGTGTACATATCTGATCACACATTCAATATGTTGTAAGGAATGAGAAGAATTATTAGAACATTTTCTGTTATTTCTTTCTTCATTCATAACATTTTTAACATCTTTCTAGATGTTTTACTAGATTACAGGTTTCCTAGCAGCATAATGAATACAGTGGGTGCCCTTGGAGGATAGGTGCAGGACACTGCCTCTTCTTCTACCTTGATTCTAAGTAGAAATCCTAGATAAAGTAATGCCAGGGTTGTGTCATCCAGATTGTCAAGGGAACATGAATTGTCCTTCGCACAGCAGAACAAAGGAAGGCAGCAAGCTACACATTGGAAACACTAAATGACCATTTGAGAAAGGTTATTAAACTTTCTTTGTCAGAATCAGTGGGGGGACCCAAGGGCGGAACAAGATGGAGCAGCACTCCGGCAACAAATGCCTTACCGGAGCCCTGCCCCGTCCTCCAGACCCTGGGGTCCCAGACACGACTCTCATAGATTTATTCATTTTATTTATTTATTGGTCATTTGTTAGGTGCTTATACAATTAGCAACAACTGTTTCAAAGCGCCCACAGGGCAACAGGGCGGGGGAAGGGGAGGAAGACGGTGAACAACAAGATGAATAGCTGAATTAAATAGTACAAACAGTGTCGGACTGGCCCATAAAATTGTCTCGGGCGCCAATGAAAAAGTGGCCCACGGCTGCAAATGGCAATTCATTCCTTTTGTAATAGACTGTTTGAATAGTACCCAAGGGGGAGTTTTTTTTAAATAAAATGTAATGCAAATTGAGCAAATTAAAGAATATGCATTCAGAAACAATGGTCAACGCTGCATAGTGAAGTAACTCATCAAACTGGCCCACATTGGCCGAAAAAGTGGCCCACTTTGACCCAAGAAACTGGCCCACACCAGTATTTTGCATTTTTCGTTCGGGCACAGGCCTATTGCCCTATACGCCAATCCGAGCCTGATTACAAACAAAATAAAAAATAACAGGGAGGGGAGACAAACCTACTATGCCTTGTGAGTGTTCAGAACGTACAAGTGCAGAGGAAGAGCCTGAGGACAAGGAAGAGGTTAAGAGAAAGGTCTTGAGGCTTTTTCAGAACTTAAGGAGGTCCTGCTCAAGACCCAGAGGGAGAGGGAGTCTAATCCACAGGACGGGGCCAACCGAGGACAGTGATCGACCATCAGCTCTCTGTTAGCAAACCGCTTCACACGCAGGGAGTTGGTGCCAGTGGAACACAGAGGTCTACAAGGGGAGTATTTAGTCAGGAAGCATTGAAGATAGAGTGGTCCGCGGCCCCATATAGCCTGTGGATGCTAAAGAAGGATTTCTATTTAATCCGTCCTGGGACCGGGAGCCAGTGAAGGCATTGTAGCGCAGGAGAGATGCGTTCCCTGGGCTTGAGGCCAAGGGTAAATCTCACTGCCCTAATCTGGGTTAGCTGGAGGGTCGCAGAGTGGACAAAGGAAGATTAGGAGAAGACTATTGCAATAGTCTAGCCTGGAGAGAACCAGAGAATGGGTAAAATGGAGTCTCCGTGGGAAGGTGTGGAAGAGAAGAATTCCTTTGAGAAGGAAGAGCTGATAGTGGGATTCCTTGATGATGTCCTGAATTTGAGGGATATCAGGCAGTCAGCGATGAAGGAAGGTGCAAGGGCATCAGTGGGAAGTTTGAAGAAGAGTTGTGTGTCGTCAGCGTAGCACTGGAAGTTGGGTGAGAAGGAAGAAATAAGGCGAGCCAGCAGAGAAAGGTATATCCTTGAGGATGCTTAAGTGACCCCCCATTTGTTTAGCAGTTGTTTCTTAAGCCTGAGGCATACAGGGGGAAGCCAGGTGATGATACCCCAGCGTGTCTTGTTGACCAATCAGGATGCATACAAGTGTGTCCATAGTCAACATGGGTCTTAGACCTTTTAGTTTGCCGTTCATAACAGACATACAGTTTAAAATCCAGCAATACTAATTGATCCTTGCAAGAACATAGTAATGCAACTAGGACCACTGATGCACATTTAATCAGTACCCAATTTGTAGTGCTATCCCATTTGGGTAGTTGGATGACGAGCATGTCCCTGCTGCCAATCATAAATGGGCAGGAGATCTGCTTCGATAGCTCTAGCAGGGTTGTGCAATTTAGGAAGGGGATGTCAGTCGTAGGGTTCAACTGCTCAATCTTCACCATAGTACCCAATTTAGGAGCTATACAAATTGAGTCCCGATATCTATGGGTTTCCACAGCCCCTACCTTATGAAGTCAGTTTTCCTGGATATACTGATCTCAGTCAGTGGCTCCCCGGATGTTAACAGGCCATTTCGCCATCTATTACCCTGATCATTCGAAGGGTCCACCGGGGTCAGTCCCCTGTAAACCGGGGCTGGCATGGGCTTGTGTGGGTCCAAAGCTCTCGTCAATTTAGTACGGGCAATTTCATATGCTACCCCTTTCTTCTTGGGGGTGGGGGTATGCCACCCTCTTGATGACGATAGTGCATGTTGCTGGCGGGCCCATTTATTTAAAGGACCTCCCAGTATCACCTGCCTAGTGGATCCATCCTCCTGGACCCTACTGACTGTATTTTTCCATTGTTGCTGCACGGGGGCTCTATTCTAGGTCTTGACTGTGGCAGGGGGGGTGGCCTAGGAAGCGACCATACCTTTGCTTGTGGTTCTTCTCTTTGTCTCCGATGCCAATTGTGAACTTTTCATCAAAGACAGTCCATTGCAGAGTGCTTCAAGGGTGTCGTCCTTGTTGCACGCCGCAATGTTTATCGAGTCTAACATGTTGAAGAGTCCAAAGTTAGAGAGCCATCCCCCGAGTTGTCTGAGATAAGGATAATGTTTTTCTCTAAGTTTGTCACTTCGGGGATACAGAGTGAAGCCTTAGATTCCTCCTGATGTCGCCCCTCCCCGCTCCTTGGTCTGCCCAAGGAGTACTCGATCATTTCCCGTTGCGACAACTTGAAGGGCCAGTATACCTTCCATGGTTTTAGCTGTGGAGGTTCTAAAGGCTCGCTAATCAACTGCCATCACAGAGAATAGCTTAATAAACTTTTCTATCTTGATGGACAGGGCTGTCACCAGGGCGTACATAGGTCCCGCGCCAGGAGTACAGTCATCGCTTAGGGTAGGGACTGTTTCGTCGGGTGCAGTTACAGAGCCTGAGGACTCCACTGGGGAGAGCAAAGCTTGTAAGTTGGGGCTTTGTGATAGGTTTGTCCCAGGTATATTGTCATTGCTGTTTTCACCAGGACATAGTGACTTGTGTTTTAGCTCTAGACAGAGCTTAAGCAGAGAACCATTATTTTCTATTTCCAGGTTAGGGCTTAAAAAAAATGATTGTTAAAGGACTCTGTTGAAGCATGTGTGGAGGCAGGGAGAGAAGATGTCTCACCCGAATGAACTACGATGCCAGTTTGAGTTTCTGGTAGAATACTAATGATATCTAGCAATATCTAGTGATATCCACTCTAATGAGGTCAGGCCTTTTCCTACTGCATCGTAGAACCCCGTCATCTTGGATTGTCAGACCAGGGACTTATGTGCTGTTGATAAAGTATCTTTTTTGTTCTTTTTCATCTTGGGGTTCCATTTGGGAGTCTTTTACGAGTGAGGGAGCTGTGCAGCCACATACCAGCCTTGACAGTTTAGATGCGCAGGCAAAGCCTTTTCGGCATGGTTCTTGGCCTTGGTTTTCTGTTTCTCAGACAGGGAAATATTTCAGTGTCACCTGGGTCAAGTCCCGAGAGATGAAAAGGATGGGGCATGGGTCACGGGGAAGGTTGGAATTGACTTCGTCCAGTGGGGGACAGGGAGATTTAATTATGAAAGTATAAAGATGCAGAGACCGTTTACCAAACCTCTGGTCCTAGGTAACACACCCGGTGGGATTGTGGTAGAAGACAAAAAACACTTCTTTTCCTGAGGCTTGCCACGGGTACAATCTCTCAATATTTCACTGCTCATGCTGATGCACAAACAGCCAAGAGCCGTTGTTGGTGCACTCCTTAAGTGCCTGAACGCCAAGTGCACGCAGCCCACACGTTATATCCCCTTCCTGTTTTGGGGGCGGGACTTAGATGAATCGGCCAATAGGATGCATGAGTTTCATTCTCCACCAGCGCCGCACTGTTTTTCCTTACTTCTGTGGCCAAAAGTTGAAGTTGAGGAAGGTTGAAGCATGTTGTACATAGATCCACCAGTAATCACCAGCAGAGCTTACAGACAGGTAGAGAGCCAACAACACTTGTTGGTGCACCCCTTGAGTGTGCCACACATTATTGCACAGAAAACATAACAACAGGTTCTGGCAATAATTAGTCAAATTCTGGCCTGCATTGTTGGCAACCATGATGCATTTAAGATGGGTAATAAATATGTATGTGTGTGTGTAAGTCCTGGTATAGCTTAGAGAACAAGATAAAATACATTTAGGTTTCAAGCATTTGGCCAACAGAAATACAAATGCACTCTTCATGAGACAAGGTAGTCCAGGTGATAGTAAATGACAAGAAATGGCTGCGCTGAAAGAATGCTAGCAAAGTCTGAGCCATAATGTTGGTAACTATAAGGAAGTAAATTCAATCCTCAAACTGATTTTCAACTGATGTTGTGCTCTGGTTGAGGGTTTTCCTATATCAATGTAATCTCACTGGTCAGCAGAAAAGAAGATGAATCCCTCCCCTAATGTAGTGTCCGCCCTCTGTGGTGACCCTTGAAAGGGATCATTAACATTGCTTTCATTGCTCAACCCTTCTACAAAAGACAGCACTGTACCAATGGTTGCCAATGATTTCCAGTCACTTTGCTAATGGACGTTTGGCGGCTGCACTCAACTACTGTAGCATTAGTGGTCACAGATTATTTGTTATAGAGTTAGTGGTAGGGACTACATCTCTCTTTCCTGAGTACATGATCTGACAATACTACTGAATAGTTCCATGTACAAACAAAACAACATGAAAAGTTTTTCTGAATGACTGCCCTACAGTACTTTTTTTCATATGTACGTACAATACAGCATTACAAGTTGATAATCACCATGCCTGCTATGACAGTTAGCACCACTCTGGGGTACACAGTGGCTACTGTCTTCAAAGATAGATGAGCACTATCTCTCCAATTGGCAGATTGATTACCACTGTGCAGCAGACTATGCCTCTGCTTAGTGTTGTGAATCTGCAGCATTGACAGACTCACACAGCAGAGCAGAATCATCAAAACATAGTCTAGCACGATGGGCTTTTTGTCCCTTTTGTATGTGAACCAGCCTAGGGCACACATTTTTACACCCATGAACTGGCAAACATTCTCTCTCTAGATGGTCTGGACTACAACATTCAACAGCCCTACCCAGTGTGCTCAATGGTAAGTGATCATGGGAGTTAAATAACAAAATATCACTAGACTCACAAGTTGCAGACACGCCCAACTCTTAAACCTATGGGGGGTGCTTACTGCACAGTACATACATCAGGTAAAGGGCTTGCATTCATGTTCTCAGTCCAGGGTATCAATTTGTTAGATTGTGTAATACCTGAGCTCAGATCTGCAAAATACAAAGTTTAATGCAGAACATTTTTTGCACTGAAGGGGCTGTAACAGCACATCTTGCTTCATGAATTCTAAATGCATCCGAAACATGTATAATAATAGTTTCTGGTATTGCAAAAACCTTTACAGATTGACACGACGTACAAACAAGACGTGTCCCAAAATGCAGATCTTGCGTGTTGGGTAGCAGATATTTGCAAGCAACAGCTCTATGTTTTAGCATTAGCTTCAGATTATTGTATGTACCTGTTAATGAATATTGCACAATTCTCTTTTATAGGTTGCACAAGTCATTATGGCAAATATTTTTTGTAATGTGATAAAGAGTATATGTGTGTTTTTATACATGTTTTTAATGAAAACTGAATGTTAATAAACCATTGTTTATGAATCATAGCTCTCCTGATAAATTATTTCAGTTCTTGATTGATACTAAACTAAGGTGTTATATAAGTTTGAATCCACTGTGAGTTTTGAATTAGATTTAAAGTCACTTAATTAGTGCAGAGTTGGTTGGGTCTCTTTCTCTAAGTTTGTATAATTCCAGGTCGACCCTTACTAACTTCTTTTCCTGGTATCCCTCCCTGGTATTGTATCCTAAACATAGCTACACAAACGTCCTATGACTTACCTTTATGCGGGAACAGTGAACATCGCTCTGCTGCAAGTGGTGACGAATGTTAGAAAAAACAATTATTGTTACTATATGAAATAAAGACTGTTCAAAGCTGCAGGGCATGACTTCCCTGCACTAGTGTATCTTCAACAGTACAGTAGTAGCACAGGATGGTGTGCCTGCCTTTCATTGGGTGAGAAGACCACGGTAAACGTGACCCATAGTAACCCAGACTCAAAACCAAACTCAAAATCTGTTTTGGAAAAAGTCCTGCACACACACACACAGTACCACAGCATTTAAAAAAAGTGAGACAGTGTGAGTCCAAATGTTTATGTTTATGTTCATACCATTTGCATATTACTTCGGTGCATAAGTGTTTATTTACTAGTCATTTCAAGGGGTGTAGAGGGGGGACTATTTGCACTGATCCTCCAAGTGCACACACCTATCCCCTCAGCCACCCATGGGGTGACATTAATTGCTGCCACAACTCTTCATAATCTCTGATCAAATATTGTCGATTTCATTCTGTCTTCTCCTGTTTTTTTCGGTATATTTTGTTTATTATTTTTATTACTTGAACACATCAAAACAAAAGCACCAAAATATATATTTCAAAAGGCATTAGGGAAGGTCAGAGTAGAAACCAGCTACACTGGCTTCCTGCACCAGCAGCAAATGCTCCCGCTACATCACATCCAATGCTGTGATGCTTAAACTTAACGAGACTTTGAAGAGCATGAACTAATCTTGATAGGCCACAATCCACTGGGCTCAGGCAAAACCTCGTGCATTTGCACCGTGATTTCCAAATCGTGCCACACTGTGGCCAGAGTGCAGCATTGCAGTCAGTTTCTACTTAGAAATATAGGTGTTGGAAAAAAGAAATAAATGAAACAGTAGTCACTCACCAAGGCCACAGGAATTGTCAAAAGGGAAAAGGGACATAGTGCATTGACCAATATCACACATGTCAATGACTTATAATAGGTCTTCAGTATTATGGTGCAGGGATGAAATCCCCTCCAAAAGACCGCAAGATAAAAGACAGTACAACATAAAACTATTTGGGTTGCTTGGTTTTTTCTTGTCATCTCTAATTCATTAACTTTAAACCCTAATCGACCTGTGTGCTAAAGAATAAATAAAAACAGTCAATTTGGGTAGGCTTTACAGGATGTTTCTGAAAGAATTTTTGAGACTAACTGTTGCCGGATGACAACCACAAATGGATGCTGCCTACTGAAAACAGCTGATTAGCTGTTCAGCAACAAAGAAAACCCTGACCTTTCCTCTCACCTAAGCAGGCCTGCTCACCGCAGGGTTTTCTCATCGTTAGGCCCCATGCTTGCTTTTTCAATTGGTATTGCAAACTGCAATTGTGTTATCCCTGGGTAACAGAGGTAAGCTCACACTGCGTGTATATTCACATGTGTGGATTTAAGTCACAGCCCACTTGTTAGCATTTAAATAGCTCTTCTGGCGCTATGCAGGCTGTGTATTTGCCAGTTTAGGAATGTAATGTTAACCAGAGGGGGAATCAAGAATAGCACATTTCATACCATCCCTACGGTTACTCAACATCTACTGTATGTCAAATAACACGAAACAGTCCCTTTTTATGGCATAATTGAGACTCCTCAAATTGAAGTATTGAAGTATCATATGACGTGTCTTTCAATGTAATCATTGTTGATGGATTATGAGTACTGAAAATGTATGTGGGTGACACAAGACATGCTCATAACAGTCTATAACTGCCACCCTTGCCTGACAAGTTCCCACGTTCTTAGGCACCTGCTGCTGACATAACTCAGTATTTCATCATTCTTAGGTGGATGCATTGTGTAACATTAAGTTGGGTTACAGTATCACCTTTTGATGACGGTACTATGAAATGGAAGAATTGTAGTCTAAATGCTATATAACAATATGTGTGTCATTGCTATCGTTATTATCCTTATTATTACAATTATTGTTATTGATAACTTTTGTAGATTATCAGTGGGATAAGATTTGGACGAGGTTCCAAGAGGAACGTATTCCTCATAATGTTCAACCCCACAAGAATAGTTGTACAGAGTGACTAAAATGAGGGTGCATCATCTCAATGCATAAGTACGAGTGCCATTTCTTATTGAATGATATCATTTTCTGTACTGAATGATGTTCATGTTGCAGAGAAGGGTACTCAAGTTATCAAATTGTAGCTGGTGCCTTTTGTAAGTACCTTTATTAAACACATGTGAGATAATTATTCTCTGAAGTTCTGAAGCATTATCTGTTCACTTATAAGAACAGCAATAATATTGTCTTCATTATGCTATGAGGCCCACACCGGATGCACTAACAAAGTGTACTGCAGAGGAATTGTTTCAGATAAAATTAATGAAAATAACAGACAAATTATGAAAGCAAAACCAAGACTCTTGCATAGTGTGTGATACTATCTCACCTACCAGTGGCATTGCAGGTTTTCCATGGGTGCCCCCAAATTCCTGAAAGTCTCTCAGACGGGTGTCATGCCACCGCACCCATATCAATGCTGCCACCCACGGCTCCTTACCTGGAACATACATCCAAGCTGGTGCCTACTCAACTGGAGGGCTGGCGGATGAGGCTGTGGCATCAGGAATTCGTCCGTGCCTCGGCCCAGTGATGGGAGCCCGTAGGGCACATCATGGGTACTGCTATGTCCTGTGCACTGCGCATGCACGGGGGGCCAGTGCCACACTCCTGTGCAAGCACAGTCTGGCAAGCTTCTGCCATTGCCGCAGCAATGACACCCAGAGTCGTGGGCTCTAATTGCCAGACACAGAGTTAAGCACTCCCTTTCAATATCTCTTTTCAGTCTTCAGACACAGGTCCGAAGCCCTTCATACCAGAACATGGATGCCTCTTAACTCTTCCTGTATGTCGTGCTGCTACCTGCTTTCATGTCTCATTGTCCTACGGATGCTACCTTCTCCTCCTTGCTTGCCTGCCCCTGTTGGCTTCACTCAGAATGACTGTCAAGGGCGGGAACCCAGCAGTGACAAAAGCAGATATTTGATGACTGCCTCAGTGGATGTCACAGGGGTTCCTGAATCCTATTTCCAGTTCTGGCTGCACACCAACTCCCGGAGTCTGCCTTGTTTTCTCCTCAACCCACTAAGGATATAGGTGCAGCTTCCCCGACAGAGTGTGGTGGCGCTATGGGTTGCCACGTTTGCTTTCTAACACCTGGCTTATTTAAAGGACTGGTTGTACTCCTTCATTAATCTTGGGGCTTCGGACCCTTGGGAGTCCTTCCTATTCCTCCGCTGGCATCTTGCCTTGATCTCATTCCTTGTCCTTTCTCAATAGCCTGCCTTAGGTGACCCACTCTCCTCATTTCCTCCTATTCTGACTGACTAGGGTTGTCCCCTCCTCCTTCTTCTCCGTCTTGGTCACACGACCTAGTCTTAGAGCTACTCTAGTTCCTTTCTCCCTTTGAATGTTGCCAGCTTCTCCGCACATTCTGATGTTACCACTTCCTCCTCTGTACCTCCTTCACCTGCTGATGGTACCAACCCCATCCTGTTTGCCAACTTCCCCTCTTGTTATCACATACACCTCCTCTCCATCCCTTCACCTGTTATCACCTTTTTCTTATATGTGCCATGTTTACCGCCTGATGTCATCACCACCTTCTCCTCCTGATGTTGTCACCTTCTCCTCCTCTGTACTAGTGATGCATGAAATGGTCCCATTTTGCCCTGTGAAATTTCTGCTGAAATTACCAGAAATGTCACTTTGTTCTGCCATTGTGCATCACAACCATTGCCAGTGTGGTATGAAGCGAAATGGAGTAACAAATCTGCTGCCGTGTGACTTGCAAAATTGAATCCAAAACGCGCCTGCACGTGCTTCACAGTTTTTGTGCATGTGATTCGTATCACACTTTGCATCAGAAGAAGACACATTGGTGTTTCTCTTGTTCGTGTATGTGCTTCACGAAAGGCGTCACTTCTTCGGAAGCACACCGGCCATTTTTCTTGATCGTGCATGTGCTTTTCATCACACTTTGCTTCAGAAGATATGAAACAGGCATTACTCTTGCCCATTTCTCTTGCTCGCGAAGGCACCTGGCTTCAGGAAAAGCAAAGAGGGAATTGTTCTGCTCGTGTATGCACTTTGCTTTGCCCACGTGTTCCAGGCGACACAAGCAAAGCGATTGAATGGCTTGTGTGGCCCTTCGTAAATAAGTGAGGCTTATCTCCTGGTCTGCCACTCCTGTTAATGCTTTCTCGACCTTGAACTTCCATCTCAATTCAAGATGATGTCAAAGGCCTGGCAACAGAGACTGAATCACAGATAGAGATCAGGAGGAAGCCCAGGGCGAGGTGGAATATCCCCCAAACAGTGTGGAAGCAGCAGCTACCACCACTACCAAACCAGCAGCAGCCACACCTGGACCAGCAGCAACAGCCATTGGTAGATCAGCAGCAGCCACTGCCACCACCAGCAGCAGAAGATCTACCACAATCACCACCAGAGGGCCAGTACTAGCCTCCACCTGCACCACCAGACCAGCAACAGCTTCAGCTTCAGCCAGAACCACTGAATCAGCAGCCAGCAACTCTTAAACATATAGTCATTGGAAAAAAAAAGAAATACAAGAAGCATTTGTCACTCAACGAGACAACAAGAATTGTCAACAGGGAAAAAGGTCATTGATGTTCGGTCAATATTACAAATGTCAAGGCCACATAATCGTTCTTCAGTATTACGGTGCAAGGTTGCAATCCCGGCCAAATTACTGCAAGATAAAAAAAAACTATGTTGGAACTATTTTGGTTGCTTGCATTTTTCTCATCCTCTGTAATTCACTCACTTTAATCCCTAAACATTCTAAATACTAGATACAAATAAAAACGTATCATTTAGGCGAGGCTTTACATGGTCTTTGTTCAATAATATTTGAGACCAGCTGCTGCATATACCTTGTTGGCTGTAAAGCAATATAGAAAACCTTGGCCTTTCTTCGCATCTAAGTAGGCCTACTCACTGCAGGGTTTTCTCATTGTTAGGCCCAATGCTTGCTTTTTCAATTGGTATTGCAATCTGTAATTGTGTTATCCCTGCATAATAGAACTATGCTCACACAAGCCACTACCCCCAGACCACAAGCAGCTGAACCACCACCCTCCTAGCAACAGCAGCAGCCCCTGCCACCAACAATAGACCAGCAGTCACGTCATTTACATATAGACATGGAGCCACTTTACTGTTCCGGTGGGAGGTGCAAGGATTAAGACTTCTGGTGCTATCATCTGAAACCATTGTAGCCTGGATGTACGAAGTGGGATTCGACTGGGAAAGGTTTGTTTGGGACATTCACAATGTCGACTTACATGGAACACCAACACAACATCACTGATGGAGTTCCAGCAGCAACCCCGAGCACAGGCTCAGAGGCAACCACCAGCACTGCATACAAGAACAAAACAATAACTAGTACTGCAGTGACCACCAACAGAACTTCTCCTAGCCTGAAGCATACGACAATCTGAGGTGATGCTGACCAGCTCGCCAGTAAAACCTGCTTCTCCGGTCCCTGAGATTACGCTCTGCTGCAGTGTGGAATCTTAGTAGAAGCAACACAGGGCTGTGAACCGTTCCTTTGTTACCTGGTGACAACAAGCTAGTTCTGTGGGTTGTTGCTCAACAGGACCCAAAGGAAAAGGGGGCACCGTGCAAGATCAGCAGCAAAGGAGAAGGCCAAGAATACGATGACTAGCATGTAGGCGCAAAGGCCTCATCAGAGGAGAAACCCTCATGTGTTTCTTTCTCTCTCTCTCTCTCTCTCTCTCTCTCTCTCTCAGTCTCTCACACCAACACTAAGGGAATAATTACGAGGTTGGCGGTAACCCGCCAGTGGCACAGTCGGGTTGCCGCCAACCTCGTAACACCATTTTTGCTGTCTGAGATCCCGGTGCCAGTGGGACATTACAAGTCTCGGCGGCCCAAGATCTCAGGTGACGCAAATCATAAGTCCCCATTCCCATAGAGTCCCAATAATAAACCGTGAAATTATTGGTGTTGAAGATGACATATTATTAGAGGTAAGCATAAGTTGGCCACCTGACAGTGGGAAGCCAATCACAATCCTAGTCCCTATGCAATGTATTCTTAGATGTCGCCCTTAAATCTATCACAGCCTTTGAGCATATAAGGATGTTTATATGGTAAAATCGTCGAGAGGTGAGCGAACATCCGTTGGTGTCCGTTGTAAACTTCCTGTTTTAGATAATTGTTAACAAAACAGCAACCTTTGCCATCTTCCTGAGTTGGTTCGATTATTCGGATTCAGAATTACTCTGTGATCCCACCCATTTCATGCATGTTCCTAAAGAACCATAAGTTCAGCCACATTTCACAAAAAGACATGGTTGTTGAATGTGTTGCTTCCCTATATATTGGGGCAGATTCTCAATGAGCTACACTGGAGCAACTCAGAGATGCACAGCTTTATTAAACCTGATTCACAAAGGCTCAAAACTCGACCAAGCCAGGAGCAAGTTTGAGATGCTTAAGTGCAAATAGGATTCACAATGATGTCCTCAGTGGCATCTTAGAGATACTCCAGGTAGCAATAGATTTGTCTCTGTTTAGGCTTTGTGAATAAGGTGCAAGGCGCCAGGAGAAAATCAGAGGTGCGCACGGGCTTCTCTGATTTGACCCAGAGCAAATCATTGTGTTCATTTGCTCATGCTGGATAGGGCTGAATTTCAGGTGCGATTATTCACTGCCACCTCGACTCCCATTTTTGGTGTGGTTCATTGTTTTCTATTTTGCTTACCATATGTGCTGTTCTTGTGTTGGTTCCTGGACCTGAACAATTTTGCAAAGTGAGATACCAGGCACATGTAAAGACAAATCTTATGGGTTTTAGAAATGTGTAACATATCAGTGTGCATCAGTGGTGTTCCTTCATATACGTTGAGACACAGATGGTGACTTAGCAAGAAGAACAGGTTTGCCTATTGGAATTACAGTTAGGTGAGTTTGAATGAGATCCTGGTGCTCTCCCTAGGATTCATGTGGTTACTGGAGAGATGGATAGATGCCAGGAGGGTGGTTCCATTGGCTCAGAGTCAAGACAGAGAAGGAACAGTCACCCTCTCCGGCTCTCTTCTGAAACGTGTACGTGCCAACCTTTCATCTCCCATTGACCGTATACAATCTGAATACAGAGGGCAGCTAAACTCTGCCTTCCAATCTGCCTTGTTACAAGCCACTTGTTGAAAAAGAGGTAACTGGATTTTTGACCAATGCCCCCTTCACTTCATATACAGCTTTTCCACAAAAACACCATGTAAACGAGACATAACATGACACTTTTGATCAGTAGTTAAGTTTTTACAAATTGCACAGTATGCATGAACTGTGAAGGAGATATTGATCTTCGAAATGAGAGTCCCAAACTGTTAAAGCACCTATTGGGCATTTCAAACAATCTGGAATGTTGAGGAATGTTTCTAATCTATTTCCCAAGGTAACATATGAACATATGTGTGCCTAGAAACACTTGTGTGCAGGCGTATTATAAATGACTTATCATATCACATCATAATATAGTTGAAGTCATGCTTAGGGACGAGAAAGAATCTCTTGTAAACTGTAAAACAACCTGCAGAATCAGACAGGGTTCATTGCATGTCCTCCAAATGTAGTATTCCCGGCTTTGCTTTTCTTAATGCAATGCAGTTTAAACCCTGTTCCCCTACAAATAGCCTATTGCATTGATTGATAATGCCTCGCTGATAAGGATCATCCTCTCGGGGGACAGAACCTGCGGGAAATGAAGTGGGTTAATCTGGCACTTGTGTTCCGCTATTGAGTCTGTCTAAAGTGTAGAACATATCACTGTTGTACTTAAACGATTCCATCCCCAACTTGCAGCGCACATCTCTTGGTCTGAGCTAGCATGGACCTGTGGAATTCATCCCTCAATTTCCTATGAGATTTCATTGCTTTTTAAGCATTTTAATTCTGCCTGTAGGTGTTTATAAATCTCTTGAGCACCTCTTAACTAATCTTGACCGTTAACTGCGCTGTTGATGCACTTGAGGCAGAGATTGTATGCTCTGGGAACCCAGCCACAGCTTCCGCACATACACAAAAAGTACGGTTCTAAATAATGGTTTTAAAGTATATTTAAGCAACTCGGAAAGGAACAATATTGTTATTCGGGAGTAGATGTGCCATAGATCGATGAGTTAAGCACTCCCTTTCAATATCTCTTTTCAATCTTCAGACACAGGTCCGAAGCCCTGCAAGGTTCATTAAGCCCTTCATTCTTCTGAGGGTAATCAATGGAATCCCATTGATTAGAGTACTAATGGAATATATTGTTAAGTACTACTGTATTGTGTAAAGATATAATGGTATCACAGTTTGAGGCTGCACAGCTGATCCTGCAGATCAGAGTTCAAATGCAGCATTTGTACGTGATACATATTATCTGATTCTGGGAAAATCACTTGTCTCTGTGTCCATGCAATTGTAAATATTGAAGAAACAACTCTTGAATTTACTGGATATCACATCCCAATACATCCTCCTATCAACCAGACTGGGGATGGGCAAACCGGCCCCCAATCAGATTCGGGCCACTCTAAACAATAGACAATCAAATCAGCTGAAATGCTTCGAACATTCTGGCGCTGGAGTTCGAACTGGTATGAAACATTTGAACTGGAATTTCTGCTCATCATATAGATGTCAATATTTGATGGTTCGAATAGGCTTGAACAAAAGCGCATCCTGGGATAACGGGGGCTAAGGAAAGGATGCAACGGGGTCTACATTTCCTGCTTGGAGCCATTCTGTTGAAAAGAGAGCAGAATGACACCCCTCTATGACTTTCTGTGCTTCATCTAAAACCACTCCTTATCAAATCCCCATCTAGTTTAGAAACAGACCTTTATGTTTGCAGCTTAATCGCTTTGTTTTAAGGAAAACTATTTTTTATTTCATTTAAAAGAAAGAAAACAGAAAGTCAGGACAGGTTCATTAGGGTTCACTACAAGTTTATCATTAAAACCACTTGGTCTAGCAAAATGACTGCCAGAATACGAGTGCAGTAACAGCAGTGTTAACCCTCATTTTAGCATTTAAATGGAGGATATCATTCCAGCACTCGACCGCAAGTATCTCCTACTGTTTAAGGCTGAATGTGGAATTTGGTGGTGCAGTAAAAGTAGCAATAATTCCATTGCTGACAAAAAAGCACAGTAACACAATCACCACAATTTTCCTACAGCACTGTCAAACTCAAAGACTCCTATTGAACCAATCTTTTAAAAATTCTCGATCAAGCGGCAAACCTGCAGATCCAAGATTATCTTGAATCCAACAACCTTCTGGGTCTTAGGCAATCGGGCTTCCGCCCTCGCCATAGCACAGAAACTGCGTTACTAGATTTAAAAACATAAATAGAAGACTTAAAAGATGAGGGAAAACTGGCTCTCTTACTCCTTCTAGACCTCTCTGCAGCGTTCAATTTAGTCAATCATCAAATTCTCTGCCACCACCTTAAATCAGCAGCTAACGTCTCGGAGAAAGCCACATCTTGGATTACATCAATCCTGGACAATAGATCTATGAGGGTCTTCTCCCCCTCTGCCACTGCTGAAACTTCCCCTGTCACATATGGTGTCCCCCAAGGGTCATGTGTGTCCCTGACACTCTACAACGTTTTCACAAAACCTCTATTTGACATACTGGACCGTATGGGCGTCACGTACACCAACTACGCTGACGATACCCAAATACTTATTCCCATCATGGGTGACCACAAAATTGACTCCCTAGCTATCAATGTCATTTATCAAGTCATCCAGGCCTGGATGGCGCAGCATGAACTGTGTTTTTTTTTAAAATATTTTTTATTGTTTTCATCCTTATGTCAACAACAAGAGGAAAAGGAAAAGAAACAACTGCAATACAAATCAAACTCTAATCTAAAACATCCGTAACCCCCCCTCCCACCACCATAGCACCAATGGACCCCCCCCCAGCCCTGTCTCCCAGTTCCCGGTTATCCATAAATGTCCAAAAGCTTCAGTCTCTGGGGGCACCACTGTTCCCTAAAGTCCCCTTTCAAGTATGCCAGTGTCTCTCCCCAGTCTGCCAGGAAGGCCCCCAGTCTATTATTTACAGCATAAGATGCCCATTCCATCGAGACTATGTCCCAGATTTTCCTTAACCAGTCTTGTTCTTTCGGGATTGCAGAGCTTTTCCACCTCTGTGCAATAAGGGCCATCGCAGCCAACGTGAAGATGACTTTTGCCTTGGTTCTACCCTCCCCCTCTATTTCTCCCCCCAATCCTCTCTTCCCCAGCAGAATTTCCCGTGGGTCTTGGTTGGCCTCTTCCCCCAGCGCCTGAGAGAGGGCCTGCGTGACCCCACTCCAGAAGGGTCTGATAGCGGAACAATCCCACCATATGTGGGCCGCGGATCCCCTTTCCCCACAACCCCTCCAGCATTTCGCCTCAGTCGTCGGGTACATCGCATGTAGGCGGGCTGGAGTGTAATGCCAGCCATACAAATATTTATACCATGCCTCTTGCAGTTGAGTCGCTCTCGCCACTTTTGGGATCAACTTCCAAAGCCTTTCCAATCCTCCTGTCCCATGCTGAGACCCGGTTGCTGTTGCCAGCTCTTCATATACGCCCATGTAGGTGCTGGGCCTGCCTGCTCTAGTTGTATATAGAGGTCTGAAATTAGCCCTTTGGAGCCCTCATGAGTGATGAGAAATCGCTCAAACTGCGTGAGGCTCCACGTCGCCGACTTTCTTATATCCCCGACAACACCCAGTGCCTGATCTGGAAATAACGATGCCTCTCCCGTTCCCCCTAACCCAAACTCGTGTTTGCATTCCTCAAACGTTTTCACCCTTCCCCCACTGAACATGTCCCTCAGCATTCTAGAGCCCCCTTTCTCCCACTGTACAAACGCCCCTTGCTCCACCCCGGCGTAAAATCCCCATTATTGAAAATTGGGGTAAACGGGGACGGGAAGGTCATGATCCCCCGCTTCTCCACTGCCCTGTCCCAGTGATCCACCACCCCCTTTGTGATCGAACTTAAATATAGATGCGAAGGCCTCAATCTTCGTGGGAGCCACAGTACTTCCCCCAAGTGATGCCGAGCCACAGCCCTATCCATTTTTACCCAGTGCTTAAGATAGGTATCAGAAAACCATTCCCTGATCACCCTCAATTGAGCTGCTTCGTAGTAGCGGGGAAAATCGGGGAAGGCCAGCCCCCCCCTCTCTCTAGGGGCCACTAGCAGCCGCCTAGCCAAACGCGGCCTCTTCCCATCCCAGATAAACTCTTTGGCCGCCCCATCCAGTCTCCTGAAAAAGCTCTCCGGGACCAGAAGGGGGATGGCCTGGAACAGGTACATTATTCGGGGAAGCACCACCATTTTGAGGACGGCCCCCCTTCCCAGCCAGGACAGTCGCAGGGCACCCCACCTCCGTAAGTCTTTCTTCATATTTGCTAATAAAGGCTCATAGTTTGCTCCGCACCAACCCGCCAGAAAGGGTGTAATCCAGACTCCCAAGTACCGCAGCCCGTTTGGGCTCCACTTGAATGGGGAGGTCGCCTGCGTCTCTGTCGCCTCCTGCTTTCCCAGGGATGTATTCATTAGTTCTGATTTTAGGAGATTAATTTGCAGACCCGATAGCTCCCCAAATCTGACCAGTAAGTCTATGCTCGCTTTAATGGAGACCTTAGGGTTTGTGAGGGTAAGCAACATATCGTCGGCAAAGGCCGCTACCTTATGCTGCCTCCCACCAAATGGTATGCCCTGAATCTTCTCCGCCTCCCGAATAGCCAAAAGCAGTGGCTCCAAATATATTGCGTAGAGTAAGGGGGAGAGGGGACAACCCTGCTTCGTCCTGTTAAAACTGATATAATATTGTTTGTCCTCATTGTATTTGTTGGCCTATGCCCAGTCGCTTTGCGAGGAAATCCGTATTGTAAGGTTGTGACCTTAAGTGAATCAAGCCTCCATTTTAGGTTAAAGCCTCCATTTTAGTTTATTGTGCAAAGTCACCCTGTGGCCTAAAATGGCCGACCTGTGTTCTCTTGTTCTTGCTTTAACCTCTTCAACCTCTGTAGGAGAGTTAATGTCTAACCTGCCTGCAGGCTACATGTTAGGATCATGTAGACCTTGTCCTTTGTTGACCTCGGGATCAGGGGATTACTTGAATCGGCGATGTTAACCTACAAGTATACAAGAACAATAACGCTATACAAACCCGATATGCAAAACATCTGTTTGACCTGTATTAAAGCAATGTGTAAAGAGTGTAAAGTTAAACCTAGAGAATAATAGTGTTTGTTAGTAAATGTATTAAAAAGTAAACCGCATGCATGAGATATGTAAATTAGGAACGAACCTGGCACAACCCTAGCCCAGTACATGATTAACTTGTAGGAGGTTGGACATTGTTATAAAGAAACTGTATAAATACGCTGATGTCCTGCCAGCAATTCCAGTTCACTGCTCACATTGAACCCTGCTGGTGGTCTCTGTGATGTACTGACGGCCAAATAGCTATTTGTGTACTTTGTTTTGTAAACTGTACAGAATTGCAATAAAGATTCTGGGAATCTTTACAAGCCCGTGTCGGTGTATTTCTCTTTGCATGGTGTAAAAGCCTCAATATTGTATTTTCTGATTCCACAGTCCCCCGCCCCAATCTAAACGGCTGGGACATCTCCCCATTCACCAAGATCCACGACGTGGGGTTCTTATAGTTGGCTGAAACCATTTGTATCAATCCCGTACCCAGGCCCATCCTTTCCATCACCTGAAATAGAAACGACCACTCCACTCGGTCAAACGCCTTTTCGACATCAAGTGCCAAAAGTACCGCCAGAGTGGACGTCTTGCGCGATTTCTCCACCAGGTGGGCAACCCTTTTAATGTTATCTGCGGTTTGCCTTCCTACGACAAAGCCTGACTGGTCCTGATCGATCAAGAAAGGGAGGTGCCTCTCCAGGCGTTTCACCAAGATTTTGGTAAAAATCTTGGCCTCCGTATTTATAAGGGCAATGGGACGGTATGAGGCACATTCCTCCGAGTCCTTCCCCGCTTTGTGGATGAGGGAAATTTTTGCCTCCTCCATCGAGGGAGTGATACTCCCCTCCCTGCCGAATTTATTAAATAATTGCGTTAGATGCGGAACCAGGAGATGGGAGAAAGCCCTGTAGAAGGAGGCCAGGTAGCCATCTGGCCCAGGGGCCTTGCCGAGGGGAAGCATTGCTATAGCGGCCCTAACCTTATCCTCTGTGATTGGGCGGCCCAAATCCTCGCCTTCCTCTTTGGATAGTCTCTGAAGAGGGAGCGCCTCCAAGAACTCTCTCTGTGGCTGAGTGGGTGGAGCCTGTGATGAATACAACGCCTCATAGAATTCTACTAGTCTCCCCTTTATCCCTTCAGTCTGGGTGAGTCTCTTTCCCTCCGTATCCTTAATCGCTGTTATGGCCTTCTGCTCCCTTTGTCCCCTCAAGAGACAAGCTAAGAGTGAGTCCGCCTTATTGGCCTTGGTGTAAAATGTTTGACGAACCCTGAGCATTGCCTCCTCCGCCTTTTTAGTGCGCAAGATCCCCAACTGCCCTTCCACCAGCCTATACCTCCTATGTGCCTTCCTAGTTGGGGTCTCCTGAACGGCCTCCCTGGCCTCTCCAACTTCATTCTCTAACTGGGTTTCCAGGCCCCTCAGTAATCTGCTTCTCTCTGCCTTCATAGCAATGATGTCCCCACTTAAAGTCGCTTTAAAGGCATCCCACCTCACACTCTGACTTGTGTCCCCACTGGTATTCCTCTCGAAGAATTCCCAGATCTTGTCTGCAAGCTCCTCTCGCAACACCTGGTCTCTCAGAAGCTCCCCTGGGAACCTCCAACTCCATATCCCCGACCTACGCCTCCCCAGCCGCATATGCATTTGCACAACCTTGTGGTCGGCAATTCTAAGGGGGCCCACCTCCACATCTTCGACCTGCCCAACTAGACTGGCAGAGACCCAGATATAATCAATTCGAGACTGCGTTCTATGGACATCTGATAGAAAAGTATAACCCTCTTCCCCGCCCCGAACTGCGCGCCGTACATCACGCATCCCAGCCTCCACCCATTTCGCCCTCAGCTGAGGAGACGCGACAGCACCGCCTCGCTCCCTGTCGAGCCGAGATCGGTCCTCCTTTCTAACCCAGGCGAGGTTGAAGTCCCCCATCACTATCACCTGCCCCCTAGCAAAATTCTCTAAAGTCCCCAATGTCTCCCTCAAGAATTGGTCTTGGCCCACATTGGGGGCATACACCGAGACAATGGTGTATTGAGATCCTAATATCTCCCCTCTGACCATAATGTATCTCCCATTGCTGTCCCTGAGGATATCATGGGGTCTAAAGTTGATACCCTTCCCAAAAGCCAGGGTGACGCCTCCCCTTTTCATGGGGCCCGACGCAAACAATATCAGTGGGAAGCCCCTCAGGCACAGACGACCCTGATCTCGCTTTAATAAATGTGTCTCCTGCAGCGCCAGCACGTCCGGCCGCTGAGATTTAGTGAAAAGCTCCAGTTTTGTGCGTTTGAGGGGGGAGTTCAGTCCCCTCACATTATGCGTTAACCACTTAAAGACAGTGTTGTGAAGCAGTTCGCCAGCCATTTCCCCCTTTTATCCATATCACGGCTCTTCTCCACTTCTTGGGACCAATACCCTTCTCCACCCCTTCCTTCCACTTCTTTCTCTCCTTTCCTTGCCGTATTGCCCAGCCCTATACCCCCTCCTCCTCCATTGGCAACCATAGTGACCCCCCCGCCTTCTCCCTCTCTCCACCCAGAAACCCCACCTGGGGCTAGGATTCCCCCTCCTTCTCCCCCCCACTGCACCAGAGCAGATGCCCCTTCCGCTCCCTCTCCTTTCTCCTACCGGGCCACATTGCCCTTAATGATCCCAAAATGTTGCACCTCCTTCCTCCGCGCTCCTCTGACACCCTTATAGATCCACCACCCCTCACGCTCCAAAAGCTCTGTCAAGAGCTCCCCCCATTGCCAACTCTGTCCTCCGCCCTACTCCCCACCTCTTCCCGCTGGGAGCCGCTGTTCATTCTCGGGCTCCTCCTCCTCTTGCCCCCTACCGTGGACCACTGCCACGTCTTTTGCCGTGGCCTGTTATCTCCTGCTCGTCCTACCCCGCTCGGGGGGTCCCCATCAAGGTCGAGACGTAGAAAAGTGGCTCCCTCCTGGACAGTTGTTATCCGCTTCTGCGCACCTTCCCAATCAAATAAAAGGCTAAATGGAAATGTCCACTTGTAGCGGATACCGCGCTCTTTCAGCACTTTCAGCACTGGCGCCATCTGTCTCCTCTTGACTAAGGTGATACTTGCCAGGTCCTGGTATAGAGCTATCTGTTGGCCTTTGTACACTATTGGTTCCTGCTTCCGTGCGGCTTGAAGAACAGCCTCCTTTTGAGCGCATCTAGCAAAGGCGGCGAGTACATCTCTCGGCCTAGGGGCGGGTCCCCCGACGGGCCTGCCAAACCTGTGGGCGCGATCCAGTTCAATGGGGTCCGGGCCCGCTGCTCCTATAATGTCCGCAAAGATGCCCTGGATTTCCCGTTTCAGTTCCCTATTCGAGACTGACTCCGGTAGTTGTTTCACCCTTATATTAATTCTGCACAACCTGTTTTCGACGTCCTCCATCTGGATCTCAAGATTCCGGGTCGCCACATCGAGGCACTGTATGGCTTCACTATTAGCCGTTGTATCTTTTTCCATTTCCTGGAGACCCATTTCCAAAAGATCAGTCCTTTCACCCAGTTGCCGCAGGTCTCGCTTTATCTCCCCGAGAGCTTCATTAAGATCTGCCCTCATCAGCTGGAACTGATCTTGGAATGTCTTTGCCAAGTTGGTGTGGAGCACCTGGATCTCGCCCAGTACGTCCTGTCCAGCCACTGGAGGCAGCTCCTGTTGCGTCTCCTCCATCATATCTCTATCTTCCAAGTCGTCAGTTTCCCCATCCGAGCCCTCCCCTGCATCCTGCAGCGAGCACAGTGAGCGGAGGGTGCCCTGCCACTCCCGTTGGTGCTGTAGGGGCTTCCCACTCTTCCCTTTGTGGCGCATTGCCATTTGACCAAGCCGTGGGCTGCCGCTTGGGGGCTGATTCCACCTTGTTCCTGTCTCTCCTGCCCCCTGTCCGGTGTGATTCCTTCACCAGGCGAGGCTCTGTGGGTCAGCTCTTCCACACCGGGCCCCCCGTTCAGCACCCCCAGCTCGGGCCTCCTGCCTCCCCCGTCTCCCGGCGTGCCACCAAACAGTCGCGCTCCCAAGGTATCCCGGTCGGGTGAGCACGCCACGGGATGGGCTCAGTGGCAACGATCTCCGGAAGCCAGAAGAAGAAGGAGAAGCGGCTCCAGGTACCTGTGAGTCTGCAGTAGGGCCAACAGCAAGATGTGGCGCCAGCACCCTTGAAATAAACAGTCACTAAGGCTCCAGAGGCCCCCCAGCCTACAAATTCCACAGGCCGTCGCTCCCTCCCCTTCACGGGCCACCACTTCCCGGGGAGGAGCCTGGGCAGCCCCCTCCTCTCACGCCTTCTTTTCAGAGGCATTGAACTAGAGGCCCTCGCGTCCCTCACCAGCCTCCTGCTGTGGTTTCAGCTGGCCGTAGCTTCCCGGAGCTCCAGGTCGCTCCGCTCTTCCTCTACATACTCGGGCCGCTGCCCGTCGTCCTCCTAGGCCGCCTCTGACTGAGCATTGGTGGGAAGAGGCACCCACCCGAGGCCCGAGGTTGCGGGGCCTCCGACGATCGCCTCCTATGGTGGCGCCCCACCTCGGCTCCTCCAGCGTGGCGGGCACTTGGCCGGTGCTGATGGGCCACTCCCCTCCGGGCTCGCCGACCGCGAGCCTCCGCCGGCTGCCTATCCCAGCCTCCCGCCTCCAACAGCCCCCGCAGGCAGGAACCGTCCCTGGGGCGCCCGGCACCCTCTTCCTCCGCAATGGCCCTGCGCGTCAGCCGCGAGGCAAGTCCAGCGGGCGGCTCGACCTTCCTCCGCGCTGGTCTGCCGAGTCGACACCGGGCCGCTACGCATCCAGGTTCTTTGTTTTCAGGGGTCCCCTCCCCACCACGCCTCGCAATGCTCTCCCGCCGGTGTCGGGACCTCCGTCACTCCGCTCGGTGTTTTAACACAGCTGTCGGGGTGGTGGACCGCTCTGTGACCGTTTCGGAGTCGGCTGCTCCAGACGGTGCGTCTACTCCCCACCGTCCGCCATCTTGGAATCTGAACTGTGTTTAAATGACGAGAAGACTGAACTCCTCATCTTAGGTTCACCCCAAAAACTCAGTAAACTTGACTCCTCATTCAAGTCCTTCAGCATCAATGGTAACTCCATCAAAGTGGCCAAGGACACCAAGACATTAAGTATTTATCTTGATTCCACCCTCTCCCTATCCAGACAAACTAATGCAGTCTCTTCAGCCGCATCTTACACATGCAAGGTTATCACAGCTTGCCGCCCTTTTCTGTCTCCTGCCAATTGCACAACTCTAGCCAGGACTCTTGTCCTGTCCAAAATCGATTACTGCAATGCCCTCTACTTGGGCACTAACCAATGCAATATCAGAAAACTTCAAATCATCCAAAACAACGCTATTAGAGCGGCCCTGCACATTCTTAGAACTGCACATATCTCTGAATACAGACAGAGCCTTCGCAGGCTCTCAGTTACCCAAAGAGTTTCTCTTAAAGCCTTGGCACTCACACATAAAAGTATCGCTAACCTAGCCCCCAGCTACCTTTCCAACAGGTTCACCTCTCACTCAGCTGCAAGACCTCTCAGAAGCACACACACTAATTGCCTTGTCATCCCACGGTTCAACCTCCAAAAATCTGGAGGGCGCAGTTTCCCTGTCCTAGCAACCAAGCTGTGAAACACACTAACCAACCCACTCAGAGCTGAACCTTCCTTCACTGTCTTCAAGCGTAATGCCAAAGCTTGGCTATCCACCCTCGACTAAGGATGACTATTGACTGTAACAATATTCTATGACACCACAGGTTATTTTCATGTCTCTGCCATTGCATTCTGCCCTATCCTGTAATTGTATACCTTCGATTATGTCACTTGTATATTGTAAATTGTATACCTTTGATTATGTCACATGTATATTTTGTATATTCTAAATGTAAATACTTCTATGTAAGTTGACTGTAACTAAATAATGCGCCCGGTTGCCCTCGGGCCTTGTGCGCTATACAAATAAACAAAATACAAAATACAAAGTAGTCAGTCAGCAAGTTGCCTTGAAACAATAGTATCCTATTGTTAGAAATAGACAAAGCAGATTCAAACCAATATATGTCTATGGTTTAAAATGCTTTACTTTAAATCCAAATTATAGTGACCTATTGAATTAGATTGAACGATTTGGGCTGTGCACGGGTTGAATCAGACTTTTAATTCCACTCTCAAGCCATTTCTTTGGAGGCTCAAATGTCTCAATCCGAACCAAATCATTTTTGGCACTCTTCTAATCAGTATTCAACTCAAGCACTTAAAGGCTCATCCATTACATTAAACCAGTCCATATTGGATGCTCTGTCTTGTGTACAGGACCCAAGGTGTGCAATTTCCCTCCTACATTAAGTTGCACTCTGCAGAGTACTCCACGGTTCTTCGAGCATGACCTTACTATGTATCAAATGCCCCCAAATAAAAATGCTTCATGTTCCTTCTTGTACTATTGCCACTATTGTGCAACTAAAAATGGGCACTCAACACCACCTTCAGGGAAAATAACGTGTGTGCATCTATATAAATATATATTTAGTGAATCATAGTGACCAACACATTTTACCATATTGCAAAAAAGCACTTCCTATCAAAATAGTAAACATACACAACTCACATGCATTGTCTGGGGTTAATGCAAGGGCAAACTAAAGCAGAATGCCTGAATAGTTGAAATAAAAGTCTGAAGGCAGGAACACTGTGTGAAGAAGGGGGAATATCATCAGGGGATCGTTAAATGATGCAATCTGCCCAAGTGAAGCCTAGATTCAGCCACTCCACTGTGACCATGATACCAGACACTATTGCAGATTATTGAACTCCGACAGGGTATTCTTTGAATAATACAAAGTCTTTCCCACTCAATCTGACCTGAACCTCTCAGGTTCTAGGAAAAAGTGACAAACAGAGGTATAATGAGAGCCTTGAATAATTGGATGTCCATTTAACAATATTTAACATATACTACAGTTAAATGTTGGCGAAGTGTTAGATAGTGTATATAATGACTTAAGGGTGCCCAAAGTGACACCGAATCCATGGGAAAATATATCAACTAACACGGAAATGTTGCTGTTGAACACACCTTTCACTAATGCTTTTTTTATTACTCTTTCCTGATTAAGATTTGTGATCTCTTATTCGACATGCAAGGCGGAACCAAAAGTGTTGAAGACAATTTAGAAAAGAACACATCATTAGGTATACAACTTACACCATATTCGTAGCAGAGTCATGAGCAGTCTCTGCAGTCCTTGCTGATCCTGATCTAGTGTGAAGTCTGTCTGCACTGTTTATCGTTTTGTGGGAGAACCCACCTAAATACAGCAAGACTCTGCAGAGCGGCTGCGGAGTCGTAGCAGAGTTGTGAGCAGTCTCTGCAGTCCTTGCTGATCCTGAGCTAGTGCAAAGTCTGTCTGCACTGTTTGTCGTTTTGTGGGAGGACCCACCTAAATACAGCAATACTCAGCAGAGCCGCTGCAGAGTCGTGCGCAGTCTCTGCAGTCTATGGCAGCGACGGCCGCGAGGTCGGGCACCGCGGGGGAAGAAGAAGGTAAACTTCTGCAAAGTGCGCAAAACCGTCCACAAGAAACGACCGGGGGTTGAAGGAGCTAGATGCGGAGACAGACCTGACCATGAGTGGCCTTCACCGCCCAGCAACTCCATTAGGTAAGAACCTATTAAGTAAAGAAAGTTGCCTGCAGCCTGCAATGACATTGACCTCCCCGCCATCTGCTACTAACGATCCTAATGATCATAACATAGAGATATCTCTGCGGCTCTGTCCGCTTACTCTGGATTCACCAGTTGAATCTTCAGTGGACGCTATACTGATTCCAGCATAACTTCCAGTCGATTTAACAGTCGACTATCCCCTGCAACCGAACTGCGGTGTGACCTTCACCCCACCGGTAGGAAGTGGAATTCCACTGACTGATCTATCTGCACAAACAGCCTCAGCAGGGGAGGTCTTTAACTTCCCCCTTTCAGGTTGGACACAATAGTTTCAATTGTCATCCACTCAAACCCCCACAGAGAAGACTTGGTGAGCACACCCCCTGACCAACAGGTCCAGCCGCTCGAGAGCAGTGCAGTGATTAAGAATGCATAAGTGGACGGGAGCTCAACCCAAAACTCTAAACTTTCTGAGAACACTCCTGGCCCCACGACAACTGTGAGGAAGAAACTGGCTACCATCCCGTCTACATCAAGCCGAAATTCAAATCCGGAGGTCAATCACACTTTCCATTGGTCACTGAGGATATTAATAATATCCTCACCGGCAAATGGATATAGCCGATCAAGTGGCACAGCGAGTAGAGCGCTCGCTTTGACATCCGTGCAGAGCCTGCTAACGCAGGTTCGATTCCGGGTGGGGCCAAACTCATCCTTTCATCCTTCCGAGGTCGATAAATGAGCACCACACACCGTGGGTAATAATAAGCAGCGCTCAGATACCTGAGGGTTCGTAGCGCTATATAAATGCCAAATTATTATTATTATTAATAAATTAAAAGAAGGCGCCCAAAACAAAAAGAAAGTGCAAAGACTACGGGGCCATAACCCCATTAACCCCCAAACTCGAACAACAGCGAAAAACCAAAAGATGATAACACGCAGGATATCAAGAGCAAAGGGCCCCTACAGGAAAATGGTATTGACCCAAGTAGTTCATTCAGTATGCCACCAGCCACTCTCTTCTGATGTATTGGAAGAATTCTTCAGGAAAAATTCCTATCAGCTGGCCAGGGGCTTGAAGACCCATTTGACGCGGAGATCCTGCCCGTGGTAGTAGAGTCCCGTGAGCTTCACCTAGACTTGCCCAAACAGCAAGCCACCCAGAATACAGAACAGGGGGTCGCAAAGCAGCCACTGAAACTAACAACAACAAATAAAACTCCACAAAGATGGCCCTTCGGCAAGCCTCCCGAGAAAGGGGGAACTCTACCAGAACGGATCTACAATCCATCGAATTTGAAAGCGGCACAGTAGGTGGAACCTGCTCCGATGCACAGCATAGATAATGTGACTCCTCGTGCCCCTGACACTTGTTTAAACAGCACACTCAATGATGAGTACTTGACTCCACGCAGAACAAGTCGAGGCCACTATCCTCAGAGGCTAGTGGGCTCCCCACCAGTGGTTACTCAGCTTTGTTTAACGACCAACAAGCACACAGAGCAGAATTACCAACATCCCAGAAGAGTATTTTCAAAGGTTTAGGGATGGTCCTTTTCAAAACTGTGTTCATTTCAGAAAACATTACAAAACAAGAAGCCCCCCTTTGACCACCACCTCAGAATAGGTGCCTAAGTGAAATCTCAATTTTAGAAAACACCTCAAAACCAGAAGCCCTTCTCATAACACCATCTCAGAATAGGCGCCTAAGTGAAATCTCAATTTTAGAAAACACCTCAAAACCAGAAGCCCCTCTCATAACACCATCTCAGAATAGGTGCCTAAGTGAAATCTTGACCCAGCTGCCCAAAGAGTCCCCGTCAAATAAATTGGACCATATCACCGTACTCTCAACAGTAACCATAGCATTAGCCCCATTTGGGAAGTTGTACGAGGCATTACACAATACTCTGAAGGATCAAACCATCATGATCTCCTACATCAATACAAAAATATCTTACCTGGAAGGATACGTCACAGTTCAATCTAGCAACAAACCACCAATGAACTCGCAAGCCACGGATGTCCAAAGTGGGGATCCACCAGCACTGAAGAGGGTTGATTTCAATTTGGAACAACGAAAATTAAGTTCCAGATCCTTAAGTACCCAGACGGGAGAAACCAACCTCATTAAAATCAAAAAGATACCCCTAGAAAAGGCTCTTGACAGCGACACCCAAGGGGTCTTTAAATCGACTAACCCTGCGACCGCTTGTTTACCATCCATCACACAACAAGCTCCGGAATTAACAGGGCAATGCAATCCATTGGCATCGACATCACAACCGCGTCCGGATAAAAGGTCAGGCAACGGTTCCATCATTAAGGCCTTAACTGATAAGATCAACAACGAAAGTCTGCCAACTGAGTTGCCGAGACTAGGTGGGATTTTCCTAGCAACTTTCGGCATTTTCTCATAGAATTAAATCCGACCCAAGATGGCTAAACAAAAAAATTGGAAAGACAAACGAGCCAATCAAAATGCTCAGCGAGTCAGATGTGCCTCAGAGAGAAAGGATTGAGGGCTGTAGTCCTGACCATTCCCAAACAGGCGAGTTTCAGACAAGCTGCGAACATTACACAAGTACCAAATCTCCAGAGATACGCATTGACCAAAAAGAGCGCGACGAAGAAGAGATTTCCGAAAATTCAATTGATCTAATGAACATGAGCCTCTACACCATCGAAGACTCTGAATCGGAACTGACAGGCATCTTACATCAAAAAACAAAATAAGAAGACCTCCAGGAAGAGTCATTGGTCGACGAACCAAAGAAACAAATCATGATCATTGATCCACCTTCTCAGAAATTTCTAACAATGGCAGACAAACGGAAACTAATACACAAAGAGCCCGAGTTAGGGCATTGTAAACATCAAAAAAGAGCAATATGGCCAAATAGTCCGCCCTCCAATCGAAAAGCATAATTTAGGAAAACATTAGATAAAGGAAAGGAGGGAACCTCATTCAATTGGAAGCAGGGACTCAAATAAGAGCCCGACAAACTAACTAAAAAAACAAGTAACTTCGACAAACGTTATCCCCGTGAGAGGAAGCATTTTAAATCAAGAGTCCACGAAAAAACTCATGTAGTCTTAGCAGAACCTAAATCTAGTGAAAAGAGAGAAGACTTGCAACAAACAGCTCTAAAAATCGCCTCAACGAGAACCTTTAAGCTTGAGAGAATCCAAGGTCAGGACGATAATTGGACTCTAAATAGAAGAGCAATAACAAATTTATTTGAACACATTTATATCTTGAAAAGATGGCCATCAAGTGACATCAAAATAGTATAACCTAACCCAAATGGGAGAAAAGACAGTTCTTTCCTGCACATAGATTCTCCAAGGGTTTGAAACCCTTTTGTGGGAAGCAAGAGAGAAACTCTGGTACCTGGGCTTTGACCTAAGTGACATCAAATTCAACGATTCAAGGAATAAAATTCGATCAAAGAGAATAAGAAAGACGGTCATGTACCGGCATACGAAAGGCGAATCAATTACAAGTCCTTTATATACGTACAAGGAACAAGACCACAGGACACTGGCGCAATGTGAGGTAAGGGGAACAGTTATTAATAAACCAGGTTTAGAGGCACAGAACAAATGAGAAACCTCCCCATCGATATTAGACCTGGATAGGATACCCAAGGCCCCCCTCCATCTCTTGAAAATTACTTTCTCTCAAGATATTGAAGACACATAAAGGATTAGGGGTTCCAGCAGTGGAAAAGTCCCTACAACAAGTGACGTCCCCAGGAAATGGGAATGGATCCCCCCTGCCTCTGTTGCAGAACCAATACATTAACCATTTTATAACAATAAGCCAAAAAGGAGCCTGAGGGGAGACGCCCTCACGAGGAACACTCTGCAGAGGACGCAGATCACAATGGGCTCCTGGAACACCAGAGGCTTGGGCCACTTGACTGTGCATAGTGATGTCAATTTAGGCACCTTTCACGCACTATGCTTGAAAGAAACATGGATAAGGACAAAACCTGTCGTGGATGGCTACGAGCTAGCTTTTTTACCAGTGTCAAAAGGCCGAAAGGGCCGGCCAATGTCAGGCCTCCTCACTGCGATGAGAGCAGGGAGTGGGCTCCAGCTGACAAAAGTCCAAACAGCAACAGAATT
Organism: Ambystoma mexicanum; assembly: GCF_040938575.1. Classification (NCBI taxonomy): domain Eukaryota; kingdom Metazoa; phylum Chordata; class Amphibia; order Caudata; family Ambystomatidae; genus Ambystoma; species Ambystoma mexicanum. Next base: position 827,201,415 of record NC_090924.1, on the reverse strand, counting down.
CATTCTTGCTACTCTAGTCACATGGAATCCTCTGGAAATGCCTAAATGGCATGTTTCAGAGGGTTGAAATACTCTTGATCAACACATACTGGAACCTGAGACTCATAACCAACGAAAGCTACCTTAGGTCAATGGAAACGCTCCTTGACGAGTCCCAAGACTTTTACGAGGTTAAGCATATCATCATAAACGGTGACCTAAATGATACATGTAGTGACATAGATGAGGTGAAGTCCCTCCATAAAGGCTCGGCTCAATCAAGAGAAAGAGGGTGCCTTTGGACCAACTTAATGGATGCTAGAGATTTGCACAACATGCATTGGCTGCTGAAGAGAAACCAATCGAAAATCCCTACATGGGAGAAGGATGGGTATGAAGCAACAATTGACCATACATATGTTTCACGCGATCTCTTGTTTCTAATGGAATCCTTCTGAATTCAAAGAACAAAACAAAGTGATCATAACATCTTAATATCTACCTGGAGAACTTTTCGTGAGCCCACACAAACCACGAACTCTGAGATTAATGGAAAAGGCAACAGACCATTTAACTAAACAATGTGTGGCCCAACACACATCACAGCCAGTAGCAAACTCCAACAGAGTAGATTAGTTAACATTACTTGCAGTATTAAAAGTGTAAAGGGCAAATTGCTCTCACCCTTCAAAATTAATTACCCACGAATACAATAAGCAATTGGTGCTTAAAAGAAAGACCATTAGGAAACTTAAACAAACCGCCAAAAAGTCCTGTTCACAAGTGAAATTAATGGAAGCACAGGCGGCTGTGAAAACTTACAAAACATGGCTACAACAAAACCAACATCGTCTCTACCAGGACAACTCAGAGTCGATGCTTTGTGCAGTTTGTGGGAAAAAAACACAAGACTTTTGGGCGCTAATTAAGGGGAGTGAAAACGGAACAAACCTCACCTTACAAAACAGTGTGGGAGAACAGAAGTGGGTGGACCATTTTATGGCATTATACAGTAAGCCAAAGGGAACAGTGACTACTAAAATCACCCAAGTAAAAAGTGAGTGGTCTTTACCATGTGATAAAGAGTCCATTTTAGCAAAAATAAAAAAGCTCAACTGTTCGCGGGCACCTGGCCCGGATGGAATTACAAACTTTGACCTAAAATACCACCCAGAACTATGGTTCTGGGTGGTATTTTAGGTCAAAGTTTGTAATGATGGTCATCATTCATAAAAGAAGTTTTTGGGAACTGTATACGAACGAATACTATACCATCTTCATGGAAAAAGGCTGTGGTTCTCCCGATTTTTAAAAAAGGAGTCAGAGACAACCCCAATCACTATCGCCCATTAGCTCTTTTGGACACAATAGGGAAAATCTTTGGCTCCTTGGCTTTGGACAACCAACAAGAATGGAACAACCAATCCGCTTGTTATGAACCCTTACGAGCAGGCTTTGTTAAAAGCTTGGGAACCACTGCACACATTTTAATACTGAGCACCTTGAAGGCTAAAGTCATGGAGGGCAGACCGCAAATCTTCATGACATTTGTTGACCTGGTTCAGGCTTTTGACCAGGTCAACCATGATATTCTGTAGAGTAAGCTAGAAGACCTGAACTGCCCTGCCCAGACATTGGACCCGATAAAAGCTCTATATTCTGGAACTTCTATGTGTGTCCGCCTTAACAGAGCAGTACACCTATCAAAATCAATATGTACAGAGCGCGGTGTAAAACAAGGATGCCCTTTGGCCCCCGCACTATATAACGCATATATAGAGGACTTCAAAAACTCTGAAGACAGAGTAAGATCTTTCCCACCTAATCTTGGTACAGTGAAATTATCAAGATTATTACATGCGGAAGACATTATCCTTATGGATCAGATGGCCATAGGCCTGCAAAGACAATTAAACAACTTGTCAGTCTACCTAACAGAAAACAATTTTCAGCTAAATAAAGAAAAAACTAAAATAATGTCTTTCGAAAAAACCTCCAAAAAATCTGAACACGTGAACTGGACCATTGATGGAAAACCATTAGAAAAGGTGAAAAGCTTCAGATACTTGCGTATCACTTTAAACAACAACTGCCTGGAAACTCCCATGCAAGATTGCTTATTTGCTAAAGTAAAAACACTAATAGCCCAGACGAAAGCATTAGACCGAAAGTACGGTTGCTTTTCGCTCACTGTGGCTCTGACTTTCTATAAAACAAAGGTTGTCCCAGGTCTACCCTACGGCACTGAAGCAATGCCTAACCTCCCAGACTCCATCTGGTAAAAACCGGAGGGCATGTTTTGGCAGAAGGTCTTAAATCTACCACAGTCGCTACCAGTGGCATTAATCAAACGAGAGCTGAGCTTACAGTCACAAAAGGCAATTGCTGGATGGAACGGACCAATGATACATAGAAAGGTAATCCTTACATCCCTGCCTGTGATTCTAGAGACCATCAAAAAAGAACTAGAAGATGAAACCTGCAAGATGCTGTTAAATTGGTCCATTAAAAACAAGCTCCTACTGGAGTGGGTGGGAAGCTCTGAAGAAGAACTGAAAAACAACCCGACCAAAGTAAAACAACGTTTCCTAGAGAGCGACTGGATTAGATTGCTGGAGGAAGCAGCAAATTCAAAACTGATAAAAAACGTTCCAGTTAACACCAGGAAAATAAACCAAACAAGAGCATATCTGGCTAAGTGCCCGGACAAAAAATTGCACCAAAATTTTCTTCTGACTCGTCCAAACCTGTTGTACACCAACAAAACCTTGGCCAGAAGAAACGAATCTGAAACAAATAAATGTTGTTTCTGCAACAGTTCAGAGGGAATTGAATCTATAAGACATCTCTTATTGTCATGCACGGGGACTAATGAAGCTCGTTCTACGTACATGGGTCACCTTTTTAAAAACTTGTGCTGCTATAACGAAAAAGAATGGTGGAACAGTCTGATGAGTGGTGAAAAAAATTGCTGGGTCATAGCTGTAGTTGTTTTTTTTAATCACTTGACCTAAACAGACCTACCAAGAACACATTATTACATAAGATTTTTTTTTAATCCGGGAGAAGGGAGCACTGTTGGAACGGTGCTGATGGCCTTACTCCCTTTGTCTGCACCATCTTATGCACAATCTCTGAGAACCCTACAAAAGACCTAAGTGCTTACAGATTGTTCAATTGAACTGGTCGAAAACAGCGCAACCGTGGAGTGGGACATGGGTGGAATTTAGTTTTTCCCATGAGGCTTGTCAAAATTAAATTTTTTCAATTAAATCAAGCATAATAAAAAAAAAAAAACTTAAACCAAAATTGGACAAGTCAGCCATGAAAAATAATTATATTGAAAGCAGACTCAGTGATGGATAACAACACATTGCAGATTATAATCATAAACAAAAATGTATTATAACTGGAAACATATCAGTACGAACGAAAAAATCAAACAAGAATTAGATGCATATACAAAGATACATGAGGCATGCGACATAAACAATAAATCACAGACTAATTTATCCAAAATACCGTTGAATATTCAAAAAGTTATGTCTGTTAAAAAGATAATCTTTGAGGTAGTCCATACAATTACTATTGCAAAGTCAAGTCCTTCCAGGTATCATGCATTAGTTGTGTACTTGAGAGATCCTCAGGCAGATGTGAACAAATATTGAGGTAGAAACATCCTCTGAGTTATCTATTGCGTGTGATGAATCCGATGATGTCATCACTTCTTTCCCGGCAGTGACCTCCCTCCATGTAGCCGGGGGACGGCAGCTGCTACCTGATCCTGACCCTGAAGTTGGCTATGTGAGCGAGGTTCACATGGGGGAGACAACCTGAGGGGGAGTAGCAGGGCACCATCGGAAAAGACATAGTATTCCCCATCCTCTCTTGAGCATAATCTATCCATAACAAATACATTAATGGTATATTGTTACGCCTTCCCTCATCCATCTAGGAAGAATACTGAAGACCTTTCCTCAAGATGTTTTTGTAAATTGATTGATTGATATTTTATTTCTATCGCGCTCGTACATAAGTCTTTCAGAGCGCGACAAGGCAAGGGAGGGGAGCAGGGGAGAACAAAACAGCGATCTTACTAGGCCCAGTGACATTGAGAATGCGCAAGTGCATGGGAGAGGGGGGAGGGGAAAAGCGCATGGAAGGGGGGAGGGGTGGAATGTGCGAAGCAGAGGAGAAACAGATAAATAACAATAAATAAATAATAAAGGCAACAAACAGTGCTAATGCAGCCAGCAATTTGCAAGTGCTAGGTTTAAGGCAGCAGACAGGGTAGGTCCGATAAGTGCAGTGTATGGGTACAGATACAGACCCCAGTGCAAGGGGTGGCCCGGAGGCAGTGCGGGAGGGTGACAGGATGAGCAGGTACCTGGGCCCAAAAGACAGAGGGTGGCCAATGCACAGTGCCAAGCGAGAACAGATCCGCAGGGGAGAGGGGGAGCGAAGGCAGAAGAAAAGAGGAAGGTCTTGAGGTGCTACCGGAACCGGAGATGGTTCTCCTCAAGTTTTAGAGTGGCAGGGAGGCTGTTCCAGAGGGAGGCCCCAGCCGAAGACAGAGATCTACCCCAGCTCGTTTCTTAGAAAAATGACTCACCCTGAGTGAGTTGGAGGTAGAGGAGCGAAGAGCACGAGAGGGGAGGTATTTGCAGAGGGATAGCTGAAGGTATTTTGGACCCAGGCCCCAGAAAGCCTTGTGGACAATGCAGAGGGTTTTGAATTTAATCCTTTCATCCAGCCAGTGAAGAGATTTCAGAGCTGTAGAGATACGATCCCAGGGCTTGAGGCCAAGGACAAGTCTCGCAGTCCTGTTCTGGATTAGTTGCAGAGGGCGGAGAGTAGAGGCAGGTAGATTTAGAAAGAGGCTGTTACAATAGTTCAAGCTAGAGAGGACCAGAGCTTGAGATACCATGAGCTTCTGGGGGAAGGAGAGGAAAGGCAGAGTACCTCTGAGGAGGTGCAGTCAGAAATTTGACGTTTTAGAGACCTCAGAGATGTGTGCGGAGAAGGAAAGGGTGGAGTCAAAGATGACCCAGAGGTTCTTAGCCTCGCAGGTGGGGGTAGGAGGAGGGCCAAGGGAGGCCGGCCAGAGAGTGAGGGGAAAGGATGGTGAAGGTGTGCCGATGAGGAGGATCTCCGTCTTGCTGGCATTCAGACAAAGATCATTGGCGGCACACCAATCTTGAATGGCAGTTAGGCAATCAGAGATGAGAGAGGGAGAGGAGGTGGCAGAGGGCAGCCTGAAAATGAGTTGAGTGTCATCAGCGTAGCACTGGAAATTTGAGCAGAAAATGGCAATGCAGTGGGCAAGAGTTGCCAGGTATTGGTTGAAAAGCCAGGGCGAGAGGTTAGACCCCTGGGGAACACCACAGGTAAAGAGGAAGATAGATGAAAGGAAGGACCCAAGTTGGACCTGGGAGGGTCAATCTGAGAGGAAAGAGGTCAGCCAGGCCAGAGCCTGATCAGTGATACCCAGGTTTTCACAGAGACGGTTGAGCAAGATGGTATGGTTGACCGTGTCGAAGGCAGAGGAGAGATCGAGGAGGATGAGGACAGAGGGAATGTTGGAGTCGAGGTTGGTGAGCAGATCTTCATGGATGTTCAGGAGAGCAGTTTCGGTGCTTCTGGTAAGAATATGTATGGAAGTCTAATAAAAACACTTTTTGAGGCTCTGCCTGTAAGTTATTCAAAGCTGACGTTACGTTAAAAAACACTTACCCAGACTTAGTTTGTAAAGCACCAAGAATGGGCTACCGGTCCCATAACCACAAGGATACTGGGATGAGGAAGATAGCTGAGTAATGCAGAGTGGAAAAGACCCAGAGACAGTGGTGCTCTTGTTGTTGTGAGCGCATACCTGTAGCCAGAAGATTTAAACTGCAGACACAACTGACTGGGGCACGCTTTTGGAGAGTGAAAGCTGCTTCTCTGGGTATGAACCGAGAGACTGTGAGGCTAGAGAAAGTGCTGGGGATCCCACTAGCTCGGGAGCCAAAGGAAGGGCAGCTGGCCATCAGAGAAAACAAGCTGCGGGAACACCTGATGCCAACGGAGGGCTCCTTTGCATTCTAAGGGGTTTTGAGGCAGCCATCGCCTTACCAAAGCCTGAAGACATGAAGCAGAAGAACCCAGCAGGGAACATGAGAGACAGAGAAGCCAAGAAGCGGATGCGGCAACAAAGAAGGAGACGCCGAAGGTAGGTGTATGCAATAAACATCTAAGAAAAGTCCTGGCAGGATAATTTACCAGGCACATATAATAACAGAAAAAGGAAACTTAAGAGTCTATCAAGTTTGGAGAGGTGTGCAGAGCCCAACTGAGAAAATCCCTGGCACGGAAGTATACCACGCCAAATAAAGATGTAACAAAGATATATATCATGATATGATCAAGCGCTCAGTTGAGCGTGAAACGCGTTGTGTGCGGGTCGTGCCTCTAGGCGTCCTGCCTCTGTTTTTGCTGCTGCCTTTCCGGCCGTGTTTTTATTCTATTTTTGTATTACCCATTAAATTAAATTTATGACCATTCCTTTGTTGTGAGCTGCGCTCATTTTTGTTCACTTGGGCACCTTTATTCTGTCCGCGGAGAGTGCGGTTACCTTTTCCTCTTTGTCTTTTCAATATATACATATATATATATGTAGTTACGGTTAAGTTGCTGTTTCCATAGGAAGAGCACTTTTTGGGTGGCTTATAACTTCGCTCTCCCTGGACCAATCCTCACCAAACTTTGCAGAAAAAGTATATTGCCCACTTTGGATTTTTGCAAAGTTTGGTGAGGTTTTGTCACATATGGGGGTCCCAAAATGTCTTTTTTTCCCATAGACTGAATGGGGAAAAAACTTTGCTCATGCCTACAGCCCAAACCGCTGGACGGATTTTCGCCAAATTTGCGGCAGGAGCAGCGGCTTGGTCCCAAAAGCGTGCTTTTGTAAATTTGGTGAAAATCCGCCCAGTAGTTTTTAAAAAAATGACCAAAAAGTATGTCACAAAAAATGTGTTATATCTATGTCCGGTCTGCGGACATACTTCCCTGTTCGGTCCGCGGACAGTGTCCTGATTGGCTAATCGGCTTGCGTCATGTCTGTGGACATGCGACGTGTTCGCTGATTGGATGGTGAGGAGCGTGAAGTGCATCAGATTTTTGGAAACGCCTGCCATCTTGGATTTGCGGACAGCGGCCGATGTCCGCGGACATCGCAGTAAAAACATATGAAAAAACACAGCATTCCACTTGTCAAACTTATCAAATAATCTCTGGGGAGGTGCGGGGTGATGAGGATGGGATGGGATATAGCTGCAAGAAGCAAAAAAAAAAGGGTGTTTTTTGCCATGAAAGTCTGCGAACAGTCCTGATGTTCGCGAACACCTTTGCATTACAGGGTTGGTGAAATGCAGTTCTTGGATGGCTTATAACTTTGGCGCCATTTAATAGAACTGCATGAATGATTTTGCATGTATATTCCTGGGCTGATTCTGAGTGGGTATGCAAAGTTTGGTGGGATTCTGTCATGAGGTGGCAAAATTAGAGGGGGGAGTCCCAAAATAATGTAAAGGCTTATAAATGAGGTGCCATTTGACGGATCCTCACTCAATTTGGGAAACTGATAATACATTTTGATATGAATGTTCTTCCGAAGTTTGGTAGGATTTTGTGAACAGGGGGCAAAATTAGAGGGGGGGTCCCAAAATAATGTAAAGGCTTTTAAATGAGGTGCCATTTGACGACTCTACACTTCATTTGGCAAACTACTAATAGATCAAGATATACATGTTTTTTCGAAGTTTGGTGGGATTCTGTCAAGAGGGAGCAAAATTAGAGTGGGGGTCCCAAAATATTGTAAAGGCTTATAAATGAGGTGCCATTTGACAAATCTACACAAAGGTTTGCAAAAAGATTATAGATCTATATTTAGATGTTTTTGTAAAGTCTGAATGGATTTTGTCAAGTGGGGGCTAGGTTATATGACGATTTTATGTGCATATATTTGACACTTTTGAAACAATAAAACATGGGTGGATTTCCAGCAAACTTGCATAAGGAGCATTGGCAAGGACCAACAAGCATGGTTTTGCAAATGTGACAGTGTTTTATTATTTGACAAGTGTCATAATGTAGCTACAAAAAATAGCGGTATACCTTTAGTGACTGAGGGGTAGCTTGTGGCCATGGGCAGTGGCCAGATTGTCCGGGTCATGGAATAAGGTCATGGTCCGGACAATCTGGCTACTGGCCATGATCACAAGGGACAAAACATAGGATTAAAGTGGCCATGTCCACCTGGGTCTGGCTTTGTGGTAAAGTTATTCGAAATTAGGATAGATTTGAAAGGGAAGAAAAATGTGCTTGTGGTAATGTGGTCATAGGGTTCTCTTTTTGCCTTCTGCAGGCTGCTATGGAAAGCAAAGAGGGGCCCTGTATGGAACCCTCACCTTTCCTTTCCATGGTGACCATCCTGGAAAAGGATTTTCCTTCCTACACCGGGATGCCGCAGGCGTTCCGGGTTTGGAAGAAAAATCCTATTGTTTAGCACCCCGGTTTCCCACTTTGGGAACTTAGAGCGCTAATGGCCTTCATCCCCCATTTCAGGGGCTGGAATGGGGGATAATGGTCCATAGACCTCCTTATCCACCCTCGCTTCGCTTGGGCTGATAACTTGGGCTGCTGGGCTGGTATCCAGCGTTCCAGTCCCTGGAACAGAGGATGAACGCCACAATATTCCCATTAGCATAACACAAAATGCAAATGGAAATGTTGGAAAATGTTATTTAGTCTATGTACTTTACTGAGAAATATAAAGTAGATGGAGTCTATACATTTTTTTTTTTTAGTTCTATTTATTAACTGTGAAAGGCGGTTCCTAAAGGAATTTGTCGGTTGTTGTTTTTGGATGTATTTTTTTGGCAGGAGAGCTGAGAACGAAAGGTGGGGAGGGAAATGAGGGAAGAGCAACCAAACACTAATATGGAGGGGTAGGTGGACAAGGGAAAATGTTGCGCGTGTGTTATTTCTAAGTTAGGGGGCACTGTTTCTCATGCTCCTTGATTACAGGAGTGGTGGTGGCTCTTGGGGAGGAAGGATGGCATTAGCTGATGCCATTTTAAGATAAATAGCAGTTTTGCTAAAGGTATGTACTGTGTACTAGATTGTTACTGGATAATGAGTAGGAATAGGTGTTGGAGCTGTGCAAGGGAAATTTTGAAGTTGGAAGTTTCTAGATTAGTAGAAAATGCAGTTCCGAACTGTCCGCCAAGCAGAGATCTTATCATGAAGTGTGGACGGGTTGTCAGACATGTCATCATGCCGCGTTCCAGCGTATTGTCATGCGGCACTGTCCGTAAGGTCCGCTATGAAGTCAGATGTTCATAGTCGTCTACGGATACAAAACTAGTTGAAATAATTGCAAGAAGTGTATAGAAGTGTTAAAAACTAGTCCAGATGGTGTGAAATGGCAGAGTTTTAAGGTGAAAATTTGGAAATTGGACATAAATATTGCTATATTGGGTAAGTATGATATTAGTAAGTTGTAGGAAAATAGCATGCACTGGTAAAAACCTATGAAATTCAATGAAAAAACTGTTAAAGGGACGTTATGGTTAAATTGCACAAATAAAAACCTTTGAAATTCACTGAAAAAAACTTTGTTAAAGGGATGTTATGGTTAAGTTGGACTAATAAAAACCTATGAAATTCAAAGAAAAAACTTTGTTAAACAGACGTTATGGTTCCAAGTAAAATCGAAAAACCCCTGAAATTCGCCAGTTATGGTAATCTAAGCAACCATAACCCGCGCCACCACCGTGCACTGTTAAGACTAACACCCAGAATTTGTGATATCCAGGATGGGTTGGGAAGAGTGGTTAGTACTTGGATGAGGATGAAGGCCGAGTTTAATAGGGTTGATCAAATATAATTCAGGCATTACCCAAGCCATCTCCTCCCTTGTCACAATCCAACATTTAGAGACTCAAGTCGAACTGACAAACCAAACAGGAAAATAATAATGCAAAATCAGAGGTTTATTAATCAACTACAAATCACATGTCACGCCTTTCAAGACAAATGGGCTTCCTGTAGTCCTTTCTTTGCCCAACACCTGTCATACTATAGTTCAACATGAACTTTGTACTGAACGATACAAGTATAAGCCTAAATCTATGTTTCAGCCATCTGTAGATTGATCAGAGGGACCGCCAGTGCCTCTGCCCATGAACCCTTAACACTCTTTGTAGATCTACTCTAAACCCTTTGCAACTCATATACTTTAGTTATCACAGCCTGAATCCACCTGCTTATAGAGGCCACTAAAAGATGTAAGTACTTTCCTGCTCACCCGAAGGCTGCAAAAAGGTTGATACATTTCCTGAAATCCAATGTTCCTCTTATGTAGACCAAAACAGCCCTATGAAAATCCAACGAAAAGTCATCACTGTTGCCCAGATGAATAACCAACTGTCGGGCTGGCAATACAGATTCCTGTGCTAGTTTGAAATCTGAACACTCTTTTGAGAGAAAACCAAAAGCAGAACTAAAGCATCCAGAAGCACCCTATAGTTAGGAGGGCTATAGACCAATGCACTGAGGTTTCCCAATCTGCATTTTGAGATATTGATCATACAAAAGATTGTTTTACCTGATAGCCAATACCAATGGCTTCCTGGTGGGTATCAAAAGGAGGAAGCTACAGTCCCTTCACCAATCTAAGATCCCAAGGAGGCAGCCCCAACTTGCAAGTTGGGTTAAGGAGTATACAACCTTTCAACAGTCTTTTGGATGAAGGATTCAGCCATACTGATCTCGCTCCACAGAAGTCTAAAGGGCCAAATGGCAGAAAATGGAACCTTTGAAGAGGACAACTCCAGACCAGGAGGAAATAGTTGGAGAGGAAGACAAGTGCTGGATTTAATTTGCCTCACACCACTGCAGCTGGAAAGCCAATTTTGATCAGAGCCTAAAACCTTTAATCCCGGCATCTCCCTTCCAGACACAGAGATTGACCTGCCAGATAAGATTTACTGATAACCTGGAATCGTCAATTGTGCAGGGAACCAGGTACAGAACCCATGCCCATTCAAATGTCCTAGGTAGCAAGGTCCAACTATCTAAATTACAATGCACACTTGTCTGCACCTCCAAAAGATCCTGAAAATTAAGGGAAAGCATAAAGGAGGATGTTTGATCTATCAGTTTTAAGCACATCCACTGAACTATGCTTCAGAGTCCTGTAGCCTGGAGCAATAAATCGGTACTTGGCCAACAGAGCAGCCTGCAATAAGGTCTAATTTCCTGAAAATTGCCCTGAATATCATCTCTGAAAAGCATACTTCCAGAAACAAATTGAAATAAGTACCCACATCACAGCATTGCACCAATCTCAATGATTGGCGGAGTATCTTTCATCCAATGCCATCTCCCTGCCCCACTCTGTACATCCTCACTTGCCTCCACTGACCTGCTTCCTCCTCCACTGTGCACTACAGATCATCTCCTTTCCCACTGTTGGCCTGTTTTCCCAATCCTCAGTCCTGCATCCAAGCTGATGCCACCTCCTGCCTTGCATCCACTAATGCTTAAATAGGGCCCAGGTGATTCATTGGGACAGTGGATTGTCTGCAAGCATCTGCATGTCCTTCTGCCCCCTAGCTGTTCATTTTATTGAGCCTGTGTTATGGTGTTGTATGTTATGACTAGAATAGGATTCCCCAGCAATAGAATAGACACTCGCTGTGTTGAGGTACAAGCAGCACTTCTTACATCTTCTAATTGGATGAACACTGCGTCTGAACCATAAACCATTTTTCTCAGACCCACTATCGAACACAAGGTTGCTGCCAAACCACTCCACTGGCATCTGTGATGACCACCTCTATTTGGGGGCATTCAATGATACTCCATTAAAACAGATCACCACATTAACCACCACTGGAGGCTCAATTTAATGAATGTAATGTCTCGACACCAGAATCAATTGCTTGAAACACGCTAACTAACGATCTATCATTCACTACTGGTTTGATAAGTGCTTTGGGCCAAATGACTAGGGGCACTGTGGCAGTCTTCTCCCCTGCATAGTAAGCCACTCCCTGGCTGTTGGAGCCGTGGGCTTCAACTGACTGAGTAGGCACAGTCTCAGTTATGGAGCTCTGGCAGGAATAAGAAAAGCCCTGCCAATATCCCTTCACAATTGTATGTCAATAAATTCTAAGTCCTGTGTTTGAACCAGACATCCTTCATTGTGGTTGGCCAACTGGCCTAATTGTCACAGGAATGCCCAGACCTGGTATACGTAGTAACGATTTTGATATGTGAACTGCCATGTGTTATCCAGGCATCCAAGAGGAAAGGGATAGACATCTGTTGCGAATATGTACCATCCCCATCACAAATGTGAAGTATTTTGATGTGTTGCTTCACCTGCTTTTGGTATAACATATTTCTGAAAATAAAGCACAGGATGATGACGATGTATTTACTCTTGGAGGCTCCTTTTTCATTGAGCCATAATGTGATTGCAAGGCGTAAAATCCTTCAGTAAGGCAGTAACGCCTTGCAATCACGCAATGGCTCATTTTCAATTATTTGTATGGTGGAGAGGAGGGGTTCAACCTCGCCTTTTTTCCTCTGTGCAATACACATGCTCCAGCATCTGCGTTGGCATGGATTTTCATTCTGGAGCAAATGCTGGAGTTCCTATGGGGTCTGCGTGTTCCCAGTTGAAATGAAACCCTCCCCAAGGTGTGAGCATGTTGGGGAGGGTTTAATTTCCTTTGTGAGCACCGCTTGCCATGCATGTCAAGCACCGCTCACAAACAAAAGTAAAAACAGCCTGGCATGCCAGCATGCCAGGCAGCGTTTACTCCCATTGCACTATGGAGTGCAAACGTGAAGGGCAAAGGGCCCAGATATACGCTTGTAGGCAGGGGTGGACTGGGAACCAAAAGAGGCCCTGAAAATAATTTTTAAAGTGGCCCTGTATAACACGTTTTCAACATGCCCAACCCTTTTGCTATGGAAATAAAATAGGCTACCACACTAAAGAATCTCCAGATTTCCCTATAGGCCAGTTCACCCTGGTAAAGCCCTGCCCTGCTCCCAGGGAAGCCAATTTATGGATTTTCCAAGGGGTGGAGCAGGGATTCACTTCCCAGATTTGAGGGCAGTGGCATTGAAAGGCCATTAGAAACTGTTCCCCCAAACTCTCCAAAGGGTGCACAGGCCCCAGAGCACCCGCGGACGCAGCTCCCGCCTGCTCCCCCAATACCCCTCCTTTGCTTGTAACCCTGTGGGTGTGTCCCGATGTACAGAGCTCCACTTCCTCCCAGGCAGGTCTGCACTTTATAAACCTAATACATACATAGCATGTCCTATAATTCAAGAATAAGCTACTCACACCGAACACAGAACCACTTGAGAACCCTGTATTCGGGTGATAAGCATTTGTTTTTCTACAGCACTACATACATCTCACAAGTGTGAAATGTTAGCGACTTTTAAAAAGTGTTTTGATACACTTTTAAACATACATATTTGAAAAAAAAGCAAATAGTAGAATTGGTGGCCAACACCCATAGGCCACTGTCGAGAAATACTAATAGGTTTGTCCATGGATTTCAGTGTCTGAATTTGCCAATAACCCTCTTCTCTGTGTGCCCATAGCAAAACTGCTTATTGCAGCTGACGTTTTTCACAAAAGCAAATAAAATCATAGATGCGTTTGGCTCATGTGAGAGGCAATTGCTCGCACTGTTCGCTTTTGACCCCTTTGCATGCTTAGCCTTGTAGTCAGGGCTCAAGTCGAGGGTACACTTTTTTCACAGGGTGGATTCAGTCCCCCCACAGCTAAAATGAGAAACATAGAATGTCCTATTTGAATTTATGAATTAAAACCGACCTCGGGGATCGAAACGCAGTTGTCAGGTTTGCAGGCCAGACACTTCATCACTGCACTCTATAACATGATGGAAAAAAATTAAAAACTAAAGGTCAAATGTCTCGTTTCGGTACTGCAAGTCCCAGGGAGAACATTTGTATTGGTTGAGTCACTGATTTTGTCTGCTTAAAACATGTCGTTTTCAAAAACACGATTAGAAGAAAATATCCTCTCTTGGTTTTGTGTGTGTGTTGATTTTATGAAAGGCAAATGCCATTAGTCCTAAGCAATTTGTGTGGTTATGCAAAGGCTATTTAATGAAATGTGCATATTTCACCTTGATCTGCTAATTTCTGTTGACCTCATATCCAATCGCGTTTGTTGATGAGTCCTCCCACTTTAATTTTTAGGACTTGACCCCTGCTTGTAGTTTTTATTTCCACTGTTTAAATGCAGAACCACAAGTCCCAGAAAGCAAGAAAAGACAAGGTTGTATGAGATATTCATACTCAAACTAGCGTAATCTTATTTTATAGCTCAGTTGACGGTTAACTTTTTGGAACAGGGAGAAGTCTAGCTCTGGAAACAATCGACAGGGGAACGGGTGTGTAACTGGAAATCTGGGTTATTTATGTGTTTCAACCATGTGTGAATGTATTGCCTGAATTCTTACTGATCTGGTCGTTTTAAGCATTTATAGCTACTAAATGACTCCAACGTTAGATAGGAAGAGTAAAGCAAGCTTTGTTTTCCAGCCAACCGCATTCTGGGAAGTGAGGGCGTGTGTTTAAAACCAACATGTACAGTTACAAATACCAGCATGCGAGATGCTGCGGTGGAAAATCAGGCCTGGCTTAACATTACCACCTTTTGCATGGCAAGAACAGCGTTATGGAGAAACGATTTATCATGAGTGACACCTTCCGAGAGTCCTGCACTTGGAATCCTGGAACGTGCAGTTTCGTCTTCCATGTTGTATGGGTGCGTTTACGAGGCCTGTCATTTAAAGTGGTGTGATCCAACAGGGAAGCATTGGCTGCAGGTGTACACTTCGCACAATGATATTTTGCCGGTCATGGCTTCACCGGGTTTTGGCCATTGTCGGCTGAAAATACAAATTAATGGTGCAAAAAAGCCAAGACTACATGCACATCCATTCCACGCCTAAGACAAGGCAAGTTCAGAGAGCTCGAATGGAGATTTGAGCATGATACTATTTTTAATTGTTTAGGAGAGAGGGATATTGATGCTTTTATATTAAATCCGGTAAGATGTATGAACCATTTTTACCCCATTAAAAATACTCGCTAGGTTCCAGTGAGGCTTGCAAGGGACACGCCCACAAAAAATCACCATATACCTGCATGCCTTGGTTTATAAACTGCTGCATTGTGGGCGTTTTGGCTCATTTAACCTATTGGAATTCAGCTCTGCATACCAAGAATGTCACAAAGGGAAAGCCAGCATCTGGAAAGTGGTGACCGGGTGACAGGGAGACGCGCAGTACCTTGGCCCGGGAAGACGCATTTGCTGTCTACGTTGAGCCCCTCCACACGGCACAGAGCGGCCCAACGTTTCTCCTGGGGGCAAGTTGGCCTTGGTCTTAAACATATTCCAGAGGATGGAAAGCACCGGGGACACATCATTGGTTCGCAATACTAATCCCATAGACCTCAAGAAGTGGCTTTCTTGGAGTTTGAATCATCTTGTTTTCTTATTTAAAAATCTTTACCTTTCAACAGGTCTTATTAGTTACGACATTGCTAGCAATTCACTGTGGCAGCAGAAAAGCAATACAGTGTTCGGTCTCAATCACGTTGAAGTTATAGGTAGTTCTTTTAATCAACATATTCCTTTGTAAAACAGGCTGTGCCGCCCCCAATGAGCAGGCGCGAGGTGAGCCACGGGCCAGCAACAAACAATCATGCAGGCAGCAGCCACTAGCCAGTGAACCACCCAGGCTGATTCAGGCTGGCCTGGGTGATGTGATTAATGCATCTTTGCACTAAGAAAAGAAGCCCTATGTTCATAGGCATACCGGGGAATGTCATGGTAGGCCAGTCCAAGCCTGCTTGTACGCCGCCTTTTGCCCTTTACATTTGGAATGTAAATGATGAAAAGTTGGCGGATGGAAGCCACTTACGTAACAGTGTAAACGTAATGGCACCCCACCAAAAAATAAGATTTTGTCCAACATGGGCCCCTTAAAGCTAAAGTCAGCCCAAAAGGCAGATTAATGAATTGGTGATGATGATTTTTTACAGCGAACAGGAAATTATTGCAATGCCTCCTGTTGAGCGTGTCCTGGTGGCAAGGATCTTGTAGATCTATTTTCATCACATATGCCAAATCAGAGGTTTGATCATTTACACCACCCTCATCCTGAAGTTGGCATGTGCCTTGTATTTATTGAGCCTTTTGCAATTCAAGCCTTATCCACCAGACAAATGCTTAATGAATACATCTTTGCTTCTCTCCAAGTCTGTTACCCTGGTGTTTGCCTTCTTCAGCAGCAGATGTTGTATATTGGTAATGAAAGCACGTCTCTCCATTATATTCTTAAAATATGTGTAGAAATAATCAATGATTCCACTGGATAGTTTGAGATTTCCGTTACAGAGCCCCACAATGGCCACATGGCTAGCTTATGGCACTGAAATCCATGCCCCCCATTCCTGGTTGAATCTGTATGAATTTATATAGTGCATACCCCAAGGAAGGGACCGGGCAACAAGTTGCATCTGGGCGCAGGTAGAAGACAGCAGCCAGAGCAAAGGCCAGCTATTAGCAAAGAGTGTTTAGATAAAGAGGTGAGTTTTTAGTTTTTTCCTGAACTCAAAGTCTTTATATTACGCAGTTCAGTTGGGCGGGCATTCCAGGCGCTTGGTCCTGCACAAGAAAAGAGTCAGTCACTCCATGTGATCGATTTTGCGTGGGGAACCACCAGGAGCTGATGATTAGAGAAATGCAAACAATGTTCTGGTTGGTAGGTCTGAATTTTAGAAACCAAATATCCCTGGGCCTTGCCTTGGATGCACCTGAAAACCGGACAGAGGATCTTAAACAAAATCCTCTGTTGCAGAGATAGCCAATGAAGATCCCTCCGGGGTTGCATGATATGTGAACGGCATGACAAGGAGAAAATAAGCCTGATGGCTGCATTCTGTGCAACCTGTAGGCGCTGAATCTGCTTTTTTGGACTCCTATAAGCGAGGCATTACAGTAGTCGAGCCTTGAATTAACCAAGGCCCCAAATACCAAAGGACGATTTTTAGGTAAGATCAGCGGAAGTAAAGGCTTTAGGAGTCTAAATTGGTAATATACCGATTTCACGGTTTCATTAACCTGCAGATTACAACTTAGATCTCCCTGCCAGGAACAACTTACATTTTTGACTTTTGAGGCAAATGATGTAAAAGCCCCAAAAAGCTCAGGACAGGGCACAAGTGACAAGGTTGTAACCAGTTTCTTCTTAGGGCCAAACAGGATAATCTCTATTTTCTTTGGATTTAACTGGATCTTATTTAGAACCATCCAGCTCTTACCTTTGCCAGCACATGCAAGTAATTTATGCATATCTGCAGAGGTTCATTCAGCCACACATAGATCTGTGTATCGTCGGTGTACGAATGATAGAAGAGACCAAAATGGACAAAAATGTCCACCAAAGGGCGAATGTAAATATTAAAAAGCAATGGTGATAATGAGAAGCCTGGAGGGACTCCATATTTGACATTCAACGTATCTGAGATAATATATCCCAGCTTTACCAGTTGGAATCAATTGTGTAAAAAAGAATTCAACCATTTCAAAGCAGCTTCGGAGATGTGGTCTGTGGCAGAGAGTCTTGAGATAGGTAGTTCGAAATCGACAGTATCAAAGGCAGCCGAGAGGTCTAGCATGACCAGCATACTAATATCACCCTCATCTGCTGCCTTTAGAATGTCATCCCAGACTGTTAACAATGCTGTCTCAATCCCATGACCTGGCCTAAAGCCAGATTGGTACAGGTCCAAAATGCCCTGGTTCTCCAAGAATTCCTGCAATTGAATTGTAACAATCTTTTCCAAAATTTTAGCCAAGCATGGCAATCATGCAATAGGACGATAGTTTGAGTGCACCTTGGGGTCTAAAGTATTTTTCTTTAATAGGGGGTAATGAATGACCTCTTCAATTCTCTTGGAATGCAGCCCTGTGTTAGTGAGGCATTTAGAATGGCCAACGCAGGTACACAGAAAATGTCCACATGTCTCTGGACTAAATTAGCAAGAATGAAATCATAGTTGTGATTAGTCGGTTTTAGACATGAGATTCCTAATCAGATCCACTTCCACAGGTTTAAATTCAAACTTTGGATGAGTCAAATCTGGCTCAGCCCTCTGGTTGGAATACAAATGGTCATTTGATTTGGGTAATGTTTCCAGTTCTATATTGGCTCGGATCTGAACAATCTTTTCGGTAAAGAAAATATTGAAATCGTTGGCCAGAGATAGGGAATAAGTGGGACGCAGAGTGGTACAGGAAGGACAAGTAAACATTTTTACCATTTCGAATAGAGCTTTTGGTCTATTTAAAGTGACTTCTCTTTGTTTTTGCAAACAGCATGCTTTGGCCCTAATAATGCCGCCCTTGTACTTTTTTAAAGCTGTGTTTGCCTTCAATAAATCAGCAGAGGATCTAGATTTTTAACCCTGCAACAATAATCCTTTTTCATCTTCCTCAGTGATTCATCGAACCATTGATTATTCCTACAGTTAGACATTTTTATGCAACTAATAGGGGCTAGGTTATCACAGTTTGACTGTAAGCAGGTAGAAAAGCTGGTATAAAGTCCTTTGCACCCTATATTGGCCGAATCAGCCAAAAAGCCTTGCATCAAATCTAAACTGCTGATAATGTCAATTTTTTCCTTACTACGAGTAAGCTGGACACTATAATTACTGGCTTTTCCACTTTGTTTTAATTCTTTTGGTATGGCAAATTTAACTAAAACGTGATCTGACCATGATACTGTTAGGTTTTCCTGATGATATATTTTCTTGCCTCTGGACAATATTGTGTCCAAAACAACGACCCCATACATGAGATATAGCTTTAGTCAATAAGGAGAGGTCATGAGAAAGCAAGATATATTTGAAGTTGCAAATATTCAGCATTGTCTGAAACGTTACACCAGATGTTAAAATCACCCAAAATGATTACATTTTGATGGTGCAAAGCTTCCAATCCCAAAGGATGCAACGCATATCATTTAGAAGTAGCACACTGAGACTCATTGATGCCTAATCTAGTGATAAGACTTTCCATGGTGGCTGAAGACATGGCACCAAGATAGCAGTTGGGAAAAGGTTGGTACAGCTATAAAAAAGAACATGTGCTGGGTGCAGCGTATCATTGCATATATCTGTGCATGGGGTGACTATGGTACAACAGGCCATTGAGATGCACAATAATCCCAATGAGAAGACCACGCACCAGGTCTCCCTTACAAGGTCAGACCAGCAACCATGCGACACACGCACCCATAAGGCTGTCAGGGATGTACTCCTGGTGACAGAACATACAAAATAATAGGCTGCCATTACTACATGGACCTCCAGAACAATGCCAAACATCCCAGATGGAATTAACCTTACCCACAAATGCCACAGCACGTATAAAATCCACACAACCACGCGTAAACCATGTTAGGTCATTTAATGAATGTATAAAAGTGGATGACTCCGAAAACAATGCCCAATTTAATATGTCACTAATCTGTTTAAGTCACCTAAAAACAAACATCACTGATAACTATATAAGTAGTGGTGAAAAATCACATAGAACTGATTTTGGTTTATGGCTAAAATAAACACCACAACAATACGCTTTGTGAATATCTTATTTTCTGGAGCGCATGCATAGGGATAAACCTTTCCAAACTCATACTATTGTTACTGTGACACAGGGTTGAGTGTTACACATCCCTGCATTTAGCAGAGTTGCACAACAACAACAAATATTTTTTAAATATCTAAATAAGCACGGCTGTAAGGTTTGTCAAACAATCCTCCCCTTTTCCCTTATGCCTTATAGGCATGAGTAAGGAGGTGTGGCCTGCAATGGACGCCATGAAAACTACATAATGCTACACTTAACGTCAAATAGGTTTCGAGATTGGAAAACAAGATGGGAACACTAACATTCTGGCTCAAAATATGGGATGCTATATATTAAAACAAAGTATAGCTTTCACGGATTACCTCTCTTCTGTAATAGTATTTGTTTCTTCTAATCCTGATTTACAAACAAGCTGTTGAAGAGTATGGCAGCATAGAGGCTGAGCTCCTGCTTCCTCAGATATCACTCTGGAGGGCACTGAGCAGGAAATTGTTGGTAGCTATACCCTTCTGTTTTTTCCCGTCGACATCTAACTTGGACTTACTGTGACCTCTGCTAAGCATACTACCCTCAGAAGAATTCCCCTGCCAAAAGCAGCCAGAAGACCACATCAACAAACATTTAATCAGGTCCCTTGAAAAGTGGTAGCACAAGGACTGCAGCCTAGAGGATCTCTCATCCCTCAGATCCCTGCAGACCAAATGCAGACACACAATCTCCAAGGCCAAGTCGATTTACTACACCTCTAACAGTGAGGCAGCCTCTAACAGAAGCAAAATCTTATTCGAAGTAGTCACGCACTGCACCAAGCCCACACCTGTCCCAGAGGTGGTGGCTTCAGAAGAGAAATGCTATGGAATCAATACCTTCTTCATTAACAAAACTGATTAAATCTGAGGTCTCATCAACCAGATGGGGCCCTGATATCGATCTCACCCCCCGGGCGCAGCCGTGTTGGACCGACTTTGCCCTTTTCTCTCCTAAGGATCTCTCAGACACTCTTTTTTCCCTTAAACCTACCCCTTACATGGTGACTTCCTCACAGATCCCTCATTAAACAACTTTCCAGTGCAGTGCTCAACGCACTCCTCGGTATTATGAATGCCTCCCTGAATGAAGGTGCATTCCCATTTATGATGATAGAGGTCTCATACGACCTCTTCTCAAAAAACCCTCACTTGACTCTAAGGACCTAACCATCTGCAGACCAATCATAACTCAACTGTTCATCGTAGAGATAATGGTGAAGGTATTTGAGGCCCAAGCACTTGCCAAAATTGACCAGCTTACCCTCCTCCACAATTATTCCATCTCAAATTCAGTGCCGAAACTGCAACCATCTACATAGTGGATGATGCGCTGCAAATCACTGACACAGGGGACTCTTGCTTCCTAGTCTTCTTAGATATTTCAGCTGTCTTCGACACGGACAACAAGCTCCCCTTCCTCATCGACAGGATGGACTTCTCCAGAGCTGTCCTAAAATGGCTCTCGTCCTACCTATCTGGCAGGCACTAGACCCTAGAGATGGGCAATTTCAGATCTAACTGACTGCTAGTCGCATGTGGGGTCCCCAAGGTTCCATCATCATCTCCCCAATCATCTTCAATCTAAACATGGAACCCATGGAAACTTTGCTGAATTACCCCAACATAGCCATCCCTCATTACAGTGAGACAATTCAGTTATGAAGTAAGGTAAGAAACCTCCCAGGACATCACTCACCTATGTATATGCAAACACACCATCCACACATGAATATGAAATGCCTACCTCAAATTGAATACCACCAAGACCAAATACATCCTCATCACCTTCTGGCCAAACAACAACTCATGCAACAATGGCTGGCTGACATGAGACTGAAAGGATTCACGCTGCAGCTGTCAAACTCGGACAAATGCTGAGATTCACTGTTGACAGTAGACTTTGCTTCCAAAAGCACATAGCCAAAAAGTGCAAGTCTACAGATGTTCCCTCTACATAAAATCAAACCCGTCATCCCCACAAATGTCATCTGTACAGTTGTCCAAGCCCTCTTGTTCTCACACATCAATTGATGCAATGCCGTCTTTATTGGACTTCCAACTACGCACTGCCCCCCCGGACCCCCCCGCAAAGGCAGCTCATCATTCTACAGTCCACTGAATTACAGGCACATGAAAACCCACCCATATCTCTCTTATAATTCGCAATATTCACTGGCCCACATCCCATTAACATCATGTTCAAAACTGCATGTATCACCTACAAAGTAGTTTGAATGGAACACTAATATACTTGGTGGCTAAACTCAGCACCTCTGGAGGTTCTCGCACCTCACATAGCAAAACCATAGAAATGTTGGTGTCTAAGATATTTTTAATGAGAAAACTCACAAGCAATTCTTCTACCATGCCTCGGCCATCTGGAGCTCAACCCTGGCAGAGGTTGAAATGCCCCCACTATCCTCCAATTCCGCGTAACACTACAAACACGGCTCGCTCAACAATACTTACTCAAAGAATAAAAACCCTCCCTACAATGATAGTGATGTGCTACGGTCTAAAAGGCCACCCCCAAACCTGGCACCCTCTAATTGTAAAATGTTCCACTGCTCTCCAGCAAGAGTCAGCGAAAAGCAATAGAAATAAAAGCAAATCACAGAAAACTAAAGAGCGTGGTGGCTATCCTAAAGCAGTTGTTTGGGGGTAGAGGAGAATAGTGGGGGCAGACTTATTGATATGGGAGCTCAAATAACCATTGATCTAACTACTTTTAAGATGGCTCTGCGGGTGGAGAAGATTCAAGAGCCATTTAAAAGTAGATTTCAAATCCTGGAAGGGGTCACTATGAATTGAAAAATAAAAATGGGCTTCAACCCAGGTTCTGCCGTCAGACCAACCCATGATTACAAGCACAGAAATAATACATGCATTTTGTGGATTTCCAGGGGATTGAGAGAAGAGTGACCCCACTGACATTCTGAAACACACATTGCTGAATCTTTTCAGTTTCAGCTTTCTTCCAGAGAAACCCTTGGAAAATGAAAGGGCCCAAAGGTCATTGTCCTCAAAACCCTGTTCAGCCAGAAACCTTTACCCTTTACCCTTTGCTGTAAGTTATTTGAATTTTCAAGTAAAGCAGTCAATCAAACTTGTAAGTGAGCTAAAAAAAAGGTGGCGTGGCTTGGCCACCACACAACGATTAACAACCTAAGAAGAGCCATAATTGATATGGGGAAATCCTTCCTTGAGGTGAAACAGCTGGCTAGGAACAAGGATCTGCCCTTGTACATGAGAAATCCTGCAGGGTTCAAGTTTAAGATAGGAAACGAGTTGCAGGTTTCAATGGCCACAAAAAACGATTGTCTTGTTAATGGAATACAACGCTATGGATTACAATTGCCAATGTTCCACTTAATAATCACCTGGACCTGCACACTAAAATGGCTGTGCTCTCTGTAGGTTACCTTGTGTATGTTACCTTTGAGTTAATGTAGATTTGTAGTTTCTCCATCTGTTAGTGTGTTGCTATTGTGTTTATTTACATTATGATCCAACGAGTACTGGTGGGGCATTTGTTAACCAGAGGGCCCAGGCATTACAGGATGCAGCCTTTAAAGTGCTTGAGGAGTTAGGCCCCAATGGGCTTCTACTGCAGCGGAAGTTTCCTTCTTTGCAGTAGCGGTTGCTGAACCGTGCACAAGCATTCTTTCCCACACACCTGAGTGTGCTGGACATGACGTACTCTTGGAAAACCAATATCCATGATGGTGCAGGTGTGGCAGGCTTACCATGCCAATCGGAGTTAGGAGCCCACCGGGGGAGGTATGTTGCCAGAAACCGCAGCTCTGCTCCACCAAAGATGTTCCAAGTGGTGCCATGTCATGCATGGAAGACCACCCCAGCCCCTCTGGATTCCACCACTGTATGCATGTTGCTGGGAAGTACAGTGCTGCCTAGACACAGCGGGTATATTATCTTATTATCCAATAACATGAGAAGTATGGATACTTTGGAGGAGTCATTGCAAAGTTTAACAATGCGTCACCCACTTCAGCAGAGGGACTCGAGGAGCTCTGGATCCAGTAAAGGGTGTATGGTTGCCATTGATAACATGCCTGCAATTTACTGTATGCTTCTTGCAAGCTTGCCATATTGTGTTGGAACACTGTCAAACGTCAGTCCAGCAGCACTACATGTGCTTAGTGTACTTTAGGTATTGGTTTTGTGAAAGTGTGTTCTTTAGGGTAATGTAGGGGTTTGGTGCTTCCAGCTGCAAAGTAGCTAGCATAACTATATCTGCATTGTTAATAGCACACCACACTGGTTCCTCTCAGAACTGTTTGTGGATGAGAGAGGTTCTTGTGAAAAGTGAGGTCAGAGGATGCCCTCGACACAAACCACCTAGAAATGCCCTTGACACAGACCACCTAGACACATACCTGCACACAGGGGCACGGAACTCCGGAAATTCATACATCAACACAGCAGCAAAGCTATCCTGCATTTCCCTCTCTCCCCACTAACCTACACCATCCTGCTCGCTTTCAGGTCCACCAGAGCATCTGGAGACCACGCAAATGGCAGTGGTGCATAACTTAACATATATTCGGCCTCATTACGACCCAGGCGCTAATGGTTTAACAGCGCCGTAAAAGGCTGCAGCGCCGTTAACCTATTAGCGCCTAATTACGAGGTCCCTTTGCGGGACCCGACCTTAACGGCTGGTTTTACCAGCCGTTAAAGTAGGGACCCGCAAAGGGACCTTGGTGCTAAGTACGGTGCCGCAATTTGCGGCACCGTACTTAGCGCCTTCCCCATTCCCATTGAGCCCTATGGGGCAAAAATGGGAATGGGGAAGGGCCATGGCGGCATGGGGAATTACTGCCCCGCCAACCTTGGAATGGGGTGGTAATTCCCCATTCCGTCATGGCGGACACCGGCATGGACCATGGTGCTAATAGCACCATGGTCCTCCGCCTGGGTCATAATGAGGCCCATTGTACGTTATTTCTGTTGACTTTAAGGTCAGCGTTACCCATGTGTGTTAATCTAAGGGGAGACAGGAGGCCTCTTGCCTGGGGTGGGTTTTCCCTATTGTGTATGCTGGGAATGGAGCTTCTTACTTTATGCATTTATGATGTACATATTCATACTGCAAATTGTGAACACCCATGGATAAGGTCTAGCGTGGCTACCCGATTTAGATCTGAGACTGTTACTCTTCCCTGTCTGTCCGGATGGTGTCAGTCACTGAAATGTTAGCGATTCCCGGCGCTTACCCTGGTGTTCGTTCCTACTTTTTGGGGAAGTGGATGGGTCAGTAGGGTCAGATGGGCCAACTGGAAGGACCCGGTGTTTTCCAGATAAGAGGTGCTATGTACCTAGTATTCTATTGCATTATTCATGCAGTTGGATTATGATACAGTGATTACTGACACTTCAGCCTTAAATCAGAGGTCTAAGTCTTATTATGCAGATGTATACAGGGATGTAACTTGTTCCACACTTGAACACATAGATAACGCGTCGGGGTGATTTTCCCGGGGCCGGCAGAGCCGTCCACAGGCCTCCGGGCTGGTGAGGCCCCAACTCCTCCCGTGTCCCCAAAAGGAGTATGAGACACACACAAGGTGCAAGGTGGTTCTGCTGTTTATTATAACAACAGCAGGGATGGGTCTCGGATCGTACGCATCCGATCAGACTCTCACTCTTAGTGGGGCTCGCAGGCCCTTTTTACAGCAGTATGACGCGCTATCCGCGTCACCTGGGAAAGTTAGCAAAAAACCTATCACCACTCTGGATTGGTTCCCCGAGTGGTAGAGTTAGTATAGGTAGCATATGGAAAAGGATATTAGTGGGTAAGGATGGGTCAGGTGGTACACTTGGGTTGTCCCTAATAGTTGTTACCTTAGAATCATTACAAGGGGACCCCTGGTGATTGGCTAACACTAATGGCGTCAGTGATGAGCCCACCTGTATTCTGATTGGTTCTCCCGCGAGCCCCCAAGGCTGGGACCATCGTCGTTCCCAGCTCGCGGTGTACCTGTCATTAGCAACAATGTGCAACTATGTGTTTGTGCAGGAAATGGATAGGTCTGCTCATAGGCTTGTGAGCGGGTCGTTCCCATCGGTGTAGGTGTCCAGCTTGCCGCTTCGTTGTTGCAACCTGTGTCCCAGACGTGGGACCCAGGCGGCTTCCTGCCTCATGAGCCTGGTACCTTTTCAGTTCGGCTTGGTCACGTGTGGAGAGACCGTAGCTGGATCAGAATTATGAGCATTAGATTTGTATTTACCTTCTGTGGGCTTGGCATTTTACAGGTATAACCTTGGCGCTGGGCTCGCGCATGCCAGTTGCAACATCGTGGCCTTGGCTGTGAGCTCTTGCTGGGGGCTCGTTCTGCATGGTCAGCACTTGTACTCTTGTTCTGAGAGGATTTTCATGGCGAGGCTCTTGCCTGGGTGACTCTTGCTTGCGGCCTACCCGGGCCTGGTACATGGGTGGCGGGACATAATCCATGGTATGGGGGACCCGGGTTGACAGGGCGTCACAAGCAGTATTAGATATACATGATGGTGTCATCATATGGGTGGGTGGCGGGAGAAGCGTCAGCAAGCATATACACGAGCTCTTCAGGCGTCTTGCGTTTCTGCGGTATTGTGAAAAGGCCTATGTGAAAAATAACAACAATGCACGTCAGTAGGTGTGTCAGTCACCTACGTCATAGCACTGTGTATGTTCTTCGTGTAGGTTGGTGTGTGAGTAACCAGTGTGCATGGTGGCACGTGTGTTCTTGGCAGTTGGCTATGTCGTTATGACATCTCTAACGATGTGGATACTTGTGGCCGTTATTCTTAGTCGAGCTCGTCCATGTCGCAGGCGTCGGCTTGAGTCGGGCGGGCTGGTGCGGGGCGTGCTGGTGGGCATACTCCTCTTATGTGTAAATTTCTGAACCAGGGTATTTTGTCATCTGGTAAATAGACAAACTCGTCTCGTGGGGGATGTCTGGGTTGTGATCCTTTTGGCCATGGTCTGGATGAGATTGGGGGTAGGGTGTTGTCCCATTCTCCCACTTCAGACGTTTTCTTGAAAGTGATTTTACCTCATGGGGATGCAAGTAACAGCACGTGCATATCTGATCCAATAATGCAGAAAGTGGCAGGCAGCCATTAATGCACTGAAGCCATGAACATCTCCAGGCCTGGATGGATTCCTTCTGGAGTCTTAATCTATTTCCTAAGGTGCATATGTGACACCCTAACATGAAATGGGTGTTGTACTTAGTTACACATTTTTAAATACGTTGGGGATGCATTTTGGCTCTGCCTATCCCTTCCCTGCCCCTCATCGAACCATCCTTCCTTGCTGCACTACCTGACCACCTTGGTGTTCTGACCTCATGTGTCCTCTAGCTGAATCCTTTACTCCTACTTGGCACTTGTCTTTGTCATATATGTAGATTAACTATCACCAAGGTACACTTGGCTGTCTTGTGTACTGACATGGTCCGTCATGCAAGCCACTCCAGATGTTTTATGATGGTGAATGGAATAGACTGTCAAACGTCAGTCCAGCAGCACTACATGTGCTTAGTGTACTTTAGGTATTGGTTTTGTGAAAGTGTGTTCTTTAGAGTAATGTAGGGGTTTGGTGCTTCCAGCTGCAAAGTAGCTAGCATAACTATATCTGCATTGTTAATAGCACACCACACTGGTTCCTCTCAGAACTGTTTGTGGATGAGAGAGGTTCTTGTGAAAAGTGAGGTCAGAGGCTGCCCTCGACACAAACCACCTAGAAATGCCCTTGACACAGACCACCTAGACACATACCTGCACACAGGGGCACGGAACTCCAGAAATTCATACATCAACACAGCAGCAAAGCTATTCTGCATTTCCCTCTCTCCCCACTAACCTACACCATCCTGCTCGCTTTCAGGTCCACCAGAGCATCTGGAGACCACGCAAATGGCAGTGGTGCATAACTTAACATATATTCGGCCTCATTACGACCCAGGCGCTAATGGGTTAACAGCGCCGTAAAAGGCTGCGGCGCCGTTAACCTATTAGCGCCTAATTACGAGGTCCCTTTGCGGGACCCGACCTTAACGGCTGGTTTTACCAGCCGTTAAAGTAGGGACCCGCAAAGGGACCTTGGTGCTAAGTACGGTGCCGCAATTTGCGGCACCGTACTTAGCGCCTTCCCCATTCCCATTGAGCCCTATGGGGCAAAAATGGGAATGGGGAAGGGCCATGGCGGCATGGGGAATTACTGCCCCGCCAACCTTGGAATGGGGTGGTAATTCCCCATTCCGCCATGGCGGACACCGGCATGGACCATGGTGCTAATAGCACCATGGTCCTCCGCCTGGGTCGTAATGAGGCCCATTGTACGTTATTTCTGTTGACTTTAAGGTCAGCGTTACCCATGTGTGTTAATCTAAGGGGAGAAAGGAGGCCTCTTGCTTGGGGTGGGTTTTCCCTATTGTGTATGCTGGGAATGAAGCTTCTTACTTTATGCATTTATGATGTACATATTCATACTGCAAATTGTGAACACCCATGGATAAGGTCTAGCGTGGCTACCCGATTTAGATCTGAGACTGTTAGTCTTCCCTGTCTGTCCGGATGGTGTCAGTCACTGAAATGTTAGCGATTCCCGGCGCTTACCCTGGTGTTCGTTCCTACTTTTTGGGGAAGTGGATGGGTCAGTAGGGTCAGATGGGCCAACTGGAAGGACCCGGTGTTTTCCAGATAAGAGGTGCTATGTACCTAGTATTCTATTGCATTATTCATGCAGTTGGATTATGATACAGTGATTACTGACACTTCAGCCTTAAATCAGAGGTCTAAGTCTTATTATGCAGATGTATACAGGGATGTAACTTGTTCCACACTTGAACACATAGATAACGCATCGGGGTGATTTTCCCGGGGCCGGCAGAGCCGTCCACAGGCCTCCGGGCTGGTGAGGCCCCAACTCCTCCTGTGTCCCCAAAAGGAGTATGAGACACACACAAGGAGCAAGGTGGTTCTGCTGTTTATTATAACAACGGCAGGGATGGGTCTCGTATCGTACGCATCCGATCAGACTCTCACTCTTAGTGGGGCTCGCAGGCCCTTTTTACAGCAGTATGACGCGCTATCCGCCTCACCTGGGAAAGTTAGCAAAAAACCTATCACCACTCTGGATTGGTTCCCCGAGTGGTAGAGTTAGTATAGGTAGCATATGGAAAAGGATATTAGTGGGTAAGGATGGGTCAGGTGGTACACTTGGGTTGTCCCTAATAGTTGTTACCTTAGAATCATTACAAGGGGACCCCTGGTGATTGGCTAACACTAATGGCGTCAGTGATGAGCCCCCCTGTATTCTGATTGGTTCTCCCGCGAGCCCCCAAGCCTGGGACCATCGTCGTTCCCAGCTCGCGGTGTACCTGTCATTAGCAACAATGTGCAACTATGTGTTTGTGCAGGCAATGGATAGGTCTGCTCATAGGCTTGTGAGCGGGTCGTTCCCATCGGTGTAGGTGTCCATCTTGCTGCTTCGTTGTTGCAACCTGTGTCCCAGACGTGGGACCCAGGCGGCTTCCTGCCTCATGAGCCTGGTACCTTTTCAGTTCGGCTTGGTCACGTGTGGAGAGACCGTAGCTGGATCAGAATTATGAGCATTAGATTTGTATTTCCCTTCTGTGGGCTTGGCATTTTACAGGTATAACCTTGGCGCTGGGCTCGCGCATGCCAGTTGCAACATCGTGGCCATGGCTGTGAGCTCTTGCTGGGGGCTCGTTCTGCATGGTCAGCACTTGTACTCTTGTTCTGAGAGGATTTTCATGGCGAGGCTCTTGCCTGGGTGACTCTTGCTTGCGGCCTACCCGGGCCTGGTACATGGGTGGCGGGACATAATCCATGGTATGGGGGACCCGGGTTGATAGGGCGTCACAAGCAGTATTAGATATACATGATGGTGTCGTCATATGGGTGGGTGGCGGGAGAAGCGTCAGCAAGCATATACACAAGCTCTTCAGGCGTCTTGCGTTTCTGCGGTATTGTGAAAAGGCCTATGTGAAAAATAACAACAACGCACGTCAGTAGGTGTGTCAGTCACCTACGTCATAGCACTGTGTATGTTCTTCGTGTAGGTTGGTGTGTGAGTAACCAGTGTGCATGGTGGCACGTGTGTTCTTGGCAGTTGGCTATGTCGTTATGACATCTCTAACGATGTGGATACTTGTGGCCGTTATTCTTAGTCGAGCTCGTCCATGTCGCAGGCGTCGGCTTGAGTCGGGCGGGCTGGTGCGGGACGTGCTGGTGGGCATACTCCTCTTATGTGTAAATTTCTGAACCAGGGTATTTTGTCATCTGGTAAATAGACAAACTCGTCTCGTGGGGGATGTCTGGGTTGTGATCCTTTTGGCCATGGTCTGGATGAGATTGGGGGTAGGGTGTTGTCCCATTCTCCCACTTCAGACGTTTTCTTGAAAGTGATTTTACCTCAAGGGGATGCAAGTAACAGCACGTGGATATCTGATCCAATAATGCAGAAAGTGGCAGGCAGCCATTAATGCACTGAAGCCATGAACATCTCCAGGCCTGGATGGATTCCTTCTGGAGTCTTAATCTATTTCCTAAGGTGCATATGTGACACCCTAACATGAAATGGGTGTTGTACTTAGTTGCACATTTTTAAATACGTTGGGGATGCATTTTGGCTCTGCCTATCCCTTCCCTGCCCCTCATCGAACCATCCTTCCTTGCTGCACTACCTGACCACCTTGGTGTTCTGACCTCATGTGTCCTCTAGCTGAATCCTTTACTCCTACTTGGCACTTGTCTTTGTCATATATGTAGATTAACTATCACCAAGGTACACTTGGCTGTCTTGTGTACTGACACGGTCCATCATGCAAGCCACTCCAGATGTTTTATGATGGTGAATGGAATAGACCATTTGTGTTTTGGTTACTGCTACCTTGCATGTTGCTGCCTTGTTTCTCTATTCATAGATGTGAAAATCTCAATAAAAACGTATTAAAAAGGGATCTGGTACAACTCGCTATGGTGACCCTTTCACTGTTTTTTTGTGCCATTTTTAAGATGGAAAGCCCTTGTACCTCTACTATACCCGCCATCACCACACCAAGCCACTATCCTAAATTCTACTTAAAAGGATGTCCTTATCCAGCACCCCGCCCCCTCTTAAAATTCCCACAAAAATGTGGCAAAATGGACCTTCACCAAAAGTAGCAAAACAGCCAGGTTGAATTGGGTAGGTATCAAAAAAGTCTACTATTCTTGTGGCAATTATTTCTCGAAGGAAAAAATGGTCATCATCTTACTCATCTTTACTAACCCAAAACAGTGACTGTGAGATGGAAAACTGCTAATCCATTTTCAAGCCATGGTTGATGGATGTAAGTACTGTTTCATAGAAAGGAAGCTATACTGGGCACCCTTAAGTCTTTTCCATGGAAAAGGATGATGAGCTTTGTTTATTCCTCAAAATCTCACCTGCAACCAAAGTCTGTTTTGTTAATTAATCTTGTCCACTTACCACAATGCAATCTTTCAGGGCTATCTAATAGGACTCTATTATCCAGGTTATTATGCCATCTACCTACCTTACTACACTCCCTACACAATGGCCACTATTTAATGCCCGCTCTATTCCTTGCCATGATATTGAAATCAATTAGTTTATTTCACTGCATTTTACTGATATACTAGCGGCATCGGAGGCGTGGATCAAGGATCACACAGATGCCGCTATTGCATTTACTTTGCCTGCAAATTATAAAATTTTAGCCTCTCATAGGCAACTTGAACATGGTTGTGAAGTTGTGATTATTCTTAAAAAGGGTATGAGGCCTACACTGCACATTATTTGGTGTTTAGATTAATACACTCCACTTTAGGGTTATGTGTTTGTTATCTATCTCCCACCTTCATGTAGCTCTCAATGTCTTCACTATTGTTTAGCGATAGTTATTTCTACTATGAAAATGAACTCCTCATTGCTTACACTCAGCTTGATTTATATCATTAAAAAGGACTGACAGGCACTGCAGTACTATACAGTACTCTCACTGAGTTAGACTTTAATTTTCTGCACCCTTCTCCAACTCATAATCGTGGTTGCACGCTTGACTGGATAATTTTGTGGAATAATATCCCTACAAGCCCTAGTGTAATTCCATTAAATTGGTCCAATCATGCTGTTATAATTTTTCACCTATCCCATCCGCTACTGAAACCAATTGTAGACGATCAGCGACTGGCTATCAATTTTCGAGAAGGACACAAAATTATGGCTTGCTCTCCCGATCGAGCCTTCCATGATATTTTCAGCAACTTTGATAGCAACGCTCTTACCGAGGGTATAGTGGATTGTTTTGATAACCATATTTTGAAAATTGTTGATACTGTGGCCTTGTTAAAGACTAAACGGATCAAAGCTAAACATGTTGGTAAGAAATGGTTTTCTCCTGAACTCTCACCTCTAAAATGACTCTTTGGCACCAAGAGCCTAGATGGAGAAGTCTTACCAATAAGAATTACAGTATGGCTAGAGTTCGCTACAAATCTGCTATTATCAAGGCTAAGGAATATTCCGGTGCCTGCTCAATCAAATATGTATCCAAATCCCAAAAGGAGCTTTTCAAAACATTCAACAATCTGAAAAATGCTGGGTCCCATCTTTCTCTGAAGATTAATTCTCCCTCTCTCGCTTGACAAAAGTCAGACATTATTTAAAGGTAAAATCCAGAGGATTATGGATTTTATAAATCTTGCCTTTTTATGGCACGTTTTAAACTGGATTTTAATAATCTTCAGTTATGCCTTTCCCCACTGCCAAAGTTATATCTATAGAGGATCCCCTTTTGTTTAACTTTCAGTCTGTTTCTAAATACATTCTTACCTGACTCAAACCAACTACTTGTTCTAGCGATCCCTGTGCAGTCTTGAATATTAAAGATTGTATAGGGTCTTTTGAACCTATGATCTGCTGTTTTATTATTTTTTCTTTCAGTTATGGTCCGGATAAGCTTAGGCAAGTATTGGTCATGCCTATTTTGAAAAAGCTATTGTCCATTACAAAATTCCCTGTTTTTGCCTAAGATATTAGATGTAACGCTCACCTGATTCTCGCAGAGGCGCCGGTCTTGACTGGGCGACTACCGTATCTTCAAAGGTGATGTGCAGCACCCGGTTGGCTCTTTGGGCTGGACCTCTGTGCCCTGTATGCCTGACGTGCAGAGTAAGATGTCTGCAGATAGAAAATACGGGGTTAATGAACTGGGGTTATTGGGGTTTCCCTATCTCTTTCCTCTTCTCCTCTCCTGTAGACCCCCACAGGTTAACGCTCTCACCTTAGGTAAGTGAATGCCGAGCTCTCCATCTGCCTCGGGGCAGGGTGCTTTAACCAGTTTCTTCACTGGATAGGTAGCGCAGGCCTCTTGACTTCAGAGGACTGCTGTCCGTCGTTTACTGCACGAACGGTAAGTTTCGAGTAACTCAAATGTCTTTAAAGTCTTTAATAATGATGTCTCTTGTTTTGCAGGATTCCAGCGATGGCGGATGACGGGCTGAAGTGAGTTGAAGATGGAGCCCGTGTGATGAATAGAAGCGCCTGGAAGCACGTAAGTAAGCGCTTGTTGCCAGCTTCACGAAGCGCTCTAACTGTCTTTTTATTTTGCAGGTACAAGTTCGGAGCGGCTGCAGGGTGCCCGGATACCCACTGGGTTAGATGTGGAAAGGAGTAATGGCACGTGAGTATTAAAGTTCCCCAATGTCTTTAAACGCACCTTGTTTTGTCTTTCAGATGCGAGATGCAGCGCCGACGGCCTACGGAGCGTGCGAAGGGTTGGTAAGCTTTTGTCTTTCAGATGCCGGAATGCAGTGTGAAGACCTCCGGAGCGCACGAAGAGTAGGTAAGCCTTTGCCTTTCAGATGCCGGAATGCTAACCTGTTCTTTCTTGTCTTTATAGGTGTTGCTGAAGACTGGATTCAGGATGGTAAGCCTTTTTCCTTAGGCCCAGGACCGGATGCAGAAGACACGATGAGCGTTCTGCTGCAGAGGGTGCAGAATAACGCAAAGCAAGATTCATCCACCGGGTGTGGTTTAAATAGCCTCCTGTAGTGCTTAGGTGTCTCCTTCCACAGCCACGCCTAAGTAAGAAAAGAGTTCCTGGTAAAAAAAGAGTTCCTGCCTTCCAGAAGAGTTCCAGTGTTCTGAATCTAGGGAGTGGCTCCAGCCCCACCCAACAGGAAAAGTAGTTCCAAACAGAAGAGGATCAGAGGCTCAACTGGCAGGCAAGTAAGCAGCATGGTCTGCTGCAGGTAAATCCACCCAAGCATTATGAGCCCGGCGCTTCCAGCGCTGGGACTGGGCATATTTATGAGCCTGGTGCCACTGGCGCCAGGACTGGGTCCAAAAGGTCCCAATTGGGACTGGTTGGCACTCGGAACCTGGGTTATGGATCTGCTTCCAAGGGAGTTGGGAAAACCCTGACCTTTTGGAAGCAGAGATCATGACAGTACCCCCCCTCAAGCCCCCTCCCAAACCGGGCTTCTCCGGGGGTTTTGGCTTGTCAGGAAATGTTCGGTGAAATCTTTTGATTAGGCGAGGAGCGTGGACATATTCAGCAGGTTCCCAGGATCTCTCTTGGGGGCCGTAGCCTTTCCAGTCAATTAGGTAGAATAGTTTAGATTTGGAGATCTTGGAGTCCAGAATGCTTTTGACTTCAAACTCGAGTTCTCCATCAACTAGGATAGGTTTTGGAGATTTGGTTAGTCGGGTTTGAGGTTGCACGGGTTTTAATAGAGAGACGTGGAAGACCGGATGTATCTTCATGTGCGGGGGCAAGTCCAGCTTGACCGCTACTGGGTTTACTATGGTAGTGATGGAATAGGGACCAAGGTATCTTGGGTTGAATGTGCGTGGCCCTTTTAGAGATAGATATTTGGTGGATAACCAGACTTGATCCCCTACTTGATAGTGAGGGGCTTCCTTCCGATGTTGATCTGCTCCTTTTTTGTATTGTTATTTAGCCCTTTGAAGGTGAGAAACAGCTTCCTTAAAGGCTTGGGTGATTGTAGAATGCAGGTAGTCTACTGCTGGTGTTTCAAGATCTTGGAGGGGATCCAACTCCGAGGTTCGAGGGTGACTGCCGTACAAAAGAAAAAACGGGGTTTTCCCAGTTCCCGAATGGACAGAGTTATTGTAGGCATACTCGGCTATCCAAAGGATATCTTTCCAAGTTTTTTCAGTTTGTTGCAGCATGCAGCGTAAATACTGTTCCAGAGTTTGATTGGTCCTCTCGGTTTGTCCGTCGGTCTGAGGGTGGTGACTGGTCGATAGTCTCACATCAATTTGAGCCGACCGACAGCAACTTCGCCAAAAATGAGAAATAAATTGACTACCTCGATCCGAAATTAGAACCGAAGGAAAACCGTGCAGTCGGACGATGTTTTCGAGAAATTCTCGGGCCAGAATTGCTGCTGTTGGCAAGCCTTTGAGCGGAATGAAATGCGCCATCTTGGAGAATAAGTCCACGATTACTAGAATCGTATTGTATCCGGAGCATGGAGGTAGATCGGTGATGAAGTCCATAGAAAGCGTATGCCAAGGGCGAGGTGGGATGTCAATAGGGCGTAAGAGGCCTGCTGGTCTTTCCTTTTGACTCTTGTTTTGGGCGCATACTCCACAGGACATTATAAAGTCTCTGATATCTTTTTTCCAAGACGGCCACCAGAAGTAGCGCTTGATCTTTTCTGAGGTCTTGGCTATACCGGGATGACCTTCCATTAAAGAGTCGTGATAACAAGAGATTACTTTTTTCTGTAAATCTGTGCTGGGTAGGTATAATCGTTCTTGGAAATACAATAAGTTGTCCTTTACTGCAAAGTCCTTTCCCTGCAGATGCCAATTCTGTATGTCTGCTGGAGTTACAAGTTGCCTGGCTTTATCCTTAACTTCCTCTATGGATTCTGTGGTGATTACACCCAGAATTCTTTGTTCGGGAATGATTGGTACAGGTTTAGGGTTGATCAAGTGTTCTTCCACTCCCATCCGAGAAAGGGCATCGGCTTTACCGTTCTTGGTACCAGGTCGATAGGTAATTATGAAGTCAAACTCGGCAAAGAATAATGCCCAACGGAGTTGTCTAGAGGATTTGGCTTTTGCGGTTTTCAAATATTGCAGGTTTCGGTGATCCGTAATCACAGTAATGGTGTGTCGGGCCCCCAGCAGATAATGCCGCCAAGCCTTAAAGGCAGACTTGATAGCCAGAAGTTCCTTGTCAGTAATCGTGTAATTGACTTCAGGAGGCGAGAATTTGCGGGACCAAAATGCCACGGGATGCAACTGATTGGTTACCGGGTCCTTTTGTGATAGAACTGCCCCCATGGCAAGGCTTGAAGCATCAGTTTCCACGATATAGGGGAGTTCGGGGCGAGGGTGTTTTAAGATTGGTGCAGAGATAAATTTAGTCTTCAAATCCTGGAAAGCTTGTTCCGCCTCGGTAGACCATTCAAAACGTTTGTTTTTCTTTAACAAGGCAGTGATGGGCTGGACTATTCGAGAGAACTCGGGGATAAACCTGCGGTAAAAGTTAGCGAAGCCTAACATGCTTTGCACACCTTTTACGGAGGATGGTGATGTCCATTTGAGAACTGCATCGACCTTCTTTGAATCCATACGCACTCCGCCAGGTGATAATATGAATCCCAAGAATTCAACTTCAGTCACGTTGAAAACACATTTTTCCAACTTAGCGAAAAGTTTGTGTTGACGCAATCTTTCGAGGACCATTTTCACGTGTTTCCGATGTTCAGATTCCGATGAAGAATAAACGAGAATGTCGTCGATGTAAACAACAACACACACATCTATGAGCTCTCTGAGGACATCGTTCATAAAATATTGATAGGCGGCCGGGGCATTGCAAAGTCCGAAGGGCATGACCTGATATTCAAATAGCCCATCATTGGTGCGGAAGGCCGTCTTCCATTCATCGCCCTCTTTTACTCGTACCAAGTGGTAAGCTCCTCTAAGATCCAGCTTTGTATATATGCATGCTTTTCTGACTTGGTCCAGGAGTTCAGGGATCAAAGGTAACGGATATCTATTCTTAACGGTGATCTGGTTCAGGGAGCGATAATCGATACAAGTTCTAAGGTCTCCTTCCTTTTTTGGAACGAAGAACAAAGCTGAAGAGGCAGGGGACTTGGAGGGACGAATAAACCCATTTGCCAGGTATTGATCCAGGTATTGTCGAAGGTGAAGGTTCTCAGGCTCGGTGAGGGCATAAATTCTACTACAAGGAGGAGTAGATCCAGGTATCAGGTCTATCTGGCAGTCATAAGACCTATGAGGAGGTAGAGAGTTAGCCTGCTCCTTCCGGAAAACATCTTGGTATTCTAGGTATTCGGGAGGTAACTGGGGAGTCTCTGAAGAAATTGCTGCCAGTGCAACACCAGGTGGAGGGTGACACGTAGAGACACATTCTGGAAACTGGACCGTTCTTGCTCGCCAATCGATCAGAGGATTGTGTTTCTCTAACCAAGGTATTCCTAGAATAATCTGGAACTGAGGGGCCTTGATCACATCGAACACGATCTTTTCATGGTGTCCATCTTGACTTACTAGCGTCACCTCTTGAGTGGTATGCGTTACTGGCCCGGAGGCTATCTCCGTACCATCCACCGTAGTAATGACGTCCTTTACAGCCTTGGGACAAAGAGTTAGATTCATCCTCAAAACCATTTCATGATCCACATAATTGCCGATGGCACCGCTGTCGACGTAAGCTTCAATTGCATGTAATCGACCCGGATTATTAGGGCTAATGAGGACCATAGGTATCACGAAATGCGAGGTCACGGAACTGGTTTTCACGCTTGGCAAGAGGACCTCTATTCTTGTCGGGCGAGGTCGTTTCCCTGCTCAGAGTTTGTAACTGTGGTAACTGCAGCTCCTACTGCCTTCTTGGCAGGTTTCACCGGACAGTCTCGAAGAAAGTGCCCTGAGTTTCCGCAATATAGGCATAATTGCAACTGTTTTCTCCTTTCCCGCTCCCTTTGTGTTAGAGGACCTTTCAGACCCCCTATTTGCATGGGTTCCCCGGAGTCTACTCCTTTGGAAGGAGTGGGCGGTTTGGAAAATACTCGAGCATCAAACTTGGAACGATCGGCCTTCCTGTTCTGTAGTCTGTGATCTATTTGAACGACCAAGTCTATATAATCCGAACAGTCTTGTGGGGGATTCACTACTTGGGCTAAAACGTCTTTGAGCTCTCCACGTAGACCTCTATAAAACAGCGTAATCCTTTTGTCCTCAGGCCACTGAGTTTCCACTATTAGTCTATTGCAAGATGCAATATAAGCCAAAAGGTCTTGATTACCCTGTCGCAACGAAAGAAGCTCATTGTCCAAGGCCTGCCCCTGTGCATGTCTTGCGAACAGTTTTTCCATACTAAGCTGAAAGGCTTGAAAATCATGGAGAACCGGATCATCTTGATTAACTAGAGGGATCGACCAGTCTGCCGCATTGCCACTAAGGTACGAAAGTACAAAAGCTACTTTAGCTTGATCAGTTGGAAAGGCTGCTGGCCGGCATAAGAAGTGCAACCGGCACTGATTGATAAATACCGCAAACCTCTTTGGGTCACCAGAAAATCGTTCGGGCGGAGCCAGAGGTACATTCCCAGGTAGGTTGATCTGCACTGGATTCATAGAGGATGTTGAAGGAAGATTTGCCCCTGATGCGGGTAGCGGGGTCTGTCCGGCTTGTGACTGTAGCAATTGTCTAGCAAGATCATCTGTTCTCTCCTTGGAAATAATTAGTTCCCTTCTTAGAGCGTTCGTTTCCTGACGAGCTGCATGCACTTCTGCCCTTAGTTCCCCAAGTAACCGGGCTAGGTGGTCAGTATCCGAGGTTTCCATAGCGCCTGGGCGAGAGTTTTGCGGTAGGCTTTGCGTTCTGTAACGCTCACCTGATTCTCGCAGAGGCGCCGGTCTTGACTGGGCGACTACCGTATCTTCAAAGGTGATGTGCAGCACCCGGTTGGCTCTTTGGGCTGGACCTCTGTGCCCTGTATGCCTGACGTGCAGAGTAAGATGTCTGCAGATAGAAAATACGGGGTTAATGAACTGGGGTTATTGGGGTTTCCCTATCTCTTTCCTCTTCTCCTCTCCTGTAGACCCCCACAGGTTAACGCTCTCACCTTAGGTAAGTGAATGCCGAGCTCTCCATCTGCCTCGGGGCAGGGTGCTGTAACCAGTTTCTTCACTGGATAGGTAGCGCAGGCCTCTTGACTTCAGAGGACTGCTGTCCGTCGTTTACTGCACGAACGGTAAGTTTCGAGTAACTCAAATGTCTTTAAAGTCTTTAATAATGATGTCTCTTGTTTTGCAGGGTTCCGGCGATGGCGGATGACGGGCTGAAGTGAGTTGAAGATGGAGCCCGTGTGATGAATAGAAGCGCCTGGAAGCACGTAAGTAAGCGCTTGTTGCCAGCTTCACGAAGCGCTCTAACTGTCTTTTTATTTTGCAGGTACAAGTTCGGAGCGGCTGCAGGGTGCCGGGATACCCACTGGGTTAGATGTGGAAAGGAGTAATGGCACGTGAGTATTAAAGTTCCCCAATGTCTTTAAACGCACCTTGTTTTGTCTTTCAGATGCGAGATGCAGCGCCGACGGCCTACGGAGCGTGCGAAGGGTTGGTAAGCTTTTGTCTTTCAGATGCCGGAATGCAGTGTGAAGACCTCCGGAGCGCACGAAGAGTAGGTAAGCCTTTGCCTTTCAGATGCCGGAATGCTAACCTGTTCTTTCTTGTCTTTATAGGTGTTGCTGAAGACTGGATTCAGGATGGTAAGCCTTTTTCCTTATGCCCAGGACCGGATGCAGAAGACACGATGAGCGTTCTGCTGCAGAGGGTGCAGAATAACGCAAAGCAAGATTCATCCACCGTGTGTGGTTTAAATAGCCTCCTGTAGTGCTTAGATGTCTCCTTCCACAGCCACGCCTAAGTAAGAAAAGAGTTCCTGGTAAAAAAAGAGTTCCTGCCTTCCAGAAGAGTTCCAGTGTTCTGAATCTAGGGAGTGGCTCCAGCCCCACCCAACAGGAAAAGTAGTTCCAAACAGAAGAGGATCAGAGGCTCAACTGGCAGGCAAGTAAGCAGCATGGTCTGCTGCAGGTAAGTCCACCCAAGCATTATGAGCCCGGCGCTTCCAGCGCTGGGACTGGGCATATTTATGAGCCTGGTGCCACTGGCGCCAGGACTGGGTCCAAAAGGTCCCAATTGGGACTGGTTGGCACTCGGAACCTGGGTTATGGATCTGCTTCCAAGGGAGTTGGGAAAACCCTGACCTTTTGGAAGCAGAGATCATGACATTAGATTGAGCTGCCTCCCTTCTGCTATAAGCCCAAGTGGAATCGTACCCACTTTTAGGCAATCATCAATCTGGCTTCTGACTGGGCAGAGGCAGCAAAACTGCCCTCCTGTCCATAAAGAATTCCCTTTTTCAAAATAATCCATCATGGCCATTTGGGACTCCTGATGCTTCTCCACCTCTTTTCAGGATTTGACACCATTGACCACTCACTGTGTCTATACGCTTTAGAGAGGTGGTTATGGCATCCGACACTTCCGTTGAAAGGCTCTTGCCCTTTTTAAGCAGTTGTACATCCAGAATAAAATTGGTTCAACATATCTAAAATCTGGAATGTGTGGAATGTGGGGTTCCTCAAGGGTCTTGTATTTCCCTCATTCTTTTTAATATCTACATGAAGAATTCACATGATCTTCTGGTGGTTGTAGGTCATTTAGTCGAAAACCAAATGATCGAATGTCATTTGATCGAGAGTCAAATGGTTGAAAAAATAGTCGATTTTTTTTATTTATTTTTTTATGGGGGGGTTCCACCCACAACCCCCCTTTTTCTATGTTATTTTTTTTTACCAAACAAAACAAAAAAAATATATAAATAAATAAATAAATAAAAAAAATGCAACCATTTTTTTTTCGACCATTTGACTTTCGATCAAATGGTCATTCGATCTTTTATTTTCGACCATTTGACCGGACACCCTTCTGGTCCAACTTGGTGCAGCGTTCCAAAACTATGCAGATGATATTCAGTGTTCTGCCTAGATCAGGATCCTGACACCAATATCTTTCATATTCAATCTATATTGAAATGCATTGAATTTGAGATGGACCAAAATTGTCTTGGGCTAAACTATTATTATTTTTGATGCTGCTAAGAGAAATAAGGGCCTTCTTACTGAGCATCATTGTTCTATTGTGGCTAGAGCCCTAGTTGGATCCAGATGATACTACTGTAATAATTTGTATGCAGGGTCTATGCGCTATCCCTAAACTTCAGCTTTTGCAGAACTCCATGACCAGGATAGTAACCAACACAGCTTGATGTGCACATCTTACCCCTGTTCTCTGGAGACTACACTGGCTGCCAGTTAGGAGCAGAATACCTTTTAAACTGCTCACATTGGCTCACAGAGCTCTTTATGGTCCTTCAACACTATATACTAGATAACGCTACAAGTGGTTATCATTTTCTAGACCTCTACTATCCTCTACTTGTAATTCTATGTTTATGTTTTTAAATGCTCCAGAACCTTCCGACGATCTAGTGTTGTCCCAGCCACAAACCTTTGGAATTGTCTTCCACCCGCAGTCTCCGCAAGATTGCCAGTCTTTCCTTGTTTTGGAAAAAAGTTGAAAACCTTTCTTTGTGTACTACTATGGATTCTCTCTGTTTGCCCACAGCTATTGACTAGGTTAAGCATTGTGAAAAAAGTTGGTAGACCTGCCTTCTCACCGTGTGAAATAGAACATAGATCTGGCATTTGTGAATGGTTGTATTCTGCTCATCCTCCCTTTTTGTTATTGAACAATTAAAGATGTTTAAATATTTAGATTTACATTCATTCTTGTTGTTTACAAACCAACCTATTAGACTATTTTCCTGACATTGACATTGGTGATGAGTTAAATTGTCTAACAAATGTTTCATTTTTAAAATAATTAAATATGTTTTGCCTTAGTTCATGATGAACCTGAATATGAATTGGTACACCTATGAAAAACATCTTATAGACACATTTTTAGGACTCTTTATCAATGAATTAAATGAGCTCTTGAATATATTAAGTATATTTCCCTATTTTCTTATGAAATGTAAATAGTGCTTCTATCCAAAGCACTTTACATAGGACATATTTACATACATTCCTGTTGTTAGGCAATGAAAATTTGTACTCACTTCATCAATCTTGGATGGATGAAAGGCTGAGTCGAGCTAGCCGGGATTCGAACCTGACACCTGCAGATGAAACACAGATCACAGCAACGAGCGCTTAACCGACTGAGCCATCTTACTTCTGTTCTGTAATTTCAGATTGTAACACAAGTTGAACAAACAACTACAACAATGAACAAAGCAAAAACCTCATGCAAATCGAAATTAATTATTTGCAGTTAACAAATCGGTGCTCCTGAAGCACAGAAAAGAGTCTGGTTGGATAAAGGAGCCTAAACAGCCAATAA
This sequence comes from Ambystoma mexicanum, assembly GCF_040938575.1. Taxonomy (NCBI): domain Eukaryota; kingdom Metazoa; phylum Chordata; class Amphibia; order Caudata; family Ambystomatidae; genus Ambystoma; species Ambystoma mexicanum. The sequence goes on along the minus strand of NC_090924.1, from coordinate 827,159,118 downwards.
CTGTGTGTCAATGCTGAAGAAATTGAGAAGGTGTTATGGGCAGAACCACTACAGTGATTGAGTGAAATACTATTAAGTAAGGAAAAAAAATGTGTGAAGGGGATGGTTGGTGAAAAGCCGACCTGGATGGAAAGTGCAAAGAAAAGGTGAATCAGTCTAAGTTTGCAAATGGAGTGCATGAGAAAGAGCACCCAAACTTCAAGTCACACACTAGTCATATGATGGGTGGCATGCTTTGCCCACAGTGATGACTGCGAAGGCTGTACAGCAACGGTAGTTCTCCGTTTATGACTTCATTCACTCACCAGAGTGAGGCTCCTCTCAAGACATGACTCTGGATGATTACTGAACTACTACTAAATGCTGCCTAGAAAACGAAAGAACAGTTATTATACTGATGGGTACATCAACCTAACAGATGGTTAAGTCCACACACAAAAAAGGCACACTCTTGAGACCCAACTCCCTGTGTATTATTGACGCATTTCTTGTAGGCAAATGAAGATCACTTCTTTCTTGGTATTCTGCCTCATCCTATACCACAATGCACTTGCAACTGTGAAACGTTTCTGTAATACACATCTTTGGTGGCTATTGATGTTGGTCAAAATGATGAGCCAATCCCTTGTTGAGAAACAGAAGGATTTACGCAACAGGAGAATGAATTCCACAAAATACACCAAAATACACACGAGTTCACAAAGAATGTTCAGCCAGAATGAGTTTGCTCATCAGTATGCATCACTTATGATATGACACCAAAAAAGATGTAGATCTATGACAGATTGACATCTGGTGAAGGTGGGATAGCCTGAGTTTATTTTATTTTCAATTGAAAATTATACAGCTAATTCTACTTTTGATAGATCTAGAGTTTAGTTAGATCTGCTAATTGGATTCCACCTTCATAATGCTCCATGTCAAAACATATAATGCACACATATAACATGCTATGACCATCTCCTGACTTCCCCAGCAGTTGCCCTGAGGTGGTAGGAGAGCATGTTCACATTTCATTCCTGAACAAAGCTGCTGGAACTCAAAACAGAAGTGGCTTTGTAACTGTATGCACCTCTTGTTCAAAATACCATAATTGTGTACCCAAGCAGCCTGGTGGCAGATTCATAACTAAATGTAAACTGAGATTACACAAATATATAGCCACATGCATTTAGTTAATGTCAGTTTGGTGAACAATGACTCATTCATGATAGGAACACAAACAGGGTAAGCCCGCTTAACAGTGAGCTGACGACTCAGAGTATATATGGTGGCGTGCTGCAGAACTGGTATAGCAAGGTTCTACCCTTAACCTCAATTAGTATACAAATATAGGTTAATACTAGAAAAAAGTGGTTGCCAAGAGTTTTTCGATCATTTTCTAGTACAATTGACAATTGAATTTGTACACATTGGAAAATGTGTGTAATTTACATTTATTAGAATCTACTTTTCTGATCACAGCCGACACGTGTTTCGACACAAAGTCTTTCTCAAGGCTGATAATTGAACCCAAGTTTGTATACAATTACAGTTTCACCAATATGTGATCAAAACCAATATAAGAATACATGAAAATTAGAAATACATTCCAGGGTCAAGGTAGGGGAACAGACCAAAAAGCAAACAAACATATAGGAAAAACAACAATTTAAAATCGGATTACAAAAGAATATAGTTGTCTGTCAAAAATAAAACCATATATTTTCTTGCATCGCCGTGTCTGTTAGCATCAGTTGAATTTAACATTTGAAAGTTAGATATAGTATGGATTAGATGAAACACCTACATTATTGTATTTACCTTTTCCAGATAAATGCTGGAGAGATTAATTACTTTGCTCTTACTGCACCCATGCATTATCTGAAAAATCTGCATTTCTGGTCAGTGTTGTTAGTAATGAGAATGTGTCTTGCGGTTTTGCTATTTCTCACTGGTGAACATGAATACAGTGGTGATGTCCCAAGAAATTACCTCCATATGGTATATGATGAAAAACAAGCTGTGGAATCACCATCTGTAGTAGTTGGTGATAATATGTGTAGCCAAATAAATGGATAAATATATGTTAAAACCCTATGACATTCTGAGTTATGTCCTTCCTGGGGTTAGTAATGTACCCCGTTGTACACTTAGCCATTGATGAATAGGTTACGCTTTGCTGTTGCTAGATATTTGATTGGGCTAGTTTCCTAGAATCTTCTTTAGTGGCTGTGGAATTACCCAAGTATTTTAATTAGTGATTCTAATATGGGATCAGCTTTGACCTTTGAGAATGTGCTTCCATAACCTTACCTCTAGATACTCTAGTATTCATTCGATATCGATAGATTGGCATGTGAGTTTCTTCTTCTTCAGACGCGATATAAATTCCTGCAAATGCAGGAAAATCACTTGAGTATGCATGGCTATGAATTGTAGCTGCTTCAATTCACATTGTGCCTTTAATTTTTTCATATCTCATTATGCATCATTATATTGGTTTTGTCAATAATAATTATTTATTTATGTATTTATTTACGCATAGCCAACTTGGCTTTATATATACAACACGCAGGATAAAACACAATTAGCATCCACTTAAAAAAACATGTTGTATATGATAAGATATACTGTATTCTATGTTGATTTCGGTTTGTATTATATCTTGCATGCACTTGTTAGAATTTGATAAATAAAGATAATACATTTTTTAAAAAACAGGTTTATCCCTCCTCCCAAATTGTTCACAATTAATACACATTTCCACACTATTACATTAAAAAAATAAAATCCAATAAAAATTTAGTTACGATTTTAATTCATTCATTGTCTTAAAATATACCAAGTAATAGCTCATTTACAATTTCAATCCATTCTCAATAAAATGTAACCATGTAGAATATAACATTTAGATCATTTCTTTTAAGAAACATATGCCACAGCGCTTCCCTACCAAGGCAGTTCATTGTATTGTTATATGATTTCAGGTGTGAGTGCGTAAGCTGTTCCACACTCTCACACTGAAACAATATATGTTCAAGGAACTCTGTAACATTGTTGCCACATAATTGACATAGGCGATCAGTCCTAGCAATCACAATGAGAGCACCTTTTGTTTTCAGTACTTGGCTCACATTGAATTTTAACACTAGGTAGTGTCTTATCACACAGCTAACCTCTAATCTAATACATTCTATGGATAGTGTCTTTAGCATGCGGAAGAGAATGCAGAGGATTTCCAATTCAAATTTGAGCATTTCAGTTTTACAATTGTGTCCGCACGCTCCCATGCCATGCATTATTACAGGTTCAATCTTGGCTGTGTATAATTAATAGCAAGACAGTTTTCACAGAACAACCATCATTTTTAGCAAGGAATGCGCTAATAGTGTACATTATCTTCATGCACTTGCTTCTAGTTTCATTCCATTGCTCATTCCAGTTTAGTTTGTCATCGATGATGACATCTATATATTTATAATTCTTCACGCATTCAACCAGTATTTCATCATACTTCCACACAAAGCTATATCTTTTTTTCATTCCATTACCAGTAAAGACCATGATCTTTGTTTTGCCAATGTTTACTTTAAGGCCATTCAGTTTTGCATAGTGCAATAGAGCATGAAGCATGCTTTGAAGTCCCTTGGTTGTGTGGTCCAGCAAGAGCAGGTCATCAGCAAAGCCCAGCCAACTGATTTTAAGTGGCCCACTTTCACTGGATAATGATTCAGATTATCAAATACAGCTGCTAGATCACCAACGCACATATAAAATAGTGTGGCTTCCACTATGCATCCCTGTTTGACAACCCTACACGTGGGGATGGACTCAGATAATCTTCCCTGACCGTCCAAGCGTACCCTAATGCTAGCATTTTTATGAAGTAGCATTATCATTTGTAACAGTCCACAAGGAATATTCAAAGCAATGAGTTTACTCCATAATCTATGTATCATCAGTTTCGGAAGCTGCACTAAAATCGATATATAGGCCCTGTAGACTGATGTTTGGCGTCTAACTTGACAGCAGATACTAGGATCAGAAGATTATGTGTGGTAATGGAATTTACCCGAAACCCAATCTGATTCAGTGGAAGTATTCTGTTAGCCTGAATCCACTTCGTCAGTTAACGCAGCAAGATCTTTGCAAATATGTTGCCGGATATGTCCTGCATTGCAAGTAGCCTATAATTAGACTGAGTGGTCCGACAGCCCGTCTTATGGATCGGAAGAATATGACTCTCGCTCCAAGACTTGGGGAGTACTCCACATTCCCCAATGTGAATAAATAAGATATATAATGATTGGGCCCACATTCCAGAAGATTGTTTAATCATGCTGTTACAAGTTCCATCTGGCCCAGCTGCACAGGAGTTATTAAGTTTCTCTATGACCTTAGTGATACCCGCAATTGAATATGTACATGTCCATTTTTGAAACGACATCACTATTTCAGGCTCTAAGGGTAGCATGGCACCCAGTGTTAACTGGAAGTGCTTCTGCCACTCACTTTCTGGGACACTATTAATCGGGAGGCCTCTTGTGTTTGTGCCTCTGATTACCTTCCATACTCCTTTTGATTCTTGCATGCTCTGCGTTTTGGAGCCATACCTCTATTTCACACTTTCGTTAGTGCGCCCTAAGCCATCGACGGTATTCATTTTTCAACTTTTTTAATACATTCATTGTTTTCACTCGCAGAAAGCACATTTAAAGCAGGATAGATCACACTGGCTATATCTGACCTTAATTGTTTTTTGCAGCCATTATCCTTTTGTCATAGTTCTTCCCTTTCTTATACACACCATTCTAGCCTTCATGGGGGCTTGGGTACTTTCGTCTTTGTTGCACCGCCACTCCAATAGCCTTAATGATACTCATGACATTGTGAACCAAAAGAGAACTATCGCTGCTACTCCCATGAGTGTAGCACTGTATAAAAGTAGGTAAGAGATTCTCAGTGACCTGTTTAGCTGCCTTCCACAGTATGCGGTTAGCACCGTTGTTTACAAAGATGTCACCGTTTTGGTCGTAGATTTCAGGAGTCTCACTGTTAAATGCATTTTTAAGTAGGACGCACAAAGGCATGTTTGTTTACTATCAACTTGTCTCATCTCATTGGCAGCACTAGGGACATTTACCAATGTGATAGATTTAGCAGTGCTCACCAGACCCTCCACAACTGCACATTCAGACATCACAATGTTCAGTTGCGGGTTATCTTCACTGACAAGGCATTCGTTTTTACGTGAAATTGTTCTGATGGTAGACATGGCAGCTTGTGCTACTGCCTTTTTTCTGCATTTTCTTGTTTCTTTCCTAGGTATGTTTTCTCTCCGGAGGGCGGGGGGTTTAGTTCCATGGGTCGCTACCTCTATTTGTAATGTGTCACAGTCTAACCCTTTCTTCGTGTTATTGTGTTGGTACCCTGTTCCCTTACCGTTTTCCTCACTTGGTTGATATGTTCAAGCAATAAAAGGGATTGTATGTCTAATTTGTTCTCTAGGCGATCACATTTTTCTAGCAAAGAGTTTAGTAGATTTTTGAACGCATTAAACATATCATTGGAGCTCGTGCTCATATTCCTTACATTACTCATGCCACCCCCATATGGTTCTTCAGTATCTTCTACTTTAGAGTATGTTAAATGTTAAACATGGAGGGTGCCATCACTTGACATACATGTCTCCAAAGTTCCCCCAGCAATACCCCAAACCCATTCTCACTATTAGGGCCATTATGATGTGGTGTAGATATTGAAATATAATCTACTGTGTCACCGTATTCCACCAATGTCGCGTCAGTTGGTATCGTATTCTCTTCTCTATTTGACCTGTTTCCCTCCACATTATTAAATTCTCATCACCATAACTGGGGTTGACAGTATTATTCTCACACATTAAGGTGTCCATCTGATTATTTACATTTGCGAGCCCTTGAGGTATAATAGACTCAGTAGTGTTCTCAACAGAGTACTCAATGATACACATTGAGCTCTCCTCCGCCCCATCAGAATCGGTTCCATGTGTTAAAATCGTGGCAAAAATTGTTGTTTACACAAAAGATCGTGGCAAAAAGGCTTTGGTTTTGCCACCGCAATCCATGTAATGGATGCGTGGGACACCCCCGCAATCCCGGACCCATAATACTATTTAAGGGGAGCGGGAGACACCCCTGCAACTCTGCTCCCCTTAAATGGTATAATGGGGTACACCTTTACCAGGTCAAAGCTTTTGCTGCCTCCTTCTCACCCCCTCCTCCACCTCAGGCTGACTCTCACCCTGACTCAGCTCTTTCCCTGCTCTACTCCTCTATTACTGCCACCCTTGACGCTCTTGCCCCTGTCATGAGGATCCGCCTTAAGCCCAAAGCTAAGTGCAACACTTGGTTTGACTCCGACCTATTCTCACTTAAACGTAAGTGTAGGGCGGCTTTGAGGAAATGGAGGGCCTCTTGCTCATCCCCAGACAAACTGGCCTGTCGCCTGCTCCAAAGGCAATATCGCCTTTCTGTACGAACCAAGAAGCGAGCTCATATTCAAGCCCGTGTTTCTGCAGCCTCTAACAACTCGGCCAAACTCTTTAAAATCTGCAAGGAGCTGGCCAACCCTGCCGCAGTATCCACCTCTCCTCTCGCCTCTCAAGCCCTATGCAATGACCTTGCCTCACACTTCATCTGTAAAACTAAGGACATCTTGTCCACACTCTCCTCCTCTCCTTCTCCCCTCCCCTTCCCTCCTCTGCCTGCTGATCCTCCCTCAGATTCTCCTCCTCCCTCTTTCTCCTCCTTTCCTCTTTTCTCCCCAGATGAGGTTGCCAGACAAGTCTGATCAATCAAAAGCCTCATCTAAACAGGTTCATCCCTGTTCCTCTAAAACCATTAAGGACCATATTGACACCCTTGCACCTGCCCTTGCAGACCTCTGCAACCTCTCCTTTGCCTCTGGTTCTTTCCCCTCCTCTTGGAAACACTCCACTGTGCATCCTCTACTCAAGAAACCTTCAGCGCATCCCTCCTGTCCACCTAACTATTGCCCCATTTCCATCACTGCCTTTCTGTGTAAGCTCCTAGAAAAGCTTGCAATCTTTCATCTCAACTTTCATTCTGACTCTGTCGGCTCACTTCATGACCACCAATCTGGCTGCAGAGCTTCCAGAAGTACGGGAACTGCTCTCCTGAACATCCGTGGAGATCTGCTCTCCAACCTTGACTCTAACATTCCCTCTGTCCTTATCTTACTTGATCTCTCCTCCGCCTTCGATACGGTCAATCATACCATCCTGCTCAACCGTCTCCGTGACAACCTTGGCATCATTGATCGGGATCTGGCTTGGCTTACCTCCTTCCTCTCTGATCGACCCTCCTAGGTACAACTTGGATCCTTCCTCTCCTCTATCTCCCTCTCTACCTGTGGTGTTCCCAGGGGTCTAATCTCTCGGCCCTGGCTTTTCAACCAATACTTGGCAACCCTTGCCTACTGCATTTCCATCTTCTGCTCCAACTTCCAATGCTATGCTGACGACACACAACTCATTTTCAGGCTTCCCTCTGCCACCTCCTCTCCCTCCCTCATCTCTGACTGTCTAATCACCATTCAAAACTGGTGCGCTGCCAACGATCTCTGTCTAAATGCAAATAAAACTGAGATCCTCCTCATCAGCACACCCTCTCCTTCCTTCCCCCTTACTCTCTGGCCTGCCTCCCTCAGCCCTCCTCCTGCCCCTACCTGCGAAGCAAAGAACCTCGGGGTTATCTTTGATTCCACACTATCCTTCTCTTCACACATCTCTGAAGTCTCAAAAAAATCCAACTTCTTACTACACTTGCTCAGAGGAACCTTTCCCTTCCTCCCCTTCCCACAGAAACTCACTGTCTCCCAGGCTCTGATCCTCTCTAAGCTGGACTACTGCAACAGCCTCTTTCTAAAGCTACCTGCATCCACCCTCCACCCTCTACAGCTAATCCAGAACAGAACTGCGAGACTTGTCCTTGGCCTCAAGCCCTGGGATCGAATCTCTTCAGCACTGAAATTCCTCCATTGGCTCCCAGTGGATGCAAGGATTAAATTCAAAACCCTTTGCATTGTCCACAAGGCTTTCTGGGGCCTGGGTCCAAAATACCTTCAACTATCCCTCCGTAAATACCTCCCTTCCCGAGCCCTTCGCTCCTCTACCTCTAACTCCCTCAGGGTCAGCCGTTTTTCTACGAAAAGTGCAGGGGGCAGATCTCTGTCCTCGGCCAGAGCCTCCCTTTGGAATGGCCTCCCTGCCACCCTGAAACTGGAGGAAAACCATCCACAATTTCGGAAGCTCCTTAAGACCTTCCTCTTCACATCTGCCTTTGCCACTCTCCTCCCCTGTTGATCTGCCTTCTCTTCTGAGCTTTGCCTCACCTGCCAACGGGGCCCCCTTGACTCAGTTACCTGCCCTCCCGGACATCCTCCGGCACTGTCTCCTGGCCACCCTTGCACTGGGACCTGTTATCTGTACTCTTACAGGTCCCCCCACTCTTCTCCTGCACTTACCAGATCCCTATCGGACTTGCCCTGCACTGCCCCCTTCACGGGCTGCACCAATCATTGCTCTTATCACTTTATTTATTCACTTATTTTATCCACTAACTCATAGTTTTCCTATGCCTTGCACTTCCTTCCCCCCTCCCTTTTTCCTTTGCACTTTTCCTCCTTACCCTATCTCATGCACTTGCGCGTTCTCAATGTCATTGGGCCTAGTAACATTGTTTTGTTTTTGTTTTTCTCCCCTGCTCCTCCTCCCTTTGCCTGGTCGCGCTCTGAAACACCTGTGTATGGGCGCGATATAAATAAAATATCATATCATATCATATGATAAATCACAGCATTCTTTCAGGGATTTTTTGTGCATACAACTTTTTTGCTGCAATTTTATTACTGCATAACCCAGAATCTACATGAATCTGTGAATGAGTCACCAGTTGTTTCAGCTCTGAGTTCACATTCAGATTACTCTCATTTTCCTCCACGTGTGTTTCATCAGTTATAACAACCTCACCCATTGGGTCTATTAGTTAAGTATTTTCTTGGTGAACAATCAAACAAGTCTGGTCAGATATATTTATTTCTTCTGGGTTAAGAGCCTGCGAAGGACTAATGACACAGCTAATTAGCTTCGTGCCCAGGCAGCTCAGAGACAGAGACTATTTAGATCATCTACGATCTCTTTCACAGCACATTCTTCCTGTATTGCACTTAAAGTGCTTAAACCGCTCATTTTGGGAAAATATATAGTCATTTTCTTAGTTTTCGCTACAGTCCGGGGTTTGGAGATAATTCTTTGGATGCATGTTCTATGGCAGAATCAGGATATTGTAGGTTCCTGAGGCTGCATAGCTAAGTCTAAGGCTATTTGTTCTGTGGGAGGATTAATATTGGGAGGTTGATTCACTTTCAGAGGATGTGGAGTTGCCATGGTTACATCTGTGGGCTCAGCAGTCCCCTACCTGGGTGGTGGATTCATTATATGAGTGCCGCTCACCCGCTTCCGCTTGCCGAAAGCGACTCCCCAAATCCACATTATACCAGCCACCAAGAACCCACCACTACCTCTAGGAGACAAAATGACGATATATCAAATAGAATGGCACAGGGTACAGTGAGCTCTGTATGGATCTGGGCTTCACCCATACACAGAATGGCAAAAACTGGCAAAGCCTTACAGTTGCATCATTCTCAACAACAAATCAGTTCCAACACGTCACTCACCAGATAGGGCAGGAATCCTACTCCCAATTTCTCAGTCCTCAAACCCACAGACCCAGGGGACCAAGCGACCAGGGAACAGCGACCAGCACTTATCAAGGCACTTGGCAAATGCTCCCCACAAATGCGCATGGTCAGGACCTTAAGTACTTCCAGTTATGGAGTGGAGCCAACCTAGCGAGGGTAAGTAGAATAGAAGTGTAAGGCGGAACAAGAGGAGAAGTATCAGGGGGATGAAAGAGGAGAGTTCAATAATCAACCTCCAGTAAGTGACGCCGGGGTGGCAGGCTCTAAGTAACTGCAAATAGGCATGGCACTAAAGGGTTGCACATACAGTCCAAAATGCGTGGTGGGCTCGGAGGCAGTGCATGGGGCTACTGGTCATGAGGGGACCTGGTCCCAATAAGGTTTACAGGGTAGCTGGTTAACCAGTAAGTGCAGCAGAATGAGAACATCAGTAGGATAGAGAGACAGAAAGCAGAGGCGTAAATGAAAGCCTTCAATTGCTTCCAGAACGAGGTGTTCCTGCTCAAGTTTCAGAGAGGCAGTGAAGCTGTTCCAGATGGAGGCATAAGCCAAGGAGAGAAATCTACCCCCATCCACTCTCTACCCCGAGAAGCATCTAACCCTCAGAGAGTTGGAGGTGGATGAGCGGAGGGCTCAAGAAGAAAAATGCTTAGGAAGATAAAGTTGCATGTAGTGTGGTCCTTGGCCCCAGAAAACCTTGTGAACACTGCAGAAGGTCTTGAACTTGATCCTTGCAGCTACTAATTGGAGCCAGTGTAGAGATTTCAGGACTGGGGATATATGATCCCTTGGCTTAAGGCCAGGGACAAGTCTTGCAGTCCTGTACTGGATACGTTGCACAGGGCAAAGAGTAGAGGCAGAAAGATTTAGAAAGAGGCTGTTACACTAGTCCAGGGCTCTTGAGACATTGAGACAGTGAGCTTCTGGGAAAAAAGTGACAAAAGGAAGAATACCTCTCAGTAGGTGCAGCTGGGAGTGGGACTTCTTAGAGAAGTCTGTAATGTGAGGACAGAAGGAGAGGGTGGAGTCGGAGACGACACCAAGGTTTTTTTCCTCATTAGAAGATGCAGGTATAGGACCCAAAGAGGGCAGCCGTAGTGAAAGAGGGAAAGCAGTAGCAGGCGTCCAATAAGAATGATCTCAGTCTTACTGGCATTAAGGTAGACATTGTTGGAGGCATATCATTCGCGAATCACAGATGCACAGTCAGGAATAAGCGAGAGAGGAGAGGATGCAGCTGAAAGATTGAAGGAGAGTGGAGTGTCATCTGCATAATACTGAAAGTTACAAAATAATGTAGCGATAAGGTGCACTAGAGGTGCCAAGTAAAGGTTGAAGAGCCATGGTGAGATATGCAGTCCCTGGTCTTGAGACCAAGGATGAATCTAGCCGCCTTATTTGAAATTATCTGGAGGGGGGCGAGAGAAAAAATGGGTAGAGGAAGAGGCTGTTGCAATAGTACAACCTATCAAGTACCAGAGCTCTACAGATGTTGAGCTTCCAGGTAAAAGTGAGGGGGGGTGGATGAGTCTTCAAAGGGGGGTCTCTAGACACCGGGACTGTGGTGGTCATTTGGACAATAGTCACAGTGTGTAAGATGCCTTTGAGGTGCACATGATGTTCCTCACCTTGAACGTGTATGAGGATGGCGCAAGCACGCTAGGACTGGAGCAATGTTCAAGGGACACATACATATGTTAACTGCAGGAACAGGGTCTTCAAAGTGGAGTCTGGAGACACTGGGACTGCGGTGGCCATGTGGACAAAAGTCACAGTGTGTAAGATGCCTTTGAGATGCACACAGTGTTCCGCACCTTGAGCATCCCCATCCACCCAGCCCCCTTGCGAGTGCACGATCACGGGTGCCAAATGCCATTTATACTGGAGAGGGTTATATGAGGATGAGGGGAGAGCTATAGGTCAATGCAAGTGTTATTGCACACCAATATGTACCAATACTCTTATATGTTTGGATGTGTACTGCACTTACAAAACTTTCTCGCAACTGTTAAGCTTGAATCATTTTTTATATTTGTATTTAGTTTGGTAAGGTGGATATCAATGACACTACAAATTATACTGCTGTGGTTGAGGTACTGGCTGCATCAATCCATGGTATTGTCTGCTGTCACAGGGGAATTCATCACAAATGGCCTGATCCACACAGGCAGGTATTACTCTTTGGATGCAAAATCACAGTCCTCCATGTATCCACCATGTAAATGCAGGATATGCCACAAACCTGCACCACCTGTGTAACACATACAAACATAAATTACTGGAATGAAGGCAATAATTGCATTTTTTTATTTGCACTACCTTGTAAAATGTACAGCATTGTTTTAATTTATAAAGCACCTTTTCATACAATGTATTGACAGTACCTGTGTTTTGCGAGCCACAAACAGAACTCTCTGTCTATTTAAATTCAGTAACACAAATGGGGTAAATTGTTATGCTAATGTAACCATGATTCTTCTCTTTCAATTGCCACCAATTAATCACAACATTTGCTTAAGCAACTCGGAACAGTTGTGTTTGCAAATGCTCATCTTTCACATAAATGCCACAAATAATACTGACAACACTTACAGTGTCTCAGGTACAAAGCAACAATTGGACTACTGTGCAGGGATGGTAAAATTTACCATAAATATACACGAAGATCCACAAGAATTCCTAATGTACTTACTACAATTACTGGAAACCAATATCATCCCTATAAATGAAATCTTCCAGATTTCATACACTTGCAACCATCCCTAATGAACAATTTGTATATGTATCCATACCAAATTCTGAATCCATTCCATGTCAGCAGCTTTGGTACAATGCAAATCATCACATATTATGCCCTTTTTGCAATTCACACAATTGTTCCACCATACAAATAAACTCACATAGCCAAAATGTTATACTAATGCTTCTAAGGTACAATGCACATGATACTGTAGAGGAAGAGCCAAATAGCCCTACCAGAAGCTCCACCCCCATGTTGCCTATATTTTAGGAACCAGAAATTGCAACATGCGCAGTACCAGTGAGGATGCCTATACCGCAAAGAATCCTTGAGAAAAGGTATCCATTGAGAAAACCCTATATGCATTAACGAAGAAATAATGGTCTTCTGGAAAAAGTCCAGGAAGAAGTGTGAAAATGAATGGGAAAGAAGACTGGTGACATCATATGAAGCAGAATTGACGCACCCAGATAGACACAAATGAAGAAGGAATATAAACATTCTATAGGATCTAAGGATGAAGTATCGAAGTAAAGAAACATTTCGGGATCGAAATGTAGATTGCTTATGCGAAGAAACACTGAAGAAAATGCAGTCATTATACAATTGTACAGTTGCTGTAATGCGACTAGACAAAGTAATCCTGAGGCTGGCTATGTAGTAAATAGATTGCGGCATGCGCCAATGTATATTCATAGGAATGTATAGAATCTGGATGTTCCACAATGCACTTTAGCAAACTTAACCCTGTGAATGGAAAGGGATTGTAAGGTGGCGCAGTTGAAAACAGCTGATGTCGAAGGAGAATTCAAGAAAGGCTGGCTGGCCCAGTATCAAGAGTCGGGCCAGCGTGAGCCTGGTTATCTGTCACAAAACTACATGAACGTGAGAAAGAAACAAACTCCTGTTGAGGTATAATGGAAAAAACACTGAAGGTGCCAAGAGTTCATCATTTAATAGTATGTCATGCAATGAAGAGCTCGAAAATGTGGTCTCCAGTCACATGGTCAGATGGAAATAGAGTGTGGGTCAAGCTACACCGAAACCAGAAGATAAGACCATGCCATACGCCCTTCTATTCTCAGGCACAGTGAGCTTCTACAAGGCCGAGTTGAATGGTAGACCGCAGGAGTGATGATGGATGAAGGCTCATTGGGAGGGTAGGCCTGACCAGGCCAACCCTCCCAGCACCTGGGATAACCAGCTTGCGTGCTGCTAGCAAGTGGAATATTCCAGAAGGGTACAAGCGTGCCAACCAATTATAGAGGGCCACGTATTTAGGAGCCCTGTAGTTTGTGAAGTCAATAGGGTGTTGTGTATTAGTATGACACAGAAGATAACTTGCACTTGTGGTGGGCTTAATTGTCCACCTGATCTTAGAGACCCAATCACAACTCTGGTCAGTATGGAACATATACTTAGATGTTCCTTTTAAGCCTATCAAATCCCTTAGTAGTTTTTCTTAGTTTGCCACGTAGGATGACGTCCGTAGTGATACATTTTTAGTATAAGAATGCTGTTTTTTCATGTGATGCTCTGAGAGAAATTGAACGAACATTCGTTGATGTCCGTTTGCAACTTCCTGAGTCGGTCTGATTATTGATGTATGAGTAAGTTCTGCATCCCCATCCATCTCTAAGTATTGCTACCTCATCTTAAAGGGCCCCAGGTCCCGGGGTTCAATACCAAAAATAACTGTAAGCTTACAAGCTACACACACGGCACAATATCTCTTAGAAAGACTACCTTCACAACAGTAGGCATAGTATACCACACTGGTGCCATAACAATTTCAGGGCACTGCGCTGCATACATCAAAAGAAATATGTGGTTGGTTTCAATTTAACAATATCTCTGTTACTCCAAAACATAGGTTACCAGCACATTTAACAAATGCCTAATTACTATTCCTTCAACCCAAATTCTGTCACTAAACTATAACACAATGAACAATTAGAATACACCAACAGATATTTAACTACATCCATAATACTACAATAGTACTTTTCAAAGTCAATCTAGTTAGAATACGCCAACAGGTATTTAACTACTCGAAAAATACCCTTCATTCCAAAACACTTAAAATACTCTCAATTCTTAAACGACAAAACATCTTCTAAACCCTAATGGAGTTAGAATACACCAGCAGGTACCTAAGGACTTCAAGCATGGCCTTAATCACAACATACATCAAACAAACATACTATCACCCTTACACTCATAACTTTAATGGATTTTTTATTCCCAATGACCCAATGATTATTTAATGTCAAGACAAAAGCAGTGTGTCATACACTAATGTTGTACCAAACATAGTACTTAGAATGCAGTGTTTGTGAGGGTCTAGAACAAAAATGTATACGTAAAATTGTATGCGGCTTTTAAACTATCCTGCTTAACAAATTGCACTGTTTTTTCCCAGAGAATAAACCAGAGATTCCAGCTTTATAACGCTATAAACCTATGTAACCATAGCAATTACTATACAGATATTACTACTGTGGTGGTTGTGGACTGGCCACTGGCTCAACCACCACAATACAATTAACTATATAACAAGTATGTACCATACACCACCAACTAATAAAACTTACCCTAATCCCATGCAATCAAACCTATAGAAACAACTCCATATCATCTTTATTCCACTGCCCTACCCTTTCCAAACCCTCTTTCACCCACTAAATAACTCTACATTTCTAAAGCTTTTCGTTCACGGCGCTGACCGGGGACTATTGCGGTGTCCGCTGACCACTACAACATCTGCCCATTCTTTTTCCAACTACAAAAACAGTCTCATATTATCTTTTTTCCACTCCCCCACCCTTTCCAGCCCCTCTTTCCACCACCAAATAACCCAAAATGCGTTTTCCAGACGTTTCCCCCAGCTTGCGGTCTGCAGATCCAACATGGTGGGTGTTTCCAAAAATATGATGCACCTTGTGCTTTTCACCATCCAATCAGCGGGTGCGTCCAATCTGCGGACATCACACTGCCCCCTGGACCAATCAGAGGCCTGTCTGCAGACCGAACAGGGAAGTGATTCCACCGACCGAACCCAGATATCACTAATTATTTTGTGTCTGCTTTTGGTTGTTTTAAAAACAAAATACTGGACGGATTTATACCAAGCCACCACTCCTGCCTCAAATTTGGTGAAAATCCATCCAGCAGTTTGGACTGTAGACGTGAGCAAATTTATTTTGCCATTTCGTCTGTGACAAAAACCACACATTTTGGGCCCACCCTGCAACTTTGCCTCCCAACCTTGATGAAACCTCACCAAACTTCACAAAATCAATCTGACGGGCCATATACTTTTTCTGCTAAGTTTCAAGAGGATTTGTCCTGGGGGGGCGAAGTTATAAGCTGCCCAAAAAGTGCTCTTTCTATGGGTTGAGCACCTTAACCATAACTACAGGGCCGCTACCGCAGTCCCTATAATATATTCGTGGATGCACATTTTTATTTTTATTTTGGTGCAACAGTACTATTGGTGTTTTGCTGGATTCTTTATCAGTTTACACTCTTCCTGCAGAGTGTAGCCTGCCTTTGGCCTGCATTACCACATAATGTGAGGGGGTATACCTGTGAGGCTTTGCCTGTTTCCCCTTTATGATTGAGATTACGGCTTGTTTAGCAGGAGTGTTGGCTAAGTGGGCAATTGAGGAAGTAATCATCCCTGTACTTCTGTAGAGTAGTAGTCATTTCATCACAATACCGCAGACTGAATCATACAAACAGTGGTGGACTGCCTGATAGGGAACTCTGGAGATTTCCCAGTAGACCTCTGCACCCTGCACCTCTTTTGTGTGGTAGCCTATTTTATTTCCACATTTTGTCATAGGAAATGGGTTGAGCTTGCTGAAAATGTGTAAAATGGCACCACTTTGAACAATATTTCCAGGGCCACTTTTGCTTCCCTGTCCACCCCTGCATTCAGATTGAGCATTTACAAATTCAGGCACATGTTCAGCATGTTAGACCAACCCTCTTGTGCATTAAACATATGCAGATTATCAAGATAGAGCCCAGCAAGCGAGTATTGGATACTAGTTGTATCCAGTCTACCATCTGCTGATCTAGCGCTCTCTATCCCCCCTCTCACATTCTCTCTCTGCTCTCTTTTTTTCTGCTCTCTTTCTTTCTCACTCTCTATCTGTTTCTCGCTCTCTCTGTCTCATCCTATGTCTTTTTCACTTTGGGTGAGAGTTGCATAGTCAGGTGCGTGTTTGCTAGAACCACTCCATTTGGCATACATCAATTTACACACATGACATTTGGATTGTTCTCTTTGGCCACAGTGTTCCAGAGAATTATGCATTCCTTATTGCAAAAATTGGAAATGTTATATTTTCAAGACAACATTTTTTAGTATGTAGAAGGTGAACAAACCCATAGCCAGTTGTTGAGAGAAGTGTTAGTGATCTGCAAAGTGATGGGGTGAAACTCAGACATGACAATTACAAAATTGAAACACAAGCAAATGAATAATTGGGTTACACGATTTCACCAAATAGCATCAAACTCAAGAATAATCAGTTAAAAATCATAGTTGATGCCCCATTGCAAAACAACAAAGATGAACTACAGTCATTTTTAGGTTTGGCTGAATACTACGGCAACTTTGTACCACAATTTACAGCAATGACAGCAAACATAATACAAGAGAATACAACAAACTGACCCCCACAAAACCCCATTAATTATCCCTAACCCTTGCTCAAAGCAGAGGTAGGAATGCCTGAAAGAAGGAAGCACTGGACAAAGATGGGAAATGGAAAGTCTGAAGGGTGCAAACAGGGCAGTGCTTGATTATTCAGACCGGTTTGCTTTAGACCCTAGGAAATTACAAGGGTACATTTAGGCATGTAGGTCATCCATATTGTACAATATAAAAACAAATGTATCACTGGTTGGTTTCTTTTGTTGTCATTCCTCAAATAATGCTAGAAAACACCTTTCAGCCAATTAACATTCAACACTTGTACATTGCTAATTTTTAAGATTTCTAATGCCATTTTTCATGCAACAGCAAAACCGCCCTTCCCCAAATTGTTCATATATACATGGAATGCGTGTTTATATACGGATTTCCTTAATTTAGGATGAATTTACATCATCTTTTTTTCTACTCATTTAGACTTAATTTCAGAATTAAAAAATCAGTGTTCTACTTACTAGTGTTTTTTTTCTTAATGCAGTATACATTGCCTTTAATAAAAAGCCCAATGTTTTATTTGTCCTGATTTTTCTTGAGTGTTTTCATGCTGGTATTCCCTAAACGTATGAAAAATGTTGCTTTAGCTGCTTGCTCACAAAATAGCAGGTAGTAGCATGTGTTCTGACCAAGTTATCGGTGCCCATCTTACTTTGGGGACCATTCTAAGCTCATGATCAAAAGAGCGTGGATATACAACATTCTCCCCTCCAGATTCCAGCACCGCCATTCTGAAGTGGGTATTGGAGGAGAGATGTTGCGGTTTCCAGCAGCAAAAGCTGCCAAAATCTCTCGGTGTGGGGGAAACATGTGCCCCAGTGTCATTGCAAGCATTTCTGAAAAGACTGCCACTTTTAAAATTTAAGAATGTTTCCTTAATTTTCATTACACTATAAAAGTGGTGTGGTAGTCTAAGAAATGATGTATTTATAAAGAGGAAAAGTGTGCAGTGGAGTTTAATGGCACCTCAAAAACGGTGCTGCTCTGAGGAGAATCCCCTCCATGTGCCTACTCTGGATTCCTGATGGTTACTATGGCTGTTGTCAAATCATACATCAGGTACATGCAAAATTGGAGGCTTTCATGTCCCTGCACCACATTCTTTCTTCATCAGAATATGGTGTTTGTAAGTAAAGTGTTCCTCCTTCATGGAAGAACACTTTTGCATGCACTCACACATGCATGCGCAAACCTTTGCACGCACCTTAAAATCGACCCCTCAGTCGTGTAGAAGATCCTGTGGGTTTGTGTGACTCAACATATGAACCATTGTGTAGATTCTGAAGCAAGGAAACATCCATCAGTAAAGTGGGGTGAATTGTGCAGAAAAATTAAGTGCCCAGATACTAAAATCAACCATGAGTATTGATTAAATGGAGCTTACGCCCATTTGCATTATGTGTTCATTTATGTATTTTCACAGTTGTAATGTGCTTCGTCCCATAAGTGGTCCCAAAGAACACACTTGTAAAGATAATCAACCTGAAATTAACATATGACTCAATGACTGTCCGCATTCAAGGGGAACCCTAAAATGATCGCCGGTTCGTTCACTTCATCAAGTAATGTAACATTTGCCACTCTGAATATGGGTTGTTATGATCTTATTGGATGCTGCATCCTTACAATTCAATATTTAAACATAGCTTTCTTTATAGGACTTCTAAGAAAAACACATGACAATCACCCTTGACGACAGGGTGACCTTCTACTGACAACAAGACTGATCCAACAAGAACCATCCATCACAGCATCAGCTCTAACTTATTTTGAGGAAGAGAACATTACAAGGGTGCAGCAGTGGGCAATCAAAAGGGGAAGGATGTCTGGCATATAGTACCATTGAGGATCACAATACAAATGAAAAGGAAATGGAAATATAATTAATCTGGCAGTAAACCATTAACCATTCATCTGCAGACTCGAACTCTGCCAGTGCAGGACGAAGTGCCAGAACACAGGCCTTTGTGTCTAGGCCCTAAGACTCTGGAACATCCTCTACATCAACACCAGGCGTGCCCACTCTCATATATATTTCAGGAAGGAGCTCAAGATACTCCTCTTCATGGAATGTCTCTTCCTTGACATCTAGGTTCCACACACCCTCCACTCTGAACCAAATCGAGAATGGATTTGCTTAGCTATCCCTTACTGTCAAAGAACCTGAACCATGCTATGAAGAATTCCAACTGTCTTTATGTGAGTACAGATGTGTTGTGTCCTTCTGCGTGCTGTTTCTCTTTTTTTTATCTTACATGGAGCCCAAAACTGTTAAACTCTCAATTTCTGTGAAATGGGTAACCCATAATTCAGGCACTCCCTACCCTAATATTGTAAGGGGTGCCCTGCATCTACTGAAGCGTCTACCTAGTTTTCGTTAATTAAAAAAAATAGGTGGACACATAGTTGTAGGGTATACATGAAATAAAATGTCTTAAGTGTCATCAGGAGGAAACCATTTTCTTCTCTGGCTGAACTCCACTTTGATTCTACCTTGTTGTGTCGTGACATTACAGTTCAGTGGCCTGAACCTTGTAAGAGGATTCAATTCGGCACTACAGCCAAGTTAACGCCTAGTCTATGATACTGAATGAAAACCCTTATTGATATATCTTTAGGTCCAGTTCATGCGTTCTGGATGACTACCCTTGTATAACACCCCTCTCTTGGAATCCCCCTGACCCCACTGAGCCAAGAAGTAGTTCTGTTTTGCAAGTTTAAAAGGTTTATTTGATAAATTAAAATATAGATATCACACTTTATAATAAATTAATAATTGAATATCACACTTTATCTGATATGGGAAATATTAACAACGGAGAATCTGGCACTAGCACACTTCTTTATAATGACTAATGAGTGGACATGAAATGAATAAGGTAGCACACTGGTAAATGGTACAACAGAAAAAGGTGGTAAAGAATGCTTTATGTAGTTCAAATGGATATAATGTTGAATAAAAATGCAATACAGAAAATACTCAATATGATTTCAACAGACAATGTAATCACTTTTCTCTGGCAAGCCCTTCCCCCCCTTTTTATGCAATGCAAGGAATGGAAGGAAGCACACAGTTCTCAGAAATGCAATCAACTGTAATTCAGTTCACCCCAGCAAGCTTAAACAACAGAAAACAGATAGGAGTTTTGAAATCACAGGCCCAAACTGCTTTGATATGTGCTGGCAATGAATGAGAAATATGCTAAATTTGCTTTTAATTCCCCTTTAGAGGTTCAGGATGAGTGGTATCTAGTTAATATTAGTCCAGGCTCACACTAGCAATGATGCCGGAATGATTATCAGGTCAAACGAATTTCTAGCAAATGGAAATCAGCATCAGCAGTTTTTTTACATGTGAAGAGATTGCAAATCGCGGCAAAATTCGCGGGTGCGTGTTCCGCGATTGCGGTAAAACTATAAGGGGTAGGGATGTGGTTCTAGGTTCCTAGGAAAGCCTGGGATCTCAGCTTCCAAATAAAAGTTATTGCAAGTCTCTAACCCAAACGGTTGCGGAGATATGAGCAATTTAGTAAAGGTCGTTTTTGGTTTTGTAAATTTTAAACGCACACTTTTTCAAAATGACAAGTGACAAATTTTTGCAGCTAGAATGACAGGTGACAGCTAGGAGGCAGTTCTACTTGGGTTAAATAAATTGAATTAGATGAATTCAACTAAGAGATGTGTTCTGAGTTTGCTAAGTACTCACAAGAGATTTTGAACAGGAAAGCGACTTGTCACGATCTGGTCAACAGTCTGGTCAGGTCTTTCCGGGTTCTGCTCACAGCGCCTGGTCTGGTCTCTCTGCTAGGCACAGCACTGCTTTCTCTCTGGGTTCTGCTCACAGCTAGGCACAGCACTGCTTTCCCTCTGGTCTGGGTTTTGAAGTCTCTAGTTTGGCTTTCAGGAGGTTGATGAATTTGAAGTCTGGATCTCGGGATGTTGTCTGGTCCAGCAAAGTGCGCTGCAGCAAATGGAATTTTAGGTCCCTACCTAAGTTTCAGTGGTCCATTTATATGTTCTCCAAGTGGGTGTGTGTGTCGCATCACTAGCCTTGCCCCTCTCCACTTTCCATTGGTCCAGCTTTCATCCCTTACTTGATTGGGGGAATGAAATGAAGTGTCATCATGATGAGGTCTGTTTATGATACAGAGAACCCACCCCTTTCAACTTTATACACAATCTATATCTGACCTAAAAACATATTTGCACAGGTACACATTTGATTAAAATCACATATACATGGTGTGGCTGAATTTAGCCATGTCTCTGTCCAAATGTGTTCATCCTCGGAGCTTGCATTCAAAAACGGCCACTTCTAGCACTTATTCATGTGCTGCACAACATTGGATCTTCATTAAATTTTACACAACTGTTCCTCACATATCTACCCACATACCAATGCATTTTCGTTTGTCTAGCTGAAACAGGGAGTCTGTAATATTAATAAACAATGGGGTTTTGCCCCAGAACATCACTCAAATTCGAGTTTGGCCTTGAATGAAAGGTACATTTTCTTAATTAAAGCTCTCAAAGTTATACATTTCTGTCATTTGATTACAAAGAGTTATCAGTGTTTTTGTAAAATATATATTTTCTTTTCAATTCAATCCTCAGAGTGTTGAGGTCCGCCTCCAAGACTTGGGTGGGTCAGTCCTCTGGGCAGGCAGGGCTTTGTTGACATTAAACAGTTCAGAATTAACATATTCCTTTCAGAGGAAAGGGTCCTTTGTGTGGTCTCTGGGAAGCTCCCAGCCAGTCTGCCTTCTATCAATCAAGAGGTCATGTGAGATTCTAACTCCTGGTGTGAAGCTTCTGGAGGTGAGAGGGTTTCCCAGGCTTCAGGCCTCTGGGAACAGCATGTGGCTAATTTTTTAATTAAAATGCAGCCTTTGAAGTCAGCTGAGTCAAATCCCTTTGTACAGCAACTGCACTCAGTTCTCCAGTCAGAGTTTAGACCGCTAGTGCCGCCTAGAGGATTTTGTTGGCACTGCATGCAACTTTGGGATTTTCTTGGATTAATGCATTCTAAACACACACAAAAAGGGTTGAATCTTTAAAGTGGTCCAATGAGTCACGATTTCAGCAACTTTTTGACATCAGTAAAAGTGGATTTTGTCAACAAAGACCTTTCTTTACACTGGTGGGTGGCAAGTTAGGTAACCATTTTGGTGTGCGCACAACTGCGCAGCTGTCCTGGATTCTGGGATGAAATGATGGGCGGCGACAGCGCATCCCCATCTTTACCCACTCCAATTATTTATTTTTGTTCTGGGGCAAAATGATGGGCAGCGACAGCTTAATCCCCATATTTACCCCGTCTAATGATTCCACATGGGTCAAAACAATGGTTTCAGACTACTGTGCGGGTAGTCCAATGGTGGTTTTAGGCAGCGTCCTTCTGTGCCCATAACATCGGCAAAAATGGGTGGCAGCCTATTCTTCCTGCATTTCCCGGTGCATTTTCTGGGAAGCTCTGGTCATCATGATGTTTTCATGTCAGTACTGCACAGTTTTGAGGTAGGGCTAGGATGCATGGGTAAATACATCCCACAAGCCCCCCTCTTGCGATGGCCATCCTATTTCACGAATGGGACTCGCAAGATCTGGGATGTTTCCTCATCTTCTTCCAATAGATGGCATAGTTCAGCATCTTTTCCTCCATCCGGTACTGATCGATCGGTTCTCC
This sequence comes from Ambystoma mexicanum, assembly GCF_040938575.1. Taxonomy (NCBI): domain Eukaryota; kingdom Metazoa; phylum Chordata; class Amphibia; order Caudata; family Ambystomatidae; genus Ambystoma; species Ambystoma mexicanum. The sequence goes on along the minus strand of NC_090924.1, from coordinate 827,136,225 downwards.
TCGCCGGTCCTGATGGGAATATTGGGCGGTACCCCGAGCCCGTTGCGTCTCAGCTCCCGGTCTCCGGATCGTCCTCCTTGGCCCGTCTCAAGGTTTTCTTTCTCCTAGGACGACAAAGGAAGAGCGGCAATACCTACTCATAGACGTTTTTCCACCACTGTTGAGATGGTGGGACAGCATATGCATTTCATCATGACAAAACATTACATTCTTATTTTGATAAAGAAAACAGTATAACTAAGAGACAGTTTCATGCAAATCACAATATTTTAGAGACTAGATGTGGTATGTTTTATGATTGGAACTGAATTAGTCTGATACAGTACCCGCTAGGATTCCAGAGGATTCCTCCAGTTGTTGCAGAGTGTGCCTGGGATGGCAACACTTCAACTGGTTTATGTGGACCCACTTGTCTTCCCCCTCTGCCGAACCACCTTTGGGGATGCGGATCTTGTAGGCCACCGGAGAGATCTTATCGACGATCTCAAAGGGTCCCTTCCATGTAGGCAAAAATTTGCGCTGCTTGGCCTGGTTCCTTTGGAAGTTGTATAGATAGACCCGGTCTCCCACCTGATATTCCTTCCTGGAAGTTTTCAGGTCATAATGGGTCTTCATGCTATCAGTCGATCTTTCTAGATTCCGCTGAGCATAAGCAAAAGCATGTTGGAGGTGTTTCCTTAAATTCTCTACATACTCATGAGTAGTGGAGGCATTTATCAGTGTCTGCTCTTGGGTCCTGTAGAGCAAATGCTGCGGAAGCACCATCTTGCGCCCAGTCATCAACTCAAATGGTGACATTTTGGTTGCAGATGAAGGGGTAGATCTGATGGCCATTAGGACCAGAGGTAATCGGATATCCCAACTTGGCCCAGAATCTGCCACAAACTTCTTTAATATGCTCACAATTGTCCGGTTATATCTCTCTACTGCCCCAGAAGAAGCTGGTCTGTAAGCAATATGCAGCTTTCTCTTGACCCCCAGTATCTCCCACATCTTTGTCATTACTTCACTGGTGAAGTGGCTACCTCTGTCTGACTCAATCCTTTGAGGTAGACCAAAACGGGAAAAGATGTGGTTAATCATCAAGGCAGCTGCAGTTTCTGCCTTGCAATTTGGGGCTGGGAGACATTCCACCCACTTGGTAAACAAGCATGTCACAGTCAACATGTACTTATTCCCCCTAGCCGAGCGAATCACAGGGCCTACAAAGTCGATTTGTAAATCTGACCATGGCAGTGTCATTCCCCTCTTTTGTAAAGGCGCCCGGTGCGTGAGTGATGTCGGCTGAAATTGTGCACACACAAGACAACCCTTCAAGTACTGGTCGAGGTCCTGCCCCATGTGTGGCCAGTATGCAACCTCTCTTAAGATTTCCAATGTTGTGTGAAACCCCCTATGACCGGCGGTGGCCGCATCATGGGCGTGACTTAACATCAGGCTTCGGAATGAGGTAGGAACCACCCACTGATCATGGCCAGCTTTGGATTTCCTTACCAACAAACCGTCTTGGATCCGGAACATTTTTGGACATTTCATCAACACTCTTAGGTCCTCTTTCCCAATGTAGTCGGTATCCGTCAGGGGAAAGTTCTCAGGGTCCTCAAGGTGCTGGTAAAATTTACCAATTATTGGATCCCCCTTCTGAGCAGTAATCAAATCAGCATCAGGGGTCTCCTTACTCCATTGTGCAATTGAGAGGTCGTTGTGAGCATTTGTCTGGGACCTAGTGATAGCAGTGACCTGGATTTCCCCCAACAGGGACTCAATCTCAATTAGATCCCCTTGGATGGCCCCGGTTTTGGCCAGCTGATCAGCTAAGTCATTTCCAGTTTTGTCTGGTCCCTCTACTTTGGAATGACCCTTGATCTTTTTCCAATAGATGGTCATCTCATTCGAGGTGACCAGATCATCAATGTTTTGGATCAACTTCCCATGTTTCAAGGGTTTGTTGTTAGCACATAACATGCCTCTGGTTTTCCAATTAACCAGGTGCTCCACGAACCCGTTCCGTACATAATCCGAATCTGTGATTATGACCAGTTCGTGGAGTTGATGCTGGACAGCAGTGAGGATGGCCTGATGCACAGCCATCAATTCTGCCACCTGACTACTTCGGGGACCAATTTTGTATCCAGCGGAGGGTCCTGGGGACTCATTCACCCATGCATTCCCTACGCCAGCCACCAGTTCTTTCTCCCCGTTGTTGTCAACATGGTAAGAGCATCCATCCACATACACAGTGGGCATTCCCTCACACTTGTCTTCTTCAAAGACTTTGTGGGGGGAATTAAGGTATGCCTCCATGTTGTCCTTTATTTTTAGACTTTCGTCCTCGAGACAGTTTTCTCTGGCACAATCATGCAAGTCAGCCAGACCTTGCGCGAGTGGACTCTTCTTGTTTTGGCCATATCTGACCTCCACAGGAAAGCCTTGCATTGACAGAATCCAGGAAGTAATTCGGGAATTACTCACATTTCCGGCCCGGATTCTGTCACTTTGGAGATATTGCAGAGGCTGGTGTGGAGTCTCCACTATGATGTGTTCCCCCTGGATAAACGGGCGGTAATTCTTCAATGCCCACACCGTTGCCAGGAGTGCCTTCTCACAATCGTTGAATTTTTCCTCCACAGAGGATAAAGTTTTGCTCGCATAGGAGATTACTTTATTGACCTTGTCATGCTTTTGGTATAATACTGCCGTCAAGCACGTATCAGAGAACCCTGTCTCCAGGAAGAACTCCTTGTTTCTGACAGGGTAAGCTAGGCAAGGCGCTTGTGAGAGGCTTCTCTTGAGTTGTTTGACTGCCTCGGCTTGTTCTGGACCCCATTCCCACTTGACCCCCCCCTTCAGGAGATGAATCAGGGGTCTGGTGATCTCTGCGTAGCCCTCAATGAACTTTCTGCTGTAATTAGTCAGTCCAAGGAGGCTCCTTAGTTCTCGCAGAGTTGTGGGGTCTTTCAGTTTCTGAAGTGCTTCCACTTTCTTTTCCTGGGGACAAAGACCCTGAGGAGTAATCTCATGCCCCAAGAAGTTAACACGGGTTTTACACCACTGTGCTTTCTGAAAGGAAAGTTTTGCTCCGGCGGCCCTCAACTGTGTCAGAACATAACGGATCTCCGCTATGTGTTCCTCAACAGTTGAGCTTTTGATGAGGACATCATCTACATAAGCCAGGTTACCCCTTGCACCCAAGTCAGGCATGGCCTTGTGTAGAAAAATGTTGAATTCATTGCCGGAGTTGAGGTATCCGAAGGGAGTCCGGGTCCAGGTGTACTGCTGGCCCCCAAAGGTAAAAGCCAGTTTGTATTGGTCCTCCCTACTGACAGGCACGGTCCAGTATCCATTGGTCAGGTCTATTGCAGTGAATACCTGTGACCCCTGGATCTGGGCCAGACCTTGGTCAATGTAGGGCAGAGGCCATCGGGAAGTATGGACCCGTTTGTTGAGCTCCCTAAGGTCGGCGCAGAGTCTCCACTGGCCGTTTGGCTTCAATATTCCCAGCACCGGATTATTGAAGGTGCTGTGGACTGGACGGATTATTCCCCGGGACTCAAGGTTCTTAATTATTTCAGTAAGGGACTCCATTGATGCGAGAGGCAAGCGATATTGCTTCACAAACACTGGAGTCATGCCAGGGTCCGTGGGGATTGTTGTGGTGTGGATGTCGGTGCGACCACAGTCATATGAGTCTACCGCAAAGAGATCTTGGAAATCCAAGAAAACTTGTTTCAACTTTTGCTTTTGTTCCAGAGTCACACAGGCATCAGCTAGGTTGACTCTCTCTTCCACCATCTGCCTGAAGCCTGGAAAGACTTCTGGTTTGGCTATCTCCGCGGCCTCCTCCAGCTGGGTGGAGAAGTCCCTGGTCAGAGTGCTGATTTGGACCGGAGGCTTCAGGTGGGAAAGGCAGCCCTCATGGACTTGGAAAATCACCTCATCCCTCCTGAAGTCACACGTCACATCTTCCTTACCATAGGGGCAGGAAGTGTACCCCAGGAAGTTCCCCCCATGCCGGGTGAAAATCCTGTCTGGTGTTGTATTGTCCTCACTGTCACTGTCAACACAGTCCTTGGGGATTGGTCCTAACAGTTCATTTACAAGATCAATGGAGAAATGTCGGTCATCAACCGCCATTCCAATAATGGTGCCTGCGGCTAGAGTAATACTCTTTAAGTCGCTGTTATCCACCTCTATTAGAATGGTGTCATGTTCTATGTTGACTAATGGAGTCGGGTTTACCCCCAACCCTTGCTGTTGGAGAGAAGCATTTAGATGTATGTAAGCATCAGGGTTTTTCAACTCTTGTCCCCTTTTAACTTTCACTTCCAGGGAGAATTGTCGGGTCCTTTCTGGGATGGTGACTTCCTCTTTAACCTGAATTTCAACCGCATAAGGTAGCAATTGAGCTGACCTAAATGCTTTTTCTGGATCATCAAAGCCCATGGGATTATCCGCTAATCGGGACCAAGCTTTGAAGTTTATTAGGTCCAAACTAATGGCAAAGCGATTGAGAATGTCACTGCCTAAGTAAAAGGCGGCAGGGACGTCTCGCACGACCCAACAATTATGGACTATGCTCTTGTTGCCAATGGAGATTTTGAGCATACACCTGCTTGGCAGGAGATGTTTTGAATTGGGTGCTTCCAGGTCCATTTCCCATTTGTCTATCAGTTTGAAGGTGGGAATGGTTGGATCTTTTGGGAGTTGGCGGAACATGGCTTCGCTGATGAAGCTCTTACCGTTGTTCACACACACTCGAGCGAGAACAGAGTCCTTCCCATCATTTAACTGAACAGGGATGAACAACTTCTCTCCAATTTGCTGAACATCAGTCAGGCTTTGAGCTGATTTCACATCTTCCTGGACTATAGGAGTGGGAGTTTCTGATTGTGGATTGGTATAGAATTTCAGAGTGTTTCCTTCCAGCATGGAATACCACTTTAGACTGGAAGGAAGGTTGATTTTCAGAAATAGAGAGGACCCCCCATCACCAGTCTGTTGTCCTACTGCTATTACTGTCACGTCTGGAATTTGGTTGTTCTGGAAGTGAAATTCTACTTGGTCAGATTTTTGTTCAACCATGTGGCATGTGCCGTTTAAACTAACATGGTTGACACTCTGTTTTAATTTTATGGGTCGGCTAGTCTGAGTCCAGAGGACCTTGTTTACGCAATCTATTAGGGGTGACAACCTTCTCAGGAGGTCATTCCCTAGTAAACAAGGGGTGCCCTCTGGGGTCACAACTATGACCGGGTGTTTCAACTTATGTCGCCCGATCTTAATGTCCAAGTCTGCCGTCCCCTCGACGGGAATTTCCTTCCCGTCAAAGTTCTGCAGTTGTCCAGGAAGAGAGGTGAGAGGAATTTGGTAATTCTCTCCCCTTCCTGCATTCAGTTCGTCAAAGGCCCTTCTGGACAGAAGGGTAGCTTGAGATCCAGTGTCCACCAGTGCTGAGATTGTACCCTGCCCCTGTACTTGTACCGGGGCATAATATCTTCCCTCCTTCTCCTCAAGGGGGCACAGATAATGTACATTTTTGGACAACTGGTGGGCTAATTTTCTGGTTTTGGACATCGCTAGCGAAGAGATTTGGGCAGAATCTTGTGGAGAGCCTTGGGAATCTGGAAGAAAAATTTTGCAACTGGAGATCAGAGCCATTGTGGGTTCCCCTGGCTCCATTTCTGGGCCGCCCCCCCCTTTTTGGAGGCAATCCCCAGGATGGGTTTGAACCAGGGGATTTTCTTGCTGTTGGTTCTGGGATGAGATGGTGGGCGGCGGTAGCTCACTCTCCACATCTCCCCAGTCATGATTTGCATCCCTAGGGACCCATTTTTCTTTGGGAGGAGTTCCCCCCTCTCTGAAGGAGAAAATCCTTTTCCCAGGATCCTCTGAGGATCCCTCTCCCTCAAATTGGAAGATCTGTACCTCCTCCTCAAACTGAGTCTGTTTGGGTCTTTTGTTTCTCCTACCCCCCCTCTGCTCCTTAGGAGGCAGACTTTCAGGGGCAAGAGATTTTGTTTCCGGTTCCTGGGTTTCCAGGGGCTGTTTACAAGTGAGGAAGGAAGCTTCCTCCAAGGCTTTACACCCCCCTTCCCTTTGTGCCTCCTCCCTGGGAACCGGTGATTTATCGGGGTGCTGCCCCCGTCATTGTTCTGGAGCACCAGGTCCAGAGTTGGGTGCGTTCTGCGCTGGCACGCCGATCTGAGGGTTCTGCTGCGCCCTCAGTATATGACCCATATCCCGCGCCATGTTTTGAACCTGGCGCTCTAACTGGGAAACCCGCTCAGGCTGATACGGGGCCCTGTTTTCTCCCCTGGGCTGATCCCGGGAAGGGTAGCTATCCCTCCTTTGGTAATACCCCGGGTTGGGAAGATTTTGGTACCCCTCCACCCTTGGCCTCCCCTCTCCCGGATTCAGTGGTCTGGGCTCAGGGAATTGAGGAAAGAAGGATGGATGATTTTGGGGTTGGAAGTCGGGTGGATATCTGGGGAAAAAGTTCTGCCCAGGGTTTGGTACCTTTCTGCCCTCCTGTGGGAAGTTTGGAGGGAAGTTCCCTGGGTTTGGTGCTTGGCTGGATCCCCCCCCTTGGGCTGGAGGAGTCCACACATAACCCAGGATGGGTCTGTTACCTTTGTAGCGAGGACTTACATAGTCAGGAGAGCGAGGGACCCCATTTGTGGGGCTGCCTCCCTGGCTCCCTGTCTGTGACTGGCCCGAGGACCTTCTGGGCCTAGCATTATTCGGTGCAGGTAGGTTTTTAGGCCCCCCCATCTCCAAATCCAAAACGGGGGTGACCTTTACCTCTGCCACCTTGGCAGCAGCAGGGGTGCTGTTGGCTTTGGGGTTTTTCTGGGCATTGCTTTTATTTTCTATGGGCTTCTGCACCTCATAGATGCGGGTAGCCTGTTCAATGACCCAGTCTAAAGATCTTTTCTCGTGAAAATCCCTCACGAGCTGGGTCATGATATATTTGGGCAAGGCATGGAAAAACGTGTTGATAAAATCACGGCTATCCGTGCGCACCCTTCTTGTGGTCTGTGCAAAAGCCCGCTTTAACTCCTGCACAAATTCTTGTGGGGCCTGATCCTCCCCACATTGCAAATTGTAGGCTGCCTTGCGAGCCTCTTGAGGATTTCTGTGAACAGAAAAATGTTTCAGGATGGCCGCCTTATAGGTGGACCATCTTAAATGATTTTGGTCCTCCAGCCCCGCAAAGAAACTGGAGTATTCCGGGGAGAAGGTCCACTTTACGTATTGAATGCAGCTTTGGCTGTCCTTCAAATGGAAAGTCTCCATCATTTGTTCAAACAACTCTAAGTGCTCCCAAACAGAATACTTAGAGTTCTTATGGTAAGGCGTGATGACGCTCCTGATCGCCTTAATCTGCTTTAAGGGGTCCTTAAGCAAGGCCCTTTTTGCCTTATTGGCCTTTTTGGTTCGGGTAACCCTTGTCCATTCTTCGTCGGACTCAGAGGCACTGCTCCCAGAGGTTCCCGTCTGTTCTTCCAGGTTTTCCCGGATTCTGCGAGCCTGGGAATGGCTGGCAGAATGTGGGGACCTGGTCTCCTGTGTCCTGCGCAGTTCAGAGGAGTCTTCAGATTCCTCCTTGCTGCCAGGATTGGATGGGTACCCCCTCCACTGACCTAACTGGGCAGAGGTTTTCAGGATGCCCTTAATGGGCCTACTCTCCTGGGGTTCCCCACTGAACTGTATTGTACTTGGGTGCCCATACCCGGATGCCCACCCCTCCATTCCTGAGTGGTCCTGGCCTATGAGCCCCATGCTTCTGGCTGGATAGTAATCTGCCATCCCTGTGGCCCTGTGCTCATGTGCGCCAGGGGACATGGGGGTGGCAGAGTTCAGGGACTGGGGAAGCTGAAGGCCCCTGGTGTTAGGGCTCCTGCGGTTATGGTCAGGAGTCTCTCTTTCCCAGCGGACCTCATCTCTATCCGCCCCTGCTCCCTGTTGCAATGCAAGAGCCTGCATTTGTGCTTTCAGTTCCTCTGTTAAGGCCTTACTCGACTCTATCAGTTTCTCCTGCATCGCTACCTGCTGTTGGAGCCTATCATTGTGTTGGCAGAGGGCCTCATTTTCCCTCTGTGCTTCCTGGTTGGTCCTGGAGAACTGGGCCAGTCTTTGCTGCAGGAGGGTTACCTCCTGGGCAATGTCCCTATTGGCCTGCTCCTTTCTTGCTAGAGCATCCTCCACCCTTCTGGTGTGCTCTACCAAGTTCTGGTTTTCTTTTTGGAGGTCACCCAGTCCCTGGTGGGCCAGGTGATTTTCTTCCATTTTTCTTTTTAAATGGCAGACTTCCTGGCCTATGGCGTCTCTTTCCTGACTAAGAGCCTGCATTTGTGCCGCCAGGTCGTCCCTTTGCCGTTGAAAGGCACCAGCTTTCTGGCGCTCCTCATCAAACTCTGCCTGGGTATCCAGGTCTTTCAGAATTAGTTTGTTGCTCTCTGCCTTCACTCTATCTAGGTGGCCTTGCAGGGTGACTACCTGCTCAGCACATACCCTGTTGAAGTCTAGCTGTTGCTCCAGCTTTTTCTGGCTTTGCAGTAGGGAGTCCAAACCTTCTTGGTGTTCCTTCTGCAAGGCCAGAAATCTGGTATCCTGTTCTGACTTTTCCTTTTGCAGTACATCCATATCCTCCTTTATTTTAGTAATGTACAGTCTGCTGTCATTTTCTGACTCCTGGCTCCTCTGCAGCCTCTGCTCAGAAGAGTCCAGATCAGATTGGACCTTCTGTAATTCCATCTGTTGCCTATTTGCCAGATTTTGGCTTTCAGCACATCTATCCTGCATGTCTCCCATATATAGGTACAGGTATGCTGCTATCCTGGCAATCTTATTGTGTTCCTCTTTGGCTTTAGGAGCCATATATAGTTCACTCAGGGCCTCATGTAATGGACCCTGATCTCTCCATAGGTCTGACCCTGTTTCCGTGACCTGTTGCATGATGGCCTGCAACCAGACTGTTTGGTCCTGGTGAGTCCACTCACCTCTCACAAATAACTTATGTAAGAAGTGCTCTCTGGCTATTTTCATGTCTACTAAGGCCGTCATTCTAGAGATTGGTCTCTGTCCTGACTTACAGAAGTTAGTATTTTATTTTTGCAGAACAGAACTTTTCTTGGAGTGTCCCTTTTGAGGAATGCTTCACAGCGTAATGCAGCGTGGTGATCCGACCGGATGTATGTATCCCGTCAGTTAGCACACTGTATTAAGCTGCACAACTGGTAAATCTAACCCAACGTCTCGGCTCGAGCCCCCAATTTGTAAGAGGATTCAATTCGGCACTACAGCCAAGTTAACGCCTAGTCTATGATACTGAATGAAAACCCTTATTGATATATCTTTAGGTCCAGTTCATGCGTTCTGGATGACTACCCTTGTATAACACCCCTCTCTTGGAATCCCCCTGACCCCACTGAGCCAAGAAGTAGTTCTGTTTTGCAAGTTTAAAAGGTTTATTTGATAAATTAAAATATAGATATCACACTTTATAATAAATTAATAATTGAATATCACACTTTATCTGATATGGGAAATATTAACAACGGAGAATCTGGCACTAGCACACTTCTTTATAATGACTAATGAGTGGACATGAAATGAATAAGGTAGCACACTGGTAAATGGTACAACAGAAAAAGGTGGTAAAGAATGCTTTATGTAGTTCAAATGGATATAATGTTGAATAAAAATGCAATACAGAAAATACTCAATATGATTTCAACAGACAATGTAATCACTTTTCTCTGGCAAGCCCTTCCCCCCCTTTTTATGCAATGCAAGGAATGGAAGGAAGCACACAGTTCTCAGAAATGCAATCAACTGTAATTCAGTTCACCCCAGCAAGCTTAAACAACAGAAAACAGATAGGAGTTTTGAAATCACAGGCCCAAACTGCTTTGATATGTGCTGGCAATGAATGAGAAATATGCTAAATTTGCTTTTAATTCCCCTTTAGAGGTTCAGGATGAGTGGTATCTAGTTAATATTAGTCCAGGCTCACACTAGCAATGATGCCGGAATGATTATCAGGTCAAACGAATTTCTAGCAAATGGAAATCAGCATCAGCAGTTTTTTTACATGTGAAGAGATTGCAAATCGCGGCAAAATTCGCGGGTGCGTGTTCCGCGATTGCGGTAAAACTATAAGGGGTAGGGATGTGGTTCTAGGTTCCTAGGAAAGCCTGGGATCTCAGCTTCCAAATAAAAGTTATTGCAAGTCTCTAACCCAAACGGTTGCGGAGATATGAGCAATTTAGTAAAGGTCGTTTTTGGTTTTGTAAATTTTAAACACACACTTTTTCAAAATGACAAGTGACAAATTTTTGCAGCTAGAATGACAGGTGACAGCTAGGAGGCAGTTCTACTTGGGTTAAATAAATTGAATTAGATGAATTCAACTAAGAGATGTGTTCTGAGTTTGCTAAGTACTCACAAGAGATTTTGAACAGGAAAGCGACTTGTCACGATCTGGTCAACAGTCTGGTCAGGTCTTTCCGGGTTCTGCTCACAGCGCCTGGTCTGGTCTCTCTGCTAGGCACAGCACTGCTTTCTCTCTGGGTTCTGCTCACAGCTAGGCACAGCACTGCTTTCCCTCTGGTCTGGGTTTTGAAGTCTCTAGTTTGGCTTTCAGGAGGTTGATGAATTTGAAGTCTGGATCTCGGGATGTTGTCTGGTCCAGCAAAGTGCGCTGCAGCAAATGGAATTTTAGGTCCCTACCTAAGTTTCAGTGGTCCATTTATATGTTCTCCAAGTGGGTGTGTGTGTCGCATCACTAGCCTTGCCCCTCTCCACTTTCCATTGGTCCAGCTTTCATCCCTTACTTGATTGGGGGAATGAAATGAAGTGTCATCATGATGAGGTCTGTTTATGATACAGAGAACCCACCCCTTTCAACTTTATACACAATCTATATCTGACCTAAAAACATATTTGCACAGGTACACATTTGATTAAAATCACATATACATGGTGTGGCTGAATTTAGCCATGTCTCTGTCCAAATGTGTTCATCCTCGGAGCTTGCATTCAAAAACGGCCACTTCTAGCACTTATTCATGTGCTGCACAACATTGGATCTTCATTAAATTTTACACAACTGTTCCTCACATATCTACCCACATACCAATGCATTTTCGTTTGTCTAGCTGAAACAGGGAGTCTGTAATATTAATAAACAATGGGGTTTTGCCCCAGAACATCACTCAAATTCGAGTTTGGCCTTGAATGAAAGGTACATTTTCTTAATTAAAGCTCTCAAAGTTATACATTTCTGTCATTTGATTACAAAGAGTTATCAGTGTTTTTGTAAAATATATATTTTCTTTTCAATTCAATCCTCAGAGTGTTGAGGTCCGCCTCCAAGACTTGGGTGGGTCAGTCCTCTGGGCAGGCAGGGCTTTGTTGACATTAAACAGTTCAGAATTAACATATTCCTTTCAGAGGAAAGGGTCCTTTGTGTGGTCTCTGGGAAGCTCCCAGCCAGTCTGCCTTCTATCAATCAAGAGGTCATGTGAGATTCTAACTCCTGGTGTGAAGCTTCTGGAGGTGAGAGGGTTTCCCAGGCTTCAGGCCTCTGGGAACAGCATGTGGCTAATTTTTTAATTAAAATGCAGCCTTTGAAGTCAGCTGAGTCAAATCCCTTTGTACAGCAACTGCACTCAGTTCTCCAGTCAGAGTTTAGACCGCTAGTGCCGCCTAGAGGATTTTGTTGGCACTGCATGCAACTTTGGGATTTTCTTGGATTAATGCATTCTAAACACACACAAAAAGGGTTGAATCTTTAAAGTGGTCCAATGAGTCACGATTTCAGCAACTTTTTGACATCAGTAAAAGTGGATTTTGTCAACAAAGACCTTTCTTTACACTGGTGGGTGGCAAGTTAGGTAACCATTTTGGTGTGCGCACAACTGCGCAGCTGTCCTGGATTCTGGGATGAAATGATGGGCGGCGACAGCGCATCCCCATCTTTACCCACTCCAATTATTTATTTTTGTTCTGGGGCAAAATGATGGGCAGCGACAGCTTAATCCCCATATTTACCCCGTCTAATGATTCCACATGGGTCAAAACAATGGTTTCAGACTACTGTGCGGGTAGTCCAATGGTGGTTTTAGGCAGCGTCCTTCTGTGCCCATAACATCGGCAAAAATGGGTGGCAGCCTATTCTTCCTGCATTTCCCGGTGCATTTTCTGGGAAGCTCTGGTCATCATGATGTTTTCATGTCAGTACTGCACAGTTTTGAGGTAGGGCTAGGATGCATGGGTAAATACATCCCACAACCTCTATACATTGGAATTAAAATGGAATGTGCATATCTAATGTTAGCTTTCAGAAGAGACTGCATATTAGGAAGGATTTTGGAACGTTATGTGAAAAGTAGGAAATTGGAATCAGGCTAGGTTAGGATTCTGAAACACGCTTTGATGACTAACAACTGTTACCTTTTGTCCGGCTAGCCTTCATTAACATCTAGTAATTGATTTAGAGGTGCTGCAACCATGGAATGTCCAGCCTGTCTTTCAATGTGCCGTGCCTGAAAGATCATCTCTAGGAGAAATCTGATCAATTAAAAACCAGAACGACCTATATTTATAGGTTAGTGACCTCTCTGCGACATTGACAAATATCTCTTAATAGTAATGCTCCTTTTCACATCAGGTATAGCGTTTACTATACTTTGTTGTTAGAGATATAGAATATACTATTTTTATGATAGTAGGTAGAAATTTCAGAGTAAAGATAGACACTAAAATAGGACTCAAGTGCCTATATTAAGTCCACACAAGATGGCGGCTGCGATTCAGTTAGCATTCGAATGCGAACTGTTCGGCGGCGAGTCGGTAGCGTTCTTAATAACGGACTTTATTCCCAGGATTGCAATACTAGAGGTAAGGATGCCTTATTAGAATTAACGAGACATATTCATGAACTATATATTAGTAGTCGTATGGATTATCTAGATCGAGCAAACTTTACATCTAAAATCGGGATATTAAGACCCATTCCACTCTGTTCTTTACTGAGACCTGAATGAACCTGGACATTAAGAAACAGAAGGCTGTTTTCCGAAGGCCGGATCGTTCTCTATCCCTGATTAACAGAGTGCCATACACCCGCTAGGTAAGAGATCTTCTGCGCTATTACGTGTTAGACTTTTTAACTTAGCCTCAATATCTAGCAATCTACTAACTCAGGATCACTTGTCTACCACTATTCTTTAACCTTTATACAGGTTGCCAATCTGAAATTCAATATTAGCGTAGAAGGCAGACACCCAGAAGTTTCCGTCGTATATTAACTAAGAGCCTACAATGAAGGAGATTTGAAACTCCTATCACTTGCTACAGGTATAGACATCTCCTGTTTTTCCTTGTTTTTCCCGGTTTTTCACGCCATGTATTTACATATAAATTATTTTATATATTCTTTTAATGTAGTATTTTTGGATAGACATGTGCATGTGTTCCTCCTCTCGGCCCTGCTTGAGTCTAAAACACTCAGGATTTGATTAGCATAATATTTGCTTTACAGGTGAAGTATCTCTACAATTAGAGGGAATTTCAACCGAATGAGAAGACATTTCTTGCTATATTCAAGACTACTTCTGCAACATACTCCACAGAGCAGACCAGGTACTTTGACCGTTAGGCCCGCTCTAGACTAATAAATGTCTGTAAGAAACCTTACCTAGCATTTAGAGCTGATTCTCTCTTTCTTTCTTTTGTTGTCTTTCAAAAGTTACAACGGTTACTGTACAAAGAAATTTACAGTCACATTGTTTTACAAGCAACTGTAGATATTCTACAGCTATTTACATTAATAGTAGATCTTGTAATTATTTTAATAGAATTATCAGTGACACTACTCCTGATGAAGGTCCCTTTAGCAACCCATAGAGGACTGAAACATGTTGAGCATATGACAATGGTTTATGTCTTTTCTTACCATTTAGAACAGTTATATGTCATACTATTGATGAATGTGTTTAAGAGATGCTAATTTGAGCCTCTTCAGCCTGACCGATCTCCGATCAATTAGGTTCAAAGTCTAGTCCAAAAGGCAGTGTTTGTCACTATTTAGGATTTGTATTTTTTATACAGTGTTTTATAATTGTCGAAGTTTTTTATAACTTGTACTTTTATGATCTAATAAATTACGAATTGATTACTTTCAGAACAGTTATGTGTTTAATGTTGATAACTGTTGATTAAGAGCTTTCTATCTCCTGTTTATATAAAGTTTTCACTACCCATCACAAGGAAGAGCTCCCACCCAGGTGGTACTGATGGGACTCCCTCCTAAATTCCACTCCTGTCACTCCATGGTAACTGCTCTTCAACTTCATCGTCTCTGTGAAGCACTCCAACCTATCCTCTATCCTAATTCTCCTTGGCCCGTCTGCTGTCTTAGACACTGTCAATCACTGTGATATCCTTAATACTCTATCTCTTATTTGGGATTCAGGACAGGCCCTTGCATGGATTGAATCTTACCTAGCCCCTTGCCAATTCTCTATGCCTCATTATGAATACCTACAGGTACCGTTGTTACCGGACCAGCATACTCTGAGTCCTGCTGGCAGGTGCCAGGGACGTCATTTTAGGGTAGCCAAAGGTCGCAAGTGTGACCTCTGAGGTCTCCCTTGCGACCTCTGGTTAAACAAAAGATTTTTTTTTTTTAATGCAGCCTCTTGAGCTGTGGCCAGCACCATGTGGCTGTTTACTTCTGGAGTGGCTGACTATCTTTTTCAGGCCCCTTAAAAAAAGAAAAATAAGAACAGGAGTGCCACAAGTCTAACACTTTCAGCACTGGCCCTAAATAAGAAAGAATAGGAATGCAAAATAATGTGTCTTTCTGGAATTCTATACAATAATTGCTAGACTCATTAAAGGTTTATTTCAGGCACACTTCAGGGGGTGAATCACTAATTTAGTCTGTTCTTAAATGCCTCAACTTAGCCTTTCATCCTTCTAAGGTTGATAAATAAGTACCAACACAGGTTGGGTGAAATTGGGTTTATATTTTTTCTATATAAAGCGCTTAAGCGTAAGTGCTATATAATAACACATCATTATCATTTGGTCATGGACGTCGTCTTGCATTCACAGTAATTTGGTAATATGGAACACTGATCTTAACGATACATATGGCCATCCATTCTTCTATGAAATGTACATCACATTATAGTGATATCATAACCATATTTTTCATAGTGTACAATGCTATGTGATGCCCCTCCCTGTTTTGTCAATGGGTGAAAGGTCGTGTTCCATAGATTCCCGTGATATCACTTTGGGGCGGGTCAAATGACATCACTTCCTGTGATGTCATCAGGGGTCAAGGGTTGTGTGATGTCATTTTGGTGAAATGACGTCCCTGGCAGGTGCCGTCTCTCCCACCTGGTCTGGCCTGGCGGGCAGAACGGCACCTGCTCACAGGCTGTGACGGAAGCACTGGCACTGTTATCAACGGTGATAGTACCTATGTCCTCCCCATTCCCATTGAGTCATATGAGACTCGAATGGGAATGGGGAGTCATTTTTTACGGCACCTGGCAATGAGGAATTACCGGGAACGCCCGGGCTGTAATGCCCCCATTATTCCCCATTGCCAGGCGCCAGAAATAAAAGGACTCAAGCGGCAGCCATGACGTTTCTACCTGCACAGCTACCGCCAATGTCGTATTGAACACCAACACCTCTTAACTCACTCCTCTAAATGTTGGTGTTCCACAAGGCTCTATATTGGGTCAATACACGTTTTTCTTTTATTTTTTTTACCAGTTTCAGTTTTTATTTAAGCAACACAACTCCACAGTTACTGTCAAAAAAATATACAAACGAACATGTGTGATATGTACATTAAGTAATTGAATGTTTGGTCAGTCCCATAACAAATGAAAGCTATGTTTGATGAAACTTGTTTCTCAGAGCAAGAATATGGTTTCCATCTTGATAAAGAGCAGCACCCAGCTTTACTTCACTCACGATGCAACATGCATCACAGACTGTGAGAGACCTGCTGCAGCTGTTATGGTCTGCTGAAATGTTTGCTGTGAACATATGAAATCTGTTCTTACAAAAGACTTTCTTTTGCTTTCAAATCCAACTTGGTCCTTCTGACACCTTTAAGTGATGATTAAATGCGTACCATAATGTCTGCATAGCTCAGTCAAAACAGTGGTCCATCTATGCCATAGGCTACAGTGTTCATCTAAGACTCTGCCTACACCTCTGCTCTTAACGCACTAATCTCCTCCTTGGGTACTCATACCAACTCGTCATGTATTACACCCAAATCTTCTCTTCTCCTAAACTCTCCTTGGATCTCTCCATCAAAATGTCTACCTGCCTCTATGCCATTAACTAATGGATGGCTTTGCACTCTTTCAAAAAAGAGGTGCTCTTCTTCCCGGCCAAATACTCTCTCTCATCTCCTCCCTTGCCTATCCAGTAGTCACCTTACAGCCCCCCACCCTATTCCTTTTAGCTAGAAACCTTGCCATCATCTATGCCTCTTCTCAAGCCTACTCTACTTTCATCACCAAAACTGCAATGACGGCTCATCTAAACTTCCTAAATATTAGGAAAACCAAGCACCTTCTTCCTTTCAACACCGCCAAGCATCTATTAACCACTCTTTTCTTCTCTAAAATGGACTATTGTTTCAGCATTCTCTTTGGTCTCCGAAACTGTGCTTTCTGTCCTCTAGACAAGATCATTAACTTTGCTAGGAGGACTCTCCTTGAACTCCCTCACTTTCTCCTATGTTTGTAAAGCGCTCTATTGCGTCCCTTAAGCTTTTTTGCATATGTGATGTGTTCTTATATACAATCTTACATATGTATATACTTATTGTATTTACTATTGAACAAAGATATTTGATGTGATGTCTATGAAACTTCAGGGGAGAAATGTAAATTTCTCGCATGGACTTATCTTATTTACTCTTGCACAGTCCTATACGTTTAAAGGATATTATTATCCAGGGAGAACAGTCGATTTACTTAACACTTCCTAAAATTCAATCACATTTCATGACCGAACTTAGGTTTATGTAATGCCCCACCTTATTTTAATTTGAATGCATAACGTTATACTCTAAGCTCCTCTACACATATGTAACCTTTCACAACTATAAGTAAAGCAATCAAATACATCTGAAATAGCTATGAATATGTAGCCATGTAATACATGGAGCAGTGTTGGCAATGTTCACACTTGGTAGTTTGGCACTGTAAGAATGGCTACTTCTTAGATTTGGGGGGCTAATTAAATGAGCCACAAATATTCACGTCACTGAGAGTCACTGTGGACACATTGATTGGGTCCCTCTGTGGAATGTAATAGAGGAGGCTTTCTCCTAGGTAGCTGAACATAGCTGGATGAGGCCTTCAGGGTATATTTTTCCTACTGTAAATGGTTACATATTGATAACAGGTTCCCTAGAGATATACCTTTGCAATGATTTCTGTACTCATAGTTCTACTTCATAAACCACTGGGTAAAGCTTTCAGGGAATCAAGACGAGTGCACGGCTTTATAGTGAACAGTTTCCCTGCTAAAGTGTTGCCCTTAACAGAAGATTATTTTTCATTCTGCTAGCTTACCATGGATTATTTTTACACCCTTACCACTACCGCTTTTTGTATTCATGCTTGTGGGTTGCAACGCCATCAGTAAGCTTTTCATTCTGGATCCCTACGGAGGATTTGGGTGGAATTTCAGGGAACAGTGAGGGGTTTAGCCACTTTTATCTAAACCTTTATTTTATAGCAGATGTCACCAATCCATCACATGCAGACTCCCAGCACATGGACATGCCGTTATGGCACTCTGAGCGACAGACCCCACTCTTCTCATGTTCTGTCCTGAACATTCACCTTGCACACAGTCCTCTCTGGGTTCTGTTCCTTCTGACAGCTTTCTTGGCTAATCACAAATGTTCCATCTAGGTTCTGGCAGGTTACAGTAGTACCTAATAGACAAAACAAGCTTCCATACTTCAAGGTTCCGCTGGAGCACAATTCCAGGCCATTGAAGAACGCCTTCATTACTAAATGCAATACTTCTTTCAATTACTAGAAACTAAACTTCATTGCTTACATGTGCACTCACAGCAGCACTATGTGTTAGTCATTTTCTTTCAACATTGGTATGGTTTGATCAATCTTCACTGACTGTATAAGCATGCACACTGTCACACACGCCATCATCACCTTTCTATCGCTTCTCCAACCCTTACACATATTTCATGTTTGTTACCTTTGCACCCTCTTAAACATTCCCCTCCTCAAATGTCCTTTTTCCATTCCTCTCCCAACTAAGAGCTGAATACCCCTAGTGAGGGCACAATGCACCTATTTTCACACAAACCGCTGCATTCTTAGACCACTAAGGTGGCGACTAGTGCAGAAGAAAAAATTACTGATAACATAACTGCCTTTTCACCTGCTTTTCCTCTTCTGTCTTAAGCTGGCTTCTGTCCTGGAACTTTCCATTTGTTCTCTTCTTCAAGGCCTCCCTTTCGCTACTCTTGCCCTTCTTTTCATCTAGATCTATCTCTCTCGCTCTCTTTGTCTCGCTCTCTCTTTCTCTCTTTCACTGTCCTCCTTCCTCCTGATGGTGCTTTTTTCACTGATCTCCCATTTTCCTCCTAATGACTCTCCTCTGCTTTCTCCTCTCTCCTATCTCCTGATAGTTCCTTTTACATACCTTCTTCCTAAGCTCGTATCTCCTCCTCCTTCCAGATAGTTTATATTGCTAGTCCATCATCTTAACCTCTCTTCTCTGCCTCCTTTCTCCTCATACACTTTCCTCTCCCTGCTCATTCCCTATCTCTACCATGCTTTCTTTGTCCCTCTCCGAACTCCCTCCCAAACTCTGACGTCAGGCCCCCTTTCATAATATGGACGTTGGGCAACATGGTTCACTAAGTGTTTCAGACTTCAGGATTGTGCTTGGGGATTGGTTAAGGTGGTTGAACCCTGGCCCCTCCCCAGGGGCTCCTCCACAGGTGTAGCTCAGAACCTTCTAATTGCTCATGATTGGCCCTCAGCTCTGCGGGCCAAACATATAAAGGATCAGGCCAACATCTTGGATAAAGTGATTCTGTAATGCTCCTCTACTTGCCAGTGCATGAGTTCCAACACTGAGAGGTCGGGGAGAACTTTGTCTGCTCAGTTTGGAGAAGTTTTCTAACGATAATAGTAGTTAAATATCTATGAATGACTTTGGAGGATTGCAGATGTGAAAAAAGAGTAGAAAAGAGAGCACAGAAAACGATTTAATTTCGTAACACTTAGTCATAATTGGCCTTTATGGTTATTTGTATGGATCTATGATGTTTGGTTGCAGCAATTTGCTCGAGGCTCATTTGTTTGAATTTTATTTTATCACATTTCACCGATAGAAATCTGGGAAGAGACCGCCACAATCTCCTCTATCCCCTCACCTTTCTAAATAACTAACCTCAACCCACTCCCATCTACATGTGCGGTGAAATGTGGTATAACACCGTAAGAATAAACTGGTCTGGGAGGAAATGGGCAAGTTCCATTTATATAACTCGAATAATATCATGCCAATTAAAGAAAATTGTCTAACTTCAAAATATTATCCGAACCTTACCTAGATTATCATAATTAATATATAATAATTATCTATTTATAGTGCACTTAATACCAAGAAGTTTCTAAGGGCAGACCCGGGGATCGAACCAGTGTTGCTTTAGTTGTCTTGCTTCCAACGCGAGGGCGTTGACCCTGAGCTACCCTCCCGATAAATGAACAGCAACCATTTCAGGTTAATGAATTAAGTATTTTGTGCATAATTGTAACGCAACATATCAAGCGGGCGCACTGCCAGTGCTGGCACAGATTGAGTGCATCTAATGTTTCATTTGAACATCTCGGAAAACTCATGGTTGGTAATATGTGATAATACAGACATGGTTTGTCAATGATCATGAAAACAGGGCATACCATACTGCCACAGAGTTAACATAACAGTTAGACTTACAAACAAAAGCAGATTGTTTATAAATATTCGCTGGGCCCAACCTACACTACTTTTACATTTCCTGGGGTGATTGACTCCTTGTGAGAAGCACTGTATTTTAAAAATCCCTTAATTAAACAGTTACCATTCCTCACGCCAGAGGTTTGAAGTATATCAGCGTATGTCTGTTCCAGCAGTATCATATGGCGTGGACATTTGGGAATACACATTAAGTCCTGGGGAAATGGTTGGAAAGAACACTTTTTGCGATATTTGTTTTGGCTTCCTAAAGGCACGCCTTTGGTGGTGACGTTGCATTTAGAAATAGGACTTACCAGAGTTGAAGTTATTACAGCATTCTCACCCATAGCCTATTGGATACATTTGCAGACAAAACCTGAGGCTGAAGTGTATATGGACATCTCGAATGAGATCAAGATTACGGATGGTCAGAGTAGGATAGGCATGTTATGGGATACACCAGCCTCAGTGTCTCGGGTTAGGATGGTCGAGGTGAGTGATAGGTTTCATTATCTTCGTAGGAACGAGCTTTTGGAAAAGAAGCGAGCTCAGAAGATGATCTCATGATAAATGTCCCACGAGGCATTTTGGGACATGGAGACATGTTGGGCATGGGCCATCGCGTGTATGGCAAGAAGTCTTATATGCATTTGCATCTGGGTGATCTTCTCCTGGGGTAAAGAGAGGGATATGCCCCTGCCATAGTTCTACCAAGGAGACACAGGAGCACTTTTTTCTTATATGCCCTCTATATAATACTTTTTAAAGATGGACAAAAACCCCTTTGTTTAGACAGAAGGGTGCAATGACATGTTTGCTAATACCACTTTATGTGCAATGAGTAATGATCATTACACAACGTGTTGATTCTTGCTTACTGACTGCTGAAAGAATGCCTTGATTAATGAAAGAACGGGCGTGAATTTAAGTTAATCAAATAAGGTATTGTAAGGCAGCAGGCATGTGTTATTTATGGCATGTTGTGGCATGTTGAATTTAATTTTGCAATTTTAAAATGAATATTTGTTTTTATCTTTGAATTTTGATTGTAATGGCTAAGGCTATACCATACATGATGATGATGATGATGATGTCGATGAATTATATCCTTCAGTGTGGTTTGCAGCTGCTCCCGTCAAAGGTGCTCTCCACTTGTTGAGCTTGAATTGGAACACCTGGTAAATGTAACTACATCAGTGTGGCTTAATAAGTATCATGTGGGTTTTCAGTAAAAAACAAAACTGTTCAGCAAAACACTCTGTATATCCGCCATAACAGGAGAGCCTGCAGGCAATGACACGTATCCGCCTGCAGTTCTCCTTATTAAATTCCAGCACATAATTCACTTTTTGGAGAAGAGCCCAAAATCAATGTGTTGCGGAACAACATTACAAACTAAGTGTTTCAAGAACTCAAATATTTCCGAATGCTTTGCTTATTTTCCAAGATCGAAATAGAGGGCCTCAGTACAACTCCGGTGTTAGATGTGCCCGTAAAACCGTCAGGCTGCCGCCGGAGTTGTCATTTTTTCCGGCGCCTGACTTCACGGAACCACTGGTCCATGAAGTCAGGCACCGGAAAATGTTACTCCCATTCCCATTTAAGTCCAGTAGGACTCATGGGGAATGGGGAGGAAGAAAGCACCGGCACCAGTGCAACAGTGCCGGTGCTTCCGTCAAAGTCTGTGGGCAGGTCTGACCTGGCGGGCTGGGACGGCAGCCGCCCACAGAACTCGGAGCATGCCGGTCCGGTAACAACGGTGCTGGTACGCTTACCGGAACCGTTGTTACCGGAACGGCACACTCGTAATGAGGCCCAGAGATTGTAAGATTAATAATTGTATAAGAATACCTTTCTATGATGCTAACAAGACACTAAATTGTCTCGTTGTACTTGATAATAGGTGTTATTATTACCCAACCCAATAGTACTCAAGTTACTAACCTCGAAGGATTAAGGGTTGAATCGACCCAGTAGGGCTTCAAACCTTGACGGTTGCTTGCACATAGATGTCAGGTGTACAAAACTCCCAAATCTGCCTTTCATTTTTTTCTTTCTTTATTGTTTGCTTTATTTAACTATGTATTTATGTATTTCTCTTTCATGCATGCTGAATGTTCTTTTACAGGATCACATAACTGTGTGTCAACAGACCTTGGGAATTAACTAATAGAAACATATAATGACAAATACTGAACATAAGGATATCCATAATGTGATTAGTATCCACAAAGCTGCTCACACACTAGACCACACATAACAGATTAGCTTGCATGCAGAGACTGCACGTTCCACCACCACCAGTCTTAGATCCCCCGAGGACCTTAATGCACCAGAGCATCAGCAACATATCCATATCCCTGATCAGGAAACAAACACACCTCATATTTCTCATTAACAAACCGTGAGCAGGAGGACACTTGTTCTATGACTGCACAGCTTACCGAACACAAACACGTAGACAATCACGGAACTTGCATAGCCCAAAGCATCACCAACAACTCCAGAGCAATGCTGAGAAATCAAGCAGACACTTGTGCATCACCTATACGCAACACGCACCTAAGGTGGGCGTATAGTGCGATCCCTTGCCATCACTCCCCATCCTATCACCTCAAAGCCTTAGACCATTGCAGATCTTCCACAGCACAATGCATCAACAATAAATCCTCCCCACTCTGCTTCCTCGCTGCCTTCACTAAACCGAGCAGCAGAAGCTGCCCTAGTCTTTTGTGGAGGGAGCTGGTTGGTGTGCTAGCAAAGCTGCTGCCCATCCAGCTGTGAGGTGGCAGCAGTCCTGGTTATGTTATGTTATGTTATGGGATTTGTAATGTGCACCTAGTACCCGAAGGCTGATGGGCGCAGACTGACAAACACAAAACAAAACTACACATGCAGCAGAACTATTAGCTGTCCGTTATCACAACTAGCAGAGCTCTAGACGAAAAGCAATGTTTTCAACTTCTTTTTAAAGAGTTCTGTTGAAACCAACGTTCTTATTGAAGGGCATTCCAGGTGGTAGGTGCCGCTACTTCAAACGACCCCTGCCTTGTTTTGTTGGTCTTATGCCGAGGTATATTTGAATTATCTGATCTAAGTGATCTTCCCTTGTCTTGCACAATTATGGCTTCCTTCAAATATGATGGCATTTGACCTACAATGCATTTTTGAGTGATGAGAAGAAGCCTAAACCGAATTCTTTCTCCAACAGGTAGCCAGTGAATGCTCCTTCTGGCCTCAGAGACATGATCTCTTTTACTTAGGCCCTTCACTACTCTCACTGCCCCATTTTGGATTACCTGAAGATGATGGATCTCAGTCTGGGGGATACCCACCAAAAGACTGCATCCATAGTCTAATTTTGAGCCAATAATGGCTCTAGGCAGTGTTTCTGAATTTTCTTCAGAAATGAACGGGCGAAGATAGCAGAAAGGTTTAAGGAAATAGGAGGCTGACGAAACAAGGCTATTCACCTGCGCCTTCATGTTTAGATGTCTATCCAGACATACGCCCAGAGTCTTAACCTTGGACAAAGTTTTAATAACACAATTGTCCAGGTTGACGTTCTTATATTCCGCTCCTAATTTATCCAATTTGCTTGGAGAGCCTACAAGGAGGAGATCAGTTTGAGCACTTTTCAGGGCCAGACCATTAGACACCATCCAATTTTGAATTTTTTAATAAATTACATTAATGAAAAGCTTCATCTTTTTGATCTATTCCTGAGATAGATAGGATGCATTGCATGTCATCCACGTAGTTGGCAAACACGATCCCTTCCTCTTCCAGCATCTGGAAGAAGGGGATCATGAAGATGTTATAGAAACACAGAGACACGCATGCTCCCTGTGGGACTCCATACAAAAGTAGCATGGGATCAGCTTCTGCCAATTCGCTGGCAACTCTAATTTGCCTATCCTTTAGAAAGGATGATATCCATTGAATGGCCTCTTCAGAAAAAGACGCATTTTCACTTAACTTGGTGGACAAGATCGAATGGTCCACCAGGTCAAAGGCCGCGGAAAGATCTAAAATCATCAATAAGGCAATCAGACCTTTATCCATACCTTGAATGAGATGGGATTTGAGGGCAAGAAGCGCTGTTCCCGTGCCATGATTGGCACAGAACCCTGATTGATAGTTATGCAGAATTTGATTCTGTTCCAGAAATAAAGAAATCTGATTACACGCCACCCGATCTAGTATTTTAAGGAGAAAGGCGGTATTGGTGATAGGCCTGTAATTCGAAGAGGTAAGCGGGCATAGGTTGGACTTTTTTAATAGAGGTGTGATCCATGCATTTTTCAGATTAGCAGGCACTACCTTCGACTCAAATGAGGCATTAACAAATTTTGTAAGAGCTGGTATTAAGGTGGGTAGGCATTCCTTAATTATGATGGCAGAACATGGATCGCCTTTACAACTTGTGCTCTTAAGTTGACTAATGGTTTTTGCCAATTCCTCTTCAGATATGGGCAATAATCTGAATGAGGGTTGGTCTTTAGCTTTAACTGGGGGGTGTGTGATCTTCTCCTGCTGATCTGATATGTTCAGGGAAGATTTTTTGATCTCTATGGTTTGTTTGATCTTGTCTAATTTGTTGGACATAGCTGATTGAATCTCTGTGCACCAAGCCTTGTTTTTAATATTCGGGACTGGTGTGGGTCCTGGCGTGTGTGTTTGTTCTTTTAATTTTTTCTCCTGACCATCTTCTTGGTCTTCAGGAACAAGAAGGATCCCCTTTGCCCAAGGGTCCCCCCACCGGCAAATTGATGGCTGCTGAAATTCATCCATCTGGTGGACGTTCTTCCACCATGCTAGAGGCCAGAAGTCAAAGCAGTAACACTTGCACCAAGTCTCTGAAATGAAGGACTAATTGTGTGAGCGAAAAAAAAAAATCTTAGAGAAAACATATTGTAGGGAGATACACAACTTTCAGAACCTTAGTCTGTGGTTTTTGGCCCGCTGTGGTTTGGGGAAGCTGGCCTGGGCAGCTTTGTACTCTCCTGGTTTTCCTCCTGTGTATCCTGCTAGAAACAAGAACTTATATGCGTGGTGTTATGCTTTGGGTTTCTAATTTCATCGAGGGACTTCGGAAAGGCTTTCCACCCCCCTTTCCTTTTTGTAATGCTTCTCTACGTCCCCTAGTCGCATTTATCAACAAAATTATGTTACAATTATTTTCTCTCATGCTATGTCAAATATTATGTTGGATACAATGTTATGGTATGTCATGGTGCATGTTAGGATGTTTCATACCATGTCCTGCCAAGTTATGTTATGTTTTGAAGGGCACATTTTTCAGTTTGGATTGGAAATCAGTGTCTTCCAAATCTCAGGCTTGCCATACAGCAGAGAGAGTATGTTTGAGAACTGGTCAAAAATCGATTTTGTTATAGTCAACATATCTTTTTTTTAAGTTACAGCTACCTTTAGCAACCTCTGTTGGCACCTGTCTCCATACATACCTTGGAGCGATGTTTTAAAACGCAGTTCAACAATGTGATACATTGAGCTTTTTTATAGGACATTCATAGCATGCAGAATGGACAGAGACAGCTTCTATTCGGACAACTGGACAACTTTCTCCTGGTGATACAGTTCGCTATTGGCATCTTTTAAGAAAACATGCCTTATACCAGGTTTTCTGCATGTTTGCAGTTGATTCAAAAACATATTTATTTGACAGACAGAATTTCCTCTCATTGCCATTGACCAGCCCCTTCACTCCTTTTCCAGATCAGGCAAAGGAACGAATAGCCTGTTTGGCTCAGCCACTCAGTTTGCAGAGCTCCGACTCATTTAATGCACATTTTTTGTTTTTCCATGGGAACAGCCCAGACCCGTTCATTCACTACTAACGAGTCATGGCGCTAAACTCACCAGTTCTACGATCTTCCATTTTCTTGTTACCAGATTTTCATGCCATGTCATTCAGAAGTGTAATATAATGTAATTTAAGTGGTCTTGTATAGAGCCATCTGCCACTTTTATTATTTGTATTATTATTAGGATCATTATTATTATTATTATTATTATTATTATTATTATTATTATTATTATTATTATTATTATTATTGTATTTATTGAGCGCGGAGCTAGATTCGGGAAGCAAAAGAGTACTTTACAATCATAGGGGGGAAACACATTAAGGGAAGCAGAGAAAAAGGAGCTGGGAGCTAACAGGAACAGGTGGGCAATGGGCAGCATTGGGGGAAGACAGCGAGGAGTAGATCACAGTGTCAAGTAGGGTGAGGAGTGCCGGGTTTGTGGACATAGGTGTATAGGATGACCAATTCCTTGAAAAGGAAGGTATTGAGCTCCTTCCTGAACTGTAGAAGTGATGAAGCAAGTCTGATTTTGAAGGGAGGAGGTTCCAGAGTCGTGGAACATAGACAGAGAAGGCCTGTCTTCTGGTTCTTTACTTCCTGCAGTGTCATAATTTAAGTCTGCACATATATCCTGACTTCTGGTAGATTGCAGGCATCTGGAGATGCTGAGTTTCTCTCTGAGGTAGCCTGGGGACTTCAGCATGACAGCGTTGTAGATGATGCAATAGTATTTGAAGATGATATGGGCTTGCAGTGGGAGCCAGTACAGTTTGATGAGCGTGGGGGTGATGTGGTCGAATTTGAAGAGTCCTTTAATGAGTCTTGCTGCAGCATGCCGGACACATTTCAAGGGTGCAGAGTAGTCATCAGAAGGCCTTCCAAAAAGGTATTGCCACCCTCCAGGTGGGAGAGGACCAAGGTCTAGACAGCAGATCTGATTTTTCTTCTGGAATGAAGGGCTTGTTTTTCCACATTAGAAATTTGATACCAGGCAATTTATGTCTTCCTTGCTATGCGCTGTTTGAACATGAGGTGCTGTCGATATTGAACCCAAGGCTCTTGACACATGAGGCCAGCTGGGTTGTGAATCTCTCAAGGCTTATAGTGTAAGACCAAAGAAATATCGAGGCTGAGTACCACAAAGGAAATACACCAATCACAGGCTAAAAAGATTCAAAGATCTTTCATTACTGTACAGTTTACAAAGAAACAGATAGCTATCTGGCTCCCAACACACGGCAATGTGTACCAGCCCGACTGAGAGAGGTGAGAGAGTGCTGGACATTAGAAACATTTGTGCTTTTATACAATTCTGAGTAATATTGTCCAGCCTCTCTACATGTTAATAATTTGTGGTCTAGAGTTCGTGCCTAGTTCACATACAGCTTATACAATAATATGCAAAGGATTACATAGGTTTGCAATTCCATGAAGGCACAATGACGTTGTTTGTTCTCAAATCCTGCAGCAAGCACCGTTTGTTGTCTCCTCACAATTGCATTCGGCCTGTGTCCACGCTCGAGGTTTGTTTTACATTGTCCCAATGTTTATACAAGGATCAGGCTTGTGTGCGCAGACAATACCTAGATGACAGTTCATATGGAGCACAAGGTCTCTTTACCTAGTCTAAACAGTCGCCTCTCGGACAGCCTAAACATTAACAGAAGGTCAGAAGGCTTGGTTGCAAGCTGAAAACATAGTCCACCATTTTAGAACGAAGAACACACAAGTAGAAATCAAAATGGCGGCTGAATCTTAAAATGGCGGCGAAGTTAATCCTAAAATCGGAACTTTGCAACGCGGTTTTCCGTGTAAAGCGATTGGGTTTAGGCCAATATAAATACTAAGGAGGCACTATATAATTACCGTTTGACAAACCCTCCTTTTGGCCTAAGCCAATAGCTTACTAAATATATTCGCTTTACTCACAACTCCACGCTTCAATGTCCACACATCCTAGATCCTATTCATCAAATATATTGTTTACCAATAGATCCTTGACGGTAATACCTTCATTGCCATAAATGAAATAAACATAATCATCTACATACAGAGGTCTGTCCTTACTAATCAAATTCACAATATTGGTTCAACCTTAAAAAATACCCATTGACTGAGAACCATCCCTTTGTATGTAGAAGGAAACAGAGTAGGAGGTGTAATTGATAGTGTAAGAAGGAGAAGTGGCGTCCCGGTTGCCTACGGGTGCCATTTTGAAAAAGAAACTAATGATTAGAGAGGTTTAGAAAATTTATCAAAAAGGCCTGAATAAAGCAACATTAAGTTTGATCCGATTTATAAAAAGAGAACATCCCAGTGGCGTCGGAACTCGCCTTTCAACTCATTCAATTCAGTGCCATCCAAATTCCCTGAGAATAGTGCCCTTAGAGAGGCATAACATACAGTAATTAAAGGCAAAGGATCAATGTACCAGCCCCACCCTTTTCCCCATATTGTAGTAAATGCAAAAATACCCATTCATTAATTGTATTGAAAATTACATGGATCACATTCATAATTAACAAAAGGGTATTGTTGTTATAACCCCGTCTGTGTTGGGAATCCATTGAAGATAGAGTGTGCAGATGCATGAAAGGAGAAGACATAACAGAAACATTTATCAGTGAATGCCAAAGTTTCAAATGGACACACCGCTCTTCGATATACCAAAACCCTGAAGCGATGATTACTGTCAGACCAGTTAACAAACTGAAAAGAAAACAATAAGTCCTTAAGGACCATGATTTATCTGTCCAATGTCTTTTCTAGCCACATGATCGATCAGTTGCTCCGTACGAGTAGAGATAACACCAGGCATTGTTCCTCAAAGCTCTTCCCCAGAAAGTTCCTGTGAAAAAACACTGTAGTCAGTTTGCTGGTGATCTCCTGATCACAAGATTCTTGAATGAAGGAAGTCTTTTCCAGTCAAAGTATTTTCTTGATGTGTGTCGATCCAGTGTCTTTTCCCATCTACTCGTTCAGCATCTGTGTGGCCAACGGGACCTGGAGCCGTTCTCTTCAGCTTGGTGCGAGAATGGATGCTCTCGTAAATGAGTTCGGGAACACCCATCAACCTGGTCGAATTCTGTGACCTCGCCCCTCGTACTTAACTGGGAGGGCTTCTCACACCTGTCGATAAATCAAATACAATTTTTTGAGTTAACTGGTCACAACATTCAGTAAGAAGCAAATACTCCACATATTTTAACAATTTAGGTTTTTGGCAGGCTCCAAATATCAGCTGGCATTCCCACCATTATTTCATCCGGGGGCGGGGGGCTTTCCATTTCTAGTCTGTGGGGTCGACCATGTGGACATTAGAGCTATACATAAGTGTCTAGTGATTTAAAATTACTGAGATGTTCTGCATTTACCCAGGCAGGTTCTAGTATTTTATGGATTTTTCTAGCACGTAAGTAAATGGGACCATGAGCCTATGTGATCATGGAGGTGGCATGTATCGGGTAGCATCCATCTTCCCTTTGAACTGTCTACCCAACACCTTTCCTCATCCAAATTCACTAAAACCCACAGCCAAGTATCTAAATTCTTTTGGAGTAGCATCAGCTTGAATATCCTTCATCAAATCAATTCCTTCAACTACTGTACATATATTTGTGGTTTCTTTCCTGACATACATTTCTAAGTATAAATCAATAGAGGTCCGTTCAGCTATCCTGTCAACAAAAATGTTTCCTCTCCCTACATCATCTACTATCTTTCAATATGCGGCACATTTCATGATTGCTAGTTGAGTAGGAAGCACAAGTGCTGAGAGTAGCTGAACTATCAAGGTGCCATGTTAAAATATTTTTTGTACGAGGTCAAGAAACTTCCCTCTGCCCATAATCAACCCAAGTATTAAACCACCCCAAAGATATAACGGTTATCTGTAAATACATTAATTCTAAGTTTCTCTGAAAGTTCACAAGCCTAAATCAGTGCAATTATCTCTGCGCAGAGTTATGCGAAATTCTCCTGGTTTCCACAATCGTGCTTAGTGTAGTGATGGCATAAGCAGCAGTAAGTGTACCATCCGGAGGTTTAAAGCAGGAGCCATCGAGAAACAGCCCCCCTTCTGGATCATTCAAAGGTGCATCATTTAAATCAATCCCACCTTTAACTTCTTACTCTGCGGTATAAAGATGGTCATGTGACATTTCGTCACTGCAAGCAATATCTTGCAGAAGAGGAAAATTCAATATGCAACACCTTTCAATTTGAATATGCAGTACAAATAGGATCAATTCATATTTTGTTGATCGTGCGGAAGTAGGGTGTTGTGTTTTGCGTTCTTCTTAACAGAACATCTACAGAGTGAGGTGTCATGCCAGTTAAAGTATGGCCTAGAACCATTCCCTCACTCTGATTTACAAACACAGCAGCAGCAGCAACAGCTCTCAGACAACGCAGCAAAAGCGCATGCAACAGGATCAAGTGTGGAGGAAAAAATAACCGCACAGTCTATTCTCCCCCGTTCATGTTCCTGCATTAACACAGCCAAAGCACATTCATCACATTTACGCACATACAACACAAAGGCCTTATCATACTTTGGTGTGCCCAAAACTGGTGCTGAACACAGCTCAGTCTTCAGCAGATCAAAAGCTTTCTGGTGTTCCAAGTTCCACGGTAGTGGCAAAGAAATGCCCTTCTTTGTCAATGCCAACCTTGGTTTTGGGATCCACTATCTACAGTAAGAAGCCATTCCTATCAAGCCTCTAACTTCTTTCTGTGTATTTGGGACAGACATGCTAGAAATGCTTTTTTATTCATTCAGGTTCCTGTCAACAGTACTAAAACGTTATCAAATTAATCTTTATGTCCATGTTCTGCTAGATTAACACGCAATAACATGGTACCCTCTTTGCAAGCACTTTCTGAGTCTGTAGCTAAGAGGAGGTTGTCAATGTACTACAACAATGTACAAGCGGAAGGCAACTCAAATGTCTCAAACTGCCCTTTCAAAGCCCTACTAGAAATGCTCGGGCTCTCCGTGTACTCTTGTGGTGCACGGGTGAATGTAAACGAGCATCCCCCGAGGGTGAACGTGAACAAATATCTACTATCCAAGTGTATGGGAATGCTAAAGAAGGCATTCTTAAGATCCACAATACTAAAACGAATAGCAGAATCTGGAATCATTGTCAGTATTGTCGTTGCATCAGGAACAATTGAGATTTGTGGAGCAACAATCTTATTGTTAGTGCATAAATCAAAAATGAAACGGAAAGGAATTGCATTATCCCCTTTCTTGTACACCGGTAAAATCGGGTTATAGCCCAAACTTCCTGCAATTACTTCAATCACCCCACAATTTACAAAGTCGGAAACTATACACTTCAAAGCTTGCTCACCATCAACTTAACTCTTATATTGTGGAATTCATGGCAACTTAACTCCTGGTTTCAAAAACAGTTTTAACAAGCTCAATCTGCAAACTACCAACATCATTGTCGTAAACTACCCAAAAAACACACCAGAACTTCACTAGATGCTGGAGGTAATGGTCTAGTCAGAAACTATGAGGCAGAAAATTGCTGAGCTGAAATCGTCAAACGCACTCCATCCGAAGAACAATGAATTACCGCATTTAATTCCTTCAACAGATTCAACCCCAACAAATTCTTCCCATAGTTCACTGTCAGAAGGAACGGACAGTAAGCTGTGAATGGACCCAGTAAAATCAGTACTGGCAAAGAAATCGGCCTAACCACTGGCGTACCAGAAGACCCTAAAAACGTTATTCTGCCCTGACAGTGGAATGTCTGGACCCCACGAATAATCACTGGGACACTTTTCTGCTCACATATCTATCAAAAATAGATGTTTCCTATTCCCCACTTACATCTCAAAGTAGGGACACTTTTTTGATTAACAGGAATAGGCATCGGTTCCAAACCCTGCTTCGGACTGTCCTAACGGAACGATATATCATTAAAGACAAGATCTTCAGAAAGATAGGCAATTGGAAAATTATCGAAAATATTTCTGTTATCTTTACAAGGTTGCTGATTATCTTACGAAAAAGGACTGAAAATGTTGAGCAAACTGGCTTCTCACAGGACCCCTTACCCCAGTGTGGCCTCTGGGTCATCTACCCGTGACACCATATATGTTATCCGACCTCTGCTGAAGGATCGGGCATTGTGCTCTCTATTGACCCTCTTGTCTGCAATATGCAAATTGGTTCACGTGTACAGGATCCAACAGCTCATTATTCTGTGGAATAGACTGACCTTGAAACTATATATTCTCACCTATAATCCCTTTAACTATCTGAATCTCAACTCTAAGAACAAATGTCGGAGGACCCACCCTCATAGGCAACAGAGAAGTAGGCAACTCCGAACGTTTGTGGAGCAACAAAGCCAAACCGAGCGCTAAAGAGGGTGGTAGGAATAGTATCGGGTGCAAAAGGCTTTCTTATAACTGGAACTCACAGTGAGTTTCACTGGAACTCACTACCGCCACCTCTAAGGAAAGACATCCCTTACTTTCAGTTCAGGACATACATTATACAATGGATGAAGGACCATGACAAATAATACTCCCTGGTGGCTCCTCATGCCATTATCAGTGCCATCACCAATTGTATTATTGTTCAGTGTACCCCCGCTACCTCCTGCTACTATATCAACTGCACTAGATAAAATGTCTTTGATATCTGTTTACCCATGTTACCACTGTATCCCTATTGTAACTCCACGGGACGTTATTTAATTTGCTGTATGTAACTAAGCTATACAACCCTCTTACTATGTTCGCGCCTTGTTATCCTTGTGGTTATGTGCGCATTATAAATAATAAAACAAACAAACAAACAAACAAACAAATCATCAATTCTGCGGGACAACAAATCTCTTTTTTATACACTCATCCTTTAGGTATTCTACCATTACCTGTAACACTTTCCTCTGCATTTCTGGAGTATACTGACTATAAGTAGCATATACTTCTATGGAAGTAAACACATTCAAACTCCATCTAAGCGCATCCCTCGCGCAAATTCGCGTTTCTCCACTCATTGATTTACAAGGAGGAAGGAACCGTTTCTGCGCATAAAGAGCGTCCAAACTATCACCATCTATTTCATCATTCTGTAACCGTTCTAACTCCCTTCTTAACTCAAAACCATCTCGGCATGCTCATGTACTTTCTCCGCAGAATCCCTTGAATAGGCTAAAACGTTGAAATCCCTCAACCCTTATGGGACATCCTAGTCCACCAATCTATTCCACATTACAACCAAATGTATCCCCAACCCCTCAATAAGGACACCCTGGGCCTCATTACGAGGTGGGCGGCAAGGGATTACCGGCACCGGTAAGGGCACCGGTGCCCGTAATCCCTTATCGCCCTACTACGAGTTCCCTTTGCGGGTCCTTCCTTAACGCCTAGTTTTACCAGGCATTAAGGACAGGACCCGCAAAGGGATACCAGGGTCAATAACGGTACCGCAATTTGCAGTACCATTATTGCCGCCTTCCCATTGAGCCCTATGGGGGCTGAAATGGGAATGAGGAATAGCTCTGGTGAATGGGGAATTACCGGTCCCGCCAACCTCGGAATGGACCGGTAATTTCTCCATCCACCAGACCGGAGTCGGTAAGATTTTGGAGGCAGCCATGGCACTAACAGATAAATCTTTCCTCATCTCTTTGAAAACCATGTCCTATGTTACAATTTTTGATTCAGTGCTCCCCCCTCTAGCAGCTACAAGAGGAGCAAAACTGCTTGGCAACAAAACAATAGGAAGCGAAGCAATAACTGGTGGTTGGAGAAACAACAGGAAGAACAGGAATTGCTACGGGAGAAGGAGCGATAGCAGGAAGAGGTAAGACAGCAGGAATAGGTACATAAGGAGGAGGTGCAGTGGCACCAGGCCTATGTTCATTTAGGAGTTTATCAATCAGTTCATCTGAGACGTGAAAACACTTAGACAGATATATTTCCTGTACACCAAGGTAAAGAACCCTCTCCATGTTTCTAACAGACTGTGACTATTTTTGTTGATCATAAAATGATGGTTTTCTTGAGAATTTTAACATATGACGACGTGCATGCTTCTATTTACTCTTAAATTGCTACATAGCTTCTCTTTTCCAATTCTGTATTAGACCAAATACTGTAGGTCTAGCAGTTTTTCTTTCTTTAAAACCATAGTTTCTAAATACTCTATTCGGGCAATCTCAAAACTACCATTGATTGGCCACTGAAATTCGAAAAACATGTCTAGTTTGTCTGTGCCAAATATCATCGAATACTCTACTACCAAATGCCATTCTTACAGTTCATAGATATGCCGGCGACCCCTCCTGTGGTGCCGGTATGCCAAATATCAAAGATTGTCTGTCTCTGCGGAATAACACCCTGGAACAGGCAGACAATTTCCCAAGTATATCAGATCACTGGTGTTAACTGGCATTGTTTGTGCTCATGAGGACAAAACTGCAACCAAATATCAGGATACTTAGGAATCAGGGCACGACTCACCTGATTTAAAGGACTAAGGGAGGTCCGATCGGATTTCAAAGGACAACAAAGGACCCTCGTGGTTGGTGATTTTGGCAAAACTGCCCACCTCGATATATGGACCCTCGTTAAGTGCCGTCTCGGATTGCGTGCACACCGTCCAGGGATCGGATTGTGCAGTACTGTTGAGGTATCGCATCTCATCCAAAAAGGGGCCCCCTTTTCTCACCATGCGATCCCGGTCTGATAGCCACAGCAACTCTTCAACGAGGTGGCATCAATCTTGAGGGTCCCTATTCGGGCGCCATCTGTAAGACCAAAGAAATATCGAGGCTGAGTACCACAAAGGAAATACCCCAATCACGGGCTAAAAAGCTTCAAAGATCTTTTATTACTGTACAGTTTACAAAGAAACAGATAGCTATCTGGCTCCCAACACCCCGCAATGTGTACCAGCCCGACAGAGAGAGAGTGCTGGACATTAGAAACATTTGTGCTTTTATACAATTCTGAGTAATATAGTCCAGCCTCTCTACATGTTAATAATTTATGGTCTAGAGTTCATGCCTAGTTCACATACAGCTTATACAATAATATGCAAAGGATTAAACACGTTTGCATTTCTATGAAGGCACAATGACGATGTATGTTCTCAAATCCTGCAGCATGCACAGTTTGTCCACGCTTGAGGTTTGCTTTACATTTTCCCAATGTTTATACAAGGATGAGGCTTGTGTGCGCAGACAATACCTAGTTGACAGTTCATATGGATCGCAAGGTCTCTTTACCTAGTCTAAACAGTCGGCTCTCGGACAGCCTAAACATTAACAGAACTCAAAGGTCAGAAGGCTTGGTTGCAAGCTGAAAACATAGTCCACCATTTTAGAACAAAGAACACACAAGTAGAAATCAAAATGGCGGCTGAATCTTGAAATGGCGGCGAAGTTAACCCAAAAATTGGAACTTTGCAACACGGTTTTCCGTGTAAAGCGATTGGGCTTAGGCCAATATAAATACTAAAGAGGCATTATATAACTACCGTTTGACAATAGCAGATGGAAGGTCTGGATGTCAGGGTGTTTGGTGTTGTTTGTTAGCAATAGGAATTCAGTCTTGTAACGGTTGAGCTTCATGTAAGCACTGGACAACCAGGACTGGATCAATGTGAGACAGGCCTTGAGCCTGTAGATGTGTACTTTGGAGGATATGTGTCCTCTTCATATTGGTGAATGTGGATGTTCTGTGGAGAGAGGAGGGTTCTGAGCAGTTCCATGTAAAGATTGAAGATCACGGGGAACAGGATAGATACTTGTGTGACTCCACAGGAGATGGGTAGAGTTGGTGATCTGGAAGAATGCATTTGTACGAACTGTTGGCGTTTCACATGGTAGGATTTCAACCAGCTGAGGACAAGCTCGCTCATCCCCATGTGACGATGTAGATTGTCGGTAAGAGTCTGGTGGTGTACTATGTCAAATGCTGCTGAGAGGTCAAGGAAAACTAGAAGGCAAGGATGGCCATCATCGTGGATTTTAAGGGCATCGTGAATCACCCTTTATAAGCCCTTTTCTATTCCTCTGTGGTAGTACTTATTATGCAGGGCTATGGCAACCGTAGTCAGTTCCTCCATGGCTGGGCCTGCATACTCCTGTGGGCAAGGAAAGCCTGTGTTGGGCTTCGCCCATGTCCCGCTTACCTGGGTAGAGCCTCTTCTGATCACCAAACTGATGATGCTGAGCCCGGCCACATTACACATGATGCACCGGGCTCCAGGTAAGTCTCTCACTCGCCGCTCTCATGCCACTGGTGCCCCTGAGTTCTTCATTCTTCATCACCCATCAGGTCTGGACTGGGGGTGGGTTTTCTCCACAGGCCACCACCACATTCATCCGGACATTTCCGAGCGTGGATATGATAATGATACAGGAATATGTCAAACGTGTGTTGTAGGGAAATATGTTGTCAATATGTTCTCCGAGGCATGGAATAGTTGTGTACACGCTGGTGTGGGAACTGTAGTTGCATCCGAAATGGCAGATGTTAGCACTTGTGGTGAAATATGCATTTTTGATGACGTGAAGTATTATTGCTTCCGTTAAAGTTTCAAAGGAGCCCAGATGTGTCACTACTAGCTTGTACCATCTACCATATGTGGGTACTGTTAACATATAGTTGCAAGTCAGCGTTTCCTAGTTGCTTAGCTCTTACGTTTATTAACGAGTGAAGGAACTTGAAATGATGTGTTTCATTAATTACAGTCTTTAATGGCACCGAAAACGTACAATGCATGGTTACAGAATGCAAGTGGGGGGCTGTAAGCAAGCACACTTACAAGCAATTAAAGGGTGAGCCTCTGATGCACTTTATTCAAGTAGCCTTTGGAAGCTTATCCCATTTACATCGCCCTCTGCTGCTTCCGTCACCCCTGCTTCTTCCTTTAAGCATAATTCGAATCGATTAATCTACCAGTTCACTGTGATAAATTGTGTAGGTAACATACATTCTTCCACATTTCAATCATTTTAAATGTTGTTTTCAGTGCAAAAAAAGCATTCTGAAAATGGCTTTGATAATTGTTGAAATGGGAGCACCCTTCTAATTAAATTTAAAGTTGCTCATGACATGAAATGAGAGCAAGCAGCAAGGGAAGAGTGTAGATACAGACTGAGCTGAAGTCATTTATTGTCACGTGTCCTTTCTCTATGGACTATCCCAACATTGCAACTCCCAGTGAGGACCATGCCGCGTTGTATCTCAGAGCAAGGCCTATTTCTGCAGGAAGCATTGCAGGTGTGCTAGAAACAATTAGGGGAAGGAGACACTTATTTATTTATTGGACATGTATATGGTGCCTATACGCAAGTGTTTCCAGGCGCCACAAGACAAAACAAAGTGGGGCACATAGGAAAATAAACAACAGTAACGGTTGTACTAGGCCTTGTGACATTCTCACCTTCTTACCATGCAAGTGCAGTGCCAAAAAGTGCAAGGTTCAGGGCTGGAAAGAGGGGATGGGAGAAGTGCAGAAGGTGGCCTCAGGGGCTGAGCAAGTGCTGAAGGGAGCCAGGAGGGCAAGTGCCAGTGGGAAAAGGGGAAATGGGAAACAAGTACGAGGGACGGGGCGGACCATATTCAGGCTAGTCTGGGAAGGATGCCCGAGGGCAAGTGCTGGCTAGGGATGCTGGGGGAGACTGGTCGAGGAGGGCCCGGCCACTGTAAGACTCATAAGGAATCAGGCACAAGTGCCAGCCGCAGGTGGACATTAGCATCAGAAGGGGAGAGGGAAGGAGGAGGAGAAAAGGAAAGTCTTAAGAAGTTTCCGGAACATAAGAAGATCCGACTCAAGTCTGAGGGGGGCAGGGAGGCCATTCCAGAAGGAGGCTCCCACCAAAGAGAGAGATCTACCTCCCAGCCATCACAGACTGTGCCCCTTCCCCGGCGTGTTTGTGTGTGTACATACTTTCCAAGGCTTGGGGCCACCTTGCTACTCCTTCCTATAGGGTCAGCCTTCATAATGTGCCTGTGAACGTTTGAGTAGTCAGGGAACAATCCTCTTGATGTCCCTGCTGGCGATGGCGATGTGTGTATTCTGCCACCAATTTTCTACCCGGATTCCCCCTGCAAGTCTTTTTGCTCCCATAGTCTGCTCTCTCGGGCCTCAACTCCATCTAACATCTACAGTGGCAAAAAGATTGTATGTATAGTGAGTGGCATTCATGATATGCACAACACAACACCTAAGCATTGTAGTGTCAGCTTTGAGACATCACTCAGCCTAGCAACCAGCATGCTAAGCAAGGCAAAATGGGTGACTATGGCCCCAAATTTCAAGTAGCCCTTTCTCTAAATAGAAGGTTTGTGCTTCCCATAACAATCAGCTGTAGCTTATGGTAATTGACTGGAGTTTACAGACTGGCTCTTCCCCTTATCTGCCAACTCCCTTGTGCTAGTTCTCTTATTTAGCCCTGTCGCACTGTTACACATCAGCAGCTATCTAGACCCAAAGCGCTGTAGTCTATCAGATCTTGGTCTCTCTCATGTGGATAAAATACTCCCACGTATCACTGCCAAACCCATAGAAAGCTGATTGGCACGCAGGAACCGGTACTTCTGACCTGCACCCATCAACACCACAGGTTTCGAATCTGCCTTTCCCACTGTCCACTAATTAACCCCTCACCCTTTTTTCTTACAGAGTCAAGTGCACCGTGTGACCAGACTAATATCCAAATGGATTTTTCTCCTCTGTATACCTGGGGCTAGCTACATTTCTTAAGACTACTATAAAGTGAATGTATTTATTATTCCCACCTACAAGCTCCACCTCCCTGCAGTCTCACGCACATTCACTTTCTCCTACGCTAATAGTTTTTCCTGAGTCTGAATCGTTTGGGTGGGAATGGGAGCTGGACGTGCAGCCCAACACTTACTTGCATATAAATTATCTCATTAACCTGCCCATGCGTCTGATACAAGACTGCAGTTAAACAGGCATCGGAAAATGATATTTCTATGAAAAACTTTTTTTTTGAGGGGATAGGCCAAGCAGGAAGTTTGGGAACTACTTTCTTTCAATTGTTTCTGTAGTTGGGATGCACAATTTTAAGCAGTCACAATGTCTCTTTGATTATCTCTTCCCTGTGGGTGGGGCCCATCTCAAGGTATGCCACAGGGCCCCCCTTGTCACATGAGAACCTAAGGCATGAATCCTCCAGTAGTACCCTCAGAGAAAACCCAGCCAATTCCATTAGTCCTTCCATGTGTCTGGGTCATTGGCTCCCCCGGAACAAAGGTCACCCAGCATTGAAAAGCCCATGACATTCCTTCCAGGGAGAACCTCCCCTGGTCTCTTACTATAGTACTGAGGGACTGGGCCCCACTCATTAAAAAAGGTGTTGCGTTGCACTCCTAGATTCTAGGTGAAGAGATTACCTTTCTCGGGTGCAGATGTGGTCTAAGGTTTGGAGGAGGTGCACAGAGTTCCCATCCTGTACTTCCTCCAGGTAGCTTAAGGTTCTGTCAATGTCCTGGTAGGCCAGCATTCCTGTGATGCAGAGCCCCCCTCTGTCCTTGGGACAGATTCAGAGGTCAGACTCCATTGTAGTGCTATTACAGAAATGGAGAAACTATAAATAAATCATTCATGACACTGCCCCCAATGTAAGCACTCCAGTCAAACATATATGCCATGTACACTGCAAAGAAAACAAGTAACTGCGGACATGTTTTATCCCTGTCGAGCCACATCAGTGATGTGAAGCTTGAATCAATTTGCACAACGGAATGAGGACCTGTGTCTCAGCATACCTCTCCCACATAGATGTCTTACTAAAAAGGAAGCCTGGAAATGTAGGTACAATTCATAAGAAATGGGAATTCCTTTCAGCAGCATTCTCTTATATCAACTTTTTACTTGTTTCTGCCTTTACAGAAAAGGATTAACCATTTGAAAATTACTGTTGACCTTGCATACAACGGGCCTCAACACAAAAGTTAAGGACAATGCCTGACCGGCACAGGAATATGAGCAATCCCAGGCAGGTCTTCGCCTTAACAAGTATGTCTCATCAGTTAGGTCGAGCTTGGATCGCTAGCCACCGTAACTCCTGGAATATTCCTGCCATTTAGGCAGAGGCGCTTAGAAAACTAAAATGGGAGGGATCGGAATGCTTGAGTTAACACTTCCTAAATACTGCAAATTCAGGCGGTTAGCATTGAAGTCATCGTTATTAACTAATTTGATCATTGACAGAACAGCACACAGTCTTAAGCAAAACAGTGGGACACTTTTCCCCAAAGGGAGTAATTCACCCTGAGCTGCTATGCGCAATACTCTCAGCATAAGAAAACAAGTCACTCAAGATATGTTTAAATCAGGGCTCAAGTTGAGGATACACGCGGGAGGACGGAGTCCACCCACTTTATTCAGAGGGTGGACTCAGTCGCCTCCAGCTAAAATGAGAAACATTGAATGTCCTCTTTGAATTTATGAATAATAGCCAACCTTTGGATCAAACCACAGTCAGCAGATTTGTAGGCCGGAGACTTCACCACTGCACTCTATAACCTAATGAAAAATAACGAACTAAAGGTGAAATCTCCCATTTCGGTACTGCAAGTCCCAGGGAAAACATTTGTATTGGTTCTTGGAGTTTAGAACGTGCACACCTTTTAAAGTTTTCAAAAACACTATTAGAAGAAAATATCCTCTCTTGGTTTTGTGTGTTTGTTGATTTTATGAAAGGCAAATGCCATTCGTCCTGTTCAATTTGGGTGTTTATGCCAAGCCAATTTAATGAAATGTGCATATTTCACCTTGATATGCTAATTTCTGGTGACGTCACATCCCATTGCGTTTGATGATGAGTCCTCCCACTTTAATTTTTAGGACTTGGCCCCTGGTTTAAATCCTTTGCGGCCAAACCAGTGAGATGCTGTGTCAAGCCATAGGCACAAGTCACACTACCAGCTGCACCTCCTCAGAGGTATTCTCCCTTTCCTCTCCTTCCCCCAGAATCTCACTGTCTCCAGAGCTCTGGTTCTCTATAGGCTGGACTACTGCAACAGCCTCTTTCTAAATCTGCCTGCTTCTACTCTCTGCCCTCTGCAACTCATCCAGAACAGGACTGCGACACTTGAACTTGGCTTCAAGCCCAGGGATCGTATCTCTCCAGGACTGAAATGTCTGCACTGGCTTCCAGTTGCTGTGAGAATTAAGTTCAAAACCCTCTGCATTGTCCACAAGGCCTTCTCGGGCCTGGGGCCTCAATACCTTCAACTCTCTCTTCCTAAACACCTTGCTCCTCGAGCTCTTTGCTCATCCGGCTCCAACTGCCTCAGGGTCAGTCGCTTCTCCAAGCAACAAGTTGGTGGTAGATCTCTTTCTTCAGCTGGGGCTTCCCTCTGGAACAGCCTCCCTGCTTCCCTGAAACTTGAGGAGAACCACCTCTGGTTCCGGAAGCACCTCAAAACCTTCCTCTTTGCTTCTGCCTTCTCTCCTCCGCTTCCCTGCTGAACTCCTGGCTGAAACTGAAGCTGCACTGGTTCCTGGCCACCCTCTGATCAAGGGCCCAGGTCCCCTCCACTGCCAGTTGCACACCTTCACTGACTCCCTGGCAACCCCCGCACTTGGGCACTGTTTTTCTGTATCTCTACAGTCCCCTACCAACACTTGACACCTGATGTCTGCACTTCCCTTGCACTTGCCACAAGCTGGCCGCACTTTTATTTATTGCTGTTATTGATTCTATTTATATTTTTATTGTTGATCCCATTTACTGCACTGTTCCCTCCCACCCTCGCACTTTTCCCCTCCTCCTTCCCCTGCACTTGCGCGATCTCAATGACACCTGGCCTAGTAAGATCGCTGTCTCTGTCTTCCCTTTGTTCCCCTTCTCTTGCCTCGTCGCACCTTGGAACACGTGTGTAGGCGCGTTATAAATGCCATATCATATATCACAGAAAGCGCTGTGTCTCAGCATAACTCTCCCCCTTAGATGACTTCACAAAAAATGGATGCCTGGAAATTGAACATTTCATAACAACTGGGCATTTGGCTGGGTAGCATTCACTTACATGGTCTTTTTGCTTAGCTGTGCACTTATAGGAGAGTATCAACAATACAAAAATCTTTTTTGATCCTGCCTACACGGGGCATACAGACCTAACTTAAGGGAAATGCCACACCTGCCCAAGAACACAAGCAATCTGCTGCAGATTTTGGCTTTATCAAGCATCAAATTCCTCTGGTTACCATTCACTTTCATATTTAACTCATGTATGCTTTTACAGAAGACCACAATGGGCAATTTCAGTGATGTAGCTTTCTCCAAGAGGAGTAATTCAGCCTGAGCTGCTATGCCCAATCCTTTCTGCATGGCAATGAAAGCAATTCCACACACCTTTCAGCCTCTTTAGGCCTCATCATTGAGGTGCTGCTTGAGTCCCTAGGAACAAGAAGCTTAGGAAATACGTTTGGACTGACCCGTTTCGCTTAGAGAGATTCATAGAAAAACTTATGCTGATGGATGAGCCAACATGTCTTAACCATGGAACACTTCTCTGGGTAACATTCCATTCCACTGTTTGTAGCTCATATGTGCAATTACTGAAAAGTGAAACCATATCCAAATCAGGTTGTATACTGCCCCTGGTATTGCCAGGATTGTCAAGGAAGAAGAGAATGATAGTGGATCCAGTCCTCACAGTTTAAGAGAGCAGCGTTGAAGGAGGACATTGCGGCAGAATTCCGTTTGTGGGGATTTTTGCTGTCCCACGTTATGGGACCCCTACATCTTTGTTTTGTTTCTGTTGGTTTTCTTGGCCCTCTGCCCTTGTTTCTGTTGTCAGGGGTCTTGTTCTAAAGTGCCCTTCCACTGCATCACTTGCCTTGTCCTATGGGGACTATTACACAAGTGTTTTTTAAGAAAACAGTATTGGCTCCATGGTGGTTATATTACCCTATGCTTGTGTTGTGGAGTATGCTGGTGGAAACTGTAATTTAGTTTTTACGTCACTGCATTAGTAGCTCAGTGCACTGGTATAGGAGCCATTTGTGATATTTATCAATTTGTAAGTCTTGCTCTTAGCCATTGTATTTCTAGTCATCCCTTTGTCTGTGGGGACCATTAGGCAGCGTAAAATGGTTGCTTTTTAAATATGGGGTAACCTTCATCCCAGCCCTGCACTCTCTAATGTGTTTCCTTACCCAGGCTGCCCAGTATATTTCCTGTGTGTATAGACCTGACTGCATGGCTACCAACACATTTGAATTTCTGTCTGGTGTGAAACTGGGGGCCCATGATTGAATGTGAATAACTAGAGGAGACCCTGTGCATTCCTCATCTAGTTGATTCTTACCCAAACTTTTGGATGATTTGCCAGAAAGATGGGCTGGTGATTTTCCAGTAGCAGGTTTAGCCATATTGGTTGGGCCCAGAGTCCTTCATCTTAGCTCTGGTTTCTTCTGTTGGTTGATGGCTATCCTTCCTGGGTTTCTTTTTTTTTTTCTCCTCACAGTCTTCCTTGCTAACTAGACTGGATGTCCCATGCTGAGACCTGGCTGACTATTGTGGTGTCTCCCTTTGCTAAGTTCCTTGGACCTAGCGCCTCAAAGTAGGGAGTCTGCACCCTACTAGAATAGTGGTGGGTCACTAGTCCAGCCTCTGCTTCTTTCTGTGCTGTTCAGGGTCACCTTCACTGTTGTCACCTCCTTGGGACATTTTTATGTTGGCTGACTGCCTCAATTTGCTCTTCAAATCTTCCCAAACAACTTGGTCCCATTCAGCCATCTTCCAGCAGACATTCGCATAATTTCTGCTACTTCTTCCTTATTAGTCATCACCCTGGGAAGTTGGATTCATTATTCTTTTGAGTTGTCTCTGTCGTCACTGGGCTGGGGTAGAAGTCATGGGATATTGTATATAGACTAATCTTCTGTGTAAGAAGCTTTGTATTCACTGTATTGTTTGGGGTTCCTGAGACAAGTCCTCTTCATTTGGCAATGTGAGTTCTTGCCCCAGGGTACTGGCATATTTATCAGATTTCG
Organism: Ambystoma mexicanum; assembly: GCF_040938575.1. Classification (NCBI taxonomy): domain Eukaryota; kingdom Metazoa; phylum Chordata; class Amphibia; order Caudata; family Ambystomatidae; genus Ambystoma; species Ambystoma mexicanum. The sequence goes on along the minus strand of NC_090924.1, from coordinate 827,092,335 downwards.
CACCCGGGGTCCTTTGGGTACTGGAGTATTGGGGTGTTGCAGGCCCCATTCACTGTGGTTTTCCATTTGAATCCACGAGCCTGAATGATGCTCTGCTTCCTTCCCTCTCTCGCTGGCCTTGGATCTCAAGGGGGTCTCTTCTTGTGTCCTCTGGGATTGATTGCTCCTTGGACTTCACTTCCTTGGTCTTATTACTGTAGCTCTGCTGATTGGATTTGTGACAAAAAAGGGTCCTGAACTTTGATATTGTTTCATGGGTCCTCCTTGAGTCTGAGCGTTTTAAACCGAAGACTGGAATTTTAGCAGTTACTCCTGATTTACTGAAGATTTCATTGATTTAAATCAGTGCACTGCACGCCTGCTATAGAAATGTATTTGGATATTAGTGCTAAAGAGGTAACATTGAATCAATCCATTTCTGGAGTGTGATAAAACCAGGTTAGTTTCGAAAAGTTAGTCTAACCTTACTCTGCATTTGCATTTACTCTAGGCACTATAGTGTACTAAAGGTTGTGGTGGTCACTGTGACTATTTCTGTACTGGCATTTCTGGGTGCTACTCATGACTGTGTAAATGCATTTTGCAATTGTCTAGGGTTACTTTTCTCCCCACTCCTTAGACATATATGTATTGGATTTACAACCAGGTTTAGGTCATACATTTAGCTTAAGAGTGGGAAGGCTCTGTGTAGGCCCTTTACTGTTTGTATATTTACACTGGGGCTCATTAAATGTTTGCCGGTATCCCGTGGGTAATTCCGGTGGCATACCGGCAAACTGCCCCTATTGTTTCTGCCACCTGATATCCAGGTATTACCAGGAAATTACAAGCGGCAGAAGGGCAGTAAATCCCAATTCCATGGAGCACCATAGGACTCCATGGAGGGGATTGTTGGAATTACCGGTACCAGTATTATTGGTGCTGGTAATTTTGCCATTTATTTGCTGGTGGGGGCCTTATTTACTGGCAGGTCAGGCCTGGTGGTAAGTCAGAGCCCCCACCACAAACATGCGGACTTACCAGCAATTTTACCAGCATTCGTTCCAGATTTCCAGACTGGGGATCATATAATGAACCCCACTGTGTTTTAGTATGTTTTGTGACGAACCCAAATCACTTATTTGAAATAGTAATTGATATATGTGTAATTCTAGATAAAAAGTGTATTTTTTTTTTATTGATCTCTGTGGAGTATTCTCTTGCAGTGTATTTTTGGGGCTAACTTTACTTATCCACCATTCATGCTTCTTCCAATGACAGAAGTCTGACTGTTCTGCGATAGCTACCGATAAAGAAAGTTTGGTCTCTGTTTTGTTTGGCACTTTTTGAGCCCTCCGGATATATGGATTCTCGCCGCTCGCCAGAGATCTGTTGACAAGCCTGCCTAACAGTGGACAAGGAGGATGTACCACTGTTAGAGAGAATTCTCAGAAATGTGCCAATTTCCTCTACCTTAGAGACCCCCAGCAACTTTGCTGGATTTTGAGGACTTGATTTTTTTAACCTGGAGAGAGTGAGACCCTTTTTCCCACTCTCTCATGTATTTTATTGTGAAATTTACCTCTGTGTTTCTTTTAGTTATGGAGTCTGACAAACTCCATAGGCATCATCTTTTACATTGTCACCCAACACCTTCAGTGCAGTGGCACAGGGAAGTCTTCCAGATTTCCCCAAGGTTTAAATACCTTTCTCTGGGATAAACTACTGTTTCCCAGAGCAGTAAATTGAAATTGACTTTAATTACCATTGTAACTTTCTAGACCTAGCACACCCTATCTTCCAATAGAGTGCTGTAGGGGTTACTTAGTATCCCCTTTGTCTAGCTTCTTATGTAACATTGTCGGGGGGAAATTCTGCCGGGGTCTGCTGGCCGTCCGCGGACCGCCGGGCAGGGAGGCCCCAACTCCTCCCGCGTATCCCAAAAATGAGTATGAGGCACACGCAAGAAGCAAGGTGGTTCTGCTGTTTATTAAAAAACGGCAGGGATGGGTCAAGGATCGTACGCGTCCGTCCTGACTCTCTCTCCGTGGGGCTCACAGGCCCTTTTTTACCTCGGTATGACGCGCTACTCGCGTCACCTGGGAAAGTTAGCAAAAAAACTATCGCCACTCTGGATTGGTTCCTCGAGTGGTAGGGTTAGTATAGCATATGTATGGAGAACGCTATAAGTGGTTGAGGGTCAGTCAGGTGGTATACTTGGGTTGTCCCTTCAATTAGATACATGAAAATTGTTACATGAAGACCCCTGAGGATTGGCTAATGTTAATGGCGTCAGTGATAAGTGCTCCATGTTCTGATTGGTCCACTCGCGAGCCCCCCAGTCTGGGACCATCGTTGTTCCCAGCTCGCGGTGCACCTGTCATTTGCAACAATGTATAACTATGGGTATGTGCAGACAATGCGAGGATTTGTTCATATGCTGGAGGGCAGACTACTCCCACCGCCGCAGATGTCCATTGGGTCACTTCATCGTTGCTGCCTGTGTCTAAAAAACATGGGATCCAGGCGCCTCCTTCCTCCTGGGTCTAGCACCCTGTCAGGTTCGGCTTGGTCACGTGAGGAGAGACCGTGGTTGAGGCAGAATTCTGCACATTTAATATTGCATTTTCCACTGTGTGTCTGGCTTAGTTTGCAGGTGTGACCTTGGCTTCGGCTTGTGGCATACGAGTTTGCAACATTGTGCCCTTGACTGTCTGTTCTCGCCGGGCTCACTCTGCAGGGTCAGCAATTGTACTCTTGCTCGTTCGATGTTCATGGAGGCTCTTGCTTGCGGCCTACTTGGGCCTGGTGCATAGGTGGGGATGTTTGATGCATGGCGCTTTAAGTTACGGTGTCATGTTGCTTTATCCCCAGTATCATGTCTTCGTTATATTTCTCATTGCAATGTATGGGTTAGGAGAAGCGTCAGCAAGCATTTTAGATGAGTTTGTTGTGCGTCTTGCGTTTCTGCATTTTAAAACCTATGTGAAAAATAATAACGATGCGCGTCAGTGGGCGTGTCCGTCATCTATGTCATAGCACTGAATATGTTCTTCGTGTGGGAGTGATCAGTGTGCATGATTGCACGGGTGTGCTGACCGTTGGCTAGGTCGTCATGGCATCTCTAACGATGTGTTTATTTACTGTTGAATGGTTCAGTCGAGTTCATCCATGCCGCAGGTGTCGGCATGGGCAGGGCAGGCTGGTGGGCAGGCGGTTTTTCTCTTTCTTTTATTATTGTGTCCGTGTGCTGGCCATCATCTGCCGGCATCAAGGGGTGCATGCCAACCATTTCGATCATTTCGTCTGTAGTGCGTGCCTTCCGGGCCTTCCAAAATCTTAGTATGATCAGTGCAGCTCCAGCCAGTATTATGCATCCAACTATAATTTTCAGTCCGTCCGACAGCAAAGATGGCATCCATGACCATAACATTGAAAACCAGCTGTCATCCTTCTTCACTCCTTTACTTTCTTCCATCATTTTGGAGTGCATCTGGGCCAGTTGTGATACTGCTTCTGTCAGTGTACCATTGTCAGCATCGTTAGCAGGAATGAATGTGCAGCATGATTGTCCTATCTTTGCGCAAACTCCTCCTTCCATTGCTGTAAGGAGATCTAATACATATCTGTTCTGTAGTGCTACCATCCTCACTGCTCGCAGCTCCTCTTTTATTGCGTTGAATCCATTTACTGTAGAATGAATTGTCATCATTAGCTCCCATCGAGTTATCTGGAGCCATTTTGCGTTTGCGTAAGCTTGTAGTCCCGGATGTATTATTGACGAGAAGAACATTGCTGCTCTGCTGAATAGTCTGTGTTCTGGTGGGATTGAAGTAAGTGCTGTTTCCGACCTTCCCCATAGGTAATTTCCTGTCAGAGGTTCTCCTTGTCTCTTCTTTCTATTCAGGACATCGTTGTTGTTGTTGTTTTCGTTCTCTGACCCCTTCTGAGGTTTTACAGATCTCTTCTTCCTCTTGTTTCCTTCATCCATTTTAGGGAAGTTCGCCACGTTCACATGTTTCTGGGGCACCACTAGTGATGGTACATTACACATGTACCATTGTGCATATACCATTCCACAGCGGGGGCAGTGTGTGGTATGCCTTGTTTCCGCAGGCCCAGTAATGGTCCATTAATACTGCTGTTCCTGCTCCCCCCTCAGGTAACTCTGTCCCGCTTGCACAGTTGGTGTTGTATCCCACGTCAACTTCTTCTTTATGTTGGTAGCATACCTTAGGTGCAGACAGCGGCAGTATGCTTATTGGGTCTTCATCCTTCTCCATCCATGTCAGCATGGGTACGTACTTGCCCCAAATCGTCCAACATCTGTTATTGTGTTCATCAATAATTGTAATATTTTCTCTTGTTACCATGTTGCTGCCAATCACTCCTATGTCCCATTTGTTGTCCATGTACACCTTTCCTGTTATTGTTACCAGTGGTCTTTCCCAACATCCTTGTTTACCAGGAACTTCAGTGGCGTACCAGTCACATGGTAGGTATTGTAGTGTTACTTTCTTTGTTTCTCCCTTTTCAGGACCACTTGTCATGTATCTAAATGCTTCAGCATGCAAACTGCTCTTGTGGTAACTCAAATAAGTCTTGAGGAAGTTGTTTTCGTATGGATATGTGTCTCGTGTTTTCCACACCAGTTTCACCACCGTCCCTTGAAATCTCCCTTTCGTTTGGAACAGTGCCAGGTATATTATACATTGTGCTGTCTTTTCATCTATTTCTGTGGCAACAAATGTTCGAGAAGCGCTCATGACGTATGGGATCAATGATCAGACGTAGCAGCTGTCTTCTGTTGTCTGCTTACCTATTTGGGTCATGTGTTGGTACCACATGTTGTTCGAGACGTGTGCTGAATCTGTTATGTAATTATCAATACCTTTATTATCTGAGTATGTGCTACGTTTAACTCTATTTCCCTTATGTGGAGGTTTGCTAGTACCACCTGACGTAACACCAGTTGCAGCCGTGGGTGGGGGTACATTAGGTTTGGGTACAGCCAAAATATTGATAGCATAACTTTTCCGCCATACAGAGGCAGCCAGAAACCCAGTGATCATCAAAATCCCTATCATTTTTATTACAGAGGCTAGTCTCACTGGCATTTTGCTCTTACCTTGCTGCAGTCCGGCAGCTTATTCTTGCGACGCTAAAGTTGCCCGCCTGAAAATTCTCAATAGGCTTGTTATTAGTGTTAGTTGTTGTTTTCAAGCTCTCCCTATCAAGTAGTCGTTCAGTGCCCAGGCGAAGAGCTGTTCCCACGCCAGTCTAAGCAATCTGTCTCTTAGGGCAGACAAGTGTTGGTGAAGATGGGGCATTGATTGTTCTATGGCCAAGATAAATGCTGTGTAGTAGACATGTACTCTCCTTCTCTTTAGGTACTTTGGCCTTTTTATGTGATAGACAAATTGGTGTGATAGGGCTTCAGGGTAGTTATCGTCTGAGGGTAGCATCTACTCCTGGGCAATGAACTTTGTTAGTTATCTGTTTTCTTAGTAATACAATAATATGCGGTACCTGCATGTGCGAGAAAGAAAGAAGAGAACATTCAAGTGTTTACATGTGTATATGTGCAAGACAATGTCCTTCAATTGGGTGGTTACTGTAGTGGGTAGGGGGTCGATGGGCAGAGGGTTTGGGCTCAACTGGCGGAAGTCTCTTTACTCTTTGATCGTGTGACCATGGGGTGGGCGGTATAGGAGTTACCAGTTTCTATTTCAGTAGTTGTCTCTGGGGAATCTGGGGGGTGGCAGGGTATGGAGACACTTAGGTCATCAGCTGTGGTAGAAGTCTCTTCCTCCGTGGGTGACGGTGTCACTGTTCTTCCAATGGCCCTGTCGGTGACGCTAGGGCGGGTCTGGAGTTTGCAGATCTTTATGTCGTGTAGGTGATTACAAGCACGCTTATCCTGCAACTTTACTGCTCTCGTAGATACCTCCTCTACAAGGTGAGGACCAGTGAAGCGTGGGCTGTTCCACTTTCTATTGAAATTGCGGAGTAGCACGTGGTCACCTTTAGCAATTTTGCACAGTTTTTCCTTTTCCGGTCCTTGGTGCTCGTCTTCTTGTCGGTAACCCTTAGACCCGCCCCGCGTGCGCTCGAGCTGTTGAGACACAAACACTACACTAGTAACCAAAGAAGACACATATTGGTACATTTCATCACCAAGAACAGTTGCAGTGTTTTCATAGTCTGTGAGTGCCCTTGATGTTGGCGTTAGAGGAAGGCGCATTTGTCGTCCGGTCACCACCTCATGAGGAGTGAGGTGGTGGTCGGAGCCTGACCTATTCCTCAGCTCAAATAGAGCTAGCAGAAGGCAATACAACCAACTCTTCTTTGTCGTTTGCTGTATCTTTGCAATTGCCTCCTTCAGTAGGCCATTCAGGCGTTCGCATATACCGTTGGCCTGCGGGTGATATGCACATGCAAATTTATGCTTGATGTTCAGTAAGGATGTGATGTGCTGGAACATTTCATTAGCGAAATGCGGGACGTTATGCGACCGCCGTACCTCGCACACTCCCCACCTGGGGAAAACCTCCCTCACTAGAAATTTAGCTGCTCTAAATGCATCTGGATGTGAGCAGGGTCCTGCCTCAATCCACCTGGAGAATGGGCATACTACTACAATCATATACCTATTTCCTTGACATACGTTGATCATATCAACATAGTCAATATGGATGTGCAGGAAGGGTCCCTCTGGCCGGGGTATAGTGCCTTTTATCACTTTCAGCGTGTGACCGGCCGTAAACTGTTGACATGTGAGACAATTGCTGATAAAATTTGTCACATGGGAATTTAACTCGGGACAGAACCAATCTTCCCTAATTCGTGCTGCAATAACTTCCTTGCCTGTGTGGGCTGGGTGGTGGAGTTGGCTCAGGGCAGTGTTCAATAGTGCCAATGGCATTACCATCTTTCCAGTGTTACCCTGGCGCCATAGTGCGTCAGTTGGTGACATTGTACATCCTCTTTTTACCCATATCTCTTTTTCTGCCATTGGTGCAGCCGCTTGTAACTCCATTATCTGTGTGGCTGGGAGATGGGTGTACCCTTCTCTTATCAGCATCTCTTTAGCTATCCCCCTCCCTCTCTCTGACTCTGGGGGGTTCCATATCTCACCAAAATATGCGGCATACTTCGCATGTGCGTCTGCTGCTGCATTTCCTTTTGAGATATGATCTTCTCCATTAGTGTGTGCAGTACATTTTACTAAAGCTAATTCTTGGGGGTCATTTATTACTTCAATTAATTCAGCTAATAAGAGAGCATGTTGCACTGGGGTGCCGTCAGCTCTCCCAAACCTTCTTCTCCTCCATTTGGACAATCCTGAGTGGACAGTAGATGTGACAAATGCCTGTCAGAATATATAGTTACTCTTTTGTCAAAGCTTTCCTTCTACGCCAAGATCAGTGCAACCAATTCTGCTGCTTGAGCAGAGTAATGTTGTGGTAATTGTACGCATTTCACCGCCACATACACCGATTCCTCTGTCATTTTTACCACTGCTGCCCCAGTTTTCCTTATCCCATCACTTTGGTCTATTGTTGATGACCCATCAATGAACAAGAGCTCTCCTCCATTTAGCGCGTCCTCTTCAACTTTTCTAGTACATGAGTACATTTCTGTAGTCTGCGTACAATCATGTGCATAGTCGCCTTCGATTGATAATTCTGGTCTAGATAAGATGATCTCATAACCTGACGCCCTCTGTGTGGTTAGTGTGGACTTAGGCTTGTTCAATATTGCAAATAGTGCATGTTCCACAAATAGTGTGGTTGGGCACCCCATTGTAATTGATGATGCTTCCTCTACCGCGAAGGCAGCTGCGGCGAGACCTTGTTCGCAAGGGAAATGTCCTAACATTACAGGATCCAAGTGACCACTGTAAAATGCTACTGGTTTGTAACCCATGCTTGTTTTTTGAGCCAACACTGCTTTCATTACTGCTGAGTCGCAATGTGAAAATATAAAGAATTGTCGTTCATAATCTGGGGTGGCCAGTACCGGAACAGTTGATATTGCATCTTTCAGTTCATCAAAGGCCTCTTTCATTTCCATTGTCCACCCCAATTTTTTCTCCCCTTTGTTAGCTTCTCTTAATGCCTCAAGTAGGGGTCCTATGTATGAGCTGTAATCAAATACCCATGCTCTACAGTAGTTGCACAGTCCCAGGAACTGCTGCAGTTCCCTCACCGTTTGTGGCAACAGCGTTTTTGATATGGCCTGTGCTCTTTGTGGTGCAATCTTTCTTCCGTGTTGTGATATGAGCTGGCCAATGTATAGTACCTGTTCCTGACAGTACTGTAACTTCTCTTTGTCTACCTTGTAACCCTTTTCAGCCAATATTGTCAGCATCTTCAATGAGTCCTCTCTGCATTGTTTTTCGCTTGTGCTGCAAACTATTATATCGTCAACATACTGCAACACTGTGCTTTCCACTTCAATGTTTCCCAAGTCCATCTGTATTACTCTGTTGAAAATTGAGGGTGACTCGCAGTACCCTTGTGGCAATCTGGTGTGTTTCCATTTTGTGTTTCTGTACATGAAGCTTGTTAGATCTTGTGAGTCTGGGTGCAGGGGTATTGAGAAAAAGGCATTTTTGAGGTCAATCACTGTAAATCGTGATGCCTCTGCTAGAATGCCACACAATATTGTGGCCGGGTTTGCTGCTATGGGGTATTCTGCTTCCACTATGTTGTTCAAGGGCCTGAGGTCCTGGATGAAACGCCAAGACCCTCCTTTAGCTTTGCGCACTGGATATACAGCTGTGTTACATGGTGATTCTGATGGTACCAATATGCCATTATTTATAAGGGCCGTTATTGTTTCATATATGCCTTCATCTGCCTCTTTTGATAGTGGGTATTGCTTCACTCTAGGGAGTATTGCACCTTTTTTCAACTTTATTCTTACTCCCCCTATACTCTTTATGCACCCCACGTCATAGGGACTATTAGTCCATAATGATGTTGGGACTTTTGCCATATCCTCCTCAAAAAAGGGAACTGGGGTGGATGTGGGTGTTTCGAGTGCCATTGCAATTTTCTGTGCCACTTGTTTGTATGTCATTCTTAGCCATATTTCTACACTCATCATAAATACCATTTCACCTTCTTCCTTTTTTCTGAAAAGAGCTCTTCGTCTGACACCTGGGTGAGCCTGCATCCCTCAGCTAGGGCTATCACTGCCCTCCATGCTCTTCCTTCTCTGTCTTGGGCATGTATTGCGATATAATCAGCAGTTGCTATAATGCTCTCCATGCTCACTGAAATCACCTTTCCTTCTGGTTCATTGGCTGGTGTTTCTGGTCTAAACAAATAGGCTGTTGGCCTCCTCCAGATCTTTCCTTCTATTCCTGGCATCCATGCGAATGCCATGTCTGTTCCGTACTGGAATAGTTCGCCATCTACTGGCTCAGCCCTAATCACTGTCTGTCCACAATATACTTGCATAATTTGTCGTGCAGTGAGAATGTGTATTCCTGGAGTGGAGCAAATTATGCCGTCTTCCGTAAAGGAGATCGTCATATTCAACCTGCTCATTATGTCTCTCCCCAGTATGTTTACTGGTGAGGCCCTAGAATATAAAAGCGGGACGGACATGTCATAATCCCCTATTGATAAGGGAATGTTATCAGTAAAGGGAACCAACCCCCTAGCCCCAGAGAATCCTTGGGTGTTCATGGCTTCACCTGACATCTTAAATTTACCTTCCCTTATGCAAGACCGGGTCGCCCCGGTGTCAACAAGGAATGACAATTTGTTGTCACCTATCGTTACCTCTATGCGTGGTTCCTCCACACTATTAGGTGTTACCGACAGGATGGGACACACCAAGGCCGTCTGTGGGCTGTCCTATTGTGGGTATAATGATTGACCACTTCCTGTGTAAGGGTTGTGTCCCAGGACCGTAACCCTTCCCAGTTGTGTTTGCTGTAGTTGTGTATTGGTAGCGGTTACGTTATGGTCTTGAAATTGGGCAGGTTGCTGTACTTGCTGCACTTGACGTTGTTGTGTTATTGCTACCTGTTGTTGTGGTAGTGAATATGCCTGTGGCTGTTGTTGTGTTACTAGTTGTTGCTGCACATTTCCCGGTTGCAGTGCCTGCTGTTGTTGGGTATCCTGCTGTTCCCTTGTAGGTCCTTGTTGTCCCTGTCCTCCCCATGATGGTGGGCCTGGTCTCATTCTACATGTGCGTGACATGTGCCCTAGTAATCCACAAATCCAACATACCGGTGGTTCCCTGTTCTGCCATGGAAAGCTCCCTGAATTGTCCTGGTATACTGGTTGCCCGGAGGGGTAGAAATTTCTTAAGCCTCCCCCTTGCTGTTGTGTGTTATAACCGTATCCCCTCCCCCTCATCATTCCCCCCCTTCCCCTGTTGTAATTATAATATCCGGCTCCTGGCGTTGAGTATCCTCCTCCCATGTTAGTCGTGTATGGTTGGGGTGGTGGCAGCTGTTGTGCTATAATCTGTGATGATTGTATTTGGGAGGGATCTTGTGCAGCCACTACTTGTGTGGGGTTTTGAGTCATTGTTGCAGGTGTAGTTATTAGTGCACCTTCCAACGTGTATTTAGTAAGTTTTTTCTGTACCAATTTAGCCTCTTCCGCTTTTCTATCCTCTTCCTTTTGTTTCATCTTTTCTTGCCATGTCCTACAATGATGTACTATCGTCAGTTGTATTTCTGGCCATGCTTTTGCTTCCATCCCCACTACCTTCTTCAGTTGTTTCTGAACTGCTTCTGGGAGCCCTTGTATTAGTATATGATAGAATATTGCTGGTGTTTTGTCCCATTGTTCTCTAGTTTCCATACGCCACTTCTCTTGAATTTCCTGGATATAATCAACAGGATCTTCGTTCTCACGCATCTTGCGTGAGGTAATTGCTCCTATGTCTGATGTGTCTGGGTACTGTACCCTCAGCGCTTGCCATAATGCATGTCTACAGTTTGCGAATGCTGCCCCATCGTGTGATGTGTTTGTTATTGTGACCCCGGGGAATCCTGCTCTCTTCCATATGTCATCTGCTGCATCCCCCAATATTGATATTAGAAGGCCCTTTACATCCCCCGCTGCCAGTTTTCTGTCCTGCAGTGTGTTTTTCCATTTCATATATCCATTTTCCCGCACCTCCACTTAATGATGGGAGCCTGCACTTTATATTTCCTTGTCTGCATGCTTCCAAGGGACGTATTGTGGTCTAACCCCTCCCCTCTCCAGAAGTGGCATTAAGTTGTGTCCTGTTTGACCCCCTGGGTTCCACAAAATCGAGTCCGTGCACCCCTCCTCTTCTTCCGTGTCTTCTACATCGTCAATTGCATCCGTATTTCCCCTGCTCGTAACTGTTTCTCCTCCATCTCTTCCCCTTCTTTCATTATTTCCTTTATTTAATGTGGGCGTGTGTATTCGTTCTCCCTGCCTGCGTCCAGGGAGGTCTCTAAGCCTGCCTGCATAGGATGTCAGTTCGTGGGAGAAGGGTGCAAGTTTAGGTGGGCATGTTGCACGTAATGAGTGTGGGGTGGTGGAGCATGTTGGACGGGATGATGAGGGTGTAGCTGCACTTGTCTGCCTTCCCGCCATTCCTTGCTCTTCCCCCTCACTTCCCTCCAGTTCTTCCATTCTACTGCAGGCCCATGGTGATTCTCTATTTGTCCGGGTGATGTATAATTTATCTAGGCTTTCCCTTTCACTATTTCTTCCTTCCTTCTCCATTCCTCCTTCTTCCTCACTACAAAAGTCATCCAGGAATGGCAACCCCCAATCTGTCTTTTTCCCCCTAATCGTTACTGTTTTTAAGTCTATTAGATCCATTCCTCCTGTTTCTTTTTTACCAATTGCTCCCTTTTGTGCTGATGTTGTTGCTACTTCTGTGTCTCTGTGTACATACCTCCTTACTTCACTCTCCCCTCTCCTATCTTCTCTTTCCCCTTCATTTTTCTCTGCTATTTCTCTACCAATTTTCTCTTTTCTTTTTTAATTCCTCCATTACTTCACTACTCATCTTTTCCAATATCCTTTCATCTTCTTTCTTCCTAGCCCATCTCGCTCTTTCCCGCTCTAATGTACCCTCTATCATCCTCCCTTCTTTGTATTTCCTTGTCGTTTCTGATAGTAATCTCCTCTTCCATATTTCCATTTCTTTTTCTTTCTCTTCTTCCTCTCTTTCCTTGTCACGCAGTGCTGCTCTGGATACCCTTTCTGCTACTGCCTTTACCCTTTTGGCTTCTCTCTTTTGCTCCTAAGTTCGTTCCCTCATTTTTTCCAACTCATTCTTATTTTCTTTCCTTTCCGTTGCTCTCTCTCTTTCCTCCCTTAATTCTGCTAATCGTTCCTCCAAAATCTCTTCCTTTTGTTGTAACAGCTCTTCCTCCTTTCTTTTCCCCTCTCCCCCTTTCATTTCACTCTTCCTGGTATTATCCTCGTCCATTTTCCTTACTACCTCCTTCTCTTCTCCTGTTAATGAACCTCGTAATTTTAATAGTACCTGCGCAGCTACCCACTCATCATGTCCTATTTTCGCGATCTGCTCTTCGCCAGTCCTCCCCTCCCCTGCGGGCGTCTTCCTATGAGCTGATTCCGTCGTACTAGTCCGCTCCCTTCCCGTGTGGCCACCTGTGGCTGTGTATGGTGGCGGGCTGTAAGCCGGGTTTGAGTACCCCTCAGCCGCCCTTAATTGTTCTCTTACTATTTCTCCTAGTTCTCTTAAAGGATACAACCCCCCTCCCTCCATTTTCACTACCTTCGCTAGGGGCATATCGTTGCTCTGTTCCTTTTTTATTTCCCTTTCGTTTGAGTTGTTGCTCTTTTCTCCTCCCTCTTGTCCGTTCCCCGTGTTCTGTGTGCCTTCACTCTCTTTTTCCCCATTCTCTCCTTCCTCCTTAATCTTCGCTTCCGTTGTTTCCCCCATAGTGAACATTCCGTTTGGTCCTGGTCGGGACCCTTGGAACATCCTCCATAAGTTAAACACCTCCACGTGGTGTGTCAACTTCTTCCCCTTGTATGTGTTATGCAGATGGGTTAATAGTGAATGTTGGGTATATGGATCGAAACTGCCATTAGGCGGCCATGGTGGCGTCATTTTGTTGTCCGTCCCCTGTGTCCATTCTATGCTGTATTTGATCCGTTTCTCCCTATGGGGTGACAGTGTTTTACATATATGCTGCAGCGGGGTAGTGAGGGTGTTTCCCCACCCTCCCGATCCTGTCCCGTGTGACATAGTAGCACTTCAATTGTTATCCTCCCTCTATATAGTAGTGGTTAACTTGCTAATAGTGTATGCTATACAATTTCAGATCTTTACCTGGCCCCGTAATTTTGGGGACTTGCGATTGTCCGCTAAAACAAAAATAGTAAAATATAGCATTTACATTTATATATTCTTTTCTTTCTTTTCTTCCTTTACCGAACACCTTTACGGCCCCCTACGGCCGAGGCGCACGTAGCCCCCTGCGGCTGCGTGCCCTGTATGACGTTCTTATTCAGCCGTCCCACTTTATTTTACCCCTCCTCCTCTTTCTTCACTTGTCGTGGCCGGCGTTCTCCGTGCGCTGCCACGCCCCCCCCTTTTCACCTTGCCCCGATCTACTCGTTACAGTTTATCTCCTTCTTCATTCCCTTACAATTATTCTCTTCCCCACCACTCTCCGAAAACTGCCTCGCGTTCGAGATATCCTATGAAAGCCCTACTGGTGACGTCACCGATCTCTTCCAAAACTACTGGTAAGTTCTTTTCATGTTTTTAAAAGGCCAAAATATGCTTGCAATCCACCCCCGTTAACCCCACAGCTGTCCTCTTGTCACGCCTGGAACAAGGTAATCAACAATATAATCGGACTGCGCACACTGCGTCGCCTCGCGTGTGATACGCCCCTCGACAGGAGGGCTTAATCAGCCAATTATCTTCCGTATTAGGCAACCAGCTAGCTACCACCTACAGGGAAACGTCATCTATCTATCGAGTTTCCTGCTCGATCAATAGGGATCCTCATCTACTCATTGATCAAATATCACCAAATCGTAGGAAACCGCACACACACACCCTTACACGTTGTCGCGACCTAGGCCAATCAGTTTCTACGAGCGGCCGCACGTGATATTTTCGTGCTCTGCCCCCTCCTCTTCCGTAACTTAGCAAACTGCAAACCTGTGTAACACCTCCCGCCTCCCGTATTCTATTCCTCCCCCCTCCCTCACAATTTCACATTGCTTGTTGGGCGTGGCATACTCACCAAGTTCTCTTGATGCGGGGCCGCTCGACTGCGTGCACCCCTCCAAGCGGCTCGCCACCTCCCCTCATCTGGACCACGTCTGGACACTCGCCAACCGCAGGCGGGATACTTCTCAACCGGATCCCGAAGGCCAATATCCGGATTGCACTGTCCGGTCTTCTCGCAGTTCCGCGATGGTCCTGTAGTCCTCAAAAGGGGGCAGCGGCAGAGGGGGCCACGCCGCCGGGCCTCCTCGCAACGGGAGCACTCGGAAAAATAAAATAAAAGCAGATCTTAAACAGATCTCAGCAGTGCCTCCAACTTGTCAGGGGGAAATTCTGCCGGGGTCTGCTGGCCGTCCGCGGACCCCCGGGCAGGGAGGCCCCAACTCCTCCCGCGTATCCCAAAAATGAGTATGAGGCACACGCAAGAAGCAAGGTGGTTATGCTGTTTATTAAAAAACGGCAGGGATGGGTCAAGGATCGTACGCGTCCGTCCTGACTCTCTCTCCGTGGGGCTCACAGGCCCTTTTTTACCTCGGTATGACGCGCTACTCGCGTCACCTGGGAAAGTTAGCAAAAAACCTATCGCCACTCTGGATTGGTTCCTCGAGTGGTAGGGTTAGTATAGCATACGTATGGAGAACGCTATTAGTGGTTGAGGGTCAGTCAGGTGGTATACTTGGGTTGTCCCTTCAATTAGATACATGAAAATTGTTACATGAAGACCCCTGAGGATTGGCTAATGTTAATGGCATCAGTGATAAGTGCTCCATGTTCTGATTGGTCCACTCGCGAGCCCCCCAGTCTGGGACCATCTTTGTTCCCAGCTCGCGGTGCACCTGTCATTTGCAACAATGTATAACTATGTGTATGTGCAGACAATGCGAGGATTTGTTCATATGCTGGAGGGCAGACTACTCCCACCGCCGCAGATGTCCATTGGGTCACTTCATCGTTGCTGCCTGTGTCTAAAAAACGTGGGATCCAGGCGCCTCCTTCCTCCTGGGTCTGGCACCCTGTCAGGTTCGGCTTGGTCACGTGAGGAGAGACCGTGGTTGAGGCAGAATTCTGCACATTTAATATTGCATTTTCCACTGTGTGTCTGGCTTAGTTTGCAGGTGTGACCTTGGCTTCGGCTTGTGGCATACGAGTTTGCAACATTGTGCCCTTGACTGTCTGTTCTCGCCGGGCTCACTCTGCAGGGTCAGCAATTGTACTCTTGCTTGTTCGATGTTCATGGAGGCTCTTGCTTGCGGCCTACTTGGGCCTGGTGCATAGGTGGGGATGTTTGATGCATGGCGCTTTAAGTTACGGTGTCATGTTGCTTTATCCCCAGTATCATGTCTTTGTTATATTTCTCATTGCAATGTATGGGTTAGGAGAAGCGTCAGCAAGCATTTTAGATGAGTTCGTTGTGCGTCTTGCGTTTCTGCATTTTAAAACCTATGTGAAAAATAATAACGACGCGCGTCAGTGGGCGTGTCCGTCACCTATGTCATAGCACTGAATATGTTCTTCGTGTGGATTGGTGTGGGAGTGATCAGTGTGCATGATTGCACGGGTGTGCTGACCATTGGCTAGGTCGTCATGGCATCTCTAACGATGTGTTTATTTATTGTTGAATGGTTCAGTCGAGTTCATCCATGCCGCAGGTGTCGGCATGGGCAGGGCAGGCTGGTGGGCAGGCGGGTGGGCACATCCGTATGTTCCTGTACCAGGGTATTTGGTCGTCTGGTAGATAGGCAAACTCCTCTCGTGGCGGGTGTCTGGGCCGCGATCCTCTAGACCAGGGGCGTGAGGGGATTGGTGGGAGCCTTTTGTTCCATTCTCCCACTTCAACATGTTCTATGTTACCCATCCTCTCTGAATGGCTGGTGGCAGTGGTTTTGTTTTGAACTACCATGATTGCATTTACCGCGGCTGTTCGCAGCTCCGGTAAAGCAACCGTGGGAACCATCTTTTTCAAAATGGCACAGAGCCATCTTTGACAAAATGGTCCCTGGTCTTCTTTTTTCACCATGTTTTTGTAGAAAGGTCCTTCTAGAGATTTTCTCTGTGCGCCAAACCAGATTTGGTCTCTTTGTTCATTTTGCCTTTAGCGGGATTCAGGAGTGAAGCTTGTCTCTGGGTAGTGAGGAAGTGAGGGAGGAGGCCAAAGCTCCCTGTGCTTAGTCTCCTTGGAACCCAAATACACTCTGTGGTGATTGGCTGGGACAGCCACCCTGGTGGGTGAGTGACAGCTAGGCTGGAAAGAATGGGAGAGAACTGAATAAAAGGCGAGTCTTTTGGCTTGGAAGGCAGAGTCGACCACTGGACGAAGAAACCGAACAAGAAGAGCTTGACGAGGACACCTGCTGCAACTCCTGGACTGTTGGTTTGCCCGGTGAAGCCCTGCTGCAGTACCGAAATGCCAAGTTAGCATCGACAGAGAAGTCCCTGCAAGGACGACTTCTACCTTTGAGTTGGTGGGACCAATCAACTCCAAAGTAAGCCACCTGGACATCCATCTCGAAGCTGGTTGAATTTCCACAGAGTTGCTGCTGGAAACCGTAGAGCCAGGGAGAGGAACACCAGATTGTGTGCGTTGCTTTTAAGCTGGCCTAGAGCTTTTTGAAGATCCTCCAGACTCCCAAGAAGCAGGACTGGCCAAGCCTGAGCCCCCTCAACAGAGTGCAGGACCCCAGAAGCAAGGAAAGCCCACCTCAACAGCCAGGAGCCGCATTGTTTCTATTTGCGGTAGCCGCGAGAAGCTGAAACGCGAAACAGCCACTCAAAGTGAAGTTTGCCAGTTGCAAGTTTTGACTGTCCCAGTGCAGTGCAGGAGTACCCCGACATCTTCCCTCTTGTCCCACAACTGAGGCCCAAGAACAGTGAGATCTGCACAGCTGCACAGGAACAGAAGTCATCAGCTAGCTCTTTTCTTCATTTCTAAGGTACTGTAAAACAAGTCTAAGAGAACTTACCTCTTACTGTGGAAGTGCGTGTAACTTCTGCAACTCACAAGTCTTATCAGCTTGTGGCCCTACATTTAATTCTCATTTTTATCAAAGACTCTTAAGAACGTGTGCAAAGACTTTTCCATTTACTTACCAGAAGTGTTTCATCCTATACAAGACTTTTGCCTATTGACTTTGGCTTAGCCTATTGAATTGTATGACTCTTCTAAGAGGATCTGAAAGTATTTGCCCAGTTTAAGAATCTGGGTGATCTGTTGTGTTCTAATATCCTTTGCCTTTTACCAACTTTTAAGAGTGTTCTGAATGCCAACAGTAAGATATTAATGTCCCCAGCACCCTTGTTATCGAAGTCACCTGTGGGTGTAGGTTGTGTCTGTGGGCCATCCCAAAAGGATCTTGTCTGATTCAGAATCTCAGAGTGTACAGTATTGAAGTGTATTTGTGTGTTACTCTTATATTGCTCCCTTCTAAAGAAGGCTTTGTAACTGACTTATAAATAAATTAATAATTGTTTATGCAAGAAACCTTGAGTGTAAGAGTTTATTTGAATACCTGTAACTGTGAATCTTTGTGTAACTCCACTACTGCTCACATTTCCCCTCTTGAGATAAGCCTGGCTGCTCAACACGCTACCAAAACTGTGTAGTACAAGCTTAGGTTGGGTTGCCTATACCTGTAGTCAGAGTTGCTTGTAGTGTTCCCAGAGGGTACTGCATTCAAATGTTGCCTAACTACCCCTAAATTCCTCCCACCACTGCCCCCATTGTTGAGTTGGCAGAAAGAGTTGCTCTGTCTTGCCCAATCCCTCTGTGATGAGTCGGAAGTTTCTTCTGCCACTGGTTGCAGTATCTACTCTGGCAGTGGATTGGGGGTTACCCCTAAGCCTGTGGTGAAGGTGGTAGAGGTAATAAGAGCTCTACCTCCTTTGAGTCTGTACGCAAGTAATGTCCCAGAGATAATTTGAGTGAAGTGAGAAGCCCCTAAGCCTCAGAAGAACTGCATCCAAATATAGCAAATTATGTTATGTTGAATTGCACAGCAACGTGCTACTCCATTCCTATTGTTTAGGCATTTGACAGCTATCAATGATATGCCAACAAGAACACTATAGGCTAACATTCCTACACCTCGGGTTGATAGCTCAGGTTCGGGGCAGGTGCAGCGAATGTCAAATGTGTCTCAGCTTCACCTATGTGTAGCTCAAGCTGTATCCTATCATATGTCAGAAGCTGTACTTGCTTGGCCACTTGTGGGCTAAGGACAACCACATCCTCTCTGCACTCAATAATTAAGGATCTCTGCAGTGCGGCAGAATTTCCAGCTGCAGTTAAGCAGTTCACTCTCTACTATTTGGGTAAATGGCTCCACAAACATGTGTTAGAAACTTGAGATTCGTTAAAGAAGATTGCTATCATTTTTTTGTTGTTGATACCTTTTGTTTTGGTAATAGCTTCTGTTCCAATTCTGGTAAGTTAATTAACTATTAGAATCTTCAATAACAAAATGTATGTCACTGAATATTGTGAGCATGATGTGCAGTGGACGTCTTAAGTAACAGGTGCTATGTTGAAATGCCATGAAACATGTATGACATGAATATAGTTCGTGCCCCAGGGCACTTACAAACCTACATAATATCAAATGAAACCTGGCACGTTCTGTATTGAGGAGATACACTTGACACATAAGGAATTCATGTTATTGAAACAGGGCTTGCTGCGTGATGTCATTACCAGCGCCCACACCGCATGTCTAGGCAAAGCACAATTTTGATTAATAATATACTTTTCGCAGTGCTCCAGGCGAAGGCCAAATTTATAATAATTGCAGAGATACTTGCTTCTCTATATATGTATTGAATAGTCAGGAGGCGCCCTTCCGTGATTTCATGCGGGGGTTGGGCTTTGTGTATGCAATTCAGTATTACCTGAAATGGATGGCTTTATAAGAACTGCAAGAAGAATACCATGTGCTCAAGGTTAGCAAGAATTCCAAGGCATTATACTGAAACTGGATTTAGTAGACGTATAGAGAGTGAGACCCCTTTAGAAAAGATTCATACATGTGCACACTGTGGCGTGATTTGAGGAGGCGGTCGGTTATGAAGAGGTTTGCAGAATTTCTATTAGGAATTCTGAATGCAGGAATTAACACCATGTGGCCAGTGGGGCAGCAATCACCTTTCTGCGTGTTGTGCATTTTGGTTCAGAAAGGTTGAAAGGATGAGACTCTGACCATTTTTAGTTTACGCAATCAGATGGCAGTGCAAACTATTGCATTCGAGCACAGATAGGGAGAAATGGGATATGAGAAGGGACACAAAGCTTGAAGGTGTTGTTTGGTTAATTGCCCACCCATTGACTGCCCCTGGCTATGCTAATCCCTAGGGCCATTCCCAGCCACTTACTGCGCCTTCCCGCCCAAAACACCTCCTCTTAAGAACTCTTTTAGCTCACTTTTATCAAGCTTTACCATCAAACTTTGCACTCGAAGTGCCTGCCAGTGTTTTTTCAAAGCAGTCCCCTGAGAGTTAATGACTTAATTGGAACTGTAAACACACTACTGCTGTAACAAAAAAGTCTTAATCAGGCCAGCCTTCAGCCAATCGATTTATTAGCACTATGCCTGTCCTTCACTGAAGTCCTGTTAAAAACAACCATTGGCAAAGACAACAGTTTTGACTTGTGTGTAAGTATTAGCCATTTGCCAGGCACTGCTATTTGATGCACAGGTATTCGCACCCTTTTGCACCTGCTACCATCAATGGCCAGTTAATACCACTATGGCAGTCCCTGGCAATTGCCTTTCCCAGGCCTGCACAAAAACCCAAACTGTTGGCATTGCCAATGCGTGTTGTGGTTTGCTTGCCTCTTGTCGCTCCACTAGTGAAGGGGATGCGCATCCCTTAATTCAGGGGACAAAACGTTTGTGTGAATCGGCCCGGAAAAACATTTTTTTACATCCACCTTTCGGGTGGAAGTGACAATATAGAGACATTCCTTTGATTTTGTAAAATTATTTAAGCCCTAATCATGCAATATTTATCACAGGTAGAACATACCTCACCACTCACAAATTACTGCCATACTCCTAGGAATACCGTGGTTTGCTGTCTGGTTTGGGATATGTTGGCTACTAGATTCCTTCAGTACCTTCCACAGTAACAACATGTACCTGATGAATCCACCCATAGGCCCTCATTACGACCCAGGCGATAAGGGGTTTACGCCGGCGTAAACTTCGCTGACCCTTACCGCCTGAGTACGAGTTCCCTTAGCGCCATGGCGGATTTAACACCTGCTTTTAGCAGGTGTTAAAATCCATGGCACTAAGGGACCTCGTTGTTAATTACGCCACCGTAATTTACGGTGGCGTAATTAACGCCTTCCCCACTCCCATTATGCCCTATGGGGCAAAAATGGGAATGGGGAAGGGTAAATGGGGATTGGGGACTTACCGCCCCGCCAAGGTCGGAATGGGGCGGTAAGTCCGCCAACCACCATGGCGGAGTTGGCAGCTTAGCGCCATGGACCATGGTGCTAATAGCACCATGGTTCTCCGCCAAGGTCGTAATGAGGGCCATAGTCTTTTCTAATGGCAATGATAAACTGAAACCAACTATGCATGAACCACGGATGCAGTGACATTAAAAACTAGTCTTGCTAATGATGTTTGCAAATTAGTAAAAGCATCACTTATGCCAGCATATTTTATGCCACCTAAACCATCCATGCATTCATACTTTCATTCAGGGATTACATTTTTTTAAATGTTACTGAGGATCAGATGGGACCAAAAATGTTAGTGTCCCAAATAAACCTAATAAACAACATACACATCAACGAAGCTAAGTTCATCACTAACCTCTGACAACAACTAACATGTGACCAAGTCTGAGAAATGTCATAGGTAATTGAGCTAACACAAATGTGAAATCCATGAGGGCAGCAGTCATATTTTCAAAACAAGCTCAACCTGAAGACACTAGCTCGGAGCAAAGGGACAGATGTTTACCATACAACTTGGATATCCGAGGACAAAGTTCTACAACTTTATATGCAGATGAAAGTCAAATAAAGTTTCATTTAACAGTAAAATATTACAGCAAAGGATCAATAACTTTCTCCAACTTTTAAACAAAATTTTGTTTCAAGTGATCCGTAATGGTGGGCAAAGTCCCCCATAAAAGCTGATACTGTGGGATATTGTGGCCCATTCTAATGTGCCCCACTGCATTACTTGACAAATGGTGAAAGAAACAGCCTAAAATGTATGAACTGACTCCTGTGCGCGCAAAAGTCTTCAAAACTGTGTTGGGTCAGAACCAGAAAAAAAGCTGCACACTTTGCCACACACAGTCAGGGGGGTGAAAAACAG
Organism: Ambystoma mexicanum; assembly: GCF_040938575.1. Taxonomy (NCBI): domain Eukaryota; kingdom Metazoa; phylum Chordata; class Amphibia; order Caudata; family Ambystomatidae; genus Ambystoma; species Ambystoma mexicanum. Next base: position 827,070,793 of record NC_090924.1, on the reverse strand, counting down.
AGTTCTCACTGCAGGAGCATACCAGTGGGCTCTGCCACATTCAACATGGAGCAAAGCAGCAGAATGGTGCTGAAAACTGAAAATGCATTTTAAAATGTTAGCTTTGCAACCTGAAAAAGTGCTGTTTTTGGCGCTAGATCCATTCATTTCCATTGAATCATTGAAATTAAAAGGGTACTGCAATGCCCAGGATCTTCCAGTGTGGCTCAGAGGAACTGGGCCTCATTGACTGACAGCTCTATAAAATGTATCTAAGGAAAAAGCAGCCCAGGAACATTAGTTTTCATTTCCATGGGAAAAAACTGGCTAAAATTGGAACAAGTAACCAAATCAGCTGTGCAGAGAGAAAACTCTAAACAAAGGCAGGATAGATGTATCCAGACTGCAAACAAATCCTGGTGCTGAATAAAATGCATGTGCTGCATGGGAAAAGCGGATTTAAAGAACTCAGTTTAATGTGCTTTTCCATGAAGAAAGTGCAAAATCACCTGTTGTGAAAGCATGTTTTTTGTTTGAAGATTTAATTCTTTAAGAAATGTCAAAGGATTGCTAATGTAAAACTCCACCTATAAACTGTGTTCATTTTATATGTTTAATGAAAGATTTAGGTGAAACTTAAAGTAACCCAGTCTTGAGAGAATTAACTATTTAAAAAAACAAATCTGCCTTGACAAGTTTCAGCCTGGGAAAGGTGACACTTCACTGATGGCAGGAAAGGACTAACTGCTGCTGGGAGGTCTCATGACAATGCGCTTCATTAGGCATGCGGCTGGGCCCCAGGCAAAGACAATAAAAGCCTTGGACACCCATCCTTCCAGGGTAGGGGCAGGATGCTGGGAGAGGCTTCTCATTGAACTTCAAAGGACAGGCCATTTGCTCACACTTGTGAAGGAAGAAAAGAAAAATTGCTTACACTGAACTTCAAGACATTTAACTTGGCAGCAAAAATAAGTAAATGAGTGAAAAATACATACATATAAATCGGAATTTATGCTAGCCATTTGAAGACTTGGTAGGATGTCTTACTGCGTAAGGAACTGAACTTATGACAAATTATTATTATATTAATATTAATAATATTATTATTATTAATTGCGCAGAAACTATTAATGTTGCAAATCTATTATTGTGTATCCATGTGCTAGGGGTGATTGCACATATATGTACCGAAGTAGGAAATGTTAGGCCAAACCTCCCGACTTGGGAGTTGGATGTCAATGTGACCCACAAAATATGTAATTTAGGTTTCTGATTTTCTTAGAGGGCATAATTATATAAATATGTATTTATGGGAAAGTTACATTTTGGTCTTAATAACTGTGGGAGGATTCTAAGTCGCATCATAAAACATGACAACCCTTTCTGTCATCCACCTGGCAAAAAGCAAGCGGGAACTGTGCCTTTGACCAATCATAGCCTCCTGGGTGTGGGTTGTAAGTCTGCCCCTACCATAAACTGAGTGGTGTCATTTGGAAGGATAAATAAGAGAACCTCACAACACACAGACACACTGATTCCTGACTCCATCCTGATTTCCGCGTGGCGCCCTGTTCCTGAATTCTTCATCTTGTTCCTGATTCCAGATTTCTTTGCAAAGCCAAGGCCTCAGCATTGCTGAACTCTTTTTCAGCTAGGCCCAAATCCTGAAGCAATCCCAAAACTTAAGGGAACTAATTCTGATCCAGTTTGGCTTGCTACCACTAATGCTTGCCTGCTGAAACTCGCCATCCCGCTGATCTACAGTGTCCAGTAACCAGAAGGGCCAATCCAATCCAGTCCAGTCTGAGGTGCCAGTCCAATTGAACAGAACCGCCTAGCTGACCTATCCCGCCAGAAGTGCCCAGATGCTTGTAGACCCGATCCGGATGACCAGAACCTGACGGTCCAAAATATTAATTTAAAGTGGAAAGTAAGTATCAATAGGAATCATAGTAAACCATAGCATATATTGCCTTACATTGTTCTATCCCAATCTATAATCCATCCTGTCTTTACCTTAAGAACCTATAATCTTGTCAGAACCATTCTTGCAACAATATTTGTGATTCCGAGTGTTAGCGCTGATTTATCCTCATTCTGCTTTACTAGACCATAAGCCATTAGTGATTTGGGTCAAATAAAATAATTTCCCATAAAGAAAACGGGGTATCCTCCATGTGAAGGGTTACAGTGTCCAAGTAACTGTGTAGATTCAGGGGTGGCATTCATCTTTTTCTAAGCCATTAAATCTAGTTTAGGTAAAAGTAACCTGTCATTTTAAAACCGATTTTCTGTTTTTCTCGGTTCTATTTGTCTAAAAACGCCTCTCATTCAAACTTGCATAACATCCTCAATTTAATAGCTAGAGACTTACTTTCAACTCTGACTTAAACCTAAGACCTTTAGCTGCATCCCTAACCAAAAACATCCCAAAACATTGGGGGTCATTACGACCCTGTAGGTAGCCATGCTGCTATTTGCGGCATGGCTACTCCCAATCCGGGTACCGGGTCTGGGTTTCTGGAATGGGGAAATACCGGGCCATTCCGACCTTGGAGGGCCCGGTATTTCCCCATTCCAGGAACCCAGACCCTGTACATCCCCATTCGAGCCCCCATAGGGCTCAATGGGAATGGAGATGATGCAAACAACGTTTAACAGCCCCGTTAACCCCCTCCCACCTTCTGTGTAATGAGGCCCAGTGTATTTGACCCGTTTTTCTTAAAAACCGTTTAGTGAAAATTAGGCGGGAATTCACATTTCTGCAAAGTTTTACACATGTGATTTCCAATCTCATCTATTTCCAAACCACCATTCTGATTCAAAGTGTGTATTGCTGCTCATATTATAGCTTATGTTTGTTAGGATCTTTTCAGTGTTGCTCCCATAGAAATGTATATCAATTTAAGGATTTTTGCACACTTTTAATTGTTTTTCTAAGCCATTTTCGTGTGTCATTTTAAAAAGTGTAAAATTTCCAAAACGTTTTTCTCTCTTGTTTGGGGAGGGAAGAATGCATTTAAACCCCCAACACTGTTCCTTATTCCTAAATGCCTGCTGCTTACTTACATCTGTGTAGAATTGCTTCTTTGTGAGTTGAGAAATTGGCAGGGGGAAATCTTAACTTAGGCGCTATCTTTTCAACAAGCCAAAACTATCTTTTCCCTGTGTTTATCTTTTGTATTGCCATAAGTGAATTCAACTGCATTACCTGCTTTCTTATTTGTATTGTCACCACATTGGTGATTGCTGCCCCATATACTAAAACATAGGTTTGATTTGAATTTTAAATAAATAAATAAATATTACCTTTACCAACCAGCCTGATTCCTGGTCCATTGTGCCCTGGGTTTTTTTGAGAAGGGGCGTGATATGAGTGGTATATCACTCAGAATATTGAACCTATAGACACAATAAATAAGGATTTCATTTGTGCATTGCATGCTAGGCTGAGACCCGGGTGTATTGCCTGATTGAAATCCTTATCAGATTTGGGGGCTTGTGCCGTTATTTTGAGTTCGAGTTACCACCTGTGACAGTCTAGCACAGAAGACAAACCTGCATGGTACAGACACCTTGTTTTGTTGGTGTACTGTGCTACACTCTACAAGCACCTCTCAAAATAAATACTCCAAAATCAGGCCTCTTTGTAAAAGTAAAAAGTAAATCAACTCTGAAATAATTCATAAAGAAATTGATATTTCCAAAATGGCGATCCCAGTAGAAATCAATATGGCTCGGAAACACTCCCTGCACAAACTGTTTGTCAGGGGTGAGTGGCCAGAACAGAATGAACAGGTCTGGCTGCAGGAAATCAAACAACAGGTCACTGCCATGGACCTGGATATATGGCAGGACAAGGGCCCATTACACCAAGCTCTTAGTGAACTGTACATGGCCCCAAAAGCGAAAGAGGAGCAGAGTATAATTGCCAAAATAGCGGCCTACCTATAACTCCACATAGGAGTGATGCAGGACAACCATGAGGAGAACATAGTTCTGGCAATGAATCAAGTGGAAACACTAGAAAGAATCCAGACTGATCTAGGTTCTGCAGGGCAAAGACTACAGAAGAGCCAAGAATTAGAGACAGATTCTAGGGAGTATGTTACAAAATTAAAATAAGATCTGGCTCTCCTACAGCAAGAGAGGGCAGAGCAAGACACCCAATTACAGGCACTCAAAGAGGAGTGTCAGGAAAGGGTTGACTCTTTACAACAGAGTCAACAGAAGCTGGTGCAACAGTTACATTTTAATAGTGCCTGCGCAGAACAGATGGTTGCCCTACAATACCAGATAGACAAATTAAAAAAGAAAATAATAAATTAATGATTAAAGACCTCCACCCTCAAGAGGAGTTTGATGAGGAGTGCCAGAAATATAGTGCATTTAAAAAACAAAGGGACGACCTGGCTGAACAGAGGGGCACTCTAAGTCAGGAGAAGGATGCCTTAAGCCAGGAAGTAAGCCAATTAAAAACCAAGCTAAAGGGAAGGAATTTGGTCCTCCAGGAGCTCAATGAAGTACAAACAGAATATGAGAAGCTACTAGAGCACACCAGGTGTGTGGAGCATGCTCTGGAAAAGAACACCCAGACCAATGATGCTAAAACTCAGGAGGTGAGTCTCCTGCAGCAGAAATTGGCCCAGTATTTTCAGACCAGCCAGAAAGCACAGAGAGACAATGAGGCTCTCTGTGAAAAGAATGATGTGCTCCACCAACAGATAGCAATGCAAGAGCGAATTATGGAGACCAGTAAGGCCCTGAGAGAGGAACAAAAGACTCCGATTTTGGAATATCACCAGGGAATAGGGGCTGAAAGAGAAAAGGTAGAGGGGGACAGAGCAACCCCTGAGCATCACATCAGGACCCCTGTACCCAGGGACTCAAACCCCTTGAGTACCATGAACTCTGCCACCTTCATGTCCACTGGCGCACATGAACCAGGGGCCATGGGGATGGTAGACTTCAACAGAATTGGTAAAATGGGACTGACAGATCAGCCTCCCAGAAATTGATGGGCAGGTGCCTCTGTACAGATCCCTAAATGTTAGGGCTAATATCTCTGACCAGGAGGACTCAGATGAGGGGAGAATCAGGGAATTGGATCTTCAAAAATACCACCTACCAAAAGATCAGTTTGTTAAATTTGGTGGGGAACTCCAGGAAATAAAGCCCAAAAAGAGTATCCTAAAGACCTCTTCCCAGGTAGGGCAGTAGGGGGGGTACTCCCCCAGGCCAAGGGGGGATCCAACCAGGTAGGTACCAACCCAGGAAACGTTCCTCCTAACTTTCCCTACGAGGGCAGTAATCCCCAAAATACCAGGTTGAGTTTCTTCCCCCGGTACCCTCAAAACTTCAACCCACAAAACAACCCTCCTTTCTTTCCCACTGTCCTGAGCCCAGACAGCCCAATCCGGGAGAGGGGAGGCCAAGGGTTGAGAGTTACCGAAACTATCCAAACCCAGGGTACTATGGGAGAAGGGGCAGTTACCCTCCCTGCAATCCACCTAGGATGGACCAGAGACCCCCGGTCCAGACAAAGCGGGTGTCCCAACTGGAGTGCCAGGTCCAGAACTTGTCCCAGGATCTGGGTCGCATGTTGAGGGCTCAGCAGAACCCTCAGATAAACATGGTGGCTCAGAACTCCACAAACCAAGGGTATTATACTCCAGAACAATGATGGGGAGAGAACCCCGACAACTCACCGGTTCCAAAGGAGGATACACAGGGGAAAGGGTGGTGTAAAGCCTTAGAGGAAGCTTCCTTCCCCACTTGTGAAAAGCCCCTGGAAACCCAGGAAATGGAACCAAAATCTCCTGCCCCCGAAAGTCTGCAACCTAAGGAACAGAGGGCGGGTAGGAGAAATAAAGGACAAAAAAGACCCATTTTGTGGAGGAGGTTAGTGTCCTCCAGTTTGAAAGAGAGGGGTCCTCAGAGGACTCTGGGAAAAAGATCTTCTCCTTCAGGGATGGGGGAACTCCTCCCAAAGAAAAATGGGTCCTGAGAGATCCTAATGAAGACTGGGTAAATGTGGGGAGTGAGTTAGAATCGCCCATCATTGCACCCCAGAATGATGACCCAGAAAACCACCTTGCCCAAACCTATTCTGGGGACTGCCTCCAAAAAGGGGGTGATGACCCAGAATCAGATCCAGGGGAGCCCAAAACATCCCCAATATCCAACTGCCAGAATGTTTTTACAGATCCCCAAGCTCCCACACAGAATCATGCCCAAACCTATTCTGGGGACTGCCTCCCAAAAGGTGGGGGGGGGGCGGCCCAAACCAGAGAAGGAAGATTCCCTAGCTCCCCTAAGCCATTCTGGTGACTGTCTCCAAAAGGTGGGGGGCAGCCCAGAATCAGAAAAGGAGGAGCCCGGAACTCCTCGAATCCCTGAGTGTGAAATTTGCTGTTCAGATTCTCAAACTAGCCAATTCCATTCTGTGGACTGCCTCCTAAAAGGGCGGGCAGCCCAGCACCAGCACAAGAGGAACCCCAAAACTCACCAACCACTTCTGTTCACTGCCTCCAAAAAGGGGGGGCAGCCCAGAATTAGAAAAAGGGGAGCCCGAAACTCCCCAAATAGCGGTTTGTCAAAAGTCTTTGTCAGATTCCCCAACTCCAACACCGACTCCTGACCCAACTATCCCGGTGTCAGAGTCCGAAATAAGGAAATTGACCACCCAACTCACCAAGAATGCCCATTACCTTTGCCCATTGGAGGAGAAAGGAGGTAGATTCTACGCCTCCATCCAAGTGCAAGGGCAATGTGCAATTCCAGTGCTGGTGGACACTGGATCCCAAGCAACTCTGCTGGCTGTCAAAGAGGACCTTTGAGCAGCTAAATTCAGGAAGTGGGGAGAGATACCAGATCCCTATCACCCCTCTTCCTGGAGAACTAAGAACTTTGACAGGAAGGAAATTCCTGTTGAGGGGTCTGCAGAGCTGGAAATTTAAATTGGGCAACTCAAGATGAAGCACCCGGTCATAGTTGTGGCACCAGAGGGAACCCCCTGTCTATTAGGGAATTACATCCTCCGTAGGTTGTCTCCCCTAATAGACTGTGTGAATAAGGTACTCTGGGCCCAGACTCACAGGCCAATCAAAATAAAACAGAGTGTCAACTATGTTAGTCTAAATGGCACATGCCACATGGCTGAACAAAAACCAGACCAAATTAAGTTTTATCTTCAAAATAACGAAATCCCTGACGTTACCATAATTGGTGTGGGACAACAAACTGGTGATGGGAACTCCTCTCCATTTCTGCAAATCAACCTTCAATCCAGTCGCAAGTGGCATTCCACACTGGAAGGAAATACTCTGAAATTCTATACTAATTCACACTCAGGAAATTTCAATTCCATAGCCAAAATTGATAACAAACCAGCACCAGGTGCAGCTGGCATTCTGAAGAAGGGCGAACAGCTCTTCCTCCCGATTCAGTTAAATGACGGGAAGGAGCCTGTCCTCGCCCGAGTTGACTTGAATAGCGAAGAAAGCTTCATCAGCGAAATATTATTCAAGAAACTCCCATAAGACCAAGCCCCACCAGCTGTAGAGTCAGTGGGCCTCATTACACGGTAGGCGGTAAGGGTTTACCGGTACTGGTCTTTTACCGGTACAGGTAAACCCTTAACGCCTTACTACGAGGTCCCTTTGCGGGTTGGAGAATTTAACGCCTGCTTTTTGCAGGCGTTAAAAACCAACCTGCAAAGGGACCAGGGAGCTAATTACGGTACCGCAATTTGCGGTGCCGTAATTAGCACCTTCCCCATTCCCATTATGCCCTATGGGGCAAAAATGGGAATGGGGAAGGGCAATGGGGGAAGAGGGAATTACCACCCCACCAACCTTGGAATAGGGCGGTAATTCCCCTTTCCACCAAGGCAGTGCCGGTATTTTACCGGCATGGACCAAGGTGCTAATAGCACCTTGGTCCACCGCTGTCCATGTAATAAGGCCCCGTGTATCAATGGGTATGGGGCCTGGAAATCCCCTGTTCCAAACATTTTCTGCTTAGCAGTTGTATGATAAAAATGTCTAGCGGCGGCAAAAGCATAGAACACAATTGTTGTGTCATCCGAGGTGCTCCGTTCACCTTTTATATGGGCAGTCACCTCCTCAACCAACTCGAGATTAATTTGGACCCGTTATTTTTTTATTTTTTTTATTTCTTTTTATTGGTTTATAAAAAAACCTTTAAAGAAAATGACATCACATTTAATTTTTCATATATAAAAAAATATCATAATTGACCAATAGGCAAAAGGAGACAGAGAATGTCACAAAGTGAGGAATATAAACAATATAAACGATTAAAATAATAAAAGTAATACAAGAAATAAACACTGAATTAGGCAAAATACATCACAAATCACTAGCCAATATTTAAGTCCATTTTTTCATGTGATTTGGCTAGGTCATCTTCAATGTTTTTAAGGAGAAATGTCAAGGCGTATGTTAGTTTATTATTAACCTCTGTAAAACATTCCACCCACCATTCTTCCATGGTATGAAGAGGTTTATTTGCCACAATTGTATTAAACAGTGTCATTCTTCTCGTGGAGAAAGCTTCACAAGTTAAAACCAGGTGTTTGATATTCTCTTCAAAATGGTCACATAATCTGCAGTTTGGGTTCAGCTTCTCATATTTGGTCCATCGTCTAATTACCTCTTTTGTCTTAAATTGATTTAGCCTGAATTTCATAAGCAGGATTCTCTTCTGTTTGTCCGGACATTTTTCGAGATATTTATAGATTGAATTGTAGGCTTTTCCTTCTGGGGGAACGTTTTTCATGAGCAAATATCTGGCTCTGTCTGTGCAGGTGCTGATCCAATCGATTTCCCATAACTTTTTTTTTACAGCATCTGGGTTTTCCATCAAAGTGATTACATCACTTTTTATATCCGTTAGGATTTGATGACATTGATTTATCCATGCTGAAAAAATTGTATTTGATTGTTTGTCAGCCAGATTATGGAGAATTTTCATTTGCGGTGCACCATTTGGCAGGATTATTTTGCGAAAGATTGACAGAGTGTTCCATGTAACTTTTGCATTTATTGAAATCAGCCCCAATTTGTATCTTACTACAACTGCCGGCAATCCTCTACCAACTTTCAGAATTCTGCCACAAAAGATGTTTTCAAGATTATCCCACAAACTGCAGGGCATCCAAACGCAGTTTCGGCACCATAGATTATCGCAGGCACCGCTTTTTGTTTGTAAAACTTTAAAGTTGGAACCAGTGAGAACTTGCCATATTTTATGTCTAAGGCCATAGCTTGGGCACTTAATTGACGACATTTTGATTTTGTTTTCTCAACCCAAGTATGATCATTTATGTTGGAATTTAACCACATACCCAGGTATTTTACCTGTTTTACCTGTTGGAGTATTTCGCCGTCAAGGCACCAGTTGAATTTCTTGGATGTACCTTTAGTCAGATTTTGTAATGTTAAAATGACAGATTTACTTGGATGTATCTGTAAACCGTTAGCTTGGACGTATTATTCCAACACATGTAGTTTCCGTTGTAGTCCAATGGGTGTAAGGTCCATTAGGACTAGGTCATCAGCATATAGGATCCCATTTAAAGCAGTGTCGATTATTTTCCGGTCAAATCCTTTTGCTTTTCCAAGTGCATCACCAATGTCAGAGATGAAAGCATTGAATATTATTGCCGCTAAAGGACACCCTTGTTTGACTCCACAGTAGGTACGAATGGGTTCCGATAGAGTGCCACTTGCGTCCAACCGAATATAGATTTTAGTATCGGTATGCAAATCCTTGATGGCATGTAACAGGCTATTTGGACAATTCCAGCTTTTTAATTTTGTCCAAAGGGTTTCTCTGTCTATGCTATCAAAAGCATGAGACAGGTCAACAAATGCAAGGTACACTTTCGATTTTTTCATGATCATGTCCATTTTTATTAAGTTAATGAGTATTAAGTTTAGGCAACAACCAACACCCTTCACAAATCCACTTTGCCTGGCGTCAATATGATTGGTTGAGACTAGCCAATCCATCAGTTTATGCTGGAGTTGTGTTGCATAAACCTTCCCTAATACGTCCAACAAGGCAATAGGCCTATAATCCATTGGGTTTGATCGATTGCCCTTTTTGAATATTGGGACAACAATGGCTTTTTTCCATGACACAGGGGTGATACCTTCCATAGCGATTTTATCAAACAGAACCTTACAAAACTCAGCCCAGGCTTCCGGGTCAGATTTTAACATGGCATTTGTTATGCCATCCGGTCCAGGTGCTCGAGAGTTGGAAAGTTTTTTGATGTCTGACAAAATTTCAACCTGATCAAACTGAATATCCCAAGAAGAGAGAACAGGTAATGGAGGGTCAGGAGTGTTACCCTTTTTTGAGAACAGGATTGAAAAATGCTCAATCCATTTTTGTTCAGTGACCATGTTCTTATTCGATGCTGTCTGTATTCCAGATTGGTTATTAATAATTGACCAGAAATCTGCAGAGTTTTTCTCTTTCATAGACTTCATTATTTGTTCAGCATCATGTTGTTCAGTTAAGGCACGATGTGCTATCAACCAGTTCTTATAGTTTTTTTGATCTTTTTCCTCGTCTTCAGGGCATCCAAATGACTGTCATTTTTAAATTGTCGCAGGACCTTGCGCATTTCTCTATTTCTCATGACAGTTTCAGGGTTATAAATATGTGAGTATTTTTGAGACTGAATACCATTTGGGTTTCTAGAAATATTATACTGTTCTAACAGGGGAGTATAATCTACACCCAACAAGTCAATTTGTTTCTCATAATCTTTTTTCAATATATTCACATGTTGTGAATTAAGTTTTAATCTATTACCACTATTATTGGGAATTATTTTCCAATTCCATGTTTTTGAGGATAATTGTTGTGGCATTTCAAGATAAATTTTCAGATACAAAAATGTAATCCAAAATGGAGTTCTGTTCATTTCTTTGCCAGGTTGGTTTGGCAGGTATGTCTCCCTCGACGTTACCATTCAGCCTGGAGATTCTCCTTAAGGTTAGTTCTTCGGACCATTTTTGTATCAAATTCTGTTTCCTTGAGAGATCATTCTTGCTTCTTTCTATAAAATCCAGATTAAAATCTCCACATATGATCAGGCCAGCACTGGTATCTTTGATCATTAATTCATCAATTGTATCCATAATTTGTTCAACAAAGGACGATGTTCCATCTTTACTATGATGCCAATATAAATTGATGACAAAAAGTGTCAGATGTTTATTGTCACCATTAATGTTCGTTTTGATGGTAACAACTTGAATATAGGATGATATGTTGTTATATTCCATCAGCCTACAACCAGAGGCTTTTTTTACAAGAGTGAGAATGCCTGCGCTTGGACGTCCTTTTATCCCTTTAATAGCAGGGTTAAGTGCTATTTCATAATCCTCTGCAATTGGGCAGATATCCAACCAAGTTTCTTGCAGGCATATTATATCTATCTCATTGATCCAATTTTCTTTGAAGTTATATAAATGGGTAAAACCTCTTGTATTCCACGAGCCAATGGCTAGGCTAACATTTTTCGGCTTCAGTAAGCATTAACTTCGGTTATTGTTCGCTAAAGTTGCTGCTAACCAGTTCCACTCATTATGCGGTACTTGGTTCTCTTCGCTTCCTTTTTTTTGTGGAATTTGATGAGTGTTTTTTACTGTAATTCAGATTAACTCAGATTGTTTCGCTTTTTGATTATTGAACTGTTCATTTCGAAGCAGATTGAATTGTTTATAGTCCGCTTTCCAACTTTCATCTTCAATTATTTGCGAATTTGATTGCTTTTCATTTGGAACTTATTTTCGCTGACATTCTGTCAAAAGGACCACATCATTTGGTTTTTTGGTTGTGATGGAACTGTCTACTTCCACAATGTCAAAGCCACAAGGTAGTAGAGCTGCAGCACCTTGCAGTAGAGTTTCACAAACAAGTCTAGAATTTACATATAAGAACACTCTGTCCAATGCAGTATCATCCTTGAATTCCACAGCCTGAATGTCACTAGAATCGATGGTACGTAACACAGGGACATGATGGAACAGACTTAACACATTTTTTCTGTTCATTGTGAGTCCATCCTTAATATTCAGAATTCTTTCAAGACTTAGGCAGTATTTTGCCATTATTTTATTGATATTGTTTTTCTCACCATTAGTGTTGGTATTTTTCTTTGAACTTTAGAGAGGTCTTCTTTCCCTTTACGGAAATTACGATCTGCAGACGCATTGATCATCGCACATTTGTTTGTAGGAAATAATTTGTCCTCTACCAATGTTCTTTTTGCGTCAGCTGGTTTGTAATTCAAAGCAATATTCTTTTTTAGAGTGATGTTATTTTGACTTAACAACATAGATGTGAGTTTTTTCCTTTTTTCATCTAAGGTTCTAAAAGGACTGTCTGTTTCTTTGTATGAGTCAGAGGTGAGTTTTTTTGGTTCAGTCACCCATTCACAAAGTCGCTCAGACGCTAATTCCTCTCCTTTTTTTGTTGGTTCGATGGATTCTGTCGATGTCTTAGACGGAGCCAGATCAATCTCCTCGTTTTCATTATCACATCCCATTTTTTTGACTTCCTGTGGATCTTCATACGTTGAGAGATTCATTAAAGTCTCAATGTCGGCTGCTTCAGCCTCCGTTCCAGTGTTGTGATCTATATTGGGAGGTATAGATGTTGCATTTTGTATTTCGAGATCTTGGGGTGGCTCTGGGATATTTTTCAAAGTATTGCAGATGTTAGCTGATACATTAACAGTAACTGATTTCAAATTTCTTAAGAAAGCTCGAGCCCCATTTGTTATTTTCACTCTTTTTTGAATTTTAGATTTCTTTTTTTGCAGAACTCCTTTTGGAGCTTGTTTTAGGCTGTTTTTTTCAAATATATCAAAAAGAACCTTAGGCGCTCCTACATTATTTTCTTGCAGATCTTTAATCTCACTTGAGACAACTTTATCCATTTTTTTGTTTTATCATTTATTGTTTTTTTAGTACCAAGATCTTCATTTGCGCTAACTTTAGCACATGTTTTGGACCGATCTTCGCTGACATTTCGTACATCAATTATTTCTATTATTTCAATTAAATCTTTAGCCTGAGGATTTTCAAAGCTTTCAATTTTTCTATTTTCACTCTGTTTAGTTTGTAGGGTACAAGCACGCTCTTCTGGTGAAACAGTCAAGGCCTTTTTAGATCTATCCAGCCTTTTCTCTTGCAGACCATCCACTAAAATCTCGCGCTCAGCCCTGGGTGCAGTAAATGATTCTTCTGACAAAGGTTGGCATCCTTGCCAGATTTTTCCTTTATCCTTTTCTACAAGCACTATTGAAATTTCTTTATCTTTTTCCAGAAGTGAAAGGTTATTCTTTTTGCATACCTGTTCAATATTTCCGCACTCCAGATTAGGATGCACTGTTGACAGATGATACTTCTCCATAATAGGAGTATTGCAGCAGTTATCTGCACTAGAATTGCTATTAGCACCATCATTTGAGGTAGGTATGTGAGGTTTATTAAAAAGCTTCAGCGCTTCTCGGGCAACTTCAGCCATTAATTTTTTGTCCTCACGTGAATTGTGATTAGCATCTAAGATTAATTTTAGGAAGTTGGCATTTTGAATCTTTTCTTGTTTTCGGTTGTCCTGACTTTTGTTGTTCAACTTCCATGTTTGCAACTTTGGTGTTTAGCAAAGCTTTTAGCGTGGTTAAGTCTTTAATGTTTCCATCCATTTGTTCATATAGTTTGAGGTACGGAGAGAGTACAATATTCATAGAGGACATAACCGTTGTTTGTATGTCAGATATATTTAGTCCAGAAACGCCCTTTTCTTTTTGTGAATAAGACGTTTTCTTTTTCCCATACCCGCGTCTTATTTTTGGAAAAGGTCTTTCCATTAAAGACGAGTCATCAGTATCAGAAGTAGAAGTCGTCGATGATGAAGATGAAATATTTCTATTCTCGTTTGCGAGGGTCGAAGTTTCGCTTAGTCCTTTCTTATGCGTTTGATTTTTGTTTTCAATTGCTGTAAATCTTATTAGTGAATGAAGCGTATATAACTGTTTTGGAGATCTTGTTTGTGAGCAGGCTATGTCGCCTGAAAGGCTATTTCTGCCTCTTTTTCTTTTGTGTGCAGGACTGCGAGATGTTATAGATGTATCAAGCTCTACCGAGAAATTCTTTCTTATTTCGAAATTTTCCGTATATGCATCATCATGAGGTAACAACCGCGTCATAACACCCCCTTTATTTGATGTGGAAGAGCTTTTTTGTTTATTGTTGGTCTGATTGTGGAAATCCAAGTTCATTTTTAATAAATCTTTCAAAAGTTTATCAGCCACGCTAATTGAATCCCTTCTTTCATAGTTCGCTATACCTTGATTTTTGATAAGTGGTTGTTGATCCAGTATATTACAATTGCCAAATTGGGGTTGTTCATCGTCACTTATTTGTAATGAAATTTTTTCAGTCGTGTGGCCTGTTTTAGGGCTAAGTTCGACTTGAGTCCGCTCACCACACATTAACTCTCGAGGCTGAGGCAAGGTATTCGGCTTATTATCTCCATTTATACATTGGACAATTTGTGCAGCTAAGACACGCAATTGAGGAAAGATCTCTACTGGTACCATTTTTTTTCCGTCTGTATTACCGTCTGTATTACCGTCAATTGGAAACTCAGAACATGAGTAATATTTACATTCTCGGGGTCCATCTTTAGTGGCAGTACTAGGTTCAGACACAAAGGGCCTCATTACACGGAAGGCGGTAATGGTTAACGGCCACCGTTAATGGTAACGGTGACCGTTAACCATTACCGCCTTACTACGAGGTCCCTTAGCGGGTTGGTGCTTTAACGCCTGCTTTTTGCAGGCGTTAAAAACCAACCCGCTAAGGGACCTCGGAGCTAATTACGGCACCGCAAAATTGCGGTGCCGTAATTAGCGCCTTCCCCATTCCCATAGAGCCCTATAGGGCAGAAATGGGAATGGGGAAGGGCAATGGCGGAAGGGGGATTTACCGCCCCTCCAACCTTGGAATGGGGCGGTAAATCCCCTTTCCGCCAAGGCGGTGCCATTATTTTACCGGCATGAGCCATGGCGCTAATAACGCCATGGCTCACCGCCTTCCGTGTAATGAGGCCCAAAGCCAGTAGTAAATGGAGATTTATTTGTTATAGTTGTTTTAGAAGTTTCGCTTTGAATTTCAGTTTCAATTCGCTTTTCAGTTTCGGTTTTAGTTTCGGTAATGAAGCAATCATTATCACCTTCGTTAATAGAGTTATTAGCCAATTCAGCACCATTCTCATTCTCAGTCCCATTCTCAAACTGCTCAGGCTCGCACACATTCACCTCACCAAATTCACCAAACTCGCCATTCTCGCCATTCTTACAACACTCATGCATACGCCTCTGCATACACTCCTGCATACACTGTTGCATACAAGTCTCGGTACTACCGCCTGCCGATGAATGCATTTTAGAAGCATTTAATAAATCGGCAATATTTAAGACTGATGTTGTATCGACTATGTCATTTTTATCGGCACTTATTATATATGCCGAAGCTTTCCTTCTTAGCGCGGTTTTGGTAGAGCTACCTCCTCCTCGGCGTAGGCCTGACCGGTTCTGAGGCGCGTCCATTGTTTTATTGTTTTCCATCAGAATAGTTACAAAAACCCTGCACTAGCTTAAATGCAGGCGGGAAAAACAAAAGAGAGAAAACACCAGCGCACCAGCGGGGTCCACGGAACCAAAGGACCAAATACACCAAAGACACTCAAGACTCAGTGCCGACTCCGCGCCGCTCCGCGGGTGCACTGGGTTTTTGAAAGAATAGCTCCGCCTCCTGGCTGACAGTGAGCTAGACGAGGGACTCCAAACAGCAGCAACAAAGCGAAAAGCACAGTGTCTCCTCCAAGACACTCAAGACTCAGTGCCGACTCTGCCAGTTATTGCCAAGCTCGGTCCCAACTGGAAAGTACATTTCAGGATCCTGGCAGTCCTAAAGAAAGCCTTCCAGTCAGCCCTAGCGATACGGTAGGAAATGGAAGTTCAGAAATGGAGGAGAGGTCACCATCCCAGGCCTCCCCTACAGAATACACATACCCAGATGTGACTTGATGAAAGAAAAAGTGGCTCTGCATCAATCAGCTTAAGAGTTGCCACCCCAGGCATACTTTGTGGCAAATAGAGGAGCCTACAGAAAACCAAGAGGGAGAGAATGCTGACACCTAGGAAAAGTTTAAATTGTCATTGAATACATGCGGGGAATATTGTAAATTGTCACTGAATGCATATGTATATCCCACGGGTGTCATCCCTATTGGAGGGCAGTTGTGGGCACATTTTCATAACTGGGTTGTGTTCTGTTTTTTAGTATTGGCACTGAGTTTACCTAACAACCAAGGAGGACCTCCTCGGGGACCTGGGAGGAAAAATCAAAGAAATCCGGAGTGTCGCTCCACACAACGGAACAGAAAGCATGAGAGAAGACGGGGGTGTCATTCCGATTCCAACCACAGCCGGCGAGGAGAGAGTGTTGCATCATTGGCTGATGGAAGAAGAACTTACACCTGAAGAAACCTGGGTCCTTCACAAAAAGAAAGAAAAAAATCCCAGATGCCTGACTTCCCCATGACTGGAAGTGAAGCCGAAATCAGGGGGGTGCTTCTGTGGGATATTTTGACCCATTCCAATGTGCCCACTGCATCACTTCACAGATGGTGAAAGAAACAGCCTAAAATGGATTCGCTGACTCCTGTGCATGCAAAAATCTTCAAAACTGTGTTGGGTCACAGCCAGAAAAAAAAGCTGCACACCCTGCCACATAACGTGAGGAGGGGTGAAAAACAGAGTTCTCACTGCAGGAGCATGCCAGTGGGCTCTGCCACATTCAACATGGAGGAAAGCAGCAGAATGGTGCTGAAAACCGAAAATGCCTTTTAAAATGTTAGCTTTGCAACCTGAAAAAGTGCTGTTATTGGCGCTATATCTATTCATTTCCATTGAATCATTGAGATTAAAAGGGTACTGCAATGCCCAGGATCTGCCAGTGTGGCTCAGAGGAACCGGGCCTCATTGACTGACAGCTCTATAAAATGTATCTAAGGAAAAAAGCAACCCAGGAACATTTGTTTTCATTTCCACGGGGGGGGGCGGGGGGGGGGGACGTGGCTAAATTGCAACAAGTAACCAAATCAGCTGTGCAGAGAGAAAACTCTAAACAAAGGCAGGATACATGTATCCAGGCTGCAAACAAATCCCAGCACTCAAGGGAAGAACTGGTGTTGAATAAAATGCATGTGCTGCATAGGAAAAGTGGATTTAAAAGAACTCACTTTAATGTGCTTTTCCATGAAGAAAGTGCAAAATCACCTGTTGTGAAAGCATGTTTTTTGTTCAAAGGTTTAATTCTTTAAGAAATGTCAAAGGATTGCTAATGTAAACATCTACCTATAAACTGTGTTCATTTTATATGTTTAATGAAAGATTTAGGTGAAACTTAAAGTAACCCAGTCTTGAGAGAATTCACTATTTAAAAAAACAATTCTGCCTTGACAATTTTCAACCTGGGAAAGGTTGACACTTCACTGCTGGCAGGAAAGGACTAATTGCTGCTGGGAGGCCTCGCATTCTCATGACAATGTGCTTCATTAGGCATGCGGCTGGGCCCTAGGCAAAGACAATAGAAGGCTTGGACACCCATCCTTCCAGGAGGGGGGCAGGATGCTGGGAGAGGCTTCACATTGAACTTCAAAGGACTGGCCATTTGCTCACACTTGTGAAGGAAGAAATAAACAGACTTGTGATTTTTTAAATGCTTACTTGCCACTGATCCTCAAGACATTTAACTTGGCAGCTAAAATAAGTAAAAAAGTGAAAAATAAATACATATAAAGCTGAACTTATGCTAGCCATTTGAAGACTTGGTAGGATTTCTTACTGCGTAAGCAACTGAAGTTATGAAAAATTATTAATTGCGCAGAAATTATTAATTCTGCAATTGTAATATTGTGTACCCATGTGCTAGGGGTGATTTCACATATTTGTACCGAAGTAGGAAATGTTGGGACAATCCTTTATGATTAAAATTGCCAAAATTCCACAGAAAAACAAGACTACTTGGGAGTTGGATGTAAATGTGACCAACGAAATATATAATTTATGTGTCCGATTTTCTTAGAGGGCATAATTATATAAATATGTATTTATGGGAAAGTTACATTTTGGTCCTAATAACTGTGGGAGGATTCCAAGTCGCATCATAAAACATGAAAACCCTTTCTGTCATCCAACAGGCAAAAAGCAAGGCGGGAACTGTGCCTTTGACAATCATAGCCTTGTGGGTGTGGGTTGTAAATCTGCCCCTACCATAAACTGAGTGATGTCATTTGGCAGGAAAAAAAGGGAACCTCACAACACAGAGGCACACTGATTCCTGACTCCATCCTGATTTCCCTGTGGCGCCCTGTTCCTGAATTCTTCATCTTGTTCCCGATCCTCAGCATTACTGAACTCTTTTTCAGCTAGGCCCAAATCCTGAAGCAATCCCAAAACTTAAGGGAAATAATTCTGATACAGTTTGGCTTGCTACCACTAATGCTTGCCTGCTCAAACTCACCATCCCACTGCTCTACAGTGTCCAGTAACCAGAAGGGCCAATCCAATCCAAACTAGTTCAGTCTGAGGTGCCAGTCCAATTGACCAGAACCGCCCAGTTGACCTATCCCGCTAGAAGTGCCCTGCTGCCTGTAGACCCGATCCGGATGACCAGAACCTGACTGTCCAAAATATTAATTTAAAGTAGACTGTAAGTATCAATCGGAATCATAGTAAACCATAGCATATATTGCCTTGCCTTGTCCTATCCCAATCTATAATCCATCCTGTCTTTACCTTAAGAACCTATAATGTTGTCAGAAGCATTCATGCAACACTATTTGTGATTCCGAGTGTTAGCGCTGATTTATCAAAAACAAAGAGGTGATGGCTGGAAGGTTTAGAATGAATCTTAACCACTGGCAATGCTCTGGGCAACCCTCCAGACCACCGTTCTTCGCCTGCAAGCCATTACAGAAGGGGAAAAACCACGGCTACCCCCATTCCGGGTACCAGGTCTGGGTTCCTGGAATGGGGAAATACCGGACCATTCCGACCTTGGAGGGCCTGGTATTTCCCCATTCCAGGAACCCAACCCCTGTACATCTCCATTCCTCTTCGAGCCACTATAGGGCTCGAATGGGAATGGGGAGGATGCAAACAACGGGCCCATTAATGATGGGCGCATTGTTTGCATCCTGGTCCCGCGAGGAGACCTCGTAATGAGGTGGTAGGGGGTTAACGGGGCCGGCAGTGCTACCGGCCCCGCTAACCCCCTCCCATCTTCCGTGTAATGAGGCCGAGTGTATTTGACCCATTTTTCTTAAAAAACGTTTAGTGAAAATTAGGCAGGAATTTGCATTTCTGCAAAGTTTTACACATGTGATTTCCAATCTCATCTATTTCCAAACCTCCATTCTGATTCAAAGTGTGTACTGTTGCTCATATTATAGCTTATGTTTGTTAGGATCTTTTCAGTGTTGCTCCCATAGGAATTTATATCAGTTTAAGAATTTTTGCACACTTTTCATTGTTTTTCTAAACCATTTTTGAGTGTCGTTTTAAAAAGTTAAAAATTTCCAAAATGTTTTTCTCTCTTGTTTGGGGAGGGAAGATTACATTTAAACCCTATACACTGTTCCTTATTCCTAAATGCCTGCTGCTTACTTACATCTGTGTAGAATTGCTTCTTTGTGAGTTGAGAAATTGGCATGGGGAAATCTTAACTTAGGCGCTATCTTTTCAACAAGCCAAAACTGTCTTTCCCCTGTTTTTATCTTTTGTATTGCTATAAGTGAATTCAACTGCATTACCTACTTTCTTATTTGTATTGTTACCACATTGGTGATTGCTGCCCCATATATTAAAACATAGGTTTGCTTTGAATTTTAAATAAAGAAATAAATATTACCTTTACCAACCAGCCTGATTCCTTGTCCATTGTGACCTGGGGTTATTTTGAGAAGTGGTGTGATATGAGTGGGATATCACTCAGAATATTGAACCTATAGACACAATAAATAAGGATTTCATTTGTGCATTGCATGCTAGGCTGAAACCCGAGTGTATGCCTGATTGAAATCCTTAACAATACTCACAACCACTAATGATATTCCAAGTAAGCCAAACTGAGAAAAGATGTTTTAAAAAGGAGGAACACAAAAGGAACGCATTGTACATATGCCTAGGGAAATAAGTAGTAGCACTCTCGGATTGTGCACCAGTTGATCAAAAATATCCAGAAAGTAGGCTTGATTTACTAGTAAAAGCCCCATTCTATCCTGCTGGTCAGACGCTGCATTGCCAGACATCTCGGTATTGACACGTCATGCTCCCTCCTGCCACCCCACCTTCTTCCACCTCATCTCTTTACCTCCAGACATGGAGACCTTGTGCGATGCCACACACCAGCCCCCCTGTTTTGGGCTATGTCCTCCTTTGTTATGCTACTACTGCATCACTCTTTTGATGACAAGCAATATAATTCTCTTCAAATTACACCAACTATTGTCCAATGTTGCTCTATCCTGATAATCACCCCCAACCTGTCTACTCTGGTGGTAGCTCACTAACCTCAATGTCTCCTTCTAAACAATATCTCCTTCCAAATGAAAACTCTCTTACTCCAGTACCCACATTCCAAGCTCCAACAATCATCTTCCACCCCTGTCCACCTCTAAAACTATCAAACTATCCTCACTCGCTAGTCTCTGCCAGACCTCCGCCAGACCTCCCTGACTTTTTCTCCAATACCACACACACTCCAAGTTA
Source organism: Ambystoma mexicanum (assembly GCF_040938575.1). Classification (NCBI taxonomy): domain Eukaryota; kingdom Metazoa; phylum Chordata; class Amphibia; order Caudata; family Ambystomatidae; genus Ambystoma; species Ambystoma mexicanum. The sequence goes on along the minus strand of NC_090924.1, from coordinate 827,049,924 downwards.
ACAAGCTGGCTTATAGTGCCAGATCTTTACTGCCCTTCTACAGCAATTTGGGACATAGCTTTCATTGGTGTGCTGTCATCTAGCCTGGATCGTGATTGGTCCATGTGTCAGTGGTTATGTGGCCACAGGTGGTGGGCCTGAGATTATATCAAGGCCTCCTGCCATCTTGGATTCTCTTGTCAGTGTTTGTAAGCTACAGATGACTATGAAATGGTTGGTTTATCTCCTGTTTTCAGTCTGCAGGATATCTCCATTCAGGACTTCATTTTTGCAGATCTCTACAACCAGCAGGTCAAAGTAAATGCTGTACATTCCTTGTGGTGAGTGGGGAGGCTGAAATCCCATTTCTGCTCATGTATATATTAAGTGTCTGTTTCCCCCTAACTTTTGGGGTAATGCCTCTCCTCTCTCTCCTCTGTGGCTGCAACTTTGGCCATGAGTTCTCCTTTCTTCCCGCTTTCCTTCAGTATTGGGCAGAGGGAAAGTCTCCCTTGGGCACTGGGTCACTGTAGAATTGAGCCCTATGCTTTCTTGCCAATCCAGGTACTATATTGGATAGGGGTGTCTCGTCACCATAACTGTCCATTCTGGGCTGTAGGAAGTGCCTCTGCGGGGTGTGCAGGCCCTTTCCATAGTATTCCTGTTATTGAATTTGCATATGAATGCATCAGATTCAATTCAGGTTTTTCTTCTGAGAAAGAAGGGCATTATGGGAGATGTGGTTATTCCCTGTTTGGTATGTCTGTCAATGGTGGGCAAGAGACATATCCCTCGGCATTCTTACTGTCCCTGCAGACCAGATTGAAGTCTCCACAGAGTGCTGCTCTCTTAACCTGTTCATGAGCCTCCCAGATCAGGTACAGGTTTTCTCTCTGACGAAGTAGGGCATTTTGGAAGTTACAGATCTTGTACCCATTTGGAGAGGAACCAAGGAAGCACAAGATACATTTCCGGAGTGGCTAAATAATAGAAATGTCAATCTCAAGTTTACAGAAACATCAAGCTGTAATGAAATTGCTTTCCCAGACATTTGGATTAAAAAGGCAGAAGGGAGACTCATAACTTCGCTTTACAAGAAACCGACTGATAAAAACAGTTTGCTGCACTCCGAGAGATTCCTCCCCAAGGCCATGAGGGATCATCTCACATAAGGACAGTTCCTTAGAATCAGGAGGAATTGTTCCATGAGAAGTGACTATTTACAAGAGCCTAGATGTGGTTACCCAAAAAAATGGCGAGGCAGAATAAGAAGAGGGCATCCAATACTGATAGAGAGTTATGCCTACAAAACAAAAAGAGAGAACATCTGAATCATCTGTGCCATCATGTTTAGTCCTCTCAGCAACATAATAAGGGAAGAGATCCGAAATATTCGGCACTCAGTGTGGGTACAGCAGCGGTTGATATTGAAAAGCCTCTATTTGCTTTCAAGAGAAGCAAGAACATCCGACAAAATTTGGTATGAGCACAACATGAGTTACTTAGCAATAAGAGAATAGGAACATTATGGCCCCCTCCCCCCGGTGATAGAACACTTTAAATAAGGGCATTGTTCTGCCTGTGCACTCAATAGAAACATCAAAGATATTGAACTGAATGGGGTTGTGTGAAAATTCATGCAATTTTCGAACTGCAAAAGTAAAAATGTTGTTTACAGAGTTAAATGAAATTATTGAGTGCAATGACTATTCCGCAGTGACTTTAGCGGCATTGTTTACAGATTGGTAGTAGTAACAGTACTGCTTGTACGCAGCGTTGAGTCAGGAAAAGGCGCATTATTGGTTTGTTTAGTTACGATTCCACTCAGTAATGGATTGACCATTGTTGCACCTTTCATAAGACTATTTACATATCAAGTGACAGGCACACATTAAATCATACATATATGGCAGGGTTTATGGTTTCACGTTTCTGTCAATAGGGTCATTATGCAACTTTGAAACAGGGTTGCGCATATAAGTGCTTCAGAATCAGTCTACTCAAACCAATCTACTGAGTGAATCGAGTGGCGATTAGGAGGGGATCAAATTTTATCATTCGCTGAAGAGTGGACCCTTGAGTATGATACAGACAACAAGTGAGTGAAAACTTTTTTATATCATTGACAAGATTAGATTATTATTATTATTACAATTGTATTTATTGAGTGCGGACCTAGCTTCGAGAAGCAACAGAGCATTTACAGATGTATACAACAATACAGATACATAACAGAGTGCTTTACAGAGGCATACAACAAGACAGATGCATAACAGAGCGTTTTTCAGAGGTAACAACAGAACAGATATACAGCAGGGGTGGGACACAGAGGGGCAAGAGGAGGGGTACAGCTGTACTGGGTGGCGGGGAGTTGAGGGGCATGTGGCTTCTAGCGAGTCAGCTGACATGAGGGGCGATGTGATGGCCTAGGTGTTGAGGCAGAGAGATGTCGGGGAGGCATGGTATCACAAGTATGACACTGACACAATAGGTACAATCTGTAAAACCTTTTTTGAAGTTTCTGGGGTTGGAAGAACTCCTACTTTGCCCTATAACTAAGATGCGAGCAGTCTCGACTATCAAACGATAAACAAAACAGTCCTAGTGGAGTCCGTCAAAACAAAATGGCCTATGCTAAAAAAAACGAATGTCTGCCCTATCTCTTGTACAAAAAGTGTATAAAGGAGAAATGTATGTAAAGGAAAAATCAGTGTTAAAAACAATAAATGTGGTTGAATCAATTCTACACCCCACGTTAGACCACACAGAGTAGGGCGGTCCCAGTAGGCTGGATGACACACTCTGGCTTGGGTTTTCAACAGTATAAACAGTTCCAATACTTGGGTCGAGGCCTGCCTGGCCATCCACATTAAAGTCTCTCTTTCCAGACTTCAAAATAATGCTCCAACAAAATGTTCACATAGGTCCCCCCCTGTCGGGCTCAGACCTTTCACAACGAAGTTCACATAGGCCCCCTCTGTAGGCTCAGATCTCTTTAGAACAAACTTCAATGAAACTTATAAGGGGCTCCCTTCCCCAAGCTTATTACACTCCGGGTCTCCCTCAATTGGGCTCAGTCCGCTTTCGGATGTCAAAAACTTTAGAATTTGCATGGCTTTCTTTACAGATCTCTGCAAGACCACTTTGACTCAAAGTTCAAGATTCATTGTTCACTCTATCCTTCTCTAGGAGTTAATTTTAAGTATCACACTTTTGCAGTTTGTTCACTTCATCGTTACAAACAATGCACCTTTCACTGAGACTTTCAAGTGGGCTACTTCCCTTCACCGGACCACTATGTTACTCAGTATCGCTACTTTCACAGCTGTCCTTACGTCAATGTTCATTCACAGGTCTGCCTTTTTTCGCGTCTCATCCATACACATGCAGCCTTCACTTGAGATATATTGTTGCCACTTCAAACTCTCTTTAACACACTGGTCTCTCAGGTCGCTTGCCAATTCACAGGCTGTGTTTGTTTCTTTCTTGGTTTCACAATTTCCAATTCAGAAGTCAAGGTTAATACCACAAGCTTGGCCTCACCTTCCCAACTCTGCCGTTCGCCCTGGAGGGTAGATGGCTTCCTTGAAACACAATGCAGCCTTCGAATGAGAGATGTGGCCTTCTCCACGTGTCTTTCAGGGCCTGTTGTAAGCAACGACCTCCAACCCTTGGGGTTTTTGACCTGCTGCCCTCGTCCCTTGGTCCATCACTCTGCTCCAGTAGGTTTGCCTTTGCCCCAGAAGATCTGCTTGTACTCGTGTTCTGCCTTGCTCAGACTGTGGGGGTCATTACGAGTTAGGAGGTAACCATTCTGCTATTAGCGGCATGGTTACCCCCTTACCGGGTACCGGATCCGGATTCCTTGAATGAGGAATTACCGGGCCATTCCGACCTTGGAGGGCCCGGTAATAGGGCCCGGTAATTCCTCATTCAAGGAACCCATCCCCATTCCCATTCAAGCCCCCATGCAGCAATGGGAATGGGGAGGGAGCTAACAATGGGCCCATTAATAACTGGCCCGCTGTTAGCACCCTGGTCTGCTTGCGGGACCCGCTAAGGGCGCCTGGTAAAACAGGGCATCCTTAGCGGGTTCCCACGAGCAGGCTTGTAATGCGGTGGTGAAGGGTTGACGGCTCCGGCACCTTTACTGGTGCCGTTAACCCCTTACCGGCACACTCGTAAATGACCTCCTGTGTCTCTAGGTTCTACCTTTTATTTGTGTGAGGAGAACTAATTGGCATCAGGTGTATGCACTTAAAGTCAAGTGCCTGACTTTGCCTGACCCGATTAGAGGGGCATGTCCAGTACGATGTATGAGTGTTTGTGTTGTTACTCTCAGTCACCCTCTTCCTCTTTGCAGTGTTTGTGTAAAAATGGGGGGTAGTTGGGACCTCGAAGAATCCTAAAAATTAGGATGGGTTAAATAAAAAAGGAGGTAATACCACCCTTACCATCGGCTGCCTCACCCCCACTCCCCGGACACCTTTCATCCAGATGATCCACCCGCACTGGTCCACCCCTAGGGTCTGGATCCAAAGACGATGGCAGTGCCCTGGCCACCTGAGAGAGAGAGAACTCTGGAAACTAATGGCTGAGACACCCTCTGGTTTCTCACAGAGATTCCTTTAAAGGTGGGCCTTGAGTTATTTTCGGAATTGTAGGAGTGTGAGAGTGAGTCTGATGCTGACAGGAAGGAAGTTTCATAGTCTTGGGATGTAGGCAGGGAAGGCTTGTTTTCTGGTCCTTTCGTTTTTGAAGCAGCGGATTGCAAGTCTCCCAGTGTCCTGGCTTCTGGTGTTACGCTGTCCACCGGAGATGCTGAGTTTCTCCGCGAGGTAGCTGGGCGACTTGAGGGCGACTGCCATATAGATGATGCAGCAAGACTTGAAGGTGATTTGTGCATGCAGTGGGAAGGTCGATGGGAAGGTCGATGAGGGCCTGGGTGATGTGGTCCTTGCTGCATAGACACTTTATGAGGCATGTGGCCACGTGTAGGACACTTCTCAGGGGCACAAGGGAGGATGATGGGAGGCCTTCGGAGAAGTGCATTGCCCCCATCAAGGTGGGATAGGACCAGTGCTTGAACAATGGATCTAAAGCTGTCTGGAGGGAGGAAGGGTTTGACTTTTTGCAGGAGGGAGAGCTGATAATAAGCCGTCTGAAGTTTCTTAGCTATGTGTGTCTTTAAGGTGAGGTGTTTTTCGATGTGGAACCCGAGGGACTTGGCGCAGGAGGTGAGCTCAGGTGTAAAGTCCTCAGATGCATTGATTTGAACCATTGAGAGGGCACTAAAATATTGATTATAAATTGTTTCACAGATTGGGGATAAAGAGTGATCAAGCTCCAACTATTGAATACGCATTGCATTGTTCAGTCGAGCATTTGTCCAGAAGCTACATTGGATACAGCCCACTGAGAGGTTGCAAGTGAGTGCAGTTCTGCTTCGGTGAGAATGAGGGAGACTGAGGAGCTACCCCACCTTCAATGCCTTCACAACAGAAACTCTCCAACAAGAGGTAAGGCACAGAAGCGTGGTCAGCTTAGCTAATAAAGCCTTCATGGATAGCTGCCTGTTATCGGGCTAATTTAAAAACAGGTGTAAAACTTTGTTAACATCCCATGCCTGTTTGGCTGTCATGGCTGAAGCAATGTGTCCATGACACTCGCCATCAGATCAGGCATCCAATTGAAAAATCTGTCCAGATGACAATGGAGACTGTGCCTCATTACAAGGTTGGCAGTGCAGGAAAAAAGTGGTGGTAATTCTGTTACCGCCACTTTTCCTGCACTGCAAAATTACAAGTTTGGCAGAATTACTACCGGTGGAATTACCGAGTGGTCGTTTTTACCATTTTGTTCTAAAAAAATCAACAGAATTACAACTCTGTAATTCCACCTGTGGTATTTCCACAAAAACCCTGTTTTGTTTACCACCACTTGTAATCACATGGACCAAGTGACAGTAACAGTAATTCCGTTTGGCGGTATTCCAGCAGATTTACTGAATTCTGCCAAACTCGTAATGAGGCCCATATGTGTCTTTAATAGAATCATGACTTTCCTTACTGTTAGAGTCGAAAATCACTATTTTCGGTACTCATTGTTTCTCATTCTGGCCCAATAGCGACATTGTTTTTTTTAGTTTTTCATTTACATAACTGAGTTATGTTAAATATTGTCTTCCAAAAGATCAAACTATCCAATAGCTTTGTATGGATTGAAAAGATCTTTTCATTTTGCCGAAAATTCAAAAGACTGATCTAGAAAGACAGATCCGAGAACATGCACGCGCAGGGGCTGACAGGCAGACCGGGACAGGCAGGGGAAGACGGTTGTGAGCTATTTGTTTGCGTGCCTGTGTGCGTGTTATGGGGTAGTGTTTGTAGTGGGTCAGGGGCCTGGGAAGAAGGTGTGTTTGCATGTGTGTATTGGTTGTGAGGCGGGGTTTGGGCGGGGGCTCAGGTTAAAGGGGGAACCGGTGGTGAAACCTCTGGATTTCAAAGGGCAGGGGGAGGAGTGATGTATTTTTAATATTAAAGGCCAAACCAGATCGGCCGAAACAAAATCAGGCTTTTTTGTGTGCAGCCTTTAATAGTCGAGATTATCACATAGAACCAAGAGTTTGCATTGACTTGTCAACTTTTGAATCCATAAGATCAGTATTTTACGCACCTCGTTTTCTATAATTTCTTTAAATTGTTTATCTAAAAGGTAAGGTATTCTCTGTGTAGTGTTGGTAATACATTTAGAATTCATGAACGGTAATGAGGTCCACATTGGCTGCAAACTTATTTGTGTGACATTTTTCTGCTAGAAATTACTTCGCTTTGAGGGCACATTTTCTCACACATCTATAATATTTATTGTATTTATTTGATTTCAAATGTTTATAAAGTGTGAACTTTACACTTTAATGTCCCAGAGCAATGAACAACTATCAACATATAAAGATATACAAAATACAATGTAGAAGATGGACGACCTAATTTGACAATCCCAAATGTAATGAACAAACCTCAATATTTTGAGCCTCATTACAAGTGTGGCAGTAACGGCACAACAGAAAGTATTTCCAAATATCACCTGTTTTACCACTCTGCCTGATTATAGGGTTTGAACCCAATATGAAGAAAAGCCTCATGGCTGTCAGTGGAGGTATTTGTAATGTACCTCGGCGGAGGTACACCAATTAGGTGGACCACACCTTTTGACAATCATGACACGTACAAGGGACGTCTGATCAAACCAAACTTTCATCTCCAACTGTCTCCGACCCTGGCCGTGCGTCACTTCCTTTGTGTTCCCTCTCATTACTGTCCCACCCACATAACGATGCCAACAGGGCATGACATTACATCATTAGCTCCACTTATGATGACGGCAGTGGGCATGGGCTATTACTGCATGCAGTACGTACGTAATTCCCCAATTAATTCCCATTGGACTTCATAATGGGGAATAACCAAAACCCTTAATCAAGTCAGTTGTATGGTATAGGCACAGCTAATAACGCCAATCTCGTAGTGTGGCCTCTCGCTTTTAATGTTATGAAATGCATATTTATAGTGACTGCGTCGAACTACGAAGGGGGCATGCTACACTTGTACGTGTTTGCATTGGAGAGTTTTTATAACATCCTACCACTAAATAAAAGGTAAGTCCTTGCACCTCAAGGGCCAATGATATTGAAAGTCCCACTCCTCTTAATCTCCTGTGACTGCCCCAGCCCCCACAGGTTGACATACTGTTTACTGAGGAAACCAGATGGTGTCATGCCCAGATCCGTGTCCTCTCACTCCGGTCTCCTTTCATGCGCTGCCCCTTCGCCTTTTTCTTTTGCCCCCTAATTACATGCTACCCTGTTTTGTTTTGTCTTCCTATTGGAAGCAGGGACACTGCCGTGACCCCCATTTTATTAAATAAAAGGATGCAGTAAGGTGGTTTGTGAAAGGAATGCTCCAGTAAAATGACCACACATGAACACTGCAAAGAAATTATTTTGAATCCCAAAATACCGAATTCTTTTTTTACCCCATTTTACCTCATATATATGCAGGGGGAGACCCTCCACAGCCCTCCCAAAACCCCTTGACCTTTTTTATTTATTCAAGCCCCCCCACCCCCACATATATAAGTGATAACAAAAGGGGTCTCAAATTTCGGGATTATGGGATTCGAAATGTTTGCCATTCTCTCTTTTGGTATTATCCCCAGGGACACACCCTTCTCCAGGATATAGTCAGGATTAACTTCAGGTTATATCCCTAAAAATACAGCCTCTTCCTTAGAACTGCCCCACTCGCCGTGTGCAAAGATTGCCTCATACTCGACCCGGTCGATTGCTCAGCCATTCTCCATTTGCTGAACATCCACATTTGTAGGTGTGGGGGGTCGAAGAGCCATAACACCAGCAAGCACTTCCCATCAGGATGCACCCTGCTCCTTGGCACTCAGAAATGCTTTTAAATCCCACTCATTCTCATTACTGTCTGAACTCAAAGCTGAACTGTGCTTCTCTCCATCCATGGAAGCCATGTCCCACACCTAAAGTTCATCAGGCCACAACGTGAAAGGTATAGGCCCATAACATTTCCTGTACTCATTTAAATTAAGCCATAGGCATTGACAATTCTGTACTCTGGATTAAAGCTATATACATACCATGTAGACATGTATAATGGTGACCTTTCAATTCACGTATACATTTTAACCAGTTGAAATAAGGTATGCCATAGGTCTTACAAAATATTTACGATTTTACTGACTGCGCCTTTCCTCGATTTTGTGAGATAATATGGCAGAAGAAAGGAATGTGTGTTCCTGTATATTTTTCCAAGACATACTTTCCCTCTCACAAAATGTTCGACTTTGTTCCACATCGTGAGCTACATAATATTCCCCGCTCCCTCCACATACCCAGACAATGATTCAGACTTAAGAAAATATCCCTCCCTTCCCCATATACACTCCCCCATCGAGGCCGTGGCATGCGCACTTTTTCCTTATCACACATTTCGCTTCTATTCTTTTACCTTTGAATGCTGCAGAAAAACAGAGTATAAAAAGGCCTCACCCTGTCAGAGAGGGCTGCAAAGCGAATCTGGCTTTAAATGTTTCCTCCGAGTTTGACGGGGGATCAGGGACGTGTCTGGCGCAATTGGCATTGTAATGCACACGCTTTACTGTAACTCGGGCTATATATAAACGAGGCTGAAATATCCTCTGTCGACTTACCGTTAAAACATTGGATATTGCTGCCAAGCAATGGGCCTTTGACCCGAGGCGAAGCGCAGAGCTACAGAAAAGCAAAAGAAATTTTGCACTGCACGAGGTCCCCAGTCCCCACCCATCCTTTCTACTTCAGACCTAGATTTCCCAGTACGCCAGGCTCTCACTAAGTAATTTCTGAATTTCAAAAGAGTGTTTCTCTCTACAGCAGGGGAAGGAGAGGTCGCTCAGGAAAGCGGCTGCCAAGGAACTGTCGCCGGAGGAAGCGCGGCATTTTCAGTACTTCTGGAATCCTGGCTTTTACTCTGTGTCTACTGCAGTCGTTTTCATCCAGATTCCACAAAATGTCTACCACCGACTGCTCGATGGTTTTTTAACTATTGGTGTAAATAATAAAGTGCGCACGAAGAATAAAACATATTTTGAAAAGTAGCATATACGTCTTAAAATAAATCGATCGTTTTGTAAAATAGTGTAATATACTCACTAGTCTCTTGTATCAATGTACGTGTGCAACATTTCTTCCTGCACCGTCATTGTATGGTGTACGTGGAGACTGTAGTCATGGCCCTGAGCATTTTTCTAATGATGGATCCTATGCACTCAACGTAAAATTGCCAAAACATGTTTCATCATGCAACCAGTTCGTCTCTTAAAATGGTTTTGCCCACATTTGCTTAAGTCCTGTAGGATGATTTCACTCTACCAGACTGCAATCCAGCAATAGTATCAGTTTCCTGCAACACAAATGACTAAGGCATGAAGTTCAGTAGATTGTGGGACCTGATAAGGATGGGAGAACATTATTTCTCTGCGTCTTCGCATTGGAACACGAAAGACTCAACGGCATCTTTTTGGCAAGATTGACACAAATATAATCAGAGAATCTTGCAATACTACCTATCACAAGTGAAAAAGCTACCCGGCAGTGAAATCCACTCCATCAGGACTCTTTCAGTGGTAAAATTACTACTAGCTGTGAATGCACTATCAACTTAGGTAAGTGCATCATGACCGAGAATCAACCGTACAGAAAAACACACTTCCCAAAAACAGTAGCAACTACAACAGAAAATTGGATCATGTTGAATAAACAAAAAAAGCACAAACCAAAGAACCACCATCTACTTGTTGATGTTTCCATCAAGTCCTTTTTGATCAAATATATGATAGAGTATTTGTGTTTTATGTGAACTATCCTTGATCATGCAATTAACATCTGTTAAAGCTGGCAGAAATGTAAACACAATTAGAATTTAGTTTTCTAATCAAAATATATGTTAGTAGCAGGAGTTTAGACATTCAGCTTGAACACCTCTAATGATCACTGGTATAATTTAACTCCAGCGGTAAGGCCACACCGTTGGTCAAAGCGGCCCAGTTACTTACCAGTAATCTTCATTAAACCGTTCATATTCTTACTGGTCACAGGCGGGACTTAATTGAGATTAAATGTACCATGGCAGACTCTCCAATCTACAATTCCCACAGGTGGAAACATAGGCAATACCAAGCAGACCTAAGTACTGTGTGCATGATTCTTGCAGCTGTGACTGAGCAGTTCCACACACCTCTTTGGTAGTTGCCATGAATGTAGGGTAGAGTAGGGACTGTGGGTCAAACACAGGGTACAGCAGGTGGCTTCTGTATAGATAGACACAGCCAGGCGCCGGCCTGCATTCTCCATGCACCCTGAAGGTCCACGCAAATGTCAACAAAAGTGTAAACATTTGGAGGTGGTGGAAACTCCACCTCTGCTACCCCGTCCCTGGCAGCTCAATCACCTGTCCAGCACACAATGATAGTGGAAGAGTATTGGTTGCAAAGGCTGACATCACTAGCAGTGACTGCTGCTTCCAGGGAACAAGAACTGTTCAGCCAACAGAGGAAGCTCCAATCCGCAGAAGAAAGCTAAGTACCTTTAGGGACAGGATCCTGCTGGATCATTATGGCATATCAAGTAGGTACTGCATTTGCCTGATCCAAATCTCCCTGATACAGGGGAGGATGTGTTATTTGCAGACTAAATTGTCAGCCTGTCATAGAATTGTCAGTTCATAAAATGTGGGGTGCATTTAAAGCCACCCAACAGAAGTCCCTTTCACATGAACAGCAGTATTTTAAGCATTGAAACAAAAATGGCTTGGCCTTTGTTTTGTTTTTGTTTTTCAAATACAATTAAAGAGCCATGTGGAAAGGGGCCTACCTGTCATTAAAGGATAGTTCCGGGACTTTTTTTTTATTGTCCCTACGGTTCGGCCATGTGTTTTTAAGCATAAATCGGTAGATCGTAGAAAACTTTCCTATGGACCTTACCCGACTTTTCGTCCATTAACGCACTCGAAATCAGCCGCCATTTTCTGATAATCCTATCATTTCCCCCCATCGCCCTGGCTCACCAGCGTTTGCGGCACTAAATCAAATCCCCCGCCCCTGAAACAGACTTTATCAAAACATTCATATTCTCCGCCTCTCTCTGTGACGTTTCTGTGCTGCGTAGGCAAACGCGCCCATGCGTCTTCTACGCGACTCCACACAGAACCCGGAAACCAACACAGATTAGCTCACAACACAGCGCGCCACAATTCGGAATATGAAAGTGTACTTTTAAATCAAACCGCAAGATTGTAAATTTGGTAAAGTACATTTATTTGACATCAAATGTTTAGAGAATATTCAGCGATTTGCATTTTTATTTGCTCACGTTCCAAAAAGTTTGTTTTGAGGCACGCGATGTTCCTTTGCTGTACACAGGGTCTTAGATCATCTCACAATACAGCGCCACAATTCGGAATATGAAACTGTGGTTTAAAAGCAAACGGCAAGATTGTCCATTTGGCAAAGTACATTTATTGGACATCAAATGTTTAGAGAATATTCTGCGATTTGCATTTTTCTTTGCTCTCGATCCAAAATAGTTCGTCTTGAGGCAATCGATGTTCTTGTGCAGTACACAGGGTGTTGGTTTACGATAAAATAAGCTCTTCGGTCGCACTGATAATCGCATGGCTGTTCCAACAACGAGGCACTAGGCCACCACAACGGTCTGTATGTTGCATCTAGCCGTTAGTACCGCGTAAGGGCATACTTGTACTTGGCGATCGTCCCATAAAATGGTCAGGGTGCTAACGTTGTTCACGCGGAGAAGCAACTGGCGGTTGTAGAAGCCATCCGCCGGTGTCTGGTACTCGTGACACAGACAATAATGAAGGATGTACCTGTTTTAAAAACATAAAAAATGAAATTAGTCTCACCATCAGATCTTTATTAAAATTATTCATTTTATATATTAGGTCGGGAAATTATTTCATAGCTAGGAAAGTGCAACTGGGTATTATACGTCAAGGGGGGGCTGTAGGATACTGAGACAGTCCCCCAGTGCAGGGGTTGACAGGGAGGCAGTGCAGGTGGAGAGTGGAAGGGCCCAGGACCGAGGTCGCAGACAGTGGACCAGGTGTAGCAGGGGAGAGGGAGAGAGAAAGCAGAAGCAAAGAGGAAGGTTTTGAGGTGCTTCCGTAAAAGGAGATGGTTCTCCTCAAGATAGTGCGCGGTACAAAACAATATGCCACATAGAACGAACAAGTACAACTTAACCCATCTTTAAAGCTACTGTATAGTAATTAAATTGCGGTATAAACTCATCTAAAGAGTTACTTACATTATATTTGCATTTTCCATTGTGTCTGTGCGTAGGGCAGCCCCGAAATACCACTCCTTCTATGCCGACGTTATTTCTTCTAATGAACGAACATTAAATGGCTATCATTTCTGAAATTTTATTCATTATCGTTTCTTACGTTATTGCACCACACCCCCAAAAAGAAGTCTTTCGGGATGGTCCCGGCCTGTCAAGGTCAAATAACAATAGAACCTTATACTGAGTCGTGGGCCATTCCGGCACCCGAGCAAAAAATCAAAGCAGCTGACCTTCACTTTGAACGAGCACACATTCCTAGTTAGCTACATTCAGTGTAAGGCCATCTCACAGGACTTGAAATTTACACTCCATCTTTGCATTTTGTCTGTGTGCTTTGCAGCCCCAGAGAACCATAAATACGGAGACATTCTATATTTTTTGAAAAATGATTTATATTACTGTTTGGTTTAATTTAATGCGCAAATGAACAAGGTTGGATAGACACATTGCATGTACACTGAGCAATCACTTTTATTTACACAATACATAGCTACACATATTCAATGGGCCTGCGACATGAGGAGACTCGAGAGCAAAGTCACAGGTGACACCCGGGTGGTTCGCACTACTGCACGGTGAAGGGAGGGGCAAGGGTGGAGAGACACATTGCATGTACACTGAGCAATCACTTTTATTTACACATTACATAGCTACACATATTCAATGGGCCTGCGACATGAGGAGACTCGAGAGAACAGACAATCAAATTACAATCATTTAAACCGTGATGTGTATTTCTCAATGAGCTCTTCTTTAGGTGGACATGGAACAGAGGCAATGTTGGGTGGCAATGCAGTTGTCCCCTGCACAGGTTCGTTCACAACTCCATGTATGTGCCTATCTAGGACATCAACAATAAGTCTCTCAATAAACTCATATTGCATATCCTGAAACACTGGTTTGATAATCCATTGTTTACTTCTTTTTGTGAAGGCCTTATTGTAGCGAAGCGTCCCTAAAGTTCCGGTCGTCCTACTTTGTTGACGGCCAACATTATGGTTATGTGCCAAGACCGCTAGAAGAGTCCGATTTATCATGCCCTCCATGCCAAAATGCAATCGTTTTGGCCTGTACTTTAGGCACATATTGTGGAACACCTCCAAATCTCCTGTGTGGCAGAATTCCGTGAGTCCCCTCAAATCTCTTGTTATAGTTTTATCAAATACAATCTTTTCAATGGCTTTGTGAGTGGGTGATGAAGGAATCAACCACTTCTTCTTCCGTGCCTCCTCTGTGGACAAATGGCCATGTTCACAATTGTGGAAATGTTGGTTTGTGGTCCATGAGTGAACGTTGCTACAGTGTAACATTACTGACCGCCATTTTTCCATTAGAATTTCCAACGACCCTCCACATGTTTTTGAGCTCCACCAAAGATGGTTGCTGATTGACTTGGACCACTGTGAAATACCTTGCATATCTTTTTTTTTACCTGCAGCCGACATTTTTTTATTGATTGTTTTTGCAAGATGCCAAACGTCAAATTGGTGATTTATATTTTTGTACTCTTCTCTCATTGTCTTGGCAATTGAAACGTGTCTGTCCGTGGCTATCAGGTCGATCACCATTCCCCGCGATTGTAGTTCTTGCAATGATGCTACAAAGCCAACTATCTCCATGGCCACTGAGGATGTACTTTGTGACACCTGCACGACCACCGAACTCACAATTTTCTTACTTTCCATGTCCTGAAAGTGGTAGGTGCAGTACTTGGCTGAAAATCCTGGGCTGTCGCACTGTCCATCACCGGCTAGCCTGAACCGTTTGCCCGCGAATGTACTATCAATAGACATTTTTTCCATTCTCCAAGCTTCGCTAATGGCTGGAAATAGATAATCGGTTTGGTATTTGTAGAACTGAGTTTTCGCAATGAAATGGATTCCCACAAACTGAAAGAAAGACTCTAACTTTTTAAAACTTGAACCACTAAAAAGTGCAGCCGCTGCACAAAGTAGATTGCCTGCTGGCAGTTGCCCCAGCATGGGTTGTGCAGACCATGAGAAAGGATGATATTTTGTACAGGTGGCATGTATTTTAAGGTTAGTGCCTTGAATTGCACGAGTCACATTAATCAATGGCTCCCCACATACTTCCCCACCAACCGAATGCCCACATTTCATCCGAATAATAATATCAATCAAACAACTATCGAATACAATGAATTTGGCCTCTTTCCTTATACTGTCTCCCTGCATCCCAGCTGGTTCGGCCTGTAACGTTGAGGACATGTCACTCACATGAAAGGTAGAATCTCTGATATCGTCTTCCGCTATGTTCAGTGATATTGATGGTGTTTCATTGTCGTCCACTTCATTCTCTTCCATTGCAACATCTGTTCCTTCTCCGGCGATGGGTGAATAAAACAATTTCTTCAACTTTCTCGCGGTCTTAGTTTTTGCGGGTGTGGATTCTGTGAATTGATCTCCGACTGCATCCGAACTACCAGGAGGACATTCACTATCAATGGCTGGATGTGGTATAGCTCCGTTGTCAATCACTTCATATTCTTCCCATTGGCACGATGCATCTCCAGTCTCAAGTCCCTGCCAAAAGGTTTGACAAGCAACATCTCTCGTTCGCTTCACTGTCTGTGTAGATTTAGTTCGTACACCCTCTCGCAACTAGAGGACAGATTGGAAAAGGGATGTTCAGTTTAAACACAACTTACAGTATTGAACTATTAACAGTGAAAAACAACATAATATAGTGACCAGGACACTAACCTTCTTTTGCTTTCTTTTCTTTGAAACTTTCTTGCCTCGAACTTCAACATCGGGACGCTGTTGCTCCGACTCGTGTGTGCATGTCTCCACTTCCTCTTGCGCTGCAACGACTATATTTTCATGATAAGCACATCCATCACGCACTGACGCTCCATCGACTCCCTGAAACATAGAACTTTCATTAGTATGCATAATAATATTGAAAACACAAAATGTACTTGGGGACCAATACCCACGTACATCTCAATAGCAAAACACGAATGAACGCTTTGTGTAGAACATTCAAACGACAATTATTCACGCATTGTTGATCTAGTTAGATGGAACTGTCAAGATCCATACCTCGGGCTCCTCATAGACTTCCATTGATGATATTATTGAAGATGATGCTTCAGTAACTCCCTGAAACACAGTAATTGCATTAGTATGGTTTTCTATTTTGTTAAAAAGAACATACACTTTGTGCAGGCGTCAACGGCTCATCTAAATAGACCTGCACAAATGATCAGTTGTCTAAAATAAATAATGGATATCTAAATATGATTCGATTTGCTCGATAGTTGGAAGTGTCACCACCCAGAGATCTGCATCAACTACTAGGGGTGATGTTCTTGTAGAAGAAGCTCCGTCATCTCCCTGAAACATAGTACTTGCGTTAATAAAGAAGGAAGTATAGCGGATGTAATCACGTCATATGATTTCGCTTGATCGAACTGTCATTATCCATACCTCGAAATGCATAAGAACATCAAGGGACGATGTAACTGCGGTGCACACTTCTGCAAGCTGTTGCGCCGACCCGTAACTGCATGCTCCCCCTTCTTCTTGGACTAATGCTCCATCGACTCCCTGAAACATAGGACTTTCATTAGTAATGAACACAATATTGAAAAAAGAAGGCACATAGGAGGGCGACGACAGAAGGACATATCAATGGCTAAAAACGAAAGAAACATTGTGTGTAACAATCACGCTACAAGAATGCAAGATCTGATGATCGCCATCGATGGAACTGTCCGGAAACGTACCTCGAGCATCTGAGTGACATCAACGGTTGTCGTCAATGCGTTGGACTCCTCAGCATCTCCCTGAAAGACAGTACTTGCATTATTTTGGATAACAATAATTATGACTGAAAACAAAGACTAGAGGACGAGTACAAGGGTGTACCATTAGGTAAAATAATCACACGATAAATTAAAACTATTGATATACATGCCTAAAACAAGTCAGTGGCAGAATAGCTAAGTAAGATTACCCGATAGGCGCTTGAAGTGGCTGATGACTGCAATAACGACACGGATGGAGAATCTTCCGGCTTCATATTGAGTGGATACATAAATGGGGAAATTATTGTTAGCTAATGCTACACACTACCGCAAGGCTGAGAGATAAATACGTAAACTTGACTCACCAGTGGAGGGATGTGGACGAATAGAGTGGGAATAGCGGTTGAGAGCAATTTTCGCTTCGCTCGCGGTGTGTTCTTCTTTATTAGCAATGATGTGGAGTACATGTCTGAGCTAAAGTGCCTGCTGCAGATGCGGTATCGATCACCCCTCTTGTCCGCAAAGACTTCTAGGACTCTACTTTCAAGCTCAGACAGTGGATATCCGCAATATCGGACCCATTCTCTTATCTGATCTATTGTCTTAGGGAAAACATGCATTATAGTACCTTCAGATTTACTATGAGTCTTCGAAGGGCAACCGCCAATGGAACAGGCAGGCATTGTGGAAAGTTCTGAAAAGTAAAGATCAACAATTCTCTATGAATACCAATGTGTTAAAAAATTAAATGACACATAAAAGGTCCAATGCAAGGTTCGTTTTGGTTCTTGGAACTATACACGTTATTCACATGCGGATAAGTATTTGAATAACTTTAAAAGAATAGAAAAATAATTTGACTAAACTCAGAACATGTGACTAGTTCCTTGCATGTACTGTCTTGAACGAAAAGAAATTGGACGCAAAATGATTATGGTACATGGCCTTACCTTGACGAACAAACAGTTAGATGCAGGGATCAGAGTAGTTTCTTGTCGTAGAACAGGGAGCAGTTCACAGGTTGCAAACTGACGAGTTTCCTCGAAGTGGTCACGGAAGTTCACAGAGACGAAGAGCAGATAACCAGCACCTTCACGGGTTGACTAGCAAAGCGTAAAGAAGTTCTCATTAGAAATATGAAGTGGGTTATAAAGAATTCGAAACAGGGGCGTGTTTGTGAATGAATGACGTGTATATGTCGTGGCATTATGCGGTTTGCAGGGGGGCGTCCAGCGTGAGGGGGGATGCTTGGCAGGAGACACGGGGTCTGGAGGTAGACATGGGAACAACAACCCATGCTCTATAGACCACTTTGAAGTGTACATGCTATTTGGCACCTCTTGGCCTTTATTGCTCCCTGACAGCTCCACTTGCCAGCGCAAGTACCCCGGTGCGAACTGCCTTTGATAGGGCGGGGGTGGATTGGGGCGGTGGTCGTGCAGACAAGACACAGGAAGACTCGTGAATGGAGACACACTTATGTGGATTGCAGGGGGCCGTTCAGCGTGAGGGGGGATGCTTGGCAGGAGACACGGGGTCTGGAGGTAGACATGGGAACAACAACCAATGCTCTATTGACCACTTTGAAGTGTACATGCTATTTGGCACCTCTTGGCCTTTATCGCTCCCTGACAGCTCCACTTGCCAGCGCAAGTACCCCGGTGCGAACTGCCTTTGATAGGGCGGGGGGGTGGATTGGGGCGGTGGTCGTGCAGACAAGACTCGTTTGCCGCAGGGCCTCACCAAGG
Source organism: Ambystoma mexicanum (assembly GCF_040938575.1). NCBI lineage: Eukaryota > Metazoa > Chordata > Amphibia > Caudata > Ambystomatidae > Ambystoma > Ambystoma mexicanum. Next base: position 827,031,497 of record NC_090924.1, on the reverse strand, counting down.
AGAGGCCATCTAACTGCATGTAAGAGGCAGGCTGCAGGATCTAGTACATGGAAGGCAGGGGGGTGAGTTTATAAATACCTCAGCCTCCCAGGAGAATATATGGGTGCAGTTCACCCTGGAGACCCTGGATGCCTAGGCAGTTCGTCAGCAGCAGGCTGGCCTGTGGTGGCAAGGTGGCACGGGCCAGAGGGAGTCATCTCTGTACCCGGTGCCCAAAAGGATGATTTATTATGATCAACCATATTGATTATTTACCTATAACCATGTTTTGTATCAATAAAATCCAACGGCCTTTTATTGCCAACGCTTGAACAAAGTGGTGTGGTAAGTATTTTTGGGGGAGGAGGCAAGGCCGGGAGGCTTGTTGCCAACCCGCAAAATAACATATGTATGTCTGCTGCATATGGGTTCAACGGTTATGTGGATTGAAGGTGGGCGGCCAGCGTGAGGGAGGATGCTGGCCGGAGACATGTGGTGTGACAAGACAAGGCACAGGAAGACTATTCAATGGAGACACACTAGATTAATTTAAAAAATCAAAACAACCATTGTTAAAATACATTTTGGGTTTTATTTTAGATCTTATTTTCAATTGAACATAAATAATAAACATTACACATTGTAAAGTTCCGGTTGCAGCACATCCAGGGAAAATCCGCGGTATTGTCCACTGTCGCTGGGGAAATGTTGTCTAATGGCAAGTACCGCACAGGCAGGTATTACTCTCCGAACGCGGTGTCCGAGCCTCCCGTGAAGCCACCAAGTGAAGCAACGATAGGCCACCAGCCTGTACCACCTGTGAAAAAGAAAGATGCAATGGAACCAATTTACATGCGTTCGAATGATATGTAGATGTAATTTTATATGTGGGAGACGACCATGAAATAGTAGTGGCATCACTGACATCACAACCAGAGTATACTTACTCGTTACTCGGATTACGTGGACGAACAGTGCCGCGAAGTTCGTGCATAAGCACCATCATCATCCTCAACACGGTCCGTGAGAGGCAGGCTTCCCTGAACTCTGGCAGCTCGGTGATGCATTGCGGACTTGGCTCGCCTTCCGAAATGTAGGCCAAGCACCCGGAATTTTCACGGCAGCAGCAGTTCTCCTCCTCAGTTGGCATTAGCTTGCACCGATTGCACGTGCACCAGGTGGAGACGCCGTCCATGCGACATGGTCCAGGCTCTTCATCCGTTGACTGGTCCTCCCAACTGCCGTCCGAATCCCCATCGTTTTCGCGTGCTTGCCTTTCCAGTAGTTCCTCCTCGGTGTACTCGGGCTCGTACATATACGGCATTATTGTAGCCATTGTGTGGTAAAGAAAGTAAAATAATTTACAGAGATGGTACAGGTGTTCACAAGGCCTAGAAGCGGCGAAGGTAGCTGACCAGAGCACAGAAACGAGTCACAGAATACTCAAAGTAACACAGAGAGAGGAATGGAATCGAAAATCTGCTGCTGTGTGTTGTGAAACGGTGTGTTTATACTTATTGAGGAAAGAGGCGTCCTGCCATTTCCATGGCGACACGTCATTAGCTGAGGCGCAGCGATTGTTGACACGAAACGTGCTTTGGCGTTGGGAAATGGGCGGTACGCGTCTGCTGATGTCAGGCTCAGGGGCGGGGGATTTGATTTAGTGCCGCAAACGCAGGTGAGCCAGGGCGATGGGGGGAAATGATAGGATTATCAGAAAATGGCGGCTGATTTCGAGTGCGTTAATGGACGAAAAGTCGGGTAAGGTCCATAGGAAAGTTTTCTACGATCTACCGATTTATGCTTAAAAACACATGGCCGAACCGTAGGGACAATAAAAAAAAAGTCCCGGAACTATCCTTTAACATAGGATAAGCAGCATTTTAATTTACAAAAAAAGGAAAAATTAAAGATCCCTCTCACATGGAAAACAGGCAATAAATGTATACTAGGTTTCACATACAAAACTCCAGTGACATTTGAAAAGCCGCTTTGTGTTCACGAAGACCTGTCAGCCCAAGACAAACCCTTTTGCTGGCTGTGGATAACTTCACAAGGAAATCTCCCACTCCCAGCCTGGATGCTACATCTTCCATCTAATTACCATCTGCAATAAAGTGTCCTGCTAAAGGTGTCATAATGTACTGTTCTCCAGGCGTGCTGGCTCTGAAGGCATTGACTGCAGGGGAACTTCCCCTTTGCTGTAGCATGACAAATATGTGTTAAAATGGGGACAGCAACTTCAAAGAGCAAGCTTCCAACACAAAAAGACCCAGTGAAAGCAAATGGCCAGAAGGCAGAATTGCCATTTGTCCCACATGAGAATTCACAATTAATTTAAAAGGACTATTATCATCATTCAGGCCTTTTTCTTAGCAACCATAAGGCGGATTGATTTCATCTATGTACCATTTTTCTATTGTAATTTCCAGGTGATTTTGAAGATATAAAATTCTGCACCTGTGACTCAGGGAACTGTATTGGCTATCTAAGATGTGTTTCTGGATGATCTGAACACGTTCCAAATGTGAATGTTGGTGAGCAGGTGGAGAAAACAATTAGGCATATGGGTAATAAATTACATATTCATAACTGTTATGCTTTTCATGGAAATGGCAGAAAGGTGCCACATGGCCATGCTACATGGTACAGACATGGTGGTCGGCTTATCTAATTCCCCATGATTAGCTCAATCAGAATATATGTATATTATGGCAGTTGATAGTAAAATTATGAAGTTGTGATACATAACTCGTTTTTGCCAAACATTTGAAAGGAGAACAAATGGCGATTACAAGTGGAAATTGCCATATGTTGCTCATGACCTCTAAACCAAAACTGACTTGGAAGCTGGGTTTGTGAGTAGAGAGAAGGGTAACTGTCCAATCCTATTTGCAGGAATTATTGCAGGGTATTTCCTCAAGATTGTAAAAGTAGTGGTTTCACCGCTGCTATATAAGTGGGACTGCACTAGGAGGAGGGACACACAGAAAAAGACAGACAGAGGGAGACATAGAGACAGAGAGGGCTGCTGAAACTTACCATCTGATAGCTGGAAGGAAACACCAGGGGAGATCGCTGAGAGTGCATCTGGGTGGAGCTGTCTATTTCTAGGAAGGCCTCAAAGCTGACTGGGTCCTACGGTAGAGAGCGGGAGGTCATCTTTGAGAGTGGAGTGATCAGACCCCTGCCCTATATTTCTAGAGTGTCCTGCGATGCAGCTGGCTTTCCTAAACTTTAAACAGAGGTTTTCTATGTAAGTAGAACTGAGCCCTGGGAAACCAAATGGTGGGGGAGTCTACTTGCCTTGAATCCTTTCCCTTTATAGTGGGTGGCAGGGGACACAACTGTGTAGATCCCTAGTCTATTTAACTAAAAAATATTACTTTCATTCATTCTCTATTTGGCAGAACACTACGGAGTGAATTTGTGAAAATTCGAAATGAACAAAGCTCCATTCTCAGTGTGTGCTGAAATTTATAACCTATCATTTAATTGGGTAATCCTCTTTGTCCTGCTGACCCCGCCTTTAAGGAAGAGAGGTGTCTTTGTTGTTAAATCAGTCCAAACTTTTTATCCAGCTTCCCCAACACAGACCTTTCAGTGGAGAGGAGTCTGAAATCCAAAATTCTCCAAATCATTCAAATATTTCTATCGGACTTCCCAAACACAGACCAAAGAAGAGAGGGTCTTAAAAACAAACTGCTAAATCATCCTGTTTTTATTTTAAACCAAAAGTGTGGGCAAAATCATAATTGCCATATCTATATGTGCCCATCATGAAATCCTACTGCTAGCCGTTTAAGCCGGCAGGAAAATCAAAATCGCACAACAATACATGATAATTGCTTTTGTTGTTGATCAGTGTAATTATTTCTTGAAGCGAAATTTGCAGCGAGTGAAGCGTTGTGATTGTGTTCTTTTCAACTCGCTTTTGTGATTTATTTATGCTGAGAGAAGTTGATTGAGTGGTGCCACGGATAAAGTGGTGTTTGACATTTTGATGCTAATTTATATTACTTTTATTTAAATAAATACCAATATATTTCCCGTACACCGGCCTGGTTCTTGCCTCATTGTTAGCTCAGGGGAGAGGCATCCAAGGGGCATGATATGTGTCTGAAGTAAGGCTGAATAAAAGAATCTGTTAAATAGTTTTTAACGTAAGTGGGGAAGGAAAGAAATCCATGTGTTGAGGGTGGCTTCTCAATAAACTGTTACACATTGGGGGGTCGGGCCTGGGATTTAGCTGCCTATTTCTGACAATGACAAGTGCATTGTGATAGACAAGCCATTTTGAAGCAATTGCATTAAGGTGGAGGGAAACTCATCTTTGTTTTGTTAAAGTGCGAAAGAAAGTGACCCCTGAGTTCCAGGGAGGTCTAAAGGTGAAGAATTAAGAGTGTGTAAGAATGTATTTGTTTGAGGAAATCAAGCAGGAACAGGGTGATTTTGCCCTTTCTTAAAGAAAGTGTTACTGAGTTGCAAAAAGCCATTGTGAAAATGACTACTGTACAAATTGGGGAAGCCAGGGAGCATCTCCTAGCTAAATTATTTCTTAAGGGAGAATAGGATGAGGACGATGCTGGAAACTGGCAAACCAGAATTGTGCGGGAGGTTACCTCAGTAAGCAATGATATTTAGCTTGAAGGCGGAATATTACACAAAGCCCTTGAAGCATTTTATATGACCACAACTGCTCGTGATGAACAGATACAAATGGTTCAGATAACTGATCAGTTATATTTCCATTTGCTGTTAATAGAAGAGCGTTGGCAAAATAGTGAGGATTAATCAGGCCCAGGAACTTGTTCAACAACTCAAAGCTGAGTTAAAACACTGCAGCAAGAGAGTGCAGAGTGTGAAACACCATTTTCTGCACTGAACAATGTACATAAAGAGTGTGTAGAAAATCTGAGCACTCTGCAACACAAGCTAAATGACCAGCCTGCTCATAACAGAGTAGTTTTGGAAGACATTATCAAATTCCAATTAGAAATAAAACAATTGAACACTGAAACTAGTCAATTAATTATCAAAGGTGTGTTGATTCCCAAAATAATCAAATACATCAGCAGGTAAGTACTCTGAAACAAGAGAGTATGCAGCTGGCTCAGGAAAAAGACCTCTTGAATCAGGATAACAGCATCCCACTACAGGGGATAAATCAGTTGGAGATGGAGGTAGGAAAAGGAACAGTCAGGTTCTCAGGAACTGACCAGAATTAGAGAAGAAAGGAATGAGCTTGGAGAGCGAGTGAGGCAAATAGAAGTTGAACTATTAGAGGCAGCAAAATGTAGGGATGAACAAGAGACAGAGATTATTCTCCTGAAGAAAAAGTGCTTTGAATATGCACGCAGCATACAAGGATCACAGAGAGAGAATGAATCCCTTCAGCATATAGTTCAGCAAACAAAAGATCGGTTGTCAGGGTGCATGATAGTACTAAGGCCTTAGTGTCATAATTAAAAGGCCAGCTTTCTGACTACCAGCAGTAAATAAAGGGAGATAGAGATGTGAGAGCCTCAACAAGGAAATCGAAAATTATAAACAAGACTTGAGCAACCCTGACCAATCAGGATATGGGACAAGGCCCACTAATCAAAGTGAGGCGCCCTACCCAACAGGGACCTCATGCCAGTCATTTATAACCTCCCATGTACAGATAGGAACTGACCTCATGCATGTGCATGCAACCTATCAAGAACAGGCTGACATGAGGCAGTTAAACTTACCCAGGCGTAGCCCAACTGATTAAGAAGGCCAGTCCCTGTCTGACATTGGTGAGTATTCATCTCTGCCACACAGAAGGGAAAGTGGCCAGACCAGTGTGTCCTGGGAAGCAAGGGATAATGCTGTCAGTGCTTCAAACAATGAAAACGCTTATGGGTAGAAAGTCAGGGAGTTAAATTGGTAGAAAATGCGACTACAAAGAGACCCCCTTGCCCGCTTCGCTGAAGGAGAAAGGCCAGACCCTCAGACTAGGAAGGACATTCTAAAAACCTCTATTTTCAGGGGAAGGGAGGAATTCCCCAGACTCCCAGGTAGGAGGCATGAGGAAACTGGATTCTATCCTGGGACTGAAAGGCACTCCAGGGAGAATGACCCAGAGGGTTCCTTTTGGTCCAGGCGAGAGGAGTCCAGACCCCATGGTTCTGGGAGATATTCCCAGATAGGGAGCACCTAGAAGACAGGGGCCCTCATTAGGACCCTGCCGCTAAGTGTTTAACAGCGTCGTAAAAGGCTGCGGCACCGTTAAACAGTTATCGCCTTACTACGAGGTCCCTTTGCGGGACCCGACCTGAACGGCTGGTCTAGACCAGCCGTTAAAGTAGGGACCCGCAAAGGGACCTTGGTGCTAAGTACAGTACTGCAATTTGCGGTACCGTACTTAGCGCCTTCCACAGTCCCATTGAGCCCTATAGGGCAAAAATGGGAATGGGGAAGGACCAATGTTCAATGGGGAATTACCACCCCACCAACCTTGGAATGGGGTGGTAATTCCCCATTGTACATTGGCGGACTCGTTACGATACCGGCACCAACCATGGTGCTAATAGTGCTATGGTTTAGCGCCAGTATCGTAATGAGGGCCAGGGAAGGAAGTACCACTAGCAGTTCTGAGTCCGAAGGTGAATGGACTTTGGTGCAGAAGATGAAAAAGACAGAGAAACAGAGCAAGGATTTTGGGAAAGACCCAAAAAGACAAATCAAGGCCATAAAGAGGATCCTGACCCCATACCACAAGAATCTGCAGTATTCGGTATGGGAGCCCCAGGAACTTTATGAGCAGATGATGACATGATTCCAGATCAGGAATGGTGTGAATTGTATAGAATTTGCTAAATGGGTGTTCTCACCTGAGTCCTCCAGTTTCTTTGCAGGATTTGAGGACCAGGATCATCATAAGTGGTCTGCCTATAAGGTGGCAATATTGAAAAATAAATCCACCCATAGAAACCCGCAAGAGGCTCGTAAAGCTGCATATAACTTGCAGTGTGGGGAAATCAGGCACCTAGGTAGTTTGTGCAGGAGCTAAAGCGGGCATTTGCTCACACTTCCCGGTGGGTGAACACCAATATTAGGGGGTTCATAACAACATATTCCATGCTCTCCCCAAATACATAATGACTCAGTTGGTGCGTGACTTTCACGCGCATAGGATCCTGATTTGAAAGGCCACCAGGATTTATGATGTCGAAAATCATGCTGAGAGTAAAAATACAGCCAAAACCCCAGCCAAAACCCCCAAACTATCTAGCACCCCTGCTGCGGCAAGGGTGGCGGAGGTAAAAACGACCCCTCCATTGGATCTGGAGATGAAAGGGCCTAAAAGAAACCATCCTGCCAACAAGCAAAACAGAAAGCAGAAGGGACACCCCAACCCGGTCCAACCAAATGGTAATCTGGTGGGGGCCCAGAACAATGATCCCTCTGACCCTGCCACCTAAATAAGTCCTAGGTACAAAGGTATTAAACCAATCCTGGGGTATGTATACACTCCGGCCCAAGGGGTTGAACTAATCAGGCAAGTACTGCCCCACGAAACTTCCCTCCAAACTTCCCTCAGGAGAGAAGTATCACTCCACCTCTCAATCTGAACTATTTCCCCAGATATCCCCTGAATCAGAGCTTCCAAAACAATTCTCTCTCCCACGGTCCCAAGACAATAGATCCCTGACCCTGGGAGAAGTGAGAACCAGGATGGAAAAATATGGGGGGAATTTCCAGTACCTGAGCTACTCTGCGAGAAGGGACAGTTACCCTTTTTGGGAGCAGCAGAGGTATGACTTCAGACCTCCCTATCGCCCAGACAAAGTCTTGCAACTGGAGCGAGTGGTCCAGCACTGAACTGACTGATGATCTGAGGCACATGCTGAGGGATCAGTCCAACTCTCAACTTAACCCGGCTTCCCAGAATTCCCCAACACTCTGGTCTGATGCCCCAGGTGGGAAATGACAGGAGTAAACCTCAAACAAACCACAGGTTCCGGAGGAGGCTGCCCGGGTGGAGGGGAGATATGAAGCCCCAGAAGAAGCTTCCTTTCTCACCCAAACAGAACCCCTAAACTCCTATCAGCCTGAAAGAGTCTCTCTACCTCTGAAATGTTAGAACCCAAAGAGAAAAGTGTAAGTAGGAGAGGCCAAAGAAGAAACCATTTTGTGAGGAACTCCAGATCATCCCCTTTTAAAGAGAAGAATCCTTGGAGGATTTAGGTAAGCAGACCTTCTCTTTCAAAAATGGGGGATCCCTTGCAAAGAAAAATGGTTCCCAAAAGACCCTGAGTGTGACAGGCTAATTATAGAGACCGACAGAGAACCAGAAACTATTCAACCCCAAACATGTGAGCCAGACAAAAGTGAAATGGAGAGGGTGTCCTTTCTCCAAACAGGTTCTGAGAACTCTTGCCAGGTAACGGGGGACAGCCAAGTAGCCAAGGAAAATGAAGATTCCCCAACAACTCCCATTGCAGGTTGCAATTTTCTTTTACAGATTCCTGAACTACGACACAGAAAACTGCCCAAGATCACACAGTGTTGGAGTTCAATATTAAGAAAATGACTCCCACTTTCTTTGCACCTTGGAGAAGAAAGAAGGCTGATTTTATGCACCGGTCAAGGTACAGGGTCAGTGTGAATTATGAGCTCTGGTGGATACTGGATCCCAAGCCACACTCCTGTCAAAAAGGGCTTTTGACCAACTAAACTCAGGAAGGGGGGAGGGCCACCAAATTCCACTCCCACCACTTCTCGGACAACGTCAACATTTTTACGGGAATTATATTTACGACAAAGGGACTGCAGATCGGGACATAATAATATAATGGTACCGGCTGAAACCTCTGGTGATAGGTGTGACTCCAAAGGGCACACCTGGTTTACTGGGGAATGATCTCCTGAGGAGGTTATCACCTCTGATCAACTGTGTAAACAAGGTCCTCTAGAGTCAGACTAACCACCCCATAAAATTAAAAATGAGTTCTACTTATGTAAGCCAGAATGGTACCTGTCATGTAATTGATCAATGTTCTGAGAATGTAGAGTTCCATTTCAAGAATAACCAAGTCCCAGACATCACTGTCATCTTTGTAAGCGAACAAATGGTTGATGGGAAGTCTTCTCCATTCTTGAAAATCCACCTTCCTTCCAGTTTTAAGTTGCAATCCACACAGGAAGGGAACACATTAACATTGTACACCATTCCCAAATCAGAAGAAACCTTGAGTTCCATGAAACCAGACATGGAAAAGTCAGCTCAAAGTCTGATGGACATTCAGAAAAAGGGCGAGCAGTTGTTTTACCCCATCCAGTTAAATGAGGGGAAGGAACCGGTGCTCACCAGAGTATGCCTGAATAATGGAACGAGCTTCATCAGCGAACAATTATTCAGGAAACTCCCAACCGATCAGACCATTCCACATTTAAATTGATTGATAAATGGGAAGTAGGTCTGGAAACCCCAAATTCCAAACATCTCCTGCATAGCAGTTGTAGGCTAAAAATGTCCATTGGCAACAAAAGCATAGACCCTAATTGTTGGGTTGTGAGAGATGTCCCTTCCCCCTTGACATTCTCAGCCAATTTGCAATAAATTTGAACCTAATTAAGCAATAAGCCCCTCGCAGGGGGGGCATTACCACTTCAGGTAATTCCCCAGGGCCCATTGTTACAGGCTTGAGTTTCGGAACAGAAAAAATAGATGTTAAAAAATGGCCCCTGGGGAAGAGAAAATAAAGTTTGTTTTCCCTTTCCATGGCGGCCATTTGGGACTACACATAGTCCCTTCTCTCTTTCCATGGCGCCCATTAAAAAAAGTAAACAAAAAATAGCCGCCATGGAAATGACAAAAGGTACTACATGTAGTCCCTTCTTCCTCTCCATGGTGGCCTGTCGCAGATCGGGGGCGGACGTGCTGGGGACAGAAGTGTTCCGGGCGTGTCCACTCCCAAAATGGACTGAAAAGAAGGTAAGTGAAAGGGAATTATGTGGGTGGGGGAGGGAGAAGAGAGGGGAAGGGCCACACTTCCCTCGGTCCCCAGCAGGAGAAGATGGCGGCCTCCAAACATGAGGCAGCTCGGAAGGGGGATTACCTCTGGTAATCCCCCAATTCTGAGCTTCCTCACTGGCTGAGAGGCTGCCAAGTAACCCCATGGGCTTTGACAACATTGAAAAAGCATTCCAGTCAACTCAATTGCTACCTTATGCCGTTGAAGTTCAAGTGTGAGAAGAGGTTACCATCCCAGGACAGGTGAGACAATTTACTCTTCCCCTCAAAATCAAGCAGGGACAGGACCTCAAACATCAGGACACCTATATAAATCTAAATTCCCATCTCCAACAACACGGTTTGTATTTAAATCTGACACCTCTGGTAGGCCTTGAACACAACACCATTTGAATATTGGTGGATAACAGCCACCCTCGAAGTATCTCTTTGGGCACAGACACCTTTATTAGAATGGCGGTTGATGCCCAAGATTATTCTCGTGATTTAGGTAATGAAATCAAGGGACCAATCCCAAACGACTGTTTCGACATCAGTGACGGTATTCCTCCAGAAAAGATTTTTACTAGGCATCGGGGGAATTTCCTGATGTACTCTTCCTGCCTCTACAGTGTAGAAAATGTGACCTGTTACATTAGGAGGGAGGAGGTAGTGTTCAGAGTCAAGGACCACTACCTCAAATCCCCTGTCCAGGTTAATACCATCAAATGAGATCTCTCCACCCAATTGGAGGATACTGCTGAAATTGCCACGCCCAAGGTCTTCCCAGGTTTCAAAGAGTAAGTCGAGGAAAGGATCAATCTTGCTGATGTCTGTGAGATCGGGGAGCAAAGACAAAGGCTAAAACAGGTCTTCCTGGAATTCCAAGATATCTTTTCAGTGTACTCATACGACTGTGGACGTACATCCCTTCATTCAACCACCATTACCACGGACCCCGAGATGGCTCCAGTATTTGTGAAATAATACGGGTTACCGCTTGCATCCATGGAGTCACTCATGTGGTAATAACCGCCGAGCCGGCGGGCCATTACCGCCTATGGTAATGCCCCCAGGGCCTCAAGTTACATGGTGGTGCCAGGGGCATTACGATAAGGTGATAATGGCCCACTGGCGAGGTGGTTATTGCCATTAGTATTCCAGGGTCTGCAGGCTCGGGATACTGTTTTTCCGGAGTTTGCAGCCCCGGAACACTAATGGCTTATGATACCTTTTCAAGCGGCATGTCTTTGCCGTTTCAAAAGGTTTTGTTGCAGTACGCGCTGGTTCTAGGAAAACTAGACCGTGCATACTGCTTCATTAGTACGGAGCAACAGGGCGTCATTTTGGGCAATGTTGCTCCGTACCAATGAATGGGACAAAAATAAAAATAAAAAAAGGCCACCTTGGAAAAGGGAGAAGGGGCTACGCGTGGTCCCTTCTCCCTTTCCAAGGTTGCCTTCAAAAAAGAGTGTACCCGGCACGCGCATAACGTTTGTGTGCCCACGGGATTACACTGAGGTAGGGCTCGGAAATGAGCCAATCACCTTTCAGTGTAATACTGTGGACAGGACTGCCAGGTACTAATGGAGATTATTAAGAATTTCGAATCCTGTGGGATAATTTGTCTGAACCATAGTACCTCCAACAACCCGGTACTGGGAATACTCAAACCAAACTGCCAATGGAGACTATGTGCAGACCTCAGGGAGTTGAACAAACGGGTCCATATGTCAAGATGGCCCCTTCCCTACATCGATCAGGGACTGGCCCAGATTCAAGCGTCAACGGTGTATACTGCCATTGACCTGACCAACGGTTACTGGAAGGTACTAGTAGGGATGACCAGTACAAGCTTGCCTTTATCTCCTGGGGGCAGCAGTACACGTGGACCCGAACACCCTTTGGATACATAAACTCTGGCCATGAGTTCAACATCTTCCTACATAAGGCTATGCCAGATTTATGCAAAAAGGGGAAACATGGCCTATGTGGATGATATCTTGGTCAAAAGCTCAACTGTGGAGGAAGATATAGCAGAAATCTGCTATGTTCTAATCCAGTTGCAGAAGGCCGGAGCAAAACTGTCCTTATAGAAGGCACAGTGGTGTAAGACTTGAGTGAACTTCTTAGGGCACGAGATCACAACTGAGGATCTTAATCCCCAGGCGAAGAAGGTGGAAGCCTTATTGAAATGAAAAGACCCTACCACTCTGCGAGAACTGAGAAGCCTTCTTGGACTCACTAATTATAGTCGAACGTTCATTGAAGACTACGCCGATGTCACTCAACCCTTCATCCATTTATTAATGGCCGGGGTCAATTACGAGTGGGGTCAGAACAATCCGAGGCAGTTAAACAACTGAAAAGAAGCCTTGCCCAGACTCCTTGTTTGGCTTACCCCATGAAGAACAAGGTATTCTTCTTGGAAACGGGGTTCTCAGATACTTGCCTAACAGCAGTATTGTACCAAAAGCATGACAAGGTCAACAAAGTCATCTCATACACGAGCAAGGATTTTTGTCCTCTGTGGAGGAAAAATTCAATGATTGCGAGAAGGCACTTCTAGCAATTGGTGTGGGCGCTGACAAATTACTGCCCATTCAAACATGGGGAGCACATCAGTGTCGAGATTCCTCACCAACCCTTCCAATATCTACAAAGTGACATAATCCGGCAAGGGTACATTAGGAATTCCAGAATTACTTCCCGGATTCTGTCCATGCAAGGCTGTCCTATGGCCAAAACAAGAAGAGTCACAAAGGTTGGCAGGCTTGCATGGTTGTGCTCAAGAAAACTGTCTCGAGGATGAATGTCTAATTACCAACAACAACATGGAGGCACACTTGACTTCCCCACACAAGGTCTATGAAGAAGACACGTGTCAGGGGATACCCACAGTTTACGTGGATGGGTGCTCCTACAATGTTGATAGCAACGGGGACAAATAACCGGCAGTTGCCATTGGGAATGCCTGGGTGAATAATACCTCAGAACCCTCTGCTGGTTATAAAATATGACCCTGAAGCAGTCAGGTTGCAAAGTTGATGGCCGTTTATCACGCCATCCTCACAGCAATGCACCACCAACTCAATGAACTGTTCAATGAACTGGTCATAATCACTGACTCTGATTATTTCAGGAATGGGTTTTGTGGAGCACCTGAAAGCATGTACAGAATGTAGGACTCTGATCATAGAAATTAAGGTAGACAGTGGTGCTATCTTAAATATGCCAATGGACCACTTTACGTTTAGCTGAAATAATAATCCTTTGGCATTTACAGAGCTCCATGTCCAGATGGACATGCAAATATTGTGATTTTACAACCTTCTAAGTTCTGGGCTGACTTTACACTTCCATTGTTTAATGAAATTGTAGTAACTGGAATTATACCTATATCCTGCCAATAGGCATTGCTAGTCCTTATCTTCAATATGGGCAAAATATCTGACCCCATGGCATACGTGACTATTGCCATTCTTGATTCACTTAGCAAAGTATTTGCTGGTTTAATCTTAAGGAAAATAAAGAAAAGGTATATCGATAATATAATTTTACAAATGTGCCAACATCAGATTTAGGGTAGGATGTTCAACCATCCAAAGCCTATTCATTCTGATGGCCTTTGCTAAAACAGCCATGTTCAAAGATAGACTTCCTTTGTTTGTTTCATATGTTGACTTCTCAAGAGCCTTTGAACAGTATGCAGAAGATGTCTCATCTCTAAACTGTATGTGCTGTCAGGTATAGATGTGTCGATATTCTCCACAATGACACATCTGTCTGAGTTAAATTGGATGAAACTGGTAGTTTTATGAGAAACATTAAAACCTAGAAAGGCCTTAAACAAGACTGTGTGCTTGCAGCCGTCCTATTTAATATATGTACTTAGAAGATCTGCATCTTAGTATCCAAAAAGCTCACTCCTTTCCACCTAAATTAGGTCAACTCCATATTGATTGGACATCATACACACAGGAGCTAATAATATTCAATCACATACTGTTGGCACATCAGAGATCACTAGATAATTTGTGTAAGTATGCCGTAACAAATCACTTCATCTTCAAATCTGAAAAATCAGAAATTATGATTTTTTGTAATAAAAAGCAGTCTCTCAATCCCAAATTAGTGACATTGTATATCGCAAACCACAATTTCTGAGATACATAAGAAAATTAAATATCTGGGTTTGGAGATTTGGAATACATTAAAAGAATAGAAAGAGTAGAACAAAATCAAAGAAGCAATTATTTTGGGAACAATGCTGAGAGGTGTAAACTGTAAGATGGGAGGTCTCTCACTGATCCTCATTTCAACATTGCATATTCTGAAATGTGTCCCTACAATTACGTATGAGTTAGAAATATTTGAGAAAAATATAGATCAGTAATTAGTCAAGATACAAGGAAAGCATTGATGTACATGTCTAGATTTGCCTAAAAATACCTCCCCCACTTTTATAAGAGTACAGCAGGGCTTGATTTCTATAAGAACCATGCAGGCAATAAGAAGAAGCACCGGCTATATGCAGATCAAATATGCAGACCCAGAGAATATTAATGTGATCCTTAAGGAACCAATGACAAAAGCTATGATTCCTGAACTCTCTATATTTACACAGAGCAGTGATTTAGTCTAACAGAAAAAGTATTTTGCTACGATGGAAATGGTCCATTGACTATTATCCTTAAACAACATAAAACAAAGCTAAAATATGGGATTGGTGTACAAATGTCACATCTTTAGAGACTACTCATTACTATCGAGGATATTACAAACATATCACAAAATGTTGGTTCATACACATATGTATTAAGTGTTTTCTAAATAAAGAGTACAGATTATTGATTTTTATTACATTTTTGTCAAACCTATGGGAAGGTTTTGAAGTGGTAGGCCCTCGGCAACATATACAGCATAATTTACCTGGTTTTCGATTTTAATAGAATCCTGAAATAGAGTAAACTATGAAACATCTTATTCTAGCATATTCAGCCACTTACCATACCAGAATGTCTTTTTTTTCAAGTTTGTTCATAGGCAGAGGTTTCGGAGAAGAGGCATTTTGGTCTTGCTGCATGGAGGGAAAACAAACAAGTCTGATTATGGCAATACACAATTTGGTCTCTCAATTCAATCCATGTTACTAAAGTATTGTTTTTATTGAATTTATATAGAATTGATTCAAGGATATACATTAGAAAATATAATGTATTCTGTAATGTTTACAATTAATTTATAAGCAGACTTAATGGCATTTAAATAAGAATAGTAACAGTGGTATATGTCTTTGTATTTGTGTTGTGAATAACAAATGTGTACATGGTTTAATTTTAACTAAGACTACACCAATAAATAAAATCTGTGAAATGAACTTACCAATAGGGAGTTTCTGTTGATTGAATTCCTTTAATAAGCAGTGATTTGTTGAGTATATATTTATTCCAGCACAGAAGGACTATAGTACTCTCCCATTCCCATTATGTATAATGATGGGATAATTAAATACTTGAGCTCCCTCTGCTCGGTGACCTTCCACTTGATCTTGGTTATCACCACATGTGCTTATTTTTATTTTAAATTCCACTTGGACAAGGGTGTGGATCACTCACTGTCTCTCTTTCCATTTAATCAAGGTTCTTTTCTATGTTGTCTAGTAGAGTGATTCACATCTTCACACCATGAGCAGAGGACACATTTTGCACTCCCCATGCTGTACTCTATTTCAGTGACTACTCTGTGAGCTGCATTGAAGAGCTTGGATGAAAGATGTGCAGTATTGCATCTGTTCTTACACTTGTCTGCAGTAACCCAAGGCTCCTATGCATTTTTTATTCTGTGGCTGGATTTGGGAAGAAGGGAGAGCCCTATAGGCCACTTAGGCTGTGTTACCAATGTGATGAATCTGATGATGTCATCACTCCTTGCACTGAGGTAGCCTCTCCCTATGTAGCCAGAGGACAACAATCACTACCTGTTCCTGACCCTGTCGGCGGCTATATGAGGGATGACCACCTGGGGGGAGGTGACCCTTCGGAAAGATGAAATGGCATTGTTGGAGGAAATCACATACTCCTTAGGGATGTTTCCTCTATTACACATGCCCTAATGGCATATTGGAGCACTCTAGATCTACTGTTAATACTCCCCAACATCCCACAAAGAACAATATGCTGATAACCCGTATGAGGAAGAGACATGAATAGTAATGATCATTCCTAATGAGGAGCAGTATCAACTTCCTCAACATCATTCAAGAAACAGTCTCGTAACAACTGGGACAAGAAAGAGCAGTGGAACAATAAAGATGACTAATACCGGTAAACCAACGCAATGGTCTAGACTCTGCTGGAGAGCATGCAATCATGCCAGGAAGTTCAAAGCATCATCTGCTACAGCTGATGGAGAGAAGGATAGGAGAGACCAGCAGACACCGGCTGCACCGCGACCTGGGCCGACGCCAAGACCCACACTGAAGGGAACCACACCGTAGGTGACGGTGTGGAAGTGAGCCCAAACGTAGAAGAGAGAAGGTACAGAAGGTTTGCTGACTCAGGACAAAAGAAAGAGGAAACCTTGCACCGTACAAAGGAACACAGCAAGAGTGCAGCGGTTGTCGGGACACACGCCGAACTCGCAGGTTGTGAAGGTCCAGAGCGAAAGAATACAAGAAGCAACCGGTAAGCCCAGGGAACAGACGGGTTACCGGGTTGCATGTAAGTGTGTGCCACTCAGTAAGAATAATGCAGAAGTTAGGGAACCAAAGTGAGAGAACACAGAGAGCAACTGGTAAGCCCAGGGAAGACAGACTGGTTACCAGGTTGCCTGACAAACTGTACGGTGTCATAAGAATAAGGTGAAAGACACAAAGGGAGGCTAAGGAAGAAGTTAACTTATTTGTAAAGCAAACTACGAACAGGATGTTGTGACCCTATCTCAAGGGCAAGCAAAATGTAAAAGGGAATGGTCTTGAAAAAGGCATAAATGAAAGAGGAAGTGAATATTGAAAAGAACTGTGTGAAACAAGAGTGGATAAGCCAAATGTGAGCTTACGTTATCTTGTGGATAAAAAGGAAGAATCATAATATAAAGTCCTGTGCCATTGAGGTTATGAACTATTGCGAATTTACAAAGTAAAAGGAGAATCCCTAGGAAGATACATGCCCTTGGGATCTGAATCATATTAAAGGTATAGAGAATCCTGGGGAAGGGAGCTATGAACATGCATTCTAAGGAACTTGACTAGTCTTTATTTTTTAATTTAACATTAATACAAGGGATCTGGGGAAGGGACACATACGCTAGAACGGTGAACACTGTCCATTTGAAACCTTTTCGTTGGATTTGAATGTTTGTGTTGGATTGGAACATTTGTCCACTTTTCAGAATCAGAGACAAAATACCCTTTGCACCTCAGAGTTAGGTTTAGAGTTTGAGGGCCAGAATAAGATTCCAGACACAGGACATATTTTTGCTTTGGACAGCTTGACAAAAGGCAGACCCATTCGTTTTGGCTGAGGTAGGGAAATACCTCTTAGATTATGGATAGTGAGGCATTTTCCAATCCCCATTTGTTTCATTAAAGGTTTATTACCAAAAGCCACGAGTCACACATCAATAAGAAATTACAGAAGTCTAGGAAACTGCTTCTGTATGAAGTTCATGCAATGTGACATTTTCAAACGTTTCCTTATTTTGGCTTGCCAGTCATGTTTCAAAGATGGGCATAACCCACAAAAGACCCAAACTTGAAAACACTACAAGAGATGTATTCCTTTATTGCTACATTACAAACATATTTGTCTATAAGATATTCACACTTACACCCCATACTCACACATTCAGACATCATGCTTCTTCAGTGATTACTGCATCTGGAATACACATAGCTACTTTGTAATGTGCTTTAGTCAATTAGGAATCTTTCACATTGCTGTTATTCAAATATTTTCCGCATTAGTCATCCGTTTAGGTCCAGACAGGTTTCGACCATTGGGTCACAAAGACATTGGCCCTCATTACAACTGAGGTGCTAAGTGCACCAACTTTACCACCATGGTGTAAACTACGTTTACACCATGGTGGATGGTGGATTTACCGCCCCATTACAAGGTGAGTGGGGCGGTAAATCCCCATTTCCCATTTTCCCTTCCCCATTCAAATTTTTGCCCCATAGGGCAAAATGGGAGTGGGGAAGGCGCTAATTACGGCACCGTAAATTACGGTGCCGTAATTAGCACCAAGGTGCCTTAGCACCATGGAACTTAACGCCTGCAAAAAGCAGGCGTTAAGATGGGAATCAGGCGTTAAGGGTTAACGGTGGCGTTAACCCTTAACGCCTGAGTTGTAATGAGGGCCATTTATAGGGAACCAATATTCTCCAGGAGTGACCCAATTTACAATTGAATGAACAATTACATTCTCTTGATGTCATGGGAATTTATTATTGAATACATTCTATTTGTGCTATCAAAGATTTCAAAGGATAGGGAAGAGGCACACAATAAACACGAAATTATGTATGCAATAGTATCCTAGTTCCTGTGTTAATCCCTGAGTCATTAGCTCAGCTCTTTCACACCTCTGGTGCAAACATGATACAACAATGTCACTCTTCTAATGGTACATGTATAATCTCTTTGTTGTATAAACTGTTTTATTTCACAGTCATCTACTCCTGAGCCTTCCTCTCTACTCTTTCCTCAATCTAAACAAAGTCCTCAACTTTCCCACTTCTACCTACTGTCAACATGATGGCTGTCTCTCCATGCACAGACCGTTCTCTTTTAATGTTTCTTCTTCTAGTCTGCAAAGCTATCAATGGTCCTACTCCACAGTAATTGCCTGATTGTACCTCAGTTTACTCACCATCTTGTTCCCTCCGATTCACTTCTGCACTCAACCTCACCTTCCCATACCCTCCATGTGCCGCCTCTCAATTCCTCTCTTTCTCCCTACTCGTCCCACTGCAGTGGAACGCACTGCCAAAGACCATCAAAGCCAGGCCAACTGTGGATCTCTTCAAAGCTCTGCTGAAACATCACTTACTTTCTAAAGCGAGAGCCTTCCTCTCTTCCGCATCCTCCTTACCTGGCCCCAGCACTGGCTCCAGTGATGCTTAATAGTGTTATTTTGTATATTTCATTTGTACTCATCTTTAGTGTGAAGCATTTTCCCCCTTAGGTTAATGTTACCTGTGTAAGACACCTGTTTTGCTAAATACATGTTGTTTCTGTTTGTTTTGTTTTGTGCGTAGTGTATGTCCTAATTGTTATATCATCATAAACTGGCTCACTAATTGTTCTCATCTTTATGCTACTGTACAGGCCACCTTTGTGGAAATGTGTCTACCATCTGTATTATTGTATAGTAATTTCTGATCGAAATTGATATCCCTGTTCTTCAAATAAATACAAAAACAAATACAAATATTACATCTTTGCACGTTGCATGCGCCAAATGTCTCCATGGGAGTGATGTAACAAACTATAATTGTATCTCTGCTGAACCTATAGTTCAGCAAACAGTCAAACACATAACTTCATATTTTAAAATACTCCTCCCTTGGAGCCATGGTGAGTGACATTTAAGGGTTCACAGAAATGGCAAGGAAGTGGCCAATGCATTAAAAGAGATAGCATTATGCTGAATTCAAGCTTTTTTCATCTTTATAGTCCAAGAGGGTTTAGTCAATGCATTTTAACCAACTATGTAATATGTCTTCAATATTACTACACTTATACATGGATATCAATTAAGATTAAGTTATTTAATAATACTGTCTGTACTTGCTCATAGGTTAGTGGGTGAGCAATTGTGTTTTTTATATCTTCAAGCTCAAAGTCAACCTCTGGAATATGCATATGTTTACTTAGTTTTAGCTATTTTAGTCAGTCGTGTTTCAGCAGTAATTATTCATCATTAGACCCTCTGACTCCTCACTTGGGGTGAATACATTCTTATGATGTCTGATGACTGCCTTCTCACAGGTCACATGCTATGTATATGCCATTATTGTTATTTAGCCCATTTGGTTCTGTTGGTTGCTTTCATGCCCTTCTCTGTGTTCATGTGTTAGTTTGTGGCCCTCAAGACTTCTTTAGAGAGAGCCTCAAGTCTTGTTGTGCTGTGTCTCTGATTCATGTTTATTTCATTGCTTCTTGTGGTGTCTTCTGCTTTCCATGGAAAAGTGTTTTGAACTTACTTAGGTCAAAGTGGAAGTATTTCGCACTTGACAGAATAGGGGAAGGCCATAGGGTTGGGGTTGGCGTCAACATAAATGATACAAGTGATTATTTCCTTTCCCCATACCTTTCATGGGCTGTAATCCGTAGTCATCATCATCATCATCATTCATATTTTAGTTCAATGATAATGACATAAACGGCACAAAGGAGCAACAATAAAAGCAATACAACATGTCATCGATTTAGTCGTAAATTCAGTCATTACAAATACAACAATGTGGACAATTGTCTGGTTCATATGCAAGGCAACATTATATAACCAAATAGATTAGGAATCACTTATGAAAATAACAACGTTTCCAAAATAAGATAAAAAGGTTAACCTCTAACTAGTGAGTAAAGCCCAATCAGTAAATAGATTCAGTCTGGACTAATATTATTCAAGGCAAGCATTTCCCACGCAATAAACCATAAATCAGCACAACAGAACTATATATTTAAAATTAAACTCAATCACAAAATAACACACTGTACACCATAAATACAGAGTGCAATATGATTTGCAGTGCCTAATACGCTTCAAAGCTCCATTTGTTAAGGAAATATGAATACCACAGGGTACTTTTAATGCATTGAAAGGCACAAGTGTGATTACGAGGAATATGGACAGTGCCTAATAATGTCAACACTGGGCTGACAGAGAAGGGGCTTAAATATGTGTTTTCTTGCATATACATACCAATTACAAAAGAGTAAAAGGTGTTGGGATCATTCTGCTGTCTGGCACAGCACATGAAAGTGGTAATTGGTCTAGGCATATTCTAGTGAAAAGAGCCCTAACAACCTTACTGGGATTCACTTCCAGGCAGCAAGGGCTCTTCAAAATGTGTCATCAAACAATATCCAGACAAAGATGGTTTTCCCTTTGAAGTCCCCAAGAATGAGTCCTTCTTTCCACTATAAAAAAAAGGTCGAATTCACAAACAGCTTTGCATTATCTGGTATTATCTCCAAATATGTGCTTTCCCTGCCTGACGTAAAAGACACTTAATCTCCTATAACCAACTAATGTTCCCGCTATGCCCTTCACTAACCATATTTTATAACATTAACATAGCCGGTAAGATAGCTCAGCGGGTTGAGCGCTCGCTGCTGTGATCTGCTGGTCGCAGGTTCGAATCCCGGCAAGACCAATTCAGCCTTTCATCCTTCCAAGGTCGATAAATGAGTACCAATTTCGGTTGTGTGATATTGTATGTAAATATGTGCTCTATAAAGTGCTTTGGATGAAGGTGCTAAATAAATAACACATCATTATATAGTGAATCCCCACCAGCCTTCCACAATTTTATCCAATAATGATCTTTCTTTTACATGTATAAAACATCTATGTGAAATGTGAGAGTAGAATTGGCCATTTCAGCTAACAAACTGCACATGCCACAGTGCTAGCCAGACACCAAACCTGGAAGGTCACCTCCAATTGAGAACCACTGAACAATGCACTGTGGGTATTCAAATTAGCTCAAAAGCATGCACTTTACTCCAGAAAAATGTTTATGCCTTAAAGGGCAGTGTTATTCAATACATAGGGCCTCATTACACGGAAGGCGGTAAGGGTTAACGCTCACCGATAATGGTACCGGTGACCGTTAACCCTTACCGCCTTACTACGAGGCTACTTACTACTAGACCAGCCGTTAAAGTAGGGACACGCAAAGGGACCAGGGTGCTAATTACGGTACCGTAATTTGCGGTACCGTAATTAGCACCTTCCCCATTCCCATTATGCCATATGGGGCAAAAATGGGAATGAGGAAGGGCAATAGAGGAAGAGGGAATTACCGCCCCGCCAACCTTGGAATAGGGCAGTAATTCCCCTTTCCTCCAAGGCAGTGCCGGTAATTTACCAGCATGGACCAAGGTGCTCAGAGCACCTTGCTCCACCGCCTACCATGTAATGAGGCCCATAGACTGACAGCTCTCAAGAAAGCCCGCAAACAGTTATGTGTTTCAAACTCATTAGGGATCACAAGTGTGGCATAATCTGGAATCCTTATCACTGGACTTTGGGGTATGTTTACAAACACCATAAGTGGTATGGCAGGATGGCTACTGGGAAGCACAGTGGAATGTTTAGCATAGTCTATTCAGAAAAAACATTTAAAACCTGAATATTCAACAGATGTACACACAAGCAGAACGCCTGTAAAGACCGATTTAGCACCCCAGACCAAACTCAATGACCAGAGCCCCAATCTTGCATGCATCAGGTTATTGTAACCAGTGAGAAACATGAGCAAGAGCTTTTCTCATCATGAATAAGACCCATGTTGATGGGCCCAAAGATAGGCCAGTGCGAAGAACAAGCTGAAGAATAAACTTGCACACAGGACAGAAGAGAGATGGGCCCCTTACCTGCTTACTCTCAACACGTTTCTGGAAGATGTGCATTTTGCCTCTGACATAAGTTTTAAGTTCACATGCAATGCGTCAGAAAATCTTATCAATAATTTGGCCAGGATTTCCGTAATCCATCTGATGCTGCTTAAAATGGGTCTTACTTCTCGAATGTGTTTATATTTCTTGTACACCTTTGATTACAAATATATACTTGGTACGATTGCATGTTCATTAAGTAAAAAGATCTTTCCATCATCCGTAAGAAGTCCTTTTCTGTACCGTTTAAGTATAAATTCTTTGGAATTTACAGGGATGTTGCTAATGGGATTACCTAAAATGGTATTACAACACCCCAGGGTTTCGAGATGTTTAATTGGCAAACTGATATAATCAGTCATGTTAAGAATTACAATATTTCTCCCTTCATCAGCTTCGTTAATATTGATGTCCTTAGATTTAGATAATCTGACAAGTACAAGTTGTACAATTCTTACTGATATTGGGCCTCATTCCGGGTTTGGAGCTAACCATGGAGTAATTAGCTCTATGGTTGCCTCCGAAACCGTCCCAAATCCGGCATGGTGAATGGATTAATTACCGTTCCATTCCAGGGTTGCAGGGACCGGTAATTCCCCATTCACCTTTTGCCCTTCCCCATTCCCATTTCTGCCCCATAGGGCTCAATGGGAATGGGGAAGGAGGTAATAACGGCACCGTAAATTACGGTACCGTAATTACCTCCGAAGTACCTTTGCGGGTCCCGTACTTTACTCCTGCTAAAAGCAGGAGGTAAGGAAGGACCCTCAGAGGGACCTCGGAATATGGAGGTAAGAGATTACCGGCATCGGCACCCTTACCGGTGCCGGTAATTCCTTACCTCCAACCTCGGAATGACCCCCATTGTCATTAGGGCTAGATGTTTTCTTGCTACCAGTATCAATAAATTGATGTATGTCTCTAACTACTGTTTGATGAAATGTATCATTTACATTATTGTGTGGCGCATATGGGCCGCAAACTTGGATTTAGTCTTGAGTTGCACATCTATCAAAGTATCAATATTTCTATTGAAATAATTGATTAATTAGCTGCTAGTGATGTAAATACCTTCCTGTAAGAGAAAAAGTAACAGCATATCTTGGACATCTGTAACAGTTAATTGACTAATCCTCTGTGCATAGGTACTGGTTCAAGCACTCACACTTTATTATGAAAACATATTTACTATTTTAATTTTCTGATGAATTTGAACAAGTTAATTTGCATATCTGCATAGTTATTATGAATAGAAGGTGCAAACGAGTGCCCTCTGGTGTCCTGTTGGACAGGTTAAGTACTAAATATTTTATCTGTCCCTTCTGTCTGGATTTTTTTGTTTTCTGTAACCTAAGCATGTACTCACCTGCGGTTCTTCTGCCCTTTCTCCTCCATCCCTGGCCACATCCTTTGCATAAACATGCTTATATATTGGAACGTATGATATATGTCATGGCATAGATTCAATTTACCAGTCATTCATGTTTTATTTTATGGAGACATAATTAATTATACATCTAAATTATTTTGCGCCATTTGTGCCCAAACTTTCCTTGTTCTTACCTTAGGATTCCCATCTGCTGCCCTCTGTCCCATTACCAATCAATGGCCCCATTTTCTTTCGGGCCCACATGCAACGTCATGCAAGACTTATTTACTCGACATTGCATAACATTGTAAACATAAAGAAATGTAAGTTGAAAATTGCAAAATCCTGAACCAGTGCAGTGCGCATTATGAATCCCAGTATGAACACATATGGTTGGACCCTTCTTTCAATGGCACAGGGGAGATAACACATGTTTATGGGAAGGATTACCTATAGCAATGTCAGTCATTAAGATGAATGCATAACCTTCCACCCATCACAAGTGTTGCTCATTCCTGTGAAGAGTTCATTGCTGGACTGTTCTTAAACTAACAGGTTGATATTTTCCTCGCCGTAGAATATGCGTCTTGTCTTTTCAACAGTATAGGACATATGTTACCACTATGCAATGATTTCAGCCCAAAGCAGGGCCGTGCCTCTGAAAAGGTCACACCGAGATGCATAGCACGTGACTGACCTCTGTGCTAAAACGCTAGGACTTCTTTTCCAATCCTAAAAAAGATATTTATTTTCCTATTTTTCACTTCCTTATTTTTGTATTTATTCTGCCTGCTGTAAACTATATACGAGAACTGTGACATTAATGCTCGAGCGCTGTATTGAATCCCACTGCATGTATTGTTCGTGTCTGCCTGGCATCAGTTTGGGAATTGTATTTGGGTTATAAAACAACAAGCTGAGGTATGCTCAGAAAGCATACCCCGCCCTGTCGAACAGACACTTACTATACTGCCACACTTTCTTTTTAAATATATTGTTTTTTTTCCTCCAGGTTTCTTCCGATTTCCACATATTAAACCTTCAGCAGTATGTTTTTTCTGCAATTTACTGTGAAACGATTCCCACCTGGAATGCTCTCATTGCTAGGCAACATCACAGCATCGGGCGCACAGGTTGTCATGGAGCCCCTTGGCAGCCGCGGTGCAAGGACTGCAGAAGTGAACAGCCGCATGCATAGCAGTGACACACACTTGGGTGTAAATGTGCATAATGTACCAGTGCCATTGTGCGCGCGCCTTAGTGTTTCTTGTTAAACACGCAGTAAGATCCGAAGAAAAATGCAACGTGCTGGCCAGCCAACGCGAAAGGCTGTGCACTTGGAGCTATTCGGGTGCATTTTCTAGTACTTTCAATGTAAATCATGAGTTTGAAAAAAAAATAATTGCACGACTAAACAAGTATGGTCGTGATATTTGCTTAGGAATAACATAACAGGTGTATTTGTAAAGCGCACATTCACCCCCAACGGAGCATCTTGGCCCTAATAACAGATTTATTGTTACCCAAATTAATAGTACTCATTTTATCAACCTCAAAAGGATGAAGGACTGAGTTGACTATTCGAACCTGTGACCATGAGTTCAAACAAAGGTCCCTGTAGTGGATGTATTGGCCCACTGAGCCGCAGACCCGACCTAATGAATGCATGCTAGATCAGCAGGTACGGGTTACATGTCATTTATTTCAAATAAGTGCACAGTTCAGCAGCTGACGATATGAAATGCTGTGGGTGGAATATACAATGTAACCGACCAGAGCATGAACAGGAACCTGAATTGTAGAGGTACACAAACAGTAGATAGAGCGTCTGGACCGTTGCCATTAACGCTGTTTTCACTCACTGCCGCTGCCTTGGGATGAGCCGCAACGTGACACTTCCTAATGACCTGCTTCAGAGCCACGGGATCAGCAGAAGTCTCGCGAGACAGGCTTAAATCGGCCGTTCGGGGATATGGTGGATAAATAATTCATGTTTACAGTGTTACCATGTACAGACGAAACAGAGAGAAGGGGGGCGGGGGGGGGCTAAGAATGTTACTAAACATTACTTCATTACTGTTTTCACTATGACCCTTATTCGCCCAGCAGGGGCGTTGCTAGGGGGGGGGGGGGCTAAGGGGGCTATAGCCCCTGATCTTTTGGTTGTAGCCCCGGATAGAATCTAAGGAGCTACAGCCAAAAGATTAGCTAGCCCCCAGTCCCAACAGTTCCGACATCAGCTTAGCCCCGGGTCTTTTCCAGATCTAGCAACTCCCCTGCGCCCAGGTCCCGTATTTTGCTACGGGGGCTGTTAATTCCCCCCTGTCCCAGGCAGTTTGGCACTGACCGTTGTACCGACTGGCTGGTACAGAGAATTGTCTTTCTACTGAACGGTCGACGTAAATGTCGCTTTTGCACTGGCGTGTCTGCACAAAAGCTTCCTTGCAGCAGTGCAACATGGCTCAGTACTAACGCAACATGCTTTGGTGCTGCTGTAGTCTATTGCCCGTTGTGGTGTGCCATTTAATGTGGTCTGGCTACAGCAGTAGTCTGTACAGTACATCTGTAATTTTGTTTGTTTCTCAGCGTTTGATGAGGGACACCACGGTCTGCAGGAAAAACTATAGTTAGACACAATTTAAAAAAAGATGCATCTAAATGCATGCTTGTCAATGTACCTATTCCGTGAGAATGGACAGGATAATATATCCTCATGGCTAAATGTGTCTTTCCATAATTGCTATCTATTGCATATACTGTACATGGGATCGTTTTAATTTAAGAAACAATACTTCAGTGTCTTTTTTTGACATGGACACAGTTACCGTTCTGGTTGTTTTTCTTTTAGAAAAGCAAATCCAGAATGTGAATTATTTAACAAAATTGCGCATACTTTCCTGTGCAGAAAACCTGCCTGATGTGGATCAGAGTTGTCACCCAAATTATGAAAAATGAAGAATACCCTCCTCTCGACCGTCAGCAATGTTTTTTTTCTCTCCCTTTTTGGGTCATAATCATGAGATTTCTTGATTGGAGCGCTGGCAGTTTTGTAAATTAAATAGAAAACATTTCTCAAAGTTTATGATAATGGTTACTAAACATAGATCGACTAAGATGTTTATTTTTTGGTTTTGGCGCCCATTGTGGTCTTAAAGCACCCCCCTGTGGCCAAAACAATAACAAGTGGAGGAGAGAGAAGGGGAGAGGTGCTGAGAAGCAGTTTAGTAGGTTGGCGTGCCAACTGGCAAAGCTTGTGGCATGCATTTTTTGTGTTTTCTGCCACAAAAATCAATCAGGGGGTCCTTTCACAGAAATGTCTGCAAATTAGGAGGTAGGATGTATTCAGGGTCTGCTCTCCTGTGTAATGCATGCATGAGCACTGCTCACCAGGCTCCTGCGAGATGGTCTTGCGGAGCACACTCATGCTACTTGTGGGAAACCATGGACTCTCTGGCATAGAGTGCTGATGTCCTCTTGTGTTCCTCTCACCAGCCTCTGCCTGTGCTTCCCAGCTGCTCCTCTCTGACACTCTTTGAGCCAATTGCTCCCCCATCCCTCACACACACTTTCCAACATAGGGAAAGTCCGGAATGGGCGCGTCAACTGAAGCCTCCCTAAGCCTCACTCTTCCCTCAAGGTCTGTGAGACTTATTTACTGCCTGACTACCACGTCTGATAGAGTAGGTGCCTTGGACTCCCACATTTCTGACTGAAATAGTCCCCTTGTTAAAAAACAGACAAGGCAGTCCCTTACACACCTAGCACAAGGTTATACCACAAACAGTCTGAATGAATGGACCATGTGGGGGCAAAAGCAAGTGATTTCGGCCAGGGCTGGACTGAGAACCAAAAGAGGCCTTAGAAATAATGTTCAAAGTGGCCCCATATTACACATTTTCAGCAAGCACAACCCTTTTCCTATGAGAACATTTGGAAAAAACATAGGTTACCACACAAAAGAGGTCCAGGGTGCAGAGGCCTACCAGGAAATCTCCAGAGTTCTGTGAAGGCGATTAGCACCCTGGCTGGGGGGAGCCAGACAATCATTTGGCTAGGAATGCAGACTTGAACTGCCGGTTAAAAGCCTGCGCTCCATGCCTCCTGACAGCCACCGCCCCCAACCGCCATCTTCGCTCCACCCTCTGTCCTAGTTTAATTCTTTTTTTCATTCCCCCTGCCCCCAACTAACCTTATTTTGGCTGTGGCGGCACTCACCGCCGCAGCCACTCCTTCCCCTCTGCTCCTAACAGCCTTTAGCGAAAGGGAAGAGAGGCTCCCCAAAGATCCCCCGCCTTTCCCTTTCCATGGTGGCTATCTTGATAAATACTGTAAATGAATCCCATCCCAGCCCATGGGATGGATGCTATTGGCCTTATGTACCGGTTCCACAGGCTTCGCCAGGGGGTAATGGCCCAGGGTCCACATTAACTCAGGCACCGGGCCATTATATCGGCGATGCCCGTGGAACGGGTACATAACGCCACAGTCCATCCCTGATTGTGGAAGTGGAGATGCACCAAGCAGCATTTGTGTCCATTCTTACGGGACAATAGGCTTCAAACAAGTTTGGAAACAGTTACTCATAGTTTCTACCTGGTGACGATAATGGATGCTAGCCAATAATGGATGGCTTACACACAATGTCACATGCTGATGATCCTGAGTTTCTCAGTGAAGAGGGCCACAGAGTGGAGTCGCCAGTAAGCCGACAATGAAGAAGCAGGTTGGAAAAGGGAAATCGAGGACCAAGATGTAAAGACCTTGGTGTGTGAATAGCATGGAAATTAAACTTGGGCCATGCCTATGATCACAATTTGTACGTTGCATTTTTCCAGAACTTGAGTACCACTTGTACATTCACAGGAGAGCGCATTTTATCTCAAACTGGGGACATTCTTTGTATCACAATATGGCAACTGTATTTTACTGGGGTTGGAACACTACATTCACAGGAAAGGGCAATTCATCTTGAACATAGGGCATTCCTCCATTCACAGCCTGGAAGCTGCATTTTCCTGGGATTTGAGCACCCCTAATATGACTATTTGTCGGCACTTCTGGTCAAAATCGACTAATTTCATATACATTCATGTGTTTGTCTAAATGTGTATGTGGGTTTAGTGAAGAGGGGTGTGGTGAGGTGGCGGAATAGGGGGCTGGAGGTGTGGGCAAGAGAGGGGCCATAGGTGGACCCAACCATGATGAGGGTGATATAATTTCTGCCAAAAGCGCACAAACAAAGTGAGCATGTTTAAAAGATTTTTACAAATAGGCATAGAACCTTGATCATCAGCATTCAAAGGAAAGTCCATTGGTTTGGGTTTCAGTGACGAAGTTTGAACAATTTTTTTGGATTTGGGCAGATAAACCACATTCGGAAAAATATACCACACAGCACAACTCATACTAGCAAACCCTAGTGGATGCTTTTGGATCAGTTTCAGTAAAGTCTTTTGGAGTTATGAGAAGATTCCTAAGAGGGAAAGCAAGGAAGACAAAGGCTAGCATGACTAGTGTCTGACTCTAGTCATGGTTAGCCACAAAGACCATCTACTTAGGAGATCCAAAGTCTTGGTTTTCCCGGGGTGCACCACTATGACTGAATCATGGCACCATCGTATGGCACACAAGCGACAGTCCAGATCAGGGATGTATATCTTGTCATGGATATAAGACAACCCAATGATGATAGTTGCGTTTATATCATTAAGTGCTGCGGAATGAGAGAGTACCCAGGAACTGATCTTATCCCTTAATGAAGCCTGGGGAGTGCAAGCGCATGCCACCTAATGTGGGAGCAAAGAAGGAGGAAGTGTGGTTGCTGAGCTTTCGTCAATCCCCAGGCGAGACAAGACGTCTGCTTTGGTATGGAGTGATGCGGGGCGATGATTTATAATGAAATCAAAAACCAAAAACAAGAAATGCCAAGGTGCTTGTCTCGCAGAGGAACATCTGGTGGATTGCACCCAATAAATGATGACGCCACCTTGAAAAGGCAAACTTGATCGCCAGAAGCTCACGCTCTGTGATGGTGTAGTTCTGCTCCGGAACGGTGAGCTTGCACGAATAGAAAGCCACAGGATGGGTAACACCAGTACCCAGACACGTTTGCGAAAGGACTGCCCTGACTTCTGTGTCAGAAGCGTCTGCTTCCACCATGAAAGGCAACAAAGGATCTGGGTGCTGTAGAACGGGAGCAGAGGTAAAGTCTTCCTTAAGCCGCTCAAAAGCATTCTGAGCATCCGTGTTCCAAGGAAATGGTGCTTTGGGACTTGTCAGGGTGGTAAGAGGAGCAACAATAGAGGAAAAGGAATGGATAAAACTCCTATAAAAATGTGCAAACTCTAAAAAATACTGCAGGGACTTCACTGAGGAAGGAACAGGCCAATCCAAAACTGCCTTCACCTTGGATTGACACATCTTAACTCCCTTATCGGTTATGTTATAGCCTAGGAACTCAATGTCAGTGGCATGGACAACACACTTCTCCGCCTTGGCAAACAAACAATATTCCCTCAGTCTTCGTAGAAGGTGGCAACATGTGCGATGTGTTGTTCCATGGATTATGAAAAGATTAAGATGTCTTCTAAATAGACAACCACATAACAGTCCACTATGTCCCGAAAAATATTGTTCAAAAAGAACTGAAAGGTGGCAGGAGCGTTACATAGCCTAAAGGGCATCACTAAATACTTGAATAAACCATAACATGTCTTCAACGCAGTTTTCCACTCGTCCCCCTGATGCATCCATACCAGCATGTAGGCCCCCCTCAAATAGAGCTTCGTGAAGATGACAGAGGAAGCTAATTGATCCAAGAGCATTTAAAAAAGGGGCAGAGGGTATTGATTCTTAACCGTGATAGCATTTAATGCCCTGTAATCGATGTAGGCCCTGAGGTCCCCTTCCTTCTTGGGGACAAAGAACAAGGGGCAGGCAGCAGGAGATCTGGAAGGGCATATGGACCCATTAGCCAGGGCGAAGTCGATATATTCCCTGAGAAACTTTTCCTCCTTGATAGTAAGTGAACATATCCGACCAGAAAGAACCTTGGAACCAGGAAGTAAATCAATGGGACAATCATATGGCCTGTGAGGAGGAAGGTGTTCTGCCTCACCTTTATCAAATACGTCAAAAATGTCCCTATACCACACCGGAATCGTGGTCTCAGATGACTTAATGACAGCCACGATGGATGACACAGTCTCCAGAAGAGCCTCACAGATAGAGCTATGAAGGGCGCTGGCTACCTGTGCCACCCTTTTGATCTCTGGCAGGGGCCTCTCTCTGGAACAGCCTTCCTGCCTCCCTGAAACTTGAGGAGAACCATCTCTGGTTCCGGAAACACCTCAAAACCTTCCTCTTTGCTTCTGCTTACTCTCCTCCTCTCCCTTGCTGAATTCCTGACCGTAATTGCACTGGCTACCTGTGCCACCCTTTTGATCTCTGGCCCAGGCCCCGTCAATTACCCACCTGCACGGCCTCCCTTGCAACCCCTGCACTTGGGACCGTTTCCTGTATCCCTTCAGCCCCCCCCTACTTGCACTTATGTCTGCACTTCGTTGCACTTGCCCCTAGCTGGCTGTTATGTGTCATTTATTCCACTTCCCATGCACTGCACTTTTCTGCTGTCCCTTCCCCCTGCGCACTTTTCCTTTGCCCCCTTCCCATGCACTTGCGCAATTTGAATGACACCTGGCCTAGTAGGATCGTTGTTTTGTCCTCCCTTTGTTTCCCCCCCCTTGCCTCATCGCACCTTGAAACACTTGTGTATAGGCACGTTATAAATGCCATATCATATCATAAGGGCGGCATCATACTGGAGACAGGAATCTTGACAAAAATCAGTCAAAAAGCAGACGGTATGGGTATTCCAATCAATGTGTGGGTTGTGTAACTGTAACCATGGTATGCCCAATATCACCTTGTAGGGGGGCACATCTGTAAGGTCAAAGGACGAGTGTTCCCGGTGGCCCAAATCAGTGGTCCTAGAGATAACGGGGGTTTGTTCAACCATAATCCAGAAATGAGGGCAGTACCATCCACAACATTAACGATCTCAGGTTGTGTCTTGCGGACAGCCGATATCCCTATCTGTTGAGCATAAGAGATATCCATATAATTACCAGTGGCCCCAGAATCTATGACCACTTGAGTCTGTGCTATGTGGTTATTAGACAAGGACAGTGAGAGAGACAAGACAACTGGTAACATGGTTGTAGGAAAAAAAAAACGGATTCCAAAGAATCACTACTCGACTAAGGGACTACTACTGTGGTCGAGTTTCCCACCCTATGAATTGGCTTTTTTGGGCAATTTTGTAGGAAATGTTATGCAGAACCACAGTACATACAGAGGTTGGAGGAGTGTCTACATTCCCCTTCAGCGAACGACAAGGGTCCACGAATAACACCGGTTTGCGTGGGTTCACTCTGTAATGGCATTGTGACTGGTGACTAAAGTCTAGTTGGAGGCAATTGAACCGCTTTCTTTTCAGCTTTGCGTTCAGCTTTGCGGGCATAAATCTGAAGCACTAAATCTAGAGAGTTCCGGATACTGAACAGAGACTACCGGAACAGTGGCGATGATGTCCTTGAGGTCATCAGACAGCCCTTTATAAAAGACTGCCACCTTCTTTTCTTCTGGCCAACTGGTTTTCAGCTGCTAACTGGTTGAATTTGGCCAGATATGTCAACAAAGGAGAACTGCCTTGCTTTAATTCCAAAAACTCCAGATCAGTAGCCTATGATTTATAACAGGTATCAAAAAACCGGTTCATGGCATCAATAAGAGCATCGCAGTTATATAACATATCACTGTTAAATTCTAGCAACGGGTTGGCCCAGGCGGCTGCAGTGCCACCCAGATAGGAAAGAACAAAGGCTGCCTTGGTTGTTGCATTTGAGAATGAGGCCGGACGGCAAAGGAAGTGCAACTTGCACTGATTAATAAAGGTGCAGTACAACTTGGAGTCACCCTGGAACCGCTTAGGAAGAGCCAAAGGAAACTGGGTGGATGTCATTACAGGGACAGGATTTTGTTGTGGTAGAGGATACCCTGAAGTTGAGGCAGATACACAGTGTCCCGAGCAGAGGGGCGCGACAGTTCCTAGAGTGTATCCATTCTGCAATGCTGAAACGACTGAGCCATAGTCATGTCGGTCCGCAGATCAGCAACCAGCTGTAGCAAACTAGCCAAAGTATCTGCCACATCCATATTTTATAAGGCTTCTGATTCTGTGAAATACTCACGCAAGCCGGAATACTTGATTGTTCACTCTAGGTGTGATTTTTCAGGTCTGGAACATATATTGATAGCCCAGTATGGGCTACCTCAAAGAGGGTGACCCTCTCTATAAAATACCACCCAGTCCAAGCCAATAGGATATGGACAGAACAGTGGTTCACTTGGAAGAGAAAAAATACCAGGAAGTGAAGGTGAGTATTAGTACAGAGCTCAAATAAGGCATACGTATGTATGATAGTGTAATGAATGACAGACCAACCTGAAAGTGCAGTGAATAGTACACTGGAGAAATAACTTCTCCGACCCTATTTCAATCTTATTCGGAGTCCCCCAGGGAGCAAGCCTCTCGCCTATGCCCTTCAATATCTACATGCGTAGTCTGTGCAACATCCTGTTCGAAATGGGTGCTTTTCACCAACTATGCGGATGATATTCAACTCATATTAGAGATAGAGGGCTCCTACAGTTTAGATAGTGAAATGATCGGAAAAGTATACAGTAAAATCAATAATTGAATGCAGCTAAACTGGATGTGTCTTAAAGTCATAAAAACCAAACTCATGCTGTTAGGCTCCAGTCGGCTGTTAGCTAAGCTGGGGACGGAGTATAAATCGTTCCAGATTAAGAATGCCACAATTGTAGTATCAAACCAGCTCAAAACCCTGGGAATGATGGTGAACTCTGCTGTCAATTCAGAAGCACAGGCTAATTATCTGTATAAAAATACAGCCTACTACTTGCGTTTTATGAACGCTATCAGCCCATTCCTAAATGATTGCAATATGTCCACCATTGCCAGGGCCGTAGTGTTATCTAGGCTGGACTACGGCAATGCCCTGCTTATTGGGGCTTCCGCCAAAGACCTAGCCAGATGCCAAGTCATACAGAATGATGCCGTGAGGCTTGTCAAGCATCTTAGGCGTAGAGATCACACCACTCTAGCCAGAAAATCGCTCCACTGGCTCAGGGTGGAGGAGAGAATAAAGTTTAAAGCCTTGACCCTTGTTCATAAATGCCTCTACGGAAAAGCCCCCAGTTACCTCAAGAATAGTTTGGTACTATACACCCCACAGAGACAGCTACGCTCAGAAGGCACAAGATTATTGATAGTACCCAAATACAAGCTCAAGTCAGGCATGGGTAGATCCTTTACAGTGCTGTCCGCGCAGCTGTGGAATACACTTCTGACGATTATGAGAATGGAAGGTAACCATTCAAAGTTTAGAAAACTCCTGAAAACTCACCTGTTCAGGTAATCTTAGGATGTCCCAGCTTTAGCATAGTCCGCCTAATCAGATGCAGGAGGTTCGTATAGGTTTGTGTTTGTCTTGTCAAAGCGCCCTGATGCCTGCTGGCTACCGGCGTTATATAATATATTTTACATACATACATACATACATAGTTGTTAAACGAAGGAACTGATGTAGGTGGGGAAAAAACTCTTTATAACAAATAGTCTTTGAGGAAATGTCTGGATTAGCGTAGTAGACAGGTTTCCAATAGGTTTCAGGGAGGTAAGGAAAAAGGGGGCTAGTTAATTTGGTTAGTAGGGGCCCTGGTACCGGGATGAAATGAGGATGCGCTAAGGCTAAGCAAAGAGGAAATGAAAACTGCAAGGCATCCAAAGTTCAAAGCACTCTGAGTCAACAATGGATAATCCGTTAGAAGTCTGTGAAAAAAGCAATACGTCAAAAAGCCAGGTGAACAGCAACGCAGCAGGGACAAATTCAGTAGCAATCCGTAAGACAAAATATGTTCAAAAAGCCAAGTAATCAGTAAAGTGAGGTAATACCAGAGAAAACGGCAAGAAATTCAGCAGGGCCAGAACCGGGGAAGCAGCCTGGAATGTAGAAGATCCAGGAAACACAAGAACAAAAGTACTTCAATCAGAGGTGCCCGCTGAGTATGAATTACGCATACTTGAGCGTATCGGGCTGGCATCTTCATTGATGACGTGCATCATGGTGCGGCTCATAGAGGGTTGTGCCCTTGGTAATCAATTGTGGGCAGGATGGGGGCGTGAGGTCTTCCAGGGACTGAATCGCTTAGGAGCGCAATTATCGCGAAGATGCCATGGCAACCTCCAGATGTGTCCTGCCGTCAAGTGTTTGCTGCGAGTGGACACACGGCAGCAGCTACGAACAGCTGGTAGGGGAACCATGACACCCACACACCCCCATAACACCACCTATCTGTCTCAACTACCACCCTCAGCCCACAAACACACCTCACCCCAACCTCACCACCCACTACCAGCCTTACAACCCTTCACCCACACTATCACCTCACAAATTTACCATCACCTGAACCTCAAAACCGAACCCCATCCACCACCTCACCAACCACAACCTCACACCATCACCTCACATAGCGCTTACCTCCTCAGCCAATCACCGCTCTGCACCTACACCCCTATCTTGCCACCTCACCCATTTACCGAAACCATCCCATCCACTCCACCACATAACACCACTCCACTTCTCCTAACCCCACAATCTAATCCATCATTACTGATGTACCACCTCACCTAACCCCTGATCCAATGACATCACTTTAATCCACCACACCACCCTGTGTACCTTTAAACCCCTATCCCACACACACTAAATCACTCCACCATCAACTCACCTCAAGCACACTCCACCACTTGACACACACCAACTAAAACACACCAACCACCCAAACTCACCATCACCTCACCCACACCATCCACCCAATACAACGAACTCAACTCACCATCTTTGCTCACCCAACCTCACCTTACCCTACCCACCCTCATACTATCTCCACACCCATCCTACGTTTCACCATCACACCAACCATCATCTCATCTTCACACCTCAACCCCCACTCCCAACCTTAAACAATATAACCCAAACGACCATCTCAACCCACCTCATCACAGTACTATGCCACGCAATGTCAACAGCACAGCATGTCTATTGGTTGTCCAAGATCTAAGTCTGCAAAACCTGGTAATTTGTAGGGCAGTGTGAAGATCAGGGACTTTCGTTCCTTTCTTCAGCTGCCATCCAGTCTCTTTTCCTTTTCAGTACTCAGCTGGTGCAAGTTGATCTAAGTCATCTAACCTCTGCCCTTCTAAGCTGCTGATAGCTGCTAATCTTTTGTTGCCATTTTTGCCACTCTTTTTCCTAGCCCCATCACTGTGTTTACCTTCTGAACTCTTAAATGACACAGTATATTTCACCCAGGCATCTGATTCGATGGTGAGACAACTAAATGTGCAATTCCTCTTTGGTCCTTGAAGGGCCTGGAAAGGACCCGAACAATCACAACTGCTCCATATATCCCAGGTAATCCAGCAACCTGTGCATCACACCCCATCCCCATCTCCACCTCACTCAACACCCAGTGAACACCCTGCTCCCTGTACATCCAATCTACAGAATTTTCTCGACATCCTGCTCAAAGGTACCACCCACACTCCACCTCCAAAACACAAATGAATTATCAATGTTCATTTCACAATTTCTAAGGCTGCACTGGCCTGACCACTTTTGATATTTCTTGCAAAATGATGCTGGTAATTCTATTTCAGAAAGTAGGTTCTGCTAATCAGGCCTCACTTTCATAATGCTCCTGGCTAAAATGTATAGTTCACGCATGTCTGTTGTCTGTACTCCGAACGAGTAATGAATGTAAGCCTGCCAGAGAGCCCTAGGACTTCAGGGAGTCCAAGAGCCATGGACTTGTTATCCAGAGACTCCTGTTAAGAGAAGCATATAGAAGATCTTTTTCTTTTGAATATCGACATCTGCCAGAAAGACGTGAACTGTTGTAGATGTGAGGTAAGAGGAAACGTACTGAGGAATCTTTTCTTTTGCACAAACGTCTGCAAGAAAGATGTGAACTGTTGTCAATCCTTATGAACTATCGAGAATATCCAGGTGTTGGGCCAGTCAGAAATCTAACCCAGAGGCCAGCTCCCGCTATCCTTCTTTTTGGTTGTTTTTTCTAAAATGGTAATTCTAGTTAGTTGGTTAGGGTTTAGATGGAAAACCTTCGTTTTGGACTTTGACAAGCAACCTTAGTTTTAGTTTTGACAGGTAGGGAACTCATAGAAATAGGGTAAGTTTAATGTTTTTATTTAATTTTAATAAAACCAATTTTTACCATGTCATTAAGCTGTTTGACTCCTTCTTCTGGTTCACCATATATGGTGTCAGAAGTGCCATATGGACAACTCAACACAGGTAACCCACAAGCTAGAGTCCATCAAACTGATGTACAGGTGAACACCGAGAGGGAGTTGACCCTCTCCCCAGTAGGTTTAGGACCTCAACAACCCGATTGGCCAGAGTCTTTGGGTCACCATAAATTGAACGGAAGAAAGGTTAGGCCTCACCTTCCACCTCGCAACTTCGAAGGCCATCCCACCAGTAAGGAAAAGCGGAAAAATTAGCAACTCTTTAGTCCCTGCAACTACTGTATCCCCTCAAAAGATGATTCTGCAATTTATTTAGACCTTCAGGTAGAAATCCTACAAGGTTCATTGTTATATATAAAAGTGCCTGCAAAACCTTGTTGGAAGAACTGTCTAATGATATTGCCCATTCTGCATTGTCTGCACGAGTTTAAATGTGTTATTGTGAACTATTCTTCCGGATGATTAAGATCCAGAGGAAAGACTTGATGGGTTACTTAATTATATGAGGTGCTCCTGGAAAACCTATCAAATTGGGAGGCTGGAGAGAGAGGCGTGGAGAACCCTAGAAAACAGCGTCCTTGGGAAAAACACAGAGAAATATTTTTGCTCACACTTGGTTGAAGAGTGAGCTAGAACCTTCATACAATTAAAGCCGGACATATGACCTCCCTGGAGAACTTAGGGTCCTCTGATTTTCAAATATTCTTTTAATCCTCTTCCCCAGTAGAGTAAGGAAACACTGTGAGTCATGAGTCCACACACTCTCTGTAGTCCTGCCAAAAGAGTTTAATTGTGAACAGAAAATAAGAAGAACAACTTACCCCTGAGAATGTAACATACTGCTTACAGAGGTTTGGGACATACAGGCAGTTGAGGGAGATGGATCAGGAAGAGATTTCCCCGGACAGTGAACCCTCTAACGATACTCAAGGTGGAGAAATCTTGGGGGATTATGCAACTCCACATCTGTCCTTACCCCCCACCGGGAAACATGGATGTTATTCATGCGGGAATTCCGACATCTTACGAGATACTGTCCCCTAAATATTTGGCCTCTTCCGAAATCACCAGCAAAAATAATCCAGAGAAGAGCCTGTTTACCAGGTTAGAAACTCCCAGTCTGTCCTTTGCCATCGCCCTATATGCCAAGGCGTCGACGATATCTACAACCATTGGGAAAAGAAGGTCCATCTAATTGTTTCCCTAAGGATAGGACATTGTGAGGAAAAGGCAAACATAAATATCTGTATGTGGGAAACCGAACCATCTATAGGGTCCTTGCCACCATCCAACAACAGAAAGTTTGAGCCAATCTAGACACGCGGGGGTAAAGGGTGTGTCATACATTCGGGATTACTAATCTAGGGGTGGAGTGGAACACCAAAGGATGAAGTATGGTGCATCCATGGAAGCACTGAAACTTACTCATGTTTAAAATCCCTGTAACCATCTTGAGGAAAGAGGTTATATAACAGCTACTGTAATTCATAGGCTACCTGCCCAAATAATCATAA
This sequence comes from Ambystoma mexicanum, assembly GCF_040938575.1. Classification (NCBI taxonomy): domain Eukaryota; kingdom Metazoa; phylum Chordata; class Amphibia; order Caudata; family Ambystomatidae; genus Ambystoma; species Ambystoma mexicanum. Next base: position 826,992,604 of record NC_090924.1, on the reverse strand, counting down.
GTAGCAATGTCCCACAATTCCATCAGTGGTTGTCCTAAATTGCCCAGACAGAGTTTAAAATACAATCCCTAGGTTAATGCAGCAACAAGTCCCCCGATAGGGAACTATCATTTGTACAAAATGGGTGGACCTGGGAAAAAGAAAACAAAACACCCACAAAGAGCAATAGACTCTCAAGAAGAGAACCTCTCTGTAAACCATTGGAAAGGAAAATAACAAGACAATATCGACTTTTTGAGCTACTGTCCACCTTCTGATCAAGGGGGAGCCTTTTGTGTAATGGGAGAGTATTGTGACACATCCAGATTATTTGTCTCTTCCCTCCAGGGGGAGCCACCCTCTTTGAGGCTAAGGAGGTGAGCACTCTCAGCAAGACCCTTCCTAGGTGTCTGGGCAATTGAGACCTCAATGGAATGGCATCCCCTCTCGAGGAGAAGGAACTGCCACTCCGAAAGGCCTTGTCTGCCTACATGAGAATTGGAAAGACTGTTGTTACTTCTGTTTTGACTCCACCAAACAGCAAAATTTCTCCAATCTCTTTGGTTCCAGGTAATGCTGGATCTCATTTGAACGGTACAGTCACAGAAGAAGTACTGAACCATTTTGTTTGGGATTGCGTGCATAAAAACACAAGAAACTTTGAATCAGAGAGTCTGAGAATGTCCTACGCAGGAGGACCACAAACAAACGAGTGAGTTTCGGGCTACTCCTCCCTCTTATTGTGCAGGTAAGTTCACTTATCTCTAGAAAAAATGCAGTTTGTGGAAACAAATACTGCAACATAGCCTCTACTTTAATATATAGTCAATGTATCAAACACATTTAATTAATAAAACAATATATGTGGTTTTACAACAGACACGATGATACAATTCATTCAGAATACCACATATTTTAGATTACATACATGGCATAAAGACAAATACAATACACACAGTGTTTTCTGAAGGTTAGTGCAAAGTGCTGTATTTGCAAAACGACAACCATATTTGACACCTTTGTTCTGTTTTTGCAGACTGGAAATGAACATGCAAATTAGTCTAATGTTTACGGACCTTCTGCTTCATGTTACTTTGTCTAATAATTAAAAAATGTACTGTTCACAAAGCTCGTGTTAGCTTCTGCAAGTTAACATTGTCCTGGGGTTAAGATGGTCTTTTTTATTTCTATATATTCTGCAATGGGGAAGGATATTATACACAATATCTGGTTGACACAGAGCATTTTAGGCCTTTATTGAAGATCCGCCCCCTCCCGGTGTTCTTCTTAATACACAGGCCTTCATCAGAACACATGGACGTGTTGAAGTTTGAGACGTATCAAAGGGAGAAGGGGTGAAGTGACTGAAACGTGCAGGACAACAGAGGAGCAGCTATGACAGCAAAAGGTTGGTGTAGAGGGTGCAAATGCAAGGAGGCATTGTAGTTGGGAATGCAGTAGAGAGAAGATGTGCTTTAGGTGTGGGAGTAAGAACCATTTGGCGGGATCAAATGTGTGTCCAGGAAAGATGGTAGTATGCAACAAGTGCAAAAATTAAGTACACTTTGCTAACTACTGTGGAAATTTCCAAAGTGGGCCATTGCCCCATAAGAAAGTGAGGATGGTTGAACGGGTGAGTTATCACTAATGTCACCGGATGGGGAGGGGGCAGATGTGATGGTAATAAATGTAATTGAAGAGGAGACCGATGAAGAATGTGACAGCCTATGGCAATGATAAAAATAAATTGTATGGTGGTGGAAATGTTGGCAGATTGCGGAAAGAAAATTACACTGATATCAAATGATGTGTTTGTGGGTCCAATGAGCAGAGATCCGGGATTATGAAATCACCCGATGTGAGGCCTGGTGTATATAACATGGACAATACAGAGTTGTTAGTTTATTTCGGGGGGAATTTTGAGATCAAAGGAAGGCAGGCGGTGACAAAGAAAGGGACATCCCTTTAAACGTGGATGCAACAGACACATCTCCACATACGGTTGGATCCCAATGCAATTGAGCAAGTTCTTCATTTAGGAAGAGAGGAGCACGCTGGGGAAGTGGAGGAATACCAAACAGTGTTTATGAAATCGGTAGGGAAACTCAAGGGGTTTGTTCATCAACTCATTTTAAAGGAAGGGAGAGTACCAGTGATGTTAAAGTTGAGGCCAGTGACCTTCAGGGAATGGGCAAGGCAGGAATTTAGGAGATTATTTGAAAATGCAATATTATTGCAGGAGTTGTGCAATGCGTATTGCTTTTGGTGGTGGTGAAAAAACAAAATCGAGACATAAGCTTGTGCTTTGATTTCAAAGTGTTGAATAAATGTGTGTAAGTGAAGCGACATCAGTTGCCCAATTTGAATGAAATGTTCTATTTGCAAGTGCAAGATCTTTACGAAATTAGATTCAGCAACAATACACCATCAGATAGAGTTGCACTTTATAAGTATGCCATTTGGATCGGTCTCTGAGTCGTCAGTGTTTCAGAAGATGATCGGGAAACTGTTTCGAAGGATAAGTGGTGTGCACTGCTTCCAGAATGGCATTCTGGTATGTGCTGAGACAATGGATGCACATGATGGAGCGTCTGCTCAAGTTTTAAAGATTCTAGCGGTGAAAGGACTCACTTTGAAAAGTGAAAAAAGTACTTTTCGGAAGGAAGTGTAAATTACTTGAGTGATGAGATATCTATGTGATGAGTGTTGCCAACGAGGGAGTTAGTGGGCATGATTAAAATGGTGGAAAGACCCAAGACAAAGGTAGAGTTGTGATCATTCATAGGGAGCATAGAATAATACCAGAAATATATAAGGAACCTTACAGAAAGGATGTTGTTAAGCGATAATCAATCAACACTACAGCTAAGTCAATGCCTAGTCTGGGATGCTGAGGAAAACCCTTATTGATGTATTTTTATGTCCAGTTCAGTACTCTGGATGACAACCCTTGTATAACACCCCCCTCTTAGAATCCCCCTGACCCCACTGAGCCAAGAAGTAGGTCTGTTTTGCAAATTAAAAGGTTTATTTGAAAATTTAAACAATATATATATATATATCACACTTCTATAAATACATTGATAATGGATATTACACTTGTGAATATGAGCAGTAATCAGCAAGAGGTAACTTATGAATAGGGAACAGAAGAATAAGGTGGGAAAGAATGCTTTATATGGTGCAAGGAAACGCAATGATGAATGAAATGCAGTACAGAAAATAACAACAAAAGACAATGTAATCACTTTTCCCCTGGTGGCAATTCACCCCCCCCCCCCCATATGCAATGCAAGGAGATGGAAGTAACACACACAGTCTTCGGGAATACAATTAAATACAATACGGAATTCAGTTCCCCCCCCCCCCAGCAAGCTTAGAGGAAACAGGTAGAAGTTTGAAACACAGGCCTAAAATGCTTTTAAATGTGATGGCAATGGATGGGAAAATGTGCTAACTGATTTTAATTCCCTCTAGAGATTCAGGGTGAGTGAGAGATGCTTGTTGGTATTAGTTCAGGCTCACTTTAGCAATGCTCTATGAGTTATTACCAGGTTGCAAATGGATTTTAATAAAGGAAAGAATGGAGCTGCTATTTTGACAAGTGGAGAAATTGAGCCAAATCGCAAATCGCTGTAAATTTCGCGAGTGCGTAAATCGTGATTGCGGTAAAAGTATAAGAAATGAAAGTTAAACCACGTTCCTAGGACAAACGGTTCCAGAGATACAGACGATTTAATAAAGGTAGATTTTCGGATTTAAAGTAAAACTCCAAATGACAGGTGACAGCTTGCAGCTGCAGAATTGACAGGTGACAGTTGTGCAGCTTTAAAAATGACAGATGACACGATTTCTAGGAGGCAGTTCTACTTAGGTTAAAATAGCTTGAATTAGATTATTTTAACTAAGAGATTGGTTCTGCACAGTTCTGCTAGGTACTCACAATAAAAATTTGAACTAGGCCTCGTCACGGATCTGGTCAACACGTCCGGCGGCGGTTCTCTTTGCTCGGCGGGTCAATAAGGCACTGGTTCTGCTCACAGTGGTCTGGGTCTGGTCTGCGGTTCCGGCAAAAGTTCTTGGCACAGAATTCAAACAGCTCGCCCGGCTGTGGAATAGTTTGCAGATGATTTTAAGGATGCTGAGGCCTGCTGAGAAGAGTTCTCAATTTGTGGGTTTAGGCCCTTGCTTTAAGTTCTGAAGTAAAGTTCTGTCTTTGGAGATTGATGGATGTGAAGTCTGGAGTCTCCCGGCAGAGCGTCCCACAGAAAAAGGAATTGAATCTCTCTACCTGTCCCAGCAGTCTCTTTTTATGTGTTTTGAAAATGGGTGTGTGCCTGGGCCTAGCTAAGCCTGCCCCTCTCTACTTGTCATTGGCCCAATTCTCCCCTATCCCATGATTGGGGGAAGGAAATGAATTGTCATCATGATGAGGTCTGTTTATGGGTCAGAGGATCCTCCCCTGGTCAATTTGCCCACAAATCTATATTTGATTCAAATATATATTTCCCAGATACACAATTTGTTGAAATTACATGTACACATTATATATTCCTTATGGTCCATGCTTGTCCGCCTCTGATCTTCCTGGGGGCTTGCATTCAAAAATGACAACATTTTGCGATTTTTGACTGGTTCACCAATATCGGACATTTACCAAAAATTACACACATGTGCTCAAGGAGTATGGACATTAATTGATGAAGTGTCAGATTTTTAACATGCAGACATTTGGAGTGAGACCCTATTTTCCGCTAGCAACCCCCCAGAATACACCACAGGGTCCTAACGCCTCTTAAAACATGCACAGAAAAATCACAAGAATAATGATATTACTTATATAATTCTGACAAATCCGTACTGTGAATTATCCATCTTTTTTAAAATTATGCTCTGGCCCAGATGGGTGTGGTTTAGGTTCCAAAGCAAATGGGGAAGCTTCTGTCTGCCCCCGCCTCCAGCTCGGGTGGCTCCCAGAGGCACTTCTCCCAACAGGAAGCCACTTTACGCCCCCCCCAATATAACATTTGCCTGAGTCCAGGACAAGGCTTTGTGCAACCTCCTGTCGGTGCCCCTCCCCTAATCTAATCAGAGAGGTGTCAACTCCTTTTGGTGGGGAAGCAGGATGCAGCTAGGCCTGGGAAGAGTGGCTGAGCAGGTTTCTCCTGTCGGGGGTAGTTGTCAGGCAGAATTCAGCTAAATGTCACTTTAGTTCCCAGTTTAAATCAAACTTACAATTTTTACCTATACATTAAATAATTACTTCCTTCAAGTCATTTCGGAATATAGTTTTACATTGTATCCACCTCTTAGCAAGTCTTTCCTTGGTCTGGTTTGGGTTCCTCTGTTCAGTTTTACACAAATGTATGGTGGTTTTAAAACGCCGGCTTTCTGATAGTGGTGAGTACCGGTATTGCAACCATTTTTGGGATTAAGAAAATGAATTCCCCACAGTTCTGAGTTGCTTTTTGGCAATCAGCATTGCCATTCCCAATGGTTTCAGGCTACTGTGTGTGTAGCCCAATGGTGGTTTTAGGCAGTGCCCTCCTGTGCTCACAACATAGGCAAAAATGGGTGGCAGCCTATTCTTCATGTTTTCCCTGTGCACTCTCTGGGGAGTTCTGGCCATCATGATGTTTTCCATGCCAGTACTGCACAGTTTTATGGTAGGGCTTGGATGCATTGTTAGGCGGAAACCTGTGCAGTTCCCTCTGGGACCACTGCAAAAGATTTAGGACTACAGGTGTTTGGCGGTGAACCCACTTGGTAGCAGTCTGTACCACACAGATTCACTTGGTAGCTGTGGCTGAGCAGTCAGACTTCCCTCAAGAAGAGTTGAGCAGTATGTGGAGTATACAAAATAGGGTAATCCTTCACAGCAAGACAAGCAAACACACAACGAGGCTTAGTGTAAAGATATTACGGTATTTATTTATAATGAAACATCTATGAAAAACACTATGGCACTTTCACGGCAAACAAATCAAACACAATTACTCTTCGAAGAAGAAACAATCAATCCCCCTAGCAATATTTCGGCAAGTCTAGGTTCTACCGGCACCACTTATTTTCAGACAGAGTTGTATACCTCAACCTAGATGGCACTCGAATATTAGTTAGGACGGGAGAGAAAAAGATAGGCAGGTTATGAAATCAACACAGTTCAATACTTCACGGAAAAAATGTACGGTACGAAGGCAAGAACCACAATAGATCATAAAGTTCAGAGGCCAGGCCCACTCGGAGAGAGGCAAGACGCGATGTCCCAAAAAGTCTCTAGTGGAGATGCATTCAAGTCTTTGTAGCAAATTGTTATCGGCAGGTTGAACCAGTTCAGAACAATAAATGAGAAAAGCTTGGAGGCGACCCAACGGAAAGGAGAGGATTAAGACACCTCACTCGAACCGATCGAAAGGGAAGCCAGGCGGACACAGTACCTTGTTGTGGAGAGCAGCTCCGGCGGGGGCAGTTGTTCCTGGTGGTGGATGCACGTCGGGTCTTTGCCAAGAGTAGAGAGGATCTCGTCGTCGAAGAAAAGTGAAGTCCGGTGCACCACCAGGGAAGAGACCAGCCGCGGAGTGCTCCGTCACAAGGCACCACCTTTTGGTCGCGGTACAGGGGTAGTGGCTATCCGGTTGCCGAGGTGCGCTGCACGGGCAATTCGACCACTGCGTCCTGAGGCGAATAAAAAGCAAAGGAGACTGGTTGTTCCCACCAGTCAGGGGAAGAGACTCTCCGGCAGGGAGATCTCCTCTGTCGTCGGGAAGTGGTGAGTCGGCTCAGCAGGGCTCCACCGGAGGTGTCGTCGTTGCAGGTCGGCTCAGCGTTACCCTCGTCGGATTATCAGGTCCTGTGGCGACTTCTGAAGATCCAGTCCCAAAAGCCCTGCTTTTATGCAGAAAACCCCCATTCATTCAGCCTAGCTGTCAATCAACACATGCTAAGTGGTGAGCGGGAAGGCTCACCACTTGGGCCAATCACTCCAGAGTGCGACCGGAGTTGGCAAGGCAACTCGGTCCAGGGTGCCTAAACCCCCTCCCACGCCCCTGCGGTAACCCAGACATAATGGCACCACTTTGGAGGGTCTCTGTACAGAGCCCGCCAAAAGTGGAACAAAGGGTTCGACCTTTGGTTTAGGAGTCACAGAGACGAACACAGACGCCATTTTACAAACCGAGTTCTAGCAGAAAATACCATCCGATAAACCTATTTAAGATAAGTAGATCGGTGGTACGTTAGAGATTAACGAGAAAAAGTATCAATCTCCAACAATGGGACGAATCCCATAGGGTTATGTCCGGGGTCGAACATAACAAGTAGTTTCCACTGCCACCAGCCAAAACTCGACGAGGGGGGACGGGACAGTGCCCCCTCGAGTAACAGATCTAGGAGTAATCGAATTACCCCTACTAGTACGTCCACAATAAGATGGTTGGTACTAGTCCTGTTAGTAAATTTAGGTCTAGTAAAGCCAATGGTGACTTTACATGCCTGGGGAGACAGTAGTCAGTCCCCGGGTATGGAGTCTATGGTGGGGGTCCGCTAGGACGCCCCAGTACTACGGCACATAGGGTGCGGTGTAACACACATAGCAAAACATATGAGACCCTATGGAGTAAAAGACCCCATAGCCCATAGAACACATTGACATTCAAAGGAATTACACACATACATGTCCAAGAGTGGGAGAAAAAGAGTCTCACTCTTGGCAGGATGGAAAAAACAAACTCCCGAAATCCAGCAAAGCTGCTGGGGGACTCACTAGGTTAGGAAATTCAGCCTAAACAGAGAATTCTCCCTAACATGCATGGGTAAAAAGATCCCACAATGTATAGGATGAGGATCCTCTTAAAAAAGGGGCCACGTTTAATTGGCCGACAGGTGCAATGAGGAACTTAAAAAAAACTTTAAAGAGGATATACATTGATCTATACCGCTTGGTCAATTTGATACAGGGAAGAGGGCCGTTATCAAGTTGTATGCCAGTGAGGTGGGATTGGGAGCTGTGGGGTTGCATAAGGAGGAGGAATGGTGAGGAAGTAATCACTGCACATGTTTTGAGGATGTTGAAGGGACCAGAAGAAAGGTACTGAGTGATAGAGAAAGAAGCCCTATCCTGTCATTGGTGATAGAGAAGTGTGATGAATCCTGCAGAGTCATGTCTAATTCCCTGGTGACGGTCTCTTCCCACATGGCATGGGAAAGGCGGCCGCTACCTGATCCTGACCCTGGGGGTGGTGTCAGGAGGAAGGATCATATATGGGGAGAAAACTGTCAGGGAGCGGTGATGGCTCTGACAAGAGGGAAGCAGTATTCTTCCCTTGACGGTGGTGATGAAACCCCAGTCGCAGAGTTTATAATGGCCTGTTGTCATTCTTCAAAACTCTTTAATTGTAAGGTCTTAAAACCTTCTTCTGTTAAACATCTTCAGTAGAACTTTTTTCCTCCTTCACATATGTTTAACCCCTCTAAAACATATTTGACATCTGATGTTTATAATGATTGTTATATTGACAAAAATGTTCAACAAATGAATTTATAACAATATAGTGATCCTTTGGATTCCAATTCCCAGAAAGATTTAAGTACTGGGACGAAGGAGAGCAGTAAAGAGTCAATGAGGACCAATAGTACTGCCTAGAAAAACATGTGTTCTAGTTATCCATTCAATCGACTGGGCAGGACATTTAAATCTGAGAATCACCCGCAAATGAAGAAAGGTGAAGGAGAAGTTGAAATGGGTTTCAGAGTATGTAAAGCAGGAAGCATAGTCGAGGATAGAGGCAGAAGCAAGGGAGAGAGCCCAGCCGAAGGAGAGCAGTGTTCCCAGACTGCCTCTTGTCACTCTGATGTACCGGAGTGGTGGGAGGCCGAGCAGAGACCGACGGGCTCCCGAGAAATACCACAAAGGCATTGGCAACCGCAGCGAGGTTGTCAGAGACAATGTCGAACTGAAGGGCAGCAGCCTTACCAGGAAGGAATTGTGAGGCGCCAAAGGCGCTGAGAGAGGATTTGACAGGCCACGGAAGACAATCCCGAAGCAATACTGTATTGCAGCAAAGTGCCATGAGGGCAGATATGGTGCAATTCTCCTTGCATGAAATGTCAGTTGGGGGAAACCCGAGACCAGCATTGTCATAAGACAAAAAAGACTTTGAAAGAGAAACAAGAATGCAAGAGTTGTACAATTCTCCTGACATAAGATGTCAGTTGGGGGAAACCTGGAACAAACATTGACAAGAACGAAGCAACATTGTAATAAAGGTTAACAGAAGGAGCTTGAACAAACCCTCATATAGGGGATGCTTTCATGGGGGAAATTGGTGCAAATCCTAATTGAAGTCAACAGAGTTATACGTCTGAGGGATTACAATTGTGTGATATTTAAAAGAAAAAATGAAAGTTGTGGAAAGGCCTGATAAGGGCATCAGGTAGTGAATCTTTTTGGAAAAGATACCTGGCAGGAGAGTACACCAGGGATCTGTAAGCCAAAAGGGGAATATTCCTGGCAGCAAAGTAACCCAAGATATCCTCCAGAGTTTTCAGTTGAACATTCCTGGCAGGGGAGTATACCAGGAAATGCAATGTTGTGTTGAAAAGGAGTTTTTATTCTATCAATACTTTGTTAAAAGGTCAACATTTTACTTTGCCATCCTGAAGACTGTGAAATACTTTCTTTCCATATATTTCAAAACGTATGGTAGAAATAACATTTGCTTTGCCATTTTAAAGAGAATATCACTGAGAGAGAGATTGAGCCTCATTCTGACCCTGCCGGTCCGGTAAACAACGGTGCTGGTAACCGTTGTTTCAGGACTGGCGTATTACAGGTCTGCCTGCCGGAGCCGCTGTGCCCAACAGGCCTGACCCTGCCATGCACAGCGGCCACGGTAGGCAGAGTTGTCACAGAAGCAACATCACCCTTCCTAACAGTGCCGGTGCTCCCATGTCCTCACTCTATGGGAATGGAGATTTACAAATGTACCGGCACCTGACTTCCCAGACATCAGAATTGGAGGTAAATGAACAAAGGTGCCTGAAATGAAGCCACGGGTGATCCCAGTACACCTCAGATTTCTACATAAGGCACACCCCTGCCCCAAACACTGTTTCCAACACCATGCTGCCACTAGCCAGTATGAGCTTGGACAGGCAGATGCTCATGCTGCGGCTGAATGTAGAGAGGCAGGACAACCAGTCCAGGGCACAGGAGGCACAGGGGGGGTTGGGAGAGGGAGGAGGAGAGCCCAGGTAAGGTGTGCACTAATCCCATGGTTAGGCCTCACCCTGACAGCCAGTTGGTCACCCTATACCACCTCAACAGGGAGACAATAACAGATCTGCTCACCACAATACATGATGACATAGGGAGCAGGATAAACATCCGGACAGCTGTGCCCCCACAGCTAAAGCTAGTGTCTGTCCTACAATTCCTCAAAACTGGCACCTTCCAGCACTCAGTGGCCATGATGCACGGCATGGCACAGCCCACATTCTGTGCAGTGTTGGGCCAGGCCCTTGAAGCCCTTCTGCAGCAAGTGCAACGCCCCGTCTCACTGCCTACCACCCCAGCCCAGGTCAATGCCATGAAGGCACAGTTCTATGCCATGCCCAAATGCCGAATGTGATTGCTGCTGGACTATAACCATGTGGCACTGGTGCCCCAGAGGCCCACGAAGCAGTGTACTGTAACTGCAAGCACTACCACTACCTGAATGTGCAGATGACCTGCAACCCCAACCTGTACATCACCCACTGCTGTGTCCGCTACCCTGGTTCCACCTACAATGCCATGGTCCTACGGAAAAGCACACTGCCAGGATACCTGGAGAGGCACAGAGGACAACGGACCTAGATAGTGGGTAATTAGAAAAGCCAGCAGAGATGTGCTGTGAAGCACATGCCCAAATGGGGGGAGGTGCAAATAACTACACAAAGGATGGTATGACAAGCAAATTCAAATTACGTACTTGACCACCTCCCGCACCAACATCACTGTACTGGCCAGGGAGCATGCACCTATCAGACTTACCTGCATGGAGAAGCTGATGTACACATACAGTAGCAACTATAAACACCAACATGACTACAGGTACCACAATGCAACATGCACTTACCAAAGCGATGGTGACAAAGGGCCACATCGCCTGACACAAGAACAACCATGCTAGTACCACAGCCATACATGCATGTGCGGCCAGTCCACGATGGTGGACCGGTGGACCAGATGCTCAGGGAGGGCATATGCTGCAAGGGAACAGGGTGTGTGAAGCAGAAACAATGCATGACACGGGTGACACAGCATGCACAGACACATGACATGAAAAGAAGGCCCATTTGCATGCATAAGTTGCCCATTGCCCTGGTATTGTGTAAGACCACCCCTACACCTTACACTGTTACTAATGCCTGTGCCTCCCCCCATGCAGATGACTCCGGATACCCACAGCTGCCCTGGCTAATAATCTCTGTGCTTGATCCACTAACACTGCAGGATAATGCCTACAACCACGCTCACAGCAGGACCCATGTGTGCATCGAGCGTACATTCAGCCTCCTGAAGGCATGTTTCTGCTGCTTCGACTGTACCTGTGGAGCCATGATGTACACTCCAGAGAAAGTGGGTAACGTTGTGCTTGTGTGTGCCATGCTGAACAATATTTGCCTGAAGAGGAATGTCCCGCTACCCCTGATGTGGACATGCCACCCTCAGAGGATGAGGATGCAGTGCCTGTGGCAGAAGCAAATGCATGCATTTCCAGAGATATGAGGGATGGGAGATTGGCTCCACAATTCCTCCTCCTGTGGCAAGGGACTCCCAGCGGTTTTGCAACAGCAGCCCACGCACCCTGAGGTCATTCCAGCTTTTTAGATAGTCCTCCCCATCACGGGGATGACAGCCACAGCTGTCACTTTCTGGCTGATTACATGCCAGATGGCTGTCCTGCACTGTACTGATGTTTTCCTTTGGCGAAGGCCATATAGTTCATCAATGTGCAACCTTAATGGTCAGGACCACTAGCTCGCTCAAACTGAACTTTGGTTTTCGGAGTTGATTCTCGGCCACCTTGTCTCTGATGCTCTCCTGAGACATTCTGGCTTGTTTCCAGGTCTGGTTGGTTGCAGGAAGTGGAGATATTTGATGGATTGTGTTTTTCAAAATGGCCATCGCATTGCTTCCTGTTCCGGCGATGACAAACTTTCCGCTGGCGCTAATAGCACCGGGGTGAATAGCACTGGGGTCAGCGGCGGTAGTGCTATTAGCGCTGAATTTTCGCCGATAGCCCTTATTTCATTGCAATTTCCCCTGGGCACTAATAGCGTTAAAGCCAGAGACGGGGGCACATTCAAGCTAGTTTGTGATGCGCTGCTAATTCCGCTGCACGACCCGGCAGTATAGCTATTTCTGCTCAGAGAAAATTTTGCCAGATTACTGCCAGACTGGTGATAAGGCCCTTAATTCATAAATTGAAATGTTTCACCCCAATTGAGAGAGTTTGAGATTGCTGGTTCTTGCTTAAAATATCAGCTTTCTAAAGTCAATGCAGCATTCACCTTAGCGCTTAGCTGGAATTCTCTGTGGGCACATTTTTCGAGTCTCCATGGCTTAAACATAGCGGCAAAAGGCCAACGTGCAGGTGCTATGCTTGTGTGTATGCTCTGAGGCATTTGAACAGGAGTAACGTTTCTGCCACCTTTTTCCTCTCCACCTCCAAAAACCACTAGGTTTTACGCCAGCATGGCAAAATGCCGGTGTAAATCCAATAGATTCCTTTGTAGCCTGTCTGCTTTTTACACAAAGGAATCTGTTACAAACACTGACTTCCATTAATAAATGTCAGGCAGCGTGATGGTGGTTCCACCGCCATTTTAGACCTCTCTTTGGCAATTTGCAGTGAAAGTGACGAAAATTGCCTGAAGGGGACCTGTTTTCACTTAAGTGTAAATGTAAGCGGTCTCCTCTGTGAAAGGTAGGCAATTATATAAAAAGAGTGTTTAGTGTGCACAAATAATGAACAAGTATGTTGCCTGTTGAATATATGTCTTTGTTAACTGAAAAAAGTGTTAACCTCATTCCGAAACAATATTAGAAATCTGAGCACTATATATCGCAAGATAGCAAGGGGAGCTGAAGGAGCTTATGCAAACTTTCTCTCTTAGCACTGAAGCCTGCAGCTTTGTTGTTGGTCACGGTTTAAGGACACAGTGAGAAAGTGTTTATGTAAAATTACCTATGTGTCTGTATGTGTAGCCTTCAGGGTGAAGTAAGTAGAATATGAAAGTAATGCAATGTCCTTCTCTATGAGTGTGTTTATAAAAATGTTCCTCCAGCACACACAAAAGTACAGAAATATTCTGAGAATCAAAGAGGATTATTTTAGAATTGGGTTGCGTGAATACGTCCCAGTAAGGTCTAGGTGGCTGGTAAAAGTCATACAAATCCATATTGACAGTTTTGAGATTTTTTCCTAAAAGTCTGTGTTAAAAGTTACATAGGAAACTTATATGTTTTGTTTAATGTGTGAAGTGCAATACAACTTATCATCTGTGAAGACGCTCATTAAAGACGAATCACATGAGTGTCAGCACTCCATGGGCGTCCATGTTTTCGGCCTGCCCACTTAAATAATGAATCATTTGCATTTAAAACGAGTGCTACAAGAATCCTTTTCTACCGCTGTGAAACATCATACACCGAGGTTCAGAGCCCTGGCACAGACAACAATCTGAGGAGGTAAGCTAGTTTTCCACTTTTAACGTCATCCTCCTCCCATAGCCAAGGTCATATGCATATAAACAAACAACTCCATCTCCATTCAACCAAAACTACATTTTTGGGCATTGTGACATTGATTTTAAACTATGAAAATGGGTATGTAACCACCAGATTTGTCATGCTAGCTCCACTATGCCAGAACTCGAGGATGACCAAGTATGGTGAATTTCCATGGATGAAGTTAAAAGTTGTATAGGAAGACGAAGCAGATGAGTGATGTGGCGCGTCAACATTTTCACCCTCCCACTTGAATAAAGAATAATTTGCATTTAACACGAGTGCCAAAAGAATCCTTTTCTACTGCTGTGAAACATCCTACATTAAGGCTCAGAGCACTGGCACAGACAACAATCTGCGGAGGCAAGCTAGTTATACATGGACTTCCTATGTCAGCCTCCTCTCATGGCCAATTTAAAATGCACAATAACAGCCTGGTTCTGTTAATTACCATAGGTTCCCAATTATTTCACTGCATTGGGGGAGTTGTCCTGAGAATTTCAAGTGAAATGTACGTCGCCCCCTCACACCTTTAAATATATGAACAGTTTTATGGGTTTGGCATCCACAAAGCAATAGATTGCACACCTTCTTTTTTATTTTGCAGAATTGATTTCACTCTATTGGATGAATGTTCTGCCCTGAAGAAGGCTGGGCCAAGGATTAATTTGACCATTCAGCCGAAACTTGAGCTGGCTCACAAATAGTACTTCCTCTAATTGCACTTTCAAGCTTATTTTGAAAGGATGGACTTTGTGCATGAATACCCTCATGTCTTTGATTCATTACTGACACATTTAGAAATAAGAGTCTCATGTTTACACTAAACACATAAATAATCGACAAATTGCATTGCATTGTAAAGAAATACAATTCTTCTTGTTTTTAAATATGCATATATGTGTGTGTGTGGATGTACGTGAATGTATTGTTCTGTGTCCAGTAGCTGGTTGGAATATAGTTTCCATGGTTTTTGAATATCAACCTATTTACCATCCTAATTGAAATTGTGATTAAGGACACTCGTCCTGTGGTCTTGAATCAGACAAACATCTTATCTCTATTACAAGAAATTCCTGCCCTGGTCAGCATAAATTACAAGGATCTGGAAAGGATTTACCATCTCGACTGGCACAGAATGGATAGGGCTGTGATTTACTTGAAGTCAAAAATAGTTATGGATATTCTGTTGAATGAGCGAGGCAACTTGAGAAGGTTAGGTTTTGACTTGGTCCTTTATTCCGAGAAGAATTTGCATGGAGATTTGCAACCAGTAGAAAGGGGGAAAGGTTGAGAGGAAATCTAGCCACTCAGGGAGGGGGCGTTGATCCGGTGGACAAGCATGTCTTGACATTAAAGAGGAAAATGTTGGCGTCTGAGGAGAGCCGGGACTGGTCCTGGCTACTGGGCATGCCTTTGAACTAGATCGTTTCGGCAGCAGGCCCAAGGGTTTGGTCCTGCAGGCCATAGCTACCTCTCACTAGTGTCATTTAATACAAAAGGCAACACTCACTAATTTAATAACGTCCACTTGTCCCAACTACTCGGAAAATGTACAATTATTATTCTGCAGGAATCTTGGCTAAGATTCCCTCCCTCTTTTGATGGTTACTCTGTGTCATTTCAGGCAGCCCACCAAGGAGAGAGTTGGTGCCCATATTGTGGCTTATTGACATTGGTTAGATTCTGTGCCAAAATCAGTTTGGTTGCTAGTTTTGACATCCTGCTTGGCATCATGGCTACCCATATTCGGGTTTGCACACAGGAGGATCTTAACATTCTGATTATTAACATATATTGGTATCAAGGCATGTGTCAAGAATGGCACTCTGTCAAGAGTGGCACAGGGTACCCAGGTAGGTTTTGGGTGGCTGTGCTGAAGTAAGGTAGCAGATAAGCACACACAGCAGGAAGTTCAACAAGAAAGAAGAGTAGGAAACGGTAGCTGTGAGCCAAAAGGGGCAAAAGATACAAAAGTACAAGCAAACTGGATTCCCTCTTGGGGTGTATGCTGAAATGGGAAAGAGTGTTCCACGAACCTTAGGAAACTCCAGCCTTCTGCACAGATTGCAATAACAGAGGCCCACGCTGTATGTTCATGGCTGGGAACAACAGCAGTGGGTGTCTGTAACACTGAAAACGGGACAAGGGAAGGGGCAGAGGTTGCCTGCCGGAAACCAAGAGGCAAGCTCTGTACAAAGGGATTACATAAAACACATGAGAAGACAAGAACAGATATATCCAGCGAAAAGGAAGTCAATAAGCAATCTAGCAGAAGGAAATGAAGGAAAGGCAGTTAGACTGAAGTAGATAGCCTAAGGTGGAGTACAGAGGACTCAAGGAAGAGAACAAGGGAGCAGCAGTAAGGAAAACAGAAGGGCTGCAAAGTAGGAAGCAGGTCTGCAGTCAAGAGTGGCACTAGGTGCAGGCAAACTGTAGTGGACTGCGGAGGACTGTAGTAGGCTGCAAGGCAGGGAGTCCAGAAGAACAGGACAGAGAGAGATTAGTAGTAGGCGACAGACAGAGAGCCCAAAAGAATGGGGCCGCGAGGTAGGGAGCCCAGAGGAGCAGGGCCGTAGGTAGCTAAGTGTAATACAGGCTGTAAGGCAGAGGAGTGTAGCAAGCCGCAAGGCAGTGAGCCCAGAGGACAAGGGCTGTAGGCAGCGGAGGGAGACAGGCTGCAAGGAAGGAGCCCAGAAGACACGGGCTGTAGGCAGCAGAGGGAGCAGGCTGCAAGAAAGGAGCCCAGAGGACAAGGGCTGTAGGCAGCGAAGAAGTGCAGGCTGCAAGGTAGGGAGCCTAGAGGACAAGGGCTTGGAGACAGCAGAGGGTTGCAAGCTGCAAGGTAGGGAGTCCAGAGGACAAGGGCTGTAGGCAGCCGGAGTAAGGCAGGCTGTAGGCAGGGAGCCCAGAGGACAAGGACCGTAGGCAGCCGGAGTGAGGCAGGCTGCAGGGCAGGGAGCCCAGAGGACAAGGACCGTAGGCAGCCGGAGTGAGGCAGGTTTCAGGGCAGGGAGCCCAGAGGACAAGGGCTGTAGGTAGAAGGCAGCGGAGCGAGATCGGCTGCAGGGCAGGGAGCCCGGAAAGGGCACTGGATCAAAACAGGATAATGCAGCAACAGGAACAGCATACAAAGTAGCGGGTCAAGGCAAACAGGAGCGGGGAGATCTCAAGATGCAAGACACTGTGCTCCTGCAGGCAGCTGCTTATATACAGCCCTGCCCGGTTCTGAGGCAGGCTAATTGACAGCACCTGTAGCAGCACACCTGAAGACAATCTGCCTCCTCCCTCTCTGGTCCTGAGCAGGTGGAAGCAGCACTGGCCGCTAGGGCTTCTGGGGATTGTGGTCCCAATAACGATGAATGAGAATAGCCAGGAATTGAGGACTGCAGCCAGGTGCATTATGGTAAATGTAGTTAATTGAATAAAATAAGAAAGAACCAAAGTTGAGCAAATGGAAATAAAAGACCAAGGCGTGAATAGGAGTTGTTCAAGGAGTATTAGGAGGATAAATGAGTACCAGGTAGTCCATGATGGTTGCCAATGCGTGCGCCAGCGGAGCGGGCATGACAGCATGTGTCCTTTTGAGTGTGGAAGTTTCCCTCATATCATTATTTGTTGCTGATTGGTATAACTCCTTGCCCAGGGGCCACATACTCCTGGGAGCGGACTTGAATTCAGAGTGTATCCATGTAACGCTCACCTGATTCCCGTAGAGGCGCCGGTCTTGACTGGGCGTATACCGTATCTTCAAAGGTGATGTGTAACACACGGCTGGCTCTTTGGGCTGGACCTCTGTGCACTGTATGTCTGACTCGAAGGGTAAGATGTCTGCAGATAGAAAATATGGGATTAATGAACTGGGTTATTGAATGTCTCTCTCTTCTTCCCTTTCTCTTCTCCTGTAGAACCCCAAAGGTTAACGCTCTCACCTTAGGTAAGTGAACGCCGTGCTCTCCATCTGCCTCGGGGCAGGGTGCTGTAACCAGTTTCTTCACTGGATAAGGGGAGCAGGCCTCTTGACTTCAGAGGACTGCTGTCCGTCGTTTACTGCACGAACGGTAAGTTTCGAGTAATTCTAATGTCTTTAAAAGTCTTTAGTAATGATGTCTCTTGTTTTGCAGGGTTCCGGCGATGGCGGATGACGGGCTGAAGTGAGTTGAAGATGGAGTCCGTGTGATGAATAGAAGCGCCTGGAAGCACGTAAGTAAGCGCTTGTTGCCTGCTTCACGATGCGCTCTAACTGTCTTTTTATTTTGCAGGTACAAGTTCGGAGCGGCTGCAGGGTGCCGGAATACCCACTGGGTTAGATGTGGAAAGGAGTAATGGCACATGAGTATTAAAGTTCCCCAGTGTCTTTAAACGCACCTTGTTTTGTCTTTCAGATGCGGGATGCAGCGCCGAAAGCCTCCGGAGCGTGCGAAGAGTAGGTAAGCCTTTGTCTTTCAGATGCCGGAATGCAGTGCGAAGACCTCCGGAGCGCACAAAGAGTAGGTAAGCCTTTGTCTTTCAGATGCCGGAATGCAGCGCAAGGCGTTGGTGACAGCCGATGGACCAGATAAGTGAAGCGCTGTCACTGAAGACCGTAATGCTAACCTGTTCTTTCTTGTCTTTATAGGTGTTGCTGAAGACTGGATTCAGGATGGTAAGCCTTTTTCCTTAGGCCCAGGATCAGATGCAGAAGACACAATGAGCGTTCTGCTGCAGAGGATGCAGAATAACGCAAAGCAAGATTCATCCATCGGGTGTGGTTTAAATAGCCTCCTGTAGTGCTTAGGTGTCTCCTTCCACAGCCACGCCTAGGTAAGAAAAGAGTTCCTGCTTTCCAGAAGAGTTCCAGTGTTCTGAACCTAGGGAGTGGCTCCTGCCCCACCCAACAGGAAAAGTAGTTCCAAACAGAAGAGGATCAGAGGCTCAACTGGCAGGCAAGTAAGCAGCATGGTCTGCTGCAGGTAAGTCCACCCAAGCATTATGAGCCCGGCGCTTCCAGCGCTGGGACTGGGCATATTTATGAGCCTGGTGCCACTGGCGCCAGGACTGGGTCCAAAAGGTCCCAATTGGGACTGGTTGGCACTCGGAACCTGGGTTATGGATCTGCTTCCAAGGGAGTTGGGAAAACCCTGACCTTTTGGAAGCAGAGATCATGACAGTACCCCCCCTCAAGGCCCCTCCCAAACCGGGCTTATCCGGGGGTTTTGGCTTGTCAGGAAATGTTCGGTGAAATCTTTTGATTAGGCGAGGAGCGTGGACATATTCAGCAGGTTCCCAGGATCTCTCTTGGGGGCCGTAGCCTTTCCAGTCAATTAGGTAAAATAGTTTAGATTTGGAGATCTTGGAGTCCAGAATGCTTTTGACTTCAAACTCGAGTTCTCCATCAGCTAGGATGGGTTTTGGAGATTTAGTTAGTCGGGTTTGAGGTTGCACGGGTTTTAATAGAGAGACGTGGAAGACCGGATGTATCTTCATGTGCGGGGGCAAGTCCAACTTGACCGCTACTGGGTTTACTATGGTAGTGATGGAATAGGGACCAAGGTATCTTGGGTTGAATGTGCGTGGCCCTTTTAGAGATAGATATTTGGTGGATAACCAGACTTGATCCCCTACTTGATATTGAGGGGCTTCCTTCCGATGTTGATCTGCTCCTTTCTTGTATTGTTCTTTAGCCCTTTGAAGGTGAGAAACAGCTTCCTTAAAGGCTTGGGTGATTGTAGAATGCAGGTAGTCTACTGCTGGTGTTTCAAGATCTTGGAGGGGATCCAACTCCGAGGTTCGAGGGTGACTGCCGTATAAAAGAAAAAACGGGGTTTTCCCAGTTCCCGAATGGACAGAGTTATTGTAGGCATATTCGGCTATCCAAAGGATGTCTTTCCAAGTTTTTTCAGTTTGTTGCAGCATGCAGCGTAAATACTGTTCCAGAGTTTGATTGGTCCTCTCGGTTTGTCCGTCGGTCTGAGGGTGGTGACTGGTCGATAGTCTCACATCAATTTGAGCCGACCGACAGCAACTTCGCCAAAAATGAGAAATAAATTGACTACCTCGATCCGAAATTAGAACCGAAGGAAAACCGTGCAGTCGGACGATGTTTTCGAGAAATTCTCGGGCCAGAGTTGCTGCTGTTGGCAAGCCTTTGAGCGGAATGAAATGCGCCATCTTGGAGAATAAGTCCACGATTACTAGAATCGTATTGTATCCGGAGCATGGAGGTAGATCGGTGATGAAGTCCATAGAAAGCGTATGCCAAGGGCGAGGTGGGATGTCAATAGGGCGTAAGAGGCCTGCTGGTCTTTCCTTTTGACTCTTGTTTTGGGCGCATACTCCACAGGACATTATAAAGTCTCTGATATCTTTTTTCCAAGACGGCCACCAGAAGTAGCGCTTGATCTTTTCTGAGGTCTTGGCCATACCGGGATGTCCTTGCATTAAAGAATCGTGATAACAAGAGATTACTTTTTTCTGTAAATCTGTGCTGGGCAGGTATAATCGTTCTTGGAAATACAATAAGTTGTCCTTTACTGCAAAGTCCTTTCCCTGCAGATGCCAATTCTTTATGTCTGCTGGAGTTACAAGTTGCCTGGCTTTATCCTTAACTTCCTCTATGGATTGTGTGGCGATTACACCCAGAATTCTTTGTTCGGGAATGATTGGTACAGGTTTAGGGTTGATCAAGTGTTCTTCTACTCCCATCCGAGAAAGGGCATCAGCTTTACCGTTTTTTGTACCAGGTCGATAGGTAATTATGAAGTCAAACTCGGCAAAGAATAATGCCCAACGGAGTTGTCTAGAGGATTGGGCTTTTGCGGTTTTCAAATATTGCAGGTTTCGGTGATCCGTAATAACAGTAACGGTGTGCCGGGCCCCCAGCAGATAATGCCGCCAAGCCTTAAAGGCAGACTTGATAGCCAGAAGTTCCTTGTCAGTAATCGTGTAATTGATTTCAGGAGGCGAGAATTTGCGGGACCAAAATGCCACGGGATGCAACTGATTGGTTACCGGGTCCTTTTGTGATAGAACTGCCCCCATGGCAAGGCTTGAAGCATCAGTTTCCACAGTGTAGGGGAGTTCGGGGCGAGGGTGTTTTAAGATTGGTGCAGAGATGAATTTAGTCTTCAAATCCTGGAAAGCTTGTTCCGCCTCGGTAGACCATTCAAAACGTTTGTTTTTCTTTAACAAGGCAGTGATGGGCTGGACTATTCGAGAAAATTCGGGGATAAACCTGCGGTAAAAGTTAGCGAAGCCTAACATGCTTTGCACACCTTTTACGGAGGATGGTGATGGCCATTTGAGAACTGCATCGACCTTCTTTGAATCCATACGCACTCCGCTAGGTGATAATATGAATCCCAAGAATTCAACTTCAGTCACGTTGAAAACACATTTTTCCAACTTAGCGAAAGGTTTGTGTTGACGCAATCTTTCTAGGACCATTTTCACGTGTTTCCGATGTTCAGATTCCGATGAAGAATAAACGAGGATGTCGTCAATGTAAACAACAGCACACACATCTATGAGCTCTCTGAGGACATCGTTCATAAAATATTGAAAGGCGGCCGGGGCATTGCAAAGTCCGAAGGGCATGACCTGATATTCAAATAGCCCATATTTGGTGCGGAAGGCCGTCTTCCATTCATCGCCCTCTTTTACTCGTACCAAGTGGTAGGCTCCTCTAAGATCCAGCTTTGTATATATGCATGCTTTTCTGACTTGGTCCAGGAGTTCAGGGATCAAAGGTAACGGATATCTATTCTTGACGGTGATCTGGTTCAGGGAGCGATAATCTATACAAGTTCTAAGGTCTCCTTCCTTTTTTGGAACGACGAACAAAGCTGAAGAAGCAGGGGACTTGGAAGGACGAATAATCCCATTTGCCAGGTATTGATCCAGGTATTGTCGAAGGTGAAGGTTCTCAGGCTCGGTGAGGGCATAAATTCTACTACAAGGAGGAGTAGATCCAGGTATCAGGTCTATCTGGCAGTCATAAGACCTATGAGGAGGTAGAGAGTTAGCCTGATCCTTCCGGAAAACATCTTGGTATTCTAGGTATTCGGGAGGTAACTGGGGAGTCTCTGAAGAAATTGCTGCCAGTGCAACACCAGGTGGAGGGTGACAAGTAGAGACACATTCTGGAAACTGGACCGTTCTTGCTCGCCAATCGATCAGAGGATTGTGTTTCTCTAACCAAAGTATTCCTAGAATAATCTGAAACTGAGGAGCCTTGATCACATCGAACACGATCTTCTCATGGTGTCCATCTTGACTTACTAGCGTCACTTCTTGAGTGGTATGCGTTACTGGTCCGGAGGCTATCTCCGTTCCATCCACCGTAGTAATGACGTCCTTTACAGCCTTGGGACAAAGAGTTAGATTCATCCTCAAAACCATTTCATGATCCACATAATTGCCGATGGCACCGCTGTCGATGTAAGCTTCAATTGCATGTAATCGATCCGGATTATCAGGGCTAATGAGGACCATAGGTATCACGAAATGCGAGGTCACGGAACTGGTTTTCACGCTCGGCAAGAGGACCTCTATTCTTGTCGGGCGAGGTCGTTTCCCTGCTCAGAGTTTGTAACTTTGGTAACTGCAGCTCCTACTGCCTTCTTGGCAGGTTTCACCGGACAGTCTCGAAGAAAGTGCCCTGAGTTTCCGCAATAGAGGCATAATTGCAACAGTTTTCTCCTTTCCCGCTCCTTTTGTGTTAGAGGACCTTTCAGGCCCCCTATTTGCATGGGTTCCCCGGAGTCTACTCCTTTGGAAGGAGTCGGCGGTTTGGAAAATACTCGAGCATCAAACTTGGAACGATCGGCCTTCCTGTTCTGCAGTCTGTGATCTATTTGAACGACTAAGTCTATATAGTCCGAACAATCTTGTGGGGGATTCACTACTTGGGCTAACACATCTTTGAGCTCTCCACGTAGACCTCTATGAAACAGCGTAATCCTTTTGTCCTCAGGCCATTGAGTTTCCACTATCAGTCTGTTGAAAGACGCAATATAAGCCAAAAGGTCTTGATTACCTTGTCGCAACGAAAGAAGCTCATTGTCCAAGGCCTGCCCCTGTGAATGTCTTGCGAACAGTTTTTCCATACTGAGCTGAAAAGCTTGAAAATCATGGAGGACCGGATCATCTTGATTTACTAGAGGGATCGACCAGTCTGCCGCATTGCCACTAAGGTACGAAAGCACGAAAGCTACTTTAGCTTGATCAGTTGGAAAGGCTGCTGGCCGGCATAAGAAATGCAACCGGCACTGATTGATAAATACTGCAAACCTCTTTGGGTCACCAGAAAATCGTTCGGGCGGAGCCAGAGGTACATTCCCAGGTAGGTTGATCTGCACTGGATTCATAGAGGATGTAGAAGGAAGATTTCCCCCAGATGCGGGTAACGGGGTCTGTCCGGCTTGTGACTGTAGCAATTGTCTAGCGAGATCATCTGTTCGCTCCTTGGAAATAATCAGTTCCCTTCTTAGAGCGTTCGTTTCCTGACGGGCTGCATGCACTTCTGCCCTTAGTTCCCCAAGTAACTGGGCTAGCTGGTCGGTATCCGAGGTTTCCATAGCGCCTGGACGGGAGTTTTGCGGTAGGCTTTGCGTTCTGTAACGCTCACCTGATTCCCGTAGAGGCGCCGGTCTTGACTGGGCGTATACCGTATCTTCAAAGGTGATGTGTAACACACGGCTGGCTCTTTGGGCTGGACCTCTGTGCACTGTATGTCTGACTCGAAGGGTAAGATGTCTGCAGATAGAAAATATGGGATTAATGAACTGGGTTATTGAATGTCTCTCTCTTCTTCCCTTTCTCTTCTCCTGTAGAACCCCAAAGGTTAACGCTCTCACCTTAGGTAAGTGAACGCCGTGCTCTCCTTCTGCCTCGGGGCAGGGTGCTGTAACCAGTTTCTTCACTGGATAAGGGGAGCAGGCCTCTTGACTTCAGAGGACTGCTGTCCGTTGTTTACTGCACGAACGGTAAGTTTCGAGTAATTGTAATGTCTTTAAAAGTCTTTAGTAATGATGTCTCTTGTTTTGCAGGGTTCCGGCGATGGCGGATGACGGGCTGAAGTGAGTTGAAGATGGAGCCCGTGTGATGAATAGAAGCGCCTGGAAGCACGTAAGTAAGCGCTTGTTGCCTGCTTCACGATGCGCTCTAACTGTCTTTTTATTTTGCAGGTACAAGTTCGGAGCGGCTGCAGGGTGCCGGAATACCCACTGGGTTAGATGTGGAAAGGAGTAATGGCACGTGAGTATTAAAGTTCCCCAATGTCTTTAAACGCACCTTGTTTTGTCTTTCAGATGCGGGATGCAGCGCCGAAGGCCTCCGGAGCGTGCGAAGAGTAGGTAAGCCTTTGCCTTTCAGATGCCGGAATGCAGTGCGAAGACCTCCGGAGCGCACGAAGAGTAGGTAAGCTCTTTCAGATGCCGGAATGCAGCGCAAGGCGTTGGTGACAGCCGATGGACCAGGTAAGTGAAGCACTGTCACTGAAGACCGTAATGCTAACCTGTTCTTTCTTGTCTTTATAGGTGTTGCTGAAGACTGGATTCAGGATGGTAAGCCTTTTTCCTAAGGCCCAGGATCAGATGCAGAAGACACGATGAGCGTTCTGCTGCAGAGGATGCAGAATAACGCAAAGCAAGATTCATCCATCGGGTGTGGTTTAAATAGCCTCCTGTAGTGCTTAGGTGTCTCCTTCCACAGCCACGCCTAGGTAAGAAAAGAGTTCCTGCTTTCCAGAAGAGTTCCAGTGTTCTGAACCTAGGGAGTGGCTCCTGCCCCACCCAACAGGAAAAGTAGTTCCAAACAGAAGAGGATCAGAGGCTCAACTGGCAGGCAAGTAAGCAGCATGGTCTGCTGCAGGTAAGTCCACCCAAGCATTATGAGCCCGGCGCTTCCAGCGCTGGGACTGGGCATATTTATGAGCCTGGTGCCACTGGCGCCAGGACTGGGTCCAAAAGGTCCCAATTGGGACTGGTTGGCACTCGGAACCTGGGTTATGGATCTGCTTCCAAGGGAGTTGGGAAAACCCTGACCTTTTGGAAGCAGAGATCATGACAATCCATAGCTGGGAGTTGAATGAGGTTGGGGAGGTCGAACCAAGGTGGGGTCAAAGCTGATTAATGGGCAACTGTGGGAAGAGGTCTCTCTGGTTTGAGGCTGACAGCCTTGAATAGCACAGTTCCTGGTGACATTCCTTCTCAGCCCACTTGGTCCAATGGCTTAAATACATCAACCATTGACTATGTCTAGCAGGGTCTTGGTTATTTGAACACTGCCATCATGTTGATGTAATTGGGAAAGATCTAAGTGATCATTCAATGCTAACAGCCTATTTTGACATCTTGGCACAGGGGGACGGGGTGGCCAAACTCAATAATCCGGGACAGCGGGCCATTGTCCTGAATGGTGAAAGGAACCACATCTCGTGCCATTCAAACTGGCCCCTAAA
The DNA here is from genome assembly GCF_040938575.1 of Ambystoma mexicanum. Taxonomy (NCBI): domain Eukaryota; kingdom Metazoa; phylum Chordata; class Amphibia; order Caudata; family Ambystomatidae; genus Ambystoma; species Ambystoma mexicanum. The sequence goes on along the minus strand of NC_090924.1, from coordinate 826,967,411 downwards.
ATCTGGGGTTGGGTGGTTTGTGACCTTCTTGGTGGATAATTTTAAGTGTTTTGTGGAGGATGCAATTATAGCCAGTTCTACACGGTTGGGCAAGAGAGGCCCTGGCCTTAGGACACACCATCACTCACACAGCATAGAACTCGTCTCTCAGAGAAGAGAGTTGAGACACTTGGTCAAGAAGATTAAAAAACGACTTGGCACTGGCCTCGCTTGAGAAAACTATTTAGGAAGAGCATGTCAATCGTATAAACAATTGGCTATATGCATCTCAAGCTCATAGGTGCCAGCTGGATGCTGAGTCAATGTTAGTGGCCCATTCTAATAAAAACGCTAAGACTTTTTGGGCACTAATTAATGAGACAGATTGGTTGCAAGTGGGTAGGTTAGTTAATTCTGTATCTGAAAACGACTGGGTTCACCACTTTGAAGCCCTTCATACTCCGCCACTCTGTCCCTTTGATAGATACTTATCTTATCATCGATAGGGTCTTATGATATAGGTGTAAGCCCGGATATCATTCGGGATGTAATCAATGGCACCAGCACCTTGCGGCCTCCGGGCCCTAATATGCTTCAAAATTTAATTTTTAAATCTAATCCAAACATCTGGGCGGAGATTTTGTCTATTTTATTTACTGTCGTAAGGCTGGAGCAATTCTCCCCCACTTGGGGCCAGGCCCATATTATCCCCATTGACAAGAAGGGTGCCAGGTCGCACCCGTGCAATTATCGCCCTATTGCAATCTTAGACGCTGACTCCAAAGTGTTTGCTTCCATTCGTCTCCAGCATCTCGAATCTTGTGCTATTGAACTGGGGATTATTTCTAAGTGGCAAACTGGATACATAAAGAATATGGGCACAGTATTAAATGGAACCCTCCTTAAATGCATCCAGTATTCAGCATGGGCTAAGGGCAGTAATCCAGTCTTTTTGGCCTCAGACGACCTTGCAGTGGCTTTTGATGCCATAGTCTGCATCTTAATTTGGCACAAACTGCACGGAAGGGGCATTCCCCCTGGCTCGATGAGGTTGATAGAAGGACTCCCATCCAAGTTTGCAAAATTCAAAAGGGTTTACTGCCCTGGTTGATTTCTACAGCTAGAGGAGTGAGGCAGGGGTGTGTATTGGCCTTCTGCCTCTTTAACCTGTATATGGCATATGTAGGCTATTACCTCCAACCTAAAGCCTTGGTAACTCTTAAAATCCATCATCTCAGACCCTTGTGGCTAGCCTATGCAGACGATTCTTTTATTTTTGGCAACACACCCATAGGCTTGCAACGTTTGCTACATGGCTTTTCTGGTTTTGTGAAGGCACATTCTTTGTCTATCAATCCCTTCAAGACAAAGGTAATGCAGTTGTCTTACTCCAGGAAAAAAAGTCTTCTTTAAGTGGCACATTCAGGAGGAGCGTGTGGAGAGGATTGAATCACTACTGTATTTGGGTTTCTTGATCAATTCCAAAAATTTCAAAATTACTATTTGCACTTGGCTTCATGTTAAGGCCAGCAGTCTAGCGAATCAGTTAACCAGAGCAGATTCCAGATATGGTAAATTCTCCCTCTTGCCATCCATTCGATTTTACAAAGGCAAAAGTGTACCAAAGATCCTCTATGGGATTGAAGTATATGATTCATCAATAATTGATCATTTATCCTTTTTGGAGGCCCTCATTTGCAGAAGAGTCCTTCACCTTCTTAGCTCACTTCCACATTCGGTAATGCACTATGAATTGGGACTAATCTCTCTAAAGGCTAGAGCTCACTGGAGACACCTCACATTTTTAAAAGAAAGATTTTAGTTTCAGTAGACACCTCACTTTAGTCAAATCTGAAAGTGATTTGTCAGGAAGGGGTTTGTGGGTTCTGAGAAAATTTGAGGAGTTATCTGTCAAGTTACTTACCAAAAGTGGATGTGGCCTATCAGATTTGATTGGGAACCCATGTAAGGTAAAGAGAGCATTGCATGGCGTGGACTGGGTCTACACAGTGGAGGAATTCCATCAATACCCCTCAATGTCTCATTTGAGTGGAGATCACAAAAAGCTGGGCATGCTAGCCCCCATTCTCTCGATTTATCCCGGTAAGGTGACGTGTAATCTTTTCCTGAGATTCCGTTTGAACATAATCCACACAAAGGAGGTCCTATTTAGATATGGGGACTCATTCTAAGTATGCCGGTCCGGTAACAACGGTTCCGGTAAGCCTAACAGCATTGTTGTTACCGTACTGGCATACTTAGAATGAGGCCCCATATCTAACTAGGCAATCCTTTGTGTGGAATGTGTTCAAATGGATTCTCAGGTTTACTGGCACCGTTGTTACCGGACCAGCATAGTACGACTCTGCGGGCGGGTGCTGTTCCATCCCACCAGGGTCACATCAGGCGGGCGGAACGGCACCCGCCCGCAGAGTGTCACGGGAGCACTGGCACCGTTATTAACGGTGCCAGTGCTTCCGTGGTCCCCATTCCCATTGAGTGCTAGGACTCAATGGGAATGGAGATTTAAAATTACCAGCGCCTGACTTCCCAAAACGCTGGGGCTGTAATGCCCTGGTATTTCCGGCAAGCCAGGAGCTGGTAAAATTCAGAAGTCCGTCGGCAACCTGCCAGTTTTACCGGACCGGTTACTGCCGAACTTGTGATGAGGCCCATGGTCCTGTAAATGAGGAACTCCATTACTGTAGCTATTGTCAAGACGGGAGACACAGGGAAACGTTAAAGCATCTCCTGTTGCATTGGAAATCCTTGCAGGCCCTTACCTTTAGTGCCTTTAGAAATGGTGTTAATGGTCATAATGATATTGGGTCTGAGTCCATGTGGAACTACTGCCTGTCGGAATGTACTACCTCTGTCATGATAGCTCTGGTAACCTTCTTAAAATCTTTGAACATTGATATTGAACTTTGATGAATACTTGTCTTTTTACTTTTCTCTTGTTCATTTGTGTTTTATTTTACATTCTGTGTTGGGTTGTTGTTAAAGGTAATATTTTTTTTTAACCAATAAAAACGTGCATTTTCAGTGGAATAGTTTGTTACAAGCACTGATTACTTCCCACATCCAGCTTCTTTTACTGATCAGGATCGTCCACTTCGAGCGCCCCCCTTGCTATGCTGCAAGAGGGAAGCACGATAGTACAAACATATCCTTAGGATGGTTCCCAACAGGCTGGAGCGAGGTGTTGACATCCTCATTGTTATTAGCCCCTTGTTTCCATCACAACAGTATTGTTGTATTAGCCAGTAAAAATGCCATATCGAGAAACCTACACTTCAGGCTTCCTATGTTTCAGTAGCAACCCAAAAGGGCCCACCAAGAATTAACAGGAGCATCAAGGCCCACCATTCTGGATCATTCCACAAATATTCTTGTCCAAAACCGCAGGAGCCGCGGGGAAGGCCAGAACATATGTATGTCACCCCGGCTGCACAACAAGCCCCCACCACTGAATTGACTGAACACTGCCAGTGTGTAGTGCAGTTTGTGTAAAATATTCAAGCGAATGGATCTCAATTTTTGAGTTGTATGATACCTCCTTTCATGTCACATCTCATCAGTTATCTCTATACCTATGCTATTTACCCACCCTTGACGGGCTCTCACTGGTGTTCTCTTAATCTCAGTTTACACTAGATTATAGAAAACCATTGCAAACGTATTGCTTAACTTTGCAGTGTACATGAAGTCCACATACATATGTGGGGTGGTTTCTTCTGTGAACATTTGCTATTTTGAGCTGAACGCGGCTCGAATCCGAATATTGAAGCAGTACTAAAGGGCCACCAGCCAACCACTTTTGAAGATCCTGGATTCTAATAAATAAATATGCCACCCTTGACTAGATCCACCAACCGCATAATCCCCTCCTGCAAGCAGCCCTTTCTCAATGCCTTGTCTATTGTAGGCTTTGCATCTCATATGCCCCCCAAATATAGGCATTGCAACAGTATGGCTGCTCTAGACCTAACTGTCTCAATATCCTCCACCATGCTTTAAGAGTATTTGCTAGTGGGTCAAACGGGCATGGGTCAGTACATACTGTACTGAGCAGTGCTGCCTCTAGTTGCAAGGGAACCGCTGCTCTCCTTTCAATACTCACGTGCAGGTGTTGAACGTGAACCTAGAGCCGTGAACCTAGAGCCATGACATTTCTATTGCAGAAATTGAATTTAAGATGGTGAGTGATTAGTGAATGTTCTGTGTCAGCTATTGCAAACACACTGAGGTCCACTAATCGACTTCTCACATCTGCCATTTCTCGAATCGAGACCAGTTTTGGCCAATCACACACCACACTTGTCCCACAGCACACTTGTCCAATTATGATACACAAGCTCGACATGGGCATGGATAAAAAAGGAGCTGAGCTTATGGACAGCATGGGAGTCAGGAGAATGGAGAGTGAGTATGAGTTTTGGGTGTTGCAATAAAGCGAGGACAGCAGGCAGAGAGAGCGGTGAAAGAGTAAGAGAGGAGAACAGATGAAGTTGAGAGTAGTTTAGAGGAGGTGGAATCAAAGGAAAGAAGAAAGGAGACAAGAGGAACACGTTCAGAGAGTGGAAGCAGGACAGAAAGAAGTAGCAGCGGGTGAAAAGGGAGTGGAAACAGAGATGAGAAGAGCTGAGGTGGAGAAGAAGCATGCAGAGGGGAGGGAGGAAAAATAAGGATGAAGAGACAAGGGCAAATGTGGGAGAAAGAAACACACTGGTGAAAGGTAGAAGAGCAGATGCAGAGGAGAGAGGAGAGAGGGAGACAGGCATAAGTGAAGAAGAGACAGACAGAAGTAGAGAAGGAACAAAGAAGGGAAGGCAAAAAGAAGAAAAGGCATTGAGAGGACCAATGGGAGTGGTGAGAAAAGAAAGAGTGATTAAAGAGGAACAGAGAGAAATAGACTGCAGAGGTGGTTAAGTAAGAGCATGATAAAGAAATGAACGAATAAGACAATAGAAATAGTGATAAAGGCAGAGAACAAGGAGATAGAAAGGAGAAAATTGAGGTTAAGGAATGTGCTGCATGGCAGATTGATGAATAGGATAGAGAGTAGAAAGGGAAAGAACAAAGAAAGGTGGAAGGAGGATAGAAAAAAGATAAGAAAGAATGAGAAGAAGTGAGCTGATGATGAAAGAAAGAATAAGGAGAAGAGATGGGTGGAGAAGAAAATGAGTGAATTGGCTGTATGGTGGAAAGAGATCAAGTCATTTTCCTACTGACATTTTCCTACTGACATGGCGGACGGCATGTTCACAGGTATTCCCATCATTCCGCTGTAGTGTTTCCGTGCCGGGGAACAAAACGGTTTCTGCTTCTTGTGGGGTATAAACCATTCACTGGCTTTGGGACCGTGCATGTCAGTGCTTGGTATTCGGTTTTCCCTGCCTTGCTCAGCGCTTTGTAGTTTTCCTGTTCTTTGCCGTATGCTGCCTTGGGTCCACCTTTTTCCTTGTCCTTCCTTCCTCTTCCATTAGTTCCTTGTCCAGTACTCTTTGTTCCTGTTCTGCTTCCCTTGGTTGCTATCCCTGCTCCTTGTTGATTTCCTATTCTGTACTTACTGTCCTTGGAGTGCCTTTTTGCTGGATTGTATACCTTGTGCTCGAGCTGCAGCTTAACCTGTCTTTCTTCGGATCATCATTCAAAGTACTTAAGCTTGTGGAGCCATTGCAGATTTCAGGTCTTTTCCTTCCTGTTGAGGAAGGTTTTTTTCTCCTGGCTTTTAGCTTTCTACTCCGGACTCCACGCCTCCTGGGAATCCCATCTACGGGGCAGGGTGGTGTCCGGAGAGTCTCGCCCCTTTCTTCATGATACCCGAACCCAGCAGAAGCCTCACCAGGGATCGTCTACTGCCAAGACATCAAACAAGAAGAGTCAGGTGAGCGAATCCATTGATGATTCTGACACAAACTCATGCAGTGGTAGGAAGGTGCCGATAAGCAGCTGAAAGCCTAGGGATTAATTAGCTGAGAGAGGCCCTCAGCACACCAAAGGGAAAATAAATATATTACTCTCAGCATCCAACAGCAGCGAAAGAGTCTAACACGCATGGAGGAAAATGCAGAAATATGAAAATCAAAATCAAAAGAAAGTTGATAGGAAATTTAATTGCAAGTGAACTACAATATAAGCAAGGGACGTATTCTTATTTCAAATCTAGTGTAGCCTAGTAACATACTCCCTATTGCATTTAGAATCGAGACATTAAACTTGCCATATAATGGTGTGTTTGCTTGCATGTTTGTTTTTGGCTGCCTTGACAAAATTACTTATAACCTTGCCTACACTGCCAAAAATGTATTCATGTTTAACAAAGAAACGGTATTTCAAACGAATACTGATAAAGGAGTGCGAGTCTTAAGTGGATTTTGGGAACACCTCTGAGATAGTTATCTCTTAAAGCCTGGAAAATTGACTTGTGTACCTAGGTTCATCTGACTCCACGTAGAAGGCCATTGTAATAATTGGGGAGACCAAAGTCCTGCTTGTTGAGGTCACAGACACTTCTGTTCATTGCATTGAATTCAATGTATTGAGAATGTTATAAACACCTGTTGATAAGGGGGTGGGATCATACAGTGGTGGGTTGTTCGGTGATTGCAGGCTGATCATTTCTGTGCTCACCCTGCAGTTCTACTATTAAAGATTTACTGAACCAACCTCACCCAAGATTCGGGCCCCATATTTGTTTTCTGTGCCACACCCAACTCCCAATCAGACAACTGAAGGCACCAGCGGTGTTAGTGCCAGGTACTCCAGGGGTCCAAGTGGAACAACACAACATCCTAACAAAACCAGCCCAAGACAAGTAAGACTAAACAAGGTGCCCAGAATTATGTGAAGGCACACAAAACCCCAGCGATTGTGAGTAACTATTTGCAGCAAGGCCAAAGATTTTGTTGAGGGGAAGAGAGAAGCACTGAGGACCACCCTCCAAAAAGAAGCATTTCCATTATATTTGCACCCATTACAAAACTCCACCTGCTGGGCTACGTCAAACCTAATAAACTGTATATCTGCTGGTTCCCATAAAGAAAGGGAACCAATGGCAAACTTGGTGTTTTCTTTCATAGTGACCTCCACCTGCAAACATTCATCACAGGCCCTGCTACTCGTATTATCCTTCTTAGCATTTGAAAAATGTGTCCTTTTCATACTCACCACTCTATGAAAGCTCGACTCTAATGCTCAGCAAACTAATCTACTGCTCATGCCTGCTCCTTGGCATTTCTCTCTACTCCTTTCTCCCTCTTGATAAGCCTTCAAATCCCCTACCCACAGTCTGTACAACTTACCTAGATCCTCCCCCGTGCTCCCCCGCTTCAATCTATAAAACGGTGTTGATTGGCTCCCACAGACCAAGTGCTCCCTTTTCAAGTTCCTTCTCCTAGTCCACAATACAAAGCTATCAATGTTCTTGCTCCTCAGTAGCTGGATGACTGTATCTCTGTCTACTCACTATCTTGTTCCCTCTGTTCCTCCTCTGTACTCAACCTCACTATTCAATGCCCCCATTTCTCCACTCGCTTCTGCTCTTTCTCTCTACTCGCCCTCACTCCATTGGAACCCTGTCCATCCCAATCAAAGCCCGTTCCACTGTGGATCTCTTCAAAGCTTGGATTAAACATAATTTACTTGCCAAAGAGGGTGCCTCCCTACCCTTTCGCCATCCTCCCTAGCTGACACCACGACTCCCTCCAGTGGCAGGTAATAATTTAATGTTGGATATCTATACAGTACTCATCTTTAGTTTACATCACTTTTGTCCTCACTCCCCCAGCAGGTTGTTACCTTTGTAAGTCACCCTTTTCTTATACTGTTTATGTTTTATGTTGTCTCTGGTATATGTCCCACGTTCTTCCCACCCTCATAAACTTCCTCACCGCTTCTTCTCATCTTTGTTTTATTGTACAGGCACCCTTCTGAGCATACACTCATCATCTGTAAATGTGTTATTAGAACTCATTTCGGACCAAAATTGGCATTTCTGTTCTTCAAATATATACAAACACTAGACAAGTTAGACAATCAACCTTAGAACAAGCATCATATACTATTTTCTCTTGGCGTGACCTTACTCTCTAATTAAGCATGAACCATTATGCTGGATTGACAGTATGTGCTCATTTAAAAAAAGGTCCATCATTCTGAAGCAGCATGCATACATGCTTCAAACAAAAAAAAAATCTTTTCAACAGCAAATACTTCTTGAAAAAGGGAGTCACAGTTGTGGAGCACAAGAGTGCCATTGTAGCTCATCCCTACACTGACAAAGCTAATAAGTGTCAAAAGCCTCCTACAAGCCAGGCGCACCCCCCCAACATCTTTGAAATTGAGTGTCCCTTATGATGAATTTCTGCATATAAAAATATTCCATACAACTAAATCATATTTCGGGTCTCAATCAAAACCAATGGTGAAGCGTTTGGTGAAAAGACTAGCCCAGAAGTATCATTTGTATTTGTATTTATTCATTTGTATTGCACACCAGACCCGAGGGTAAGAGGGCGCAGGAGCACACACGATTATTCTCAGCTCAGTTACAGTACTGTACAGTAGTTACAGTGAATACATTGTTTGGAACAGTTGCAATAGAGGCAGAGATATACAATTAAAATTAAAAAAAAAGAAAAAAAAGTGTTTTAGAAAATTAAAAAATATACATATATACATGTTTATATGGTTTACAGTGGCAAGGTAACTTAGGCAGTCAATTAAAAGTCATTGTGTTTTATCCACTGGATATAGTTATGTCTGAAGTGGGTGAAGGACTGAGGAGTCCTTAAGGAGGGCGGTAAGGAGTTCCAATGTTGCGCTGCTTTCACCTGAAAGCTGTTGCCGCCCGTTTTGGTTCGTTTGAACCTGGGAACTATGAGCAGATTTGCATTGGAAGTCCTGGTCGGTCTGTTCGGGGTATATCTATTTATTCTGTCGACTAGGTAGCGGGGGGCAGCATTGTTGAGGCATTTATGAGTTAGGGAAGCTACTTTTAGCATGATTTTGTCTGAAATGGTGAGCCAGTTTTGTGCTCTCCTGATGTTGGAGATATGTTCTCTCTTAGGAATGCTAAGCGCTGCTCTGAGAGCATTGTTTTGCAACTTTTGGATTTTGTTGGTGACCTGTTTGTTAGCTCCCACGTAAAGGGTGTTGCAGTAGTCTAATTTTGATAATACAAGGGCTCTGGCAAGAGTAATGCAACTCTGTGAGGATAGGTAGGGTTTAGCTGCTCTAATAAGCTTACATGTGTATGCCGTGGAAGATGACATGCAGCTGACCTGTTTGTGGAAGTAGAGGGAGGAGTCAATGTATATTCCTAAAGTTTTCACTTCTTTGGCTACCTTAATCGGGTTTCCGTCGATGATGAAGGTGGTGTATTTGTGGTCCAATTTGGTGACATTGGGAGTGGAGCCCAGGATGATGAGTTCGGTCTTGTCATCATTCAGGCATAGACTATGAGAGGCCATCCATGCCTGGATGATGAGGTACACCCTGTTCACCAAGGCCAAATCCTGGTTGTAATCTCCCGTCAACGGGATGAGGATCTGGTTATCATCGGCATAGTTAGTCTAGGTGATACCCAGGCCATCGAGATCGTCAAACAGGGGCTTTGTGAACACGTTGTACAGTGTGGGGGAGACAGGATCCCTGGGGGACTCTGCAGGTAATCAACAGAGCATTTAAAATGGGAGTGATTGTGCTATCCTTTTGACCACCAGCAAACAGAGAATAGACACAAGGGAAACTGCAAGACCTCCTATATGTTTCTTATCCTAGTTCATCCAGCAAGCCAAAGACATCTGGAGCTTCTTGCAAAAGCACTGGCGGCCTACACTCAAACTAGACAAGGTCATTGCCAACTCTATGCACATCTCAGCTACGACATCTTTTGCTAAATCACAGAATCTATGGGATAGACTGTTTCCTAGTTTTCTATCACGTTCACCCTAGTGGGAATATTGATTCTCTAATGTCAGCAAAATCAAGGGATTTTATAGATGTGACAAATGCAAGCCAAGTTAATCTGGTGTAAGCATCAGATATTTATAATATGACCTATATTCGAAACCCTTGATTAGCTGCAACCCCACCTATCTGATCTAGGCTCCGGTTTGCCCTTGTGATTTGCTATATGTCGGACGCACATAGTTGCCCTAAAACTGGGAATCTTACAGTATCTGAGAGTCATGAATAATCTGGACCTTAGAAATCCACGACTAACAGTTTGCAGAGCAACATGATTGTGACTTGATGAAATGTATGTTATTTTGCCTTGATAATGTAGTCGTGTCTTCCAGAGGACAGAGTGAGACTCCCCACACAGCCTGAATCCTGCTACGTTATTAGCATGTAAAAGCCCTCATGGCCACAATTGGAACCAGTAAACATACATTTTTTTACAATAATCTTTTAAACATTAGTGCAACAAAGCTGTTTCAAAAACAATATAGGGCTTCTTATTTCCTTTGCAGGCTTCTGTGCACAACTACTTCCTTATTGTGCCTTCTCGGGGCGCTGTGGCATCCTAGAACACTAACAGTGCTACTTCTTCATGTATGTGATCATCACTGTCTCACTTCTATTTTCATACCGGGTGTCTACTTATATGAATGTTAATTTCTTTCATTAAAACATGCTTAATATTAATTCCAGGTAGATACATTGTTTCAAACAGTCACTATTTCACTGCTCTTCATGCTGAAGTTTGGGTCTAAATAAAATGGTCAATGAACCCATCAGTAAGACTCATACTGCACCTACCCAAACACTCATACATCGCCCCAGTTCTCACCCATCTCCACTGTCTCCTAATACGCCAGAGGATTGCTTTCAGACAACTCTGTAATATATACAAAAGGCATGTACCTCAAAACGCCATCCTATCTTCAAAACAAACTGAAACCCATCATCCACACAAAACACCAGACATGCCTATCAAAATCTACGCATTCCACTCTGCAACCTAATGTGTACACAAAAACAAGTATTCACCCAGTGAGCACCCTAAGCCTAGAACGCCTTACCACCCTACAACTGCACTGTAAACTCCATCAATCGCTATATAAAAAAAAGTGAAAAAATTGTTGCGAAGCATTGGTGTGTGTCAGAGGCGAAAGACGAAAGCGCATGGGCGGTGTAATGGAGGAGCATGGGAGGCAAATGGACCTGAGAGGCGAAGGTGAAGGCAGGTAACATAACAGAAGCTTCCAAATTGGTGCTATATAAAGAGGTGCATTTCTGTTACTCTCTTATGAAAAGTGCTATAAAGTGTTATTTCACGAGTGGTTTGTGTGAAAGAGCCATCCTTACCGATAAAAACTATTCTGTCAATGAATTGAATCATCAGATTCCCGGTATGCTTCCGGGCACAGTTACTGAGTACAATTCAATCAATTCTGTGGTGGATGCCGACGAACCCGTAAACGATCCAACCGAATTCCTCAACTCACTCACTCCCCCAGGAATGCCACCACATCACCTTCGACTGAAAGTTGGGTCACCCATCATTCTGCTTCACAATCCTGACCCACCTAGGCTGTGTAATAGCACAAGGCAGTGCGTAAACAAATGGCCGCCCAAAGTAATTGAAGCGAAAGTGTTGACCGTGAAGCGAAAAGAAGAAGATGTATTCATCCCCCGCATTCCACTCATTCCGACAGACATGCTGTTCATTCTCAAGCACCTATATTTCCCGGTCAAGCTGGCATTCGATCAGCAAGGCAGAGGGCCAGTAAATCAGGTGCACTAGTACCAACTGGGAATCTCCATGTTTCTACCAAGGGCAGTTATATGTTACATGTTCTAGAGTGGGTTCCCTGAATCAGTTGTGTATCTTTGCTCCAACTGGAAGAAAAACTTTACATCCATAGTTGTTAGCACCATCGGCATCATGTCACCCGTCATGCTGCTCAGGAATCTCCATGTTGTTCTCACATACGGTTATACGCTTCAGAACGAGTTTTTAAGAAGAAAAAAACATTGGGCTTCATTACAAGTTTGCCATTCTGGAAATAAGGGTGCCGGTAAGCTCACTGGCACCCTTGTTTCCAGATCGGCAAACTACGGGTTTGCTTACCACAGCCGCTGTGCCCGGCAAGTCTGACCCTGCTGGGCACAGCGGTTATGGTAGGCAAAGCCATCACAGAAGTACCAGCACTATTAACAGTGCTGGAGCTTCCGTGTCCTCACTCCAGACTCCATGGGAATGAGGATTAACAAAAATAGCAGCGCCTGACTTCCCAGCCGCCGGACTTGTAATAGCCCGGTGGCACCGGGAAGTCAGGTGCCAGTAATTGTTTTACGGGTCTGGTGGCATTCCGCCAGTAGCACCGGCAGGGTTACCGCTGGACCCGTAATGAGGCACATTGTGTTGTGTAGTCTTTATGAGGAAATATTTTTATTAAATAATAAAAAAATTTACTGCATTTTTCCTTTTCACCTTTCTTATGAAGCCTTTCCGAAAAGCATAAAGCTACCTTAAGGTATTTTGAACAAATAGTGCCTATGAGAAAATGAAATCTCGGGCAACGCTGGGTATATCAGCTAGTACGTTCTGAAAAAAAGTCACAAAACATCCCTCTATCCCAACACCTAATCCAGCTATACCACCTCCTCTCCCAGCATCTTCATATTCCTACTCTGTCCTGAAGATGTTGTAACTTTTTTTTCACCTACTTCCTTTTGAATCTTTGAACATTGTAAGGTGCTCTGAGATGGACAGGGCTGGACTAAATCTAAACTAAAATAATAAATAACCAGCAATGAACTAACATGATCTCAACATTGACAGTAATTAATAGCTGTTCAGCAGACAATTGTGTCCAAAAATGTTTGCTGATGAATGCTTCCGTGTTTTCATCCTCGTCCCTTAAAGAAAGGACTGATTGCACCTATATAAAGTGCCCAGCAATCAGCATTCAATGCTGCTGAGAATACATGACACTTTAGGTAAGAGAAGGAGAACGTTGTTGCATTCGTACCTTTTCACCTTGTACTGTATAGTACTTGTTATTTATATAGTGCCTTTTACCATTATTATAGTCTCAATGCGGTTGTGGTGGGAACGCCCTCAGGGACCGAAGTCCAGAATGTTTGAGGTCACGGAATTAAGATTACCGTGCGTGTGTGCATTTGGCCAAATAAGCCTTAGCGGGGCTGGCCAGGCTCTGGTATAGTTCACCAACACTGGGGAGCAACTCATCTGGCCAGATCTGAAATCTCACACAAACTTTGGTGAAGTTTCATAAACATTTTCTTTTAGGAAACGAAGGTTAAAATAGGTGTTTTTGTATTATTTTCTTCGTAACCCCAAAATGTTCTTTTGCGGGCACATAACTTAAAAAGATCTTCTTTATTTTTTTTAGATTATCGGCAGACACCTGGCCCTTACTTTGAACTAGTGAATGCCCGAAACGTTCAAACTCGAGATATTTCTAAAATCCAAAAATGAGAATGACTCACATACAAACTGTCGCCATTACCAAAAAGAACATATGTGGAATAAACGTATGTACCCCTTATTTATGCAGAGCATATGTGAGCACAATAAGTACAAACAGCACACATGGACAATACGAGTGGAATGATCATGCAGCACGCCCTTACAAACACCCCACTCATACACCACGCACCCCGCAAACACTCTTACACATACACCTAGACATGCATTCCAAACCTCAGAGACTCATGTAGCTCCCCAACATATACGAATCCCACATACATACAACATGCTTCAAACACATGTGAGAACAATTGCACACACAAAGCATACATGGCATTCATGCACAGAGGCAACATGCAATACACTGTCATGGCTGGGGTATCAACATATAACTCAATGACAAGGTTTCGAGGGGATTTTTAAGAAGCTGGAAATATGAAAAGATCAAGTAGAACTATAGCAAGGTTATGGAATACTCATAATAACAAACAATAGTCGTCAGTCCTTCCCTCGTTCCCTTATGTCACTGGGGGTATTGTGTGGTTCAAGGTACCGAGCACTTCTTTCTTGGCTCTTGTAGTTGATTGCTTGGGTTTGTAGACTTTTCAGGATGTTGCTCTTTCATTGAGGTGCAAATTACTCTACCAGCATTGGTACACTGGGCCCCATGGATGTGAGCCAGGCATGAGATTGCTTTAGATGTTTTCCAATATCTTGTTGGGCACTGGGGTTATCAGGGGCCACCCTGATGGTGCAAGTTACAGACTGACACAGTCTGTAGCAGCACTTGGGCCTAAATCATTCACTGCTAGCTTCTGGCTCATAACCTTGGACATCTACCTCTACTGATTATACAATTATAATGCCACACACTCTCCTGATCACTAGGCCTATAGCTCAAAACTCCCACACTGTCCCAATGCTCCTGGCTCTTTTAATACCCCAGCAGGTTGACCTGCTGGCATGATATGTACTTTACTGTTAGGAGCTGGAATCGAGTTGTAACCAAGCTCTATTTTTGCATACATTGCTTCAAGCCAAAGAAACTCCAGCTAATTCCCCTCTTTCTATGTTCTGAGGCATGGCTCTGCCGTCAAAGGTCTCAAGAAGCAGGGCTACTATTTCCGCATCACTTGTTTGTTGTTTGCAGTTTACACTGCTTCATAGCTGCTTGCATTGAAGCTTCCATGTTTTAAGCAGCTGTTTGCATGCTGTTGCGAGCATCCCCTCATAAGGTCCAGTGGAACAGTATTTGGGCTGACCTTCTCTACTCAAACAACTACTTGGATGTTGCCATGCCTGGTTCACATGGACCCGCTGCAGCGGTCCCACAAGGAACTACGACAAGCAGGGTCCTCTTTTTCCCTAAATACTTTCCATCTTTTCAAAGTCACTCTGGGGTAACGTGTGAGGCTGGTATTCTCTTCTTGGTTCACAAGTACTTCCTTCTTTGTCAAAGTCCTTGACTCTCTAAAGTATCGTGTGAGGAAGGAAATCTTATCTTTGCTCACATACAATTACCTCTTTTCGAAGTGTGGACAAATCTAGCATCAGTGTGTGTCGGACTCTACGCTGGTTAAACCTTTTGCGGCTCAGCTGTCGCTCTAGAGAGTTTTTCCCACCCACATTGAAGGAAGGATGCCAGTGGCAGAATCATGGTTCATACATCTTTAACTACAGCAATCTGAGACAGAGACCTGAGCCACCCCCCACTACTATCCAGCATTCAAAACCACTTAGCTGCGCGAACCGCACACACATTGTGGACAAGTGTGGTGCCTGTGTCAGTGATGGTGTTGGGAGAGGGAAGTCTCTCCAGAACAGTAAGTAATTTTTTTTCACATTTGGTTCAAATGAACTTTGTGATTAAGATTAATATCACAGATATCACAATAGTACAATATGCAAAAAATGTACATCTTGAGAAGCATCCCCATTACTGAGGAAGAAGTTGAGGAGGAGATAACAAGCATCAGCTATTCACTGGCACGAGGGGGTGAGGCCAGCGGCTCAGCAGGTTTTTTAAAAGAGCAATTGACCACTCTAAAACCTGTGCCATTACATAGCGACTTTGCTGATAACCGTACATTGGAGAAACTGCAATTAGCTGAAGCATGCCCTTGGATGAGGAAGGGTTCATAATTAAGTAATAATTGGAGTAAAGCTGAGGAGGTGGCATTGAACACATCAAACACTACAAACCCCACTGTAATGGCTACCCATACTATAATCCCAGCCCCAACAGGTGAATTCATTGAAATTGATATACCTAAGTGTGAGGGGTCAGAAATGAGAGACAAACTAAAGGTTGTTGTATTATCGATTAAAGACATTTTTATTAAATACAAATGGGTTGGGAAACCACTCTATAGACCTATTCTAAAGAGGAACTTCCCTAACTTGAACCTAAAACAAAGGATCTGTCTGTGTCAGGATGTCAGTCACTGAAAAGCCGTTGTTTTGTCCAAAACAACCTATCTTGACCCTCACACTTCTAAACAAACACCAAAAGGTGTAAGGAAATGTCTTTAGCTTGATGTTAGAAAGTGTTCAAAACCAGATGCATAAGAATAAGGCCAACGAAAATGTTCACAAAGGTGAAAGCCCTTGGATCCAGAGGGTGGTTCCATTCCCCTGGATTTTTTAGATGGAAAAAATTTCTCTTTAGCTAACAGTTCCCTTTTGTCTTCACTGGACTCACAAAGTTCTTCTTCAAGCAAAATGTTCTGTAACCGTCTTTCTGTGTAACAGTATTTCTGTAGAAGTTCTTGTAACTTTGCAGATTGGACTCACAAAGTTCTTGTTCATGCAAAAAGTTCTGTAACAGTCTTTCTGTAGAAATTCTTGTAATTTAACAGATTACCATGTATACTCCCCTGCCAGGAATCTTTATACAACTTTCAGCTGACTGGTGTACTCGCCTACCAGGACATTTCTTTAAGGCTTTCAGATCACCTGGTGTACTCTCCTGCCTGGAACCTTTGTACAAGTTCAACTGCCTGATACACTCACCTGCCAGGACTTCTTATGTGTTTCACAGCTCCTTGATACAACTTCAACAGTCTAGGGTATTTACCTGCCAGGGCTCTCATGCATTTCACAGTTCTTTGGTATACCACACAGCACACGCTGTCATGATCTCTGCTTCCAAAAGATCAGGACTTGCCCGACTCCCTTGGAAGCAGACCCATAACCCCGGTTCCGAGTGCCAGCCAGTCCCAATTGGGACCTTTTGGACCCTGTCCTGGCGCCAGTGGCACCAGGCTCATAAATATGCCCAGTCCCAGCGCTGGAAGCGCCGGGCTCATAATGCTTGGGTGGACTTACCTGCAGCAGACCATGCTGCTTACTTACCTGCCAGTTGAGCCCCTGATCCTCTTCTGTTTGGGACTACTAATCCTGTTGGGTGGGGCAGGAGCCACTCCCTAGGTTCAGAACACTGGAACTCTTCTGGAAAGCAGGAACTCTTTTGTTACCTAGGCGAGGCTGTGGAAGGAGACACCTAAGCACTACAGGAGGCTATTTAAACCACACCCGATGGATGAATCTTGCTTTGCGTTATTCTGCATTCTCTGCAGCAGAACGCTCCTCGTGTCTTCTGCTTCTGATCCTGGGCCTAAGGGAACAAAGGCTTACCATCCTGGAATCCAGTCTTCAGCAGCACCTGTAAAGACAAAGAAAGAACAGGTTAGCACTACGGTCTTCAGTGGCAGCGCATCTCTTACCTGGTCCATCGGCTGTCACCAACGCCTCGCCCTGCATTCCGGCATCTGAAAGACAAAGGCTTACCTACTCTTCGCATGCTCCGGAGGTCTTCGCACTGCATTCCGGCATCTGAAAGACAAAAGCTTACCAGCTCTTCACACGCTCCGGAGGCCTTTGGCGCTGCATCCCGCATCTGAAAGACAAAAGAAGGTGCGTTTAAAGACATTGGGCAACTTTATTACTCACGTGCCATTACTCCTTCCCACGCCGAATCCAGTGGGTATTCCAGCACCCTTCAGCTTCTCTAAAGCTCCGAACTTGTACCTGCAAGATAAAAGGGACAGTTAATGCGCATCGTGAAGCAGGCTACAAGCGCTTACTTACGTGCTTCCAGGCGCTTCTATTCCTCACGCGGGTTCGATCCTCAACTCTCATCAGCCCGCCATCCCCCATCGCCGGAACCCTGCAAAACAAGAGATATCATTACAAAAGACTTTTAAGACCTGAACTTACCGTTCGTGCAGTTAACGACGGACAGCAGTCCTCTGAGGTCAAGAGGCCTGCACCCTTATCCAGTGAAGAAACTGGTTACGGCACCCTGCCCCGAGGCAGATGGAGAGCTCGGCGTTCACTTACCTAAGGTGAGGGAGTTAACCTTTGGGGTTCTACAGGAGAAGAGAAAGGGAAGAGGAGAGAGGCACCCAATAACCCCAGTTCATTAATCCCATATTTTCTATCTGCAGACATCTTACTCTTCGAGTCAGACATACAGTGCACAGAGGTCCAGCCCAAAGAGCCAACCGTGTGTTACACATCACCTTTGAAGATACGGCATTCACCCAGTCAAGACCGGCGCCTCTGCGGGAATCAGGTGAGCGTTACACATATCACGTGATACTTGGTATAAGCTATTTATACAAATATTTGCTTAAACGTATTTGCTCAAGACTTCTCCCCCACATTGGCATCTTGTGCATCTGTGCTTGATGGGGGTTTTCCTTTACACTTTGCCTTTTCAGCATTCAGAAATTCTTCTTATTGAATATTGCCTTTGTACTTTGCCTTGACTTCATTCAAACAACCTTTAGCTTTGTACTTTGCCTTGACTTCATTCAAACAAACTTTGCCTTTGAACTTTGCCTTATCTGCATTCATAACAAACTTCAATCATTTGATGGTGCACTTGTCGGAACGCCCCGGGGTCTTCAGCTTTGACTCCTCCAGTGAAGTCATAACATCTCCCGGTAGTTCTCCTCCCATGTGATCCTCCCTCATATAACCGCCTGCAGGGTCTGGATCAGGTAGCGGCTGCTGTCCCTTGGCCACATGGGAAGAGACCCCCACCATGGAATCCGTGATGACTCCATTGGATTCATCACATAGGGCTCTAGCGATCATCAGTTCTAGGTTGGGGCCCGGGGAGCAAAAGGCTTCATTCATTCAGTCTATGCTGGATGGCCAGCCATCAGTGAACATAGTGGTGCCCCCAGAGGTGCCACTAATAACACAACGTGATGGAGAAGGCTCCAACCATGTGCTTTCCTATCTTTCTAATCTTGCTCAACCAGTGTTTATACAAGTCCCCAGAGCTTTGATGGCTAATCTGAGCAACTACCAAGTTGTAATACGGTATCCAGTTAAAATCTCGAATTAACAATTTCGAATGCCTTTTTGTCGGAAATTTCTTTTTGAAAATAAATGACGAATATATTTTTTTTATTTTATATTGGTTTTTTGGGTTTAGTTAGCAAAGAAAGGGTCAATAAAAAAACAGGGGTTGGGGGGAACCCCCCATTAAAAATAAATAAATAAATAAAATTCAACATTTTTTTGGCATTTTTCATTCGAGAAAAAGGCATTCGAAATTGTGACATTCGAAAATGTCACTATACACCTTGTAATACCTGGAAATGTAGCTGGAATAATTGCGGGAGGAAGTAATTTGGTGTTATTTGTTGCACCTACTAAGATTGCACCAACTCTAGATTGCAGCCCCATAAATCAGCATGTGGCAGGTGACAAAAAGCTTCGGAGTCAAAGTGTCTGTGATGGTGTGGACCTAATGAGTGAAGTGCGACCCCTGATCTCCCCCAAAAGGGACCAGATACAAGATAACTCAACTCATTACTGGGCGATCCAACTGGGGTGGGAGATCAAGAAAGGCCAGCACTACTTCAGCCTTTGTACAATTCTAAGAAGCAGAGGGCCTCAACAGCCAATTCATGTAAGGAATCTGCAAGAATTGTGCCTGCTAACTCTCCAATTTCCTCTACTAAAGGCAGCAAGAAAACAATAACGGACTACTACACGAAATGTGGTCCATCAACAAGTACAAGTACAAGTAAGGGCAGGTAATAGCTCAGAGCATTCATGTACAAATGCTATCAGTGAATAGCAGACTTGGCCTCTGCAGTGGGCCTAGTAACCAACGCTGAATCACAAACAAACACAGCAGAGATTTGAAATGCTCCCATTGACATTGATGAATTCCCTTCATTTTCAACAGAGCACCTAAATAGTATTTCGAGCTTACAAGAGGAGGACCCAGTGATTAATACTCATGTTCCACAGAAGCTACATCGTAAACTCAGAGAATTGGAGAACCAGGTCAGGCCGATGGAGAAATATCAGCACTAAATATGGTTTTCTGTTCACTGTCAGCTTTGTATGACAACATTGGCCTAGAACTGGCGACACATGCCTTACAACTGAGTGATGTGAAAATGAATATGGAAATGATTCGCAACTCTGTGTCAGATCTCTCGGTTGATGTGGGGGACCGAGCGAAGAACCTACTGAGGTGGCAAAATTAACAACTAAAAGTCCAATAGACTCCCAGCCTATGGCCCAACCTAAAAATAATACCTCAACTGAATGCCAAGTAGTGGCGAAGCAAGTAACTGGTGGTTTGGGTAGTAAGACAACCCATAGGGCCAGGAAAAAGGGGGGAAAAGCCAGCAGGTCCAACTCAAGGAAGTTCCTTCGTAATATCCACTTAACAGAAGAAGCCACTGACCAAGCAAATGAGGACAGGGTGACCAAAACGAGACCGGACCATGAAGAGGGGAGAGACTTGGCAGAGTCCAACCAAGGTGACTCACAAGTTGAGGGGAAGCAAATCAAGAAATCTCCATTGGTCGTTGGGCTCTATTGTTGCACCTGATCCCACAACTGTCCAAATTCAGGGACTACTAGCCAGGATTGCATCAGTAACCTACAAGAGGCTGGAATTCAGAGACATGGGCTCCAATGCAAGAAATAGATGGATGCCTAACTAAACTCAGAAGCACAATCATATCCTATGTTCATTTTAGGAAGCGATATGTCCAAGTATATGCAAGTGGTGACTGAAAGGAGTGTGGAGTAAATCCGAGGGGATGTGGGCTCCCGTTGTAATGAGGGACTGACCTCTATCAGGGAGCAGTGTCCCCAGCTGTTTTCAATATGGAGAGTTTTGGCACCAAATGATCAAACCTATAGAAGAACTGAATAAGTTGAGCTGTCGTGATGTGCCTGACAACAGCTTAGGAAAAGTAAAAGGTGATGACATCGAAGATTTGAACATGGAAAGGTCAAAGTTTGTCTATTGTGGGACGGATTCCTCATTGGACTCACATCCGACGGCCCTACCATGGGCACTTTCTGGCCACAAAAAGGACATGGGTAAAGATCAGGGTCTGTGGCTGCAAGCTTGTTCCATGAACACTGGGTAGGCATTATCTAGAGAGCATCGAATTTGCTGGGATCAACAAGAAGGCCTTGAGGGTGTTGACTTAGATGGTGAAAAACAGGCTGATAGCATAAATCCCACTCAGACAACTCCCTTTGGGGTCCTGTAAAGGTGGGTCCACCTTGTGCCCCCAAAACAGCACATATGGTTCTGCTTGATTATCAAAGGACCTGGGACCAAAGTTCCCTCACCTCTCGGCCCCTCCCAAATGCAATAGCAGGGGCTTCTGTTGCTGTAATCCATCCACCATTGAAGGCAACAGTGGGAATGGATATGCAGGGGCCAAAAACTATCCCAGAAGGGCTGGTAACAACAAGGGTGTTTCTAGAGTTACTTGAGAAGGATGGCACTACCGTAGCATTGAACAGATCTAATGTAATCCATTTGCAACGCAACATATTTGCAGAGTTTTTTCTCCCTCGAGGACAGAACAGATTATGTGCAACTGGACTTTAAATCACAGACCGTTGGTCAAATGATTATGGTTGAAGTCGATTTTCTGAGAATGTGGGGTTATGATCTCATGTCCGAAGCCTGTAGTGAGATGAGAGAATGGAGGAGGGTCTCCGCTTGCACTCTCTGTGGACCAAGAGCAAAAGGGTGGTAGAATTCGTGCAGCCGAAGCTCCTACCAGTGGGCTCGGCCCAGCGAGAGTGGAGCTGGCTGTCAGACTCCATTAGTAGACCATTTAGGAAACTTGATGATTTCTGAACTGGCCTTTAGTGACTCCCACTGTTTCTAGGGGCCTGATCATTCTGAGTTGGAACTCTTGAGGCTTCAACAGTTTCCTCGTGAGAGATCTAAACTTCTAAAGGCTTTTGATATAGTTTCACTGCAAGAGGTATTGCTAACTAACGCGATTATTCTAAGAGGCTTTTCTCTGGACCAGCAATTGGCAGTCAAGGGGGCGGGAGGACGGCCCTCGGGGCTTCATAGTGGTTGTTAGCAATACAATTATGAAAGTATGGGAACTATGTCAGATAGCATGAATGGTCTATTGACAGTCAAAATTAAGCTAAAAGATATACTTGAGAAGAGGCCTATGCCCCTAATGAATGTCTATGGAAACGCTTCTTATAGCAGCATACATGATTTTTGGGATACATTGTCAGATCTTGTAGCAGCTTTTTTTGAGGGACGCAAATGGGCTTCACATCATGATTAAGGGAGATTTCAATGCCAATTGTATCGCCCAGGTTCGCCCAGGTTTGCCCAGGTTCATCCAGGTCAACCAAGAAAGATTGAAAACTTTCTATTACTACTCAATCAGTGGATCACATATGAGTGTTTAAGCATCTCATTTTTTGCCTTCCATAAATTACATATTAATTGATTGTACTTCCTCTAATATGAAAGTAGCAAGTCGTGTTCCTAAAGTGAAACTTAAATATTTGCCTTATTTAGGCCATAAGATAGTGTGCAGGGGACGTGAGTTCCCGAATGAGAACTTTCTCTTTTTTCATATTCTTTTTGAAACCTGGAATTTAAAAATGATTGGCGCACACGGACAGGGGACATTCTGCCGAAATCTACATGGTCAATGGGCGAGAAATCATCCTCTCTGGAATATATTATAATCTCCTTGGGGCTGTTTGACCCTTCTGTTGAGTTGGAGATTAGAGAAGCCTCCCTAAGTGAATACAAAATGCTGACTGCTGGCATGCAGTGTGCTGTGGTCGACGAAGTGAATACTCTACTCAGTAACTTGACTGGATGGAAAAACAGACTGGCTCGGTATGTTGGAATCATTGCCAAATATAACAAAAACATGAGTTCCTTTTTCTCCTCGAGTTCTTTGGTGGAGAAGAGAGAGGTAGGCTCCCCAATGTTTCCATGCTTTTGTTGACAGATTTAAGATGGTCTCTGCTGGAAATCGGAGGGTGCCATGTCCATCGACTTATCATTTTGACTCGGTTATACAGGACATGAAAAGAAACTTACGAAAAGCCTTGAGGTACCTGATGGGGAGGGGCCTGGCCATTGCAGACTACAAAGAAGGTGCCAGACTGCTCAGGCAGAAACACAAAAATAGGGTTAAAAGCTACAAATCTACTCTACTCCAGAAGGAAGGGGAGAAAATGTTGGAGATTCTAACCAAGAATGACTCCTGCAACTGGGAGGTGATTAATAAGTTGAATACACATCAGGAGTGGATGGTAAGTAACTCCATACCAGAGCTATCTGGGTTAAAAATGTCTTGACCTATGTAGGGAGTCTGATAAACCTATCCCTTTTGCCAACTGGGTAACCCTCTTGTCTCTGACATTAAGTGTAGAACTAGATGAGGCCAGAATCAGGAAGGACTCCGATTCACGGGCCGCAGGATAACACCACAATCAAGGAGTTTAGCTCTGATTGAACTAATATACAAGGAGGGAAACACGTGTATGGGGTTGCTGATGGTACTCTTGTTCAGAGGGGAATTGGCTAGCATTTGGGTGCTGGACTGACCCTGGGCAGGACAAAGACAGATATGCAGGGATATTTCTCCTCTTTGAAAGGGACAGTGAGCTAAAGACTGGGTTGGACCCCTCTGAGGGGCCATCCACCCAAGAACAAGTCAATGGGCTGTGTTTGTGCTGTTAGAGAGACTCCCAGACCCCCTTCTGTTTTGCTTATTAAGTAAATTTGGGTCTCACCCTAAGTTACCAGAGGAATCCAGATGTGGACCCCTTGTTCACTGTGCTCAGAGAGGCGCAGCCCCATGCCCCTGATGATGCCCAACAAGGCTGAAACACGTGTATGGGGTTGCTGCTGGTACTCTTGTTCAGAGGAGAATTAACTAGCATTTCGGTGCTGGACTGCCTGTGGGCAGGACAAAGACTGATATACAGGGATATTTCTCCTCTGTGAAAGGGACAGTGAGGTAAAGACTTGGTTGAGACTCTCCCAGGGGCCATCCACCCAAGAACAGGTCAATGGGCTGTGCTTGTGCTGGTAGCAACTCGCAAATCCCCCTCTGTTTTGCATATTAAGTAACTTTGGGTCTCATCCTAAGTTACCAGGGGAATCCAGACGTGGACCCCTTGCTCACTGTTCTCAGAGAGGCACAGCTCCACCTCACTGATGATGCCCAACATGGCTGAAACACGTGCATGGGGTTGTTGTTGGTACTCTTGTTCAGAGGAGAATTGCCTAGCATTCTGGTGCTGGACTGCCCCTGGGCAGGACAAAGACTGATATGCAGGGATACTTCTTCTCTGTGAAAGGCACAGTGAGCTAAAGGCTTGGTTGAGACACTCCCAGGGGCCATCCTCCCAAGAACAGGTCAATGGGCTGTGTTCGTGCTGGTAGAGAGACTCCCAGACCCCCCTCTGTTTTGCATATTAAATAACTTTGGTTCTCACCCTAAGTTACCAGGGGAATCCAGACGTGGACCCTTTGCTCACTGTTCTCAGAGAGGTACAGCTCCACCTCACTGATGATGCCCAACAAGGCTGAAACACGTGTATGGGGTTGTTGTTGGTACTCTTTGTAAAGACTGGAGGGGGTGTCTGTACTTCCGCTCTCTATATTGGAGAGAAGAGGCACAGAGGACCCCAGCCAAGATTCTCTATTATTGTTAACGTAGTCGAGCAATCAAGGCCTAGCTTCTCAGGAGGTGATGCAGGCTGGTTCTTAAGTACAGTGTAGTCCCCGAACCCCCACAAAGGAATGTCCACACACTGTATTACTGAAAACACAGTCTTTATGTAATTAATATTCAAAGGTATGTACACGATCACAATAACGCACTTTGTACTCGGGAATCAACAATGATAAATATATACAATTCTAAAGTGGTACCACTAATGTTATCAAATCTCATTAAAGTGCATCAACTGTACGGTTAAAATGTCACACAGATCAATAACAAGGAAACCAGCAATAGAGATAGGAAGGAACGTAAGATGGTTGAAACAATAGACAGAATACTGGCCCCTACCGATAGACACAGTTCGGTGTGGAGATCCCCCCACCTGGGCAACCTGTAAAATAAAGATATATAGCACAAGCCCAGTCCATATATTGTTTACTAGTCTTATTTTCTCCTATTAATGTTTTACCCCCCCCAATGTACCTGGTGGAGTAGAGTTCTTCGAAGACGCGTTAAAGGATCCTTCTTGAGTGACTCCCTTTATAGCAGGAGCCACGGATCATCGAGAGGCTTTGAAGATGGTGAACTTGTCGTCGACGGTGGCGATGAGAAGCTCAAGGTTGCCAAGACCCCAATGTCGATCCAGGCGGTGCTCGTCAGCGACATCTTGCGAGGATGAGGTGTGCGGGGCACCTCGGCGATGGATTGTTCAGGACTGCAAAGAGTTTCAGAAGAACTGTGTCCCAGCAAGGGCGTCGAGTCGAAGTATTTGTGGCCTTCAGGTGGTGGGAAACCCACCGGCGGATTCCCCTCTGCGCGTTGGTCGTCCTCGACTTTCTCCGGCGGGACAAAGCGGTCGACGTTGCAGACAAGGGAGTCCTTGGATTCAAATGTTCTTAGGCAAAGGAGCGGGCGGCTCCGGTCGTCGGCGGCACAGCGTCAAGTGGTCCCCACGGCTGGGCAACACAACTTCGACGGGCCTCTAGCGGTTACACAAACCTGCAAACCCTGGTCGACGGCAATAGACTTCGACAGCGGCGAAGTCCGGGTGCTTTGCTTCGTTCTCCTCAGCGGTCTCGGGTCGGCAACCTTTCGAGGGTCTGACTTCCAGGGAGCTTCGGCGAAGGTTAGTGGTGCTCGATGGTCCCTCGGAGCCCGAGAAGAGGGCGCCTTACCAGGTCCTCTCTCGGATCAGTTCTTGACGAGTTCAGCAGCTTTCAGATCAGGTCGAAGCAAATGCAACAGCAAGACTTCTTCTTCCAGCTGGGCGTCGAGGATCAGTAGTTCCAGTTACTCTTAAAGTGTAGACACAGCTTCTGAACAATTTCCAGTGGTGAGAGGTCCCCAGATATACTATCTTGTCTCTCAACCACACTGCTGAGTCACTCTCAGCAGCCAATCATACAGAAGGGCATTCATGCAGTCAGTCAGCCAATCAGGCACACAGTGCATTCAGGCCATCCTCCTCCCTCTCAGACACTCCCAACAAGGAATGTGGATTGGGACAAGTACCCAGCCATTCAACACTACACACTGCATTCAGGCCAGTTTCGGGCAGGCCTGTCTCAGTCTTTGTCTCTCATACCAGAAACCAGACAGCCACAACAAGGAGTGCATATGGGTCACACACTCCATTCACCCAGGTCCCACCCACAGGTCGTACCCACAACATACAGTCACTGGGAAGGCTCCAGTCAGTCTGGACTGGACTTCACAACAGCACCATATATGGAACTTCCACCCAACAGCCAGTCAGGGGGAAGGAACAGAGTCAGGGCTTCCCAGGACTTTGGGAAAACAAGGTAACAGGCAATAGAAAGCAAGAGGCCACAGGGGCCATCTTGTTTTCCATCAGGAATCAACTGATTCCAATGGCAGGGCCTGGGTATCCCAAAATGGAGGATACTCAGCGCACCTTTCAAATTCAGCATGGAGTTGCCACCAGCTCATACCCTGCTCTGCGGGCCACCCACAGGTGCCCAAAAACATACACTAGGGGCACAGGGTTGTCCCCCCACCCATGGGTGGCGTAAGGGTATCACACGGGTCTGTTCACCAAATCAAAAGAGAGAGAGGTGCACCGCCAGGAGTCCCACATGAACTCCTAAGCGGAAAACACGACAGGACACACAATAAAAAGGCAGTAAAGGACAAGGATACGGAGCCTCTGTCCCTCCGATGCATTTCCTGCATCACACTCTTGTTCAAAGGAGAATTGCCTAGCATTCTGGTGCTGGACTGCCCCTGGGCAGGACAAAGACTGATATGCAGGGATATTTTTCCGCTCTAAAAGGGAGAGTGATCTAAAGACTTGGTTGAGACTCTCCCAGGGGCCATCCTCCCAAGAACAGGTCAATGGGCTGTGTTCGTGCTGGTAGAGAGACTCCCAGACCCCCCTCTGTTTTGCATATTAAGTAACTTTGGTTCTCACCCTATGTTACCAGGGGCATCCAGACGTGGACCCCTTGCTCACTGTTCTCAGAGAGGTACAGCTCCACCTCACTGATGATACCCAACAAGGCTGAAACACGTGTATGGGGTTGCTGTTGGTACTCTTGTTCAGAGGAGAATTGCCTAGCATTTCGATGCTGGACTGCCCCTGGGCAGGACAAAGACTCATATGCAGGGATATTTCTCCTCTGTGAAAGGGACAGTGAGCTAAAGACTTGGTTGAGACTCTCCAAGGGGCCATCCACCCAGGAACAGGTCAATGGGCTGTGTTTGTGCTGGTAGGGAGACCCTCATACCCCCCTCTGTTTTGCATATTAAGTAACTTTGGGTCTCACCCTAAGTTACCAGGGGAATCCGACATGGATCCCTTGCTCACTGTTCTCAGAGAGGCACAGCTCCACCTCACTGATGATGCCCAACAAGGCTGAAACATGTGTATGGGGTTGTTGTTGGTACTCTTGTTCAGGGGAGAATCGCCTAGCATTCTGGTGCTGGACTGCCCCTGGGCAGGACCAAGACTGATATGCAGGGATATTTCTCCTCTGTGAAAGGGACAGTGAGCTAAAGACTTGGTTGAGACTCTCCCAGGGGCCATCCTCCCAGGAACAGGTCAATGGGCTGTGTTCATGCTGGTAGAGAGACTCCCAGATCCCCCTCTGTTTTGCATATTAAGTAACTTTGGTTCTCACCCTAAGTTACCAGGGGCATCCAGACGTGGACCCCTTGCTCACTGTTCTCAGATAGGTACAGCTCCACCTCACTGATGATGCCCAACAAGGCTGAAACACGTGTGTGGGGTTTCTGTTGGTACTCTTGTTCAGAGGAGAACTGCCTAGCATTTTGGACTGCCCCTGGGCAGGGTTAACTATGCACGCCGCTAAACTACTTGGATTGGGCAGGGGTGCTATTCTCCGCCTTGCTCTCAACTGGTTGGATTTTCAAGGGAATTATGTCAGGTTTATGAGGTGAGTTTTACAATGTCCAAGAACTCCCACATTTACTTTACTTAAAATTCGATTTTGACAAAAACATACATTTACACGATTGCAATCTCTTGGCAAATTATAACCACAGGTTATACGTTATGTGCAGCACAGATCAGTCCAATCCTCAGGTCTGTGCGACCTTGTTTCGCCCTTCGAATATATTTTGGTAATTTTACACATGAAAGATTTGGCCTAAAATTCCACAATTTTATACACAGATACAAATTATCAACAGGGATGTATGTACAAAATTTTATGTTTGCAACATTAATACTTTTCTTGGAATCTGTCATGTTTTGTAACTTCTGTTCCCCATGCAGCAATGAGTTCTACCAAGTTTTAAAAGAAAGCCCATAAAATTAGATTTGAAACTGCAAACTTCCTACAGTTTTACAAATTCTTGCTGCAGAGTTAAAATCTCTTTAACATTTCTTTATAAAATAGTCTTTGTAAACAAAAGGCAGTCCATTGTTAGTAGATCCCTTTTTTTCTTCCTCCAACTGCAAGCAACAGTGATTTCCTTCAAAGCAAGAGGGGTTTCCATCTTAATTGAAGGTTTTATTTCCCCTTACACTTGACAGGTTAGTGTACCAGAACTTCTATTGTCCTAGCCTGGAGCACAGACGAATGTCTGACGAGCGTGTTAACTTTCTTTTATTGTCCTAGCCCATTCAAAGTTTTTCAAGCTGGCAATTTATTTTGACCTACGTGTCCTGGTTTATGGTGTGTCTCCCTTCCTTGGGGAAGTTTCATGGCTGGCAACTGGAATGACTTTTTTCTGACAGCTTGCAAATCCAGCCCATGTGTTTTAAACTCGTTCATTTCTTATTTTGCATTATCACCACTAACATAAACCCTTTACATTGCTACGTAAGCAGGCTTTAATTAACAATTTATTTTTAAACAGGCCATTTTTTTCTTCAATCAGGAAAGCCCATTTTCCACATGTGTAAAAAGCTGCTAGCATTTCTTTCTTTAAATTCGGTTTGCAGCTCCCTCAGCTGCCCACACTGTCTTTGCAGCTGTAGACATTTCCTTGAATGCAGGAGTTTTATCTAAAGTATAGATACATTTACACTTGACCTGGCTCAGAGAGTTAAAGGGCCTCATTACAACCTTGGCGCTAAGGGATTACCGGTACCGGTAAGGGTACCCGTACCGGTAATCCCTTAGCGCCTGATTTCGAGGTCCCTTTGCGGGTTGGAGAATTTAACGCCTGCTTTTTGCAGGTGTTAAAAACCAACCCCCAAAGGGACCTTGATGCTAAGTATGGTGCTGCAATTTGCGGCACCGTACTTAGCGTCTTCCCCATTTCCATTGAGCCCTATGGGGCAAAAATGGGACTGGGGAAGGGCCATGGCGGCACAGGGAATTACCGCC
Source organism: Ambystoma mexicanum (assembly GCF_040938575.1). NCBI lineage: Eukaryota > Metazoa > Chordata > Amphibia > Caudata > Ambystomatidae > Ambystoma > Ambystoma mexicanum. The sequence goes on along the minus strand of NC_090924.1, from coordinate 826,938,153 downwards.
CCGCCAACCTCGGAATGGGGCGGTAATTCCCCATTCCACCATTGCGGAGTCGGTAAGTTACCAGCATGGACCATGGTGCTATTAGCACCATGGTCCAACGCCAGGGTCGTAATGAGGGCCAAAGTCTCTTTGAACTGCTGAGCCTGGATACATTTGGAAAGAAATAAACGCGTGTTCCTGTGCGAGTGAAAGTAAAGTTGCTTATTGATTTCTCTCAGAGCTGGTTTGACTGGGCCTGTCACTCAGAAATGATGCCTGGTTTTGGTGAAGCACATTGAAATATCCTGGGCATGAGAGGGCATTTTTACTCACAGTGGTTTCAGAATGAACAGATGAACAGATAGAATTAGCGTCAAAGCAGCATTTTGAAAGGGTGAAAAGGTTTCATTTTGAAGGGAATTTTTGCCTTTTGCAGCAATGGCAGGCTTTCCTTTTCACTTGATTCCATTTATAGGTTTCAGAACACACTCGCATACTTTTTCAGTGTGTCCATTGGTTCCATTTTGCCTAAAGTGTGCTAGGCAGGATGGTCCAGCCATTTTTCTGTTGCTGCCAAAACATAAGTTTTGAGGTCCTGGTGCGCACAGAAGCCAGCGCAGCCAGGTTGCTGTTTGTTGCGCAAATGCAGCTTAGTGATGGGGGCAATGCCATTGAGTGGGTCAATATATCCCACACAAGCAGGCAGGGCTTTGTGGCCATGTGGCTCTGTGTCGGTTGGGAAATTAATGGAAGAAGTGGAAAGGAAAGAGAAGGAAAAGAAGGAGGAACACTAGTGGGTGCAAAGAGACAAGGAAAGAGAAGAAGAGAAAGAGCGGAGCAACGAGAGATGAGGAGAAAGTGGGAGCTTGAGGATATAAAGAGGAAAAGGGAGGAAGACGAGAAGGAAAAGCAAGTTTTGTTAAGGGAAAGGAGGAAGTGGGATCTAGAGCGGCTCACAAAAGAGCGCAAATTCAAGGAGGAGCACGCATTGAGAGACCTAAGACTGAAATGGGGATTATCCTCGTCTCACGATAATGTGGAAAGTGATATGCAAGCAGAGCAAGATCGCAGTAAGACATATGAAAGGGCAGCCACACTGCCAGACAGGACTGATGCAGGGTCCTCCATGAGTGGAGACAGTGGAAACCTGATGGACTTAAAAGGGGAACCACAGGGAGGAAAGGTACTGAGAAGACTAAGCTACAATGACAATTTTTAACAGTGACCTGGGAGACACCGAGTCAGATGACGACTTAGCAGACAGTGAGGACGAGGGGGTGGGACAACCTGCTCATCGTTTGACAGGGAATAAGACTGATCAAAGCACGACATGGGTAGCAAACAGAGATGTAGGGGAATTGCAGGGTGACAAGGACAAGAGACCAGAACTGTCCAGGGATACATTGCGCAGCCTGGCTAGTGTAACTCCATATGCACAGAGACTCAGGGACATAGTAAGTGTGTTTACCACCACCAAAGACACTGGGAGATCAGAGGGGGAAATAAAGCTGACAAGAGGACCGGACGGTAGATGGGCGATCTCAGTACATACCATGGAAACATATAGACAAGGAGAACTTGAGGTGTAGGCTACACTAACTGCGGGTGTGGGGAAATTGATATATGAAATGGAAAGAATGACGACAGGACAGAAATTAACAGTAAGGGACACAAAAGGTCTACTAGTGGCGACCCTCGGAGAGGCCTCTGTTGTTGTATGGCGCAGGGTAGCTTACCCAGGAGTAACAACCCAGAACATGGCACATGATGGTTCACCATTCGCTAACTGTTAAGCAGCCGTATGGCAAGCTTTGCGGACACAGTACCCAGACACGTCAGATATTCGTGCGATTATGGCATGCAGAATGGGGGAAGATGAAGACCGGTTACAATATATCAGAGCTCTGGCATCTTGAAACATGGGAACCGTGGTATAGAACAATGGCATTATTCTATCATATACTATGCAAGGGTTTGCCAGAACAGGTGCAAAGGCAACTGAAGAAGCTGGTGGTGATGGAAAGAAAACCTTGGTCAGAAATGCAACCTAGAGTAGTACATTACTGTAGGTTAATGCAAGAGAACGTGAGGAAAAAGTGCAAAGAAAGAAAGCAGGATGAGGCGAAGATAGTACAGAAGAAGCTATATAAATACGGCATGGAAGGGGAAGTATTAACAAGCACGGGAGGAGAAGGGGTACCACAGATGCAGTATGCACCACCACCTGCAGGAGATGGGTTAATGGGATGGGGGATGCTCATAAGGGGTTTTAAGAAAGAGGGGGACCACTAAGGGGATGCAGATATGGGCAACAAATGTACCAGAACCAAGGGGAATTTCCGGGAGCGTATCAAGAGTATGGACAACAAATGTAGCAGGTTCCAGAAGGTTTCCCTGGAGGGTATCAGAGGCAAGTGAGAGTAGCGCCCCAGTTCTGGGTGTGTGAACAGATAGGACATATCTTATGAGTATGTAGGAGCAGATGTGGGATGCAACAGAATGGGGAATGCAATTCCAGCAAGCATATCCAGGTGAAAGAAATGTGCCTCATTACGAGTTTGGAGGTAGCCATGGAGCTGTTAGCTGCAAAACAACACAGAGAAAGTGGTAATGCAATTTTTCATTATTGCACACTGCACTGACAAAATTACACTATCCGACCCATACACAAAAGGAGGTGCTTGCAGCTCATATTGGAGAAACATGGTTCTGTCCTAACTTGGCAGAATACGTGACTGAATTCATGACTACTTGTCTAGTATGTAAACAAGTTACTGCAGGTCATGCCGTCAAGGTAGTGAGAGGAGCCACACCTTACCCAGTGGGTCCTTTCCAACACCCGCACGTCTACTATGTCGACATGATCCAAGTTTGCCAGGGTTACTGCCACATGATAGTGGTTGTATGTCCATTTTCCCTTTGAATTGAGGCCAGTCCTTGTTGCCATCGTGATGCCAGTAGAGCTGCGAAAATCCTAGTCCAGGAGGAATTCCCACAATGAGGCCTGTGTGAGGTCCTGCAGTTTGACAATGGCCCTCACTTCGCCAATGAGATGTTCCAACACATCACAGCCTTTTTAGGAATCCAACCCAAATTCTCTGTGCCTATCACCTGCAAGCAAACGGCTTTGTGAGTGCGTCAATGGGTTGTTCAAGGAAAATATAGCTAAAACTAAAAAGACGCTGAACATTAATTGGCTCCATTGCCTTCCCTTAGCCTTGTTCGTACTCCGCAATAAGCCTGAGTCTGACCACCATTTAACCCACATGAGGTGGTAACAGGACGGTGCATGTGGCTTCCCCTGGCTCCTCCCACTAATGCAATCAAAGATACAGAGAACGTGTCTGATGTATTGGGTCAGGAAATGTATGAGTATACTGCAGCCTTGATTGCTAGTTCCTCATTTATTTCTCATCAGCTGCTCAGAAAACAGGAGAGGCCTGAAGCAGGAGAAGAGAGCGACAACACCGAAGCCAACAAGGACTTACTTAAGCAGCCACTATTGTATCCGGGGGACCAAGTCCTCTTACACAGTTTCTCCAGAAAGTGGGATGCACTGCGGTTCATAGGACCGTGCATTTTTGAACTAATAACTGAGCAGGCAGTCAAGCTTGTCAGGAAGAACACTTGGAATTACCTCAGGGACATCAAGTTCTGCAAAGCGGTGGCCTCTCCTAGCACTAATATTGACAGGGCCAACAATCCACAAACAGAAGAGCAAAATGACAATCAGTACAACCCAGCTGAGGACATCCAATTGTTACTCGCTCACATGCAGGAGGGATAGGACAAGGACTGCCTACACATCCAGAGTGAAGGCACACTGTCTGATTAATATTTTTCTTTCCGCACACATTCATGATGAAAGTGCGACTGTTTTTCATTGCATATGTTCCATGATTCCCATGATTCCCATCCTGAAACTTCCCAAGGCCAATTTGTCCAATTTGTTAGGAGGTCCAACAGTAGCAGAAGACGCCACCCTAACGTGTATGTCCGAGTGTTCATAGCCTATCTGACCCAAGTATATCCACACCTGGAAAGGGGAAATCTATCTGTGCTATCAGTATTATGTGACCCCTGAATAAAAGCTGCGTGGGAACAGCTATTCATTCTTGCTATGGCAAACTACTGTGCTACTTTGTTCGCGGGCATTGAACGAATACAATATTAATACAATAATGCTTGTTTCATGCATTCCAGGTGGGCAACTGATATCTTCAACTATGCAAGGATCCAGAAGGGGTGTAAGTGATGGGAAACATTATTAAAATAATGATTATTGTGTCTTGTGTCCCATTCCCATGTGGTATTTTCGCCCTCATCTTTTGCTAGTATCTTATGTCGCTAGAAATGCTGCTGTATCCTCTACTAACACAACCCCAACTCTAGCAGGTGGAACGACCATGTCAGGTGGACCAGTAAGCACTGTGAGTACACTAAGGAGAGGTAGACATAGTGCAGATGCTACCTCACTGATACTGCTCGAGCATGTAATAACACGTGGTACAAGCACATTACCAACTTAGGTAAAGAAACCACTGGGGAGAACTGCTACGTCTGCTCACTAATCCCCTATGCCATGGGTGCCTCCAGAACGTTTATAGCAACTGAAATACCAGCAGCAAGAGCACAATGCCTTATCTACCTATCCATGGTTGCAACTCGAGGAAGATTCCAAGGGAAAACAGCAACAATGAGATGGATGTCCAAGGCAACATTTCCCTATGAAGGCTGTTATATATAGACCCTTGACATGATGAACAATTACTGGCAACTAGACCAGGCCATACATTACTTAACTGATGACCCACAGAAAGGAGAAATAAAAGCGATAAAACTCAAGGAATTGCCATGCCCTAAGAGAGGACCCAAGGAAAAAGGAGGAGTACCAGGATGCTGGGAAAGACCACAAATGCTTGTGTATGGCCAAGTGTACACAGCTGAAAGATTAGAGGAGGGAGTAGTAGGTAGCAAGACTCATACCCTAGTACAGGCACAAGTGAACACAGTACAAGGAGAAAATAACAGGTGCCTGAAGGAATGGGATGCAAGCACCAAGTTACTGACCTTGGTGGAGAATGAATCTGGACCAACTGCCCATTATGTTTCCAGAATGATGGAGCAATAAAGGTTTCAGAAAACACAGAGGGCAGGTACACAGAAAAACATCCAACAATGAAGACTGGAATGGCTGTACCCATGGATTACTATTGGGCGTGTGGATCGAAAGCAAATGAGAAACTGCCACCTAACTGGGGAGGAGTTTGTACACATCAATATGCCAGCAGTAGTAGTGCTGCAAAAGGACATCAAGATAAGCGATTTCCCCAAAATGGACAATGCGAAAAGAAAGAAAAGATCAGTGGAAGGGAGTAGAGTGAAAAGAGACAACTATTTCTCATCAGCATTATGATTGCCACCTCTCTCAATCTATTCACCATTCGCTTTTCAGCTTCTGACCCTCGGGATCGTCTCCTCCTAAGCAAGCCACCTCAGCCTTTGGTCCACTCAGCTGTCTGTAGAAACCGGGAGGGGAATTCCGTGAAAGGGGACACATCCCACCTGCTTTGTTTGTCTTGCAAGATTGTGTTGTAGCCGCTATCCACAGGAAGCCTTGAGGTCCTCCAGCTAAATGGCAGAGGACATCCGATATTTCCGAGACCCTTAAAAACCTACTGGGTTGACAGATTATGAACCATCCTCTCTCTGCTACCACGTGAACCCATAGACATATGGCTCTTTAAGATGAGGCAGCAATACTTAGATATTGATGGGGATGCAGAAGGTACTCAAACATCAATAAACAGACCAACTCAGGAAGTTGGCAAAACTTGGTCTGTTTTATTTTCATTTGTCTAAAACAGGGAGTTACAATGGACGTCAATTGACATAAATGGACAGTCACTCGATTTCACACAAATCATAAGAAACACAACTTTTATAGTAAAAACTCATTAGTGACGTCACACTCTGTGGCAAACTACAAAAGATTACTTGGGGATGTGATAGGATTACAGGGAACATCTAAGTAAATGTTCCATACTGACACAGGGAGTAATTGGGCCTCTACTGTCAGGTGGGCAACTAAACCCATCACAAGTGCACGTCATCTTTCGTGTCACACTAATACTCAACACTCTATTGGTTATACAGACTATGGGGCTCTTAAATACATGGCCCTCTATCATTGGTTTGGCACCCTTGTACCCTTCTGGAATATTCCACAAGCTAGCAGCATGCAGGCTACCATACCAGGTGCAGGGAGGGTCGGTGTGATCATACCTCGCCACCAATTAGCCCAACATCTATCATCACTCCTGCAGTCTGCCAGTCAATTCAGGCTTTGAACTTGGCCTTGTACAAGCTCTCTGTGCCTGAGAATAAAAGGGAGTTTCCTGCTGGTTTCAGTGTTGCTTGACCCAATGTCTATTTTGATCTGACATGTGACTTGGAGACCGCATTTTCAAGCCTTTTGTAGCATTTAATTCTATTAAATGATGAACGTTTGACACCTTCAGTGTTTTTCCATTCTACCTCAAACAGAAGTTTGTTTCTTTCTCACTTTCATGTAACTAATGAATGGACAGCCAGGCTCACGGTGGCCTCGACTTCTTGGTTCTGGGCCAGCCAAGCCTTTCTTGTATTTCTCCATCGCCTTTAGTTATTTTCGAACTGCGCCACACTGAAAAACCCTTTTCCAATCACGGGGCTTCAAGCCTTGTTTAAAATGCACTGTGGAATATCCAGGTTCTAAACATTCCTATGTATTATACATTGGCACATCGCCGCAACTATTTGCTACGTAGCCAGCCTTAAAATGACTTTGCCTACTTGCGTTACTGGATCTGTACAAGTGTAAACTGATTTATATTTTCTTCTGCGTTACTGTAGCATGAGCATCTTCATCTCGAGCATGAAATGTTGCTCACCTTTACCACCTTCTCTTCGGATCTTTTGCCTCGTGCATATTTTCTAGGTGTGTCAGCTCTGCTCGGTATGACATCACCAGTCTTCTCTTTCACTCATTTTTACACTGCCTGTCGAACTTTGTTCAACAGGCCATTACTGCTTTGTGAATGCATATAGGGTTTTCTCAATGGATACCTTGTTTCCAGGATGATTTTCTGCGGTACAGGCACCCTCATTGGTACTGCACGTGTCTCAATTTCTGGCTCTCAACATATAGGTAACATGGGGGCAGAGCTTTTGGTGGGGCTACTTAACTCCACCTCTACACTATGCACTGAGTGCTGAGATCAGAGCTGTCTCCAAGGCCTGGGGAGATCAGCTCCAGCCAATCAGGCAACACAGATCCAGGGGTTGGTGGCAGAAGGCAAGGGCCAATGGTAATCATGTGACCCTGCAACAATGTAATAGATAGTTTCTTGGGGAAGGGGAAGGCAAGCCAATTGACAAGTGACGACCAATAGAGTAGTATCTATAGGAGCCATGCATAGACACTACCACCCCAACTACCCAATCCTGTCTTCTCATAGGTTTTTGGGGAAGGACCCAATGCTGTGACGCAGGAATCAAACAAAATGGGCCGACACATGCGTAGGAGATTTGGGTCCGGGAGATTTCAAATGTCCTGTATGATCCCTGTCTGTTTGTGTAATAAACAATAGTTCTAACTTGCTCTTGGCTGAGTCATCCGTGTATGCACTGGGGGAGGGTTTGTTGGGCCCTGGGAGCTGGAACGGTGAGCTCGTAGTGTGACCCCCGGTCCCTCTGGTACACCTAGGGCTACAGTCTGCCAGCAATTTCTCACCACAAAGGACGGGGTGCCTGGAGACTTTCAGCCAAGATGGGTGCTATAATTGGCAGGAGAGCCCACAAGCATGTCCTGCTGTATGTACACCGAAACGGCGCAGATGTGGGTAGTTTCACAGATAGAGATGCATGTTAGCCAAGTACTGGGGTAGAGCAGTGTCTCGGGCAATAAAGGAGAGAGGCCCACAGTTGAAATTGGCAATTCATTCTTGCAACCGCCACTCCCCCAGACTATATATACCAGAATGCAACACAGTAAACTGAAAATTGCCCTCATGTTGGGAAACAAATTCTTAGGTGTGCAACGACTTTATATGCGCTAGTGAAGATTGGTAGGATTAACTTGATAGTAAGTTGAGGTCTTCTGTGTCGAGTAGGGGGCCTGCGATATAGTAATGAATGTGGCATCCCTCGAATAAGTTTGTGCTAATGTTTAGCACAGTGCGTTTGAAGCTGAATGCCAGGAAAAATGTTACATGTTGCAGTTACCCGCCCAAAGTACCATATGAGGATATGTTCATTGAATTAAGTTTCCAAGGCCCTAATTAATGCATGGTGCTCACTTCTCGACTTGCAAGGGCGTACGTTATTAGATTAGTAATAGGAGGGGTCATGTTCCCTGCAATTTCCTGGGCTGGGCATCCCTTTCCTGTTCGCTTGCTGCCCAGTAATGGTTTTTAGTACCGGGGATCGTCTCAACTGGGACTTTGCCACTACCTACGGCGTAGTCACGGTGGGTTGGATGCGCCGGGTTAATGACCAATGTAACAATGTACCCTAAGATATCCACTATAAATCCTTGTAACACTGTAACCATAAGCAACATAAGACATTTTCTGTAACCACTATGCTTCTGTAACCAGCGCCTAGATGTGCCCGGGCTAAGTGAATTTAACAAATGGCTAAACAAATAAATGATTTCCTGAGTTGTAACAGACAATGAGCAGACCATCTGATTTTCACAAGTACTATGCATGTAGGTGCCACAGGGGTATTTTATCCTGAATAATATTTATGTTCCATGTTTGGCAGCCGTGCCGCACGAATGCTTTGTTTTAAAACTAGTTGGTCCATGAACTAATTTATGTTGTCTATCTCGTAAGCCTGCAGGGTTTATGTTGTTATAAATGGTGAGCTGGTGCCACTTGTTGGACCTTTGGTTCTTATATGAAATTAATGCAGCACGGCTTGTCATCGCGGAATTTCGTTTATTTTTGTGCATTTGTAAGGCACATATACATCAAGCCGTTTGGTTAGCAATGGGAAGAGCTTGCATGATATCAGGGGAGGATCAATGAATTAGGATGGGTGCACCCACCACACAACAATAACCAAGGACACTGATGGCTCTGCATTCGGCGCGCCGTGTGTTCCCACTGAGTTGGCAGTATGGAATTTCAATAGACAGTGCACGTGGTCGTGCCAAATATGTTTTCGAAATGGTGCGAGGGTCGCACAATACCGACGTGAAATTATCTGGCTACAAAGGTTATAAGGACACTGGTAGCGCACTTGTGGTGCGGATGTTTGGCTCTATGTAACCACAATCAGGACCAGAAACGGTTTTAAGCTGGCGGTTTTTGGGCCACATAGGGATGCATTATCTCACCTCTGCTTTTTCGCACCAAGTGCACTTTTGCAAAGCCTTGACTGTTACCGGCGGTCATGCAGGTGACGACGGAAAGAAGCAAGAAAATGGAGGAGGCACCCCGATAACTTGTGTGGAGTCCTCCTCCTCCCTCCCCCCTGGGTAAGGGTGAGGAACCAGCCAAAACGCATCAAAATGGGAAAAGGCCAACAAAGGAAAGGGGCGGGGGATGGCTCTTTATAACAGGCAGGCTCTTTGCTGCAGGAAGCATCCAGCCACTGCAGAAGGACGCCCGCCCGGATAACAAGGAAGGATTTTGTTTCCTTGGACTTGTGGTCTCAAAGTGCTGCCAGAAGTAGGAAGGACCGGCCGGAGGACCAGGGAGCTGGTGGAGCAGCCATCGCTGCAAGGATCAAGGCAGCCGGGACAGCCAGATGCGAAGAGGAGGCGGGTCGTGGACGCAGCCGTGAGCGGTACCGGTGCTGCCCGGAGTGCCCCTCGGGCAGAAGGAGCAGCAAAGGAGTGGAGGAGCGCCACGGAGCAGTAGTCGCTGCCAGAGCCGGAAGTCAGCCCCAGAGCAGCCGAGAAGTCGAGCACGGAGGTGAGAGGCCCGGGACCAACGCAGAACAGCAGGCGTCACCGGAGCAGGAGAGAAGTTGAAGGCGAGCGCCAGGGACCCCCACCGGAGCAGGCTTCGCCGTCCATAGCGGAACACTGTGTTGGTGAGAGGCGTTGGGGGACATGAGGTGGAGCTGCAAGAGGCAGAGCGCCACCAGGGAGACACCTACATGGAAGAAAGCAGGAACATTGTGAGGAGAAGCCGCAGCTTCACGTAAGGCACCACTGACCACAAGAAACAAGCTGCCAAAGGGTGAGGGAGGAGGCCCGGGCCTGTCTGGTTGAAACTTTGGGGAGAGCTAAGGACATCTGGCGGTTGTATTTTCACCCGGCTGCAAACAGAAACTGCCAAGTGTGTGCGGAGCCAACAGGCAACATAAGGCATGCAGGTTACTCTTTTTGTCCATAACTGCACAAACAGCTGCCTGCCAAAGTGAGGCTCACAAGTTCTATGTGTTGACTGAAACCTGCACAGCCAAAACTTGCAAATGTGGGTCACATAGGCCTGTGATTAAGAACTTTTGGGATATTATAATAATGGATTGAGAGGCATTCATGGCAATGGCCAGGATGGCTGCTGCAAAGCACGGGCCTAATTGGATGGAAGCAATGGTCTCTCACCCGGAGGGGGGACAGGCTGGACCCAGCCAGAGGGCAGATTCCCCTCTAATGTTCCCCAACAGCAACAGCGAGGAGGCCTTGAGAGAATTTCAAGGACTGAAGGGAGAAGAGGAGGTGGAGGACCATGGCAAAGAGGGAGAGGCGCATGCAACAAAAAGAAAGAGAACCATGACGGAGAGGGCTAAAGCAAGCAAGGAACAAGCCAGGACCAGAAAAAAGCACAGAGCGACCGGGCCAAGAGGGAAAGGAAGGGCGCAGGAGGTTGTACCCGTACCATCACATGCACCTGCTGAGGCTCTAGGGAACCGTGGTTCACCCAGCGCTCCTGTAACCAGACCAGTGGTAGTGGCTGAGGAGGGGCCCATATCCTTGGAGGCAATGAAAGGTATGGTCATGCAATGTATGCAAGCATGGGGAAATGGGGGCAATGGTCAAGTTTTGAGTGGTAATGTTAATGCTTTTAATCAAATCGCGATTAATGCAGCAGTGGTAAAGCAGCGAGGGGTGAATCTGGTGCCAGCGGGGTTTGGGCCAGGGGGCTACCAGGCAGTTACCTTACCCAACGCAGGCCCACCAGGAGGGGTGATCCAGTTGCCTCAGGTGGGGTCGACTTCAGCAGGGGGTTATCACGCTAGGGCATTTGCTGACTCAAGCTCCTTAAGGGGGGGTTAATACGTTGCCTCAGGTGGGGACAATACTGGCAGGGGCACAGCAGGGGCCAACCTGGTTGGAACAAGGGTTGTCGGGGCCTGGAGCCAACACCATTAGTGGGGAGAATCAAGGGGTCCAGACTACAGTGAGATCACATGCAAGGGGGAATGTGGGGTAATGTCACCCAATATGGGAGACCCATGCCAGGCTTCGCTCCTGTCCGGCTGTCCTGTCCGGCTGTCAGTGAGTTCCTTGGTGTGGCACATCCCGTGGGCTACTAAGGAAAAGCTGTGGAGGAAAGAATTTATTGAAATCCTAGACTTGGTTGGAATGGAACCCTCAGGGGATGGTTTAAAGGATTTGTCAGAAAAGGAGAAGGAAAAGAGGGAAAGGAAAAACCCAAGGTGGAGCCAACCATTCACAACTGGCTGAAAGCATTCAAGATGTATATGTCAATTATGCTAGAGAAATACCCACAGGATGCATTATCAATGATCGCTTATGAACAATATATCCACAACCTGTACTTGAAACATGGTGGGGAGGGTTGGTTGCAGTATCACTGGGGCTTTCGGCTAAAAATGCAAGTCTGGCCTGCCATGTCTTGGGATGAGATGGACATTGGGGGGGTTCATAGATAAAATGGTACCCGCAAGTGAAGGGGGGACAAGGCCCAAGGGGAGAAACCTCAAGTTTGGAGGGGCAGAGGGGGTTATTCTCAATGGGATAGGGTGTCCTTTCGCGGGCCCTCCTCCTGGAACAGCCATGCCAGCTACCAGGGGGAGCAAGCAGAATGCTGGAGGTTTAATGCCGAAGGGGGCTGCCCCTTTGGCAAAGCATGTCGCTTCAGGCCTCGTAGCTCCACTGCCGGTGAAGGGAAGTGGAGGAGAAGCCCCAAAACAAAAGAGAAAAGAAAGAGGGAAGGAAGAAAAAGCGCTCATGTTAAGGTTTACCTACCCACAGGTATCTCAGATTGTAATTAAAACTTGTTTACCCACACTGGTAACCTCCATACATTGACTCCCTTTTTAAATACATGCCACAACAGTTTGGATGCAAAACTGCTATGGGAAGGTTTCAGGTGGGGTTTCAAAATTCCCTGCACAGGGATGAAGATGGGTAGGGAGGCACTCAATTTACCATCGGCATTGGGGATGTCAGAGGTGGTGGAACTTAAAGTGGACAAAGAAATCAAACTGGGTAGAGTGGCTGGCCCTTTCGCTTGTCCATCAATGGAGAATTTTGTGATTTCACCGTTGGGGTTGGTCCCGAAGAAGGAGGAGGGGCAGTATCGTTTGATCCACCACCTCTCCTTCCCACAAGGTGACTCAGTGAATGATGGCATAGCCGAAGAGTTGTGTCGGGTGCCTTATTCCTCTTTTGATGATGCGGTGGAAATGGTAACGGCTGCCGGGAGAGGGGCCCTAATGGGAAAGGCCGACATTGAGTCTGCATTCTGGTTACTGCCGATTCAAAAAGAGAGTCAGCATTTGCCGGGTTTCAAGGTGCAGGACCAGTATTTCTATGATAAATGTTTGCCAATGGATTGCGCCATTTCATGTGCCTATTTTGAGGCTTTTAGCACCTTCTTAGAGTTTGCAGTGAAGCAAGAGTTCTCCGATTCACACGATGCTAGCACTGGGCACGGCAAGAAGATACAATGCATGCTGGGAACGTTCTTGGCCTTTCAAGAGGGGGTTTGTCGGAGGGGCAGAGGGATCTGCGAGTAAGGGATTTTGTGGGGTGGTGCTGGCGTGCGGGGAAAACCAGAGCGTGGATGGCCTATCACTTGCCTGCAATAGCCCATTAAGTTAAGTTGGGGGGTAAAAGTGACCCCACAAAGGAACATTACATTATAATGGCCATGAAAGGCTTGGCAAAGGAGGTGGTGAAACCCGATGAAAGACGGATGAAAGACAGCCCATCGAGATTGTAAAACTGCATAACTTGGTCAAATGCCATGGGGAGGTGTGCCATGATTAATATGAGAGGGTTTTATTCGGGGCAGCCTTCACACTAGCTTTCTTTGGGGCATTTAGAGTGAGTAAGCTGGTCCCGGAGAATAGGGATGCCACGGGAATGGGCATTCTACAATGGGGTGATGTGCACATGACAGAGGGCCGGTTAAGCATGTTACTAAGGAGGTCTAAAACCGACCAAGAAGGGAAAGGGTGTACAGTGTCTCTCCGACCCATCACTGGGAGTATAGTATGCCCATTAGGGGCACTGACAGCCTATCTCCAACAGAAACCGCCGACGTGGGGGGGTGTCCTCTTCTATTTCACAGGGATGGGTCCGCGTTGAGCCGCTTCCAGTTTAGAAAGGTCATGGACATGGCACTGGGAAAAATAGAGGAAACAGAAGGGGTGTTCGGAATACATTCCTTTAGGATACGAGTGGCCACTTCAGCTGTAGCCATAGGCCTGGGGGCGGATGACATCAAACAAATCGGGAGGTGGAGATACGTCAGACCCGAGAAACTGTAGAGTTAACATGCTGCTTTCTCATTCCACTAGCGGCAGCGTGGAGGAGAAGGAGGTCCGTCTGGGTAATAGGACACTCCTTTGTGTCAAGGGCTGGGGCGAGCTGGACGGCGGAACAGGAAGAGTTGACGGCGGTGACTTCAGGATATGGTGGCATGGGGTGCCTGGAATGAAATGGGCACAGTTGTAGGGGCATGTGCTCGAATTGCTGAGAAAGCAGCAAAAAACAGACGTCTTGGTCATACATCTGGGGGGTAATGATTTGACAAGCCTAGGCAGGGGGGGTTTGATGAGGGAGATGATGTTCTTGTTGCAGGGACTGGCGGCACAACTGGGAGGGACGGAAATCATCTGGTCAGAAATAAACCCGAGACAAGAATGAAGGGGTGCAGAGAGCCACTCAGCGGCGGAAAAATCTAGAAGAAGATTGAATTGTGCAATGTCAAAATTCTGCAGGGGCAGAGGTTTTCCACAGATCAGGCACGGCCTGATTAATTTGAAATCCCCGGAATATTATCTTAAGGATCTCTTTTATTGGAATAGCTGCACAAAACTCCTGGAAATATAAAATAAGGAAAGGGGGAGCCACGGTGGACGGTAACCCACCTCTGGCCTGGCGGTGTTTGGGGGACCAAGCACAAGAGACAGACTCCGAATGAGCCAGGATAAAGCTCTTCTCAGACCAGCGCTTCTTGGGAGCCTGAGCGGCAGGGGCGTCCGGTGGTAACAATAAGGGCTCAGCTGCCCCCAAAGAAACGGCGCTCTCCCCGCCCAGGAACACCTGCAAGGGCAGCCGAGGCTTAGACACGAAGGGTTGGGAGAGTTGTGCCTACGGTGGACTTTGTGGCAAGTAAGGAGGACGCAGGTTGTTGGACACGGAGCAGTCGCTGCATCTTCAGAGCTATTTTCACCAATGGGTGCAGTGTGGTGTTATGATGTTGTGAAAATTAATCTGCAGCCTTTTTATGCCAAAAAACAAGACAAGGCTCATTCTGCACTTTACTGGGGGAACGGAAGAATGAGCATGTACAGTATTATGAGTCCAAAATGGACAGATGCACGGGTTATCGCGCCCTTTGTCCAACGACCTTGGTGTTGCACGCCACATTCAAATGAATTACAAACCAGCTAATAGCGTGGGATTAAAGGCCTTTGCCGCACAAGATGCTCACCAACAATTGGCAGCCCCGAAAAATAGTTAAATGTGGCATGTTGGAGGTGTCTTGAAGAAACAAGCGCCAAATTTTGCTAGTTAGCCAGCTCAGCAGGTTGACCGCTGGAGGTTGCAGTCCACACATTTTGTTTTGGGTGCACAGTTTTGCCATAAGCACCAACAAACACGTTTGGGGATACCATTAAAATAATTTCCAAGGGAGCAGGGAGGGCTGGTAACCGGAAAGGCACGTTGCAACTGGGCTGACTTAAGTTCAGTGTTTTTTTATATTGCACCTGCTTTTCATATTGCAGGTACCGCCTGGCTTTTGTAAACATTTCAAAATTATTTCAAGAACAATGCTTTCACGATTTTCTGTCGGGGGGATTAAAGTGAATGGGAACGCTCTACGGGCAACTAAGAGGAGTTTCTTGCAGTTTCTTGGTAGTTCTAGTCTATGGGTCACATTTCACCACAGAAAATAATGGGATTGAACACATACTGGCTAAATGATCGCTGTGTGAGCTGCAGGGAGGACAGGTGGGCTGGGCCTAGGGGGTAGCGTTGTGGTATGGAATGGAAGGGGCAGGTGGCGCAGCGTGTGACGGGTGGAGCGGTGGCGTACACCTTGTCAGAGGGGCGGGGGTTGGGTTGGTGGAAAAATGGCTGTGTAGCCGCCCTTGTTGCTGAGTCCATTTACGGTCTGCAGCGCCAAACAGTGGCAACTGGGGTTTAATTATTATTTTTCTTTTTCTATTGCAATTGGTTTAATTTAAACCTTTATAAATTCATATAGATAATAACTAACAACAAAATCGATGAATAGTAATAATAATAATGATAATAATGAAAATAATAATAAAATAAAACAAAAAAAGGAAGAGAAACACAAAATAACACAATATAAGGCACAATCCAGTTAAACAGATCAAAACAAATGCAAACAGATGAAAACAATAAAAATAGCCAGATTACAATACATCATGCTAATTCTAAAAAATAAAATTTAATTGAGTAGTGTGATTAGAAAGCAGACCAAATGCCGAAAATACATATAATGGCGGAACATATAAAAAGCAAGAGTATCATAGTTCCATCCTTTCATATTTACTACCTTTAGACATGTCCACAGAAATTTAAAAGGAAAACACAATGCAAGGAGAAGGATAACCAGAAACTATAAAATAACTCAGCAGCATGTATGCCAAGTCCTCAAGGTTCTATTCCCAATGTATCTGAACTGATCAAAGGGGCTCTCTTCCTCAGGTCTTCATAATATTAAGGCTCTTAATAAATTCTGATAAGGCGAGACCTTCATGAACATTCTGAATATTAAGGCAACGTTTCCATACCATATCGTCACTGCAGCCCAAAAAGTAATCATGCAGAGCCAACAGAAATGTAGTCCTTGGGACCCCACGTGATGCACACTCCAGAACTAGATGTTTAATAGATTCTGGTTTCAGGTAACAGAACCTACAAGCTATATCATCATTCACAATGTGTTTCCTTCTAAGGAGAATATCCTTAGTTGGTAGGAGGTTCCATCTTGACCTAATAAGCAACCATGATAATAGCGGTTAGGGAATTGAGCAAAATAGTGGAGAGGGATCCTCAACATTTGTGCTCGTGAGCAAGATGACCCATCGAAGCATAGGAATGAAAGGCATCTGTAGTCAAAATCCAATCATGGTCCAGGAAGGACCTCTTGGCCAGCATAGGGTGATTGACCAATGTTTCCAGATTCAAGCCAATATTAACAAGGATGGATTCACATCTATCTTTGAGCTCTACTAAATCTACCGAGGAGCTCCCATTCTCTCCCATTAGCTGGTACAGAGAGTTAGGAATATGGGCCATGATCTTGGCATAGAGTGACAACAATTGCCATTCTAGCCTAGCCCATAGTGAAGACACCCCAAGTTCATACCTGATAGCTGGTAGTGGAACTGCATTCAGGACACCAAGCATCCATCTCCATATCCTGCCTTCAATTTTATCTAGAATTTTTGATGTTTTAGCAGATGTCAATTCAAGACCATAGATCATTTTGGGGACAATCTTTCCTTCAAAGAACATTATTGCCGGCTTCAAAGAAAACCTACCGAATTTACAATCGATTTTCACAATCTGGGACTCTAACAGCTTAGCCTTTTGTATCAATGTATCAGTGCCAAGTTTACTTCCTTTACATGCTCCACAATGGAATCCCAGATACCTGACACTTACTGATGTCTTAACTGTAGTCCCTTCAATAAGCCATGATAATCTAGTGTTGTTCCTTCTCGCTCTCATAAATGGCAAGATTGTGGTCTTAATGGGATGTATAATAAGCCTGTTTTCTTTTGCGTACCCCACAAAAATATTCAACAGCTGCTGCAGTCTGACCCTTGTTAGGTCGAAAATCAAGAAATCGTCTGCGTATGCACGCCATATCATTTTAGACTGACCTACGTTTCGGGCTATCAACCCTTAATTTGCCAGGCTAACTGCAACATTGACATTTATTCGTTGAATAGCCAGGGGGCTAAAACACAACCCTGTCTAACCCCGCGGTGAGAGCAGATTCTCTGGGAAACATCCCCTTTCTGACTAAGGCAGACTTGCATCCAGCAGTTCTCATATACACCCTGTAAAAGTCTCAGACGACCCACTGGCAATCCCCATGCTGCCAATTTAGTCCAAAGTTTGCTGTGATCAACGCAGTCAAACGTGGCCGACAGATCCAGTGAGACCACAAATATACATCCCGTTGGCCTCCGCCACGCATCTTCCTGTATACATTTAAGTACCAGGCCATTAATGTTTGTCCCATGGCCCTTTCTAAATCCAGTCTGTAATCTATAAAGCGGATGGGCCAATTTAGCGCACTCTTCTAAGTGCATTAGTAATAGAGCCGAAAAGATCTTACAATCGGCATCTATTAAGGAGGTTGGCCAATAGTTTTTAGGGTCTGACCTACTTCCGCACTTAAAGAGTGGAATCACATGGATCATATGCCAGGACAGTGGGGTAACTCCTGTACGAAAGATGTCTTTAAATTTCAAGTACAGAAGGTTCACCTAAATATTCCGATCAGCCTTAAAAGTGTTGTTCGTTAGGCTGTTTTTGACCCGGGGCATGTGAGCTTTTACATTTTGTTATTAATGAGTATATAGTGCTAATATCAAAAGGGGGTTCCCACTTATTGTTATTGATAGTGCCAATACTCCCCCTCACAGGCTCACTTTATTCTTTCATAGGGGTCACATATCTACTTTAAAAAAACTCCACACATTCCGCCTCTGGGATACAGTTTAACTGGGTAACCACATAATTAGGCTCTTGGCCATTAACTAAAGACCAAAAAGTGCTAACCTGAGCATTAATTAATACCCCCAGCATGGTTTCAGCATTCTGCTGCAGAAGGTCAGATTTCACTGACTTAAAGTAGTTATTACATTTCTGCTTGATTTTCCTAATCTGCTCAAAATCGAGTAGGCCCTTCCATGTTTGATCTCTGGATTCCTCTCAATTCCCTCCTCATAGATAATTCTGCTGTGGCTAGCTCCCGATTATAGCAATGAACATGCCTTAGGGTACCCGACCTACTCATTCCTGTCCTAGGGCTGAAACCAGAGATTAGGGAACCAATAAGTCTCTGGATCTCTACGGAATTAAAGTTATTCATTTTCCAGTCTAGGGTGGTAGTATTCAGGGAAGCCCCCATATTCTGATTCAGAGTATTGATATTTTTAGGTGTCCGTCTAACTACGTTCCCTGCCGTTTCAGAGACTACCTGAGGATGTGATCTAAACTCTCTGGTATTTATCACCATATCAAAAACTGCCATCAAGATTGAGGAGTCACTCAGTCGTTGCTCATCACAGAAAAAGACACACATTTATTCATCTATTCATCAACGGAGATGTAATCCAAAAGAGAGTAACTGTTCCCCCAGTGCCATCTATGCCAAACTTATTAATTGAGTTCAGTATTCTTCTTCCCCACCAGAGGCTGTAGGCCCAAAGTCCCTAGACCCGCATACCAGATTTGTCCAGTCTGCCTTTTCGCGGAGATGCCACCATAATCAAAATCCACATCACATAGGTCCCAGGCCGATTTCTTAAAGCCACAGTCTGCGTTTAAATCTCCCACCACAAGAATTCTTCCATTCTGATGCTTTGCAGATCATTCGTCAATTACATGGCACACCCTCTCCACAAACACATCCGCAACTGATATCCCCCTATGCCAATATATGTTAACAATTAAGATTTTTACAGAACCCTCCCGGGAAGTTAGGTCCAGCCCCAGTGCCCCAAAGGGTAAGCCTTCCATAATTATCCCACTCAAACCAAGAGTATTTTCCACTGCGAAAAAGAGGCCACCTGAGGGCCTCCCCCCACAGCTACCATTGGCTTGTTGGACAAAAATCTTATAGCCGTCCAATAATGGAGCCGTTAACATCCATGTTTCTTGTAAACATATGCAATTAGACTCTCTTAAATTGTCCATGCAGCAAGGATTGATAAAAAGGTGTTGATTGCCCTGGGTATTCCATGATTTAAGGCACAGGGGAATACTTCTATCCACCGTACCCACACTGGATAACTGATTATGGGACAAGTTTCTGCCACAAGGTTGGGATGACGGCAGCCCAATCAATTTCCTTTCCCAACTCCTTCTCTGCGACAGGTCCCGCAGTAACCCTCAACTTATCAAGTTACTCACCAGTCGCCCCACAGATCTCTGTTTTTCTTTTATTCCCAGGATGCCCACCTCCTCCAACTGAGCCTGCTCAATATCAAAGCCCAAATTCAGAAGCCCCTCCCGTTCAGTGAGAATCAACTCCTTTACCAAGGGTGAGGCTAAATGTATAATGCAAATATCTAGATGACATCTATCTGGGAATGCCACTCTTTCAATATCTGCAGAACACACCAATGCTAATGCCGGGATTTCAACAAAAAGTGTCAAAATATTGGACCTACTCAGGCAGATCGTATGTTCTGGGCCCAACATGCTTTTCATCCTCGGTTGATAGGACTACTGGGTAGAACACTTATCATTCTGTCTTGTACCCAGACTACTCCTCAGTTTTACACCCAAGGGCACTACTTGTTCAGTCAAGATCACATCGGGCACTACTCTAGCAGTCAAGATCACATCGATCAGTCACCAACACCTACCTCAAACCCTTGCCAACTCACTACTAACGCTATGCAACCTAATCTCTCCACATTCTGTAAGGCCCAAGAAACAATACTCTATGCCTCCCTACCTTGCACCACACCCAATAGAAACAACAGACTCCGCGCAAGACCAGCTAAACTACACGAACCTCTGAGAAGAGCCCTTCCGGCCTCCAACCTCAAAACCAACTACAAACCTAGCCCACGATTGCCCAGCCAATCTAAATGGCCTACTCAAACATCTACCTTGAATGTAAACACCCTCCAGCTTAATAACCTCCAACCTAAAGCTTGCCCCACTGTAGACAAACCCATCTGAGCTAACAAAACTCTTGAAGCCCCCCCTCTCAAGGGAGCTCTCCTTAATGCTAGATCACTAGTCGCTCACGCTACGGATGTTGCCAACTTAATTACGGAAGGGAACCTGGATTATCTTGCAATTACGGAAACTTGGCTCCATAATGCAGCAGGACCTGCCCTCATGCTAGCTGTCCCTGATGGCTACACCATAATCAGACAAGACCGTGATAATGCACGAGGTGGCGGCATTGCTATTATTTCTAAAACGGCTCTTGGTCTCAGACTAGCCCCTACCCAGCCTCTACAATCATGTGAAACCCTCACTGCCAAAATTCAGATAAACAATTTGCAATCCATTACCATACATCTTATTTACAGACCACCCGGCCCTCTTGGTACCTTTGAGGAAGACTTGCATAATATAATTATGAACAACCTGAAACCTACCACACAACTACTTATATTAGGTGACTTCAACTTAGGATTTAATGACCAAACGGACAAAAAATGCCACAGAAATAGCTAACATGATCAAAGCACTAGGCCTTACCCAAAAAGTCACCACACCCACCCACCTTAAAGGGAGAATATTGGACTGGGTAGTGGACCTTAACTGCTCTGCCACTATCACCTCCATCCTGCCTTTAGCATGGACAGACCATTCTCTGATCTCCTTTCACTTATCTACTATCAGACCCACTCCACTGGCTCGACCACGAGTGCCACCATGCCCAACCAGAAGCAATAAAAGTATTAAGGGAGAAAAAATATCCCCGCCATACTGCCTACTCTCAACGCACTGCCTGATAATCTCGTCCCCAGCAGCCTAGTTCAGGAATTTAACAATATCATGCTCACCACATTGGATAAAATTGCTCCTATCAAACTCAGACCGAGCAAACCCATAGCCCACCTAAACAAATGGTTCACCCCACAACTCAAAGACCTTCACACCTCAAAGAACAAAAGTGAAACAAATTGGAGACTATGCCCCTCTAGTGAGAATAAAGCTAAATTAACTGCACTTTCCTCACATTACAAAAAAGAAATCTGCCAAGCAAAACGCGACTCCTACGACGAACGTATTGCTAACTCAAACTCAAGCATGAAAGAACTCTTCTGCATACTCAAAGAACTAGAGTCTCCTATTGCTATCCCGGACGCCTGCACCAAGGACAAATCCTGGTGTACAGATATACAACAAGCCTTAGCGCATAAAATTGAGACACTTCAGAATAAAATTCAACTAAAAAAGAAGGCTCTAAACTTACTGCATTCGCCTAACACTCTCCTGCCCAATGAGCCTCCACCGGCACATAATACCACATTCCACTTCTCTAAAATGTCCATCCTAGAGGTAGAAAAAATTATCATATCTTTGAAGCCCTCAAACTGCAAAGGCGATATCTGCCCTGCACAGCTAATAAAAGATGCTGCTAGAGAACTCTCCCCATTTATAACCAAACTGATAAATGCCTCATTTGATACAGGTACTATACCTGCCAACCTCAAGCAATCCTGGGTGCTACCACTCCTCAAGAAACAGACACTTGATCCCCTCATTCCTACAAACTACCGGCCTATTACGACGGTACCATTTTTATTAAAAATATTGGATAAGGCCGCCTACACTCAAATCCAGAAGCACTTAGAATTGCACAAACTCCTGGGCAACAGACAATCTGGCTTCCGTCCACTGCACGGAACTGAGACTGCCCTAATCGACCTCAAGTCCCAAATTGATGAGTTGAGAGACAAAGGAAGGGCAGTACTCCTGCTCCTACTCGACCTCCCGCTGCATTCGACCTGGTCAACCACAAGGTCTTATGTCGGCACCTTGACTCTGCAGCTCACTTCTCCACGGACGCTATCAAGTGGATCGAGTCCTTCCTGAGTGAGAGGACCATGAGAGTCTTCTCCCCCTCAGCATCAGCCGATCCTTCCTACACCTATCCAATGTGGTGTTCCCCAAGGATCCTGCGTCTAGCCTACCCTCTACAACATCTTCACTAAGCCACTGTTCGACGATCTGGACCAGCTGGGTATCACCTGCACTAACTATGCAGATGATACTCAGATTCTCTTACCACTTTCTGGGGATTACGGTACGGACATGGGCCTAGTGAACAAGGTTTAACCTTATCATCCAAGCATGGATGGCCACTCACGGTCTATGCTTGAACGATGATAAGACTGAACTAATAATATTGGGTTTGCAGGCCAATATCAAAAAATTAGGTCAAGAATATTCATCCTTCAATATTGACGGCAATACTATTAAAGTCTCCAAGGAAGTAAAAACCTTGGGATTTTACTTGGACTCCACAGTATCCTTTGACAAGCAGGTCAAATCCCTTACCTCGGCTACGGCTTACACATGCAAACTTCTTAGAGCTGGTAAACCGTTCCTCTCCGACAATAGTTGTCTGATCCTGGCTAGAGCTCTTATACTCTCTAGAATCGACTATTGCAATGCCCTCTACATTGGGGTTAACAGATCTACTATTCAAAAACTCCAAACGCTACAGAATAATGCCTTAAGAGCAGCCCTTGGCATAAACAAGAAAACCCACATTTCTGCCTTGAGATGTCAACACAAATGGCTCTCCACATCCAATAAAATACTTCTAAAAACACTCTTTGACACACAAAGCCTTGAACAATGTGGCCCCTTGCTACCTTATAGACAAACTCCAGGGAAGAACTTCTCTCAGACCAACTAGAAGTGGGAACACCAATTGCCTAAATATCCCCAAATACAAACTTACTACCATCGGGGGTAATGGCTTCACTGTTAAGGCTGCCAAAAGCTGGAATTCACTGCCCCAGGAGCTGAGAGCTGACCAACCATATCCACTCTTCAGGAAAAACTTAATAAAACACATCACTGCCACCAATCCTTAGCCTCCCATCACCCTCTCCCCTGAGGACACTAGCCTGCAATTAAGAAAACTACATATCTTGCTATCTTCGTTCTTTATGTATATATTGTAGCCTGTGTATATGTAACCTTATAAGTTTTATATCCTTAGTGCATGTACCTTTGCTTCAGTCCTTTTGTTCATATTGTATATATCCTGTAGTCATGCAAAAATTGTTCATCCTGCTATATGTAAATTCTGTAACCTGTGTATACGTAACTATGTAAGCCTTGCATTTCCTTGTCGTTGCGCCCTTTTACTTACGAGTCTGGTGCGCTTAACAAATGAATAAACAAACAAACAAACTACTCCTTGTGTTTTTTGTAAGGGGCCACAGGGGTTTAATTTAAAACATGTGGTCGCCTACTGCGGGAGTAATACATTGCTTTCGCACTAGAGCAATGTTTTTAACACCCTCCCACCGCTTACCTCGTGATTGGGCCAGACGCGAGAAGTAAGTTTAATTGCAAAACATTTTTTTAAAAATGGGTTGCCATGAGGTGTCGGTCACTGTGCAGCAGGAACGACAGGCTCCCGCGCCCTACGAAGGAGGGCCCCTCGTGGCCTGCTGGAGTGGAAGGGTCGCGTCTATAATGTTCAATTGCAAAGGGGAGGAGGTTTGCACAGGTTGGATCTCATGGGGGATAAGGATCTGCACGAAAACAGTTTTTTTGTATGGTGGCATGCGTAGGGTCGTCTTTTTTGTTACAGGGCTGCAGTAATTGCATTGCCTTGGGCTTTTTTCGGAGCTTTGGGGTTAGTCATTTGTTCACCAGGCAGGGCCTACCGTGTTCGAACCCTGGGGCTGCGGTGCGAGCTGTGCATTGGTCGCCTCCAACATTGGCGAACGGTGTTTGCTTGGTTGAGGGGGGGGCGGCAGAATAGGAGGTCTGCACACGACGGCAGGTTTCACATAGGGAGGGGATTTGTTAAAATAAGTAATTAGCCAGGTGACATGGCACGAAATTTGGAATAGTGGCTTACGAGTTGTCTGAACCAGCAGAGGGGCCTGTGGCGTTGCCCCGTGAGGGCCTGCGCACGCGGCGGCGTGACGTTGCACGTCGCCGCGTGCGGCTTAAATAAACGGGGCGTTCCCGGCCGCCGCAGAGCGACCGGGGAGCCCGAACCATACAGACGTGTGCCGAGTGAGGTCTGTGGGTTGAGGGGCTCACGGGCACGCATGGGGGTGCTGATCGACCCTCAACAGTGGCGACGAGTGGTACTGGATGCCCGGCGGTGAGAGCCATCCCGGAATTTTTCTTCTTACGGCGGAACATCCGCGGATGTTTCGTCTCATGCCGTGGCCGCGGACCATACACGCGGCTGGTGGCCATTTTGCACACGTGGTTGCGGAACTTCCAAGAGCTCCGGTTTGGAGTCGGAAGGTGATCCGAGCCCAATTTTTGGACATGCTGACTGCGGGCAGCCTAACCTGCAGGCCCATGCCTGGGTTTTGATGTTTTGACCAGTTGTGGATCTCTGACGTCGTGTGATAGCTGGGAGAAGGGCTGAGGTGGCTGGGTCTTCTCAGCCCACTCCAACTTTTCGAGCTTAATTTTTGGAACATCGTTATCAAGGAGGTCTGCGGCGGTTCTTGGCTGTCGCATTTTTCTTCAACCCCGTCATCATCACGAGGGTGGTGGCAGTAAAGGATCTGGTGGGTCCACGTGGCGCGGTCTGCTGACTAGTCTTAGTGTGGGGAGGGGACTGAGTGGCGGCCCTCATAACTGGAAGGAGGGTGCCTGTGCGCTCGGTCCTATGAGTGACGTTGGTGCCCTGGAGGGTGCGTCGGCCACGACCTCAGAGGATTCACAAGACGAGGGCTTGGCAGATCTATTTCGGCAGAATCCCCAGCAGCCACTACTACCTGCGATATCTGGACTGCCGAGACCCGCGGTAGGTGCCGCCGCTCCCCCGAATCAGCCAGGACCTGGGGTTTTGCAGGGCGCTCAACCAACACCTCTGGCCATGGCCCAAGCCAGGGCACAGGCAGTCCTGCAGCCCATTCCAGAATTTGACACCACGGGTCCCCCGTCCAGCCTGGGCCCCCGGTGGAGAAGATGGATCGGACGCCTGGACATGTATTTCAGGGCCGCTGAAGTGACGGACAATGACAGTATGACAGCCACTATGTTATACTCAGCGGGAGCCTCTGTCCAGGAGATATTTGAGTCGTTGACTCCGGTGGACAACTCCTACGACCAAGCCAAAGCCGCTCTCCTCGCACACTTCCTTCCACTTGCCAACGTGGACTACGAGAGATTCGTCATGCTGTCGGCCAGGCAAAAGGATGATGAAACTCTGGACACCTTTTATGGTCGCCTGCGCCGCCTCTCCCAAGGGTGTGCGTGGGGGGATGCTGAGGACATGATGCGGACCATGCTAATCCAGGCTTGCTCATCTGGCAAGTTGAGGCGACAGGTCCTGAGAGAGCCCGGACTCACTCTACCCCGCATTCTCGAGCTCGGGCGGTGTCATGAGGTAGCCGAGGCCCGAGCCAACAAAATGGAAGCCGGATCCCGCGCCGCACGGCCTGAAGAGGTGTGCGCTGTCTGGCGGGGCGGTAGAGGGGTACAAAGGCCCGGTGGAACAGCCAGAGACAGAGCAGGAAAGCCCGTGGAGTCATGCCAGAAGTGCGGATATGACCTCCCCCACTCATCTGAATGTATGGCAATAGGGAAGATCTGTGGCCGCTGTGGGGTACCCGACCATTTCTCAAGGGTATGTCGGGCGGCCCTACCGGTACTGACTCCGAGAGGACAACCCAGGCATTGGACTCCTCGCCAGAATCGGCCGCCCAATGTGGCTCAAGTGGAGCAAGCGGAAGAGGATGCTCCGGCGGAGGATGCTGAGGAGGAGGACGAGGAGAACATCTTCTTCGTCTCCAGCATGGAAGTCCTAAAAGGGAAGAGCAGGAGACAACCGAGATGCGTCGTGGAAGTGAACTGCTCGCCTGTCCCGGTGCTGGTCGACACTGGGGCATCAGTCAACGTAATGGCGAGAGGGCACTATGCCGCGCTTAAGCCACCACCGAGTCTGGCGACGCCGAGGGCCCACATCTTTGCATTTGGTGGGCGGGAGCCCTTACCACTGGACGGTGCATTCGTTGCAAAGGTAGAGCATGACGATCCTATGATCAAGGCCCGCTTCTACGTGACTCCAGTGAGCAGAAACACCCTGTTGAGTTGTGCGGCGGCAGAGGCTCTTGGCATCGTGAGTTTCACATACTCAGTTTACTTAGAAGACATAAACGACCTGTTGGACAAGTATGTTTCCATCTTCAAAGGCATTGGAAGGATGAATGGCGACCCGGTGAGGCTCCACATTGATGAGTCGGTGCAGCCGGTGGCTCTGAAGCACAGGAGGATCCCTTTCCACCTGAGGGACCAGGTTGACAAGGAACTAGACAACCTGGTGAACCTGGACATAATCGAGAAGGTGGAGGGCCCAACACCCTGGGTGTCCCCCATCGTGGTTGCGAGGAAACCAAAACAGCCAGATTCTGTCCGGATCTGTGTGGACATGAGGCTGCCCAACAAGGCCATCAGGAGGGAACGGCACCTGACCCCGACCATCGATGACATAATTGCAGAGGTTCAGGGGGCAAGGTTCTTCTCCAAATTGGACCTACGAGCAGGATACCATCAAGTTGTCCTCCACCCGGAGTCCCGCTATATCACGACCTTCACCACTCACCGGGGACTCTATCGGTACAAGCGGTTGAGCTTCGGAGTATCATCAGCAGCCGAGGTGTTTCAGAACATAATTCGAGGCGCCCTCGCAGATCTGGAGGGTGTCCTCAATATTAGTGACGATATTCTGGTCTTCGCCAAGACTGAGCTGGAACATCTAAAACGCCTTGCCAAGACCCTCGAGAGGCTGCAGTCGCTGGAACTCACCCTCCACAAGGACAAATGCGAGTTCCTGCGCCCGACCATCGAGTTTTTTGGGTTCGTATTCAAGGAGGGCGGTGTTTCACCGGACCCGAGGAAAGTCCGTGACATCAAGACGGCACAACCGCCTGAATCGGCATCGGACGTGCGAAGCTTCCTGGGTATGGTGACATACTGCGGGCGCTTCATCCAGAACCTGGCCTCGAGGTCGGAGCCACTCAGGGCCCTGACAAAGAAGGAAACAGCTTGGCAGTGGGGTCCGTTGGAGCAATCAGCGTTTGAGGACATTAAGGGTGCCCTGACGGCAAAGGACACCATGGCTTTCTTCGACCCGGCTCTCGAGTCGGAAATTGTTGTGGACGCAAGCCCATTCGGTCTGGGAGGTGTGCTCACTCAGGTGGGCCGAGATGGAAGGATCAGACCAGTGGCCTACGCCAGCAAAGCCCTCTCCGAAACAGAACAGAGGTATTCGCAGATAGAACGCGAAGCCCTGGCTGTCCTTTGGGGCTGTAGGCATTTTCGTTTGTACGTGCTGGGAAGACCTGTAACGGTGGTGGCTGACCATAAGCCGCTGCTTCCGATCATGGCTGGATCATCATCGAAGCCGGCGGCCAGAATCGAGAGGTGGATGCTTGCCCTTTTGGAATACAGCGTCACCCTGATTTACCGGCCGGGTGCCAACAACGCGGCTGACTACCTGTCCCGACACCCGGGAGGGAGTGGAGGTCCAGTGCAAGACACCTGCGCCGAAGAAGCCGATGACCACATCAGGATGGTGGTAGAGGGTGCCACTCCCAACGCGATGCCGCTGCCAGAACTGGAGGCGGCTGCGGCTGACGACGAGTGCTTCCGAATATTGAGGAGCTCGATGCGGTCGGGATCCTGGAAGTCCGTGCTGGAGTTGGTGGCGGGGCGCACTCAAGAGGCCAAAGTGACCCTAGAACAACTCTGGAAAGTGAAGGACGAGCTGTCCTTCTTGGAGTCAGGCCTTCTGCTGCGGGGCGATCGCCTGGTGGTGCCAGGTTCCAAAGTCAATGAAGTAATCAATCTGGCACACCAGGGACACCAAGGAGCCGCCAAGACGAAGGCGAGGCTGAAGGTGTGGTTCCCCGAGCTAGAGCGGAAGGTGGACGACTTTGTGGCGGCCTGCTTGTGGTGCCAGGCGGCCTCCCCGGTGCAGCGCGAACCTGAGATCGAGGTGATGCCACGAGGGACCCGGCCGTGGGAGATCGTACATGCGGATTTTGGATCCACAGCAGTGGGCACCCACTTCCTGGCCATAGTGGACGAGTACTCCCGGTACCCCGAAGTAGAGTTCGTTGAGTCAGTGGCATTTGAGCACGTGGTAGGAGCAGTGGAGAAGATCTTTGCCACCCATGGTTTTCCAGTGACTCTATGCTCGGACAATGGGTCCCCTTTCCAGAGTGCACGGTTCTCGGAGTTCCTGGAGAGCTGCGGAGTGATACACAGGAAGGTCTCCCCGCTGTGGCCCCGTGCGAACGGGGACGCGGAACGGCTGATGAGGACACTGAATAAAACATTCCGGATAGCCCAAGGGCAGGGCCAGCCCCTCCAGCGGGCACTATATCAATTCCTGAGAGTATACCGCACCACCCCACACGCCTCGACTGGGGTTGCCCCAGCTGAAGTCATATTCCGACGATGCCCCCGAGGCCTCCTGCCGGAGGTACAAGAAAAGGAGCCAGGCGTGATAGACGATCAACGGGTGGAGGCTGAGCGACAGACACGGACAAATCAGGAGAATCTGCGGCGGGGTCTCCGCCCGCAGCGCCTAGAGCCGGGTGACGAGGTACTGATCCGGAATCGACATCCTCATGGCAAGCTCTCGCTCCCGTACGAACCGGAGCCACTGGACGTAGTAGCTGTAAAAGGGTCAATGGTGATGGCATCGGATGGGAAATCGGCCGTCACTCGGAATGTGAGTTTCTTTAAGAAGCTGGGTGACTCTCGAGCTGAGCTCCCGCCGGACCCGGATGGGGTGGACCTCCCGGATGAAGACACACCCCGGGGTGTGATCCCGGTGTCGCCAGATCGAGGGACTGGAACGATGGGAAGCCCTGCGGTGGAGGTAGGCGGGAGGTACCCCCAGAGGGCTGGGCGAGGGAAACCTGCCTACCTCGGTGACTATGTGCTAGGACCGATTGTGTGCATTCCGGAGTGAGGGGATCCGGGTGGCTGCTATTAAAGGGGCATGGGCTCCAAGTTGTCAGTTGTTGTTTTGTGTGCAGTGCAATATTTAGAAGTGTGTGTTATTGCTGTTCCTCCCGAAAAAGGAGGAGTGAGGCGTTGCCCTGTGAGGGCCTGCGCACGCGGCGGCGTGACGTTGCACGTCGCCGCAGGCGGCTTAAATAAACGGGGCGTTCCCGGCCGCCGCAGAGCGACCGGGGAGCCCGAACCATATAGACGTGTGCCGAGTGAGGTCTGTGGGTTGAGGGGCTCACGGGCACGCATGGGGGTGCTGATCGACCCTCAACAGGGCCAAACAAGGAAGGGGCAAAGGAGAGCAGTTGCATGCCTAAGGTCGTTGTTTAAGAAAGTTGGGGGGGTGCAACATTGGGACCGCTCTGGGGGGAACGGGTGGGTTTGCAACGTATTTAGGAGGATTTGTTCATTGGTGCATGAAGGCAGTGCTTTACTGCTTCGTGGGCTGGGGAGGCGTTTTTAGTCAGTGGCAAATTAAATTCAACCGCCGGGTGCGGGATGGCCACGCCACGGAATATGGTGTGCCCCTTAGTTGGGATTTCAGGAATTCGGGACCGATGCATTGCAACCTCGCGATGGTACAGGGCTAGGGGTTTTAACTTTCAACGAGTTAATTGGGTAATGCATTGTCATCGTGTTGGTTTAGGCTCTTTGTTACCGGGCTTGGCCTATTTTGGACACAGGGCGGAAGTCGGCAAACAGTGTTTTATGTCCGCACACGTGCTACCCAATGCCCCCCTGACCACCGAAAACCTACCCAGCATTAAGGAATCCACCCAACCACCCCTTGCATGCCTGTGGGTGTTACTTCTCAAACGTCGCCCGTACACTTCCCCATACCCGAAAAACGGTCCTTACTTTTAATTTGCATTTAATTCATTGTGCGGGGCGGTTTGGTATTGTGGGAGGTCACTTGGGCTCTCATGCGCGGGTTGTCGGTGTTGCGCAGTTGGTGTGGGGTTTTGCCGAGTGCAGGAAATGGGAGAGGAGAGGGGGGGTTTACTGGTGGAGAAATCGGAGACGGGGCACGCGATGCATTCTGGGAGTTGTGGTTTGTTGCGGCTAACGAGCAGATTTGTGGTGAGCGGCGAGCATGTCAGACAGGCCCCTGGCTAGAGAAGAGTAGGGAGGGTTCAAGTTCCGTCACGGGAGTCTATCGGCAAAGATCGGGAGCCAAGGGGTGCCTCCGGAGGCAAGCAACGACGTGGTTTCGAGCATTGGGGAATTTAACATTGTGCTTTTCACACTGCTCACAGGGGGTGGGGAGGCTGGCCTCGCAGAGCGGCGGGAGTGTAGTCCTGCGCCCGGTGGGGCTGCCTGCAGGGGTGTGGGGGACTTCCAGCTGGGATTGAGCTCGTTTGTGGTGTGACGCATTTGATGCCTCGCTGGGTATTGTTGAAGCGACGGTGTTTGTCATACATTTTCTTGGTTTGCTACTATCGCCAGAAGTGGCTGGATGGGTATAGCAAGGCGGCTGTAGTGGTGAATGGAATGCCAATTTGGTGTCCGGTGCATTGATCGCGCAAGTGCAGCGTTTTGGAATGGGTTTTGTGTTGGTTACTAAACTTGGTGGTGTGTTGGCATTTCCTTGATTTCAAAGTGTTGCAGTTTATTTAATTTTGGAATGGGTTTTGTGTTGGTTACTAAACTTGGTGGTGTGTTGGCATTTCCTTGATTTCAAAGTGTTGCAGTTTATTTAATTTTGTGTATTTGGTAGGCCATTTATATGACGTGCCAAACACAGAGGTATCTAGGCGCTTGCTTGCAGTCATGTGGTGGTCGTGCAGAGATTGCAATTTTTTCTTGCATTCTTGTTTTGCATAGTTTGCATTGTGCGCATGGTGGTCCGTTCTGGTTGAAGTCTTTCAATACGGGAGTGACTGGCCGATGTGCAGGCCGTGTCCACCAGAACATGGCGTTGCTGTGTTTGGCTCTTGGATCTCTTCTCGGAAGCATGCCGTTGCGCAGTTGTTTCTTTTCTGCGGTGGCTTTTCCTTCCACGTGGGTGTGCTTGCTGGTGGGCTTATCCGGTGTGCTAGTCCCATGTCGATGGTTTGGGAAGCCTGGCACCAGATGTTTGCAGCGGCAGGAGCGAAGGGGACGGAATGGGGCACAGCATCAAATTTATAATGCACCGGGGTGTAGAGGGTCAGAGGTGCGAGGATACTAGGGGGTGACTAAGAGTTTGTGATGCCTCGTGGGTAATGCCCTGATTGGCCCAGTACAACTTGGTGACGAAAATGTTAGGTAGCACGCCCATACGCAAGCGTGGGGCACTTGGTGGGGTTTTGCTGCCATAATTGGGATGGGGGATCGCCCGTTTTGAAATGGGTGGGTGCTTAGTATAATTGGTAATGGGGCCTGCGCAGGTAATGGGGTAAAGCGCCCAAGCTAAGACATGAGGTTCACAGGTATAAATGGTGAATATTGGGGCATTGTGTACGGCGTGCAGGGCGGGTTGGGTTTCAGTTATTAATAAAAATATCACGCATCAATCAGGGAGTGCGGGTGGGGAGTGGCTAGATGGCTGTAGTGCAAGGGGTGTCCTATGGGGGTGGCAGGAAACGGGGTTCGGCATTGGTGGGGGTTCTGTGGGTTCAACCGTTACCTATTTACATGGTGTTGCTTTCGAGGGTGGAAAACACACGGTAGAGGTAAGGGGGTAATGTACTGAGAGGGTTGGGGGAGCATCAGAGTGCTGCAACGGTGAAGGGCCACTGGTATGATTTGCTCTCCGTAGTATCCCATGATGGCTGTG
Organism: Ambystoma mexicanum; assembly: GCF_040938575.1. Taxonomy (NCBI): domain Eukaryota; kingdom Metazoa; phylum Chordata; class Amphibia; order Caudata; family Ambystomatidae; genus Ambystoma; species Ambystoma mexicanum. The sequence goes on along the minus strand of NC_090924.1, from coordinate 826,906,015 downwards.
CCCACAACAGCCACAAAGTATTGCCCTGACTAGAAGTGAGCTTGGCCTAAGCTCCCATAACGTTATGTTATGATAGTTTGTTTACATTGCGCCTAGTCACAAAATATTTCAAAGCGCTTCAAGGCAAAGGGAGGGAGCAAGGGAAATTACAATGACATTCGTACAGGTCATGAACAGTAAGGATGTGAATTGAACTATAATACTCGGCCCGACGGCTTGCAATTGTAGGGAGCAGTATTTTGGCGGGCTGCCACAATGTTCAAAAAGGGCGGGGAAGGTGGGGCGAGATTCCGGGTGTGATTTGCGAAAAGCTTGGTGTGTTGTTTGCACCACTTTTGGGAAACTTCACTGATCAACGGGACAAGTGCATTATTGTTGGTAGGTCGTCGCAGCAGAGGGGCCAGAACAGGGAAAGGGCGAAGGTGTGCACACTACTGAGGATGCGGAAAGAGGGCGGGGGGGGGTTGGTGCCACGGGGCCGGCTCCCTCCAGGGCTGTTAGATGAGGGGAACGGGGGCCAACTGCCAAATATACCATGCAGCTTATGGACTGCGACATAGGTTTATTAAAATGTTTTACAGAGCGGGCCGCTGGGGGTTGGCAATAATGGGAAGCTTATGCCGCGCACGGGGGTTTAGATGGTGGGGTGGGTCCCACTGTGGCCCCACTAGTGAGCTATAGGCAATTTAATTAATTCCTTTCTTCTGGAAGGTAGACACATCCGCTGCAAGGTTTTGAAGTGAAGGTTCATTTATTGGTGCCTATACATAGTAGCTACGTGTTTCATGGCTCAACTGGGTAGGGAGGGATCAGGACAGGATATGATAGTTTGTTACATAGTGCCTTACACAATGTGTTGTGCAGTGCTTATTACATGGGCCGGCCCAACACCATTACAGGAATGGCGGGGGGACGAGCACAAGAAGGGGGGAAGTAGCACTTGGCTGCTAACGACCAAGTCCAGGAGGGAATGGTAAGCGTCCCCAGTTGGAAAGGGAAGCACAAGAGAGTGGAGGTGAGCGGGGCAGACTCGGAGTCGGTTGTTGCCTACACTAAAATGTACATTCAAACCTGTGGGCAATGCCCAGCTGAATTCGCAAGCGGCCGGTGCGTGTTCGGCATTTGTACAAATGAAATCGTTTCTCTCCAATGATTCACCAGGAATGTTCACGGCACAGTCTCGCTATTTCGCTTCTAACCAGGGTAGACCTCACATGGCAGCTTAGGGTATGCCTACAGATGCCCATGAGATCGTAGCGGCGCCAGGGTTTTTGCATGACTAGCGGTGGATAAACAGAACATTTTGGGCTGGGCGCAAGGGCAAACCCCCCCGCTCGGGGAGAGGCAAGTGATGAGCGGCACTGGCGCAAGCTCGCCATGAGCTTTATGCAGTGGGATGGCCAACAGCGCAGGTTAAGCTAGGGGGAAGGTTGGGTGCGCAAGCCGGATCCCCCTCTCTTCCTTGCAGGAGAGGGGTGCTCTGGCGGGCGTGGTAAGGGGGGAAAAGGAAGGGGGCGCTAGGAGGGGCGGTTTACGCACACAGTGACAGGGGGTTTGTAAGGGACGAGGGGGTGGGCGATAGTGGAGCGGACACGGGAGTGGGGGGATGTAAGAATTCGGCAGGATTCCTAGCATACTGAAAGGATATGACATGGGTAAATCAGCTAATCGAACCAAAAGGCAATAAGCCATTGCTTAGACAGATGCAACACCAGAAGCAATCCAAATGTTTACAATTGAGGGCCCACAAGGAAAGGGGGGGTGGAACGCTATAGATTTACCCATTAAGAAAGGGCGTTAGTTGGCCCGAAACGCCCCCTCCCCAACACTTGGGTGTAGTTGGGGGGTTACTCCGCTAATGAAACGGAACGGTCAAGGGAAGACCTCATTCGACACGCCGCTGCCAGGTCAGTTGGCCCTCCTGCAATGTAGCCCGGAGCAAGCAGCAAACAGTCAGGAGGAGCACCAGCAGGGAAGGCTGCAGCACCATTCATCACGCCACCGGTTTTAGCCGGAGGGCCTGCGTGTCTGTTGCGGATGGAATGAATGGGGGATAAAAGGAACAGTGTTGGGAGTATAACTGGGGATTTGGGGACTAAGGCGACCAGGTGCATGAGGGGGAACTCACTGCGGCCGCTGGCCCGCTGTGAGTCGTGGCGGTGACACCGGTCGCAGCGACTGGTCTCTTGCAGACAAGCCCAGCGGATGTTACCTGGTGTTCCCGTTAGAAAGTACTGGCGGATACCACAAGGGGAACTGCACAGCCATCAGTTTATTAAGAACGGCGCCCAGGAGTATTAGACTCAGGGGAGGCCCACGTTAATGGGGAGGGTTAGGGGGCTTGGAAGACCTTTCCAACTCCAAAAGTGGGTGGGGGAAATGGGAAGTGCATCATTGGAAACTGAAAATTGGAAAGCAACAATGAAGTCAGCAAGGGGGGGGGGGGTGAATTGAAAAGTTTGCACTGTAAACGGGGCTCCGGCAAGTACGTTGGTAACTGAGGGGAAGGGGGGCCCCTGGGAGATTGGGGGATGATAGGGGTGGGGGGCTCAAGAGAAGGGGGCCCTTTGGGATTAGCTTCTTAAGGAGATCAAAAAGAAACCTGGGGGAGGGGGCGCCTTGGAGTGCGGGGGTTAGGGGCCAGGAGGAGCAGGGGGGTTAGTTGGGGTGGACCCCTCCTTAGTGAAAGGCAGGGGAAGAGGTTGGGGATAAGAAGGATGCTGGGCTCTGGGGGATAGGTAGCGCTTGATGGATGGGGCTCTCTAGAACAGGAGGGCGCGATGGGGGCTGGAGGGGATGGGACAACTAAGGCGGCGGGGAGAGCTAGGGCTGATCGGGGTCTTGGCTGAAGGGGGGAGAGGGGCTCCCTGGCAGGATGGGCTGGAGGAAGACCTGTTTGGGGAGAGAAAGTTAACTATGATCAATAAGCCAACCAGGGGAAACGGGAAGAGGGAATCCAGGGGAAAGGGAGCAAGAAGGGGAAAAGGAGACCGGAACGCATCCTTTAGAAGGAGCCTAAGCGGAAATGGAGAATGGAAAGAAAGTAAAGCACGAAAATAAAAAATTGGACTTAAATAGCGTTGGGGAAAGAAAATGAAAAGAAAAATTGCAAAATAAAGAAATGGCCAAAGGGTAGAGAGGGACTGCTGAGGAAGGGACTGGGCGCCTGCGTCGGGTCCCCCAAGGACCTGAGGGGGTGGTGGGGGAAAGTTGCTTGCTCTCAGCGCAGAAAATCCTGAGCGTGAACGGAATACCTGTAAGCTAACTCCTGACTTTATGTGTAACAAAGTTTGCTGTGGCAATTTTTTCTCCCACTCATCCTACTGGTCTCTGCCTATCCTTTGGGTGGATGGGGGTTGGGTTGATTTGGGAGGAGGGTAGCTGGGCAGGAGTGAGAGTCGGAATGTGGAATGAGAGCTGGGGGGGCATTGGGAGCAACATGGGCTGCCACCATGCCACCCCACTGAGGGTGTCGGCGCTACGTTTGGGTTGTTGTAATGCGTTGTGTGCCTTAAAAATTGTCCTTGTATGCATTGTATGTTGTGGTTTAAGTGTAATGGTTTAGGTGAGTGAGCCAATTCTGATACCTTTCGCTTTGAGTGACTGGAAAACATAACTGCAGCATGGTTTACCAAGGCAATGCACCACAGCCATGTATTAACTCAGAAAACGAGAGAGCGCGGTAAAGAGCCAGTCAGTTTGTCAGAAGTTCTCAGAAACATTCAGGGGTGAGGCGCACCTCGCGACCAACATCCACAGTGCTCCATGAATGGGGTGCAGCTCTTGGATGGGCGGTTAAGTGCGTAAAAGGCTTCAGCCATTGTCCACAGCGCTTTCCAGCTTCAGTGTGCAATGTTCACAAGCTTCTGATGCAGACATCTTAGGCAGGGCATGGGGTGTCGGGTTTCCTGTGCCCATGGAAGAACCCATGGGGGAGGGGGGGGAAAAACACACACACGCACACGCACGCACACGCACACCCCCATTCCCCCCGTGGGGACTTACCACATTATTCTTATTTGGGATGGAATGTATAATGAGCAAATGAAAAATGCTTACTCTATAGTACTTAGTATACAATTATATACATTCCTGATTTTTAGGCACCACAACAGATGGATTAGGATGTTTTTGAATTTGCAAGATGTTTAATTTGCATGTGAAACTTAAAGGCAGTTTGTTCTGGCAGTAAACACTATTATAAACACTAAACTTCCAGGAAAGAGAACTGTGGCACAGAAGATACCATGATTGACCCAGGATTACACTTTGTGATAAAAAAGGAAGCAGGATTTCAAGTTTCATTCTTCCACAGGCACCATCTTCCCTATTTACACATCTCTTCTGTAGAAATGGTGAGGTGTTGTTATCTACTTTTGGATCATGTTTAATATTAGTGAAGTTACCTTTCCAATAGAGATCATGTTTGATTATGGTCAATTTAAATTCTCCAAAGCAATTCTAAGTGATAATCATGATAAGGTCCCCACAGAGATGGTGTTCAATTATGACAATGGTATGGTCCCCACAGAGATGGTGTGTGATTATGATAACACCAAAGTCTCCACAGATATGGTGTGTGATTACAATGATGTTAATGTCCCCACAAAGATGGTGTGTGATAAGAAAGAATGTTATTAAAGACACACAGAGGCCATGCAGAGGTCAACAAAAGATGGGAACTCAATCATTTCTGTCCAGTATTAAACTCCACAACGTTTGTCCTCATTTCTCATCTCCTATTGCCCACCTAAATGACTTACTTATCCTTTGCCTACTGCTCTACACTACACAAATATATCCATCTCACACATGACAGCCTTATGCATATTAATACCACATGAACCAGATAGAGGCATTCCAAAGCTCTAACCTCTATCCATTTTACTCATCCCCTAATCCAGTGGCTAATTCGGCATACTAGCACACTCATTTAATAGACCTTGGGCCCTCATCTCCATATAAATGAGAAATCCAAGTGCCACTTTTACAAACCATACTGAACCATTCCAGCATTGGGCACTGAGGTAGGTACGGCCTCCACTTGTCAACACTGCAGGCTTTTCAGACGACTCCCCATCTAACCCAATAAGACCCCAACACCAGTTTCCTTTAGTAGAACCATGTGCAATAAAACCCCCAAAATGTCGAAGCTTCTCTATTCAAGACATTTCATTTTATTGGTTGTGTGTGATAATGATGTTGAAGTCCTCAAAGAGATGGTGTTTGAATATAATGATTTCAATGGCCCCACAAAGATGGTGTATGCATATTCAGATTTTTAAGTCCCCACAAAGACGGTGTACGATGATAATAACATTAACATCCTTTACAGAGATGGTATATGATAACAGTGATGATTATGTCCCCATGGAGATGGCATGTTGCTATAATGATTTTAAGTTTGTTACAGAGATGTGTGATAACGGTGATGATTAAGTCCCCAGAGAGATAGTGTGTGCCATAAAGGAGGGTGAAGACCCCACAGAGATGGTGTGTGATAATGGTAATGATTAAGTCCCCACAATGATGGTGTGCGATTAAAAATAGGTTGAAGTCCCCACAGAGATGATGTGTGATTATTGTGATGTTAGAGTTAAAGTCCCCATGGAGATGGTACGTGATAATGGTAATGATTAAGTCCCCATAGAGATGGTGTGTTTTTTTAAAATTTATTTATAATGTGTGCCAGACCCGAAGGTATCAGAGCACAGAAGAAGCAAGAAGACTTTCAGCTTAGGTTACATAGTGGCATATAAAATACACGTCAGAATATACAGATGCATAATGTAGACGATATAGCAGAAGCATAGATACATACGATACAAGAATAACACTATACAAATGGGTCATAAATATATAGAGCACTCTGGTGTGTTATTATAACGATGTTAAAGTTCCCACAGAGATGGTGTATGATTACAATGAGGATGAGGACCCCACAGAGATGGTGTTTGACGATAATGATGATTATGTCCCCACAGAGATGGTGTGTGATTATAATGATGGAAAAGTCCCCACAGAGATGCTGTGTGATAAAAATGAGGCTGAAGACCCCCACAGAGATGGTGTTTGAATATAATGATGTTAAAATCCTCACAGAGATGGGGTTTGATTTTGATGATTAGAATGGCTCCACACAGATGGTGTATGTATATTCAGATTTTTAAGTCCCCACAAAGATGGTGTACGATTGTAATAACATTAACATCCTTTACAGAGATGGTATATGATAACAGTGATGATTATGTCCCCATGGAGGTGGCATGTGGGTATAATGATTTTAAGTTTGTTACAGAGATGTGTGATAACGGTGATGATTAAGTCCCCAGAGAGATAGTGTGTGTCATAAAGGAGGGTGACTACCCCACAGAGATGGTGTGTAATAATGGTAATGATTAAGTCCCCACAAAGATAGTGTGCGATTAAAAAAATAAGTTGAAGTCCCCACAGAGATGGTGTTTGAATATACTGATCTTAAAGTCCCCACAGAGATGTGTGATTATTTTGATGTGTCCCCATGGAGATGGTGTGTTATTATAATGATGTTAAAGTCCAGACAGAGATGGTGTATGATTAAAATGAGGCTGAATACCCCACAGAGATGGTGTTTGAAGATAACAATGTTAAAGTCCCCACAGAGCTGGTGTGTGATAACAATGATTATGTCCCCATAGAGATGGTGTGTAATTATAATGATGTAAAAGTCCCCACAGAGATGCTGTGTGATTATAATGATGTAAAAGTCCCCACAGAGATGCTGTGTGATAAAAATGAAGCTGAAGACCCCACAGAGATGGTGTTTGAATATAATGATGTTTAAGTCCCCACAGAGATGGTGCATGATGGATGAGTATGTCCCCACAGAGCTGGTGTGTGATAACGATGATTATGTCTCCATAGAGATGGTGTGTGATTATAATGATGTAAAGGTCCCCACAGAGATACTCTGCCATAAAAATAAGGCTGAAGGCCCTACACAGATTGTGTTTGATAGGGGTGGTGTTAAAGTCTCAGAGATAGTGTCATAATGGTGATGCTACCTTCCACACAGAGATGTGTGACAATTGTGATGTTAAAGTCAGTGATGATATGCAACAGCATAAATATATATATAATTGAAAATTGTATAACCTGGTTTATGCTATTTTCGTGGCTTCTTGGCATTATGCTCTGCAATAGAAGAAGGTGGGGGTTGGTGGCAGCAGAGTAAAAGGTGAGCTGCAAATTCTTAAGTGTGATTAGTACAGGTTTGGATACACCGGTTTACTGTGAGGTTGTGAAATGGATACATGGGTCTAGCGTAGACATATGCGCCCAGGTGTGTTGTATTATATACTACTAGCAGGTGTACCCGTGCTTCGCACAGTAAATCCTACTTAAGTCCTAGTTTGAAGGTTATTTAATAAACTAAACCAATGCTTCTTTGAAGACGAAATTGCTAGTGTTTCCTGTAGGAGCTAGTGTGAACAATTTGTCTTTGTTTCCAACTCTGGACCAAGCCACATAAAGCTGACCATTAAAAAAGCATGAGTCACATAAATCGATTCCAGCTACTTTGAGTTGGAGCATTGAGATTGCACAGCAACATTATTGATGTCCCGATCTACAGCCGAGGCAGCAGCGACCTCAACGTAAGTGCCGTCCGTTTAGGGCTGAAGTGTGTAAGATTGAAGTGCTGTACCCGTACGTGTACGACTGAAGCATGTACGCTTTGTACTGTTGAGATGGCATACATTCATCAGCTTCCATGGGAAAAGAAGTTCCTGTAATTATTATGATAGATTTGCCATGATGTGACTGACAATGTCATTGGAGACACTATAGAAGAGTCATGCACCATTTCCTGTCACCCGCATTACTACAAAAGCACTGTTTTGTGTCAACCGCATGACTTCAAAGTGAGTGCCGTTAATGTCAGCTAGAATGCTGATAGTGTGGAAAGTTTGGAACAATGAACTGCTGAAGTTTTCATGAACTGCTGAACTTTAGCAACAATGAACGTAGAACTACAGCGGAACTATGGTGCAGAGAGCCATATGATGGGGGAAAGCATTGCACATTGCTTAAATAAATCTGAAAAAGGTCTATTTTATACGTGTTACATTGTCTACACCATGGAACCCTACCCACATGCCAAATTTCAGGTTGGTAGCATGTTGGGAAGTATGCTGAACATTTGGAACAGACACGCATACATATCCACAAACTTCCATTTTATATATATGGGAATATGGGATACATTACTCACCATAATCGTATTTCTGGTGCTTGTATCTGCTTAGATTCACATGCTCTGCATAGTCCAACATCTAGTGGAAGTTGCAGAGTATCACAACATTTGTTTTCATAACTCAAAAATGGACGTCAACAGGCCGTGTTAATAATACTATCCCTAGTGTGACCTGTACTGTACACATGGTCCTTCACGCGTCGATGTCCCTCAGATTGTTTATTTCTGACATGAGGTTGCATGAAGTGTAGCGTGAGTACAGATGTAATGAAGCAGAAACAGTGATAGCCCAGAAAACATCTGTGTGTCTTCTACTCCAGAAGAGGAGGAAGGGTGGGCACGTTCATTTAAGCAGATAAAAGCACAGAAATACAATTACAGTGAGTAATGTATCCCTTCTGGAGCTTGTGGATCTGCTTAGATCACATGTTCTGCATAGATTACCGAGCAGTATCGGGAGAAAGTGGTGGGAAGTGAGAAGGTACAGCAGCAAAGAGATGTTTTCGGACGCCTTATCCCACCTGTAAATCTGCTTTAGAATGTGTGTTAATGCAATAATGCTGTGGGAACGTATGGATGGAACTCAATGTAGCAGCTTTGCAAATGGCGTCTAGCGGGATGTTTGCAATGAAAGCTAGGGTAGCTACTATACCTCTGGTAGATTGAGCCCTGGGGGTGAAAGATAAGACTTTCCTGGATAGGGAATAGCAGAGCTGTATGCACGTGACAATCCATCTGGAGATGGCGTTCTTTGACATGTGATCACCTTCCCTTCCAGGTGCTATGGAAACAAAGAGTTGGTCTGTTTTCCTTAGAGGTTTAGTTTTGTTCACATAGTACAAGACCGCCCTCCGTACATCAAGTGTACGGAGGCTTCTTTCTGCTCAGTTAGATGGATGTGTTCTGAGGACAACCTTGTCCTTGTGTATTATGAAGAAATGGTCTTGTACGGACAAATCTTGTAGCTCGCTGACTCATCTTATAGAGATGATGTCTACCAGGAATGCAATCTTGTAAATCAGATGTTTTAGGCTGGCATTGCGCATAGGCTCAAAGGGTGGACCCATGAGCTTGGAGAGCACAGCACTGAGATCCCAACCCGGAGGAGGTTTGGACATTGAGGTTACAGCCTCTTTATCCCTTCCATGAATGCCTTAATGACTGGAACTTTCAACCAGGACACCTTGTTCTGTGAAGTGGTGTAGGCTGACAGAGCAGCCAGATGCACTTTGATGGAATTAAATACTAGGCCATAATGTAGAATGTTAGCTGGGGAACAATGTTGGGTTTAGTGTTTGTGACATGCACCATATCACAAATCTCTTCCACTTATTGAAATAGCAGTGTCTGGTGTTGAGTTTTTGTGCCTCCTTTAGGATATCCATACACCTTTCCGGAAGATTCAAGTGGCCAAATTCTATGACTTCAGGAGCCAAGTTGCCAAGTTCATAGATGTAGGGTGCGGGTGGAGGGATGCTCCCTTGTATGTGTTAGCTTGTTGTATGGGCACGGGAGCTTGATTGGGTCGCACATCGCCAGTTTGAGCAGATGTGGAATCTAAGGTTGTCTGGCCAACATGGGAGCAACCACGATTAGAGTTACCTGTTCCTGGTGCATCTTGTGCACTATTTTGCTCAGGAGCGGTGTCAAGCAATGGGGGGGGGGGGTGGTGTTGCATAAGCACATTTCCCTGACCAGTTTCTCCACAGGGCGTTCCCCTTGGACCCTGGTTGGGGAAACCTGGACGCGAAGTCTGGGCATTGTGCGTTAAGGCTTCTGGCAAACAAGTCTAATGGGGGGTGACCCCATTGTGAGAATATTCTGTCTCGAAAGGATATCTCTGTCGAGTTGGCACTCATGTTCTTCTGGTAGAGGGTATCTGCTTAGAATGTCTGCCAGAGAATTGAGTTCCCCTGGAACATGCTCAGATGTTAGGAAAATGTTCTGCTTGAGTGCCCACTTCTGTATTCTTGAGGATAGCTTGGACAGACTTTGTCTCTTTGCTTGTTTAAGTAGAACATGGCAGTTGTGCTTTCTGTGAGGACCTGCACTGTTTGACCTGCCAGATGTTGCTGAAAGGCTTGAAGAGCCTTGAGGACTGACAATAGTTACAGGAAGTAGATATGTTTCTGTGCTGTAGTGCATGCCCATTGGCCATGGGATGTGTGGTGGAAGAAGTGAGCCCCCCCATCCGGCGAGTGAGGCATTTGTAGTGAGGATCGCTTGTGGTGGTGGATCGCGAAAGGGTTTTCCTTTGAGTAGGTTGTCCCTGGACCACCAACAAAGAGCCTGTAGCAAGGTTAGCGAAACAACCACTAGATCGTCCCCTGTCTGCTTGCCTGAGTCCATTGTTTTGCTAACCATTCCTGCATTGAACACATGCGCAAGTGAATGCATGAGGCCCTCATCCCGAGCAAGTACATTGCTTTGCGTACAGTTATTTGGCGACCGACTTTGTAGTGAGTTACTCGCAGCAGCATGTTTTGTACTCTCTTGTTTTAGGGGAAATTCACTTCCTCTTTCGTCTTTAGAATAGCCCGTAGAAATTGTTTTATTTGTCTAGGGACTTAGCTTGATATCTTTTTGTTGATGGAAAAGCCCAGATTGAAAAGAAGGTCTATTGGCTTTTGAGTATTTTGTTGGCAAATTTGAGGAGATTCCCTGTTAATTAGTAAGTCATCCAGATAAGGGTACACTGGGATGGACTTTCTGCGCAGGTGTGCTTCCACCACCGCCAGTACCTTGGTGAATACTCTTGGTGCTGAGGCAATGCCGAAGGGGAGTACCTTGAACTGGTAGTGAACTCCCACTATCTTGAAGCACAGATATTTTCTGTGCGCAGGGAGCATTTAAATATGAAAATATGCATCTTTCATATGCAATGTTGCCATGTAATCCGCATTAGTTTTAGGAGTGGAATCTCCCCCTCAAGCGGGGTCATGCGAAACCTTTGGGGTTTGACATATTTGTTCACAGGCCGCAGATCTAGTACTGGGCGCATGGAAAGGTCATTCTTTGGCACAATACGTTGAATAAATACTCTTGTTTACCTGATTTGCTGGAACAATCTCTATGCGTCCTTTTCCAGCAGTGCCTTTACTTCTTCCAACAGTATTTGTTTTTCTTCTGTTGTCATTTTCCTTTGTCTCGGCGGGTGATAGGGTGGTTTTTGTAACAGCTCAATTCCCACCTGTCACGGTGGACAACACCCACTTGTCTGACGTTATCCCCTCCCATGCGTGGGGGAAGTGTGAAATTGTGCTTCCTACTGGAGTGGCATGGGAGGGGACCTGAAACGGGGCATCATTATTTGGGAGAGGTGGAGCCTCTCCCAGGTGAGGTTCTTCCCTTTTATTTCCTCATTTAAAATTGGGAGCAGAACCTTGACCTTGCGATTGGCCCCAAAACAAGGACTGTTCACCTTGAGTGTAGCCCATGGAATGTTGAGCACCCTGAACCCAAAACCTTCTAGAGTTTGAGGAACCCCGTTGAACATAGGGCTTGTTTGTCAATTGGCCAAGGGATTTGAGCGTCGTATTCGTCCTTAGCACTCTTAAGGGCGTCTTCAACGACCTTCCTTTGCACAACACTATTACACTGGCAAGAAAGTGAGGATAACTAGTTGTCTCAGCTCATTACTGTTGCAACAACATGAAGAACCAGACGTTATTATCCAAGCCTTCATGCTCTGTCCACTTATCATGCCTCTCCCCAGTAACTACTGCTATTCCATAGGTCTGTGCCATGTCTATGGTAATGTGCCCCCTTGGATTTACTGCCTCCCACTTACGCATGCTCATCAATCGGCCTCGGCTTTCTTTGAACCTCTTTAATGGTTCAGACTCAAGAATTAAGATTGCTCAAAAGCCTTTAAAAATGTTACATTATGACAGTTTCATAATTGGATACCTTACTTTTACTGTTTCAAAATATTAGGCTATAAGTCAACCAGGACAGCATAGTCAAATACCTGCAAGAGAATAGTCACACCTTTTCTCCAGAGTCACTCCTATTATGAGAGTAAAATATAGGATGTAAGCATAGGAGGGGTCGACCAGTTGAACACTGCCACATGCTGTTCCCTTCGGGAATTTCAATTCTATCACAGAGCTTCACTATGAAGTAGTAGGATTACACACTGAGCCACAATACGAGTTAGGCAGTAATTCTGCGATAAATTAGTGGAAAATGAATTAGTGTTACCGCCACTTGATCAGGAAGAATTTCAGCCTGATTGCAAGTGGTGGTGGTGTAATTCCCCATTCATTGGATGTAATGGGGCTTTCTTTGTGGAATTACCGTGGCAGAATTCTGCCAAATCTGCTGATTTTTTGGCGTTGAGTGGGAAGATTTTGCTCCAGGGTTTTGCTGGAGATAAAACCTCCATTGAAAGCTGATAGTCATAATTTGGCATAGTAGTAAAATTGGCGGTAACTCAGTTACTGACAATTTTATCACTTACCACCCAAATCGTAATGAGGCCCACTGTCCTGTGATGGACTTAAAACTCCGAAACGATTTACACTGCATAGACATCATTGTTACACTCGCTATCTCTGTGAGAACGTTCACACACCATTCCTCTGGGGACTTCAGTGTAATCACACATTATTCCTGTGGGGCGGGGACTTCAATTTGATGACATACCATTGCTGTGCGGACCTCAAATTGATGACACACCACTACTGTGGGGACTTCAAAATCATCACACACTATCCCTCCGGGTACTTCATACCATCCCACACCATGCCGGTGGCAGCTTGAATATAAACTAGCATTAGCCTTCTGTTGAATTTAGTATCATCCCACACAAGCAAGATAAGACATTTCAATATATTCTCAATTTATTTTTCAATGTTGCGAGGATTCCTTCAGTATAATCATACACTTTCTGTATCATCACAATCTATTCCTCATCAGACTTCAACATCGTGAACGCTACAAAACATTTTGAAATGTTAATGTAACAGCACACCTCCTCACATACACCGAATAAAGAAGCAGCCCAATTCACAAAGGGCATCGGAATTAACGCATCTTAAACGTGCTCATTCAGATGCTCTTTTTGTACCCCTTTGTGAATTCACAAACAGGATATGCTTTTAAATGCCCTGAAACAAAGGCGTTCCCACTGCGCCATTTGAAACAGGTGCAGGTGGAGGCAATAATCATGGTAGGGTAATTTCTTACCCTGTCATAATTTTTCTTTAGAAGTGTGACAATCGCGGGTTAAACCGCTGCATTCACACTAGCATTTCAGCCCCTGAAACTGAGATGAACTGCTTTTCTGTGTCTTTTCATTGTGAGAAACTAAAGGGTGTCTCACTTTCTAAACCCTGCGGGTCTCTTGCTCAGGTGGCCAGATCACGGCCATCACCTTTGGGTCCAGATCCTGGGGCTGCGGGAGGATCACCTGGGTGAGGGGTCCTCAGGGAGTGGGGGTGAGACATCCGACGGGGATAAGCGGTATCCCACTTTTTCCTTTACCACTACCCAATCCTATGTTATAGGATATGCCCACCTCCCATGTGAGAAACCTGATGGTGTCTCACCCTCTAGTCCCCAGAGATCTGTCACCCAGGTGACCAGGACATTGCCATGGCTATTGAATCCAGTTCCTGGGGGTGGACCATTGGGGGAGGATCACCTCGATGAGGGATGTTCAGAGAGTGGAAGTGGGACATGTTAAGTATGAACATCCGGACACCCGCAAGTTAAAGGAACTGTTTATTTTAAGTTATATTTATAATGAAAGGACCTCCAGCTGCATAACAGTACAACCAGGCACACAGGAAAGCAGCAACAGATTCACTTGGAATGCCAACAAAAGTAAACAGCAGCATCATAGCCAAATGGAATGTTCTATTACAGTATGACATACCTCCATTCCAGGCTACATTGAATAGACAGGGCTGTATTCTTTCCATGGCAATACTTTCCATTGTTATTGAACACAACATTTATCTTGCTTATATTTCTATATCTTGAACCTACATCTTAATTGACATATATATATATATATGCCTCATAAAAGCTACACCATAACACATCTCCCTCCTTTATTTTATTCCAAAAACATCATCCACTCCTTTTCACAAAAGCAACACGATTCAAGTTCCACACTTGTCCTCCCACTATCCGAATCGCTCCACGCAGCAGAGCAATTACCTTTACAGGATCAGAATATAGTGCTTCTCCTTTCTTCTTCAACCCCCCTTTCTTTATCCTCACCATGTCTCCACATTCAATTCTCAAAGTTGTCTTCCCTCTCCTTGCATTCTCACGCGCTCCCCATTCCTTCTTTTTCTTTTTCAAATCTTTGCTCACACCATCTACCACATAATCACTTTCTCTGCTTCTTCCCAACCATGGAGGACTGACCACCGTGTTTGGTTTACGTCCTCTCATTAATTCGAAAAGGGTTATTCCCGTAAATGAATGAGGTGACATGCGCAGACCAAAAATCCTGTCCTGGATTGCAACTTTTCTATCACATCCTGTTTCAGTTGCCATCCTAATTCTTTCCATGATACATCTATTCATTCTTTCTACACACCCATTCGTCTCCGGGTGATATAACGCAGTCCTCTTGTGTTTGATTCCAGGCTCTTTGACATATTTTGCAAAACATCCACCAACAAATTGAGGACCATTGTCAGTCAGAATGCTTTCAGGGACACCTTCCCTAGCAAATATCTGTTGTAACTCCTTTACTAAGGCCTCTCCGGTGGTCTCCCTTACTATACTAAACTCACACCAGCGCGAAAATAGATCAACTAGAACAAAGATAAATTTTTCTCTTCCATACCCTAAATCAACTGGGCCCAGGATATCCACTGCCACATCTCTCCAAACTCCACCTGGTACTTCTACCGCTACCAGGGGTTGTTGTCTAGCCACTTCTCCTTTTCCAATCTGGACACTCAGCCAGTCTTCTTTCTATGTCCCTATCAAATCCAGGCCACCAATACTCGTTACGTAAAACACTTTTTGTTCTGCTAATGCCAATGTGTCCTACATGAGCTAAATCAGTAATTCTGTTTCATAACTTTCTGGGAACCACAGCACGCTCCCATCTGAATAAAATACCACCTACCACTCTTAGTTCATTCCTGACCTCCCAAAATGGGACGGTATCTTCTTTCAATTCTGTTTTCTTGGGCCAATCACCCGAATCCACATTTGTAATAACCAACTTTAAACACTCGTCCTTGTCCATTTCCTCCAACCATTCTTCCTTGGACACTATGCCCTCATTATTAATGAAAACCATATCCATTTCCACATTCTCACCATATGAATCATTTTCATTCTCTTGTTTCCTTAACCTTGACAAACTATCTGCTAGTATGTTTTCTTTACCCGGAATTACTTTAACCACAAAACTGTGACATTGCATACGGGTAATCCATCCGGCAACCCTCTTGGACACCTTATCTAGGCCTTTATTCTCTAAAATTTCTTTAAGTGGTTTATGATCAGTGCACAACATAAAACATGTTCCCCATATAAAATTTCTTAATTTCTCCATGGCCCAATAACAGGCTAAAGCCTCTTTTTCAAGGACAGAATACATAAATTCAGCTCCTCTTAATCCTCGAGATGCATGTGCTATAATCTCTTCCTTTCCCTTATCATCCACTTGAGACAACACTGCACCAATCCCCATTTCGGATGCATCAACAGTGACTTTACTCTGGCGGTACGTATCAAACTGTCCTAATGGTTGTGCTAAATCTATTTCCTTCTTCAATCTGACAAATTCACTCTCACATTTGGACAACCAGACAAACTCACTTCCTTTCCTCAGCAGTTTTCTCAATTCAGTCACCTTTCTAGCATAGTTGTGTACAAACTTCTGATAAAATTCAGTCATCCCTAGGAATGATCTCAATTGTGCTTTGTCCTCTGGGCTTCTGATATCTTTTATGGCACTTACCAAACTCTCTTTTGGCTTTAAACCATCTGCCGATATTTCATTGCCTAAATATTCAACTTTAGAAACACCAAATTTACATTTTCCTTACCTTAACACTATGCCATTCTTTTCAAATATCTCCAAAACTCTATGCAGTGTGTTATTGTGTTCCTCTTCACTCTTCCCACAAATCAACACATCATCCTGAAAACAATATACATCTCTGATTTTTCCAACCAATCTGTCCATGACCTTTTGAAAAATTGCAGCAGCAGATACAAGTCCAAAAGGCATGCATTTGAACTGGAAAACTCCCTCATGAGTGACAAACGCTGTGAGCTTTCTGCATCGTTCTTTCAATTCTACTTGATGGTAAGCGGAAGCCATGTCTAACTTCGAGAATACCTTTCCTTGCCCAATTCTCGAAAGCATCTCTGACAGATTAGGTAGAGGATGGCAATCTACCAACACACACTTATTGAGTTGACGTATGTCCACACACAAGAGGAGCTCACCTGAGCTCTTCTTAACTACCACTAGTGGAGAAGTCCAGTCTACCCCTCCTGTTCTTTCAATAACATCTAGTATCAACAATTTCGCCAGCTCCTCTTTAACTCCTTCTCTAATTGCCAAAGGTACTGGCCTCAATTTTGCAACCACAGGGATACTCCCTTTCCTTAACAAGATTTGATGCTGTATACCTTCAATCTTTCCAATGCCCTCTTTAAATACTTTGTGGTGTTTACTGATGATCGATTCATTCACTTGCAATACTTGTTCAGGACTATTGGGATCTAACTTGATCTTCAATTTCTTTTGTTCCCTCCACCCCAGTAGAGTAAGACCTATTTTGGTTACATACATTTTCCCTTCACATTCCCTGTCTTTAAATTGAAAGCGATTCTTACTATACCCTAAGAGATCAATGGGGTCCTGATTGTAGCCACCAGGCCTAATATCAGGTTTAAAAAGTCCTCGTACATCCCCTTTCACTACTCTTTCAAACACTTCCTTGGGCAAGAGTGTTATTTTTGATCCTGAGTCTGCCATCATCCATACTTCTTTACCATCCACTTTAACACTCGCATAAGGACGCTCACATTCATCATCTTCATTATCCACATCATCAACTGCATTAATGGTATCAGCGATGGTGTTAACAATAACATTTTCCACTGGAAGTTCATTCTCATCATCAGAAGACTTCTGTCCCTCATCCTCAGTAACATATAGGACTTTTTTTTGAGTGTGTTGATCCAAAATGGAATGTTCTCTTACAGTATGACATACCTCCATTCCAGGCTACATTGAATAGATAGGGCTGTATTCTTTCCATGGCAATACTTGGTTTCCATTGTTATTGAACATAACATTTAACTTGATTATATTTCTATATCTTGAACCTACATCTTAATTGACATATAAATATAAATTTTACAGTCTTCCCAGCTGTATCCTGTTCTTACTTTTTTAAAGGTTTGTAACAAACCATATAAAAATAAAAAAAAATAAAAAAAAAAAAATATAAATATATATCTCAGAAAAGCTACACCATAACAGGACACCCAAAGGGTGAGACATGGTATGCCTTCCTTATACCTTTTCCCCATCCTACTTCGTAGGATACTTACAAGCTCTACCCCCCTTTACAACACAAACACTTTCTTACACTGTGACAAACAACGGACTAAAACCAGACCCGTTTACCTGACATGTCCCAACACAATGGTCAGGCAGAGTCAGGCAATTGCCACTAATCACACACACCTGACTGCCCCTTCCCTTCCCCACATGGATAAAAGACAGAGCACGAGAACATACTTTGGAGCAAGGCAGAACGCACGTGGACGCAGCTATTCCCGACTGGCAGTTCAAACGGAGAAGAAAGGCGGCAAGACCTGAAAGGAGGACGAGGAAGGACTTGCCCATGTCCTTTTCAACTTAGCCACGCAAAACCTCTGAAAGGACAATCATAAGACTGGGAAGTCCAGCTGGAGTGTGGTGACAGGTGTCAATGGCACACAAGACCCTCCCGCGTTGATAGTGAAAGCGGGGAGCAGCGCAGGCTAGCGTGGTGCTGTCCTTGACTCCCGAAATCAGAAACTGAAGCAAATTCAGAGAAGCCGGTGAGTCAGAGAAAAGTAATAATAAACCAAACTGTGCGGGGCCCAAGCAGCAACACTGTGTGAACAAAGAACTTGTGTTTATGAACTTTAGAGAAAACGCAGTAAAGGTCCAGATACAGAGTGGTCCGGCGCTATGTGGGCACCCATTCGAAGGACTCTGGCTGGGACCTTTTTGTGTTGAAACTACAAATACCAAGAGGCCTTGGGAAAGGCTGGCGTGAGGTGTCAAGCTGGTCATACAAGGGTTAAGCAAAACCCCTTGTACACTCGAAAGTCATTGACACGTGGAGAAGGCAAGTGAATTGTGTTAATAGAATTGTGTTTGAATGGGTATGTGAACCCGACGGAGGAGGGATCCCAGGAGAAAACTGAGGGAAGTGAATCCTGCATTGTGATAAAGCAAAGTGAACTGTGATATTGGCAAACGTGAACCCGGCTGAGGGATGCCTGCGAATTGGGGTAAACAGTGCTACCCCGTGAACATTGTGTTGACAAGAGTGAACTTGTCCACAGTGAAATGACTGTTTAAAAAGACATTGAGATTCTTGAATGTTATGTTTGAATGAAAGGCCGTAGTGAACCTGACGGAGAGAGGCTAACGCAAAGAGGGATCGAAGCACGGTTGAGGGAGATCCAAAGGCGAAGAGTAATCACGCAACATGAAGATTTACTAAAATAGCTTTTGTTTTTGTTGTTTATGGCTCATCGGGGTCCTCTGAGGCAAGAGACTTTGTGTGAAAGAGACTTGCCCACAGAAGGCTCTAATAATTTGGAAACAAACTTTAAGCTCATGCTGCAGAAGCCCAGCAGTGTGCTGTGCAGAAGAGTCCCGCCTTGTCCAGTGCTAAAAAAGTGGGGAAGGGAGACTCCGGCTATACCATCCTGACTTATCATTTTGAGAACAATTCTTTCTTTTCTTGTGAACACTGTCCCACACTCTTTTGTAGCACAGCGGTAAGGATTGGAAATAGTTTTTTTTTTTTTTTTTAGCATAGGCCCTTTTTCTTTGATTAAGACACCACTAGGACAGTATTATTATTTGATGGTCGTAGCTTGCTCCCATCACAGATTTAGGTTTAGATTAGGTGTTTATCTCATCCATTTGTACAGTTTAATAAACACCCTTGAACTGTGATCACTTGTGTCTGTTTTATCTTGATACCATGCCTTCCCCCTACACCCAACTCCCCGCCATTTCCTACATGAACACTGAGCCGAGGTAGAGGAGAGCTAAGAGCAAATATGCCTATACATTGCATTGGACATGTCGCACTAATACTGTCAGGCAATGTCAGCCACTTGACTGTGATTGCCTACACCTGAGGCCTATTAACACTCCCCACACGGTTAAAAAATAGATCTGTAAGGGCAAGAATCCCACATTTGCAAATTAGGAAATGCCTCATCATTTGATGAGCACCTTTCTGAGTGGAAGATGGTTAAACAAAAAGCTATATGTTGTGGCTAAACTTTTGAGCAAAGGAGCATAAAGATAACAAAGCTAGCAATAGCTGGCAAATGACGTGAAAACGTGTGCATTAGATACCAATACCTGGCCAATGCTGTAAGCTTATCGATTCTCTTTACGTTATAGCACATCCTCAAATATACTGTGAGTTCTGAGTAATGTCATGGAAATACCATGCGTATGTGATGGCTCATCATAAAGCATTGGAATGGAAAAAAACCCTTTTTTTAAACTCTATTATATTGATCATCAGTTGTCAACTGCCATGTGAGAGTTGTTTCTAGTCCATTACCGAGTATGAAACAGTTGTCTTCTTTCACACATAGTTCTTCTGTGAATGTTGTGGGTTGATTTCTTCAGTTCACACACTTTGGCTTGTGGCTCGGTTCACACATTCAACTTTACATTGTTTTGTGGACACATTGTTACATGTACTATGGTTCTCAGAATTCAGTGTCATGCCTCTCTTTCTCTCACAATGTCTACCTCTACAGTCCGCTGTTTCACACAGTCTCTTCTCTAGGTGGACTCAAACACCTGCACAGGCCTTATTGGTACTGATGCCGTTGTGTATGAATGATGGCAAGAAAACATTGCTCAACATTTCTAGGAACCATATCTACAGACCATTAATATTGCCACTAATAGAGAAAAGAATCAGTCTCTAAGTCAATCTGCCAAGCTCATTTTACCACAGTTGGCCACTGAGCACAAACATATTCTGTGCATTATGTTGGATTGTTCAAAGAGACGTTTTCTGCCTGATAGAATAGCTGTTGTACTGACAATAAATGTATTGGTTATTAAGAGATCGTGTTGCACTTTGCATGCCCACTTTTAAAGCGTTCTCAGTAAATTAGCACTCTCTAGAAAATGGGTGGCAAATCAGGTAGCACAGTTGAAACCATTAATCCATGCTCTTGTTCCACACTTCCGTCCTGTGCTGCGTCTCGGGTACTTTGCCTTCCTGCCACCCCTGACTCTGCTCTGCCTCTCAGATCACCTCTCCTGTCCTGCCCACTGCACCTGTGGGCTGTGCAGCCCACTGCTTCCCCACCAACTAGCTAGTTGTCTGATTGGCTCACAACTCGTTCCCACCTGAAGTACACTGCCAATGAAAAATAGAAATGGAAGATTGGCTTTTTACTTTAAAGTACTGTAGTTGGTCTTTACCCGCACATCAAGAGTGCTTCACTTTTTATTTTTAATCACTATTAGCACCTGAGGGCTTATCCCTGGAATGCTAATAGTAATAATACCCACCTTGGCAAGCTGCATCAGCAATTATTGGCACTACCTTCTCTCAGGCCTATAACCTGGACCCCAAGTTGTTACTGGTCAATCCATCCTGTCCCCGTGGGTAGCATTACTTAAATGTACATTTACTTTTGTTCAGAAGATGGAACTACGTATTTAGTGCACAGAACCTTTGATTTTGCGAGAACTTGGGTGGGTCTTTTCCAGAAACTGGTACAGAGGCAAGATGTAAGGCGTGCAGCAGAACAAGAACCTGCTCCTGATGGATGCCATACCACCTGCAGTCCATCGTGGATGAAGAAAGCTGGCTATGGGTAGGCACTACTGCCTATGAGTGCTAATGTTAATTGGGAGCCCCTGCTCCATTCCAAGATGGCAACCTGATTTAACTCAGCCTTGCCTGGCATGCCTTGACCACCCGACCTCCCTCTGCATGCCCTGGGTTGGCTCCCGTCGATACAAAATGCCCCTATTACTGGGCGCCGGCAGGCGACGCGGCCCCCATGCAAGGGCCACTTTTAAGGCCATCAATCTCTGTCTGGCTCTGTCTAGCTCTGTCCGGCATTGGATGACGTCCAATTAATATTATAACATACTCATCAAACGTTACCCTATACCTACCCAATCATCATCAACAGTCGTATACATAAAACAGAAGCCCCATCATTCTCCACCAGTAACTGCACTCGCCAAGTAAGTCTCTGCTCACCCTGCTAAATATTGTCTTTACTAAATGGCATCAGGATTCCAAAGCCTTCCACCCTCTGCATGATGAGGTGCGGCTCTTTCTTTCAGACGGCTTATAGCCGCTCTACACTCAGACCTACTTCAACTGCTGTATTTCGCATCTCACAGACACCCCGATCTGCATATGGTCCTAACAAGCTTCTTGTTGTCATTCACAATGATTTTGTGCTGCTCATCTTCCCTGTTTCATCGGGTGCTAATCCCGCTCCAGTAGTCAGTGCTTATCCAATTATGCCTCCTCACCCATTGCGGTCATCCATATCTGCTCTGCAATTGACTTAGTGACCTTTGCTTCTAGCCCTTTGTCCCGCTCTCGGAGCGTTCCTCATTACTTGCTATTATTGACCTACTCGGTCTTGTCCCCGCTTATTTGACGAAGCCCACCGCACCATTAGGAACGACTTTTGCAATGCGATGAACCCACCTGACTTTCCTTGCTTACTTGATGAAGCCCTTCGCAACATGAGGCACAGCTTCCTGCAACGTAACGGACCTTGCCTCATTTGTCCCTGTCTAGTTGATGAAGCCCCTTGTACCATGAGGCGCAGCTTTTGCAATGTGATGAACCCACTTGACTTTCCCTGTTGTATTTGTTGAAGCCCCCTGTAACATGAGGCGCAGTGTCTTGCAATATAATGAACCCACCTGACTTTCCTTGCTTACTTGATGAAGCCCTTCGCAACATGTGGCGCAGCTTCTGGCAATGTGATGGACCTTACCTAATCTGTCCCTCTCTAGTTGATGAAGCCCCCCTTACCATGAGGAGCAACTTTTACAATGCTTCAACCTAATACCTGCCACTTAACTTGGTTGTCCACTGCAATATCAGAATGTATCCCATGTAACTAATGTCTCAATCTCTTGTCAACCTGCCAGTAACCATGTTGTACCTACCTGATTTGTACCTAACTGACTACCCAAATAACACAGTCAGGTACTGTCTGTAACCCATTACCTGTGCAAACAACCATTGTAACCAATCCACTTAAGCAAAACCGCCCTAGATGTCTCTGGGTTATGTGCGCTATATAAATGACAAAATAAATAAATAAATAAGCATTACCAGCCTAAGTCAAGAGTCATAGTGAAAGCATACATACTATATTAGCATTTGCAGGAACAACAGCAGCAGTGCCCTAAATCAGTTCAGAGAAACAACAGCACTGCACATATACAGGAATGATGAGAGGTGCAGAGGGTCAAGCTAGCAAGGATGGTTTAGTACTACAAAAAAGCAAACGGAGGCGAGATGCTGTCTTGCAAATGATCACGTAAAAAGGTAATGGTAACTACATAAGGATTTTGTCCATCATGCTCGGGCATTGTAAGGAACACAGTACTTAAAAACGGGACAGTCCTGCTAAATATGGGACGGCCCACCACCCTAGGCAGAATCCCAGACACAGATGGATGAGAAACGTTACGTGCCAATCTCGCTGTTTCATCTTCTGTGAGATGGCTCTTAAGAGTCAGAGAATGCCCAGCATGGTGTGCAGCTTACACTGCCAAGTAAACCAAAAAGGATGATTGAACATACCTCTCTCAACTCACCCTCATTTGGAATATTTCCCTATTGGGCTCATTTTCACCCTCATCGCAAGCCCCTAGTCATAGAGTTCAGTGTCTACGAACTCCCAGCAAACATTCCCCATCCTTCAAAAAACAGTTTACCCCTTTGATTTCAATGGGTTCACTCTCCAAAAACAACTGCGATCACCCGTCAACAACACCAGGACAAGAGGCCTCATGATCAGCTGCTTCTCAAACGGAAAGCAATATCATGCTTAATAATAAGAAAAATTGCAGGTGCGTTTGTCCTTTTTTTCGCAACATTTTTAGATGTACTGCTTGATTGCCCTGTGAATGTTGCTATAATACAACTATTCGTTTTTTAAGATGTCAAAAACAGCAATCCTTTTTGGACAGGCACCCTGCTCTAAATTAAACAGTTTTTTTGATTTAGCATATGGGAGAGGGGACATAAATTCACCACTGTGTACGACTTTTAAATAATGTAATGTTTGTTTGGGGATTCATACAGTAAACACCAATTGTTTGTTTCTAGATTCACATTTACCCACTTACCGTGCTTGACTGCTTAATAGTGAGGAGTTGTGGGCTGGGTGATGCGGCCGAGATTCATGCAAAGCAGTCACTTCCGCAAAGCCTTTGTTATGTAGAACTTGACGGCTAAGATTAACACCTCTCTGCCTGGTATCCATGGCGATGGGAGTTCCTCTGCAAAGAAGAAGGTGTGCCTGGCACACAGGTCAAGGACAGGAAGGGGGAAGGGGCACACTGAGTGTGATTCTCGGCTCTCTGTCTAGGCACTTTGCTACTTATACAAATATATGTTAAAGTCTGTTAATTTACAAGGCCACGTTTTTGGGGCAATGGTCTATTTTTTAAACATACACCTAAGCCCCAGTACATTTCTGAATGATTTTTAAGCAGGGACCCTAAAAAGCACATGCATCAGGGAAACAGCTTTAGGATACTAGGTTGAAGCAGTGTACATAGAAGGGCCCTTAAAAGCCATTTCATTCTTGCTTGTCAGAACAAAAATGCAAAAACAAAATACTCAAAGCATTTTTCTATGCATTGTGTCATCAGGAAGGATAATGTTTCAGCGAAAAGTAGCGTTACATTGGTAGTGCAATGTTCATGTGTACTCTTAGCGCTGGAATGTAGTGCTGCTGTAAGTATGGAATAGCAGCAGTGGCATAGTGATCTGTACGGCTGAACATCAGAAGAAAACAGGATGCACATCACCAGGACTGACATGGGTTATGGAGTTCAAGCAATGGAATAAACAAGGGTGCTGTGGTCCAGACAAGGCTGTGTTTACAACATGGAACAAGGTTATGCTCAATTGGTCAAGTGCTCGTTTTAGGCAATAGTGTACAACCTGAAATCACAGATACGATTCCTGCATGTGTGACACAGACTTTCATCCATTTGCTGTGAATACATGAATTATCTTTAGATCGGTTACAATAACAGCTCATATTACGTAGTATAGAAATACAACACATCAGAATGAAATGCTATATAAAAATCTGATATTATTATTAGCACAGTACAGAAGTAACGGTGAAGGATGCACATGAGAAATGTTCTTAGGCAGAGCTGCGGGCACCAAGGAATAAAGTAAACGGTTTGGACAGACTTTAGAATTGCGGTACACTAGGTGAACTGTCTGTGAATCCCACAACTCAGTGTTTAGAATCAAACAAATGTATGCTGGACTTTTGAGGGGTGAGATTAGGGAGGTATGCGGTGAGGCAGGAGACTAGTACCAGGGATGTCATGGTGACAGGTAGATGTTAGTCAACCTTGGTGAAATGCATTTCAGGCAGTCATCATATCACAACCACATTAGTCCTGTTTTAAGTTTTTTTTATCTTTCATGGGACAGCACTTTTCAGAAGGCCTGATATTTTCTTTTTGTCATAGTACCTGCATTTCTAATAGGGGTTGCTAATAAAGTGTTGTATTGTTGATAGCACTTCTCCATAGCCATGCCATACTTTTAAAGGAACAGCACAAGGACTTCTTATCAGATCCTCTGTACTTTTAGGCGGCTCTATCAGCATTTTTCAGAAGGGCTGAATTACATTTGAATGGCCAGTACTAGGAAACTGTGGTAAAAGGGTTGGGGAGTGCGTCAGTGGCAAAGCTGTGTGAATTTCTGCAGTGGAGTAAAGGTTGCAACACAAAAAAAGAGAACCTATTTATTTATTTATTGTGCATTTATTAGGTGCTTATACAACAAGCAAATTGTGTTTTGAAGCGCTCCGTTGGCATGGGAGGGAACATGGGATTGAAACAATATATACAATGGAGGAAAAAGACGAACCTTCTGGGCCTTTTGAGTATTCAGAGCATGCAAGTACAGAGAGAGAAGAGGGGGGGGGGCGCGTTGGTAGGTGCGGGGTGGTAGGTGTTGGAATGTCGTGCCCGTGGTTGAGCAGCAGATGTAAGTGCCAGGTACAGTAAGTGCTAGGAAGCATTCAGCTGCTGGAAGTGGGTAAGTGCCGGCCTATATTGGGGTAGGCCAGTGAATACTGAGGCAAGTGCTGTGTGTGTAGTCAGAAGATGAGGCGATTTGGTGTGGGAGGCAAGGGCCCCGAGGACACATAAGGGCCCTGGTCACCAATTGTAGCAACTGTGAAGTTAGAGAGAAGAGAGGAAGGGGAGGAGGAAGAGAAAAGGAAAGTCTTGAGGAGCATCCGGAATTTGAGGAGGTCCGGCTCAAGACAAAGACGAAGGCTGTTCCACAGGAGGGAGTGTGCTGAAGCAAGAGATTGGCCTCCGGCCCACAGTTTAGCCAACTGCTTCACACACAGAGAGTTGGTACCAGGGGAGAGTAGCAGTCTAGATGGAGAATATTTAGTAATAGCAAGATGCAGATACCGTGGTCCCGGGCCCCAGAAATCCTTGTGGAGGATGCAGATGGATTCGAATTTAGTTTGTGCAGCAACCGGGAGCCAATGAAAGATTTTCAGGGCAGAAGAGATGCAATCCCTGGGCTTGAGGCCAAGGATAAGTCTTGCTGCCCTATTCTGGTTTAGCTGCAGGGGTCGTAGAGAGGAAGAAAATAGATTCAAGAGTAGGCTGTTGCAGTAGTCAAGCCTAGAGGGAACCAGAGCTCTTGTAAAATTGAGCTTCTGGGTGGAAAGTGAGAAAAGGGAGAATTCCTTTGAGGTGGAAGAGTTGAAAGTTCGACTGGCTGTCAATGGATTTGAGGCAGGAAGGAGAGCGGGGTGATGAAGATGACACCAAGGTTTTTGGCGTCGGATGAAGGAGAGGGGGGAGAGCCCATACAGGATGCCCAGAGTGAGAGTAGGAAAGAGCAAGCAGGGGTCCTAAGAGGAAGGATCTCGGTCTTGCTGGCATTGAGGCAGAGATGCTTGGAAGAGCATCAGGACTGGATGGCAGATGGCAGTCTGAGATGATGGAAGGAGCAAGAGTGTCAGCATGAAGTTTGAAAAAGAGTTGAGTGAACAAATTGGCAGAGTGAAAAAAGCATCAGTGGCTATTTCATCAATCAATCAATATTATTGTGAAACAAATTCAAACATTCTTATTAAATATGTATGGTTACTAAAAAGTGGAGAAAAGGTTGCACTTGAGGTGCACATCAGAATGGAAGTATTGCAAATATATGTGTATGTGATCACAATATCTCTGAATATTTGCATCAGTTGCCCAGGTACTTGTGCCTTTTGCTAGGTATTGATATTGTTTGTCCTATTACTCATGCCAGGTGTTGTAGTATATATATTTATTTTAATTTTTATATCGCGCCGCAGGCCTCAGAGCACACACAAAACAGGGACAAGACACACAACATGCAAAGTCAAGCCAGGAGAGAGATGGGCAGACAGAGACTTATATAAAATTACTCCCGTCATTTGACAGATATTTTCATGATATAACCAGGTAGCGACATCTGTTTTCTGGTTTTTGCTATAAAATCATATTGAATAATCGATTCCTATGATGTCCGAGAGAGGTACATCACACACAAATGGTGCCTCAATATTGGGGCCCTGCGCCGACTTCTGAGTTTTCACAATCCTGCGCGTGGCTAGCACACAGGTGAGGTCTTTCATTGCGTAAGATGTGCTGCCCCTCGCCTGTGTGGAAATAACCCCAATAAACAGAACTCCGGGAGCCAGGCATGTAGGTTTATTTCACCTCTGGTCACCCTATTCGCAATCCCCACCCAATATTTCCTGATCACCGCGCAAAACCAGAATACATGGAGCATGTCTGCATTTTCTTCTGCACATCTGTGTCAGTGCTGCTTATCTGCTCCTTCTGGGATATCTTGTGAGGGGTGTAAGGAAGGCATTTCCTAAAAATATCATCCATGGACACCAGGTCACTCCAAAGTCACCTCCATGTCAGAAGACCACCTAGGTATCATTGGCACACATGAAGAAGATTAGCCAGTGGGAATGGACAAGATCAGCCAGGGGTCTTAAATAACCACCAGTCACTGACACTGTATGAATTAACCAAAATAGAGGATTTATTGATAAAAGAATGCAGGTGGGAGGGAGTAATGACTTGCTTTAGCTTGCCCGGACAGGGCAGTTGGGAAATTGGCTTACTGTTATGGTGATTGCTGGGGTCCAAAGAAGGTTTTTTCAGCAATAGAATGGATACAGCTGATTTAAGGCAGGTTAGGCTTAAGTGAAAAATGAAATGTTACTAATGGTGCAAAATTCAGAGTCAACCAGGGCATGAGCATGCATCAAAATGTGTGGATGGGATGGATCATGCAGCAATCCCTGGAGGCAACATAAGGATATAATGTTTTAGAAGATGTGACTTCAATATATACTGAAAGTCTAGAGCCGTATTGTCTGAAATAAAAACTAAGAATGATCACCACAAAGTTCCTTAGATGTATCAGAGCTATTACATTTAAATATATGATCTGAATAATATTTTTCATTTGTCCTGGCCACAGCATCTTTATAAGATCTATATCACACGCATTAGAATGTAGCTACGACCTATGACAAAATTCAGTCTAGCTGGACACTGACCCCAGACTTGCCTCAACACCTCTGCCACGAGGCTACAGCGACAAGCTATAACAAAATTTGGTCACGCTGGACATATAACGAGTCTCTTGCACTTGCATACACTTGTAACCCCCCCCCAACACCCACCCACATGCCCGACCTCTGGAGTTGCTTACTGGAGTCTAGCCATCCCATTTAATTCCTAATCTTGGCCAAAAGCACACACACATTCTAAGCCTTTTGAGCATTTTCCCATACCTGGGCTTCGGTCCCAGAGTGCGTTCCTACCACAAGCACGTTGCGACCATAACGGGAAAAGGTGCTATATACATAACTACTACTACTAAAGTATCAATAGCAGAGGACATTTTCTCATATAACCTTTTCAGCATTATGTAAAGGTTGGGATCTATTTCAAAAAATGGTCTTAGACGTTCAGGGTAACATTAGTGGCAATCCCCTATTGGAAGGCCTTCAAGTGACAACTTTGGCACCCCTGAGACATGTCCTACATTCTGGTTAATGCCTCATCAAAGCTCTCACAAATTAACAAGGGGGTCCTTGGAGTCCCTCTGCCAGACATTAGTACTGGTTACGAAAGCCTTACCCAGATTCTTTAGCTCACTATCTTTCACAGAGGAGAAATATCCAAAGCATATCAGTCTTTCTCCTGCCCTGGGGCAGTACAGCACCGAAATGCTTGTCAATTCTCCTCTGAACTTTTTCATCAAAGGTCTCTGCAAATGTGACCACATCATTGAATATCCCTGGCTCCCACTGCAATTATGTATCACCTTCAAATCCTGTTGCATCTTCTGCGATGCTGTAACACCCAAGTTCCCACGATATCTCACTGGGAAGTTCAAGAATTCCAGATGGTTATGATCCACCAGAAGCAAGGACATGTACAGACATGAACTCTGCCAGTGCAGGAAGGAAAGAACCAGAAGACAGGCCTTAAATATCTATGCTCACAGACTCTAGAATCTCTTCCCACTCAATACCAGATTCCCCCTCTCGCTTCTAAATTTCAGGAAGGAGCTCAAGGCCATGCTCTTCAATTAATGGCTACTCCCTAACACCCATGTCTTTACACAAATACCCTTACCCACTCTACCCCCACTCGCCTACCCTCACTCTCTCTACCCAGACTACCCTAACCCCACTCTCTGTACCTGACTCACCCACACTATCCCCACTCTCTCTACCCCACCCATCATACCCCCACTATCTTTACCCCTACTCACCCACCCCACCTCTCACTCTCTCTACCACCCTCACTCATTCACTCTACTCACACCCACCCACATCCTACTCTTTCTACATCACACCTCACCCCCCACGCTATATACCCTGACCCCCCACTCTCTCTATACACCCACCTCAACCCCACTCCCTACCTCACCCACACACCCCACCCTCCACTCTCTACCCAAACCACCCCCCATCTCCCACTATCTCTACCACTACCTCACCCACTCTCTACCCTCACCTATCGCACCCCCACTATTTCTACCCTCACCCACCCCAACCCACCCCCACTGTCTCTACCCCAGCCCACACCACCCCTACTCCCTCTACGCCCATCCACAATCACTCCCTCTACCCCCAACCCCCACTCTCTCTAACCCCACTGACAATCACTCCCTCTACCCCAAAACCCCAGTTGCTCAACCCTGACCCACCCACCCCAATCCCACTCACTCTACCCTGACCGACCCACCCCACCTGACCCCCTCTACCCAAACCCATCCACCCCACCCCCACTCATGCTACCGCATACCAACTCACTCTACCCCTACCCAAGCCATGTTCACTCGCTCTACTCCAACACCTCTCTTTACTGCCACCCATCCCACCTCTCACGCTCTCTACCCCCACTTTATCTACCCTCCACACACCACATCCCACCCACCCATTCCCTACCAGCATCCACCCGAGACCCCACTCTACCCGCACCCATCCTACCCTAAACTCTCTAGCTCACTTGCTCTACCCCCACCGACCCAACCCCGACTCTCTCTACACTACCCATCCAGCCTAACCCCACTCTCTAGCCCCACCCACCCTAACCCCATTTTCTCTACCCCCACCAACCTGCCCTACACACTCTCTCTCTACCCTCACCTATCCCACCCCCACTATTTCTACCCTCACCCACCCCCACTGTCTCTTCCCCAGCCCACACCACCCCTACTCCCTCTACGCCCATCCACAATCACTCTATCTACCCTCAACCACGACTCCCACTCCCTTTATGCCCACCCACAATCACTCCCTCTACCCCAACCCCCACTCTCTCTAACCCCACTGACAATCACTCCCTCTACCCCCAAACCCCATTCGCTCAACCCTGACCCACCCACCCCAATCCCACTCACTCTTCCCTGACCCACCCACCCCACCTGACCCCCTCTACCCAAACCCATCCACCCCACCCCCACTCATGCTACCGCACACCAACTCACTCTACCCCTACCCAAGCCATGTTCACTCGCTCTACCCCAACACCACTCTCTTTACTGCCACCCATCCCACCTCTCACACTCTCTACCCCCACTTTATCTACCCTCCACACACCATATCCACCCACCCATCCCCTACTCTCTACCAGCATCCACCCGAGACCCCACTCTACCTGCACCCATCCTACCCTAAACTCTCTAGCCCACTTGCTCTACCCCCACCGACCCAACCCCGACTCTCTCTACACTACCCGTCCAGCCTAACCCGACTCTCTAGCCCCACCCACCCTAACCCCATTTTCTCTACCCCCACCAACCTGCCCTACTCACTCTCTCTCTAACCAACCCACCCACCCTACCACATCTCTCTACTCCCCCACCCTACCGCTTATCTCTCTACACCACCCACATACCCTACACCGTCTCATCCTTCCTGTCACACTCTTGTTTGATTTCTTAAACGCTCACTCTCACCCTTTCTCACTCATATTTCCTCTTGCTCATCACCAATTGCACCCTCTCTCAATGGATTCCTGCCTTGCCCTATTCCCCTTCTCATTCACTTGCACACCTGCACCCCTTATCGCATTCTCCTTTGAAACTTTGCCCTATCCTCCCTGTACCCTGGTCGGTGCCTATAAATGTAAAATGCAAACAGAAGAAAACGCTAAAATTATTGGCTATGCCAATGCTTGTGTTTTGAAGTATTCTTGCCACTTATTTGCCTTACAAAACAGGTTTCACAATCGCACTAATGTTCTTTTTTAGTATTAATATGGAACTTTCAATTTCAGAGTTAAAGTGCTCACAATATATAGGGTATTCATTTATCATGTTTTTTTTTAACTTCTAAGTGATTTATTTCATTTGGCATATTATTTAGCATTTGGTGTGATGAAACACACTTCTATGAAACTATGATCATATGTGGAAACTATCATAGCCACCAATTTTTTGTTAGTCTAACTATGTGTAATCATGCTCGTTTTACTAATATGCAAAGCATCAGTGCAAACAGGGGAAATAAGAAAATGCATTTCATTTTGACAGGGACAAATAAATTATTTGCTAACCAGAGGAATTTCCAAAACCACAGTTAGTGGATAAGACCTGAGCTTCCCCATCCTCCACCTCACTCCCAGCTCAATGCCTTCCAGGAGGTGTGAAATTCCAATGCGCACAGAGTTTAAGCATGACAATGGCTCTGCCTTGGTGTAATCTGATCCCCAATCAGGGCCCAGGGCATGCATTGGGAGACAAACACTTTGAAGGGCAGTCTAGTATCTCAGCTGTTTTAGCAATGTTAATGAAGTAAGGACATGGAAACAGATTTTAAACTCACAGTACGAGAATGTTTTCCTTTAGTTTAATTAAACATGTTGGTTTCCTTCTTAAACCAATAAACTTTGGTCAGATTTATAATTTAGTATGTCTTATTTCAAGTGGTAACATGCACAGACTTCTCAGGGTAAATTTGTATCTATATTTACATGAAACTACGTGTCGTTTACACAGTTTCAGTCTTATAAAGAGTATGCACATTTTCTAATCCACCAACATTGCAACTAAAGAGAAACGCACAACGTGTTGAAATGGGCACCAAAAAAGCCCTGAAACATCATCAGCTCTCCCTGAGCGCTGCCAACCAGTTCCTGCTGCTATATTTGCATCAGCGTGCTTGAATATGCCCACAAGTTGCGATTTCACAGAGGCAATCCAAAAAACATTTTTTTTTTTATCCCAGCCTTATGTTGAAATTTTAGAAATAATATCACTGTAGAGTAGAGTCGCACCCAGAGAGGGGGATTTACACGAAATGCAAAAAAGCGCACAACTTTTTAAATGAACATGGTTTTTGGGACTAAAATTAAAACTGATAAGGGGCATAGCAGACTGAACCCTACAGCCAGAGTCGGAAGAGGCGGCCTTAGGCGGGTTCGGGGGAGTCTTTCAAGGGCTGCCCCGAGCTGGCATTGTAGTAGAAGGCGCGGCAGGCGGCCTTTTGCTGTAAAATGCGCCCGCAGCGGTGGGTGCATTTAAATGCGCCCCTCCGCCACGGGCACTTTTCATAAGAAAAGGCACCATTAGCCTCACACCACGCTAGCTCGGGGGAGTCGTTCAAGGGCTCCCCCGAGCTGGCGTGGTGGCAGAAGGCGTGGCAGGCGCCGCATTGTCATTGAATGCCCCCGTGGTGGCAGGCTCATTCAATGACAATGTGGTGCTGACGCGCCCTATTTACCCTCCTCGCCGGAGCGAAGAGGTTTAAAAAAAAAAGTGGCCCATCCTGGCCCCGCCCCATGCCCTGTTAACCAGGGGCGCGCAAGGGGTAAAGGGGGGGGTGCCAATTCACCCAGGGCGCTGCTGCCCCTGAGATTCGGCATACCAAACGGCGCTGGGTGGTACACAAAAAAATTGATATGCTACATTGCATATCGGGGCTATTGTACTAAAATCGACAAGTATAAAGGGCTGTGAAGACCTACCAGTGACAGATGGACCTATACACTACTCCTTTGACATCAACAATGGCATTTCTTTGCAGGGGGAACTATTTCACATGGTGGTGGAACACTGTGCTGAAGTAATTTTTTGTTTTAAATGACCGGTTGATAAATGATTTGCTGCTGATAGGTCTCGAGGGCCAGAGTAGCTGAGAGGTTCTATATTACATGATGGGAAGCCTTGATATGTGGCTGCCGGCCCACTGTCTCTCGGTGCCTGGGAACGTGGCATGTTCAAAAGTGAAGTGTGGGGCTGCTCCATCCTCAGTCGCATGTCAATGGCAATAGTACTAATCCCATGCAATCCAGCCAGTTTGCTCTGCTCTTTGGTCTACTACTGTGTACAGCCAGACTACCACCTTTTCACAGCCAGCCGAACAGCCTTAAAAACTAACTTTGCATAGTATTGTGGTGTGGGTCAAGGCTGGTAGATGAGACCTTTCAGTCAGAGGAAGGGAAGGGAGGGACGAGTGCAGAGAGGAGACACACAGCCGGAGCAGGCCCGCCGGTGGAGACAAAATGAGTGGGAGTTGAACAAGTCAAGATGACACAGAATGGGAATCGGAGAGAGAGAGAGAGAGGAGACACTGGGAGAGGCAACCCCAAATGAAGTGTTGCTAAGCGTGATGAAGTGTTGCTAAGCGTGACAAGCACCAAAAGAAAAAAAAGCATGCAACTGCCAATCTATACCTGTACAGGCCTGCTGCCCTCAGCACCACAGCCTTGAGTCGCAGCAGGTCGCTAAGATCAACGTGTGCCTGCTACAGTGTGCTGAATGGATGCAGGTAGCTCATTGTCGCTGGACCATAGGCTGCACGGCCCGGGCCGCACCTGCGCATTTGTATGCAAGCACACTACGGCACATGCGGTTTCCTGATGCCCGGCGGTGCCCCCCACAATGTGCAGGTGCAAGCCAAAATCCACAGGCGGAATCATGCGTGATCATGAACCACACCACAGGCTGGCTGGCCTTAATGTTCCCACATGCTTTGTTATGTATCTTTCCCCCAAGAACAGAGGCTTTATGTCCCTGAAGTGTACCGGGGAAACCCCCAGTATCCCCGTGGCCTGAATCCTGTCCTCTTTGATTTGGATGCCGTGATAGGGGTAATGATGAAGGTGTTCGATACCTGTTTCTAGGCCCAAGGCCTTGATTTAACACAGGGCAACACCAATGTCCTAGATTATAAAACACGTTTCAATCAGCTGGCTACAGAGACAGCTTGGCCAGAACAGAAAAAAAGCTGTCTTTTATAGAGTCTCAACAATAGAATTAAGCACCCATTATCAGTGGTCCGCCTATCTGTACTTCCTATCCTGATTTGGTGGATTTGGTCCTCCAAGTTGATGCCAGTCCTATTGAGAGGAAGGGGGTAGTACAATAATCCAGTTGCCAGAGTCCAAACCCTCCTGAACAACCCACTGAGCCCATGCAAATAGGGAGAATTAGTGGCCCGTTAACCACAGCCAAGGCAGAGAGAAGGCATGCAGCCAACACCTGTATTTACTGCGGGAAATCTGGACATTTCAATAAAGAATGTCCCAGAGATGCAAAAGACCAACAGTTTTTCGGAAAGGCTCAATAATAAACCGGGGTGCCTGGATGTGCCTAACCCTTGATCACCCCCATCATGCTAGAAACCCCAAGTCCCATTTTTTTGGTTCTTTTCTCATTTTCTTCACTCCCAACATCCTTTGTAATCGGTCAGACATTTCTTCCACTGGCCCGGACCTGCTCTTCACCTACACCAGGTAGTTGACAAGAGGACTGGGGAATTAGTGTAACAAGGGGAACTGTAATTTCATGCTTTATGATTCACTGTATATTTGGTATTTGTATTTATTTATTTGTAGCGCGCAGCCTTGCCTTCAGGCATCTGGGCGCGTAGTTACAGGAAGGTGGTTACAGTCAAGCATAACCTGTTTCCCTATGGGAACAGTCTTACAAAGAAGAACACTATAACTTACAATGATACAACTAGTGACATAGCGGAGCAGGTTACACATAATTACTCCAGACATGTAAAACAGGTACTAGAAGCTAAAGTAAGGGGTGGAAATGAGAGAGAGGATAAGAGAGAACATAAAGAAGTGCTGGTGTACTGCAGAGAGCACCTATGATGGGAGTGAGGTAGGCTCATCAAGCTTGTGAAGCCAGAATTTGGTTTTGAAGGAGTGGAACATGGGTTCTGATCTGAGTGTGACGGGGTGGTGTTCCAGAGTTTAGCTGCAAGGACTGGGAAGCTAGATCCCCCAGCAGACTGTAGCTTAAATCTGAGTATAGAGAGTGGGTTGACATAGGCTGATCTGAGCGGTCTGTGCGCAACATGCTGTGAGAACCGGCTGGTCAGATAAGCTGGTGCCAGGTTATTCTGAGCCTTGTAAGTTAAGGCTAAGGTTTTGAGCGATATTCGCTGCATGACAGGGAGCCAGTGAAGGTTGCGTCTGATGTCAGAAATGTAGGATCTTCTAAGGGTGTTGAGGGCTGCCCGGATGGCATTGTTTTGTGTAACTTGTAGCTTGTCAATGTTTTTTTGGCTAGTCCCTAGGTAGAGGGCGTTACAATAGTCTATTTTTGACATGATTAGTGTTCTAGCTAAGATGATGCAGTTCTCAGTGTTCAGGAAGGGTCTGCAGGCTGTGATGAGTTTGCAAGTATAGGCCGAAGCAGACGCTACAACATTGGTTTGTCTGGTTAGCGATAGAGTTGCGTCGAGATAAATGCCTAGAGTTTTAGCTACGTTTGACACTTTGATGATGTTGCCATCTATGGTGAATAATTTGTATGCTGGGTCAAGTTTGGCCAGTTTGGAGTGCGTTCCAAGGATGAGTAACTCTGTTTTCTCATCACTGAGGCAGAGCCCGTGATGAGCCATCCAAGCCTGGATGATTAGGTAGACATTGTTAAGAGCCTTTGCGTCAAGAGCAAAGTCACCAGAGATAGGGATGAGTATCTGGGTGTCATCAGCATAGTTGGTGTATGAAACACCCAGATAGTCAAGTATGTCAAAGAGAGGCTTGGTAAACACATTGTATAGTGTGGGAGAGACGCAAGATCCTTGGGGGACTCCACAAGGGACAGGTGCAGGTTCTGCTGAGGCTAGAGGAGAAAAAACCCTCATTGTTCTGTTCGCTAAAAAGGAACTAATCCAAGATGATGCTGAGTCAGAGAAGTGCGCAGCAATTTTGAGACAGTGGCAAAGAATTTTATGATCGACCAAGTCGAATGCTGCTGACAGATTGAGCAAGAGGAGGAGTGCCAAATTGCCCTTATCTTTTAGGTCGTCAATTTGCATTTTTAAGTCAATCAGGGCAGTTTCTGTGCCATGTCTAGGATGGAAGAAAGATTGACGAAGACCAAGTAATTGGTTTGATTCAAGATAGTCCTGTATTTGCAAGTATGCGGGGCGGTCCAACATTTTTAGCAGGTATGGTACCGCAGTGATAGGCCTATAATTGGTGGGGTTACTCGGGTCAAGTGAAGGTTTATTGATTACTGGGATAACCCAAGCATCCTTGAGGTTATCTGGAACAATGCCCGATCTAAAGGAGGCATTTATAAAAGTAGTGATGAATGGTGCAAGGTCATGCGCAACTTCATTGATGATAGGTGCAGGACAGGAGTCGCCTTGACAATTTGAGGGTTTGATAATATTTTCCACTTCTTCAATGGATAGCGGAGAGAAGCTAAAAGGTTTGAGAGGGCGTGTGGGGACTGGGAGGTCAGGCAGAGTTGTGTTCAAGGTAAGATAAGATGGGATGTTCTTTTTGGCATTAATTTTCGCTTGCAATAAGGCAATTGTATCTAACAGTGCCTTTTGAATATTCAAGCACCATCCAGCGTCAGGGGAGCAAGTCACCAAGGGGGCAACAGGGGACTCTAGTTCCTTGAGGATCTTAAAGAGTTCCTTTGTGTTTGATTGGGCCTGCATAATACGTTTGTTGTAGACATCTTTTTTGGCTGCAAGAATAGCAGCTTTGTAGGTGGAGGTGGCCAGGGTTAGGTTGTTTTTGTTGACATGGGAAGGTATATTTTTCCAAAGGGACTCAGCTTTTCTTTTTTCTTTGCGTAAGTCTTAAGATGGGGAGTGAACCAGGAGTTCAAATGCAAACAAGGTTTCTGTTTACGCAGTTTGAGCGGTGCAATGGTATCGAGGGCTTTGAGCATAGCCTGGTTGTAAATATCCACTAAGACTGTAGGGTTAGAGCTGGTAGTCAGAGAGGTATTTAGTAGAGGAAGGATAATAGGAAGGAGTTTCTCAGTCGAGATATCCTTATTGCGGGTTTGAATGGAAGGGGCTAGATTGGGTTTGCAAATTTGAGGACTGGAATTGATAGCAAAGGTAATTTTGTAGTGGTCTGACCACAGGCAAGGGCGCACAGAAATCAAGTTAAGCTTGCAGTTTAAGTCAGCAACCCAATCGAGTGTGCGACCTTTGATATGAGTGTGCTCTTTGATGTGTTGGGTGAGTCCGAAGTCAGTTAGAGTGTTTAGGAGGTCAGTAGCTTTGGGATCATTTGTATCTTGGTAGCCTAAATTAGAGTCACCAAGTAGGAGGATTTGGGCTTGATGTTAGAGGCAAGAATGGAAGATAAATCATCAATAAAGGAGGAGATGGGGTTGGGGGGCCTATATATGAGATGCGCTGTGATAGTTTGGTTGGGGGAGATGGGTAGCTTAAAAGATAGAAGTTCAGCAGATGGAATCTGGATGTTAGGCATCATCCTAACTTCAAGTAAACTTTTGAAGATGACAGCTATACCTCCACCCTTGGATTGATTGGAGTCCCTGTCTTGTCTAATGATGGAATAATTATCTGGAATTGCAAGGGAAAGAGCAGGACCGGATGCAATATGCAAGCAGGTTTCGGCGATAGCCAGGAAGTCTAGATTACCAGAAGTAATCATATCAGCAATATCAAGGGCGTGTGCCGAGAGGGATTGGGCATTGATCAGAACACCTATTACTTTCTTATTACTTGCCTTGATATGGCCTGAAGTCAGAGGTGGTGATGGGTTTAAATTTGTGTCCGGTGCTGGGTTGGGGATGTGTGTTAGAGTGAGGTCAATGGCTGGTCGTGGGAGTTTGGAGTTTGGGTGAGGGCCCTGGTGGCGCGTCCCAAGAAGGAGTCTGGATGTTAGTCTCTGGTTTCTGGCGTGTGACGTGCATGGTTGACTCTGGTGAATGCAGGCGGGTGCAGTCTGGATCAGAGATGGTTGGATAGGAGCATGATGTGGACTGGTGAAGCTGCTTGCGTGGGGATAAGTAAGTGTAGGTGACATGTGTAGTCTCGTGCCTAGTCTCAAATTGTGGGCATGGGTGGCTATGGGATGAGTCAGTGATGTGGCTAAAGTGGCTGTGTACGTGGACTGAATGGTAAGTGCACGACAGCGTCTAGAGCCAAGTATCAAGTTTCTGGTGATGATGGTGCAAGGGCGATTCGGTGTGGGTTTAGTGGCAAAGTGTCGGATCCAGGGGGCTGGGTCGTTCAAATATGGGTTGGGTACAACCATGGTGAATAAGGCTGGTGGATAATGTGTGTGAGAGTGGGTAGTGTCAGGAGTGGGCCAGGAGTGCCGCTGAGCACTGGTGGAGCTTAGGGGCAAAATCAGGGGTAGAATAGACAGTAAGGCAGAAGATCTAAAATACAGTGATAGCCAGTAGGTGAGCTGCAGCCGTGAGACCAATGCGGTATGCAGGATGAGTCAAGGGTTAGCAGCATTTTAAACTCTACCACGTGGGTTAAGTGCAATATCAAAGGCACAGAAGGGTAAATACAAAGTCAAATGCTAAATGCAATATCGGGTACAAGAGGCTAAATACAATGTCAAATGCTAAATGCAATATCAGGCACAAGAAGGCTGAATACAATGTCAAAGGCTAGATGCAGTAGCGACGGTGCAAAGGGCTAAAGGTAAGAGGCAGTGGCTAATGCATTGTCAGGGGTGCGGTGGGCTAGAGGCAAACGCAGTGGCAGCAAGGCAGAATTTGATGATCTAAGCATAACAGCGAGGCTCATTGCAGACCAAACAGGGGTACAATGAGGCAGATGCAGACATTTACAGACTAGTAAACTAAGCTGCGAGTTCGTATGAAGGAGTGCACAAGGCAGTGAATATAAGTTTGGTAGTAATATGGTTTTGACTGGCTGGTTTCTTCCACTTGTGAGGCATGAAGTGCTGCAAATGCAAAAGCAATCATCTAGACAGTAGGCAAGATAATCCACATTACAAACAAGGCCAAATAGGTGGGCAGTTGTGCAACGTGTAGTGGTAACAGTGCCAACACGTGGGTTGAAATAATGGATGGAATGGGCAATGTTCAGAAGTCAATGATGAGCAGAGGCACGGGCGGGGTGCACAGCATAGGGAGATCGAGGGTGGGTAAGCTGGGTAGTCGACAATAGACTACGGACGGTAAGGTGTGCACGTGGAAAAGATGTTTCCAATAGTTTCAATTTAGGTCTTCTTACCCACTTAACAGACGATGATGGCAGGAAAGAGTTAAGTTGCACGGGCAGCGTTCTTGGCCCTGGGCTCTGTCGGCTCTGGACAGGCTCGGGACCGGACCAGTTCCTTGTTGTGTGTTCCTTTGTGGGTTGGTCCGGCATTTGCCTCCCGGCGAATGATTGGCTCAGATAAATTAGCCCTGGCCAATGGGGTCGAGAAGCAGGATCTGGGGGCAGGGCAAATTAGGCCGCAACACAGGGGAAGCCGACGGCCATCTTGGCCTGGGGCTGCCTCGTGTGTTGTAATGGTGGCACAGTAGAAATGTGTGGCTTTAATGTAATAAAGCGATTTTTGGGCCAGAACGCAATTTACGTGCATCAGTTGCACAAGAGAGCAATTATCAGGCGGAGTCCTGATATGATCATAAAGACAGATGAAGCTCGCGGCAAATGTGGCAGAAATACCACAGAACCTACCTTTGCAAAGGTGATGTCCCAGGCTCAGATCAGGAGCGGGGGCACTGCTCCAGCAGTGGAGGGAGCTCCTGCTCCTACGGCGTAATGGTCCAGATGGTGTTTCCTTTACAGCTTGGAGAGAGGCGAGCGGCACACCTCCTTAACTTCCTGTTGCCCATTCAGTCGGTTAGTGGAGTCGGTTGCATTTCTGCCTGGCTGGCTCCCAATGGAAGAAGGCCATTCAGTCAATCTGGAACCTTTGTGCCTAACAGGGGCAGAGTTAGGCTAGCCAGAAGAGAGAGGGATGGTGGGAGATGGGTACCACATCTTGTTTTCTGTTAGGGCTTCCTACAACTTCCTGTCCACCCCTTTCCTGCTGGACAAGGAACTGTATGTGTGATGTCAAAAGGCAAATCACACTTGGTACAGCAGTCTGGATTGGGTCCCTTACAGCAGGCTTGCTTCCCTGTGACATATTTACTTTTTAAGAAGAAGGGCACCCCCTCCTTCTTTGATTCATTTGTGGACACTCAAGACAATAAGAACGATTCAGTGGACCTTTGTTGGGAGTACAGTCTACTGCAAAGTCCTCTGATAAAGAGGTCAATTCAGAAGGCATCCAAGGCAGAGGCAAGCTATGTCCCCAAATCATCCACGAACAAGTGGGGGTTAACTGCTGTGGACCAAGGCATCTCTGCTGGATGCACTGGAACCAGTAAACTGTTCACTGGTGATGAAAGACTACATGCAGGTTCCTGTCCAATTGCGGTGGAAATGTAGAACTGACGGACTCACCTTGCCCCTGAGAACTTGGATTGAGCCTCTCAGCAACCCAGAAGTCTAGTAGCAGCTTGAACCCCTGTTTCATTGCCACAAGACATATTCAAGTGGATCGTCTGCACTCTATGCACTTCAAGCCTCCACAGGATCCATGGGTCTGCTTTGGGCATTCTACGCCACTTTGAATCACTTGCTGCACTTCAAGGCATCCTGATGCCAGCTTGACCCATTGAAGCAGACCAACTCATATTGACCCGATCACAGGTTCAACATTGAGAGCTAGTGACAAAAGTGCTGACTTGACTTCAGGAAGTCATCAACTCATCTTCTTTTGAATGCCAGCTCAACCCCGTATAGTCAACAACTTGCTGCCGACTTGATTCCCAGCCCCAAACTGTTGGAAGCCATTGTCTCAACCATCTCAAACACCAACAGGAGCTTACACCTTTCATCCAATTCAATGCCAACTGGAAGATGGGCTGCATCGACTCAAACATCTCAACATCAGCTAGACTGCAGCAAAAGGGTCTAGAAATCTGTTGCAATGAGCACCAAAGACAAGAGATAAAGGCACCGTGAAGATACCCTGTCTTCCTGTTCCACCTTTTGGGACGATAGGAACTTTTAAGCCCTTTTCTCCACCTTTTTCTACAAGAACATACCTTGAATGTTGGCATTTTTAGAAAACAGTAAAATAGCAGCACAGTAAAACACAGTCCTACTTAAAGTTGTATAGTGGTGCATGATGTGGGCTGCCAATTCTAAGGGAGCTGCTTTCATATGCTATA
Source organism: Ambystoma mexicanum (assembly GCF_040938575.1). Taxonomy (NCBI): domain Eukaryota; kingdom Metazoa; phylum Chordata; class Amphibia; order Caudata; family Ambystomatidae; genus Ambystoma; species Ambystoma mexicanum. The sequence continues at coordinate 826,864,285 of NC_090924.1, read as the reverse complement.
ATGCTGCAAGCAATATTCAAATACTGCCCTTACAATCATAGGTGATGTGTCATGATCTCTGCTTCCAAAAGATCAGGACTTGCCCGACTCCCTTGGAAGCAGACCCATAACCCCGGTTCCGAGTGCCAGCCAGTCCCAATCGGGACCTTTTGGACCCTGTCCTGGCGCCAGTGGCACCAGGCTCATAAAGATGCCCAGTCCCAGCGCTGGAAGCGCCGGGCTCATAATGCTTGGGTGGACTTACCTGCAGCAGATCATGCTGCTTACTTACCTGCCAGTTGAACCCCTGATCCTCTTCTGTTTGGGACTACTTTTCCTGTTGGGTGGGGCAGGAGCCACTCCCTAGGTTCAGAACACTGGAACTCTTCTGGAAAGCAGGAACTCTTTTCTTACCTAGGCGTGGCTGTGGAAGGAGACACCTAAGCACTACAGGAGGCTATTTAAACCACACCCGATGGATGAATCTTGCTTTGTGTTATTCTGCATTCTCTGCAGCAGAACTCTCATCGTGTCTTCTGCTTCTGATCCTGGGCCTAAGGGAACAAAGGCTTACCATCCTGGAATCCAGTCTTCAACAGCACCTGTAAAGACAAAGAAAGAACAGGTTAGCACTACGGTCTTCAGTGGCAGCGCATCTCTTACCTGGTCCATCGGCTGTCACCAACGCCTTCGGCGCTGCATCCCACATCTGAAAGACAAAAGAAGGTGCGTTTAAAGACATTGGGCAACTTTATTACTCACGTGCCATTATTCCTTCCCACGCCGAATCCAGTGGGTATTCCAGCACCCTTCAGCTTCTCTAAAGCTCCGAACTTGTACCTGCAAGATAAAAGGGACAGTTAGTGCGCATCGTGAAGCAGGCTACAAGTGCTTACTTACGTGCTTCCAGGCGCTTCTATTCCTCACGCGGGTTCGATCCTCAACTCTCATCAGCCCGCCATCCGCCATCGCCGGAACCCTGCAAAACAAGAGATATCATTACAAAAGACTTTTAAGACATTTGAAGTGCCCAGAACTTACCGTTCGTGCAGTTAACGACGGACAGCAGTCCTCTGAGGTCAAGAGGCCTGCACCCTTATCCAGTGAAGAAACTGGTTACGGCACCCTACGGCAGATGGAGAGCTCGGCGTTCACTTACCTAAGGTGAGGGCGTTAACCTTTGGGGTTCTACAGGAGAAGAGAAAGGGAAGAGGAGAGAGGCACCCAATAACCCCAGTTCATTAATCCCATATTTTCTATCTGCAGACATCTTACTCTTCAAGTCAGACATACAGTGCACAGAGGTCCAGCCCAAAGAGCCAACCGTGTGTTACACATCACCTTTGAAGATACGGCATTCACCCAGTCAAGACCGGCGCCTCTGCGGGAATCAGGTGAGCGTTACATGATGTCATGAATCTTGGAGTGCTGGAAAAGTTCATAGTGGGATAGTCAATGAAATTTTCGGTCTAATGGTTGTCAGGATGGCCTTTTTTTCTTAAAAAGTATTTCATTGGGAAATTCACTCCATCTACCCTTATGTGGTGTCTGGTCTCCTTTCTATAATGTCTTTCTGGACTTTTTGAAACATTTTCTACCTTTCAAAATGCAGTATCGGGGATCTCGTTATCCTCACAATGTATGTCTTAGATATCACAGTACCTTTACTACATTACCCAGAAAGCACTGTCAAAGGTCCCAATGTCACAATGGGCCTTACTAAAAGCTTGGCTGCCAAACTCGATTATTGTTACGTCCCTTGTAATGTTACTTAATACACCCAATTACAAGTGGTCGAATGGTGATGTTAGCCCCCAGATTTGGAGTCCATTTGACTCCATTGGGATTGTTGAGAATTAACCTGGGTGGAGAGCTATCACAGGGTTTGGTGAGGCCTGGGACAAAATATTTGGTGAGGCCCCCTTGCTACTTTTTGCACCGCGCCAGAGGCTACAAGAACAGAAGACACAAAAAATCTCCTTATCATTTTGTGTGTGGAGGGAGTAGATATGTTGATGAGGCCGCCTGGATGCAGCTAGGGCACCTAGGCTAAAATAATATCTTGATGTTCAGCCATTGTGCTTACCATGAAAAAGATTTGAAGGATAAATCTGGAGAATTAACAGACTGGACATCTCACACAGTTCATGTCATTGTCACTCCAACATATGCCCTCTTCCACCAGTATTTAGAGTAAAGAACAATGGGCCTATCTTGTACACTCTAGTGACGGTTAATCTTCCCTTACAATAACCCTTGCCAGAAGCCTTCCTTGAACAAAATACTTCTTAGAATGATCTTGACTGTTTTATGTTTGAGATCTATTATTTTGTGCAAAAATAATCCATTTTTTGATGTTAATGTATCCTAGATATTCCTGTATTGAGATACAATAGTTTGTATTATATCATTTTTATATACATCAATTCAGGTCTGACCTCCGGCTACTCCTTCTGAGCACTGTTAAATAGGTGTAATTATAATGAAATGTAATGTTACTTTAATTTATCAACCTCAAAGTCTGGTTAAGTCCTGCTGAAAAATTAACTTGGATAGTGCAGACTGGCACATGTCAGATTTTAGCTTTTAACTCGCTAAGCTGTCCAATTGTGACACCATATGCTGTTTGACCCACTGTGAAGTTAAAAAGAAACATTTGTTAGGATTTCTACCCAGCACCCTCTCTTGTCCCCTGAAGTCCTTTTTAAAACAAAATGCAACACTACTCCTATCATGTTTATCAGTGGGCCATGCCATATTCCTCCTTCTAAGTACTTTAATAATAAGTGAGAGATATCTGATAAGAAAGCTGAGCAGCTTAATTGCTCACTGCTGGAATTTATGTGTGAGCTGCAGGTCACAGGTTTGAATCTTAGGACCACAGAAATGCTCCTCCATTTATAAAAGAAACTCAGACCCTTCCCTTTGTAGAGTATTCAGGAATCACTTCGGACCTGCTATTCTTAGGTGTATATCACCCCTTTGTACGAGATAGTCAATCTACTCATATCCTCATTTAACGACAACATATCGTTTCTGCTCTCCAACAACACCAAACCTAACTCACAGATACTCATACTAGGTGACTTTAATCTGGGCTATAATGACGAGAAAGATGACAAAGCAAGCGCAGTCGCAAACACTATCTCAGAATTAGGACTCACGCACCACATCTCTCAATCTACACAGATCAAAGGCCGCACTCTAGATTGGATTGCAGACCTCAACTGCAACACCTCCATCCTATCCAACACGCCATGCGCCTGGACCGACCACCACCTCATCACCTTCACCATCAACAAAGATAAACAAACACTGGCACCCCTTCCTAACGCTCCACCCACACTCACAAGAAACAGCAAAAACATCACAGTCGAGAACCTCATCCCTTTACACCAACCTATCATTGACTTCACACCTATCATCACCAACCACACAGAATTAGTAGACCTTTATAACACAACCATTCTTAAGGACATCAACACTGTAGCACCACTCAAATTACGGAAAGCCAAACCATGCGTGCACCTCAACTCCTGGTTCACACCTGAATTAAAAACTCTCCACAAAAATAAAAGACAAGCCGAATCAGCCTGGAAACAGTCTCCTTCCGCTAATAATAAAACATCCTATTCCTTAGCCTCCAACATCTACAATTAGCAATCATCCAAACAAAAATAAAACATGTATAACGAGAGAATTAGCAAAGCCAAATCCAGCACCAAAGAGCTTTTCAATATCCTTCGAGACCTCGAGTCCCCATCTCCCATACCAGACACATGCACCAAAGACTTCTCTTGGTGTACCAACATACAAGAAGCACTCCTTGACAAAATTGCTATGTTACAATCCAAAATTGAGTCAAAGAAAGAAAGCCTCACCTTTGCTAACAATCCCACCTCACCCACCCACACCACACGAACGGATAATAATAACCTATTTGAATTTTCCACCATCACTACAAAGGAGGTTGAAGATATAATAAACTCTCTTAAACCCTCCAAATGTCAAGGAGACATCTGCCCAGCCCCAATTATCAAAGACGCGGCCAAACATCTTGCCCCTTTCATCACCTCTCTTATAAACTCAACCTTCACATAGTACCCAATAACTTAAAGGATTCCTGGGTTTTACCTCTACTCAAGAAACCCACTCTAGACCCTAGCGTACCCACCAATTACAGACCAATTACTACTGTGCCCTTCCTGCTAAAAATCCTCGACAGAGCCGCCTACCTGCAGATTCAGAACCACCTAGAGAAAAATAACTTGCTAGGACTAAGACAATCGGGATTCCGACCCAAACACGGCGCAGAGACAGCCTTGATCGGTCTCAAGACACTAATGGACAATCTCAAAGACAATGGCAAACTAGCCCTTCTTCTCCTCCTCGACCTTTCAGCTGCTTTTGACTTGGTAAACAATGATATTCTCTGCAAACATCTAACCTCAGCAGCTAAATTCTCTGACAAGGCCAATGCCTGGATCCAGTCCTTCCTGAATAATAGATCCATGAGGGTCTTTGCTCCCACGGCAGCCGCTGAACCGGTCCCTGTCACTTGCGGCGTCCCCCGGGGCTCCTGTGTTTCCCCCGCATTATACAATGTGTTTACGAAACCTCTCCGACATACTGGACCATTTGGGTGTCATCTACACGAATTATGCAGATGACACTCAAATACTCATCCCACTAACAGGAGAAATTGGTTGACAAGTGTAGAATTGCAAATATAACGCATTATACAGGTATGTAGTGCCGTGTACCCACTTCCTCCCCTCTCGGTTTGTGAGGTCAAGAAACCCATTCCCTGCTCAATCCACTCAAGTAGGAGAAAGTGTAGGCTCGCAATGAAAAAAGGCAACATATGTAACTTTAAAATAAAAGGCCAGCAAACTTCCAAAGTGCGTAGTATGTTTACCCATGTGCCACTGAGTGTTTTTAGATGGGTTATATCAATGCCAATTTCTGACAACCACAAAACCCGAGTCCCTAAAATGCACACAGCATTAACCTCCATTTGGCGTGAGCGTGTTTAAACGCAGCTGCAATGTCAGCCATGCCCAAACGTCCCTTGTGCCAAATCGGCAGCACAAGAAAGGCTTATGTGCCAGAATGGGCACACCGAACTGGCTGCCGCGCCAAAGCGGTCGCGCCAAACCGGCCCACGCCGAAACGGCAGCGCCAACAATGGGTGTACTGCCACAGGTGGGTGGTGGGAAGTAAAAGATGGTGGGTGAAGGAAAGATTAGTTTTATTTTATTGATTTTTACAACACATAACTCACCTTAAAATGACTAACAATTCCAAACACATCACAGTACACTGCGAAATAGAACATTAGGATGACATGAATGATGTATGCTACATAATATGATATGGCATTTATAAGGGAGGAGGAACCGAGGGAGGACAGAGACAACGATCTTACCAGGCCAGGGGATTGGGGAGGGGAAAGTGCGGGGGCGAAGGGGGATGGGCAGTACATAGGATAACAGTAAAGAATAAACAAACAATAAATAAAAAGTGCAGACAGCTGGTGGCAAGTTCCAGGGTAAGAGCAGACATCACGTGTCAAGTGCTGGCAGGGGGCTGTAAGGGCACAGAAACAACCCCCGAGTGCAAGGGGTGCCAAGGGGGCAGTGCAGGTGTGTAAATGGCGGGGAGGGGACCTGGGCCTGAGATCAGAGGATAGCCAGGTAACCAGTGCAGATTCAGTATCAACCCAGGTGATCAGCAGGAGAGAGGAGGAGAGAAAGCATGGTTCTCTTCAAGTTTCAGAGAGGCAGGGAGGCTGTTCCAGAGGGAGGCTCCAGTCGAAGAAAGAGATTTACCACCAACTCATTGCTTGGAGAAGCAGCTGACCCTGAGGGAGTTGGAGGCGGATGCGCAAAGAGCTAGACAAGGAAGATATTTAGGAAGAGAGAGTGGAAGATATTGAGGAACCATGCCCCAGAAGGCCTTGTGGAAAATGCAGAGGGTTTTGAACTTAATCCTCGCAGCCACTAGGAGCCAGTGCAGAGTCCTGGAGAGATTCGATCCCTGGGCTTGAGGCCAAGGACAAGTTTTGCAGTCCTATTCTGGATGAGTTGCAGAGGATGGAGAGTAGAAGCAGGCAGATTTAGAAAGAGGCTGTTGCAGTAGTCCAGCCTAGAGAGAACAAGAGCTCTAGAGACAGTGAGCTTCTGGGGGAAGGAGAGGAAAGGAAGAATACCTATGAGGAGGTGTAGCTGGTAGTGTGATTTCTTAGAGACGTCAGAGATGTGAGAAGAGAAGGAGAGTGTGGAGTCGAAGATGACCCTGAGGTTTTTAGCCTCACAGGTGGGAACAGGAAGAGGGCCAAGAGAGGCCGGTCAGAGAGTGACAGGAAAGGAGGGAGCTGGTGGGCAAATGAGGAGAATCTTGGTCTTACTGGCATTAAGGCAGAGATCATTGACGGCACACCGCTCCTGGATAGCAGACAGACAGTCGGAGATGAGAGAAGGAGAAGAGGTGACAAAAGGGAGCCTGAAAATGAGTTGAGTGTCATCCGCATAGCACCGAAGGTTGTGAAAAGAGCGGCAATGGGGTGGGCAAGAAGTGAAAAGTATTGGTTGAACAGCCAGGGAGAGAGGTTAGACCCCTGGGGAACACCACAGATAGAGATAGAGACAGAGGAGAGGAAGTACCCCAGTTGGATCTGGGAGGTTCGGTTGGAGAGGAAAGAGGTGAGCCAAGCCAGGGCCTGATCGGTGATACCCAGGTTATCACGGAGATGGTTGAGCAGGATGTCACGGTTGACCATGTCAAAGGCAGAAGAGAGGTCAAGTAAGATGAGGACACAGGGTGCGCTGTAATCGAGGTTGGAAAGCAGGTCTTAACAGATGTTCAGGAGAGCAGTTTCCATACTTCTGGCAGCTCTGAAGCCAGACTGATGGTCACGGAGACAACCAACTGATTCAGTGTGAAGAGTAAGCTGGGAGATGGCCATCTTTTCCAGGAGTTTGTCCAGGAAAGGAGTACATAGCATGAGATCTATACCATCACATTATACATAGCATGCGTTGGTGTACAATGGTTCTTTTGAACATTCCCAGTTAAATAGTTCATGGAGCTATAAGAGTGAAAAAGTGATTCACTGAAATCTGATGGCAAAATCTTGTTTTGTTCTATGCATGTCCCAAAATCCAGAGTGAAACGGGATCTGATGAACTACTCGCGCCTGATATAAGAACTCTGGAATGTGTTAATGTGAAAAAATGTTACTTATTATGAGTCAGTGGTACCTAATATGACACAGTGAGGCCAAAAATAATGCAATGGCACAGTACTGATCAATATGGGACAACACAGCTGAGTATGACAGAGATGTGCAGAAGGACACATTTTGGCATGGCAAACACTGTTCTGCTAATCCAGCGTGGCACAGTAGTGCCATATGTGCCAGGGGGCTGCTAAAATATGCTATGGGGCTTTAGCTAGTATAAAGGAATTGCCCATACATTTCTTGGTGTAGTCATTAATCCTGGAGCGCTGTTTAATTTCTCACAGTGACATGCCATGTAATTGTGTACTAAGTGGTGATACGGCCAACGAAGCCCAATGAAATTGCATTTGCATTTTGTGATAGTCAGGGGTTTGACCTACTCAAGCTGTAGGACGTGGGGGGGGCTTGACCCCTCTCAACATGGGACAGGATGACAGCCAGTATTTTCACCACAGTCCAGCCTCAGAGGAGGAGTGAGGGAGTTAGGAGGGCCTCAGTCCCTACCACTCATATATATGCCTTGTTGCATCTGGAAGGTACAACTGTCAATCACCTAATGCCTGCTGTACCCTACTCTGGCCAGAATTCTATAATTTTTTCCAGGGCTATTTGACTAATTGCAGGTATTCGTCCCTTTGACCCAAAGGGGAGGCCCACGGTGAGGCGAGGGAGATGAGCCCGCACTGCAAGACCTCCTAGGGGTCGAGTCAAGTGCCCCCTTTGGGGACAAGGACTCCCGTTCCTTCGAGGAACTCCCTAGGACATCTACCATGGCTGCATACATGTTAGATCAAATAATGTGGCATCTTTACTGTTGGCTGAAGGAAATGCAAAAAGAAACCCATTTGTAAGAGAAAAGGAAGATGTCTCTTTATCAAGAGAGATATATTACCAGGGACAAGTAGGAGAGAAGAAGGAGAGCCTTGTGTGCAGGGAAATCCCCCTGACATCATTACACCTTGTGGAGGTCGAGCAAAGGCATGTCGCAGAGTCTGAAACTTTCAACTTGCCAGATAACGCCAATAAGAGATGTCGCATGCCTGGCGTGTGCAGATGCAAGGAGGAACAAAAGAATTGAAGGTTTACATTCAAACTTTCAACAAATAGTCATATCCGTGAAGAAGGAAAGAGGAACAGTCCAGTTAAATCATTCCTTAAAAAGAATTTTGCAGAAACTGGTGGAATCCAATGGGCAAAATTGTGATATAATGATACCCTGAGCCCAATCCGCAGTCCAGAAGACCCATCAGACTTCCCTGGGGTGTTCTCCCTTTGAGTTACTCTATGGAAGGGAACCCAGGATGTTTTGGACATGTTGAAGAAACCTGGGAGGAGAGCGAGAGGCCATCCTACCCATTTCCCAAATGGCCCAGAAATTAAAAGCGCATATGGCGTCAGTAAGGGAGATTGTAAAAAGACACTTAAGTCGAGCTCAAGAACAGCAAAAGGCAGTATATAATAAACATGATGTAACCCGATCCTTTTCTATTAGGCAATCAGTTTTAGTTCTCCTTTTGACATTGGATAATAAGCTAATTTCCTATGAAGTCCTAGAAAAAAAAGTCCCCTGTACTATCAAATCTCCCAAGCTGGTAGGTGTCAGAAATCCTAAATCTATCTTGTTAATCTCCCGAAAGAATGGAAAGTAGATCCCAGTGAGACAGCTACAGTCACTATGGCCACCCTCCTTACTGATCCAGAAATTGAGACCCAATAGATTTTACCTGAGTTGCCATTATCCCACCAAGAAGACCTAGGCAACTTACTGGCTCAATTCCCTTAAGTGTTTTCAGAACAACCAGGGAGGGTCGATGATTTGTTCCATATCTTCCGCACACTGGCAGGGAAACTATCAACCTAAAGCCTTATTGGATCTTATTGTTCTCTCTTGGCACCATGCACCTGGCCACCCTCTGTCCTTCGGGCCCAGGTACCTGCTCATCCTGCCACCCTCCCGCACTGCCTTCGGGCCACCCCTTGCACTGGGGTCTGTATCTGTACCCATACAGCCCCCCTTTTTTCTTCCTGCACTTATCAGACCTGCCCTGTCTGCTGCCTTAAAGCTAGCACTTGCAAATTGCTGGCTGCATTACCACTGTTTTGTTGCCTTTATTATTAATTTATTGTTATTTATCTGTTTCTCCTCTGCTTCGCACTTTCCACTTCTCCCCACTTCCATGCACTTTTCCCCTCCCCCCTCTCCCATGCACTTGCGCATTCTTAATGTCACTGGGCCTAGTAAGATCGCTGTTTTGTTCTCCCCTGTTCCCCCCCCTTGCCTTGTCACGCTCTGAAACACTTGTGTACGAGCGCGATAGAAATAAAATATCAATCAATCAATCCCTGAGGCCAGAAGAAACATTATTGAACTGGAGATAGAGGAGAAGCTCAAGGCTGATATCATCGAGCCCTCTGAGGGTCTTTGGTCCTCCCCTATTTTCCTAGTTGCCAAACCTGATAACTCGTGGCAATTCTGTAAAGATTTTAGGAAGCTGAACTCAATCTCCGTCTTTGACAATTATCAAATTCTTCAACGGCTCTTAGATACAATACCGAACCTATGCACTGCTTTCTGTGAGGCCTCCTGGATGCCATCTTGGTCCATAGTAACAGCTGGCCAGAACATTTCACCTTCTTTACTCGATTGTCCGTACTCTTAGGAAATCAGGTCTACGAGCAAACCCCCGAAAGTGTCACTTGGCCCAGTCCACTGTAAAATATCTCAGGTAATTTGTGGGGAATATTCTAATCCAACCTCAAACTGAGAAAGTAAAAGCGGTGCAACAAACACCAACCCCTAAAACCAACCAGGATCTTCGATGGGTCTCACCAGATATGACAGAAGGTTTATCCCCAACTACTCCACCCTAGATGCTAACCTGACGGACAAACTAAAAAACTCACACCCACAGAAATTGGATTGGAATAAACAAGACCAAGCAAGTTGAAGGGCTGAAGACAATTCTATATCAGGAGGCTCTCCTTAAGATGCCATACTTTAATAAAGAATGTATTCTGCAATCAGATGCATAGAAAGTAGGCTTAGATGCAGTGTTCTCTCAAGAGTATGACATAGTTGAACCTCTGGTCTTATTACCAGCCAAAAACTATTTTCCCGAGAGCTGTCCTATGCCACTATGGAGCTCAAAGCCCTAGCCATCAAATGGGCCTTTGTACATCTGAGGTACTACCTCACAGGAAGGAATTTCAGGTTGCTTACTGACCACTCACTGTTAACCTGGATGAGCCTGAGAAAAGACACTAACCCAAGAGTAATGAGATGGTTCCTAGATCTCCAATCATTTTGCTTCACTGTAGAACAGCGGAAGGGGAAAGAACAGTGGAATATGTATTTTCTAAGTTGATTCTCTAAATAGAGATGGGGAACCCACCACTGTAAGGGGAAGGGTATTTGACAAATCACAGGTATTCATCCCTTTTCCCCTAGTGGGAGACCCCCCCCACTGTGAGGCTTTCGATGTGAGCCCACTCCGCAAGGCCCTTCCTAGGGGTTGAGGCAAGTGGAACCTAAGTGGGAGAGACATCTACAACACCACCAAACCAAGCCCATACAGACTTCAATATTTTCGCACAACTTCACTGTGAAGATAATCCATATTAACGCAAGCTATCCCTGTAAGGTACAAAATTAAAAAAACAATGGCAACTTAAATATCCTCACACACCATCACTACATTGACCTCTGTATCACCATTGCACCATCCCTGTGGGGACTTCAATATCATGACACAGCAAACCTGCAGGGACTTCATTAGAAGTGCACATAATGTTGGGACTATTCTCATTATAATCCCAGTTCATGCAGTACGTAAATCAGTATCACACCCAATTCATGTGAAGTATATGAAGACATTAATATCACCATAAACTGTGTGACACTTATCACACAACAGTGCTGTGAAAACACACACCATCCATGTGGGGCCTTACATATCACAGCACACCACCTCTGTCGAGACTTCAATGTCATTCTGATCCCTACTGAATACTGGAGCATAATTGCATATGTTTGGTGGTTAAAGGGGGCATTTTCCCATCAAGGAAAGCACCTTTTGATTTACAAACAAGATACTATTTTCAATGTAAGCAAAATAAATCCACATAGCCCCAATTGCCTGTTTGGCAGTGGCTCAACCTATTGAATTGTGGATGTTTCAAATGAGTTGCTCTGTAGCAATGGGGCTAATTCAATATGTGCGTCTGACTGGCTGGCGTGCAGTGCCCGAGGCTTCAAAAGGCTGGGTGACCATTTGGGGTCAGGAGAAAATCCTGCCTCCTCTCTTTGACTCTGTCTATGTCCCATCTGGCTGTGGTGGCTCTAGTAGCTCAACTGGTCAAGCAGTTCTCAGTCAATGATTCGGTCTACCTCTTCTTTGGTAAAACAGTGAGAGCGCTCACTCAGGGAAATTCCAGGTTTGTGTCTATGTCTAAGCTAAGCAGGAAGTGTCTCATGTGGAGCCTGAGTTTGGTTGTGGTGAGATCAGTTGGAGCAGTTGTACCTATTGTGCCTTTCTCACCATACTTTGTTTGTTACTGCCCTCATAAAAAGTTTGGGAATCATACTAGGAGAGAATGAGGAAGCAGATTTGCAAGGGCATTGCCCCTAATGAATTGAGAAGGTTGTAGGTGGGTATGGGGAAGAGACCACTGACAAACCCTACTCAGTCTTTGTCCAGGTAACTAAAGCCAATGGCCTAAGGGTCCTGCTAAACTGGACTTCCTGGTCTCCATGCAGGGGTGGCTCATAGATACTGGGCAGCATGAAACTGGTCCACCACACATTATGGAGGATCAAAGCTAGCTCTGTGCTGTCACAAGACTGAAAGCTTTCTCAGCTGCGGCAAGCAGCTCAGTAAGTGAACCAGGTCTGGATTTAACTCTAAAGGGAAACATAGTTTCTCTTTGACAGCTTTCAGTACTCTGGGCAAAAATAATAAGTGTTATTGTGTGGTTAGACTGGCCTGCATTGGTGCAGCCCACCTGAACATATTTTCTTATTGTGGTATGGCATTTTGTGCCAGGCACCAAAGTCAAAGAATCATGATCAGTGTTATTACATGGCTAGATTACCCTCATTGGTGCAACCAGTCTGCAAATAGTTTCATACTGTGGCATGGCATTTCTTAGTGGCATAAGGAGGTAAGCCAACATGAGGATTCTTAAGCTGACATAATAGCGTACATTGGTGATGGCAGTCTCTCATTGTGGCATTGCATGTTGTCCTTCACAGCTAACAGGAGTATGTTTCTATCTGGTAATACTGGCATATATTGTTGCAGTCTGCATGGACTTGTATGGGCACAGCCAGCAAGACATTGTTTTAAAATTTGCAAATATTGTGCACAAAGGCATTGTGGAAATGAATTGGAAAATGCTTTTGTGCATTGTTGGTGACTTGCAGTTATTGGAAGTTTTCATGTGTTACTATACAAAATCGATTGCAAACTGTGTGGCTTTTTACCCAATTATTTACAGAAAGTGTGCTGTAAAATGCACTATTTTTAGCCTATTATATAAAAAAGAATTTCAGGGAAGGAACCCACTCAAGTCCCCCTTTTGTTAGTTCATGCTCCCTCGCTACACTCAGTCACTCCACCATATTCGTGGGAAACATATACACCCGTCCAATAAAAAATTCTTACCAGCCATCACTGTCCCTAGTGTACCCGCTAGCTCAAGGAACAGGCTCAGGACCCTGAATTTTTCACAGTATCGAGAAAACTGTTGACATGAACTAATCAGATTAATATTGTATTAATTTAGTACAATAACATGATCATTGAGGATAGAATCAAAATATTTCATTGTAAAATCTAAAACGTAGATAACACTGACATTTACTTGCAGCTTTCCCATCCTTTTCTCTTACCTGCGCATTTTCTTTCTTCCAGCAGATTAAGGTCTGCATACCTTTGATAGGTTCATGGTACGCCACCCCATGGGCAAGCATATGTGTTCTACTGTGCATACCACTGTGCTGGCAATTTGGCACAGTATAAACCATGATAACATAACATAGCACTAATGCCAAAACCTTGCATATTACAGTACATACCCATTCTGATGTCCACCCACCCGTAACATCCAGTTCATCCTTCCCTTCAGTGCTAGGATTCCCAACGCTCTGTCATTGAGCGGATCCCCCATTTTTATAGTGGGGGGATGGAAGACAGGTGTAGATGGGATCAGCAAAATGCGTTTATGACACTCAACTTTTAACTTTAAAAATGTAACCCACCTCTTACCTGTCTCCAGCAGCCCCCACTTGCCTAAGATATGCCAATTCTAGAAGGGGCCAGTTATCTTTTAACAGAATGGACAACTGGTTTGGTCAGAGTGGGCCAGTTTCATAAGTTACTACACTAGGCTTAACCAATGTTACTAAGCAAATATGTTTTCAAACATGTTAGTTGCAGCATATATTACCAAAAAGACCACCTTGGTTAATACACAAACAGTCTGTTCTGGATAGTGATGAATTGTAATGTGTGATTGTGGCCCACTTTTTCAATGGTGCCTGGACCAATGTTATGCCCCAGTCTGAACCTGCCTTGTTGCACCACGGTGGGAAGTGGACTTGGTATAAAAATGCAAAGGTTGGGATGGTCTTCCCCAAAAACCTCTTGGTAAGAAACACAGGGATATGACTTTTAGCAGACAGCAAAATGCTGGTGTACGATTTGTTTAGTTGATCTTAAGCTTTTTCCCTTCTCCCAGTACACCAGCAGACTTTTACATTTGTATATAAAAAGGGGTAATCACACAATACTATTTACATTATTAACCTCCCTAAACAGCTGAATTACTAAAAACAGTAGAGAAAAGTCCTTTTAAAATATAAACAGTTCTTCCAAAAAAGAAAAGTCCTTAAAAATATATATGCAAACGTCTCCATACAGTGTGCTGTAACTATGTATACAAAAACATTACTTGCGAGCCAGCCAGGCCAGCGCTGTCACAAGGTCCTTTCTGCTCGGGGTATTTCTCTTCCTCTGTGTTGTAATGGTTCTCTGGCAGGCTAGCAGCAGCAGCATGTGTGATGGGTCCCCAAATTTTATTTTGGATGGGCAGCTTATGCCAGGTGCAGCCCAGCATTTATGATAGTCTGGGGGCAGGGGCCCAAACCAATTCTCCACCCAAGCTGCATCTGCCAGATGCAGCCCCGGGAGTCTCGGAGGCCCGTCTTGGCAGGGGGCAGGCCTTAAATCATTACACAGCGCTCCCCTCTTAAGTGGAGAGCGCCACACCTGACAGAGGAGGGCAAGAGGGGGGGGCAATGACTGGGGGCGTTCCCCGCTCACAGAGCCATGTGGAGCCAGGCCACGGCAGTGACAGGAGTGCCAGGAGGCAGTGGTGGGTTCTGGCACACCCGTACCTGTCTGGGGAGAATCACTCTTTCAGCTCGGGCCCGCAGAGGTGAAAAAGAACTAGCAAAGGTGCAGGGAGAAGTGCTGCTCAACCCTCCTCAGTGGAGGTTCAGACCAACTGTCTTCAAGGCGCTCTGCTCATGCTGCAAACCTTTTCCTTTTTTAAAGAATCCCTGTGTGGCATCAAGTGCGGATGTCTTTTACTCTAATTTGTTGCATGCTTCTCCCCATGCTTCTCCCCATTACAATATTCTCAACCTTGAAGATAGCCATGGCCTGAATTATAAATCTATCTAACTAGCAACTTGCTCTACACACCCGCCACTCCCCACCCGACCTGAGACTGGGTTATCTGCTCCTCACTGTTTTCTCCCCTGATTGTTTGGAGATCCCTTTCCCATCCTCCCCCTCCGAATACCCTAACAATAATAATAATAATAATAATAATAATAATAATAATAATAATAATAATAATAATTGAGCCATGATTTAGATCTACAGTCCACCTGCCACAGTACCCCTGAACTCGTAGACACGTGCACTAAAGAAGAAAGAATGGAAAACGTAGGATCAGGCAATGGGAAACTCACATTGGACCCCTGGTGAATCCTAAATTAGTTTCATGACAGTCCTGCTCTCCCTGGTTGCAGGATGAAGATCAGCCGGGGCCTCATCTAGGGTTACTTCCTGGCCCAGCGATCAACCCTGTTCCAAGTCAGTCCCTATATTCCAGTGGAGGAATGTGTAAGGGTTCCCTGCCACATCCAACTTAGCAGGAGCAATGAGATCAGGATTAGTCTCGAAAGAACACTCTCAGATTCGGGTTCACGTCCTCTTCTCTCACTAACGGTGTAAGCTCAAACTCATCCTGGACTGGGAGCAGATGGTTCCGGTGCAAGGTCTTGATGTTTCTTGGCTGTCCTCATACCCACAGTCAGTAGACAGGCAGCACTACTAATTGATGCTCAATGTTGAATGGTTGAGACTCCCACTTGTTACTCAGCTTGTTCTGTCCACTGTTTCCCAGGCTGTGGATCAACACACAATCACCAGGTGGAAGATTTGCATCAATGTGCAAGATGCAAGGCAACTGAGGATCTGTGTAGCCCAGAATTGGTTTGAGGATTCGAGGAGCTCAAGTAGTGAGGATCCGCTTCAGCTCCTTCAATGCCTCCTGGTATTAGTCGGTCCACCTATCATCAAAGGGCTCATGTGGATGGTGTAAATGGTCTGCAGAGTTGATGGTAGTCCTGCAGCTCCTCTAGTTAGGCAGGTATCCTTTGATGAGGTCCACAAGCGGTTGCATGATGTTGGCATATCCCACAACAAATCTCCAGTAGCAGTTAAAGAATTCAAGGAAACTCTGTAACTCCTTCAAGTTCTGAGGTCTTGATCAGGTGAGGAGGACTTCCGTCTTTGCGGGATCTACAGGAATGCTGTCTGCAGAGATGTTTCCGCTGTATTTGATGCTTGTCCAGCAAAACTGGCACTTGTTCACACTGACCTTTAGCCCTTGCTCCCTTACGCAGTAATTCTGCCAAAAATGCCCCATTGAGTCCAATGGACTCTGAAAAAATGGAATCATACTCCGCCACCACCACGTGTAATCCACCGGTAAATCTGCCAGACCAAGTGGCGGTAACGGTAAATCCAGTGGATTTACAGACAGAATACTGCCCAACTCGTAATGACCCCCATTGTCAGGTGAGATTTCGTTCAATTTCTGATTTGTCCATGTACTAAGCAGAGCTTGATGTAACATTACCATTACATGAGTTCATGTTAAGATAAAACACACTCAGGCCTATAAATACTTTCTTAAATGATTTCAACATCTTCACAAAACCTCTCTTACTTCCTTGAAGCATTATATATCTGTACAGCATTTAATGTCAAAGAGCCCACATACGAAATGTTTAATATCATTATACATCTTCATTAAGGAGACTTCAACATCATCACACACTATCCATGTGAGGACTTAAATATCATCACATATCAACCCTGTGGAGACCTCAACATCAGCACACACCACCCATTTGACGACTTAAATATCATCACATATCAACCCTGTGGGGACATCACCATCAGCACACACCATCCATTTGAGGACTTACATATCATCCCTGTGGGGACCTCACTATCAGAACACACCATCCATGTGAGGACTTCAATATCATCACATATCATCCCTGTGGGGACCTCACCATCAGCACACACCATCTATGTGAGGATTCAATATCGTCACATATCAACCCTGTGGGGACCTCAACATCAGCACACACCACCCATTTGAGGACTTAAATATCATCACATATCAACCCTGTGGGGACCTCAACATCAGCACACACCACCCATGTGAGGACTTAAATATCATCACATATAAACCCTGTGGGGACCTCAACATCAGCACACACCATCCATTTGAGGACTTAAATATCATCACATATCATCCCTGTGGGGACCTCACCGTCAGCACACACCATCCATGTGAGGACTCTAATATCATCACATATCATCCCTGTGGGGACCTCACCATCAGCACACACCATCCATGTGAGGACATCAATATCATCACATATCAACCCTGTGGGGACCTCAACATCAGCACACACCATCCATTTGAGGACTTAAATATCATCACATATCAACCCTGTGGGGACCTCAACATCAGCACACACCATTCAGTTGGAGGATTCAATATCATTGCATTCCATTTCTATGGGACCTTCAGCATAAATACATACTATTCTTATGTGGTCTTCTATACAATGACACACCATCCCTGTGAGGACCTCTATGTCATCAAACAACATCCCAGTGGAGACCTCAACATGACCACACACCATCCTTTTGGTGGACTCAGTACCATATCAGCTCTATGGGGACTTCAGCATCATTACATACTATTTGTATTCACATACCTTTGTATGGCCAATTGGGTGCATCTATGGCTTCATTTGCATCACCTGAATGCATTTTCCTTCACCTTTTTGGGTATTTTTGGTTGAATTGGCCACTATTTTTGGCAGTGTTTCTTTCGGTATTTTAACCTGAAGATAGGATGGAATTAGCATTTTTATTCCCAGCACTAATTCCACTGGAGTATTTAGCCCCGGGGGAATTATCACTGGTTTGCATTGCTTATTCCTCCAGCGCTCATTTCTTCAGGGTTAATTCCACCAGAGGAATTAGCGTCCATTTTCAATAACCCTTATATCAGCAGATTGATCAAAGTGGAGGCAATTGCATTACTGCCACTTTGTCCCCTTAGCGATCAACTTGTAATGAAACCAAATGAGTATCAATTAAACATCAACATTGTGAATATTTTTTGAATAATCAGACAAAATGTGATGCCAACTTTCAAATAATTCACATATCAGACTATAGACAAGATGACATCTGTGCACATAATGTGTTGTCTTGACAGTGTAGAATTCAATATCATCACACACCACCCCTATAGGGACTTCAACAAAATCACAGAAAAATAAGAAAGTAAAGTAAGTCACATTGTGGTTCGTATGTTACAAAAGTAGCCAATGCTTGAAATGAATCTGGAAGTGTGTTGTGCAATCAATGAGGGAAGACTTACATTGTATATCAATTATATCCAATTCTGTAAACATACAAAATACACAAAAAAAATCTTAATTTCATTATTTTACATTTAAACGCAGAGTTCAGGCCATTTCTCTCTCTCTCTCTCTCTCTCTCTCTCTCTCTCTCTCTCTCTCTCTCTCTCTCTCTCTCTCTCTCTCTCTCTCTCTCTCTCTCTCTCTCTCTCTCTCTCTCTCTCTCTCTCTCTCTCTCTCTCTCTCTCTCTCTCTCTCTCTCTCTCTCTCTCTCTCTCTCTCTCTCTCTCTCTCTCTCTCTCTCTCTCTCTCTCTCTCTCTCTCTCTCTCTCTCTCTTAAATAGCACGTTGGTGCACACTAGATCTAAATAACCGGCTCCCACCCCGCCTCCCTTCCCCCCATGAACGTGGCAGCAATAAAAAGTGACTCTAAACGCTAGACAACTCCTTCCCAATCGGGAGGTTTACAACCAAAACGTTCCAAACTCGCTAAGCACACTCTCCCCAATCAGGGATGTTTACAACCACACCATTTCCAAACGTGCTAGACACCCCCTACCCAATCGGGAAAGTTGCCCACAGTGCCAATTGGCAATTCACTCTTTGTGCCAGATTGTTTGAATAGCACCCTAGGGGAACATGCCAACATGTGATGCAAACTGTGCAACTTAACGAGATGTAGCCACAATGCGAGCCTGGTCAAGTAGAGCGAGTTAAGGGTTGTTGGCAATGTCTGCCACACTGTAGTTAACAATTAACAGAATGCAGCTGTTGGAGGCCATCCTCCCCGTGGATGAGAGTCATCATCAACCCCCCCCCTTGCAGACATCCGTCCTCACACCTCCGTGAAGAGCGGTCTCACTGTTGTCCTGGCTTCCCTCACGGCAGCCTTGACCTTTCTGCTTACATCTCTTAGAGACTACAAATACCAGAATGCAATGGAGCAGAAATGGCCTTTGTTTTTCGGAATGTAAATTCTAGTAGTATAACAACTTGTTTGTGTTGTAAGGGCAACAAGGGGCGAGATATGGCAGGTTGACTTGGGTTCACTGGAATGGGGTGGGAGGGCTTTAAGGTAGTGGTCTAAGACATGCAATCCGAACGGGAGCAATTGACCGGGACATATATGGAGATGGTTGTCACAAACCTCCAGCTCGCTCGTGCTATTATGGGCTTTGAACACATTTGGTTATTGACAAAATGCGACTTTTATTGGTCATGTCTCGATGGTGGACACCATGGGCATAAACTAATCTTTAAAGGGGCACTTTGTGTGTGCACGGTAACCGTCCCAGATGTGCAAGGTAAATGATGCTTTGCGAGCCTGGCCGTCAAAAAGGTTCCATCATGCTATTGATAGGCTCAGCCACTTACAAAAGAAATATGTTCGCAACCCAGGCACCTTAACTACCTGCAGGGCCATGGACGCAGTGTGTGTGTCGGCCTAGCTGACATTTGGCTAACCTGGCAGACACAAATTCAGGCAGGGGGGACATAGTAGTACCGAGTTGCGTTTAGTGTAGGGCGCCGTTGTTGGATCCCTTTCTCCCCAATGTAAGCATATAGAGGGGATTGGGGTGTAACTAGGACAGAGGTGGGGCAGGTAGCGGGGTCATGTGCAGAACGAGGAAAGCTATCAGTGCAAGGTTGATATAGGGTCACAAAGTACAGAGGATGAGAGGAAAGGTGAACAAAGGTGGGGGAGCAGTAATTTGCGGTTCTAATCAAACCAAAGGAAATGTATGCGAAGTCTGAAATGTATGGAATGTTCAGTAACAATGGTCAAAACTACAAGCTGCAAAATGAAGCACCTCATCAAACACCAGTGGAGGCAGGGATGGCAGTAAGACAAGGAGGAACTCCAAAACTACAGGAACAAAAATGGAGCAAGCTAGAGTACACAAAAAGGTGTTCCCGTGTGGTATGAAATTAGTTAACTTTGCAAGTACAAGTTATGCCTTTAGATGTTGCCTTAAGTGGTGATCTAATCACATATTTTTACAGATCTGTTACCTGTATATATATTGTTACATAAGCCCTGTGAGTACTCAGGGTCTCAATGATGCCAAATCGAAAAGAAAAGAAAAAGTACATAGAGTGTACAAAAAATAGTGTTTTTTATTTTTTTAGTGCAAAAGAAAATTGTCTGAGATTCATGAAATAGACATTCCGGCTTAATATAGCGTCAATAAATAAAAAAGTAATACAAAAGCTAAATAAAATAGAGCAACTTGCTATTATTTCAACAATTAAACAGTGTTTGTGAAAACATCTAAATGTACATTTGAACATAATCATATGGGGAATAGGTAGCAAGAGAGAAAATATTGTGAGGAAACACAAACAGTAATTACGAAAACAGTTTCAACATGAAATGGAAAAGCACATCCAAAGTAATTTGAAACAATATTAGTCCCAAGAGGGATCTATGTGTTTGCAAAACAGAAAATACAGCTGAATTGGCTGACTGTCCCTAGCTAATCAGTGAAGTTAAGCCATCATCATGTGCATATTGACGCAAGAAAAACCAATTGCAACTTATTGTGGACATCAATACATCATTATAAACATTTTTCAAACTTAATAGTAACCTGCTTCTAGCGGTTCTTTCCGCCCGCAACTGCATTATGGTCTGCTGCCACTACTTTACCGAGTTTATATAAGAAACCCATTTCAAGCATGGCTTTACTTTTGGTATTGAGGTCCTGCGCCTTACGTTTCTTTTCAGTTCGGGATGATTTAATTAATCACGTGATTTCGATGACATGTGCCCTCAAATATTTCTGCCATGCATTTTGGCTACCTGTAGGTAAGAAGCTTTTCATCTTGCATTTCTGCTTAAAGGTTCTTTTCCTTAATGACAATTGAGGGTCGTTGTCTGTTTCTTTTTTCTTCTGAGGCTCTAGCTGCTTAAAACTACAGACGTGCACCAATGTGTGTTCCCTTTGCTACGAATTAAACACTCAAGTCTTTGGTGTCATTTGCCTCAAATGAATCATTCTTCCTGTGGGCTAACATACCGTTGGCATACCACAGTTTGCCTGAGAGCACGATACTCTATTCAGATAAGCAGTGCTGAATTGCCCTGTTCCTTTTCACTGCACCTTGTGCAGGATTCTGCTGATTTCAGGCTGGGTGACCTCTCTGCACTTTTGTTCACGCTTTCTTATGTCCATTCATCTTGATCCAAAGGGTTATTATTATTTTCTTCAATTTGATGTTTTGCAGTCCCCTAGTAACCACATTGGGTTATGGGTCCTAAAACATTTTGGGTCTGTCCTGGGTCCATTCTCTTTGGCTCTGATAACCTAGCTTCACTGATTTTAATAAGCTGTAGTGCTACTACAAACTATGACACCTGTTTACCTTTCCAGACATCTATTTATTGTCATACTTCCTCTAGGGCTGAACAAAGAAATCCTCTACCTGATGAAGGTGGTACACCCCTTTAATTCCACCGAAATGACCATTGTGCCAAACTTCTGCTTGGGTACTGTGTTATACCATCCGAACAATAGCTGTTGCCTATCCACGCTTTCTTTCAACTCATGCACACGGATGGCGTAGGCTCCTCTACATCATCCTTAAACTGGTATCTTCTAACCAGGACTTTTTGAAATGATTTATTCATGTTTATAATGATGTATTGATGTGCACAATAAGTTGCAATTGGTTTTTCTTGCGTCAATATGCACATGATGATGGCTTAACTTCACTGATTAGCCAGGGACAGTCAGCCATTTCAGCTGTATTTTCTGTTTTGCAAACACATAGATCCCTCTTGGGAGTAATATTGTTTCAAATTACATTGGATGTGCTTTTCCATTTCATGTTGAAACTGTTTTCGTACTTACTGTTTGTGTTTCCTCACAATATTTTCTCTCTTGCTACCTATTCCCCATATGATTATGTTCAAATGTACATTTAGATGTTTTCACAAACACTGTTTAATTGTTGAAATAATAGCAAGTTGCTCTATTTTATTTAGCTTTTGTATTACTTTTTTATTTATTACAAGAATCCTAGGGAAATGGGCACTGGGTAAGATGTCAAGGCGCCTAGGTAACAGTGAAGGGTGTAAGAGGTCCAGAAAACTGACAAATGAGTAACAGGTCAAAGTGCCTGTGGATAGGAGTAAAAGGAAATAGCTAAAGGCACCTGCCTGGGAACATGGATTGTATACGAGGTCAGGAGACCTGGGGAACGAGTAAGAGGTTAGGTGCCTGGGCATTGGAGTAAGAGGTGTAAGAGTTCAAGTTACCGGGGCAATGGGGAGGAACTGTGAAAGAGGACAAAGCACCAGAAATGCAAAATTGTGTAATCATTTTTAGTGACCTGCTGGTCACAAGAGGAGATCATCTGGGGAAAGTACAAATGTTTAAGGGCACCAGCTCAGAGAAGAATCCTGATGCTGCACTGCCGAAAACAGAACACCTGTAAATTACCTCCTGCCTAATACAACAGCTGCAGCCTTTTCCACCCACAATCCGAATCCGGGTGACATTATTACAGGTGGGCAGGGGGCATGTGGGGTCAGAACCATGTAGAGATGAGACCAGCAAGGACGGAGAAGGAAGTGGTACTCAAACTGGGACGAATGGCCCAGTTTGGGCTGCTGCGGCTATGCTAGGGAGTGCGCCGAGCAACGTGAGGCCTGGGTGATCGCTGCCTTTACCACGGTGCACAGCAGGCCCCTGAAGGACCCTGCCCCCAAGCAGCTAGGCACAGCAAAGGTAGACCGGGGGCACCAGGTAACAGGAACAGGAAGGAGTGAAGGGAACCTTAGGGGGAAAGGAAAGTAAATGGGTAGGGAAGGGAGGTGTGCCCAACCCACACAAGGGGTGTATAAAAAGCAGCACTCACAGGGAGACACCCTCTTTGCCAGGACCTTCAGCTGAGGAATACGGATGCCCGCCCACCTACAGCAGGAACAATGTTTTGAATTACCATTTTTAAATGTTCTGTTTAATTTTACACAGGAACTGTCTCAGTGGAGGTACATGGTGCATCCAGGCTGGAAGGGCTGTCAGAAACCACAAGGGACTGTGCAGTCATTGAACTATGATGGTGGCTTGGGCATAACCTCTGAGGTGCCACGGGTCTACTGGTGGGTGGTGGGAGGAGGTTTCCAAAAACAAAAAAAACAAGTAATGTGAAAAGTAAAGTGAAAAGTAAAGTAAAGTAGAAGGAAATTGAAAAGCTAAGTGAAAAAAAAGTAAAGTGAAAAGTTAGGTAAAGTTAAAGTAATGTGAAGTAAAGTGAACGTAAAGTGAAGTAGAGGGAAGTGGAGGGAAGTAGATGGACGTAGAGGGAAGTGGAGGGAAGTAGAGGGAAGCAAAACAGAAAGGCAAAGTGAGGGGAATTAGGGCAGGGAGCGGAAGGGGCTAGCAAGCATAAAGGTAGAAGTGTGCAAGGAAACAAAGTAGACTGAGGAAGGGGCAGGGATCCAAAGGCTCGGCAAAAGGGTACATCAGCTGGGGAGAGGTAGTAGAGGACATAGAGGTCAGAAACAAAGGAAACAGGGAAAGGGGTAAGATAGGGGGGGAGACCAGGGGAAACCCAGAGAGGGGGGAAGAGGGAAGAAACACTAGAACCCAAGGATCAGGTGAGAGGTACAGATACCTGGGGACACAAGGAAAGGATAGAAGAGCACAATGGTTTGGGGGAACGATGGGGAAGAAGGCAACTTCACAAGGAGACACCAAGCAAGTGGGAAGTTTACAAGCCACCGGGGGAAGCGATAATGGGGCAAGGGCAGAACACATGGGGAACGTCAGTGCAGGATCAACTAGGTAAGATGATAATAATCCTGAAAAAATGGGCGCTGGGTAAGAGGTCAAGACTCATAGGTAACAGGGAAGGACGTAACAGGTCCAGAAAACAGGGATATTAGTAACAGGTCGAAGCACCTGGGGATAGGAGTAAGAGGAACGAGCTCAAGGCACCTGGGAAAAGAGAATGTATAAAAGTTCAGGAGCGATGGGGAACGAGTAAGAGGTTAGTCGCCTGGGGATAGGAGTAAGAGGTGTAAGAGTTCAAGTAACCGTGGCAATGGGGAATTGTGCTAGTGGACAGGAGACCTGGGAAATGAGAAACCATGAAAGAGGACAAAGCACCTGAACAATGTGTAAATGTGTAAGAATTGTTAGTAACCTGCTGGTCGCAGGACGAGATTGTCTGGGGAAAGTACAATATATAAGGGCACCAGCTCAGAGCACAATCCTGATGCTGCACTGCCAAAAACGGAACACCTGTAAGGTACCCCCTGCCTAATAAAGAAGCTGCAGCCTTTTCCACCCACAATCTGAGTCTGTGTGGCAATATTACAGGTGGGCAGGCAGCATGTGGGGCCAGAACCATGTAGAGACCAGACTAGCAAGGACGGAGAAGGGAGTGGTACTCAAACCAGGACAAGGGGCCTAGTTTGGGCTGTTGCGGCTATGCCACTGACCAACCCGCCCTTGTCTTAAGACCAACAAGCATCAGTGCACCCAATGTGTCATATCCAGAGGGCAGGACATTAAGATTTAGCCTATGGCATGCCTACTGTTTCTCTGTTGTAACCACTACAGAGCTAATTTTGCTCACCAACGCACCACAACGTAAATTGCCCAGAGGGGACCAATTACGCTTGCACTTTTGTGCAAACAGGTCTCGTCCGGGCAATTTTCATTATTTGCACTGCAGAGTACAAAATTGAAGTGTAAAGAGGCCGGAGAAGTCTACGTATGCTCTGCCCTTCACACAAATGTGGGGAAATATTAAAGTCTCTCCAATGAAAATGTCACCAGCTGTCACTGAACTTGAATAATTTAGCATGCTGGTGTCCCTCTAGTAGCCCCCACACACTGGCACCAATTACTGCCTCTGCCACTGTGGAGGTAGGTCTTCACAGTGTCAACTGCGTACATCTGGGGCTACTTGAAAAGTGAGCAACTGAAGCATACCCATCACTCGGCCTGCACATTCAAGTATGGAAATAGGGACGCGAGGATGCTGCAGGAAGATATCCATATATCTTGTGTTACAGGCTTTCATTATGTTAGCCCATGCAACATCACTCTCACACCCTTCTATGCTCTGTAGCACCTTCTTGACATTCCTGACCACTGCATGGGGTCACGTGACATTGCCTTGCTATGGGGTTCGCACTGCTGTTCTCATACTCGTTATCCATCACTAGATGAGTATTCAATAATCAATATATTTGTATCTATCCATACATCCTCTATTATGTGCCCTTAAACGTTAATTAATTCATCCATCCACCATCATTCATCCATCTTCACAATTTTGCTTTCAACCCTCCAGCACCATAACCTTACCTATTCATATATCCTCGTGATCATTGAATTCAGCAATCTTCACATTCGTGGTCATTCATCCATCCTGCCGCACCAATTTTGGACACTCTGTTTGCTTTCTACTCAACATACACCCATCACCCTAAGTGTAACTGTGTGCAAGAACTCAGAAAAGAGGTGCACCATAGAAAAGCCATAACCAGTGGCTTTGCCAATGCGTGTGCGTTCGTTTGATGTTCTCCACTGTGTATGCCCTCGGGTCCATCCTTTAATTTTGTGGTCTTTGTTTAACACACACCGTGAACCACTCACTTCCGTTAGTACACTGATATGAAACAGGAAAAATGCATTGGCTAAATTCAGCAAGGCAGTGCCACTGTTGCAAAGCATCTTAAAAACCACAAAGTACAGCTTAAACGTTTATTCCATTCCTTCTTAGAATTTAGTCCCTGTTTACCAAATTCAGCCGCACTCACATTTGCATTTAAAGAGATGTATTTATATTCATGTTTAAGCTACAGTTTAAAGGTAATCATGCTATGAATAATAATATATAGCATATGCAAGCTATCAACACCATCATTCATGCGTAGTTTTACACTGGAAGTAGCAGAAGATGTTTTGACCTACGGTCCTGTGTATTATATTTAATATTGTGCCAATTAGAATCGGGTAAAATAAGACTGCAAAATGTACTGTTTCTGGCCTCTGGCAAAACACTAGCATATATCAAGCCCAAGAGAGAATTCAAATTCTGTCATATGTAGCCTTCAAGTCAAAAATTAAACTTCCTCTTAAGTAAAATGTATGCGTGTAAATCGCACATTTCCTGCTTAGTTTCAATTCATGATTGCGCTGTATTTTCAATGTAATATTGTTTCCAAGAAGGAGAACTAGCCGACACATGCCCTAGTAAGGAGCCAAAGACACTGTGGATTCGAGATTGCAGTGTTAACGACTGCCTGCCTATCCAGAGACTGGCCCGGCTGCAATGCTGTTTCTTTCACTAGCATAATTCTGCTGTTCACCTTCTTGCAGAAGCGGTATCCACATTAGGCCAAGGAGTGGTGCATCTAGATTTGTGGAACACTTTGAGGAATTCAGGTTCCACCTTTTATCTTTCCTGCTCCTCATTTCATCATGAAGAACTCCGCTGCAGGGATTTAGCATCATTCTGAAACCAAAGTTGTGGTGCTGCCTCAACACCAGCTGCATAGTGACCAGTGAAGATGGGGGGATTTCATTTTGGGGTGTGACTTTGTGCACAGCGTGAGGGGAGTTTGAGGCTTGTGGCAGACACTTGGGTACACCTCTGGGAAAAACAATCAGGGATTCCGGCCCCTGCCCCGATAACTTAACAAACACCTGGCAACTGTTCATTGCCTCATTTGGTGTTGCCTTAATGGGCAAATGTCCCTGAACACAGTATCTGGGCAAGTGTGGTTTGAGGTAGCTCTAAGAGTGCAAACCAACATACTAAGGAAGGTGAAATAGGTGCCTGCTGTCCTTGTATTAATTAGTCCTTTCTTTGAACCAAAGGTTTGTAGACGAGAGGTCAAATCTGACCCTCATGCCCCCCCCACGACTCTCTACATGAAGACAGAGAAACGATAGATGTGCCTCGCTTTTAGGCCCATCACCACAGTCTTTGATGTATCCAGGTTACCCAATAGATGATTTGGACGACATGGAATTGACTTCGATCATCAGGTCGACTGACTGGAGAACCAGAAATCAATGACGTCATCATTAAAATCACGATGTAGCCGCACTTAAACATCAAGTACATATCTATCCATTCATGAAGCCACACAGACCTGCACTAGTTCATTGCATATAGGCATGAAGTACATACTTATGATCCACTAAGGCAGACGACGAACAAACATACATATTTCTATATTCATAACTTTCGCCAAAGCTGAAACCGCAAGACGCAGCAAGCAGAATTCTTATATATAGCTTGCATATTCTTAAACTTCTACTACCATGGAGAAGCCATAAGAAACGCTATAGAAGTTATAGGCCATCAGATCCAGCAAGAAAGGAGACAAGTTTGAGAAACACAGACAAGCTGTCATGATCACTGTAGCTCGAGGCGAGCAGAAAACAGGACACTCAGCCAAGGACGAAGGGGGAGCAGGAAAATTCCATCTACCGAGATAGTGAGTCACCTGTGGACATTCAAGCTAAGATCCTCATAATTACAGATGAGAGAGCTTAATTTTGTGGTCTAGACACACGTGACCCAGACAGCGAAGACCGTTCCCAGAGAACCAGAGGAAACAAGATACAAGTGTTGCCTACATTTCATTAACTGACTGCACTCTCACAGGCTTGGGCGATCATGGTATATCCACATTAGAGAACGTTTCACACCTCCATGTTCTTTCCCATCACCTGAAGAGGTACATACAGTCTGAGAACTGGCTGGGCTCCAAGGTTTGGGGGGACACTCATTCCCCTTCAAATTCACCTTTAGCATGTGGATATAATTTTTTGCAAGGGCCAATGGTCTTTCTGCTACCCTGCAGCATTGTAGATGGGTGCTCTTAGAGATGGCCCTAGTGTAACGCTCACCTGATTCTCGCAGAGGCGCCGGTCTTGACTGGGCGACTACCGTATCTTCAAAGGTGATGTGTAGCACCCGGTTGGCTCTTTGGGCTGGACCTCTGTGCACTGTATGCCTGACGTGTAGAGTAAGATGTCTGCAGATAGAAAATATGGGGTTAATGAACTGGGGTTATTGGGGTGTCCCTATCTCTTTCCTCTTCTCCTCTCCTGTAGACCCCCAAAGGTTAACGCTCTCACCTTAGGTAAGTGAATGCCGAGCTCTCCATCTGCCTCGGGGCAGGGTGCTGTAACCAGTTTCTTCACTGGATAGGTAGCGCAGGCCTCTTGACTTCAGAGGACTGCTGTCCGTCGTTTACTGCACGAACGGTAAGTTTCGAGTCATTCAAATGTCTTTAAAGTCTTTAGTAATGATGTCTCTTGTTTTGCAGGGTTCCCGCGATGGCGGATGACGGGCTGAAGTGAGTTGAAGATGGAGCCCGTGTGATGAATAGAAGCGCCTGGAAGCACGTAAGTAAGCGCTTGTTGCCTGCTTCACTATGCGCTCTAACTGTCTTTTTATTTTGCAGGTACGAGTTCGGAGCGGCTGCAGGGTGCCGGAATACCCACTGGATTAGATGTGGAAAGGAGTAATGGCACGTGAGTATTAAAGTTCCCCAATGTCTTTAAACGCACCTTGTTTTGTCTTTCAGATGCGGGATGCAGCGCCGAAGGCCTCCGGAGCGTACGAAGAGTAGGTAAGCCTTTGCCTTTCAGATGCCGGAATGCTAACCTGTTCTTTCTTGTCTTTATAGGTGTTGCTGAAGACTGGATTCAGGATGGTAAGCCTTTGCCTTTCAGATGCCGGAATGCTAACCTGTTCTTTCTTGTCTTTATAGGTGTTGCTGAAGACTGGATTCAGGATGGTAAGCCTTTTTCCTTAGGCCCAGGACCGGATGCAGAAGACACGATGAGCGTTCTGCTGCAGAGGTTGCAGAATAACGCAAAGCAAGATTCATCCACCGGGTGTGGTTTAAATAGCCTCCTCTAGTGCTTAGGTCCCTCCTTCCACAGCCACGCCCAAGTAAGAAAAGAGTTCCTGGTAAGAAAAGAGTTCCTGCCTTCCAGAAGAGTTCCAGTGTTCTGAATCTAGGGAGTGGCTCCAGCCCCACCCAACAGGAAAAGTAGTTCCCAACAGAAGAGGATCAGAGGCTCAACTGGCAGGCAAGTAAGCAGCATGGTCTGCTGAAGGTAAGTCCACCCAAGCATTATGAGCCCGGCGCTTCCAGCGCTGAGACTGGGCATATTTATGAGCCTGGTGCCACTGGCGCCAGGACTGGGTCCAAAAGGTCCCAATTGGGACTGGTTGGCACTCGGAACCTGGGTTATGGATCTGCTTCCAAGGGAGTTGGGAAAACCCTGACCTTTTGGAAGCAGAGATCATGACAGTACCCCCCCTCAAGGCCCCTCCCAAACCGGGCTTCTCCGGGGGTTTTGGCTTGTCAGGAAATGTTCGGTGAAATCTTTTGATTAGGCGAGGAGCGTGGACATATTCAGCAGGTTCCCAGGATCTCTCTTGGGGGGCGTAGCCTTTCCAGTCAATTAGGTAGAATAGTTTAGATTTGGAGATCTTGCAGTCCAGAATGCTTTTGACTTCAAACTCGAGTTCTCCATCCACTAGGATAGGTTTTGGAGATTTGGTTAGTCGGGTTTGAGGTTGCACGGGTTTTAATAGAGAGACGTGGAAGACCGGATGTATCTTCATGTGCGGGGGCAAGTCCAACTTGACCGCTACTGGGTTTACTATGGTAGTGATGGAATAGGGACCAAGGTATCTTGGGTTGAATGTGCGTGGCCCTTTTAGAGATAGATATTTGGTGGATAACCAGACTTGATCCCCTACTTGATAGTGAGGGGCTTCCTTCCGATGTTGATCTGCTCCTTTCTTGTATTGTTCTTTAGCCCTTTGAAGGTGAGAAACAGCTTCCTTAAAGGCTTGGGTGATTGTAGAATGCAGGTAGTCTACTGCTGGTGTTTCAAGATCTTGGAGGGGATCCAACTCCGAGGTTCGAGGGTGACTGCCGTACAAAAGAAAAAACGGGGTTTTCCCAGTTCCCGAATGGACAGAGTTATTGTAGGCATACTCGGCTATCCAAAGGATATCTTTCCAAGTTTTTTCAGTTTGTTGCAGCATGCAGCGTAAATACTGTTCCAGAGTTTGATTGGTCCTCTCGGTTTGTCCGTCGGTCTGAGGGTGGTGACTGGTCGATAGTCTCACATCAATTTGAGCCGACCAACAGCAACTTCGCCAAAAATGAGAAATAAATTGACTACCTCGATCCGAAATTAGAACCGAAGGAAAACCGTGCAGTCGGACGATGTTTTCGAGAAATTCTCGGGCCAGAGTTGCTGCTGTTGGCAAGCCTTTGAACGGAATGAAATGCGCCATCTTGGAGAATAAGTCCACGATTACTAGAATCGTATTGTATCCGGAGCATGGAGGTAGATCGGTGATGAAGTCCATAGAAAGCGTATGCCAAGGGCGAGGTGGGATGTCAATAGGGCGTAAGAGGCCTGCTGGTCTTTCCTTTTGACTCTTGTTTTGGGCGCATACTCCACAGGACATTATAAAGTCTCTGATATCTTTTTTCCAAGACGGCCACCAGAAGTAGCGCTTGATCTTTTCTGAGGTCTTGGCTATACCGGGATGACCTTCCATTAAAGAGTCGTGATAACAAGAGATTACTTTTTTCTGTAAATCTGTGCTGGGTAGGTATAATCGTTCTTGGAAATACAATAAGTTGTCCTTTACTGCAAAGTCCTTTCCCTGCAGATGCCAATTCTGTATGTCTGCTGGAGTTACAAGTTGCCTGGCTTTATCCTTAACTTCCTCTATGGATTCTGTGGCGATTACACCCAGAATTCTTTGTTCGGGAATGATTGGTACAGGTTTAGGGTTGACCAAGTGTTCTTCCACTCCCATCCGAG
This sequence comes from Ambystoma mexicanum, assembly GCF_040938575.1. NCBI lineage: Eukaryota > Metazoa > Chordata > Amphibia > Caudata > Ambystomatidae > Ambystoma > Ambystoma mexicanum. The sequence continues at coordinate 826,833,255 of NC_090924.1, read as the reverse complement.
AAAGGGCATCGGCTTTACCGTTCTTTGTACCAGGTCGATAGGTAATTATGAAGTCAAACTCGGCAAAGAATAATGCCCAATGGAGTTGTCTAGAGGATTGGGCTTTTGCGGTCTTCAAATATTGCAGGTTTCGGTGATCCGTAATCACAGTAACGGTGCGTCGGGCCCCCAGCATATAATAACGCCAAGCCTTAAAGGCAGACTTGATAGCCAGAAGTTCCTTGTCAGTAATCGTGTAATTGATTTCAGGAGGCGAGAATTTGCGGGACCAAAATGCCACGGGATGCAACTGATTGGTTACCGGGTCCTTTTGTGATAGAACTGCCCCCATGGCAAGGCTTGAAGCATCAGTTTCCACGATGTAGGGGAGTTCGGGGCGAGGGTGTTTTAAGATTGGTGCAGAGATAAATTTAGTCTTCAAATCCTGGAAAGCTTGTTCCGCCTCGGTAGACCATTCAAAACGTTTGTTTTTCTTTAACAAGGCAGTGATGGGCTGGACTATTCGAGAGAATTCGGGGATAAACCTGCGGTAAAAGTTAGCGAAGCCTAACATGCTTTGCACACCTTTTACGGAGGATGGTGATGGCCATTTGAGAACTGCATCGACCTTCTTTGAATCCATACGCACTCCGCCAGGTGATAATATGAATCCCAAGAATTCAACTTCAGTCACGTTGAAAACACATTTTTCCAACTTAGCGAAAAGTTTGTGTTGACGCAATCTTTCGAGGACCATTTTCACGTGTTTCCGATGTTCAGATTCCGATGAAGAATAAACGAGGATGTCGTCAATGTAAACAACAACACATACATCTATGAGCTCTCTGAGGACATCGTTCATAAAATATTGAAAGGCGGCCGGGGCATTGCAAAGTCCGAAGGGCATGACCTGATATTCAAATAGCCCATACTTGGTGCGGAAGGCCGTCTTCCATTCATCGCCCTCTTTTACTCGTACCAAGTGGTAAGCTCCTCTAAGATCCAGCTTTGTATATATGCATGCTTTTCTGACTTGGTCCAGGAGTTCAGGGATCAAAGGTAACGGATATCTATTCTTAACGGTGATCTGGTTCAGGGAGCGATAATCGATACAAGTTCTAAGGTCTCCTTCCTTTTTTGGAACGAAGAACAAAGCTGAAGAAGCAGGGGACTTGGAAGGACGAATAAACCCATTTGCCAGGTATTGATCCAGGTATTGTCGAAGGTGAAGGTTCTCAAGCTCGGTGAGGGCATAAATTCTACTACAAGGAGGAGTAGATCCAGGTATCAGGTCTATCTGGCAGTCATAAGACCTATGAGGAGGTAGAGAGTTAGCCTGATCCTTCCGGAAAACATCTTGGTATTCTAGGTATTCGGGAGGTAACTGGGGAGTCTCTGAAGAAATTGCGGCCAGTGCAACACCAGGTGGAGGGTGACAAGTAGAGACACATTCTGGAAACTGGACCGTTCTTGCTCGCCAATCGATCAGAGGATTGTGTTTCTCTAACCAAGGTATTCCTAGAATAATCTGAAACTGAGGGGCCTTGATCACATCGAACACGATCTTCTCATGGTGTCCATCTTGACTTACTAGCGTCACCTCTTGAGTGGTATGCGTTACTGGCCCGGAGGCTATCTCCGTACCATCCACCGTAGTAATGACGTCCTTTACAGCCTTGGGACAAAGAGTTAGATTCATCCTCAAAACCATTTCATGATCCACATAATTGCCGATGGCACCGCTGTCGACGTAAGCTTCAATTGCATGTAATCGATCCGGATTATCAGGGCTAATGAGGACCATAGGTATCACGAAATGCGAGGTCACGGAACTGGTTTTCACGCTCGGCAAGAGGACCTCTATTCTTGTCGGGCGAGGTCGTTTCCCTGCTCAGAGTTTGTAACTTTGGTAACTGCAGCTCCTACTGCCTTCTTGGCAGGTTTCACCGGACAGTCTCGAAGAAAGTGCCCTGAGTTTCCGCAATATAGGCATAATTGCAACTGTTTCCTCCTTTCCCGCTCCCTTTGTGTTAGAGGACCTTTCAGACCCCCTATTTGCATGGGTTCCCCGGAGTCTACTCCTTTGGAAGGAGTTGGCGGTTTGGAAAATACTCGAGCATCAAACTTGGAACGATCGGCCTTCCTGTTCTGCAGCCTGTGATCTATTTGAACGACCAAGTCTATATAATCCGAACAGTCTTGTGGGGGATTCACTACTTGGGCTAAAACGTCTTTGAGCTCTCCACGTAGACCTCTATAAAACAGCGTAATCCTTTTGTCCTCAGGCCATTGAGTTTCCACTATTAGTCTATTGAAAGATGCAATATAAGCCAAAAGGTCTTGATTACCCTGTCGCAACGAAAGAAGCTCATTGTCCAAGGCCTGCCCCTGTGAATGTCTTGCGAACAGTTTTTCCATACTAAGCTGAAAGGCTTGAAAATCATGGAGAACCGGATCATCTTGATTAACTAGAGGGATCGACCAGTCTGCCGCATTGCCACTAAGGTACGAAAGTACAAAAGCTACTTTTGCTTGATCAGTTGGAAAGGCTGCTGGCCGGCATAAGAAGTGCAACCGGCACTGATTGATAAATACTGCAAACCTCTTTGGGTCACCAGAAAATCGTTCGGGCGGAGCCAGAGGTACATTCCCAGGTAGGTTGATCTGCACTGGATTCATAGAGGATGTTGAAGGAAGATTTGCCCCTGATGCGGGTAACGGGGTCTGTCCGGCTTGTGACTGTAGCACTTGTCTAGCAAGATTGTCTGTTCTCTCCTTGGAAATAATTAGTTCCCTTCTTAGAGCATTCGTTTCCTGACGAGCTGCATGCACTTCTGCCCTTAGTTCCCCAAGTAACCGGGCTAGGGGGTCAGTATCCGAGGTTTCCATAGCGCCTGGGCGAGAGTTTTGCGGTAGGCTTTGCTTTCTGTAACGCTCACCTGATTCTCGCAGAGGCGCCGGTCTTGACTGGGCGACTACCGTATCTTCAAAGGTGATGTGTAGCACCCGGTTGGCTCTTTGGGCTGGACCTCTGTGCACTGTATGCCTGACGTGTAGAGTAAGATGTCTGCAGATAGAAAATATGGGGTTAATGAACTGGGGTTATTGGGGTGTCCCTATCTCTTTCCTCTTCTCCTCTCCTGTAGACCCCCAAAGGTTAACGCTCTCACCTTAGGTAAGTGAATGCCGAGCTCTCCATCTGCCTCGGGGCAGGGTGCTGTAACCAGTTTCTTCACTGGATAGGTAGCGCAGGCCTCTTGACTTCAGAGGACTGCTGTCCGTCGTTTACTGCACGAACGGTAAGTTTCGAGTCATTCAAATGTCTTTAAAGTCTTTAGTAATGATGTCTCTTGTTTTGCAGGGTTCCGGCGATGGCGGATGACGGGCTGAAGTGAGTTGAAGATGGAGCCCGTGTGATGAATAGAAGCGCCTGGAAGCACGTAAGTAAGCGCTTGTTGCCTGCTTCACTATGCGCTCTAACTGTCTTTTTATTTTGCAGGTACGAGTTCGGAGCGGCTGCAGGGTGCCGGAATACCCACTGGATTAGATGTGGAAAGGAGTAATGGCACGTGAGTATTAAAGTTCCCCAATGTCTTTAAACGCACCTTGTTTTGTCTTTCAGATGCGGGATGCAGCGCCGAAGGCCTCCGGAGCGTACGAAGAGTAGGTAAGCCTTTGCCTTTCAGATGCCGGAATGCTAACCTGTTCTTTCTTGTCTTTATAGGTGTTGCTGAAGACTGGATTCAGGATGGTAAGCCTTTGCCTTTCAGATGCCGGAATGCTAACCTGTTCTTTCTTGTCTTTATAGGTGTTGCTGAAGACTGGATTCAGGATGGTAAGCCTTTTTCCTTAGGCCCAGGACCGGATGCAGAAGACACGATGAGCGTTCTGCTGCAGAGGTTGCAGAATAACGCAAAGCAAGATTCATCCACCGGGTGTGGTTTAAATAGCCTCCTCTAGTGCTTAGGTGTCTCCTTCCACAGCCACGCCCAAGTAAGAAAAGAGTTCCTGGTAAGAAAAGAGTTCCTGCCTTCCAGAAGAGTTCCAGTGTTCTGAATCTAGGGAGTGGCTCCAGCCCCACCCAACAGGAAAAGTAGTTCCAAACGGAAGAGGATCAGAGGCTCAACTGGCAGGCAAGTAAGCAGCATGGTCTGCTGAAGGTAAGTCCACCCAAGCATTATGAGCCCGGCGCTTCCAGCGCTGAGACTGGGCATATTTATGAGCCTGGTGCCACTGGCGCCAGGACTGGGTCCAAAAGGTCCCAATTGGGACTGGTTGGCACTCGGAACCTGGGTTATGGATCTGCTTCCAAGGGAGTTGGGAAAACCCTGACCTTTTGGAAGCAGAGATCATGACACCTAGGAGGGGCTACTGGACATGGGCAGCCAATCCCTAAACTAACCTATGTATTTTCTATATGTATCTTGCCCCGACCAACCAATCCACATAGTTGATAGGTTTCTAGGAGGGAACCTGTATTTGTGATGTCACACTGGAACAAAAGCAGGTGACACATCCTTAGATGCTGAGCTCAGGACAAACTGTTTTTCTTTTGTAATCTCTGTTTGTTTGCTAATAAACAAAATTAACTTTGTCCTATGGCTGAGCCTTCCATTCTTGTGGTCGAGAGTTTCTGATGGGCCCTAGTGTACTCTGCTTTTATCTGGGGTGACTGCTAGAGGAGTCCAGCCACTCTGTACAAAGTGGTAGCAGAGGAGGTTGGTAGGTTCTTTCGGCAAACAAACGTCTTGTTCCGCTGCATGCCTGAGGGGCTGTGTGGTGGCTCATGGAAACCGACTTCATAATTCACATGTGATAACATGAAGAGGTCGACAGGAGCCGTCATTGAAAAACTCCTGCCTGTTTTGTTTCCCGTGGGACACCCATCAAACCAGACAGCTGGGTGGCAGGTTGTGGAAGAGCCGGTGTGCGAGAGAGCTGAGCGGATCACGGAATATAAGGATAGACTCAGCTATACGACAAATGTGGGGAAAACAGATCTGTTCTGGGGTGGTGTAAGGATACCTGATTGTTGGGCAGTCAGTTTGTGTGGAATGCTTAGACTGTCAGTTTAGCTTGTGGAAGAAGAAAACTTAGTGAAAAAAAGATGTATGGTGGTTTACCTGGAGATATTGGTTAGCAGAAAAGTTGACCTTATATTATGGAAGGTGGTTTCCGAAGTTTCTCTCCGAGATGTAATCCTGTAAGGTAACGCTACAGAAGAGGGACCAGTAGATTGTTTGGTTTACCCTGGTGGAAGAAGCAGGACGACAGCTGTGTATATGTTATGTTGTGTCTTGTTGTTGTGTTGTGATAATTCTTCCTCTGTGGTAGTGATGATGTCACCAATGAGGTTGTGTAAGAGGACTTGGAGTGTGCGAAATGTGGTGAAATTCGGTACACAGCCTTTTGATATTGGTACAGACCCACTGTTCTGCCATTGGGGCAGAGCGTGATGAGCATGCAAGTGGAATTGTATGTCAACCCTTCAGGGAGGAGAGCCGCAAAGGGGCGGTGTGCGGAGCTTGCTTGTGTTTATGGCGCTGAGCCAGAGCGGCTGAGAAAAGGATATGTCATATTGTAATTAATTAAAATTGGATGTGTCAAAAACCTCGAGTTGAGGTCAAGTAAGTATTTGACAAAAGTATTTTTCTAAGGTAGCATAATGGAGGATACACCTCTCCAAAACTTATGCAAGTCCCTTCGCGATATCAAGACAAAATATGCAAGTATAGCGCTGAATGGTCTCCGCGACACAGAGGGCAAGATGGCGAAGCCATAGCCCAAAGATGGAAGTTTTTCCAAATGTGTGCAGAAACAAATAGTCACATACCTACAGGTGGCATATAAGGGGAGTAAATTAAGAAACCGGTTAGCCATATTAGAATTGTGGAGGATGTTTCAGGACGAGAACAAGGATTTGACTCAGCAGAATTGGTTGCTGAGCCAATGGGATGCACAGAGTGAAAAGCCTTCGGTTCCTCCTCCTCCTCCTCCTCCTCAAACAGTAGGCACTGATACAGTAGAATTAGAGAGCATGGGATTTTACCCCTTGAAAGAATTAAAAGCAGCAGGAGGATACACAAATCCCACCTTTAAGACACCAGTGTATAGTAGAAGAGACGCAACCGATAGCGAGTAAGGCGGCACAAGACAATAGCAGCAGACACAGGGAGCACAGTGAGATGCAAGAAAAACTACAGGAAAATGGCGAAGAGAAGACAGTGCTTGCTACGGGCCAAGAGTTAGTAACATCAACCGAATGGATAGGTGGACAGATATTGTGCAAACTGGAAAGAAAGCCAGTAAGCAAAGCAGGGAACGTGGATAAGGAACAGCATCCAGTAAAGACAAGGAGGAGGGAGCTAAAGAATGAGTGGAGATAATACAGGAAGTGCATAGGAGAGAGAGGGAAGAAAAGTAGGAAAAGGAGAGGTTACAAAGGGAAAGAGAGCAAGCACAAGAGCGGGGAAGAGAAGGAGCAAAGGAAACAGAGAGAGCTAGAAGACATATCAAGGAGAAAGGCAGAAGAGGAGCGGGAAAGACAAGTACAGCTAAAGAAGGAGAAGAGGAGGTTAGAAGTCAAGCAGATCGTTAAAGAACACTGATGCTAACAAGAGGAAGAGCGCAGAAATGAAAGAAACAGGGATGAGAGCGGGTACTCTACTAAGGTAGTAGGGATTAAGGCAGATTTTACACATTTCACTGATGAGGATGAGGAAGGAATACAGAGAAGGGTAGGGGGACTGTATAGGAACTGGAGGAGCAGCACGGCTGCCTCACAAGCAGACGGAAGTGCTGAATCCTTAGTGAGAGGGGAATGCGAAGTTGCAGACCGAACAAAGGGAAAACAGCGGGACAATGTAATTCTAAGGACACTTAGCTTCAGTGATGACAGACAGGGAGACAGTGGCAGCAGCATCGGAATCATGGGGTCAGATGAAGACTCAAAGATGAGTGAGGATGACGAGGAGGGAAAACATTTTCACCACTCCAGGTAAGTGAACCTAGTCCGAGATACAGCATGGGGAGATGAGGAAGACTTGGGTAGAGAAGGGGGAGATATCGAAGGACAATTGTCGAGTTCCTCAGGGGGACAGCGAGACACAGACAATATCACTCTGTATGCGCTGAGGATTAGGACCCAACCAGGATGGAAAACCACCTGGATGGCAAAGGTCATTCACCGCCACTAAAGATATGGGAGGACATGATGAAGGAGGGAGACTGACACAATTTCCACTATTGGAGAAGGGAGGTGGGGGACCACAATATATACCATAGCAACAAATGGACAAGGACAATTTAAGATGCAATCTACTGTTGTTGACAACTGGGGCAGGCAAGTGGATCTATGAGATAGAGAGACTGACAGCAGGGACGACATTAGCAATAGGAGACATGAAAAGCCTACTCTCAGCCATTCTTTGTGAGTTAGTTGACAACATATGGAAAAGAGCAGGTTATCCTTGAGTAATGGCACAGAACATGGCACATGATGATGGGCCATTCAACAACTGCAGAGCAGCCCTATGGCAGCTCTAAGATACCTAGATACGTCAGACATTAACCTGATTTTGGCATGCAAAATGCATGAGGATGAAGAGCCACTCCATTATATTCAACAGATTCAAGAGAGATAGGGCCTCATTATGAGTCTGCCGGTCTGGAAACAAGGGTGCCTGTAGCAAAATACTGGCATCCTTTCCGGACTGGCAGGCTACAACTCTGGCTTCTGGAGCAGATACGCCCAGCAGAGCTGACCTGCCAGGTGCATCGTCCCCGGTAGGCAGGGTTGCCATGGAAGCACCAGCACTGTTGACACCGGTGCCAGTGCTTCGTGCACCCATTCCTGTGGAGTCCTATTTTCTGCCGCCTGATATACCGGGCCGCCGGGACTTGTAATGTCCCTGTGGCACCGGGATCTCAGGCGGCGGAAACAGTGTTACTGGGTTGGCTGCAAACCACCTGTGGCACAGGTGGGATACCTCCAACCTCGTAATGAGGCCCATAGCCTTGAGATGAGGGAACCATGGGACAAAGTAGTGGGGTTATTTTATCATATATTATGTCAAGGATTACCAGACCAAGTTGAGAAGCGCCTCAAGAAACTAGTGGAGGCCACACCGTGGTTGCAAATTCAACTAACTATAGTGCACTATTGCAGACTAATGCAAGAGAATGCAAGAAAAAAGCAAGAAGAGAGGAAACTGGAGGAAGCAAAATGGGTACAGAAATAATTATCCAAATATACGATGGAAGGGGCGGTGTTAACATGTGGGGAACTCAGCATGTGCAGTACAGGCCACAGATGGCAGGGGAAGGTTTTGCAGGATGAGGAGACATTCATCAATGGACAAGAGGATAAGGATGGATGTCTCGGGGAAGAGGGTTCGGACAACCGATGCATCAGAACACGGAGGGATTTCAAGGGGGACACCAAAGGCCAATGGGGGGGTCCCATAATATGTTGGTTTTGCAGATAGAAGGACACATAGCCTGAGTATGTAGGGAAAGAAGACCGATATGTCAAAACAGGGAAATGCCTAACAACCTATGTATCAGGCTGAGCAGAACAGACAACATACTAAAGACTACATATCAGTGCAGACATATGCGCCACAACCGCTGCACATGCAGGACATGTAAGCACAGGCATACGCACCACAACAGATGCATACCCAGGACATGCAACCATGACAATATCAGCCCATGACGCATGCATTGCTGACACAGGGGTACATGCAGCAATCGCAACCAATTCAACAAGAACCAATCCAGCAGAACACCATAGCAACGACACATGTGGACTCTATGATGCAAATGCAAACTCCTGTTCGAAAACTGACAGAGGCAACTGTCATAGGTGGCAATCCATTCGAAGAGACGGGGATGTCACTGTACCCAGAATAGGACAGCCCATACACAGACCTGATGTGTTTGCTCCTATCCTTTACATCTAATCCGGCACAGAAACCACATATAGGGGTAACCATGAGTGACAAGACATTTTCCTGCACTTATCAGACTTACCCTGTCTGCTGCCTTGAACCCAGCACTTGCCACTTTCTGGATGCACTACCATTGTTTGTTGCCTTTATTATTTATTAATTTATTATTATTTATTTTTTTCTCCTTGCTCTGCACTTACCATTTTCTCCCCTCTTCCGTGCACTTTTCCCCACCCCCTCTCCCATGCACTTGCGCATCCTCAATGTCACTGGACCGAGTAAGATCATTCTTTTGTTCTCCTCTGTTCCCCTGCCCTTGCCTTGTCGTGCTCTGAAACACTTGTGTATGAGCGCGATAGAAATAAAATATCAATTCAATTCAATCTACAGATAGACAGCACCATCGTGCAGTACGTAGATGACATTTTGATTTACAGCAAGACAGAAGACCAGTGTTGAAATGACTCAGTGTATTAATTGACAGTATTAGCAGAAAAGGGATACAAGTTAGACAAAGCAACATTGCAATATTGTCAAAAGGAAGTGCTATACATTGGACAATTGATATACCAGGAAAGACGAAGGGTGACTCCAGAAAGGGCAGAGAGGATCCGCAGAACGCTGAGGCCAAAGACAGTAAGAGAAATGTAGCAGTTTCTAGGCCTTTGTGATTATTGCAGAGCATGAGTATTTGACTATAGTACATACACAAGACCTTTGTTGAGCGTCTCAAAGAAGCACAGAAGGCGAATGGTAAGCTGTTGTGTACACATGAAATGACTGATGTATTTAAAGAGCTGAAGAAAGCAATATGCACAGTTCCAGTGTTAGGAATTCCAGACTATTATGACACATTCTTCCTGTTCTCACACTCCAAAGGAGTAGCGATAACTACGGCACTCACACAGAAGACTACCTTAGGACACAAACCCTTAGCTTAATATAGTGGGCGGTTAGACCCAGTGATGAGGGGACGTTACCCTTGTGAGCAAACTCTGGCTGCTGACGCATTTGCAGTAGAAAAATCAGTGTGTATTACTATGGGGTGTAGTACCACACTTTACAAAAAGCATGCCCTTTCCGCTATTCTCAAATATCCCAAGAGTACATTGACTACACAAAGGACCTCTGGATACAAGGTGATTATCTTGAATCCAGCAATCTAGATGGTAAGGTGCAGGACTGTAAATTCAGCGACATTTGTAGCAGAACCAAAATAAGAAGGAGACTATGTACACGGCTTTACTACATATATGGAACAGTATGATGACATTCCCAAGGTGGGGGAGAAGCTTCTTGAGGTGGGAGTAGTACTTTATATTGATGGGATTGATGGGTCACCGACAGTAGACCAGACAACAGGGGGAAGAAATACAGGGACAAAAGTGGTGACATTAAAAACCGACGATACAGCAGAAACGATAGTAAGCACGAGATTGCCCCTGCATTTTCCAGCACAGGCAGCAGAATTAGTAGCACTCATAATGGTGTTTGAAGCATGCAAGGGCAAGGAGATTACAGTGTATTCCGACTCGGTGTATGTGATGTGCTGTAATGGCTGAGGAGGGGCTTCCGATGTTATGACGGCACACCAGTGCAGCACGTGCCCCTTTTGGGCAGACTAATAGAGGCACTTCAATTCCCAGCAGCCATAGTGGCTGTAAACTGGCAGTCCACACAGGAATGGGGGGAACCATTCTCCTGGGGCAACAAAGCAGCAGATGCAGAAGCAAAGTAAGCAGGATATTTTTTATGAAATAACAGACTTTGATACCCTATTGAACAGACATATTTGCGTGTGCAAAATGATTTTAAAGGAGGGATACAGCGAATACCAGCTACACAATTAATGGAACTTCAGGGGACGGCTCAGGCAGAAGAAAAACAGTTATGGATGAGAAGGGGATGTTCAATATCTCCCACTGATGCCTTTGTGGCGACAGGAAAGCACAGGCAATATTGTACTCCCAATAGCATTATTGTAGACTGCACTCATGCTATTGCATTACCCTACTCACATGAGTAAGGAGGCACTTGCTGCACACATAAGGAAGAATGGTTCTGTCTGAATATGGCAGAGCATATAGCTGCATTTACAGAGAACTGTGTGACATGTAAAATATTTTCTGCTCAACATACTTTATGTGTGGTACCATGCCCGACTGGTCCCTTGCAACATCGCCATAATGATTGTGTTGATATGATCCAGGTGTGCCAAGGCTACCGCAACATGATAGTGGTCATATGCCTGTTTTCCCGATGGATTGAAGCTGGTCCCTGTTCACACCCTGATGCCCTCAGGGCTGCAAAATTCCTTGTTAGAGAGGTGTTCCCACGATGCGGGTGTGTGTGGTCCTGTGGTCTGACAATGGACCTCATTTTGTGAATTAGACTTTTGAGCATATCACAACCCTACTGGGGATATTGCACAATTTTCACTGAGCATATCACCCACAAGCGAACAGGGTGTGTGAGGATCTGAATTGCCTGCTCAAAGAGAAAATAGCAAAAATAAAAGCCACTTTGAAAAAAGGATTGCTCTACTGCTTACCGTGAGCTCTGTTCACTTTGCACAATCAGCCCAGGTTTTACCACCATTTAACGCCCCAAGAGGTAGTAACAGGACAATGCATGCAACTTCCCCTGGCTCCTCCTGCTAGAGCACTTTCAGATGCAAATGCCACCTCCAATGTTGCATCTTTTATTTCTCGTCAACTGCAGGTGCAGGGGGAGAGGCCGAAGAACAGTGAAGATGACAAAAGAAAACATTGTTGTATCCGGGGGACACTGTTCTACTCCGAGGTTTCGTGCGTCCATGGTTTGAACCGCGTTTCGATTAACCATTTGTTGTTGAAAAGGCAACAGGCAAGGCAGGGAAACTGGAAGGGAAAAAGGTCTGGAACTATATTGGGGATGGCAAGGCCTGCCGAGGTGAGGCCTCTTGCCGGATAAAAGAAGACAATGTGATGCAAGAAGAAGATAAAGGAAAAGAAGAAGAATCACAGCCGCGAATGACTCGATCCAGAAGAAGAGCAATAGAAAAGGATAATACACCCACATAAATCTGGTACACTGGGCCTCATCACAAGGTTGTCGGTCCGGTAACAATGGTACCGGTACCATTGTTACCTGACCGGCAAACTACGAGGTCTGCTCGTGGTTGCCTGTCTGCCCGGAAGGTCTGACCTGCAGGGAGGAACGTCACCGCGTGAGCAGACCTACACATTAGCACCAGCACAGTTATTAATGGTGCCGGTGCTAATGGCCTTCCCATTCCCATTGAGCCCTATAGGGCTCAATGGGAATGGGGAGTAACAATTACCAGCACCCGACAATGGGCAATTACCTGCAGTGGCGTAACACAAAATGTGGGGGCCCCCCTGCGAGCCTTGCTGAGGGCCGCCCCCAGCAATGCTGAGGGCACCCCCCAACTCGGCAACAAATCACGGTTTGTCATACACTCTGGGACGGCCGAGATTATCACACTTGCACAAAACGTATGAACATGCTGCTGAAGGGGTATGCTACACACTGCACTAGGAGAAACAATTAAATATGTGTTTTAATGCCATATACAGCACATTTTCTGAGAAAAATTGGCTAAAAAGCCAGAGTGTTTGCAATTGTTTTGTAGGGTAACACCAATCCAATACATGCAAGTCACCAACAGTGCACAGGAACATTAAAGCTTTGCTATTAAAAATGCCATGCCACATTGAAAAACCTGTCCCACTGGCTGCACAATGTAGACCAGTGTAGACACGTAATAACATTACAGTAAAGCATGCCAGGCCACATTTATACATGCCTAGACTGGTTGCACAAAAATGCCAGTCGAAGTGATAACACTCATCAAGAAGAGAGCACCCATTGAAGCCCAGGTCTCTGCGTCCTCTAACAACAGAGCAAAACTCTTTAAAATCTGCACTGAACTGGTAAATCCTGTTGCGGTCGCCACCTCTCCTGTTCTCTGCCAGGCCCTCTGTATGGCTCTGGCCTCTCACGTCTCTGCTAAAACTCAGGACATCCTGTCCATTATCTCCTCTTCTTCTCCCTCTTCCTTTCTCGGCCCCCCCTTTGGCCATCTCTACCTCTCCTCCTCCTTTCTCCTCTTTCTCTCTGACAACACCTGACAAGGTTTCTAGACAAGTCTGATCCATGAAAGTGTCATCCAAACAGGTGCTCCCCTGCTCCTCCAGAACCATCAAGGACCATATTGACACCCTCGCTGCACCCTTGGCCAATTTCTGTAATTACTCTTTCGCAACTGGAACATTCCTGTCTCTCCTTAAGCACTCCCTTGTGCACCCACTCCTCAATAAGCCGTCTGCCATACTACCTGTCCAGCAAACTATTGCCCAATCTCCATCAGCCCTTTCCTGGCCAAACTCTTAGAAAAAAGCTGGCAATCTCCCAGCTTACTCTCCACATTGAATCTCTTGGTTGTCTCCATGACTATCAGTCTGGCTTCAGAGCTGCCAGAGGTGTGAAAACTGCTCTCCGGAACACCCGTGAAGTTCTGCTCTCTAACATTGATTCCAGCATTCCTTCTTTCCTAGCCCTCCTTGATCTTTCCTCTACTTTCGACACAGTCAACCACGCCATCCTGATCAATCGACTACGTGAGAACCTGGGCATCATGGATCAGGCCATGGAGTGGTTGACCTCCTTCCTCTTGGACTACCCCTCCCAGGTCCAACTTCGTCCCTTTCTCTCCACCACCTCTCTCTCTCTACCTGTGGCATTCCCCAGGGCTCTATCCTCTCACCCTAGTTTTTCAACCTCTTCTTGGCCCCTTTAGCCCACCTGATCTCTACCTTCTCCTTTAACTTTCAGTGTTATGCAGATGGCACTCAGCTTTCCCTGAGGCTCTTCTCATCTCTCGCTCATTCCTGACTGTCTATCCGTGATTCAGGATTGGTGAACCTCCAACAATCTCTGCCTTAATGCCATCAAGATGGAGAGCCATCTCATTGGGACCCCTGCCCCGGCTTTCCCTCTCTCACTCTGGCTGCCCACCTTAGGCCGTCTTCCTTCGCCTTCCTGTGAGGCAAAAAACTTTTGTGTCATCTTTGACTCCACTCTCTCTTTCTCTCCTTGCATCTCGGACATTGCCAAGAAGTCCCACTACCTACTAGCTTTTCCTCCTCAAAGGGACTCTTCCCTTTCTCACTTTCCCCCAGAGGCTCACTGTCTCCAGAGCCCTATTTCTCTCTAGGCTGGACTACTGCAACAGCCTCTTTCTCAAGCTGCCTTCCTCTACTCTCCGCCCTCTGCAACTAATCCAGAACAGGACTGCAAGACTTATCCTTGGCCACAAGCCCAGGGATCATATCTGCTAGCCCTGAAATCTCTCCACTGGCTCCCAGTGGTTGCAAGAATCAAGTTCAAGACCCTTTGCATTGTCCACAAGGCTTTCTGGGGTCGGGCCCACACTACATCCAACGCTCTCTTCCAAAATACCTTCTTTCTCAAGCCCTTCCCCCAGCTACCTCCAATTCTCTAAGGGCTAGACACTTCTCCAGGCAAAAATTGGGGGGTAGATCTGTCTCCTCTGCAGATACCTCCCCCTCTCAAACTTTAGCGGACCACCTGATGTTCTGGAAGCAGCTCAAAACTTTCCTCTTTTCCTCTGCTTTCGCTCTCTCTACCTTCACTGCTGACCTACCTGACCTGCCTGTCTGCTGTACTGACTGGTTGCTTGGCTACCCTCAGAGTCTCACTGAGTCCGGCTCTTTCTTTTCAGACACCCTCCACTGCCTCCGGCCCACCACGCACTTAGGGGCTGCGACTGTAACCCTACAGTCCCTTGTTCTCCTTGCAATACCCAGAGCCACACTGCCCTGGCTGCACTTACTCGTAGCATTACTGCCCTGTTTTCCCCTCCCTTATTCCTTGCACTTCCCCCCTCCCTTTCCCCTTGCATTTCCCATTCTCGCAGTTGCACGATCTGAATGACACAAGGCCTAGTAAGATCATTTGTCTTGTCCTCCCTCTATCTTCCTCCCTTGCTTGTCGCGCCTAGGAACACTTGTGTACAGACATGTCATGATAGACTTATATCATATCATTTTACCACAGATGCCCAAAAAATATACAATGCCGCAATAAGAAACGGCTAGACTGGCAGAACCCAAATGCAAGTCTAGCCAGGCAATTACACTTAGCAGGACTGCTTTATCAGAAATGCGCAGTTAAAAAAAGTCATACCAAACTGAGGAACAACTAGACTGCCTGCACCAAAATGCCTCTCTAGCCACTAATACCACATATCATGCCTGCTAAGCCTGGACATGGACAACTATTATGATTTATCGCTCAATCTCGCCCCTACACATCCCCTCTCCCTCCCATGCACTACCCAACGTCCAAAATCAGCTCCTTAGCCCAGAATTACCTTCATGTGCCTCTTCCTTGTCCCAGAGCTTAAATTTGAGGCTCCTTGCCTCACAGGTAAGTACTGGGATGAGGAAGAGTGGGATTAGGAGTAATGAAGATATGGGTAGCTAAGTAATTACAGGTAGCTAAGTCAGGCATTACCTCCATGTACCTCTACCTCATCCCAGTACTTGTTTATGAGGCATAGTGCCTCATACACAAGTACTGCCTCATACACAAGTACCGGGACAAGGAAAACCAGGTCTAGGAGTAATGATGATTACCAATAAGTAATTAAGGCATTAAACACAAGTAGGGGCTTAACAATATTGAGTTGACTGGGCTGCAGCACTCAACCCCAGAAATGCTTAGCTATGTTTACTCAACCTGGCTGACCTTCAGAGCAGTTGCCGGACAGAACAGGACACAGATGTAAAACAGCACCTTGATTTCACTGTTAACAAGGTCCCAGCAATTACTTACATAAAGCATTTAATTGTTAGTACCTGCATTCAAATGTCAAATTTCTAAGGCAATTTCACACTTAAATGAGAGAGTTAACTGCTTGTAACATTGAAGCTGCACTAGAATAGTCTCAAAATGTGTAAAGAAATTGGATGCCCCCACACAAATATGTTTACCCCTCGCCCACCGCCCATGAAGTTAGCACCTTTCACAACGTTTGAAGGATCAGCCAGAAATGTAGGTTTTGTTGTGCCCCTGAACACAAGCATACACACCATTCATTATATTCATTCATTATATACAGGTACACCCAGCCATCCATACATTTAAGTGTACACTCTTTCACTCTTTCACCATACAGGCACACCCAGGCAGCCATCCATACATTTAAGTGTGCACCCTTTCACCACACAGGCACACATACCCAGGCAGCCACCTATACATTTAAGTGTGCACCATATCACCATGCAGGCACACCCAGGAAGCCACCCATACATTTAAATGTGCACCCTTTCACCGTACACGCACACACACACCAAGTCACCCATACATTTGTGTGCACCCTTTCACCACACACTCACACAGGCAGCCACCTAATCATGTAAGTGTACACCCTTTTACAATACACTCACACACGCACACACCATGGGGTTGAGGAGAACCCTATTACTTCAAAAAGAAATTGTTTCTTTTTGAAATCACTCTGACTTCATAAAGAAATGATTTCCGTTAACGACCAAACCATAACGGAAATCATTTCTTTATGAAGGCAGAGTGACTTCAAAAATAAACTATTTCTTTTTGAAGTCACAGGGCTCCCCCACCTCATGACATGGAGACCTCCAGCCTGGGGTCTCCATGTCATGCGGTGGGGGAGCCCTTGGATTTCAAAAAGAAAGTTTCTTTTTGTAGTCACTCTGCCTTCATAAAGACATTATTATCTTTATGAAGGTAGGGTGATTTCAAAATTAAATAAAAAAATTAAAAAAAAGATTTTGTGCCCCTGTTACATCACTGATTAACGGGTCGGACAGGGCCGGAATGACCTGGTAATTGCCCATTGCCAGGTGGCGGTAATTTCATGACTCTGGCAGCAGCCGTGCCGGTATTTACCGGCATGGCTACCGCCTCAGTCATAATGAGGCCCACTGTATTTTCTTACAAACAACAATCATCGAGAAAGTAAAAAGACTGTTTTTCCATATATTTCTGGTACTTAACTCATTTCAACAGTGTTTTATTAATTTTGTAATACGAAGAGACTTGGAGCACATGATCCCCCCAAGACTATTTTTCTATGTATTCTTGTTATATGTATCACACACTTACCCACAATTGATAAGTGGAGACCCATCCCTTATCACTTCACTTTGGGACCCAACAATACGTATCGTGTGGGAATTACTGTTTTATGCATCAGTTTCCCAGTACTACTGGCGTAGAGCTTGAATTAACACACACTAACATAACACATTTTTGAGACTTTGCAGCATCAACCAACAAACACAAACACTTGGTGCATCACAAGGTAATGAGATGGGGAATGTTATACAAACTGTTTTGATGATATTTTGTGCTTTCTGCTGTTTCTACTTCTTTACACTTAAGAAGATTGTTGTTTGCACATGCACACACCTCCACCCCAACTAACTTGACCACACTCCATGCTGTCATGGAAGCCATGTCCAGGCAGGAATTGAGCACTGCTAAAAAAGTACAGAGAGTTGGGCACAGTGCAGAGGTAGATTTCGATCAGGTAAATTCCTATATGAATAATTCGACCCGCATATCGAATAACATGAGGTATAGCTACATGGCTAAGGTGGAGAAACAAACAACCATGAAGATCTGGTATGTCTGCTCCGTCAGCCCCTGTGCCATGAGTGATTCCAGGATGTTCGTGGCAACTGAAATCTCAGTAGCAAGAGTACAATGTCTCATGCACCTGTCACTTTGCACCCCAAGGGGACTATTTCAAGGGAAGCCAGCAATACTAAAGGTGGATGTCCAAGAAAACTTTCCTGTACAGAGTTATTTACATAAAGACTCAGGGGATATTAAACGATTTCTGGAATATGGATACAAGCACAGAATTATCACAGAAGGTCTGCCAAGAGAGAAGTGCAAACAGTGAGACAAAAGGAGTTACAGTGTCCCAAGACAAGACACCCAGGGATAGGAGGAATGCCAGGATGTTGGGAAAGACCAATGAATCATATGTATGGACAAGTATACACCTCAGAAGTATGGAAGGAGGGAGTACTTGTGAGTAAAACATATGCTCTTCTAATGGTTCCAGTGGAAGTAGTACAGCATGAAAATGACCAGTTCCTCGAGGAATGGGAAGCAGACACCAAATTGATCACATGGGTAGCAAATGAAGCAAGACCCATGCCCATCATACCATTCAAGGGAGCTGCTCTATGTTTCCAGAATGATGAAGTAGAGTTTGGGGATAATGAAAGATGCAATCAGATTTTGAAGATACCAAGCATGAAGGTCGTGACAGTAGTGCTCATGGATCACTACTGGGCCTGTGGATCGAAAACATACCTACAACTGCCACCTAACTGCAGGGGAATATGCTCACTAGTACATCTGAATACCCCAGCATTGTTAGTGCCTCAGAAGGACATACAAATAGAAGGGTTCTCTAAGATGGACAACAGTAAACGATAAGAAGGAAGAGGTCTGCACAACTGACAAGAACAAAAAGAGGAAACTATGTCTCATCAGACAAGGAGAAGGCATTAGATGCAGTACTATAAGAGCACCAGCTGTTCTGCCGGACAGAGATGTTTTTTGCGTCTATTGTTCCTGCAGAAAAGACAAGCATGAATGCCAAATGGCTCAAGATTACCGCTTGGGAGCTAATGCAGACAATAAACTCAAACATCAAGGGATTTAACACAATCAAGGAAGAGTTGAGAGCGATGGGTTTGATGGCCCTCCGGAACAGATATGTTCTTGATCTCCTCTTGGCCATGGATGGAGGCATCTGCGCCAAGATCAGGTCTTCTTGCTGTACATTTGTTCCTGCCAATGATGAAGACATTGGGACACTGACAAAGGCTATCACCAGGCTGTCTGAGGTGCATACAAAGATGGAGGCAGAAGCAAAAAATAGTGGAAAAGATGAAGGTTGGCTGTCATACATATTCTCATCAATGGAAGATGGACTGAATGTGCTGGCAGGAGCATTACTACTAGCATCAATAGCACTCTATGTCATAAGGATTATCATAGCACAGTGCAAAAAAACAACTAAGAATACTTTAGGGATGAAGGTGCTGATTGAAATTGTAGAGGAGCAGCCAGATGCCTCTGCAGGAAGTCCTGCCCCCCTCCTGCCTATATGCTGGAAGCCTGAAATCAGGCCATGCACGACACCAGTGGTTATGACTATTCCACGGAGAGCCTTTGAGAAAAGGTATCCGGTAAGAAAACCCTATCTGATGTATCCCTGTAGAGATGACAATCTCTTGGAAGGAGTCCCCAAAGGAATATGAAGATGAAAGAAAGAGAAGATGGTGACGTCACAAGAGATGAGTGTGATGCACTGAGAAGCGTGGCTGATGAAGAGGATGTATCGACCTTATTTATTTATTTATTTGCATTTATAAAGCGCACAGAACTGCCCTGGGGCATCGTGGCGCTGTTACAGCAGACTTAGTCATGAACACAAGCATAGGAATGTGTTTACAGATGTAACCGAGTTACATAGTACATTTCACATTGGTAATAAACATTGAGCTTAAAGGTTATGCTATGCTGTGGATACAATGCAAGCATGAGAGTGAATGTGGCAGACTTTAGCGGAATAGGAGGGTTTTGAGGTTTTTACGGAAGGTATGGTATGATTTTTCGTTCCTTAGTGAGGTAGGTAGGGAGTTCCAGTTTTTTGGTGCGAGGTGTTGGAAGCTGGTTCCTCCCGCCCTGGATCTTTGAAACGTGGGGACATCAATCATGTTGGTGCGGTGAGCTCTGGTGGGTCTGATGGAGGCTTTCGGTGTGATTCTTTCTGCGAGATAGGGTGGGGCATCCAGGGATAGGCATCTGTGTGTGATGGTCATGGCTTTGAACAGTATGCGTTCCTTCACAGGTAGCCAGTGGGCATCTCTCCTTGCTTGCGAGATGTGTTCTCTTTTTGGAATGGACAGTGCTGCCCGGAGCGCATTGTTTTGCGTGATTTGGAGTTTTTTTAGGTTGTGGGCGGAGGTGCCTAGGAACAGTGCATTGCAGTAGTCTAGTTTTGTACCTATAGTGGCTCTGGCGATGGACAGGCAGTTTTTGGCGGAGAGAAACGGCTTGACAGCATTTATCATCTTGGTGGTAAGTGCTGAGGAAGAGGCAATGGCGTTGACTTGGCGAGACATAGATAGTGAGGCATCTAGGTGAACGCCTAAGGTTTTAACAGACTTGGAGACTGAGATGGTGGAGTTGTCAATGTTGAAGGATTTGTATTGGGGGGGGAGTTTGTTGAGAATTTCATTGGTCCCTACTATGAGGATTTCGGTTTTGTCCCCGTTTAGGCAGAGGCCGTTGGCCGCCATCCAGGTTTGGATGGCTGTGTAGATTTTGGTTAATGCAGTAGCATCTTCTTCGTAGGTCCCAGTTAGAGGGAGTAGTACCTGCGTATCGTCTGCGTAGTTGGTGTACGCTATGTTACGACAGTCGAGGTCCTTGAAGAGAGGAAGGGTGAATATATTGTAGAGAGTGGGGGCGGTGCAGGAGCCTTGTGGGACGCCGCAGTGGATGGTGGTAGGGGTTGCCGAGGCAGTGTCTGAGAAGACTTTCATGAGTCTGCCATTTAGGAATGAGGCAACCCATGCAATGGCTTCCGGGGAGAAGTGTGCTTCATTTTTTAGGTGCATGCCTAGGATATCGTGGTTGACAAGGTCAAAGGCGGCAGATAGATCCAGTAGGAGAAGGAGTGCCGGTTTGCCTTTATCCATAGTGTCTGCAAGCTGTATTTTCAGATCAAGTAGGGCTGACTCTGTTCCGTGACCTGGTCGGAAGCCTGACTGTCTTTTTCCTAGGATATGGTTGGTTTCGAGATAATCCTGGATTTGTGTGTAGGCCATTTTATCCAGAATCTTGAGCAGGAAAGGCACAGTGGTGATGGGCCTGTAGTTGGTAGCTACTTCAGGGTCGAGGGTGGTTTTTTTTAGAAGCGGGCGCACCCAGGCTTCTTTTAGACTGTCAGGGACAGTGTTGGCTTTGAAAGAGGCATTGATGAATGATTTAAGGAAAGGGGCGAGTGTTTCAGTGCAGTCTTTGATCAGGCTGGCGGGGCAGGGGTCTCCTTTACAATTGGATGGTTTGATCTTGTTCATTATCTCAATAACTTCGTGTTCTGTGACTTCCCTGAATTTGAACGGGGTAGTGGGGGCTTTGGTGGATGTGGTTCCCGAGCTAGGGGTGGGCATGTGGCTCGTGGTGGTGTGAGATTTGAGGTGCAGTGATAGGTTTTTGTGGTGCTCCTTAATTTTTGTTTGTAGGAGTTCAATTTTATTTAACAAGGCAGATTGTATGGAATTGCACCAGATTTGGTCTTTAACAATGTCTTGTGATTTGGTGGCCGGTGTGGTGAGTTCGTTGAAAATGGCGAAGAGTTCTTTGGATTCGGAGCTTGCATTAGCAATTCTATCATTATAAGAGACTGATTTAGCTGTGATTATGGCTTTTTTGTATTGGGCAGTGATTTTTTTGTAGGAGGATAGGGTGGCTGGGGAAGGCGATTTCTGCCAGGAGTTTAGAGCTTTTCTTTTCTGTGAGCGGAGTTCTTTGAGTTCAGTGGAGAACCAGGTGTTTGAGTGTTTGATAGCTTTGGCTTTTTTGGTCTGCAAGGGGGCAATGGCGTCAATGGCGGTGCTTATGGTGCTCTTGTAGTTATCTGCTAATTCTGACGGGTCGGATGACTTGAGGTCTGTGGAGAGGATGTGAAGGTGGGGAGTAATTTTATCTTTAGTGAGATTTTTTACACATCTTGCCAGTGCTGGGGGAATGGGGTTAGGTTTGTTTGTGTTAGATACAGCGGGAATAAAGAAGTGAATGAGGTGGTGATCTGACCAAGGAGTCGGGGTGATGGAGCTAATGTCGACGTGACAGTTGTGGTCAGCTATCCAGTCCAGGATACGGCCTTTGTTGTGTGTGGGTGAGGTTATTTTTTGGTCGAAGCCTAGTTCTTTTAGGGCTAGTGCAAGAGATTTAGCAGGCTTGTCCTTTTTGTCGTTATACCCCAGGTTAAGGTCACCTAGAAAGATGCTTTTGGAGGTGGGTTTTAGGTTTTCTGTTAGGCGGTGTACAAGGTTCTCATGGAACTCTGTTAGTGGGCCGGGCGGGCGGTAGACTAGGTTGAAAGTGATGGTGGAGTTAGGGGAGAGGGCAATTTTTATAGCTAGAGAGTCTATGTTGTCACCTAGATTGGAGGTGATTTGTCTGGCCTCGAGGTGATCTTTCAGGATGAATGCTACCCCCTTATGTAATCTGATGTTGAAGTAAAGAATTGAGCAAACTTTAATATTTGAGTGAAGATTGCACATGCAAAGAGCACTGCAGAAAATGCAAGCCGTTTAATACCTGTACAGATGCAGCAATGCAAGTAGACGAAGTAATCTATGAAGCTGGCTATATGTAGTGAATAGAATGCAGGTAGTGCCACCATTATATAGAATCTGGACTTCAGAGTCACAATTTTTGTAAGCTGAAGCCCATGGAGAAGATGGCTGAAAGTTGTGTCGCAGCAAGAAAGCAGCTGGAATCGAGGAAGGATCAAGAAAGGAAGCCTGGCCTGGTGTCAAAGACTGGAGCAGCCAAGAAATTAATGTCTATCCTTGAAGAACAGTGAAAATGAGAAGCTGAGTCATCCCTTGTTAAGGTGCAAGAAAGAACACTATGAGTGCCATGTTTTATTCATTTAATACAATTAAAGCTAGAAAATGAGCCAAATTGCGGTATCCAGTCACGTGGGCTATGGATGGAAATAGAAGTTGGGCATGCAGCTCTAAACTTCAGAAGCGTGTGATCACACTCCCATATATTCCCAGGAGCGAGAATACATTGCAAGGCCAAGTTCAATGACAATCTCCATGGCAGAACGCATAGACAATGAGATATGTTGGGCTTATTTGTTGGAAGACACAGTTAAACTCCACCCACTGACACCTGGGTAGCAGCTTATGTGCTGCTAGTGAGCCGAATGTTCCAGAAGGGTACAAGCGTACCATCCAATTATAGAAGGCCATATAATGAAGAGCCTTATAGTTTGATAGCCAATGATGAGCTGTGTGTCAAATAACTGTTGAAGATGACTTGCACTAGGGTTGGGCATAAATTGTCCACCTGACTGTAGAGACCCAATCACAACCTGATCACTCATAGAAAGTATACTTAGATGTTCCTTTTAAGCCAACCACAACTCTGCATAGGTTTTTCTTGTTCTTAGGTTTTTAGTATATTAATGTAATTTTTTATGAAATGCTTTGAGTGAGATTATGCTGTGCAACATCCGTTGATGTCCGTTGTAACTCCATGTTTTAGACAATTGACAATAAAACAGGAAAACGACTTTGCCTTCTTCTTGAGTTGGTTTGATTATTTGGTGTAAGAGTTACTCTACAGCCTAGCAATAGCACGATATACTACATATTTAAGGGCAATATATTCAACATGGAGACAGAAGAAGATAAGGAGACAAAAGCATTAAAAATACAACTGATGCAGTGCCCTATGTTCCTGACAGGAGCAATGTTCGAGTATCCCTACAAGACACATGACTATTGGGTGAAGTGGGTTTGGTGCACCCCCGACTGAGACTGCAGTTATATCACCTGGAGCCTGGCTGACCATGCGAAGTACTATGGACACCTCAGAGGGATAATGAAAATCTGGCTCCCGAAACTGATGATACGTAGAGAGAGTCATGTACGTAGTGTGTTCAATTCATCAACCAGAGGGGGGATTGTAGATGAGGGGCCAAATCTGACGCTCATGCCCCCCACACGACACTCTACGCGAAGACAGAGAAATGATAGAAGTGCCTCACTCTTAGACCCATCACCACAGACATCGATGTATTGCAGGTGTGAAAAATGATATTCACTTTGACAACCGTTCAGACCATATCCAATTGATGATTTGGACAACATGGCATTGACTTGGATCGATCAGGTCGAGTGATTGGAGAACGAGAAATGAATGACCTCATCACTGACATCACGAAGTAGCTGCACTTATACATGAAGTCATATCCATCCATTCATGAAGCTGCACAGACCTACACACATACATGTTTCTATATTTATATCTTTCGCCAAAGCTGAAACCGCAAGACGCAGCAGCATTTGTATACATTGCTTGCATATGCTTAAACTGATACTAACATGGAGAAGCCATAAGGGAAGCTATAAAGGTTATAGGCCATTAGACCCAGCAAGAAAGGACGCAAGTTTGAGAAACACAGACAAGCTGACATGATTGCCGCACCTCGAGGCCAGCAGAAAACAGGACACCCAGCCAAGGAATAAACGGGGCAGGAAAATTCAAGCTATTGAGATAGTGAGCCACCTGTAGAAATTCAAGCTAAGATCCTCATAATTACAGACGAGGGAGCTTCATTTTGTGGTCTCGATACACGTGACCCAGACAGAGAAGACCGTTCCCAGAGAACCAGAAAAAAGAAGATACAAGTGTTGTCTGCGTTTTTGTTAACTGACTGCACTCTCACAGGCTTGGGCGGTCAGGGAATATCAACATTAGAGAACGCTGTGCACCTCTGTGTTCTTTCCCATTACCTTGAAGAGCACATTCAGTCTGAGAACTGTCTGGGTTACCAGGGTTAGGGGGACACGTCCTGTCCAATCCAAATTCACCTTTAGCATGAGGACATATTTTGTTGTAAGGGCCAATGGTCTTTCTGTGACCGTGCAACCTTGTAGATTGGTGCTCTTAGAGATGGTCCTAGGAAGGACCACTGAACATGGCCAGAAAATCTGTAAACTAACCTATGTATTTTCTATATGTATATTGCCCTGAACAACGAATAAACATAGTCGATAGGTTTCCAGGAGGGAACCTGTGTTTGTGATGTCATACTGGATCAAAAGTGGGTGACACATGCTTAGAAGCTGAGAGCTCTCGATGAACTTTGTTTTTCTGGTGTAATCCCTGCTTGCTTGTTAATAAACAACAGTAACTTTGTCCTATGACTGAGTCTTCCATTCATGTGGCAGGGAGTTTCTGATGGGCCCAAGTGTACTCTGCTTCTACCTGGGGTCGCTGCTAGAGGAGCCCGGCCACACTGTACAGGTTCTAGCCACTCATAACCCTTAACAAATAGCGGTTATTAATGAGTTGAGTCTCCAAAATGCCCTCTTCCCCATCTAGCACCCAATTCCCATGCCTTTGATGGGGTACAATATTACAATATTATCTATGACAGGTGAGGGAGAGAGACAGAAAGAGAGAAAAGAGAAGAAAGACAGAGAGGGGGGATGGGAGGGAAGGTGAGAGGGGAGGGGGAGATAGAGAGGGATTGCCAGTGGTACTGAGAGAGAGAGAAAGAGAGACAGAGAAAGGGAGAGAGAGAGAGAGAGAGAGAGAGAGAGAGAGAGAGAGAGAGAGAGAGAGAGAGAGAGAGATAGAAGTAGAGGGAGAGACAGATTGACAGTGGTAATGTGAGAAAATGAAATGGGACCCATCTGCAAGAGGCATGTGTTAGGAGATTGATCTGCCTCTTGTCCCCAACTAACCCAATCGCCTCTAAAATCTGTTACCACCTTACACTACAGAAAAATGCCCAAAAACCACCCACCACAAGCCTTGCCATTAGCACATTAACACTAATTGAGTTATCAAAAAGCTCTCCTTTTTATTCTTGTTACACTCCCCGACATCATGCAGGTAACCCCCAACCAAAGAACTTCAACCTTTTACATCTTGGGTTCTCCCCTCTGGATAACATAATCCTAAGTGTATCCACCATACCCACAGAAGCCGATCAGCACTCTGGAACCTGGGCCTCGACCTGCACTCATCAGCACCAGAGGTTGTGCATCTGCCTATACTGCTATCCCTAACAACACCCCTCCCTGTTTTCTTAAAGAGCCATGTGCAGTGGGCCAAGTTAAATGGCAGAAGATGTATATAAGACCACTTTACATTGCATTGCATTGCGTTAAAGGGATGGTCTAGTAAACATTTTTATTTAAAAAATAGATAGGCAACATAAAAAAAAATACTAGCATTCTCCGTTTTAAAACTTCCTATGTAAAATTTTGAGCTATTCAAGCTCCAAATTCGCAAAAGCAAGCACATGGGCGCATCCATTTTGTGAAATGGAGGCCCTCCTGTGCTGGCTTTTGCTTTTGCGGCACTAATGAAGGAAAAGCCAGCCAGCTGTAGTAAACAAAAGCTACCGCTGGGTGGCTTTCCCTTCATTAGTCCTGTAGGCGGAGGACGGGGACCGGAGACCTGAGCAGGAAAGCTGCAGCTGAATCTCGGTAAGTGCTATTTATTTTTTTTTAAAAAAATAAGCACTAGCTGCAGTTTTTTTTCTAAGTTTTCCGGGCTGGAGGAGCCCGGAAAACTTAGAAATAAAACCGCAGCTTTAAAAATGTATTTATGTTTGCGGTCGCTTTTGAAGCGACCGCAAACATAAATACAACGTTATTGTGTTGGAAAACGCTGCGGTTTTTCTTTCCAAGTTTCTCAGGCTCCTCCGGCTCGGAGGAGCCTGAGAAACTCGGAAAGAAAAACCGCAACGTTTTCCAACACAGGGGAGCCCGAGAACCTCAAATGGGAAAGCAGATTCAGGCAGAAACAACGCGGCATTGCGGAAAACAACCGCGTTGTTTCTGCCTGAATCTGCTTTCCCATTTGGGGCTCTCGGGCTCCCCGTAAGCAGATTTAGGCAGACACAACGCAGCATTTAGCATTTCCCATTTGGGTCTCTCGGAGCCCCAAATGGGAAATCAGCTGCAGGTAGAAACACTACGCGGCATGTAAACATGCTCCCCTGGAGCACCGGAGACCCAAAGTGATAGCCACAGCAGGCAGAAACACACGCGGTTGTGTTGGAAAACGCTGCGGTTTTTCTTTCCGAGTTTCTCAGGCTCCTCCGAACAATAATGTTGTATTTATGTTCAAAAGTGGCAGCAAACATAAATACAACGTTTTTAAAGCTGCGGTTTTATTTCTAAGTTTTCCGGGCTCCTCCAGCCCGGAAAACTTAGAAAAAAAAACGCAGCTAGTGCTTATTTAAAAAAAAAAAATAAATAGCACTTACCGAGATTCAGCTGCTGCTTTCCTGCTCTGGTCTCCGGTCCCCGTCCTCCGCCTACAGCACTAATGAAGGGAAAGCCACCCAGCGGTAGCTTTTGTTTACTACAGCTGGCTGGCTTTTCCTTCATTAGTGCCGCAAAAGCAAAAGCCAGCACAGGCGGGGCATCCATTTCACAAAATGGATGCGCCCATGTGCTTGCTTTTGCGAATTTTGAGCTTGAATAGCTCAAAATTTTACATAGGAAGTTTTAAAACGGAGAATGCTAGTATTTTTTTTTTTATGTTGCCTATCTATTTTTTAAATAAAAATGTTTACTAGACCATCCCTTTAAAGGCAAGGTAAGGGATGAGGTGAGGGGAGCTGGGCGGAGAATGGGAAAGGAGAGGAGGGGACAGGAGGAGGGAGAGGAGAGGAGAGGAGAAATAAGCAAGAATGTTCAATGAAATGTTTATAGGGCGCATACTGGAATTTCATATTGCTACAGTGTTTCAACATGTCAGTCCAGCCAAAAAAATAACTATGCTTAGGCCATTAATATATTTTATTGTGCTATAAAACAAAATATATCTTTTATATTGAGGCAATACTAACCGAGGCAGCGGACGACACTGTTGGTAACAGCATAGCTCTCAACTCACAAGCTTTTGGCGGGTGTCACCCACCTTGTAAAGGGCTGACTTACCCGCCAAGACTCCTGCACGCCCATTCATTTCAATGGGCGTCTCACCCGCCAAAAACAAAATCGGGCGATTTCACCCGCCTTTGCAACACCAATGGTTGAGAGCTATGGTAACAGCCCGCCACCCAAGTTAAGGGCAAGAGCTAAGCGAGGGTCCATTAACGAGAGCAGCAGTTCCGTTACCAAGGGCCGGCCCACTGCTGAGGTTAATATTGTCATTAACACCTGTGTACTTCCTTACATGGGTGCTAATGCATGCCAACCCTCCCGATTTAGGCGGTAGACTCCCCATTTTGAGGTTAAAAATATTGCTATTTTCACAGTTTCCTGCCTAAAATAACTGTGCCCCAATGCATTCCTATGGGAAAATATGTGTCTCACGGTTTCCCTGTGGAAATCTCCCTCCCAGGTGCATCTGAATGTTGGCATGTATGCTAATGGTGTGTTTTTATTTGGAAAAAATGAAACTTACTTTTGGTGTGTGGTTCGGCGCAGTGCAGAACTGCTGGCAAGGAAGTCCCTTTTCCATGTTGATGACAGTGACATCATCAGCATGGAAAACGGACTTCGCAGAAAGCAGCAATGTGCAGCGCCGATCCCCATATCAAAGGTTAGTTTCTTTTTTCTCCAAGACACCGTTAGCACCCGCGTAGAAAAGTACACGGGTTAGCACCCATGTAGGAAAGTACACCGTGCTACATGGTGATGGGGGAGCGGGGAAGGGAATGGAAGGAGGCGCTGGCTGCCTAGGCAGCTCGGAACGCAGGCTTGTATCATAGAGTACAGGCCGCGTTACGAGCCTCTGACAGGCCAGCGCCCCCACCCAGGGAGCTAATATACAGTATATCGTTTAGTGCCTATATGCATGTTAGCCTACTGTATTACAACTTGTTTATAGTTGAATTCACAGCACATTCCTCGTTGAAATGGAGGAACGTAGATCTAAGAGGGCTGTGTGATGATTTGAACAGGGAACAGCTGGAGAGAGTGGAATGGCGAGAGGAGGACGCCTCTGGGGTACATTTACCCGTGCGCTTCAGCACTGAAAATATACAAGATCGTTTCATACAATTCTACGGCGTGTACTTACTTGGTATTAATAACCTACTAAAATGGCATACTACATAATTGCCTGAAGTTCCATAGATTACTTCATAGGAATTTTGAAAGGTATATATTATAACACCTTGACAATATATAATGTTATTAGTCGGTAAAGAAATCAAGTATGTGTTTCTTAATTTGTAAAAGTAGAAATCTATTGACAGGAGGTTGAACAAACTTCAAAAAATGATGTTGTTTGTCACCGAGTTGGCCATTTTATGCGAAACTGGCAGGAGGGTCTTCATGACTCACTTCGAGCTATATGTCTCTCAGGAGCATGCCTTTTCCTTTGCTCAGCAGTGAAACGAAAACGTTCGAATAAACGGCGCAGAAGAGCATAAATTAAAGGCAGTAAATAAATATACATTTATCATATCTGTCGACGGCGCCGGCATAAAGATGAAGTTAAAGTGCCATTAAAAACCTCATTTGTCAGCAAATGAACACTACACCTGATCACTCGGATTTCAGGCAGCGGTTACCGGCAGAACATATTTTGACATGCTTGCATGCATTAGTATGCAAAGGAAAGGAACACACGGGATCAACCTTCCAGCCGCGTTTCCCTTTTGCTCACGTGCATGTCAATAGCCAAATAAACCAAGCAAGAATAGTGCTGGACCTTCTCATAAGGACGCAGCTGTGCTTCAAATTATCAAAATGGACCAACAGAGGAGCCCCTTCCAGGTCAACTTTCCAGACAGTTTTAACACTTCCCAACCCCCTTTTCAATGCAGAAAGAATGTCTGTGAAACTACTGGAAATGAGGGGTACACTCCCATCACACAATGTCCTTCCGCCTTCCGAAGGGCCCCAGTCCCCCTCTATATTAACAGGGGGCCAGTTACAAGCAATACTTTCAGAGACAAGCCAAAGAAGAAGGGTTGGAAGGAAGAGGCCCATGTGCTCAACATTTGGACCCTCAAACCAAACAAAGGGCCCAGCTGGGCGGTATCCCTATGGAATTTTATAGAGTCGTTGGTGCTTGTTCCCTCCAATTTAAGGCATAGGTTTGATCCAAATCATCCAAAGAAGTGTGCTCCTTCCTTCAATGTCATCAGCGGTAATCCCGAAGCCCAACAAAGCACTCATGAGCTCAGCCAACTTTCTCCCTATAACACTACTCAACTCAGACGTGAAACTGCTCTCCAAGTGTTCACCAGAAGATTAGGGTCAGATCAATTTTAATCCATCTCAACCAGGTAGATTTCATGAGGTGTTGCTGTGGCAACAGTAATATGTGAGCGCTTCAAACTACGATCCATCTACATGAATCCGGGCTGACTCCATGTGCTGTGATCTGTCCTCCACCAAAAAAGCTCTCGATCGCATGAGCTCATCCTGTCTTAGGAGTTTCAGGTTCGGTTCATACTTCCTTGATCTGTTTGGTGCATTACACTCTTTCCCTGTAACTAGGATTACTATTAATGGTGCAGCAGTGGGGGAATGTTCCACATATAGTGGGATTCAGGAACATCATTTCACCAAAAAATACCTGGGGTAGCGGAAATGACATCACATGATCCTTGACCTCTGATGACATCACAGGAAGTTGTCATTTGACCTCACCCCCATGTGACATCACAGTATGTAATGTCACATGATCTTTCACCCCTTGACAAAACAGGAAGTGGGCATCATATAGCAATGTTCTTCATTACACTAAGAAAAATATGGTTACGATATCAATGTAATATGATATACATTTCATACAAGAATGGATCAACATATGTAGTGTTCATATTACTTCATTACTGTGAATGTAAGCTTTTGCACTTACCTTGGCTCTACTGCAGTTACAGTCATCTCGAGGTTCCGGATAAGGCAAAACAAGCTGCTCCTGCATGGTGTTGGTGTGCTCCGGCCGTCCTGCTCCCAGTCCCTGGTTTTAACGCACAAGTGGAGGTGTGGTGAAATAAAGTGTTGATGTGTGAGTGCCAAATTGGGGAGCTGGGCAAATGTGGACAGGGAATCAAAAGCGGCCGTGGAAAGAATGTTCAAAGTCGTGCCATTTTACAAATTTTCAGCAAGCTCAACCCTTTTCCTATAAGAAAATGTGGAAACAAAATAGGCTACCACACAAAAGAGGCCCAGGGTGCAGAGGCCTACCGGCAAATCTCCAGAGTTCCCTATCAGCCAGACCCCAGACCACCCTTGGGACCGACGGCGGGGAGGTGCACACAGCATTTACGTTTTGTGACAAGGTGTGCTTGCAATCTGTTTGGAGTAGACACAGTGTTCATCCTGGAACCAAGACCTAGTTTAGGAAAAGAAAAAGAAGCTGTAAGAGGGCAACAGCACTGACTTGTAACCCTCCAGGATATTGCAACATGAAACATTTTGCGGCATAAAAAAATGCAGGTTTTACAGCACAAAATTCCATTTATTCCCAATTAGGAGGCCCTACCAAAATGCTGCAATAAATGCAATTTTGTGCTGCAAAACTTGCATTTGTTATTCCGCAAAATATTTCATGCCTCAATTTAGTGGAGGGTCGATATGGACTATTGGAATTGGACTTTATTTATCCTTACACCATACATGAATATCACACCATCCGGAAACTGCGGGTCACTGAGTTAGAGAATAAACAGGAGTAGCCAGGAATCTTGGCACTAGATTCCAACAGGACCCATTCCGATTGAGTGCAGTACTTAGTTTACTAAACACTCTGAGGAGTCTAGTGTTTTCCAGTTATAGAGTTGGGACTAGATGTCCCAGAATTCATTGAGAAATCAGAACTTGGACATTTTTACATACACATTTGCGAGTCAGGGTTTGTATAGGCCAGGCGAATTGTGGTAATCTACCAAACCCACAATTATATCAAATCTGCCCAATTAAAAGGTGTAAGTCTAGGGAAGGTGCTAACTTTGCAGCTTTTGGAAGCATTAAACTTGCAATCTAGAACAGAAGTTATAGGTTAGTGGGTGTTTTAGGAGCATTGTAAAGGCACCCATAGGCCCAGCAACGTGGGAAAGGTGGCAGAGTGTGCATGTGTGGCTAGGCTTCTGTATACATCAGCTGATTGGAATTTTTACATCCTCATCCAAAACCCTCATGAAACGGCTTTGCCAATTACCATAGCCTACCGAGGCAGAATAGTTGTGTCAGCCCCCACTTTGCAGCCTGTTCTGTTCACCACACACGTCCATGCTCTGTGTACGCAGGGTTGAGATTACGAATCGTTCTCTATAAAGTCGACATCTCAAGACTAGAAAGCATATCCAGCCATAAACACCAGGCAGGAAAGATCCAATTTTTAAGAGTGCTTTGTACTTGGGGGGTGGAAGCGGCTCACTGTTTTATGCACTCCCAATGTCACGAGAAATGTAGCCTGCTGCAGATCTAGAGGAATTTTAAGGATGGCCGCATTCTGGTCATGTGTTGCAGCTAGAGGGAACGAATCTGAGACACCCCCTACCAAGATACACACTTTTTGTCGATGCGTCACATACATAGAGTTTTAAGCTAAAAAGGACTTCAAAATGACCCCTTAACTTTAAAAAGGGGGTAAACATATATGCATACAATACAAAAGAATTCCGTAGAGAATCGTGGCTTTGTTTTTATTTATAGTCCACACCAAATTCAGGTTCGTCCACACAGAAACCGAAAAAGGAGTGCCCACATCTCCTGGTGCCGCACTAGTACGAAATAAATATTAAGGGAGAACTAGCTGAATTTTTGCAACGGGGCTCGCAAACATCTGTGACAGCTCTAGGTAGACTACAAGTACCCACATCCTTCAAAATATGAACCTGTCCTTTCCAGCTAATGCAAACCATAAACTCTAGACTAGACAGAAATACTAGCTTTACAATGGCATCATGTTTAAAACACTGCCACCCTTGGATGGAAACCAGGCTTACATGCCATAGCCGTCAAAAAGAACCAATCGGAGTAGGCCAAAAGAAACAGAACAGAGCTTGTTACCCTATCGGTTTGCCGCTTGGT
Organism: Ambystoma mexicanum; assembly: GCF_040938575.1. NCBI lineage: Eukaryota > Metazoa > Chordata > Amphibia > Caudata > Ambystomatidae > Ambystoma > Ambystoma mexicanum. The sequence goes on along the minus strand of NC_090924.1, from coordinate 826,800,458 downwards.
GTACTTAAATCTCACAGCTGCTAGTCCCTACAGTGAGTGGCAGATTCCTAAAGACCACTTTAAGTTACAAACCCAGCGTCACACAATGACCTGATATCCAGCCAAGGTGCCATGGTGCAAAGCACCCCAACAACTTCACCAGCACCGCCTGTTCCTTTAGGAAAGTGTGCGGCCCACGGGGGGAGAGAGCCTTGCATACGGCACAGCCAAGCCAAGCCGCAGCACCTCGAGTCCTTCACCTGCTCTGCTGCCACAGACCACCAGCCACGGATGCTGGATGAGCTCATGGTTGCTAAGCAACTATGAGCTCGAGAAGAACAGTGCAGACACAGTGGCACACACCCGCCACCCACCTTGTGCATTTCTTTTAAATAGTTTGCTGAAAAAAACAAACGATTTTTTTGAAAACTTTAGTTCCAGTCCAGGGTTCACAGGGGAGACACCAGGGGTCCCGGCTGTGAGCACTGGGGTTGCAGCTGTGACCACTGGCGACCCCCAAATGACATCCCTGCTGGGATTAGGCTTGGCTCACCCCCATCTATGTACCTTTTTCACATTTCTATGGAGCCGTCGACCCCGTCCATCTGAGGCCATCAGGGCATTGCTGGACTTGTCTACAGTGGTTATGTCTCCAAAGTTTTGCTCTATGCTGGTGACCTTTAAGCTCTAATGTCAAGCCCTGCATGTAACCTCTCCACTCTGCGGGAAAAGGGTTTGACATGACTATGTTACCTCTTACAGTGAAGTTTCAAAAATCAATCAAATAATTGTTTAAATCTTTTCAGTGGAACAATGAGTGCAAACTTAGGACCCCACTTTACATTCTTAATGGGAGGTGGAATAATGTTGTTTCCTGGTGTGAATGTATGGAGATATAACTGGGCCTTCTCGCTCTGTTCCATTCAGTCTTGTATTTCGGACCAGCAGGAAAATAGTTCAGGCTGGGCTTGGTTAATCTTGAAAGGCTTGTGGTTGCCCCTTCATCCTTAGAGGTATTTTTCCTTCAAAGACTAGTGTACAAGTAAATGGCATGTTCTTGCCCTCAATTCCTAACAGAGCACAAAGAATTCAACGCAGCGGTCCTCAACATGGGTGATAACTGTCTCCTGCAATGCAACTCCTCCCTCTGGGGCAACCCAGCAAGCTCCATAAGACCAACTGTACTAAGTATGGGATGTTGAAAACCCTGTTCTTGGAGCTCACCAACGTGTTTCAGGTCCCGTTCCATGAGGCACACATGTTTCTATGCCAGTCCCACACACAGGCTCTCTCCGCCTCAAAGTTCAACCAGTTGATTAACCCATGTCCTGAGAGTCCACATGAATATTGTAGCCCTCTCTGGGTGGAGGAGCGTTGCATTCCACGTTCTGCAGTAACGTTATCACAGCTCTCTCATGGTAACGTTCATCTGAGTTTCAGGCTTGTGCAGCAGAAGATCCTTTTCGTTATGTATTGGTAACTAGTAAAAGTGTACAGTTGTGGTTTAATCGGCTTGGATACGTGTTGGGTATGCAATAGAGAGGAAGGCACTTGAATCCATATGATGTGCACGAGTGTCTGGGTTTTGAAGGGGAGGGGAGGTCTTCTTTAGGTTTATTTTTTATTTATTTTATTGGGAATATATACAGCAAGAATTATGTTTCAAAAGTGCCCACAAGGCAAAAGGGAAGGGAACAAAGGATCAATACAAGACAATGGAATAAAATGACAATAAAAGCAAATGACAACAGTGGTCCTACAAGGCCTCGTGACATTCTGAGCATGCAAGTGCAGAGAGAGAGAGTGGGGACAGGGGACGGGGTAAGTGCTAGAGTGTCGTGCAGAGGGAGATGTGCCAGAGAGCCAGTCTCAAGGCAACAGGTAAGTGCGAGGCAGTGACCACCTGGTAAGAATGGGGTCACCCACCAATACAGTAAGTGCAGACCTAAGAAACACCAGAGGCCAGTGTAGGCCGGAAGGTAAGTGCCGGAGGAAGGCGGATGATGTAGGTGATTCGACAGAAGGCCAGGACCCAGTAGGATTCTTAAGGGCCTAGGTTGCCATTCTCAGCGACTGTGCAGTTTAGCATGGGAGGGAAGGAGGATGAGAAAAGGAAAGTTTTGAGATGCTTGCAGAACTTGAGGAGATCCGGCACAAGACGTAGAGAAAGAGGGTGGCTGTTCCAGAAGAGGGAGCCAGCCGAGGAAAGAGAACGGCCTCCCCCTCTCTGCTTAGAGAAGCGCTTGACAAACAGTGAGTTGGTGCCAGGTTTACTTTTTTCTTGTGTTTGCCTTAAAGAACACCTGATTCCCCTCTTCAGCATCATTCCGCATGGTCTAAACTCTCCCCAGGCTTTTAATACCTGGTCGTACAGGTCTCTGGCTGTGGCCAAAAACTAATTTTAAGTGTGTGAAAAATGTTAAAGGAAAACATGTAAGCACTGTAAAGTCAATCTGGTCTCTGCCAGAGAGAAAATATCATTCCAAAGGGAAAATTGTGCAAGGAAATACAATGTATGTAGGCTACATTCAAAAATGTCTACACCTGACACATCTGCAGCTCTCCCCAACGTTTTCATCCCTGTCTCCCTCACTCCTCTGGATCTCCCCCTGTGTCCCCTCATTTTGTTTGCAGGCCCTTTGTTGTCTATTCTAATGGTGTTTTGTTTTGCTTATGTATTATACCTGGCAGGGGGTTCAAAGTTCACAACACTGCCGTATCACTTCTACATTCGACCCATTAGAACCAAGCAGCTTATTGCCATACACAGGAACTGCATTATGGCTTCTTTGGGGAGTTCGCATCCTATAGAAATGTCCTGATATTGCTGTGGGTAATGTTAAAGTTGTACACTATGGAGAGTTTAAATTGTGCAACACACTCCTCTCCTACTTCAAATTAATGCACATAGTATCCACTCTGGTTTGTAGTTTCTGTTGCGTTTAATACAAAATGTATATTTAAACGGGAAAAAGCTCTTTGTAAGCAATTTCCTCAGTGCTTCCTCCCCATGATGGTTGGGCGAAAGGGCGCCACTGCGCCATATTTCACCTGCCCCAAAACATGTGCAGGTTTTTTTTAAACAGCACTGAATCATGTAAGACAACACATGCCATGTATTGGAGGCACTGTGGTTATTCGTGATATATAAAGATATAAAACAAAGACCACTGGAAACAACAGATCCTGAAAAGCAATGTGCAAACCACTACACAACAGCATGCATGCAACCGGAATTAGGGTCACGTTTGCGGTTGAGGAATTATGAAATCAATCAGTGCTAGAAATACATGAAAGGCAGGATGCAGTTGCCTGCATGACCTTGTAGAGTAGGAGCCAAGTACCCCCACCTCAACTGTTCCGCCCCTATTGCCTGTATGTTGGAAACCAGAGTATGTGACATACACAGAGGAGTTGAAACGACAAAGGCAAAAAGGAATTCTAGAGGCAAGATTCCCACTGAGGAAACCATACCTGCATACGAGGAAATATGATGGTTGTTTAAATGAGATTCCTGAAGAAGCAGAGCAAAGGAAGGGTCAAGACGAATGGTGACGTCACTGTTAGGGAGAATTCTCATAAATGGTTGATTTCCCTTACTTACTGAGTCCCTCAGCAGCTTTGCTGGATTTCTAAGATTTTTTTTTCACCTGGTAAGAGTGTGAGCCTTTTATCCCACTCCTACATGTGTTTTGATAAATGTGTTTCTACTTTTTGTGTGATCTTAGGCACTGGAGCCTCACCTACTCCAGGGCACCATATTTTTCATGTGTGTTACACAGCACCGTCAGTGCAGTGACACAGGGTTGTCTTTTAGACTTCCCACCAACTCCATTTTCTGGGGCTGACTACAGTCCCCCATAAAAGGGTAAAGTTGCCATTTACTTTACCTTAGTCACTTTAAACCACAGACCCAGTACACCCCATCTTCCATGGAGTATTGGAAAGGGTTAATTCTTATCCCTTTTTGTCTGTGCCTCTTGGGGCATTGTTTCACTCCCTTTACATTAAGACTTGGCTGGTGGCAGTGGTATCTACCATAACTTTTCTATCGCGATTATCTTATATAAATGTGCTAATGTTTTAGGCTATTATATTAGCCTCAAACATAAACCCGCTTGACAAAATACATTTAATTTTGGCTCCGGCCGGGTTTATTCGCCATTTCTTTTTCTTTCTCGTGTTTCACTCTGTGCGCCAAACCAGGTTTGGTCCCTTTGTTCATCGCCTTTTTTGCGGGCTTCCACACAGAAGCCCTCCTTTAGACGCCTGGGAGTCTGGGTAGGCAGTGTTGGGTATTTTGTGTGGATTTGGGGCCTGACGCTATTTTCTTACAGCCAGAAAATAATTTAGCAACAATCACTCCTTGTATTCAGATTGGGCCATGTACAACAATAATACAGTGGACATGCATTATTTCAGCACACAGACATGCGTGGTTGGTATGCGTGGTTGGTATGCGTGATTGGTGGTATTTTGGTGAGCATAATTCCTTTGTTTTATTTGTGGCCTCAATATCCAGAACCCCTTATTTTTGTTTAGATTTTTCGTGTAATCACTAGAGAGACCTCAGGCTTGCATTTCAGGAACACCACATTTTAATTTTTAGTGTGCCACCATGGGCAATTTCTCTCTGTCTTATCTACGGCAGCGAGCTATCATGTGGTATTTTTCACTATCTTATATACGGTAGTGAACTATGTCCCGGGCCTCCCTTTCTGCCGACTCATAGACCTCCGGCAAACTACAACACACACAATTAGTTATAATTGCTCATACTGAATTACATTGTGCACACGGCTGCAGCCAAATCTTATGTTTAGCTACCTTGAAAATGACAATTGCACTGTCTAAACATCTCCCCACATCATCAGCACTGTATTGGTAAATATAAAACACACCACCCGTCTGCTTTCAAATATTTTTGTGTATTATAAAAGTTGCATTTAAACACGATCTCACTCTTTACAGAAATAAATGAAATAGCACAGTAACAGCATTATCTGTGATACACTGAAAAGAGAGTGGCGGAGACAAGAACTCAATTTGCAACATTAAACACATGAGTAAAGCACAGGAATCTCCTTTCCTACACTGACTGAATATTCTCGTACACACTCAACCCCCACACCTCAGCGAGATAATTACCAGGCTTATTCAGCATGTAACTTCTTTGTCTGTTCGCCTTCTGGAGGGGTTCACCCAGCAAGGACAAGCATCTGCCGTCACTCGAACTGGGACTTGTTGACTGGAAAAGCCAGTCTCTACAACCAAGTTGAATCTGCTTTAGGAATCAGGCCTCCCCAGCTGTCAACCCCGTCCTTCTTCGAGCTGTGTCAAGATGTCTCTGCCCTTCTTCCCCCAGATTCTGCAGCAAAGCACTAGTCACAGCCTCCAACATGATGCTTGATGTGACGTGCTCCAATCAGAATCAATCATGTTCTATCCTACTTTTAACAATGGTTCTTCTTGTACAGTTGCAACTGTAACAAGCTGATTTCCTGCTTATTCGAAGTCTTTGCTTCCTGCAGTGACTGTGGACAGAGCACAGGAAGGCAAATAAAAAAAAACTTGAATGTGTGTTTAAAACTGATTTTCAGAGTCTGCCTCTTTTTGCAGTGAAGACACATTCTTTTATTAATGAGTTATAATTATTAGTCTTGTTAGTGAGATTAGTTTGTTAATTACCGAATGTGTCTCTTGCAACAAAGGCATTTCAGGTGAGAAATGGTGTGCATTTTGAAGGTACAGATGTGTGCTTTTAACTGTGAAAAATGTATTTGCATTTTATATGTAAAAATCGTTTTTGACTGAATAACCTGCCCTTACTTATATGTCCATGTTACACTGGCAACACATAGCTTGAAACAACTGCATCATAGCAATGCACCAAAGCCATGCAGTGGCGCTGCACTTCAAAAAAAAAAAATGCTATACATTGATCCTGTGCAGTGGTGCTGTACTCTGTGCTCCCAAAACACGCTAAACACTCCTACATATACCCTCCTTTTTTTTAGAACTTGGCTATGATCCAAGCCAATTTCTAAAAACAAGTTTGCCCCCCCATCCTTCTTTTAAAATGCATGTGTATTGGGATATCTTTCTCTTCCTGACGTAGCTACCAGAATCAGCAACATTTTTATTTTTACTGATAGCACAATCAACCATCCACCCATGATTAGCACCAGGACAGCCAAACCCACTATTGAGCGTTCCCCCCAGGTTCCCCAATTAAATCTTTCCACTTCTATTATCCCCAGATTACTAGCTGTAATATTGTTTTTCTCAAATTCATTTTTATAAAATGTCTTTCTTTGTGATTCAATAAATATTCCACATCCACTTGGCTTTCCCAAATATCGTTTGTTACATGAAACAATGTTAACCCTCCAATTGACACAATTGTATCCTTTGGAACCTGTAAATAAAAAACATTATATTTCACCTGTTTAACCACGTATGTTCCATGATTCAAATGTACTACTGTCATGTTCTTTAAGCAGGTGCTGACCAACCATTTACCTCTGACCATCTTAACCTGTGCCAGTTCTTCACTCCCCATATTGCTAATAATCACCTCACATCTTTCTGATATACTTGGGTCAGATTTCAAACCACAAATAGCATCTGTGGCATCAGGAACAAACGGTTTACCTGGACACATATAATTTTGTTCTTTAAATTTGACACATGTTTCCAGGTTTGGTATTAAGTAAACTTCAGGTTCCCATGACTGAAATGCCACCGCTTCTGGAGTCTTAATCTTAATACATTTGTCCTCTTGCCAAAATCCCACGTTGTGTACCCACTTCGTTTGATAAATAAGTTCAGGAGCTACATATGGGATGCATAGCAAAAATCCAATTTCTACTCTTTCCAAGTCCACAAATAATGGCATTGCATTACCCATTTCAAATGCAGTTTTTACCTGTACAACATCAATTTCCCTCCTGGTCAATCTTTCTATCATTTGACGAATAATATCCTGCGAAACAAAATACAAGGGGATATGTCCTTGAATCAATTGTGAAACTGCAGTTTGAACTTCTCTCATATAATTCGTTAATAGTCTATCAACAGGACTCATTATGTTCAATATTTCATTTAAAGTTCTGTCATGCTTAATAATTAGCTTTGTTGCCCGTTGCATCACATCCGCTTGTTCATTTAGAATGATTGCAGTTTCATTTATGAATCTTACTTGTTCATCCAGTCCCCCTCTAATCCCATCTAATGTTTTTTGTATTATTTCTAGGTCAATGCTCAGTTGTTGCGCTTTAGTACTCAGTGTTCCTACCGAAATAGCATTGGCTGTTGATATTGTGGTACCTATTATGGCTCCAACTATAGACATTACCAATGATATCGCAAGCATCACCGCACCTCTCTTTCCTCTCCTCTTCTTAATGTCTGCTGAATTCACAAATGTTTTCTGTTGAGTTCAGGGTTTGGCCACAAATGACTCTGACACTCCAGTGAACTGTTAACTTATTTACTTAAGTTTAGGTACACCAAATACAGTTCTTAGAGTCAGGTAAGTAAAAGGGGACATAGGACACCCACCGGCATCCTCTCTCAGGGCTTACATCCTTGCAACTAACAAACCTGGAACTCACTCATAGATAAACATTCTAAGCCCTGCATTCCATCTCAAGATTCTAGTCACTTGCACCAGATGAATGCAAAGTTAATCACAACACATCTTTCCCCTATAGGGACAACAACAAGAACAGTAAAGTATCGGTGGCAAGATCAATATTTCATCAAAAGATTTGTCCAGTAAAGTCCCACCTGAAAAACAAAAGATTATTCAAAGCATTTCATATATAAGCACAAACAACTCCAAAAGGTTTAGACCCTGTCACCACTTCAAAATCTATTAACATTAACATCAATGTCCATCTGTGGATTAAAATTAAAAGTCCACCTGTGGAGAGAACATATTAATATGCCTACATAGAACAGCTAATGATGAACACTGTTATCAACTTGATAACTCTAATGAAGATTTAATAAACACTCAAAACCTTAATATCTTATTTCACTCACACATCCCCGCATACATGTCTACCAACATATGCCAAAACAATGGCACCAAAGTGTAGGAACAACATTTCCCTTTTTATACAGACAGTGTAATGGACAGTAGTCCGCTCAATGGTTCACCACAACCATTGCACCTTTTCACACATGCAACACATGTAATGGACAGTAGTCCGCTCAATGGTTCACCTCAACCATTGCACCTTTTTACACATGCAACACTTGTAATGGACAGTAGTAGTCCGCTCAACGGTTCACCTCAACCATTGCACCTTTTTACACATGCAACACATGTAATGGACAGTAGTCCGCTCAACGGTTCACCTCAACCATTGCACCTTTTTACACATGCAACACATGTAATGGACAGTAGTCCGCTCAACGGTTCACCTCAACCATTGCACCTTTTTACACATGCAACACATGTAATGGACAGTAGTCCGCTCAACGGTTCACCTCAACCATTGCACCTTTTTACACATGCAACACATGTAATGGACAGTAGTCCGCCTGTGGAGAGAAATATGTTAAACTACATAACTCAATTAAAGAGAGAGACATGTACCTACAACATCACTCTGATAAACTAATATATATCAGCTCTAGTATCTCAACTCTAATCGCCAGCACCTCTGCATTCTCTCCTACTTCACCATTGCATAGAAAGTAACGGAGGAACACAGAGCTCCCATCCCCATCAAACTTCATAAATGAGTCAGGCCTCCCGCTTCAGCACTCATGCCGAACTCCAGCACTCCACTCAAGCCAACCGCAGCAACCTTCCGTTGCAGTCAAAGGTAAGCGCTGACATCGGATAACTTTGTCAGTGATCTCAGCTGCCTTCACTATGACCAATAGCTTGTAGCCTTGGCGCAACAGATGTTTGCACAGTCCATAGGCCCCAGGCCCCTCCTAGATCCATTAACAACTTCCAACTCTTCTGAATGTTTGTACAGTCTCAATTCTCTTAAATGCTTTATGAGAGACTGCCACCTTGAACTTCACCATGCCAATGAATGAATGAACCTTGCTGCTCCAATAAACTTCACAGCTCCTTCTAATAACCATAAGTCTCACAGAGCCCACTGCACTTTACAGCAGACCGTTGTACCTTTCAACACTAGAACTTCTTGTCCCCACTGCCCTTTGCAGCACACCCTTGTCACTGAAGTGCCTCTTCACTCCCTATGCAGTGCCTCTTCACTGCCCCGTGCAGCACTTCGCAGCCTCTGCAGCGACCACTCACTGCCTCTTGCAGCGCCTCTTGACTGCCTCTTGCAGCACCTCTTAACTGCATCTTGCAGTGCCTCACTGCCCTTGCAGAATCTCTTCACTGCCTCATGCAGCACCTTTACATCCATAGCTGCTCTGTTATTCCAGTGCCTTCGTAGCGCCTCTGTCTGGGCCTTTCTTGCCCCCTCTGCCTCTGTATCACCTCTGTCTGGACCTCAATTTCCCTCACTGCACTTGCAGTGCCTCACAGCCATCCAGCGCTCTTACCTGAGAGAGGATCACTTCTCAGAGGGAGGGGGGGCGTTGGGTGTCTCCCTTTGGTGCTGTCCCCCCAGCACAGCCAGATCCCATCCTCGTCGCCAGTGTTGAGTTCAGGGTTTGGCCACAAATGACTCTGACACTCCAGTGAACTGTTAACTTATTTACTTAAGTTTAGGTACACCAAATACAGTTCTTAGAGTCAGGTAAGTAAAAGGGGACATAGGACACCCACCGGCATCCTCTCTCAGGGCTTACATCCTTGCAACTAACAAACCTGGAACTCACTCATAGATAAACATTCTAAGCCCAGCATTCCATCTCAAGATTCTAGTCACTTGCACCAGATGAATGCAAAGTTAATCACAACATTTTCTCCAATTGCATCAATATATCGACTGCTTAGCGTCCTCTTTTCTTATTTCCAGCCACTCTTTAGTCTGTTCAATATTAATTCCGGTATTGTTCAAATGTTTTTCAATCAAAATCTCAGGATTCAATGGTATGTAGATATTTTGGAAAATCATCCTTCTATCACTCATGATGAATCCTGGTGCCTCTTCCATCGCGATACCAGATGCTGGTCCAGGTTCAATGACCACCTGTGCTTCTGAATTCTTGAAGATCCCTCTGAATATCATCACCATTAAATATATTGTTGGTGTCATCTTTAATGCTGATCGCTTTGCAGCCTTGGTCTTCACCCCCCTTCTGGGCTTTCCCGGAATCCGTCCACGTGGGCTCCAGGACTCCATCGTCTCCCGTGGCCTCTGATCCCGGAACCTCCGATCAAATAATGTTAATTTTCTAAATCAAAATAGAAAAGAAACAGATTAAGTATATAGTACAATACTAACCACCCTTTTGCCAAAAATAAAACATTTTTTTTCTGAAATTAAACACAGGTTAAAAAGAAAATAAGCATACATGAAACAACATTTTAAATTCAATGCATTTTCATTCTGCACACCGACCATGAGCTTCCATTATATTTTTTACTTTTTATATTATTTATTTATTTACATATATTACAGTGTTTATGTGCCATTATAATAATCAACATTTTAACTTCTCTGTCACTGTCTCCTGACTGTACCCAATTATTTTATCTTTTTGTGTTCAAGGGACTTTCTGTTGTATTGTGTGCATCAGTGGGCAGTAGCCCCATTGCTTTCTGTTTCTACATGCTCAAGCCGCCTGATATCGTGTCTGGGATGGCATGGCTTGATCTGATTTACATGGACAAACTGCTCTATCGCCGTTTCACCTTCATTTTTCAAAAATTTATAAACCACAGGAGAGACCTTATCTATAATTCAAAATGGCCCCTGCCAGGCTGCTAGAAATTTAGAATTTTTCTGTTTACTTTTTCCAAAATGAAACTTGTACACCTGATCCCCAACACTGTATTCTCTCACTGATGTTCTTTTATCATAGTATGTTTTAGCACTGTCAGCAGCCCTTTCCAAATTTCTCTGCACAAAAGCAAATGCATGTTGCAAATGCTTCCTCAGTTCATCAATGTACTCATGAACTGTGGATGCACTCACAAGTGTCTGGTCATGTGTTCTGTATAGTAGGTGTTGTGGTAACACCATTTTCCTACCCGTCAAGACCTCATGGGGGCTAACACCTGTTGCTTTGGCAGGAGTTGATCTGATTGCCATCAAAACCAACGGTAAACTTAAATCCCATCTGGAACCTGCTTCTGCCACAAATTTCTTTAAAATATCCACAACAGACCTATTGCTCCGTTCAACTCCACCTGAAGAGGCTGCCCGATATGCGATATGTAGTTTCCTTGTCACACCCAGTACTTGCCATACCTTACTCATTAGGGTACTTGTGAAATGACTTCCTCTGTCTGACTCAATTCTTTGTGGCAACCCAAACCTTGAAAACACATGGTTCACCAGCAATGTGGCTGCTGTTTGCGCACTACAATCTGGTGCAGGAATACATTCAATCCACTTCGACATCAAACATATCACACTTAAAATGTAACGGTGTCCTCTGCTCGACCTTTTTAAAGGGCCTACATAGTCTATTTGCAAATCTGACCATGGGAGAGTTAGGCCTCTTTTCAACAATGGTGCTCTATGCATTGGTGAAGCAGGTTTAAATTGGGCGCATACTAGGCATCCTCTAGTATATAATTCCACATCTTGGGACATATGTGGCCAGTAAGCATAATCTTTCAGTATTTCCAATGTTTTTTGTGAACCTCTGTGGCCTGCAGTTATTGCATCATGTGCATGTTGTAGCATTAGCCCTCTGAATGAAAGGGGTACCACCCACTGTATCTGTCCTGTTATGGACTCTCTAATCATGAGTCCATCTTGTAATCTAATTCGTTTTTTATTCTTTAATAGTACCCTCAACTCTTCTTTTCCCATACAATCATTTTCTGTTAAAGGGTTTTGTTCAGGATCTATCAAATGATTATAATAGATTCCCAAAATTCGATCATTCTTTTCTGCCTCAATCAAATCTTGGTCTGGCGTGTCATGGCCCCATTGCACCACTGGTTGATCTACCTCCTTTGGTGCTTTAGAACGTGTTACTGCATCAATCTGTATTTCACCCAGTAAATCATCAATAGGTAGCAATTCTCCCATCACAGCCCCAATTTTAGCCAGGTGGTCTGCCTTATCATTTCCCTCCTTATCCTCTCCTTGTGTTTTTAAATGCCCACAAATGTTTCTCCAGTATATTGTTAGATCATTCTCTGACACCAATTTGTCTATGGCTTGTATCATTTTTCCATGTTTAAGTGGCTTTTTGTTGTATATAATCATTCCTCTTGCTTTCCAGCCAGGTAAATATTCCACAAAATTATTCCGTGCATAGTCAGAATCAGTCACCAGGACAATTTCACTGAACTTTCTATCAACTGCAGTAGTAATTGCTTTATAAATGGCTGCCAATTCCGCCACTTGACTGCTCCTAGCTCCAATCCTCATCCCTATACTGGGGACTCCTTCACATTTCAACCAGACATTTCCTATTCCTGACACTAATGGTTTATTACTGTCATTTTCAATGTGAAAAGCACAACCATCCACATATACAGTTGGAAAATCCTTGCATGTTTTTTCATCAAAAGCTTTGTGTGGTGATTGTTCAAATTCCTGCCAATTAGGTTCCACTTCCATTTCATTTGATATTTGTTCAGCTGCGCAGTCATGTAAGTCAGCTAACCCTTGAGCAATTGGGCTTTTTTTATTTTGTCCATATCTCACTTCTACAGGAAAACCTTGTAATGCCAGCGTCCATGAAGTGATTCTGGACTGCGCTAGATTACCTGACCTAATTCTTTTACTCTCTAAAAACTGCAAAGGTTGATGATTTGTTTCAATAATCACCTTTTCTCCCTGAATAATGGGGCGGAAATGTTGTAGCGCCCACACAGTGGTTAATAGGGCCTTTTCACATCCAGTAAATTTCATTTCAACTTGGGAAAATGCCTTACTTGCATAGGCAATTGTTTTGTGATTCAAATCATGTTTTTGTGATAACACTACTGACATACAATGTTCAGAAAAACCTATTTCTATAAAGAAATCCCTACCTTTTATGGGATATGCTAAACATGATGCCTTTACCAGACATTCCTTCAGTTTAGCCACTGCCTCAGACTGCTCTTTTTCCCATTTCCAGGGAGTATTCAGTCTAAGCAGTTTAGTCAATGGTTGAGTGATTTCAGCATAATTTTAAATGAATATTCTGTTATAGCCTGTCATCCCTAATAAACCTTTTACCTCTTTCACATTTTTAGGGTCCTTTAGTTTTTGTATGGCCTCTATTTTTTTCTTTTGTGGATTTAGCCCATGTTCAGTCACTTCATGGCCTAGAAAGTTCACTTTTTTCTTGCACCATTGTGCTTTTTGTAAAGACACTTTGGCGCCTGCTTTCTGCAATTGGCCAAGCACATGTCTTATTTCATCAAAATGGCTTTTCAGGCTTTCATTTTTTATCAGGACATCATCCACATAAACTATGGTTCCTCTTTCCGCTGCATCTGGCATTGCCTTTCTCAAAAATATGCCAAATTCACTCCCACTATTGATGTACCCGAACAGCGTTCTAAGCCAGGCGTATTGAGTCCTGTCAAATGTAAAGGAAAATAAATTCTGTATCTCCTCTGCCAATGGCACGCACCAATATACAGAGGTGAGATCTAATGAGGTAAACACTTTTGAACCATGTACCTGAGCTAAGCCCTGATCAATGAATGGCAATGGCCATCTGGACACTGGTACTCTTTTATCTAACTCTCTCAAGTCTGCACATAGCCGCCATTGACCATTTGGCTTTAACACACCTAAAATAGGTGTATTGGATGTGCTATGAATGGGCCTGATGATTCCTCGCGATTCCAAATTTTTAATAATCTCTGCCAATGATTCTAAACATGCCAGCGGTAGTCTATACTGGCGTACAAACACTGGACTTCTGCTACACCCTTCTGGTAGTGTGGCCACATGTAAATCAGTTAAACCACAATCATAAGCATCTTTTGCAAATACATCCTTAAACTCCATAAATATCTCCCTCAGATTGTTTCTATCCTCATTGCTGTCACATGCATCTGCTAAGGAGATCTGCTCTTCTACCATTTTGGAAAATTCTGGAAAATCTTCTGGTAATGGAATCTCGGCGCTTTCCTCTAACTGTGTGGCTGTGTCTTTTTGTAAAGCTGCCACTTTTAAATATTTTGGCATATCAGCTTCCACTTCAATGGGCTGATTGTCTGTTTCATTTTCATTTAAATTAAATATTATGCAATCCTCTTGATGGCAGCACACTGTCTCATTTGAATCATAAGGATACACAGAATGAATTTGAAATATTCCTTTGGGCTGAGAGTCCAGGTGTTCTGGCAACTCACCCTTGGCATCTACATACTTTTCAGGGATATTTCCAATTACCATGTTATTTAAATCTGCCGTATAATGTGATTTTTGTATGGCCATTCCTAATGGGGAGTTTTCCTCTAAATGAATATCCTGACAACCTTTATTATTTACCATAATTTTACAGATCCTTCACCAATATCTACCAATGGAGTGTATTCATAATCCAGGCCTTGCTGTTTTACGGATTCATTCAGGCATACAAATGCATCAGAATCTTTCATCTGCTGTCCATTTTTGCATTTCAGTGTTATTGCAAACTGTTTTGTAAATGCAGGAACAATAGTATCTTTCCTCATTTGTAGTTCGATTGCATAAGGAACCATTTGTGCACAATGATAAGCCCTTCTTTTGTCTTCAAATTCAGGTGCCGGGCCACCTAGGCGTGACCATATTTTTTGATTAAGGAAATCTCTCACCATACACATTCTGTGCATGATGTCATTGCCCATGTAAAATTCATTTTGTGCTCCACTCACTATCCATACATTATGGTAAATTGTTTTCTGCCCAATGCTAATTTTAAGCATGCATCTGCCTGCAATTCGGTTTTCAAAGTCTGGACTGTCCAACCCAGAAACATATTGGTTTTTAATCCTAAATTTCGGGATTTCCTCCCTCTCCATTATTTTTTGCAACAATTGCTCAATAATGAAGCTCCTCTCCTGTTCAAGCGCTAAAGTGGCTTTTATTGTTTTAAAACAGTCATTTATACCAACATGAACCCATGGTTGCTCATCTTCCATGTGTATTTCAGCAAGAGTGGTAATGTGTTTTTCTGAATCTGTTTTAGAAGCAATATTCTGTTTGATTGTTTTCTCTTTTAAATAAAAACGTAATGTGTGCTCATCTATGGCATTCTGCCAATTTTTCCTTGGATCCAAGTAGATTTGTACAGGTAGTCCTTCATTATCGCTCTGCATTTTGTCTTGACACATTAATATAACAATGACACTAGGTATGCAACTATTCTGGAGATATACCTCCACAGCATCATTTGTTTTGGCAACGGTGTGACATTCATTTATGTTGCTGTTTTGTGATGCTAGTTTCATAGGCCTCAACGGTTTTTTGGTTAAGGACCACAGCACTCCATTCACCCCATCTAAGAGAGGAGACAATCTTTTCAGGCAATCTGTCCCCATCAAAAATGTATATTCACAAATAGATGTGATCAATACCTCTTGTTTCATTCTGTGCTTTCCTATTTTTATGTCAACCTCAGTTACACCTATGATGGGCACCTCCTCCCCATTAAAGTTATGCACTGGACCTTGATTTTCCTTCACCGTGATCTGACTCTGTGGGGGTCTCCCTTCATTGATACTCTTTACCAGCGCTTTGGACATAATTGTGGCCTGTGCGCCAGTGTCAATCATAGCAAATGTGTGGCATTATTCTTCTACAGTGATGGGTGCATAATATCTGTCCTCAACTTCCTCTAATACACATAAGAAGTGGGAATTCTTACTGATTTCAGGGCTCACCTTTCTCAGGCCTTTTTCACTTTTGGCTAAGCACATTGCTAAATGGAAAGACATTTTTCCCTCCTTTTTACCCATTTCTGCGCAAGAGACTTTATTCATTTCTCCATGATCAGAGGTTTTTTGGAGTGTGGCCACTGTTCGCCCATCCATCTGGGTAACATCAGAGACCACATTACAACCTTCCAACTGAACATGTGTAACAACATCATTCAGCAATTTGTCATTTTTTAATTCTGTGCATTTGTGATCATTTAGTGTGATACCAGCCCTTTCAGCCTCTTCAAAAATATGTGCCTCAAAGAATTCTTCAGGTAATTGACCCGTACCCTCCTTTTGAGTATTTCCTTTTTCTACTTGTGTTTGGTCATTGTTTTGCTTGCCCAGGGAAGGAGCTATCGCATCCCCACTTACTCCCTGTTCACTGGTATTCCTCATGCATGAGTCATTTTTCTTAAATCTGTCTCTTTGTTCTTTTGGAATTCCAGGTGTTTCTTTTTTATTTGCACAAATCTTCAATGTTTGATTTAGTTCTAGGTTAAACCGTACCTCTTTTTTTAGAAGTATTTGCATTTTCTGTTACATGTTCATTTATTGGTGCTTTCACTTTTAAATCATTAGGCATCTCAGAGTCATTATGCAAAATTACATCAGGGCAATCTGTCTTTTTGGCACTGCAGGTGTCATAAGTACTTAGTCACTTCTCAGAAGCCCCCCGGTCATTGCTAGGGCCATCAGCCCCCTCTTTAGATGGTTGTTTTTGTGCTGTATAGAGCTTTCCTATTTTCTCAGCCAACAATTTCACTTGGGCCTCAAGGCACTGGAACCTTTCCATCTCTCTAGAATCCTCTTTCTGTGGCCTAGGTCGATATTGGTTGTTTTCCCCCTGATTGGATCTATTCTGATACCTCTCAGGTGATTGATGTCTGTTGGGATGGTTTCTGAACTCTTGATTCATTTGTGGAGGGGAGCGGGGTGCACCCATCCTTTGATTATAGTCCCCTGGTGGGGAATCATTGTACTGACGTGGATTGTAGTTCATGTTTTGCCTCATGTCCTGTCTCTCAGATTGTGGGTACTGGCCCCTATGTTGATTTCCATTATCAGTAAATCGATCCACATATCGAGGTCTATCGTGATTAGCATATATCATGGTGTTGGGATCAAATCTGCTCCATGTCCCCAATGACTGGTAGGGACCATCATTTCTTTGATCTTGATTTTGTCTATGGTTATTGTTCATACCTGCCATATCAGGCCGATATCCTACCCGGGGTCTGTCCCCTAAATACCTAGGGCTGATGTAGCTCTCCCTATTACTAGGATCATGTGATTGGAACATTGGTACAGGAAAGGGCGATCTTTGTTGATTACCCCTTTGTTCAGGTGTCACATTATTTTTACCTTGGCTTTGAGCAGACTCAAGGGACATTTTGGCTGACCTGATTTCCACACTGTGGCTGAGGGTTCTTTAGATTTAGGTCTAGTATCTTTCATTGTATCACTTTCTCTACCCTGACAATAGAGTACCTCATATAGTTTTGTGCTTTGATGTACAATCCATTCAAGGGACTTGTCACGGTCAAATTCACGGACCAATTGGGATATGATGTCTTTCTGTAACCCATAGAAGTATGCAGTTTTAAACTCATTGGAATTTGGGTCAAAAGATACATCAAAGTGAGAAAATGCTCTTTTTAAGTCTTGTAAAAATTGGCGAGGGGATGTATTAGGTCCAGCAGTGATTGTGTAAGCGACTTTCTTTGCCTCCTGCAATGACTGAAAAGGAGAAAAATGACGCCTAATTTCTTTTTCAAACTCCACCCATGTCATATTCTGCTGTTCATTTAATCCCCTTATGATGCTGGCTGTCGGGGCATCTAAAGTTAAATGAAAATATTGTCTGTACTGTACCTTAGGTATCTGGAGTGCTTTAAAAATGTAATGCACCGCTTCTAAGTGATCCTCAATGCAGCATTCACCTCCCTTTTTAAATGGTTTGATCAGGGCTTTAATGGATTTCATTATTTTTATGGGGCTACTTGTTGCAATGCATGGAATTGCACTACTTTGTGATTCAATCCTGTTTTCAGGTGTATGAGATTGGTGGCTGCCCCCAATGGGAGTATCAAATCCCCCAAGGGCGCTGCAACCAAGTTCAGTCACCGGCCCAGTCACTGGAGCACTAGCTCTTTGGGCAGAACTAGAATTCACCTCCTCTCCATTGAATGTGGTACACTGCCGCCTCTCCTGGGACCTGGGAATGCACATTTGCTGTTCTAAGTCCTTACACTTTTTAAGGAGTCTGTTTGCTTCATTTTGCAAATAGTTGTTTTCATCACTCATCTTATTAATCACCTCCTGCATGTCGCACATTTGCATTTGGCATTCATTGAACTCTTTATTTCTCTTGTCTCTTTCTAGAGTCATTTTAATCATTTCTTGTTCTGCACTCTGGAGATCACATTCTTTTTCACAATGTTCTTTTTGTAAAATCTGCATTTCTGAAACAGCCCCATCTTTATCCTGTCTAATGTGGTCCACTAAGGCTTTTAAGTGTACCAATTCTTGCTCACTATCCTCAAATTGTTTCTTGCTTTTGGATAACTGAGCATCAAAGTCTCTGCATTTTAATTGCATGTCTTTTTGGCATACATCCAATTCTGCTCTTAACATTTCCTGATTTTTACTTGCCCCATCTAATTCATTCTTTAACCTGTTAATTAGCTGGGTATCATTTTCCTGCATTTGCAGGGACCTATTCAAAATAAACCATATTTTGCCGCATAGCCGTATTAAACAGTCTTTCTCTGCACTTTTCTCGGCTGCATTCAATAATCTTGTAAGGCAGACCTGAATTATGCTGCCTTCCGCAAAAAGATTGTCTAGTTTTTCTTTCTGCACCTCACCCTGAATGCAGTCACGCCATTCTAAGGTACTGTTCGACGACCACGTCCCATGTGCAAACAACTTTGCCTCTAAATATTGCACTAGGTCTGAAAATGTGGTTTCCCTTTGTGACATTCTGAAATTCGTTTTTAGTGGCACACTGCTATTATAAAATGGGTTCCCTTTAATGTGCAAATGGCAGTGTGAGACACGCTTGCCACGCCCAGTAGGTACTCTATGATCACTTTCCCGACCTGCAACGCACCATAAATATGTTGGATATTTTGTGTAGATTTGGGGCCTGACGGTATTTTCTTACCGCCGAAAAATAATTTAGCAACAATCACTCCTTGTATTCAGATTGGGCCATGTACAACAATAATACAATGGACATGCATTATTTCAGCACACAGACATGCGTGGTTGGTATGCGGGGTTGGTATGCGTGATTGGTGGTATTTTGGTGAGCATAATTCCTTTGTTTTATTTGTGGCCCCAATATCCAGGACCCCTTATTTCTGTTTAGATTTTTTGTGTAATCACTAGAGAGACCTCAGGCTTGCATTTAAGGAACACCACATTTTCATTTTTAGTGTGCCACCATGGGCAATTTCTCTCTGTCTTATCTACGGCAGCGAGCTATCATGTGGTATTCTTCACTATCTTATATACGGTAGTGAACTATGTCCCGGGCCTCCCTTTCTGCCGACTCATAGACCTCCGGCAGACTACAACACACACAGTTAGTTATAATTGCTCATACTGAATTACATTGTGCACACGGCTGCAGCCAAATCTTATGTTTAGCTACCTTGAAAATGACAATTGCACTGTCTAAACATCTCCCCACATCATCAGCACTGTATTGGTAAATATAAAGCACACCACCCGTCTGCTTTCAGATATTTTTGTGTATTATAAAAGTTGCATTTAAACACGATCTCACTCTTTACAGAAATAAATGAAATAGCACAGTAACAGCATTATCTGTGATACACTGAAAAGAGAGTGGCGGAGACAAGAACTCAATTTGCAACATTAAACTCGTGAGTAAAGCACAGGAATCTCCTTTCCTACACTGACTGAATATTCTCGTACACACTCAGCCCCCACACCTCAGCGAGATGATTACCAGGCTTATTCAGCATGTAACTTCTTTGGCTGTTCGCCTTCTGGAGGGGTTCACCCAGCAAGGACAAACATCTGCCGTCACTCGAACTGGGACTTGTTGACTGGAAAAGCCAGTCTCTGCAACCAAGTTCAATCTGTTTTAGGAATCAGGCCTCCCCAGCTGTCAACCCCGTCCTTCTTCGAGCTGTGTCAAGATGTCTCTGCCCTTCTTCCCCCAGATTGTGCAGCAAAGCACTAGTCACAGCCTCCAACATGATGCTTGATGTGACATGCTCCAATCAGAATCAATCATGTTATATCCTCCTACTTTTAACAATGGTTCTTCTTGTACAGTTGCAACTGTCTTTGCTTCCTGCAGTTACTGTGGACAGAGCACAGGAAGGCAAAGAAAAAAAGAAAAACTTTAATGTGTGTTTAAAACTGATTTTCAGAATCTGCCTCTTTGCAGTGAAGACACCTTCTTTTATTAATGAGTTATAATTATTAGTCTTGTTAGTGAGATTAGTTTGTTAATTACCAAATGTGTCTCTTGCAACATAGGCATTTCAGGTGAGAAATGGTGTACATTATGAAGGGACAGATGTGTGCTTTTAACTGTGAAAAATGTATTTGCATTTTATATGTAAAAATCGTTTTTGACTGAATAACCTGCCCTTACTTATATGTCCATGTTACACTGGCAAACCATAGCTTCAAACAACTGCATCATAGCAATGCACCAAACCCATGCAGTGGCGCTGCACTTCAAAAAAAAAAATGCTATATATTGATCCTGTGCAGTGGTGCTGTACTCTGTGCTCCCAAAACACGCTAAACACTCACAGCAGGATGTGAGGGTGGGGTTTTAGGACCCCTGCCATGGGTTCCCTTGTCGCACTCCTGTCTGATTGGCTAAGGGGACTGGCCTTGCGAGGCCAGCCACCCTGCTGTGTGATTAACAGCCAGGCTGTATGAATGGGGGAAAACTGCATAAAAAGCAGGTGTCTGGGACTGGAAGAGCAGAATCGCCACTGGAACGAAAGAACCAAGAAGGAACTGGAAGAAGAGGACCTCTACAACGACTGAACCACCCGGTGAAGCCCTGCTGCAGGTCCGAATCTCCTGAATCCGACAACAGAGAAGATCCTCCAGGAAACTTCTTCCCTTGAGCTGGTGGGACCAACCAGTGCACCCAAACTGCAATCCAGGACCCCTCCTCTGGTCGAATTCGCTGTACAGAGCTACGGTGGGCCGGATAGCCAGGAAGGTTGGACCCTGCTTGGGTTTTAAGGAGCGCACCTTTTATTCGTTGCTTTGGTCTGCTGCTGGTTTCTTCCCTGGGTAGTACAGGACCCTCCAGTCTTCCTACTTCTGATCAGTCCGACTGTCACTTCAGGAACCGTGAGCCTGCAGGAACTATCAGCAACGTCTGCCTCAGCTCCAACTCCCTCTCCGTTTTAAGGTACTGTGCAAATTTGGTTGTGCGTTTCGTTCAGCCGCGGTGAAAGTGTTTGAAATCTTTCTCCAATCCGAGGGCTTGTCCTTCCCTTCTCTGTGAACTAACTTAGTCTCTCTTGTTTGCTTTCCCTGAGTACTTACCTGTTGGTGTGGATTAATTTCTGTTATCTTTTATCTTTCCCTCCCTTTTAAATTGCTGGAGTGCCATTTTGCTCCCACTTCATTTGTGAGATTAACTTGTCTGGAATTTAAGGGAAGTGGTATGGTGTATTTATGATTGTGATTTCTAACTTGCTAATAATAGTGAAATGTTATACAACTGAAGAGTGAAATAAATGCATTTTCTTTTACTTGAAAACCTTGAGTCAGTGTTTGCCTGAATCATAGTAATTGCTGTCCTCTGTGTAACTATTTGATACTGCTCACTTAATCTTGAGATAAGTCTGGCTGCTCTGCTACTGTTACCTTTTTAACTGTGTAGTACAGGCTCGTACCAAACGTAAAATTGTACTGTCACTTGTAGTCTTAATTGCGTGTGGTGTTTCCAAAGGGTACTGCATATAATTCTGCCTAACAGTCACACAGAGCTGAACTGACGTACCGAGAAGAGATGCAGAGTTCAGAGGATGCAGATATTGTATAAGGCATCAAGAAAGTATCAAGGATAGTGACATCTTGGGATCAAGATGAAGACGCTTATGCCACAGAACAGATGAAGACATTAAGACGTGTACAGATGCAAAAGAAACGCAAGCAGACAAAGTAATCTTAAGGCTGGCTTTATAGTGAATAGATTGCGGCAAGCACCAATATATATATATACATATATGCATAAGGACAAGTCAAGGATGGATGTTTCCATTACGCATTATAGCAGTGCTGGACTTTGGCAAAAAGGCAGAGAAAGCCTCATTTGCAGAGTGTCACAGTTAAAAAGCAAATTGAAGTATGAAATGAATCTCAGCAGACAAGGCTGGATGAGCCAAAGAAGCCAAGGTATTATCAAAGTGGAGTAAACTGACATTGGATACTGTGAAAGCACCATTCCAGTCATGGGGTTGACATGTAGTTTATTAGTTAAATACAAGTCATAAGGCAAAGACCCCCCAACCCTCTCCACAGCATAACATTAACTGTCTCTCCTCAAGGAATAACATTCCAAATGATGCTACAGAGTGTATGTCACAGCATTCTTCTCACAGCATTCTACTGATCAGATCTGCATTGTCGGCCTGCACTGAGATATCACCATAACACACCCCCCTCCCTTATCAAACAAAACTATATACAAACATTTTAAACATCGCAAACAAAAGATAAACTGATAAGATTGTGAAGTCGCCAAATGTGAGCACACCTTATTTCCTCATCTTGGCAACCCGCGACAGATTCCACACTTGCCCACTCTCCAATTTCACAGCACCCTCGAAAACCTGAGCCACCCTAACCAGATCCGAATACAGAGGATCCCTCTTCTTTGCTATGACAGCCTTTCTTATTCTAATCATGTCACCTACTTCAACAATTGTTCTCTTTCTGGGGAATTTCTTATTGACCTTTTCAACCCACTTACTTTTCCGCTCATCCATCCTTTTTTTAACTTCTTCCACTACCTTATCTGTCTCTCTCGTCCGGCCCAACCAAGCCGGCGACAATACTGTGTTGCCCTTCCGCCCTCTCATCAACTCAAAAGGACTAACTCCCGTTTCAGTATTGGGAGCCATTCTCAGAGCATACATTTGTTCTTTTACCGTCTCCTTACTGTCCAAACCACATGCACTGCCTCTTCTGATACCCTCCATAATGCAACGGTTGACCCTTTTAATCATGCCGTTGGCTTGGGGATAATACAATGCCGTCTTTTTGTGTTTAACACCACACTTGTACATGTACTCTTGAAAGAAGCTTCCCGTGAACTGTGGACCATTATCAGTCAACATACTCCTAGGTAATCCTTCCCTTTCAAACACTTCCTCCAGAAATGCCACTATGGACCATCCTGTGACGTCCCTCATTATTTTAAACTCCGTCCACCTCGAGAACATGTCCACTAGTGCAACAATAAAACTACCTCTACCCCTGCCCATGTCTACAGGTCCTAATATATCCATGGCCAAATCCTGCCAAACACCCTTGGGACTTTCAGTTCCCTTCACTGGCTGTGCCACCGCGGATATGTTCTTCCCTGACTTAGAACAATCAATACAACCTCCAATTACCCTCTCAATCTCACGGTCCAGCCCCGGCCACCAATAATCGGCCTTAATCACCTCCTTGGTCTTAAACGCACCAATGTGTCCTTGATGCGCAATATCAATAAGATTTCTCCTCAGGCATCTCGGCACAACTAACTTGTCCCATCGATATACCAAACCATCCTTCACGGATAATTCAAACCTCACCTCCCAGAAGGCCCTTTCTTCACCTGACAACAACCTCTTTTCTGGCCAATCGCCTCTAATGAATGACATTATGCGCTTCCACATGTCATTTAAAGCAAATGCATTGTTCCATTCTTTGTGAATTACACCTCCTCCAGTGGTAAAAACCATAGACTCAATATAAGCATAACCCTCGATGCCATGCTCATCTTCAACTCTTACTCTTGACGCATGATCAGCTTGTACATTGTCTTTTCCTGCAACAACCTCTACACTAAACTTGTGACATTGTAGTCTGGTTACCCAACATGCAACCCTTCTTGACACTTTTTCCAGTCCCTTACTTTCAAATATAGCTTTCAAAGGCTTATGATCTGTTCTAAATACAAAGTCTTGGCCCCACACAACATTTTTCAACTTTTCAATTCCCCAATGATATGCTAATGCCTCTTTTTCCAAGACAGAGTAGTTGAGTTCAGCTCCCCTCAACATGCATGAAGCATGTAACACCACCATCTCTGATCCGTCCCTTCCAACTTGAGACATCACCACACCAATTCCAGTTTCACTTGCATCCACCGCTAGTATTGTCTTTTTCCTAGTGTCATACATGGCCAAAGGTTTGGCCATGTCAATTTTCAACTTAATCTCATGAAATTCTCTTTCGCACTCCAAGCTCCAATCAAACTCTACACCCTTTCTCAATAATGCCCTCAACGCAGTAACATTATCAGCGTAATTCTCTATGAAACGATGATAGAATTCTATTGTCCCCAAGAATGAGCGTAGTTCAGCCTTATTCTTAGGGGATTGCATTTTCTTTATACCATCAACTAGCTCTCTTTTTGGTTTCAATCCTTCTTCAGATATTTGATGTCCTAAATATTCCACTACCCAAGTGGAAAAGACACACTTCTCCCCTCTCAAAGTAATTCCACGGGCCTTAAATATTTCCAATACTGTTTCTACTTTTTTCTTTAGATCTTCTTGGGTATTTCCACAGATTAACACGTCATCCTGGAAACACCAAACTTTGGTAATACCCTTGAATAACCCATTCATCACCTTTTGGAAAACAGAAGATGCTGAAATTAAACCAAATGGCATGCTCCTAAACTGGTAAATACCGTTGTATGTAATAAATGCTGTCAGTTTGCGTGACTCAACATCTAGGTTAATCTAATGATAGGCGCTACCCATATCTAATTTGGCAAAGAATTTGGCATTGCCAATCCTACTGAACAGCTCCCCCATGTTGGGTAGCGGGTGTCGATCTGCCACCACACAACGGTTTAATTCTCTCAGGTCGATGCATACCCTCAACTCCCCATTTGGTTTCTGTACAACTACAGGGGAGATCCACTCAACCGCCTTGGCTGGTTCAATGATACCAGCTTTCATCAATTTCTCCAATTCTACACTCACAGCATTGCGCATAGATAGCGGCAATGGCCTGAGTTTCGCCGCCACAGGTTTGCTACCATCCTTTAAGACAATTTTATGAACCATACCTTTGAGACAACCAACACCTTTGTTGAAAACATCAGGATATTCAGCAATCAGACTGTTGGGAATCACTTCCAAACCCTCGCACACAGATTCCTTCCCTACATTTAAAACCTGTTCTTCGCTATTGGGATCTAACTTGATGCATAGACCCCTTTGTTCCTTCCATTCTAATAACGTCTCACCATTCTTTGTGACATACAGCTTTCCACACGTAACTCTGTCTTTAAATTTGAACTTTGCCATACAACACCCTAACACCTCAATTCTGCTACCATTATAACCACCAGGTGTCTTGTCCGACAGGCTCAACTCATCCATCCTTCCACCAACCACATTCTCATATACAGCTTTTGACATCAAGGTAATTTTAGAGCAAGAATCTGCAAGCATCTTAACCTGACACCCATTTACTTCAACCCATGCCGAAGGGTGCTCGCACTCATCTATCTCTTTACACTGAACCATATTCACCGTCACAATTTCATTATCTGAGCCTTCACATTCTTCTGATGAAGGTCCATCAACTTCCTCAATTAACATTATACTTTTCCCCGCACCAATATTATAATTAAAACAACAGTTTTCAAAATGCCCCCATCTTTTACAAATGTTACACTTCGATTTCCTCCCAGGGCATATCGGTGATGAAGATAGATGGCGAGGACTTCCGCACCGAAAGCATAGTCGTTCATCTCTCTTTTTTCCCAATTTCTGTACAGCTTCCCTTTGGGGAAATCTATTAGACATCTGGGTCGCATTGCCACCTTTCCCTTGGTACACATCACCAGATTTGGGTGTTTTCCCTTTCTGTTTTCACCGTGTTTTGGCCGCATCCCTCTTTCTGTCACTCACTCTCAAGACCTCAACCTGTTGCTCAACTTTGGTACCCTTCGTCCCCAACTTTGCAGCACACTGTAGAGTATGTTCAATTCTTTTCGCTATACCAATAACCTCATCCAGGCAGGGATCATCCTTAAGCCAGACTTCCTCCCTAATCTTGTCATTGGAGCAGTGCAACATGAATTGATCTCTAATGTGTTCATCTAGGCTTTCCCCAAATTTGCAATTCAGAGACGGATGCCTCAGGGCAGTGACGTAGTCCTCTACCAACTCGCCCTCATGTTGTGATCTCATCCCAAAATGATACCGTTCCAAAACAGTACTTATCTTTGACTCGAAATGTTTATCCAGTTTCGCTAGTGCCACATCAAAATCATTCATGCCCTCTTCAGCATCCAACGCATTGACATTAGGTAAAGTTTCAAAAATCCGCTGCCCCTCATATCCCAGTAAGTGCATAAGCATAGACATCTTCCTTTCCACCGGCATGCTGTTCCCACAAGTGGCTTTCACGTAGTGGAGAAAACCCTTCTTCCAGGGTCCCCATTTGATCCTTGGGGGGCCAGGTGATGGCAAGAACATATGTGGGCCCGGTATCCCAGACAAAGCCATGCGTGCTTAGTATGGGACTTTAGAATACCCACAACCTTAGTGAAGCGTGAAAAACACTGGGGCTGTAGTTAAATATGCAGGCGACCTCTCAATGTCAGTAGTGCTGCAAGCCAATGTGCACGCAACCTCCCAATGTCAAAGTGTTGCATTAAATGGGCATACAACCTCTCAACTCTGTTGGCCGCTACTGTGCTCCACTGCATCGCCAGATCCAGACACACGCACGTGTGATAGGCACCACAGTTGCGCTCCGTGACACAAGCTCACACGCGGTGCCACGTGACTTCTTTACTTCTGCTCATAGGAGCGAGCTGGTGCGAGTACCTTCCACGCGTCTTTTGCACTCGCGTAAAATGCGGGCAGGCAGGCTTCTCCACCCTCGTCGATGTGAGGTCGCGCGTGTCTTCCGCACACGTGATACGTGCGCGCAACACTCGTTGCGAGGTCGCGCGCGTCTTCTGCCCACGTGGTATGAGGGCGCAGGAAATCACAGTGTCCTTTCCTCGGGATGCCGCGTGCCTCTTCCCAATTGAGCAGGGAACGGCGCTCGCGCTCACCCCGCTCACCGCCTCGCACACACGGATGTGGCCCCAAGTGGCCCTGCAATCCCGGGGGGCAGCTCACTCCGCTGCAATCCCAGAGGCGGCAGGCTCGGAGCGGCTTACTCCATGGACGTGGGGACCGCTCTGATCGCCGCTCGGCTTCACGCTCAACCACGCACCCGCAGGGCGGCAAAAGGGTGCGTCTCTCCAGACACTGAGTTTTGCATGGAGGGATGAGACAGCTCCTTATCACCGCGGTTCCTGGTCGGGGTTCTCAGATCCTCAGCACTGCTCTCGATGAAGTCGCGGGTCCATTAACGGGCACCTGTGCACTCCATCCCATCCTCGTCGCCATATGTGAAAGCACCATTCCAGTCATGCGGTTGACATGTAGTTTATTAGTTAAATACAAGTCATAAGGCAAAGACCCCAACCCTCTCACAGCATAACATCAACTGTCTCTCCTCAAGGAATAACATTCCAAATGATGCTACAGACTGTATGTCACGGCATTCTTCTCACAGCATTCTACTGATCAGATCTGCATTGTCAGCCTGCACTGAGATATCACCATAACACATACAAATTGTGTGAAAGAACAGAACTCTGATTCAGAAGGTATGAACCAGACAAGGAAGACGTCAGAGGTCTATTAAAAAAGAGTATTAAAATGCACTAAAAGCTCAATTCCATGGTCTCCAGTCACATGGAAGCATGAAGTTGGGCGAACAAGATGGTCACACCTAGGCACAAGGGCAGAGCGTGCCTTCACTCCCTGAATTTCTCAGAGCTAAGAATACTCTCAAGGCCGAGCTTCAAAGCCTAATTGACAATAGACCACTGAGGTGATGATAGATTAATATGCTAATTGGTGGGAAGCAATGGTTAAGGCGAGCTCACCAGCAGCTGGATGGCCAGCCTGCATGCTACTAGATTGATTGATTTGATTTATTTATTTATTTATAGAGCGGTTTACACCAAGGCCCTGTACAGTGGAACAACATAATACAAGATAACAACAACAAAATAACAGTGGGAGCAACATTACATCATGAATCATTCGACAAAACAGTGCAAAGAGCAATTAACTGATGGTGGGGGGAGGGGAGTGGGATTAGGTGTGGGCGGGGTGGAGATGAGTTGGACGAGGGAAATGAAAGGGAGAGAGAGGAGGAGCAGGAGAGGGGAGAGAGAAAATCAGAGGGAAGGGAGAGGGGAGAGTAGAGAGGGGAGAGGGGCAGTTTTCAAGGAGGAGAATTGAGGAGGAGAGATTTAAGGGAAGTGCGAAATGAGGTGAAGGTCGTGGTAGAGCGGATTGTGAGAGGGAGTGAGTTCCAGTGCAGAGGTGCAAGGAGTTGGAAGGAGCGGAAACGGGAGGAAGTGCAGAGGGGTGGAGGTACAGTGAGAAGGAAATGGTCAGCGGAACGAAGGGAACGGGAGGGGGAGGAGAAGGAGAGAATGGAGGAGAGATAAGGAGGAGCAAGACCATGGAGGGATTTAAAGACAAGGCAGAGAAAGTAAAATTTTAGCTGTAAGTGAAATGGTAGCCAGCCAAGGTAAGAGAGCGAGGAAGAGATGGAGTCACGGGAGGTAAGGAGACAAAGGGTACAAACAGCAGAGTGGTAGATGGATTTAAGAGGGGCAAGATGAGATGCGGGAAGTCCAAAGAGTAGAGAAGAGCAGTAGAAGAGGTGGCAAAAGAAGAGAAAGGAAATTAGTAGTTTGGTAGCGTGGAATGTGAGGGAAGGACGGATTTTGCGGATGTTGTAGAGGTGGTACTAATGTGAAGGAACTTTTGGGTCGATATCACTTTATGCCTCTGCGACCTGGTTAATTGCAAAAATTTGCACTGTCGCATTGGTGTGTCATAGAACTGAGACTTTGAGTTCCTTGACTCCATTTGTTAAACTCAAAAAACAAGCTGCTGGAACTGCACCATATTACTGCACCAGAAGAAAATAAGGCTGAATCCAGGTACGGTTATGTGATAGGAAGGTTTAATTAAATTGCCCTATAGATTACAAGTGTTTCGGCAAGGTGACTTTCCCAAATCAGGGCATATCTAGATGCAATAAATCATAAGTTAAAATGGTACTTCTGCATTCAAAAAACACCATATTCCATGTAACATTGCAAAGATCAAAAATGGAAAAGTCAAGAGAAAAGTGCAGTCAGCCATAACATAGAAAAGAAAAGTTCAGCAATTGACATATTACCCATATGCATTTCCATTAGAGCTCAAAAATGACAGAGAGAAAGGGTGGTGGATAGGGGAGGATGAATAGGGGTATGAGATATGCAAAAAATGAATAATTAGTGAAAATGAACTTTTGAATCCAAGTTCGAAGTTCTTATCGAGGTGCACAGTTTCTGAGCATGCTATGTTGCACTTTAACAAGTCATTAATTGGCACTCGTGTGTAAACAATGTTTTAAACACTTATTTCAATGTGAACTGCCATAAGTGGCAAGAGTGCTATGGATTCAAATATTAATTTTCATTTACATGGAGAGAAAGGCAGTAATTAGTAACACACTTGCCAGTTCATGGCTTTTAACATTCAAAGAAGTGCTTAAAAAAATATTCTTTTTGGAACATTTACAGTTCTGCAAAGATTGGTCCTTTATTGCCAACAAATGCACGCGCGATTGGCTCATACTAATAATTAACACTGCAAAATCCATCGCAGATAACTTGGTAAAGGAATTGGAAACCAAACCAACTGCAATCAAAGATCTGATTGATATTGAATCCTTTAAGACTAAACTGGCTGCACTAGATGTCTCCCTAAAAGAATTGAAAGAAATTAATACAGCAAGGAAAATCCTCAAATTGGATTTTTGATGTGCAAGTTCTTTCTCATTATGATAAGACTATGTTTTGTAAGTTGCACAAGGAAGGATGCTATGATGAAAAATGGGGGAATTTCTCTGATCTTTATGGGTGAAATGTGCTTCATTTGAGAATTTTCGGATTGGTCTAGTTTACAATATATGTTGTGTGTTGTGGGTGTTTGTGTTTTGTTTTATGTTGTCGTTTGTGGTCCTGTATGTGTGGTCGTTGATTGTACTTATTATTGGGAAGTTTTATAGTTTGTGGTTCCTTTTTCCTTAATTGATATCTCTTAAATGATGTTCTATGCGAATTTCACTATTGACCTAGTCATTGTTATTCTGTATTTACTTTGTTTTTCTGTAATTGAAAATGAAAATAAAGTGAATAAAAAAAGATCTTTCAGTATTTGAACACTCAAAAGTATATCCATACATAACAGAGGATTATATACACCAGAAGCAAAATTGGCGAGACGCAATGCCTTTTTAGCAAATTCACCAGGCAGATATAGGAATCAGAGGAACAACAGCTCTGCCTCCTCCAACAACTCCAGTAATAGCTCCAATAGTGGCGCTCAGGGACAAGGGGGCAGGGGACAGAATATACTGAGACAACAAGTGCATTTTAATGCACATGTTTTCCAAGGAAATTATGGTGGCGGCTATAACCAACAACAACAGCCACAACAAGCGCCCCATTTACTCGTGTAGAGTGACTCCACATCCATGGTTACAAGCCACTGCTCTGTGTTATTGAAAGGCAGATTGTCAATTAGAACAAGCATTGCCGTCGAGTCCTTGACATACAAGGTCATCTTGGGTATGCCATCCCGCAGGAACATATCCACATATTGTGACATTTAGAAAATCATTTCACCATATGTAGGAATAGGGTGAGCACTGCCCACACGTACCCCTCGCTTCTAGTCGGTGCACCAGCGCTTTCTAGGGTGAGGAGCATCATGCAGGGCTAGGATAGGGTGTCCTCTTTAGGGAGAGTGTTCGGGCTGCATTGATGGTGCAATAAAGAAATCAGCTCAAGTGAAGCTTTTTGTCCTATTTCTGTTTTGTGTGTTACAGTTATAATTGATTACAGAAAGGATACAATACCCACTTGTGGAGGTAATGTGTATTTAAGTAATTCTCTGTGTGTTAGATGAAATACTGATAGAACACGCAACCCGATGAACAGAAAAGAGCATCAGAACAAATTGAAAATATTAAAAAGGAAATCTCAGATGCAAAAACATCAGAAGCAACCAAAGAAAAGAATTATCTCAAGATGTACGAGATACTAAAGGAGTACCAAGATGACATCAAGTTACGGAAACTCTTCAGAGATGAAAGAGATTACAACGAGGACAGAGTCTATACTTTCCAGGAGAAATATAACAAATTAAATAAACCAACTTCTAGTGAAAGTACGCCCAATACCTCCCCTGTCATCTCAGAGTCAGAGGAGTCCTCAGAAGGCGCAGGACTTACTGCAGATAATATACCCAAAACAGGACATGGTTTCCTCAACCAGATTAGGAGATATAAGAAAGGCATCAGGACACAAATTCAAAAGCAAGTCCGTTTTCAGGTACCGAACCGACCAGACAAGACGCAGCCTTTACTAGGAGGAGAGAAAGGAGGGGGGCAGGTAGACTCCGGCAACCCCGATGCATTAGACGATTATCGCAGGTTAACGAGAGCGGCGGCCAGGGAAGCAGCGAAAAAGACCAAATAAATAATTTGGTGATGAATTTATCAAGCGTGGAAATTACGGAAGATCAAATAAGATTGCTTAATAGGGGACTATCATTTGCAATCATTTGCACTGACATCGTATCTTGAACCTGTACCAGTACACATTGACCTGTTCAAGTTTGTGAGAAAATTGAATCTCAAAAAATGTTTTGCAACACAAGCTGGCAAACGGTACAAGCAAAAAGAAAAAGTTACCATCAGTGAAGTCACCATCGAAGACTTGGAAAACATACACCTACTGAGATCACTCCAAGAACCAGACATTTTTCCAGTACATCAAACTTTGCGAGAATTGGACATTCACCCAATCGGTTTAATACAAAAAGGGCTTAGACCACAGTCCAAATTCCTCCCACAACTGGCACCTGACAACATGATAGACGCTTTCTACAAAGCAGTGACAGAAGATCTACACAAGTCTCATGACACACAGGGAAGAACTAACAAGAAAGGGAAACGAGAAAATTTAACAATACAAGAAAAATAAGCACTTCTACTTCTAAGAACCAATAAGGAATTAGTCATTAAGGAAGCCGATAAGGATGGAAACATCATTGTGATGAACAGACAAGATTATATCAAAATGGCACAGCAACATTTAGAGACACCGAACTGTTATGAGGTACTGCCCTCCTTAATTCAAGGGTGGCACCATCAAGAGCTCATGTCAGATGAAGAAAAAAGTTTAAAAGTTTCCTACTCGTTCCCAAACCAACCATTCCAACAATATACTTTCTCCCGAAGGTACACAAGCCATTCACCAACATTCTGGAGGGGAGGCCCATTCTCAGCAGAATAGGCTGGGCAACTGAGCCTTTAGCAGAATATCTTGACCACATACTGCGACTTAGAGCACAAGCAATTAAAGAATTAAAGCATATTTGAAGGATACTACATCAGCAATCCAAATAGTAGAAGAAATTGAATGGCTCCCAACATACCACCTTGCCACCTGGGATGTCAAAGTCCTATATACATCTATTGGTCACAATTTGGCATTGGACACAATAACCTACACATTCATGAAGGAATCAGCATCTCATTTCCCCTATGTGTGCATGATAAAAGAAATTCTTATGGCGACATTAGAAAATAACATTTTCATTTTTGAAAATCAATTCTATAAAACAGAAAAGAGGCGTTGCAATGGGAGTCAAATACACCCCAGCATTGGCCAACCTTGTCATGGGAATGTTGGAGGACCTCCTGATCTATACAACAGACACATACAAAACTAATGTCATCAAATGGACACGTTATATTGATGATGTCTTTTTCATTTGTAATGGTACCTTACAAGACTTGGAAGACTTCAGACTCCAGACCAACAACAACAGTTGGGGTATTGAATTTACAGGCACAAGCAGCCAATCGGAGATTAACTTTTCGGACCTAACAATTTTAACACAAAACAACCGACTCATAACCAGAATTTATCAAAAAGAGACAGAAGTTAACTCAACACTGTTTGCCACAAGTTGCCATCATGAACCGGTGATCAGAAACATCCCGAAAGGGGAATTCATAAGAGCGAGAAGGAATTGTGCGAACCCAGCACACTTCAAGGAAGAATGCAATCTCCTAACCAATAGATTTAAAGCCAGAGGTTATTAACCGAAAAGCGTACAAGTCGCCCACGACAAAGCACAACTAATACCAAGATCACAAACTCTGATAAAAAAAGCCAAACCTACGCAAGACAACAAACTACATCAGAAAACTTCTTTTAAAAAGTTGGTATCTGCTCAAACTTGATCCGCACATAGGGATCTTTATTCATGATCATCCTTCTATAATTAACAGAAGAGCGAGAACATTCCGCACAAGCCTAAGCACATCACTACTACCTGAGAAGACAAAGCAAAAAGTTCAGACCTGGCTAGATGACCCAAGACCAGGTTTTAGAAAATGTGACACTTGCACCATGTGCAGATATGCAACAACCAGTACAGACACCTACAGAGACTTAAATGGTATTCAAATAAAAATAAAGGAACAAATTAATTGCCGGACCAGGTACGTGGTCTATGCAATTATATGTATTTGGAAACAAACTTACATTGGTAGCACAATCAGAGAGCTACGGACAAGGATCAGAGAGCACCTCTCAACAATTGGCAGTCAAGATAAGAACTTACCTCTGGCAGACCATTGGCAGAAAGCTCATCAATTGCAAGACAAAAGAGACATCAGATTCATAGGTTTAAAGAGAGTATCATTGGGACCGATGGGCGGCAACCAAGAACTGCTCCTACGCCGTGAAGAGACCAAATATATCTATCGTTTCAGAAGTGTAGACTCTGGTCTTAACACGGACAATGAGGTGGCATACTTTCTGTAACATTTACTGTAGTGATTTGGCCATCTACACAAGAGATATAGTTAGGGACTAGCACATAATGCCTAACATGTACTACAATTACATGGAACCCTTTATCAAGCAATATGGAAATGTTATGTAACTTACAAGGTATATTACATATGAGTTTCGGGTGATTGCAAGCATCCTTAGAAATGTTACCTTTACATGACTACGATTCCCACAATACACTGCTTTGGAATCACATGATACAAATGGGCATCCTTATTACCAGATCCCATGTTTAATCTTCCCACTATAACTAGGATTTATATATTAACCACATTTCTATCCTCTACACATGATATACAGTCAGGGACTAGCACATAATGCTATACATATACAATAATTGCACAAATGACATGAACTCCCTCATCTAACAATATGAATAATTTAAGAACCTTGCCAGGGTTACCACATATGATGTTTAGGCAATTCCAAGCATACTTTGAAACGCTACCTATGCAGGACCAAGATTCCCATAATACACTGTTTTGGAATCAGATGAGACGAACTTGTATACATATACAATAATTGCACAAATGACATGAACTCTCTCATCTAACAATGTGAATAAGTTATGCACCTTGCCATGGTTACCACATATGACTTCTAGGCAATTCCAAGCCTCCTTAGAAACGCTACCTACGCAGGACCACGATTCCCACAATACACTGTTTTGAAATCACATGAGACGAACTGGCACTTTTATTATCAGACCCCATCTTTAGCCCTTCTATTACAATGAGGCTTTATATGTTAATCAACATTTCTTTTTCCAAAATATTTTGAAACATTTTTGACTTAAGGACATTTAGAAACCTTTTTTGAAATCTCAGATAGCAGCCAAAACGGAATCTGAGCAAACTTTGCCCCTACCATTTTCCTTACATTTCCAGGTAATAGACGATCTGTTACGCACATTTATTCCTTTGTAGTGACTGTCCACTATCAGGACGTACAACGCCTAGGCGTTTTTATTTCTATTTTCCTATTCTAAAACAACACCCGAACACCTTTCAACATGGCCGACACTAACGCATACACTTGCAGACAGTCCCAATTGACACAAACAAGGAACCAAGTTACCAGGAAAACCATTTATTACATGACAGCAAGCAGGGATCACAGCTCTACTTCGCCACGACGCGGGACGCAGAAACGACATATTCAGGTAAACCCTGGGGTCTATGGTAGCCCACCCACCCTCATATGCAATCGCATCTAGATGCATTAATTGCAATATACGGATGCACGGTTGTGTTAATACAGTAGCACTCTTGCCACTTATGGCAATTCACATTGAAATAAGTGTTTAAAACATTGTTTACACACGAGTGCCAATTAATGACTTGTTTAGATACCCAAGTACTATTTAGCATGCTCAGAAACTGTGCACCTCAATAAGAACTTCAAATGGATTCACAAATTCATTTTCATTTACATGGGGACAAAGGCAGTAATTAGTAACGCACTTGCCAGTTCATGGCTTTTAACATTCAAAGAAGTGCTTAAAATATTCATACGCATGAGTACTAAACTCTTTGATACCTAAGTGCAATCTAGCTTGCACAGTAATGGTGTATCTCAACAAGATTTAAAAATGCATTTAAAATGCATTTTCACTTATGTAGAGCCAAGGGCAGCGCAAGCAACAAGAACCCTGAATGGTTCTAAAAATGCATTTTCACTTATATAGAGCCAACAAGATCAGGATCTTTAGGTCTGAACTGAAACTGAATGTAATGAGCAGACTTGGTATAACTAATGATAAAAACTGCCACTGTTTTTCCTCCCTCCCCCATCCTTCTACCTCGCAGTTGGGATTGATCCCAGTTATTACATCTTCAGTAATGGTTACAAGAAACAATGCTGGGTAGGAAAGGACCGTTTACCTTACTGCACATTTAGCACAAAATGGATTCATCACAACCACTCACTCATTTTTTATTTTTTGTATATCTCTGATTTTCTCTACCCCTATTCATCCTCCCCTATCCCCCACCCTTTCTCTCTGTCATTTTTGAACTCTAATGGAAATGCATATGGGTAATATGTCAATTGCTGAACTTTTCTTTTCTATGTTATGGCTGACTGCACTTTTCTCTTGACTTTCCCATTTTTGATCTTTGCAATGTGACATGGAATATGGTGTTTTTTGAATGCATATGTACCATTTTCACTTATGATTTATTGCATCTAGATATGCCCTGATTTGAGAAAGGCACCTTGCTGAACACATGTAATCCATAGGGAAATTTAATTAAACCTTCCTATCACATAACCCTACCTGGATTCAGCCTTATTTTCTTCTGGCGCAGTAATATGGTGCAGTCACAGCAGCTTGTTTTTTGTAGAGGTGGTATCGGCAGGTGCGAGAGGTGAGTGAAATGTGTTGGGAGAAGGTGAGATCTTGGGGAGAGATAGGGAGATTGGAGGGAGGAAAGTGAATGAAAGGGGGTGGAGAGGGAGGGGGAAGAGATTTAGAGGGGAAGAAAAGGACTTCGGTTTTATCGGTGTTAAGAGAGAGAAAGCGGGAGGACATCCAGTTCTTGCTAGCAGTGAGGCAGGAGGAGAGTTTAAGGTGAAGGTCAGTTGAGAAGCAGGAGAAAGAGAGAAAGAGTTGCATATCGTCAGCATAGAAATGGTGGGAGATGCCAAACGAGGAGATAACAGGGGCAATGAGGGAGGTGTAAAGAGAGAAGAGGAAAGGACCAAGTACAGAACCTTGAGGAACACCGTAAATAAGAGGGAAGGGAGGAGAGGTCTGGCCGCCCCATGATACAGCGAAGGAATGGGAGGAGAGGTAAGAGGATAGCCAATTTAGAACAGTGCCTTTAAACCCAAAGGAGGAAAGAGTGTGGAGCAGGAGTGGATGACGACAGTGTCAAAAGCTGCA
Source organism: Ambystoma mexicanum (assembly GCF_040938575.1). Taxonomy (NCBI): domain Eukaryota; kingdom Metazoa; phylum Chordata; class Amphibia; order Caudata; family Ambystomatidae; genus Ambystoma; species Ambystoma mexicanum. Next base: position 826,763,360 of record NC_090924.1, on the reverse strand, counting down.
GAAAGATCAAGGAGAATAAGGATAGAGGATTGCTTGGCATGTCGAGCAGAGAGAAGGGAGTTAAGGATAGAGGTGAGAGCAGTTTCTGTGGAATGTTTGGGACGGAAGCCAGATTGGAAGGGAGGAAGTAGTGACAAAGGATGAGAGCTGAGAGTAGGCAAGGCGCTCAAGAAGCTTAGAAAGGAATGGTAGAAGAGAGATAGGTCTGTAGTTAGCAGTGATAAGTGGATCGGCGGAGGGTTTCTTTAGAATAGGAATAATCGTTGCATGTTTGAAAGCATAGGGAAATGTTGATGAGGAGAGGCAGGTGTTGAAGAAAGGTGTAAGCTCAGGGATAAGAAGAGGGTAGATCTTGGGGCTAAGAACGGAGGGGAGAGGGTCAGAAGGGGCGGACATGGGGTGGGCTTTGGATAGAAGGGAGGAGAGTTTGGAAGGGGAAACAGGTGAGAAGATGGACATGAAGGAAGGGGGAGGACAGGGGGGAAGAGGAGATGGGGAGTCAGAGAGGGAGTTGATTTTTTGCCAGAGGGTGAGGATTTTGGAGGAGAAGAAGTTAACAAAGTCAGAGGGACAAAGTGTGGAGTTGGATGAGGGATCAGGAGTAGGAGGAGAGAGAAGACGAGAGAGAGTTTGAAAAATACGACGAGGGTGGGAAGCTTGAGACTGGAGAAGGTTAGAGTAGTAGGAGGATTTGGCCGCTGCAAGACAAGAGTTGTATAGTGCGTGGTAAGAGAAGTAAGAGGTTTGATTAGAAAGCGAGGGAGTTTTGAGCCAGAGTCTCTCCAGCTGTCGGAGAAGACGCCGCATAGAGAGGAGATGGGAAGTAAGCCAGAGTTAAGAAGGCTTCCGGGTTGGACGGAAGAGAGAAAGGGGGTAAAGTTGATCAAGGGCAGTGGAGATAGAGTAGGAAAGGGAGGATAGAGCATCGTCCGCAGAGAATAAAGCAAAGTCTTGGAGAGATGGAAGAGAAGAGCAGGTGTCGAAAAAGAGGGTAGCGTCGAAGTCACGAAAGTTACGACGTGAGTAGATTGCAGGGGAGGGATTAGCAGTAGGGGATTGTGAGAGAGGAGAAAGGGAGAAAGAGAGTAAGGCATGGTCAGAGAGATAAACAGGAAGAGAAGAGACAGGAGAAGAGGGATAGGAAGAATTGAAGATAAGGTCAAGAGTGGAGAAGATTGAGGGGGAGAAGGAAGATGAATATTAAAGTCACCAAGTACTGATAGAGGAGAGGGGGAGCGAGAGATAAGTGAGAGGAGATGATCAAGGTATTCATAGAAGGAAGAGAGAGGGCCAGGGGGACGATAGATGATCAGGAAGGAAATAGGGTGGGGAGAGGAAAAAGACTTGTAGAGGAATTCAAAGGAAGGGAAAGAAGGGAGAGTTGGAGAGGAAGAGGAGGAGATGTATTTGGGGTGGTAGAGGAGTTCAATGCCTCCACCATGACCAGAGGAGCGTGGGGTGTGAATGAAGGAGGAAGAGGAGATCGTTAAGGAGGCGGGGACAGAGGTGATATGAGGGGGAATCCAGGTTTCAGTTAAGCAGAGGAAATGAAGGTTAAGGCGAAAGAATAAGTCCAGAATAGCTGTGGTTTTATTACAGATGGATCTGGCATTCCAGAGAGCAGTGTTCATGAGGGCAGAGTGGCTGGCAGTAAGGGGATAAAGAAGGTTAGGGCGGTGAGAAAAGGAAGGAGCGTGACTGGAGGTGTGAGTTGAGGATAGTGAAGAGGACTAGGCATTAGGAGGAAAGAGGAGTGTAGGAGGGAAAGGAGAAGGTGGAAGGGTGGAGAGAGGGGGGAGAGGGAGGTGGAAAGGAGTTGTGGAAGATTGCATACCAAAGGACTCAGAGAAAGGACGATTAGAGAAGGGCCATAGTTGTAGGAGTTAGAAATGGAGCGGGTAGAGACCAGTGTGATTGTTACGGAAAGGGGGGCAGTGTACAATGGGGGACCAAAGTGTGGTATGGGGAGAGGATAGTAACAAGAGTAGGTACAGGAGGGCGCCAAAGGTGGTCTCAGGTCCAGTGACAAGAGATGGCCGGCAGGAACCAATACAGTCAGAGGGAGCGGGCACTCGAAACTGTAGTTGGAGGGGACCAGGTGCCTGAGGCAGGAAAAATGAGGTAGCAATTTTGGGCTGCTGCACCTGAATGGTAAAGTGCAGGAGGCGTAGGTAGCTGCATCCACAATTAGAAGGGGAGAGCAGTGGCACCAGGTACAGTGTGGAGGCGCCAAGGGAAGAAATCACGCAGCCAAGGTATGCACAGAGGTACAGCTATCCAAGGCGGCTGGAGTCACGTTAGGACAAGGGGGTAGCAGGGAATGGGTCGGGGGTTAGAGTGGTGGTATCAGGAGAAAAGTAAGAGAGTCAAGTTAGATGGCCGGTGCAGTGATGCTCTGTAACCTCATCCACCGCTGGGCGGTGAGGATTGCCAGCAGTCATAGAAGATGGAAAGGAGACACCGGCGGGAGGACTTGCAGCAGCAGAGGTAGATGGTTGCAGTAGGGGATCCCAGTCAGCCACGTTGGTCAAAGGCAGGGAGGCCGCAAGCAGTGCACCAGGTGACAAAGGAAGACGAAACACTGCTGAATCGGCTAGTTAGGACTTCAGGCAGGTCACCATGCAGTATGGACAGTCAGGTAGTGGTGAGGATGCCGATCGAACACACTGGACAAAGGCATGGAGGGTAGCAAGGAGTGCGCCGGGAAAATAGATGAGATGTGAAAGCCGCAGCCTCAGTGGTTGTCACGGCCACAAGGCGGAAGGAATGCAGGAGGGGTCGGGCTGAAGAAGGCGTACCTGGATGTGAGTAATCGAGCTCAGGCGGGCAGGACCGCTGTAGGTGACACCAGGGTAGAATGGAGGTACCCCAGGCAGCGACAGCCCCACAGGGACTGCAAGTGCACCAGTTGACAAGGTGGCCCAAAGCAGGAAGAAAAGCGAGGGCGAAGCCACGTTCAGTCTGCATCCGGTGCCGAGTGAACCGAGGACCGTAGGAGCAGGGTTGGAGCCAGAGAATGAGGCAGGCTTGATCCACTCTTGCGCGAGGAGGAGTGGAGGAGGCGGGCAAAATGAAGATGGTGGGACTCCGGGCCTGCTTTGATCCTGCCAGGACTCGGAGAGCCGGTGTGGAGGCGGAGTGTTCAGGTTCCGGTGTGGAGGCACGTAGAGCCGTCTCGTCCCCGCCGGGACGCAGGAGGGTGAAAACTAAATGGAGGTTCCAAGGTCTGCAGCAGAGGAGTAAAGATGCCGACACCCCGGACTGCTGCAGATACACCAAGACACTCAAAGCCGTACTCTGGGGAGAGCACTGTAGGAACAGGCAGGAGAAAGAGGAAGGCTGGACCCGCTCTTGAATGGCGGAAGCGGGTTAATGTCAAGATGGCAGCACTCCATACCGCTGTGATCCCGCTAGGGCTCTGAGAGCCGATGTAGAAGCAGAGTACTCTGGAGCGGCTGTGGGGGCACGCCGTATTCTGGGGGCGGAGCATGGTAGGAACAGGGCTGGGGCCGGAGAAAGAGGAAGGCTGAATCTGCTCTTGAATGGAGGAAGCAGGTTATTGTCAAGATGGCGGCACTGAGAGCCGATGTAGAAACGGAGTGCTCTGGAGCAGCTGTGGGGGCACGCAGAGATGTAGATGGAAAAGTACTGACGAAGGTTAGATTGCCAACCAATTGTATGGGACCGTGTAATTAGGGGGTCCTATAGTTGTGTAAACCAATGGGACGTCGTGTATTTAGTGACGTTCATAGTAGTCATTTTTAGAGGAGGGCTTAGTTACCCCACCTGATGTTAAGTAACCAATAACATATTCACACTTTTTAGACTAGTATGGATTGTATACTTAGATGTTCACTCAGAGCCAATCCCCCATACTCATAGGTTTTTGTAGTTTGCCACATAGGATGACGTTGGTAGTGATGCAGGTCAACGTCATTGATGATGAATTTTGTGTATAGGATCTCAGTTTTTGAGTAAGAGGATCGACTGAATTCGTTGATGTTTGTTATGCTCCCTGTTTTTGATCATTGATATTAAAACAGTCTTCCTTTTGCCAACTACCTGAGTCGTTTTGATAATTGATGTATGAATACAAATCTGCAACCCTTGTCCATCTCCAGAGTAATTGCTACTCATTCTAAAGGTCTGGGTTATCCAGTTCAACCTTCAGACGCCATGAACACAACCCTTCAAGAGAATATCAAGGCTAAGAGTCAGAAAAAAGAGTCACTGGGTGACATGTCTGTCTATAAAGAGCCCACTGTACGAAAGGGACCACAAAGCCTATGTTGGAGGCAGGAAGATGAGAACAGTAGGAAAGTCACGAGTTTGGCTATAGTCAAAGTCTGCCTCCCTGAGAAGGTGGCAGTTTATGAAGCCAAGGGTGGCCAGCCATGATGTGCTCCCCCTCTGTGTAAACTAAGCAGAAGTGGCATAGAAGGCAGCTGAACGAACCCCCATTACTTCTTGGGTTGCAAATGAGTGAAGCACCTCATCGCTGCTTTCCCCTCTGTCCTCATATGGTGGTTTGCCACATGATACAAGCAGCATTGGTGTGGTAGTTTCACATAAGGAATGCTCATGCATCAGGTGATAAGCCGCCTCACAAAGCTTGAGACAACAATGCTGCACTCTCCTCCCCCATAACTTGAGAAGCGCCATGGGTATGCTCACTCACGCCGCTTGCATTATGTGACAAGCCTATAGAATCATGTGACAAGCATTTAGCATGAGTGTGCAACCCACTTCATCATGCTGCCATAAGCCTAGTGAAGCACAGAGCCTGCACATGCTCCATGCAAGGGGAGTGCAGTATCACTGTTTTCTCATCTGTCCTCATGCGGAGGCTTGTCATGTGATGCAAAATGCATTAGAGGAAAGAACCTCAGCGCCACTGTTTGCATCACGAGACAAGCCAACAGCATGAATGCAGAGATGCAATAACATGGCCAAAGCCCATCAAATGTGCAGCCATCAGCAAATGCCATCCTCGCCGTGTCCTCTCCTCTTCACACCATTAGTTTTTGGTTCACACAAGATGGTGTTACTATCCTACATATGAGCCAAAACTAATCAATGTTTCGACAATCCAACAAGCAGGACAGCAAAAGAGATTAGCAAATCAAATTGAGGATATGCTGATCACTGGACAATTAAATCACCTGCACAGAAACTCAGAGAGCCAAGATCACTGACAGAAAAGCTGTCATTTGCATTCCAGATACTGTTCCTAGGTATTGCACAAAGCGATTTGTGAACGCACACGTTTTGGGTCAACAAAAGCAGTGGTCTGAATCAATCATGACCTCAGCACTCAAAGTAATAATGCCGACCAACTGCGGGGATGACAAATGATGTGCTGTGTCCATCAACGGAGCATTTTACTGAAGGAAAACTCACACATGGAAAAGTCCAGAACCCTCGATGGTACAGTACATTGTACAATTGAAGCCTTCAAAGAGAAGGAACGACCTCTGTGTGGTGAATGAATCACGTGATCGGTGATATCAGCAGGCAAATATGACAGCAGAGCTTATCAAAAGCAAAACCATGGCAGGAAGAATAGAGATGACCAGGAAGTACTAGCTGCCAGAATAATAAGAAAACCAGACCTGAAAAAAGTCAATGAAATATTGTCAAGAAATGTAACAGATAAGGGGTCATGGGGATCATTCAATGAGCAACATGGAAGGCCAACTGAGCTGTGCATGAGGTATTAAATGAAAGGCACCAAAGCAAACCGGTCGGTCAGCAGCAAAGCCTAGGATCATGGACTATGAGCATAAGGGGAGGAGTACTTCATCAAACACAGCCAGGAACCTCTCATCAGAGGGAAGAAGATGATTAGTACAGGAAAGAGTCCAGAAGGAAATTCAGAAAGAGATATAACCAAAGCCTACAAAATATGTGTCACCAATGAAGAAAGAACACCTGAGCAACGAACTCAAACCATTTCCCCACAGGTAGTTGTCCATTTGCAACCACTTCCTGATTGACAAATGCTGATCATGCCATGGGGGAACAGGGGTGAATTTGTACAGAGGACCGGGTACAGCAACTTCAGTACAATTAGGTGCAAAGCACACAACCTGATAACCTCTGCCCCTTTATGAGACAGAGTGCACAACAGTCGATGGTGGCAACAGGTCATTTGTACGCTAATTAGCTTATTGCTGCACATCTGCATTGTGACTCTAATTCCCAGGTACTCAGCAGTGTTGGAAATGGACAAAATGTACTCTGGGAACCACCCCTTTGTGATGGAAGGCTTTGTGGGGGTGGAGGTCAAGGGTGAGATATACTGGTTGGCAGTGGATCCCCAGCTCAGGTCAAGCAACGCCTGATCTCCTCAAGGAGACAGATCAAGTGCAGCTGGGTGGTACTCGATGGAAGGACTGAGTCTTCACGATTTTCGTAAAAAACAAGCTGGATTTTGGGAACATAACAATGAATACAGTATTGTATATTTGAAATATGTCTGTAATAGTCATTCAAGCATTATACCCTTCTGAGGTAGTAATGCACATTGGGCTCTGGGCTCATTTAATTTGTTACAACACTCACCCTTACATTAAAGTGTCTGCAAAAGCCAATAGCCCCGATGTCACTATGATATTAAGATCTTCCTTTTGACGAGTCAGTCACGCGCAGCCTACTTTGAGCCACCAAGTCCGTTTGACTTGACCGCTGCCGCGTTCGTTGGGCGTTTCGCGTGTCCTAGGTAAGCGAGTATGTTTACACAAGGCTTATTATTGCTGGTACCTTTGGGCGTTCCAATAGCTGCTTACGCACTTTAGCAGAATCACTGCCAGAACACACTACTGTGTTTAGATAGGAAGGAACTCGCCGTTTTTTTTATCACAGTTGAGCTATTCTGATTTTCGTACATCGGTGCCGCTTTCTGACCAACTTTGTGATTTTCGATTAATATTATCTCAGCTATAACTACATTTAGTGCATTCTTAATTTCGTTTGAACTAGAGACCAACCCATTGAAATACTTTTAATGTATATGTTTGCGAGATAGTAGGCATCATCAACCATTCATTCTGGCAAACCTATATTATGATTGCCTACACATGCTTTATGCTCGGGTATTTGGCAGACACTATAGAGGCCTAACGGCCCATATCGGTTTAATGTGTCTTTTTAAGAGGCATGGCCCACTGTAGACCTGGGCTGTTATGGTCAGCCTTTTACGGGCCTTTTTTTACCATCATTTACATCCAAATCCCTTCATTTTTCGTCTCTTTGACTAGGCCATTCATTATGGTTCCTTCATAAACGGACGCACATCAATACACCTCATCGCCTACACAACTTGATGGGGATTCGCATTGACATGGAATGCGTTGTTAAACAGCGTTATGGAGGTATGTAGAGCCTGCCATTGGTTTTGCACTTTGTGTCATTGTGTTTTAGGTTTTTAGCCACCTTGGGGGAACTAGAGATGTCATTAATCCTAGTTCCTGTGCTATGTCTTGTAGATTGATCTTCTTTATATCTGCATTATTGCCGGGCGGCTGGATTGTGATTCGTTTCTCCAAACCTCCACCCAATGTAAGAATGTGATTTGATCCTGCAGTTGTTACTTTCTATAAGATTGTTTTGTCTATATTAATAGTTTTTCTAACTTTACTCTGTGACATGGGGTTGCTAGGGTTGGTCAGGTTTTTTAACAATTGTTTGTCTTGTGTTTTTTTAATGTTACAGTGAACAAGTGGACTGAATAATGCTCTGAGATGAAGATTACCTCATCATCAACCAGCTATGAGCAAATCTAGATATGAACACATTTTTGCATATGCCAATGTACACTATTTGTCTTAAATTCAGTTTACTGTGTGTGTGTCCTGATGAAGACGAATATCAGTTATTTCCTTTCTTGGTGGATGGTTTTGAACTAGATATAAGTATTTGTCGAAACTATGGAACAACCGGATAACTTTAGATATGTATAAAATAAAATTATACAAGGTACTAGTAGTCGACATTTAGCACTTTGTTGTGGTGTGCTATCTAGCACCGACATAGCACTTTATGATGATTTGCACACATTTCATGCTACCATTTATGTCTATTTAGACAACAAGAAGTCTACTAGCTGAGGGAGATATAGCTATTAACCCTGACTGCATCAGGGCCATATGTAATCAGGCTTAGTTAGCAATTCATGCTAATTTGATATTTCCCCTGCATGCAGACCAATGATACCAATTTTCAGGTATTATCAAATCTATATGTCTTTGATACTGTGTTACCATTTGTTTTATGATTAATTATGTCTTCAGTACTTTTATACTATGGTGTGCATTTGATGAATAAAATATGAATATGTAACCACTTACTGACCAAGCTTATCCCTTCCTGTTCACATATTTAAGTCGAATTTATTAGAAAAAACGTTGTCCTTACATATCTTTTTATCCTTGTGACCATATTTTTGGTTTTTTGATCATATATGTTCCCCTTTTCCACGATGAAGGGGACACCCATCCTTTGGTTTCAAGCTTAGTGCAACAGTATGTTGCATGGGTTAGACTAGCTTTTTGAGACTGCACTGTGGTTTTCTAACGTTTAGGCATTGACCTGTGTTGACCTGGTAAGACTCGTCCTCCACGATTTCTCATCATGGCGGCGTCCGATTCTGTGTTCTTCACTGAAGAACAGTTAGCTGAGGTAATTAATGAACCTTCCTTCTTCGACAACATTAACGGCATCCATACACCTGGAGATACATCTAATGATAAGATATGATATGATATTTTATTTGTATCGCGCTCGTATAAAGGCAAGGGAGGGGAACAGGGGAGAACACAACAACGATCTTACTAGGCCCAGTGACATTGAGAACGTGCAAGTGGATGGGAAAGGGAAAGGTGAAAAGTGCATGAAAGGGGGAGAGTGGAAAGTGCAGAGCAGAGGGGAAACATATAAATAATAATGAATAAAAATGAATAGATAATAGAGGCAATAAACAGTGGTAATGCAGCCAGCAAGTGGCAAGTGCTGTGTTTACGGCAGCAGAATGAGTAAGTCTGATAAGTGCAGAAAAACAGAAAATGGGGGGGGCTGTATGAGTACAGATTCAGTCCTCAGTGCAAGGGGGGGGCAGAAGACAGTGCAGGGGAGTTGCAGGGTGAACAGGTACCTGGGCCCAGGGGACAGATGGTGACCAGGTGCACAGTCCCAAGAGAGAGCAGATCAGCAGGGGAGAGAGAGAGCAAAGGCAGAAGCAAAGAGAAAGGTCTTGAGGTGTTTCTGGAACTGGCGATGGTTCTCCTTAAGTTTTAGAGTGGCAGGGAGGCTATTGCAGAGGGAGGCCCCAGCTGAAGGCAGAGATCTACCTACAGCTTGTTTCTTTGAAAAACAACCGACCCTGAGAGAGTTAGAGGTAGAGGAGCGAAGAGCTCGAGAGGGGAGGCATTTGCAGTGGGATAGCTGAAGGTATTTTGGACCCAGGCCCCAGAAAGCCTTGTGGACAACGCAGAGGGTTTTGAATTTAATTGTTGCATCCACTGTGACCCAATGGAGAGATTTCAAAGCTGGAGAGATAAGATCCCAGGGCTTGACGCCAAGGAGAAGTCTCACAGTCCTGTTCTGGATTAGTTGCAGAGGGCGGAGAGTAGAGGCAGATAGATTTAGAAAGAGGCTATTACAATAGTCCAACCTAGAGAGAACCAGAACTTGGGAGACAATGAGCTTCTTGGGGAAGGAGAGGAAAGGCAGAGTACCTCTGAGGAGGTGCAGTAGGAAGGTTGAATTTTTAGAGACCTCAGAGATGTGGGCCGAGAAGGAAGGTGTGGAGTCTAAGATGACACAGAGGTTCTTAGCTTCGCAGGTGAGGGTTGGAGGGGGGCCAAGGGAAGCTGGCCAGAGAGTGAGGGGAAAGGATGGTGAAGGTGTACCGATGAGGAGGATCTCTGTCTTGCTGTCATTCAGACAAAGGTCATTGGTGGCACACCAATCTTGAATGGCAATTAGGTAATCAGAGATGAGAGAGGGAGAGGAGGTGGCCAAGGGCAGCCTGAAAAAGAGTTGAGTGTCGTCAGCGTTGCACTGGAAATGTGCACAGAAAATGGCAATGCAGTGGGCGAGAGTTGCCAGGTATTGGTTGAAAAGCTAGGGCGAAAGGTTAGACCCCTGGGGAACAACACAGGTAGAGAGGAAGATAGATGATAGGAAGGACCCAAGTTGGAACTGGGAGGGTCGATCAGAGAGGAAAGAGGTCAGCCAGGCCATATCCTGATCAGTGATAGCAAGGTTATCATGGAGATGGTTGAGCAGGATGGTGACAGTATTCTGAAAGTTAAAAAGAAAAAAATCAGAACTGAAATGCACAGTCACTTACTGACGGAGTACCTTAAAAAGAATATAATTCCCCAGGGACTCTTGGTTCACAACGAGCCTTGCTTGTTTATAGATGATGAGGAATACAAATTAGCACTCTCAGGAGTGGGGACTAAATGCAGCCATGATTGGATGATTTTAACCATTAACACAGCTCTCAAAAAGAGTGCCACAATTGGTGAAGAAATCGAAAAATCAGAAACAGCATTTTCAATGGATACTATTATTGTCAACATCAAAGAGAAGCATGAACTCATTGAAAAACACACTAATGAATTTGTCAAATTAATCACTAACAAAAGAATTGACAAACTAAAAAAAGATATTCAAGCCTTTACCAAGGAAGTAGCCTATCCGTATTTAAGCCCAGACTATCAAGGCCCAAGGCATTGGCATGACGCTCACGGTACCTAATATGGCCCCAATATATACAAGAAAAGAGTGACATTCTCCGACACCTCTTCTGACAGCAGTGGTACATATTCCAATAGAGGGCCCTGTGGTGGTAGAGGACATAATTGGAACAAGGGTCAAAATAGAGGAAGAAGGGGGAGACTGTAATGGCAATATCATAACTACGGTCCCCCAGCAAATTTTGGTCAATTTGGACCCAATACTCCTTATGCTGTCCCTAATCTCCCTTTTCCTCCACCAGATCAAGGACCACCTCCTATAGACAACCTGTTTCAAACCAGGGGACGGTCATGTCGGAGATAGAGACACCGTCGACTGTCTATAACATTTCAATTAAAATCTTTGAGTAAACTAGAAGTATCCATGCTAGAGAAGGGATTTTCATTTTTTTCCTATGAAAAACCCCACAGAAATGGAGGTAGAAATCGAATTGCAGAGTCTTTTTAGAAAAATTCAATTGAGAGACTACTTTGGGACAGATGAAGTAGAGGAGACTGAGAATGACTTTCATACTCCGTTCAAGTGTAAATCCTCATTTACCCCTTCACGCAATATGGTTTCTGAAGAAACTGCAATATTTGAGAGAGCTGTACTATGGGACTTCAATTCTATGTACGATTCTCTTCAGTGCTCTCAGTATGGGCCCAGCTACAACTTTTCAAAAAAGGAATGGAACTGTCTACGTAAATTGAAAGTAGATCAGTCTATCATAATCAAACAAGCCGATAAAGGGGGAGGTGTCATTGTCCTTGATGCAGAAAAATATGATCAAGAAATAATGACACAACTCAATAACCCTATATGTTATTGTAAATTGAGAGGTGATCGTACTGACATATAAGCAAGGAAATTCTTTAAATCACTACATTAGCCTATGAAGCAGGAGCCATCAACGAAAAGGAGTTGCAATTCTTGACAGCTAAAGGGACCAGGGTCCCCTTAATATATGTATTACCTAAAATACATAAGGATCTTGTTAATCCCCCTGGTCGCCCAATTGTGTCCCTGTGCAGTTCTGTTTTGGAACTGATAGGTCAATTCCTTGACTACTTTCTTAAACCTTTGGCGGCAAGTACAGATACGTATTTGTCAGACACTAGTGATGCCATGAAACATCTCGAAGGTGGCCGTTAAATTCAGAAACTGATATGTTCATTACACTGGATGTTTAATCCCTCTATTCTAATATACCACAACTAGAGTACCTCACCATTATGAAGACATTTCTTGACCGTAGACCGGGTTTTCATCAAATTCCGAGCTAATTTTAGTGGAACTATTGGAGATAGCTCTAACCAAAAACTAATTTCGCTTTAAAAACTCTTTCTATTTGAAAGTTAAGGGGACGCAATGGGGCCAGCTTTTGCCCCCAATTACGCCACCTTGTATATGTGCAGTTTGAAAAAACCTTTATTTTGGACGATTCTAACTCTTTATGTCCCGCCATTAGGCTATACAAACACTACATTGATGACAAAAAAAATAATAATAATTTGTATGCGAAGAAATTGTATGCGTTCTTTAGAACTGATAACCAATTCTGTCCTGTCTTGAGGAAGACGATTGTCAAGTCTTCTCTCTCTTTTTAGGTAAAGAGATAGACGCCTTAGACAACTTTTATAGGTCGTCGAAACTACCTACGCAGCCCATGAGATTGTTGGGAATTGCACTAGGTACTGGGTGTTGACTATTTAGGTCGGATTGGCAACAAGTAGTGCATTTAATTTGGTTAATTTGGTTTTCATTGATGCACTTTTAGCTTGTTATATCATTGTAAATTTAATGTGCAATTGGGGACAAAAATTGTATTTCACAGGAAATATTGATTGTCCTTATTCCTGTGATGTTGTGTCTCCTACCTTTTACTTAATTCTTTTTCTATTTTCTTATATTAGTCTTTTTTTTGGTTTTCCTTTTTCTTTTCTCTTGGCTGTATAAATCTGTTGGAATTTATAATATTTTCTATTCCTTTGAGATTGGAATTTGGCTTGGTGCAATATGTTCGTGATTTATAATTGTACTATGCACTTTATGTTCACTTTATCCTATAATATGTTTATTAGATCTATATGCACTTTAACTGGAGAGATCCAAGATTGATTGTCCGATTTTATGCTGTTTTATCATGACTTCAGCATTATGTTTAATGTTATTAGATATATATATATAATAAAGATTGACTGATTTTATATGATCCTTGGCCTGGCCTATCCTATCATTGAGGTCCGACTTTAAGAGCAATGTATCCCGCTTGATCCTTCAGCGGTTGGATTCACGTGACCCCCTCCTCTCTTGTCTATTGTCATTGTATGGGACAAAACCCAAGGTGATTGTACATTATTTTTCACTTGGATTAATACACTTAATATTAATCTCAAATGTACCATGGCTAGTAGCAATTCATAGTTACCTTTTCTGGATCTCCTTATCAAGACCAATGAGGGTCAGAGCATTGTAGATTTGTTTCGGAAAGAGACGGATAGGAACACTATTCTTCGCTTTGACAGCTTTCACTCACAGGCACTACACGAAAGTATTGCTTATGGGCAATTTCTAAGAGCGAGGCGAAATTGCACTAAAATAGAGGATTATTCATCTGAAGCACACATAATTTCTGAAAGATTACAGGCATGAGGATACCCTTCTCATTTATTGAGACAGTTACATAAAAGGGCTAAAAATCAGCATTGAGACATCTTATTGACTGAGAATAGAAAAGTTGATACCATCAATAAATGTATAGTATGCACAACTATTGATAATACGCACCACAACGAGATCAAGAAGATTATTAATAAACATTGGCATCTGATAGAATTGCACAATCTGGATCTGGAACGCCCCATTTTTGCATTTAAGAAAGGTAAACATTTAAAGAACTGGCTTTCACGAGCAGACAGGTCAAGTGCGATTTAAAAACAACCTACTCTTCAGGCACTTTTGGGTTTTAAGCCTATAACCGGTCATTTCGCCTGTGGCTTCTGTAGCCAGTGCAGTTCCACGACTGCTTGCACTTCTGTTATGATAAATAGAAAATCATGGTATTTGAAACATCATAAATATTAAATGAGGTAGTTAGAACCTATTAACATTCACACCAAGCCAATTAAATTTGTGAGTCTTAAATATCTTATCAAACAAAATTATAATATTAAAAAAAATATATATCAGGACTAAAAACCCACAAATGTCAGTTGTTGTAGCAAAAAATATAAATTTTTAAAAACAAGGACTTTGGGGGTTATATATCCCTACCTAAGATGGCGGCCGCAATGCCATTTAACTGACCGCAGTACCAAAAGGAGGAGATTTATTTTCCATAGACGCCGGTTTTCCAATACACTTGAGAGACACTAGCAGATTAAATCCTGAGCAGGTAATGGACATTTAATAGAGTGACACCGCTGAAGTTATAAATGCTGGTTATGTTTTATGCACCCGAGAGCCATTACAGTCTTAGATTCAGTTAAACCTCATTAGATTTGTACACATCCTTTCCCAGAGATAGCCATTAACCCATACTGCAGCAGGGCAATATGTAATCAGGCTTAATCAGCAATTCATGCTAATTCGAAATTACCCCTGCATGCAGACCAATGATACCAATATTCAGGTATTATCAAATCTATATGTCTTTTATATTATGTTACCATTTGTTTTATGATCAATTATGTCTTCAGTACTTTTAAACCATGGCGTGTATTTGATGAATAAAATATGAATATGTAACCTCTTACTGACCAAGCTTATCCCTTCCTGTTCACATATGTAAGGTGAATTTATTTGAAAAAACGTTGTCCTTACATATCTTTTTATCCCTGTGACCATATTTTTGGTTTTTTTCACACAAGAAAAATGTATATTAATTTGAGCATTACTTGTTAACAATGTGAGTGTTGTGCTGAATTAGAAAATGCTTTGCAGCACTTGTAAACTAATCACTCAGTCCCGCTGGCTTACTTGGAGTCCCCTGACATGTGAGTATTTGTAGGGGGTACCTTTCACATCAATGTTAAATTTGACAAGTGGACCAACACCCATTTAGGTTCTGAGTCCTGCACCTTTTCCTTAGTCCCACCCCTTTGATATAAATGTAATACCATTGTCTGAATACTATAGTTTTAAGATTCATTTTGAAGGGAAAGCAAAGGGAGAGCAGTCTGCAGTCTATGCGGCTGTGTTTTCCTGTGTTTTCCTACGTTCTACATCTGTTACTGCTGCTGCTGTCCATGATTGGAGGCGTGATTGAAGGCGTGCACTGTGCTCTACATGCATTCCAAGAGTTTTTGCCCCGCGAAGCGGACCGCAAACAGCAAGCAAAGGGAGAGCAGTCTGCGGTCTACACGGCTGTGTTTTCCTATGTTCTATGTTTGTTACTGCTGCTGCTGTCAGTGATTGGAGGTGTGCACTGTGTTCAACATGCATTCAAATAGTGTTTTACCTGTGAAGCGGACCGCAAAGGGAAAACAAAGGGAGAGAAGTCTGCAGTCTGCAGTACTGAGTACGGATACGGAGACTGAATAACTACTTAGCTGCTACGCAAACTTATTCCACACCACTTTGTTTTGGGAACTGAAGAAACCTGTGCTCCCACTTGTGGTAAGTGCCTGTGTGGCTGAGGCACATGGTGTGGCGCATTGTTAGGGAAGTGAATCACTATTAAACATTGCCCATGGTCCATATAAAAACTTCACATTACAACGCTTGTAAGCACTGGACTAGTTGGCTACTTTTTTTATCTTTCTTTCTTCTGACTTGACCCAGGAGGCTTGCTTGAATTAAGAGAGCACTGAGGATCAAGGCGGTGTGTTCATTAATTGTCATCTCAGAAACTGTGGGGTTCCCACTAGGTGGGTTACCCTTTGATCTGGGTGTATAAACCAGTGATTCAACCTTCATTTCGTGCTTAATTGTAGTTTTCTGGAGTCTGTGAGGCGGTCAGTAACTGCTCTAGGTCCGTGATTTGGGCCTGTGATAAACATCCTACCAGAGACTGTGGGGTTGCCACTAGGTGGTTTACGCTTTGATCTGGGTTGCAAGTGGGCGCTTTTGTGCTTTAGCTAACTGACCATTTGTCAAAAAATGCGCGATGGGTTGCACAGTCAAGCGGGAAATGCAACGCAATCAGTAAGTACTGCTACTTTATTAAATTTTGATATGTCTGGAGGAACTGGGGTGCTGGCTGGTAACCCTAAGGTTCTTCCTCCTGTGTCTACCTCACTCTGCAGGTTCTCACCTATACCCACTTCTGGGGAGAGTCTGGGTGTTGGGTGGGAGAGGTGGGTGGTGATAACAACGATGGACAATTGTTACTACAACTAACTTTAAATTTGGATGATCAGTTTAACCCGGCCCCTGTTTCTACTGTTCCGATGTGCTCTCTTTTTGCCCTAGTGATGGACATGAAGGCTTCTGGGAGCAATACTCCAGGCCGTTCTATGGTTCAGCTTAAAACACCTAGAGCCAAGGTGCCATTCCAACCGATCTCGGGACAATGTTTTTGGACTATTACTGTATCAAATCAGCTACTACTAGTACGGAACTGAAACCATGCCCTGCAGTAAGGGGTAAACCAATGTTGGACCACTCTGTTATGATCTCAAAGGAGCACTTTGAGGGGCCAAAAGATCTGACTGATATCAGTATTTTGGAATTTGCTGACCAAACTGTTGAACTTGTTAGTTTCTGTGAAAATGGTGGAAGTGTAGTACAACAGACCCGTGATGCATCATTGCAGGATTCACCTATTGCCTTAACTAATATAATTAATGTGCATTATAATTGAAATGAGTTAGATGATTTTGGGCAAACTCATACTGAGGGTTTGGGGGAATCTGGTGCCCAGTGTAATTCCCCTGCACTACAGCATACTTTGAAGGAGATTGACGAGAGAATCCGGTTGACCCATCCAATAGTCTCTGCCCTTAATCCGGTGTTGAGTTCTTTTGTTGCACTATACGATAACATTTGGGCTGAACTAAAAACTACCAATGTGTTGATGACTGAGGTAAATAGTAAATTAGATGTTATTGGGTCTGATCTGCGATTTGGCCCTATTTGCATATGCCAAACTTCAGAGAGGGTAGATGTGGGGAGACACCTGTCGAAACAAATTGTTATTGAAAGCTCCTTGGAGGTAATTGAAATTCTTGACTCTATTTCTGAGGGTCCACTAATTGGGTTTATCAAGTCTGTTACTCAGGGGACAGAGATGAATGTAATCTCATCAAATCTGCCTAAGATTCGTACTATGGTTCATGATTCCCCCATTGATTTGACAACTGATTTAACACCAGTAGGAGGCATTGGAGCCCTGGCCTCTGGGGGGTCGAGGGGTCTTTTGGTAGAGGCAGAAGTACCTGCAGAGGTATTCCCAAACAAACCCAATCCTGTGAAAAGATTGAAATTGATCAAGCGGAAACCGATGGTACGAAGGCCGCACATTCTCATTGTCAGAGCCACATACAATTCTTTATTCAGAGCCAAACTGTCCCTGGTTATTGAAGTGGGCAATCAGAGATTGATAGTGCCTTTAAAATCAACCACTGTAGATTCTACTGTACATACAGATGGAACCCATCTGAATCATCAGCCTAACAACGATCGGTAACCCCTTGGGGCGAGGGGGATTCAAGGACCTTAGGTCTGAATCTGACAGGTGTGGGCCCCCCGCACCTGGGATCAGTTGAGGGGGTAGTTCTGGCAGGCCGCACTGTGGAATATGTGAAAGTTCACCAGCTCCCTCAAGTAAGGGGGGTGCTCTGCTAGCCTCTCAGGTATTGGCTGTGGAGGGAGGGATTGGTACATCGAGGGGATATGCGGGGGGGACTTAATCCCTGGTTCGACTGCTGTGAAACATGGTATGGGGCAGCATCCCTGTGGCTGGGGGAGTCAGCCTGGGAAAGTAAGAACCCTAGACTTAAGCTGGTGATGCAGAGAAGGCGCGCCAACCCAGGATTAACACCCATTGGCGATTGTATGGGGCTGACACTGCTCGAGAAAGGAAATGTGTTAAAGAATGCTCGAGTGTTACGCTCACCTGGTATCCACAGGGACGCCACCCAGCCAGTTGGTCGTTGGTGCCCTTCCCAATGATTCCCTGGTGTGGTCTCGGTGTCGATGGGATTCCGCCTGGAAATGAAGACTATATTAGGACTGGGCTACCAAGGTAAGTTTTCCCCCACCTTCCTTGTGTTTCCATCCCCTCCAGGTTCTCTTCTCACCTGGTTGTCGGAATCGGTGGGCTCACCGTCCTGCTCTCTGGGCAGGGGCGCGTTGTCTTTTGTAGGCGCGGGCGGTCCAGTTACTGCCACTGACTGCTGCCCTTGTAGTGTCTTTCAGGTAGGTCTTATTGCAATTGATGGCGTCGTAATTCTTGCATGCCTTTTCTCTGAGCTAAGGATGCGGTAAGGAGGCGATTTGCGTAGCGCAGCGATGTCTTGTCCTCACTGACCTGTGCTTTTCTCTTTTCGTAGGTCGCAGTGAGTTCCCAGTGCAGATGGAGTTCCGGAGCTATGCCGGCCGAAAAGCAGCCAACCAGGTAAGTCTTTAAGCGCTTTGTGGTTGTAAAGTCTCCACTACCTCCTTTAATGAAGTCTTTCTCCTTTTCTCAGGTCCTTTGATCCGGGCGGTGAACTCCACCAACAGAGCTGCCCAGGAGCTGCGAGCAGTGAAAGATGATGAATGCAGGTAAGATTCTGCTACTAACGATGTTCTTGGTTTTTCTGCAGGTCCGGAATTCACCAGGCTCGTGAGAAAGCTGGACACGGTGAGCGTCACATTGCTAGAACCAAAGTAACGCGAAGCGTGTTGTCTTGTTCGGGTGTGGTTTAAATAGCCACTGTAAAGTAGTCTAGGTAAAGTAGTCCCTAGGCCACCACATCCAAAACACTAGACTGCATAGCTTGGTTCTAGGAATCAAGCTATGTGGATGCCTCCATGTTGGCTGAAAGCCTAAATAAAGTAGTTCCTCAAGCAGATGTCTTTCCTTACTGATGAGCCTGGCGCCAAAGGTGCCCGGACTGGCCCCAAGAGGGCCTGAGAAGTGGATGCCAGGCCTTATTAGTGATCCGAGCCTGGTTCCACCTGGCCAATGGGCTTGCCAGTGGGGATCAGGGCTGAGGGTTGTGACATCGAGTGCCAGATTCCATCTGGGGTCCACTTGAGGGGGATTCTACACCGGCTGATATCCCCCTGTTCTCAGAAGTGGTGAAGAATTCCTCTGCAGGAATGTGTGTGGTGGGGAAAGCCAGAGTAGTGGAACTACCTACAATCTCTCTATACCCGAATGAGGGGTCGGGTGTGAGGGATTTGTTTAAACGCTTACACATGCCTACAAAGCACATGGCAGGGGATGTTCTGATTACCCAATATCAACCACCCAGTGGCTCTTTACAAAAAACTCAAGGAACAGTGCCCCTGGATGTAAAATGGAATGGTGCTCTGTGTACAAGGCAGAGTGATAAATGTTCGAGCCAGCAGTCCTATAAACTTAGGTTGAGGAGCATGCTTGGTGCGGAGCATACTATCTGTCTGAATAGGTCCAGCATTTTGATAATTTTTGCTGAAATCCCAGCATTAACATTGGTGGGTTCTGTAGATATCGCACGAGTGGCATTTCAGGATAGAGAACGCACAGATACGTGCATTATGCACTTAGTCTCACCCTTGGTAAAGGAGCTGATTCTCACTCAGCGAGAGGGGCTACTGAACTTGGGGTTTGATATTGAGCAGGCTCAGTTGAAGGTGGGTGATGTTCTGGGAATAAAAGAAAAACAGTGACTTCGGGACCCGCCGTAGAGAAGGAGTTAGGAAAGGAAATTGATTGGGCTGCCGTGATCTCCACTTTGTGGCAGAAACTTGTCCCATATTTGGTTATCCTGTGGGGGCATGGAGCATAGAACTATTCCCCTATGGCTAAAATCTTGGAACACCCGGGGCAACCAACATCTTTTTACCAACCCTAATTGTATGGCCAACTTAAGAGAGGCCAATTGCATATGTTTGCAAGAAATGTGGATGTTAACGTCTGCCTCCAATACTGGTTGGCTATAAGATTTTTGTCCAACATGCCTGGAGTAGTTACGGGGGGAGGCACTTAGGTGGCCTCCTGATTGCAGTGGAAAATACTCTTGGTTTGAGTGGGATAATTATGGAAGGCTTATCTTTTGGGGCACTGGGACTGGATCTTACTTCCCGGGATGGCTCTGTAAAAATGTTGATTATTAACATTTATTGACATGGGGAATAGCAGCAGTGGGTGTGTTTGTTGAGAGGCTGTGCCATGTCATTGATGAATGGTCTGCGAAGCATCAGAGTGGGAATATTCTTGTGGTGGGATACCTAAACGCAGACTGTGGCTTTAAGAATTCAGCCTGGGATCTGTGTGATGTGGATCTGGATTCTGGTGGTATCTCCACGAAAAAACAGACTGGTAAAATCTGGTATGAAGGTCTAGGAACTCTGGGCCCTCAGCCTCTAGTGGGGAGGAAGAACACAGAACACAATGAGTCAGAGTGGCATACCTGGCACCGGGGGAACAGTTCCTCCCTTTTGGATTATATTTATGTCGATGCTTATCTTATGAATAGATGTGTCTCTTATGCGGTGGTGAGGAACGCCTGGCGTGACCATTCAATTTTGACTGCAATATTTGATATGGTGATGAATATCATATAATAACATGGCAGGTAACGCTGTTAGATGGACCACTAAAAAGATTGACATTTTAAATCAGAATATGTGGGCTTCCCTGCATATCACCACTCTCGATTAAAAAATGTATAACTTTAATTCCGTCGAGATCCAGAGACTTATTGGTTCCCTGGTCCCAGTTGCAGGACAGGAACAAGCAGGTTAATTATCGGGAGACATGTCCATTCCTTTAACCAGGAGTTAGCTACAGCAAAAATATCTATGAGGAGGGAAGTGAGAAGAATCCAGAGATTAACCCTGGATGGGCCGTCTCGTTTTGAACAAATAAGGAAAATCAGGCAGAGATTTAAAAAATCACTGTAAGTCAGTGAAACATGCCCTACTGCAGCAGGATGCTGAAACCATTTTGGGGGTATTGATTAATGCCCAGGTTAGTGCTTTTTGGTCATTGGTCAATGGCCAAGACCCGAATTATGTGGTCACCCAGCTAAATTCTATCCCAGAGGCGGAATGGGTGGAGTTCTTTGAGGGCAGATTTGGGACCCCTATGGAAGAATCAAGTGAGCTTGTGAGATAGAATATTGGTGCTATTGATAATAATAAGTGGGTATCTCCTTTTGAGATTAGCACTATCTACTCTCTGATAACAAAATGCAAAAGCTCACATGCCCCGGGTCCACACAGCCTTACTTATAACACCTTTAAGGCAGATCGGAATCTCTGGGCGAACCTTTTTTATTTTGAAATTTAAGTCATCTTTTGCACAGGAATTACTCCATCATCCTGGCTTATGGACCATGTGATCCCACACTTCAAGTGCGCAAGTAGGTCAGATCCCAAAAACTACCAGTCGATTTCATTGATAGTTGCTGACTGTAAGATCTTTTTTGGTCTATTATTAGTGTACTTGGAAGAATGGACTAAGTCAGTACATCCCCTTGACAAACTCCAGACTGGATTCAGGAAGGGCCATGGGATGAACATTAATGGGCTGGTAGTTAAATGCTTACAGGAAGACACGTGGCTAAGGCCAAATGGTTGTACATTTATGGCCTCAATAGATCTGTTTGCTGCATTTGACTGCATTGATCTCAGCAAACCTTGGACCAAATTGACAACATGGGGACTGTCAGTGGGCCTTCTGAGACTCGTATAGGGGCTATATGAGAACTGTGGGATATAAGTCTGCCTAATTCAGAAAGGGCACATTTGCGAGAGAATACGCTATTACCAGGGGGTTAGACAGGGCCGTGTCCTAGCCCTTGGTTATTCAATCAATATATATAGGATGTTGCAGTTAGCCTGGAAAATGAAGGGTTGATAGCACCAAAAGTTGGACAGTCTAAAATGATATGGCTTGCATACACAGGCGATTTCTTAATTTTTGATCAAACAAGGGTCAGTCTGCAGCGGCTGTTGAATATCTTGGCGGGGTATGCAAAAGAAAATGGGCTCATCATAAATCCTACTAAGACCAAAATGTTGTCATTTATGAGAGCGAGAAGGAAGAACACTAAATTATCCTGGGAAATTGACAGTTAAGACATCGGCAAGTGTCAGGTATTTGGGATTCCATTGTGTGGGCATATAAAGGAAGGCAGCCTGGCACTGTGGCATTGTTACAAAAGGCCAAGCCGTTAGAATCCCAGATTGAGAAAATGGATCGTAAATTTGGTAGGTTCTCTTTAAAGTCGGCATTAATGTTCTTTGAAAATAAAATTGTCTCCAATATTACCTATGGTCTTGAATTGACATCTGCCAAATCAGCAAAGATCCTAGAAAAAATTGAAGGCAGGATATGGCGATGGATCCCTGCGGTTCCGAACGCAGTTCCACCACCAGCTATTAGGTATGAGCTTGGGATGTCTTCACTGTGGGCTAGAGTAGAATGGCGGTTGTTGTCATTATATGCTAAGATTATGGCCCCTGTAGCTAACTCGCTGTACCAGCTTGTGGGAGAGAATGTGAGCTCCTCTGTAGATCTAGTAGAGCTCAAGGATAGATCTGAATCTATCCTTGTCAATATTGGTTGGAAATTGGAAACCTTGGTTAATAACCCTATGTTGGCCAAAAGGTCCTTGTTGGACCATGATTGGATTCTGACTACAGATGCCTTTCATTCTTATGCTTCACGGGGGCATCTTGCTCATGAGCATACACGTTGAGGATCCCTCTCTACTATCCTGCTTCAATTCCCCAATCAATACTACTGCGGGTTGCTGCTTAGGTTAAGATGGTGTCAAACCGGCTATTAAATTATGCCTCTTCTTACAAACGATTTGTATGTATATTGGCCTACGCCAAGTTGCTTGAAAATTGTACGCGAATAACTCTCTGCGGCAAGGTCTTGACCTTAGAAATTAATGTAAGTCGCCATCTTGAATCAAGCCTCCATTTTAGGTTAGAAACCGCCATTTTGGGGTTTTGTACAAAGTCACCCTGTAATCTAAAATGGCCGTCTCGTGTGTCCTTGTTCTTGCTTTAACCTCTCCAACCTCTGTAGGGAAGTTAATGTCCAACCTGCCTTCAGGCTACATGTTAGGGTCATGTAGACCTTGTCCTTTGTTGACCTCGGAGCAGGGGATTACTTGACTTAGCAATGTTAAACTACAAGTATACAAGAACAGTAATACTATCCGAATATAATATGCGTAACATTGTTTGGTCTGTATTAAAGCAATATATAAAGAGTGTAAATGTTAAATTGAAGAATAATGGAGTGTGTTAGTAAATGTATTGAAAAGTAAACTGAATGCGCGAGATATGTAAATTAGGAAAGTGAACCTGGCGCGACCCTAGCCCAGTGCATGATTAACCTGTAAGGGGGCTGGACATCATTCTACAAATTGTATAAAAGCACTGATGTCCAGCTAGGAAATTCCCTCACTGCTCATATTGTACCCTGCTGGTGGTCTCTGTGATGTATTGACGGCCAAATAGCTATTTGTGTACTTTGTTGAATACTGTTCAGTTTTGTAATAAAGACTCTGGGAATCTTTATAAGCCTGTGTCGGTGTATTTTCCTTTGCTCGGTGTAACAGCCGTAATATTGTATTTTTCCTGATTCCACAGATGGCGCCCGAATAGGGACCCTCAAGATTGACTTCGTCTCGTTGAAGGTTGGCTCGGCTATCGGTGTCAACAGAACTGGCCACTCAAAAAACGAGAAGTGAATTCCTCGACGAAACTGCACGATCTGATCCCTGGACGGTGAGCTATAGCCCGAGACGACGTCTTGACGAGGGTCCATATATTTGAGGTGGCTAAATTTGCCAAAAATCACCAGACACGTGGGTCCTTTGCATTGTCCTTAGTAACCCGATCGGGCCTCCCAGTCCTTTGGTCAGGTGAATCGTGTCCCGATTCTTAATTTAACCCTGACAAATTTGAATTTGGAGCATTGTACTCGCGAGCACAATTATTTAACCAGGTAACACCAGAACTTAGATATGCCTGGGAAATTGTCTGCCTGCTTTAGGGCATTTTTCCGCAGTGACAGACAATCTTTGGAAGATAGCCGTCCCGCACCACAGGAGGGGTCGCCTGCATGTACTATGTACTGTAAGAAAGGCTTTGGTAGTCTAGCATTTAATGACATTTGGCACAGACAAACCAGACATAATTCTAATCTTCGGTGGCCAACCAATGGTAGTTTTGAAATCCCTCGTATTGAATATTTAGAGTCTGTATTAGTAAAGAGGAAGGCTAGGCCTGCAGCATTTGACGCGTTGCATAGTTGGAAAATAGAAGTTTTGCAGCAACAAAAGAGTAGAGAGAAACATATGCGTCGACATATGACGAGTGTCAAAAAGGCACGGTTATATGATCAAAATAAGCAATTGGAGTCAGTTAGGAACACGGATAGGGCATTTCAATTAGGCATTCAGAAAATCTACCCTTCAAAAGATTTTCATGCATCAGACGAATTGATCAATAAACTTTTGCATGAACGAAGGCCCGATGCCTCCGCGCCACCTCCATATGTTCCTCCTCCTGGCGCTTTGCCCCTTCCTGTTGTAGTTCCCCCTCCCATAGTTCCTCCAGTCCTCCCTGTTGTTCTTCCTGTTGTTCTTCCAGCCGTCGCCCCTTTGCCTGCCCCCTTGCCTTCACCTGTTGCTATTCAGAATGTGCCTACTCTTCCTCTTCCAAGTGATCTTGCATCGCTTGTAGTAGACCTGGGAGCAAGACCAAGGGTTGTGACTCGTAATACTGTGTCGCCAGACAAGACGAATGAATTGACTGCTTGGGCTAAACATTGTATGGAGAAGGGTGAACAAGCTGATGTTTTTTCCACACTCAAAAATTTAAAAGATATTCCTCAGAAAAATGTTTTTATTGAAGGGTTAGGGACTCATTTAAGTATAATGTGGAATAGACTAGATGATGTAGATTTCCCACAAGGGTTACGGGATTTGAACACCTTAGCATTGTCCAGAGATACTGCGGAGAAGGTATATGAGCATGTTGAGAGGATTTTTGAGTATACGAAGGAGTTGGAAGAGTTACAGAATGAGGAAGTAGATGGTGATAGTTTAGGTATTATGTACTTACAGAAACGGTTTTCTCCTCGTCGAGAATTAAAAGGTGAGGAAGCACGAATTTGTACAAAGGATGCGATAAAATGGATTTCGGATATGTCGATAACTCCAGATGAAGTATATGACACATACAGTCAATATACGTTAGAAATGCAAAAGAAAGTGATAATGGTGATGGTAGAGCACCTGCAGAATGAGTGTGTAAGAAGAAAGATTTGTTGTCCCGCAGAATTGTTGAGTGTTTATAAGAGAGCTTTTTTCGATTGATACTACTTCGACTGCCTTAGCGCTTGACTTGGCTCTGTTGCTTAGTAAGCGTTCGGAGCTGCCTACTTCTCAGTTGCCTATGAGAGAGGTCCCTCCAACATTTTTCGCAAAAGTTGAGATTGCGGCTGATGCTGCACGAGGTACATTAGCCGGAGAAATTCCTGCACATTACTTTTCACAGTTTATTCACGTCCCGTTTTCATATCCCGTGATATACGAAAAAATCCGACTGGATTTTATAAAGAAATAGAGTCGGTGTTACAGTCGTCGGTATTCACTCTAAGTGATATTGACCTACTATTTCCAGTACTCCTGCCAGTTGATTTGTGGAAGCAGATTAGGACTATAGATGACATACCTGGGTTGGGAGATACATGGGATAACATGACTAGGCTGGACAGAGAAAGACCAGCTGGCGAACGACCACCACAAGTGATATTAACCTTGCCTGATAGAATTATTGTAAAATTGAAAACTATGGTTCTAGAAAAAAGAATCATATGGGCCAAGCTTACGGCCTGTGTCCAAGGAAAGTCTGAGGGTGCTACCGACTTTTTCAATTGGTTCGAGCAGGTATTCTCGGATTTCAGTGGACAAGATTTGGGCACAGAGTCAGGGAAAAGGTTGTTTGTCGACAAATTTGTACGTGGATTGCTGCCTGACATCCAGTTACAGATTATGTCCTCTGAAAGCGCTTGGCAGGCGAAGTCCCAATCAGAAGTATTGCATATGGATCAGTATTATGAAAATCGTGTAAACACTGAAAAAGAGAAGCTTGAGAAAAAAAGGGTGACTTGAAAACTAAAGTTTTATTGCAGCAGATCGTTAGAAACCCTAGAGGGGGTAATCAATTTAGGGGCCAGTACATTCCACAGGGAAGTGCGCCCTTGGCTCGGGTAACCATTAACCAGTGTGCCTCCTGCCGGCAGGAAGGCACTGGCGCGCACAATGCCCGACCTTACAGCAAAGATCATTTGGGAACATGGGTAAATGATCCAGAGGTCGCCCAGGTGCAGGGGGCCCTGGCAGAGGTCAGTTTGCACCAGAATCACAGCAATCTCCTTCACAAGATAAGCAAGTTTCGAATGTGGATAATAGAAACATTTTTGATCACCCTTCTGCCGCGTACCTCTCCGAAGAACTTCTTTTTGATAATATTTTGTTTCACTAGGATTGCCCGAAGCAGGATTTGGAACCTACACCTATTCCCGTTCATCAGAAAGGCCCCTACGTTGAGATGGAGGTGGGAAATAGGAAGCATCTATTTTTAGTAGATACGGAAGCACAGAAATGTTCCATTGACCATTCACGGGTTCCAAATATTCCCCTGTCAGGGCAATCCAACATTTCCGTAGGGTTTTCAGGCACACCTGTAGTTTGTCCGGTCTCTTTGCAGGTACCGATAACACTGGGTCCTTTCGCGGAACAGTGTCCATTTTTACTTACCACAAACCGTGGGGAGAACTTGCTGGGGCTAAATTTGTTGAAGGCATTACACGCAGTAATTCATTGTTCCCCGAATGGGATTCGGCTAACAATTTCACCCCAGCAATCACTCGCCTCTCAGTTTTTGACTCGACTTTTACCGCCAGAATTTAGTAATGTTCCAGAATGCTTATGGGCAATTGATGATAATGATGTGGGCATTCTCCAAATTGAACCTGTTAAAATTATTTTGAAACATGGAGTAAAATTGCCTCGCATCCCGCAATATAAGATCTCAGTTGAAGGCGAACAGGCTTTGAAATGTATAGTTTCTGATTTTGTACATCGTGGAGTAATTGAGGAGATTACGGGTAGCATATGTAACAGCCCCATTTTGCCAGTATACAAAAAAGGTGATAATGCGATTCCCTTTCGTTTTATAATTAATTTACGCGCTATTAACAAAATTGTAGCTCCTCAATTTCCTATTGTACCTGATGTTACAACGATATTAACCATGATTCCGGCTTCTGCCACTCACTTTAGCGTTGTTGATCTTAAAAACGCGTTTTTCAGTATTCCTATACACAAGGATAGTAGGTATTTGTTTGTGTTTAGCCTAGGTGGACGCTCCTTTACATTCATTCGTGCACCACAAGGGTACACTGAAAGTCCAAGTATTTATAGTATGGCATTGAAAGAGCAGCTTGATACCCTCGAGTTGCCTACTACTTGCACGTTACTACAGTACGTAGATGAACTCCTCTTGGCCGCTGATTCTGAGAGTGCCTGTAAAGAAGGCACCGTGTTGCTGCTTTGTCATCTAGCAAAACATGGCCACAAAGCTTCACTTAAGAAATTCCAATATTGTTGCCAGGAGGTCTCCTATTTAGGCTATCTCCTGTCAAAGGAGGGAAGACGGTTGACACCTGAACGAATAAAGACCATTTCTGGTATGCCTGTCCCAAATACGCAAAAGGAAGTTAGAGCCTTGATAGGTATGGCTTCTTATTGTAGATTGTGGATCCCGAATTTTTCGTTAACGATTAAACCAATGTTGGCTTTGACAAAGAAGTGCATTTCTTTGCCATTGCCATGGACCTTTGAACACCAGACAGCATTCGATTTGCTCAAATCTGCGCTGTGTTCGGCGCCGGTTTTAGGAACTCCGAATTATGGTAAGGCTTTTGCATTGTTTGTGTATGAACGTGATGGATGTGCTTTGGCTGTGTTAACGCAGGAACATGGAGGGAAGAATAGGCCGTGCGCTACTATTCCTCCGCCCTTGATCCTGTAGCATGCGCTTTGCCAAGATGTTTGCGCGCTGTTGCTGCTGCTGCTGCGTCTGTAAAACAGAGTGAGGGAATGGTCCTGGGTCATGCGTTAACCCTAATGGTACCTCACTCTGTAGATATTCTATTGAATAGAACCCAAACGCAACACCTCACTTCTGCACGATTGACAAGATATGAACTGATCTTGTTCGCTCCCCACATTCAAATTCAGAGGTGTTGCGTATTAAATCCGGCTGAACTTTTACCTGTCTCACAAAATATTGTTGATGATGATGATACATCACACGATTGCCTTTATATGACAGAACAAGAGACTAAAGGCAGAATCGATTTGAAAGACACGCCTTTGAATAGCCCTCAAGGAGAGCTATTTTGTGATGGCTCTTGTTTTAAACTTCCAGACAGTACATCCACAGCTGCCTATGCTGTCACTACTTTAAGCACGGTTGTGGAAACCAAAATAATTATGCATAACTCTGCGCAGGCCGCAGAAATTATAGCGTTAACTCGGGCTTGTGAGCTTTCTGAAGGGCATACAGTGAATATATATACTGACAGTCAGTATGCCTTTGGGGTGGCCCACAATTTCGGTAGACTTTGGAAAGAACAAGGTTTCTTGACCTCGCACGGAAAGAAAATCCAGCACGGCACTTTAATAATGCGATTGCTTTGAGCACTTGCACTCCCTGTTCAGTTAGCTATCATAAAATGTTCAGCACAGCAAAAAGTTACAGATGATGTAGGAAAAGGGAATGCCTTCGCCGATCAGATAGCTAAACAGACTGCCACTGATTTCAGTTCAGAAATGTACGCTGTAAAAGAAGTTGTAAATGTTTGCACTTTGGGAGAAAGTATTGATGTTGTAAAAGATATTCAAGCAGATGCTACTATAGAGGAAACTAAGAGATGGATCGAGGGTGCAGGAAGATTGGATGATGATGGGTGTTGGGTAGACAATGTCGAAGGGAAATGGTTACTCCCTGACGCCTACATTACAATGATGGTTATTATGGCTCATGGTCCGACACGTGTGTGCGAGGAAACTAACAGAAATGCTACACAGTGTATGGGCCAATAATAAGATTTTCAAAATTGTGGAGCGTTTTGTCCAGAACTGCATGGTTTGCTTGCAGCACAATGTAGGGAAAGGTACCTCGACTCCTAGAGGAAGTTTCGCTCCACCTTCTGTCCCGTTTGAGGTTATTCATTTTGGTTTTATTGAAATGGAACAGTGTAACAATCTTAAATATGTATTGGTTGTTATTTGCGCATTTAGTAAGTGGGTTGAAGCCTACCCGGTTAAAGATGCAACGGCCATAACCACGGCAAAAACTCTTTTGAACGAGTTTTTTCCTAGGTTCGGGCTGCCGAGAGTCATCTGGTCTGATTATGGGCCACACTTTATTGCCACTGTAGTCCTACAAATTTGCAAAGGACTACAGATTGACAAACAGTTCCATTCAGCTAGACATGCCCAGAGTGCCGGATTAGTGGAAAGGCACAATGGCATTATAAAGAACAAACTCATTAAGACGTGTGCTGGCACCAAGCTAAAATGGCCAGACGCCTTACCGATCGTGTTACTATCGATGAGAACGACCCCTCAAACTAAGACTGGGCTCTTTCCCTTTGAGGTGGTAATGGGGAGACCTGCTAATATTTGACGTATGCCAAAATGTCGCTCACTACGGGATATAGAAAATGTGCTTCTTTCAGACTACTGTAACCAGTTGACTAAAAATCTGTTTTCAATTTATCACCAGGTACGAGAGGCATTACCTGTACACTACGAGGGTCCTGGTCACAGTCTACGACCAGGGGACTGGATCCTCACGAAGGTTTTTGAGAGGTCATCTTGCCTTGCACCTCGGTGGAGGGGTCCCTACCAGGTCCTGCTAGTCACCCAGACTGCCGTGCGGGTAGCGGGTCGAAAACACTGGATCCATGCGACGCACACCAACGGATCCCACAGCCCATGCCATACGATACAGAAGACACAGAATCTCTTCCCACTGCTGTATCTCGCGTGTCTGAAACAGCAACAACCAACAAGGGAGAATCGGAGACCGCTTCAGAATCCGCAGGGCCGGACAAAACGGCCATCTTGTCTCCACACTCCCCAACAGTGGAACTTCCGGATCAATCTTTTCTTGATCCCATTTCCGTACGCTCACCACTTCCAGGAGGAAGTGACGATACTTTGTTCTCACCAGAAACGGCAAAATATAATTTGCGCCCAAGGAAATAATGTACAGCATGGTCTGACTGTGCAACTGGAAAAAATCATTGAGGGCTTGTCTTTTTGGCCCAATTGTACGGAAAGATTCTGTCGGCTAAGGGTTGTGGGAAAGACATTAAGAAGACGCGCGACTGGAGTCGCCAGCAAACAAACAATTGGTGTTTTTTCGATTGAAGACTACGATGCCTGCACCCGCTACCGCTCGTACTGAACTTTTAGATAAAAATATGACTAGCAGAGACAATGATCAAGTATGTAAGGGGACCCCAAAGTGTATTGTTGCCTTCTCGTACTAATTACTGGATTTGTAATGACTTTTGGGTTTGGGTTATGGTATCTGGAGGAAGCATATCCGTTAGAGGACTTTTTACCTATTGAGAATGTATCTGTGATCCATTCCCACTCCTTCTGTGCAATTGCATACTTTGTTGCCTAGTGATTCTTTGCATAGACGGAATTATCAGAATAATACCCTTTTATTAATCATGAATGCCACTCATGCAATTTTTAATAAAAACCAATTGCTGTATCTGTACACATTTACCGCAACATGGGGATAAAGGGCTAGGTTGGTATATTTACCCTTTGCCTCTGACAACTGCCTGTTACGCTTCTCTTAGAGCACTATTTTTTGGTCAATGGAATGACAGCATTTCAGGGAACTTTGATGGTACAAATTTAAATAGTTTTGAAAAGAATGTTTTGATGCCCCTGGGATGCTCGCTTTTTGAAAAAAGAAGCAAGCCAAGCCTTGCTTCTGTTAGGCCTTCTGATAGATTGTCTCGTCCTTTTCAGTCTTTAATCTCTTTCAAAATGGCTCCTATAGGCAATAAGGATGCCACGCCTCCATCTTATTCTGTTAATCATAACCCTGATTCAGTATCCTTCTGCATACAGAGGAATGGAACACGGTCAATGGGTAATTTTAGAAAGTGCGCCAACGTTGCGAATTTGACTAGTGAAAACAGACCTCTGTACGTAGGCGAACCTGTCTATTTTGTTTGCGGTAATGTCGCATTTCTGTGGTTGCCCAGGGATTGGCAAGGAATCTGTTATTTAGGGATTCTATTACCTGGGGTATTACTTGCCAGTACTACAGAAATTTCAAAGACTCGTCCATGACGAGGTGTAAAAGGGGATACTCCAGCGCAAACTTTATGAAATCTTTTGTGCCATTTTTTGGGCAAATTACGAATTCAGAAGATATTAGGGGACTAGCGAGAGTATTGGAGAGAACCATCAATCGGACCACTGACATACTCTATAATATGACGCTAGAGCAGAGAGCGATAAGATTAGTGGTTCTTCAGAACCGGATGGCATTAGATGTCATCCTGGCAGAGCGAGGAGGAGTATGTAAATTAGTGGGGTTGTCATGATGCCTGCCCCCGGAAGACCAGACCAGGCCCAGCAGCCCCGGAAGCAGTCATCATGCCACTTGGAGCATGCTCCCAAAAGCTCCAGTTAGGGGCTGTTTGGATGCAGTCCTGGCGCCTATGGCGCCAGGCTCATAAAGATTAAGTCAGTCTTGGCACCATGGGCGCCAGGCTCATTATTGATAACTTACCTGAAGCAGACCATGCTGTATACTCACCTGAGGCAGACCATGCTGCATGAAGACTCAAGCCAAATGAGGCTTAGGAGGGACTATTTTACTGAAGGGACTATTTTGTTACTTGGGTGGGGCTGTGGAAGAATACTTACCTGGATCTTCTTCCAAGGCTATTTAAACCACGCCCGGACAGCCACACATGCTTCGCGTTATTCTGCTTGCTGCAGCGTAACGCTCACCGTGTTTTCAGCAGCTCCAGTCTTCAGCCACGCCCGCTTCAGTCCTGGGACTCCTGAAACAAGAAGAAAAGAAGGATAAAGGTTAGAACAGGAGTTTTAACTTTAATCCTTACCTGAATCCTGATCCATTTCGCCACGGAGCTGAAAGACAGAAGTCTTTGAAGCATTGCTTCGCATTCCTACGGTGCCGCGCTGTACTCACCTGCTTGGCGGTACTTCAGCATTCCATCACGCTCTCTCCATCTCGCGGCCGCCCTCCGACACCTAAGGAGACAAAGACAGCAAGGTGAGCAAGGGGACTCTCTAAGGCTATACAAGCTACCCCCAAGGACTTACCTGATTTACCAAGGGGGGTACTCACCTCATCTCGGGTCGGCGCAGTCAACTCTGCTTCATCGCCGTACCCCGGCCCCTAAGGGGAAAACCACAATAGACTTACCTGAATCTTACCAATTGCCATTTGGAAATCTTCGAGTGGATTAATCGGCAACCTGCAAGGAATCGGACAGAGTGAAGATCAGACATTTGAACTCTTATGAACAATTGGACTTTATAGTCAATACTGGAACTCACCAATTCCTCTACGCCAGTGAAGTAACTGGTCATCAACGCGCCCCTGCGGTCGACGCAGGATGGAGAGCTCATCCTTCCAAACCATCAGGTGAGACTAAGGA
This sequence comes from Ambystoma mexicanum, assembly GCF_040938575.1. Lineage (NCBI taxonomy): Eukaryota > Metazoa > Chordata > Amphibia > Caudata > Ambystomatidae > Ambystoma > Ambystoma mexicanum. The sequence continues at coordinate 826,730,713 of NC_090924.1, read as the reverse complement.
GGGGACATCAAGAGTGATCTGTGGGAAGACAACGGGAGTGGGGAAGGTGGGTTGACACTCAATTCCACGGGTGGTTAATTCCTCTTCTCCTTTGCAGAAGAATATTCCTGCGAGCCAGACAAACTAGGCTGAGCGGGCCAGTCCAGTCAGTCATCTCGGTGCTACACGTCACGCTGGTGGAAACAACAGCGGCCCAGTTCCGGTCGACGCCCCCGTGGGAACCAGGTGAGCGTAACAGAACGCGAAGCCTACCCACAAATACCCACCTGGGCGTCATGGAGACCTCGGAAACTGATCAGTTGGCCCAATTATTAGGGGAATTAAGGGCCGAAGCGCATTCCGCCCGCCAAGAAACCAATGCCCTCAGGAGGGAACTGATAGTGTCAAAAGAACGAACTGATGAGTTGGCCAGACAACTATTACAGAGCCAGGCTGGACAAACACCTCTACCAGGACTTGGGGCAAGTCCAGCTCCTGTACCATCGAGTAACCTGGTGCAGATAAATTTACCTGGAGCCATTCCTTTGGCTCTGCCTGAACGCTTTGCCGGAGACCCAAAAGGGTTTGCAACATTCATGAATCAATGCCGCTTGCACTTTTTATGTAGACCTGGAGCTTTCCCAAACGATCAGGCCAAGGTAGCCTTTGTACTGTCATATCTCAGCGGCAGTGCGGCAGATTGATCCATTCCACTAGTTAACCAGGATGACCCGATTCTTCGAGATTTCCAGGGTTTTCGAACAAGCATGGAAAGACTATTCGCCCTACACTCCCGAGGACAGGCTTTGGACAACGAACTTTTATCCCTACGTCAAGGTAACCAGGATCTTTTATCTTACATTGCAACTTTCAATAGATTAGTAGTGGAAACCGAATGGTCTGAAGCCAAGCGAATCACATTATTCCATCGAGGACTTCGGGGAGAACTCAAAGATGTTTTGGCCCAAATCGTGAACCCGCCTCAAGACTGTGCTGAATATATAGATCTAGTGGTCCAGCTCGATCACAGACTTCAAACCAGGAAGGCTGACTGAACCAAGTTTGAGAACAGGGTGTTGGTTAAAACCCACGTAAGCTCCACGGGAGTAGATGTCTCAGAACCTATGCAAATCGGGGGGGTTAAAGGACCCTTAACCCAGAAGGAAAGAGATAGAAGACGGCAACTGCATTTATGTTTATATTGCGGAACTACTGGTCATTTTCTTCGGAACTGCCCTGTAAAACCACCCAAGAAAGTTATAGGAGCAGCAGACGAAAACCATGTGAAATCTGACTCGGGAAACGACCACGCCCAGCAAGCGTAGAGGTCCGCTTGCCGAGCTTAAAGAAGGACACTATGACCTCGCATTTCACCATACCCATGGTCCTTGTAGATCCAGAGCAGCCATCACGCATGCACGCGGTAAAGGCATACGTAGACAGTGGAGCCATAGGAAATTACTTGGACTGGGAATTGGCTACCAGGATGAATCTATCTCTCACCCGCAAGACCACGGCCGATGTTGTCACCACTGTAGATGGAACGGAAATTGCCTCTGGACCCGTAACTCATTCCACTGCAGAGATGACATTGCTAAGTCAAGATGGGCATTGAGAGGCTATGGTGTTTGACTTAATCAAGGCCCCACAGTTTCAGCTGATACTGGGGATACCTTGGTTGGAAAAACATAATCCCTGTATTGATTGGCGAGAGAAGAGACTAACCTTCCCAGAATGTGCTCACACCTGCTACCCAAGGAAAACTCAAAACTCATTCCTGGCCCCAGTAATTCCAGTAGCCATACAATTACCTGTTGAATACCAAGACTTTCAGGATGTCTTCCAAAAGGAACAGGCAAACACCTTACCACCTCACAGATCGTATGATTGTCAAATAGATCTTGTACCTGGAGCACAACCACCTTGCAGCAGAATCTATGCCCTTACGGAACCCGAAAATCTCCATTTGCGCCAGTACCTAGACCAGTACCTTGCTAATGGCTTCATTCGCCCGTCCAAGTCCCCTGCATCTTCAGCTTTGTTCTTCGTACCGAAAAAGGAAGGCAACCTTAGAACATGTATAGACTACCGCGCACTGAATCAGATAACCATCAAGAATCGATACCCACTGCCTTTGATCCCAGAACTACTAGACCAGGTGAAGGACGCTTGTATATACACAAAACTAGACCTTCGGGGGGCATATCATCTGGTACGTGTCAAAGAGGGTGACGAATGGAAGACTGCTTTTCGCACCAAGTACGGACTATTTGAGTACCAGGTGATGCCCTTCAGACTATGCAATGCACCAGCAGCCTTCCAGTTCTTCATGAACAATGTCCTCCGAGAGCTTATCGACGTTTGTGTGGTCATTTACATCGATGACATCTTAGTATACTCTTTATCAGAATCTGAGCATGTAAAACAGGTCCGAGCAGTCCTAGAGAAGTTACGCCAGCATAAATTATATGCTAAACTGGAAAAGTGCATCTTCCACACTACGGAAGTGGAATTCTTTGGATTTATTCTGACCCCGAGAGGAATCCGGATGGATACACGAAAAGTGGATGCTATTCTTAATTGGCCTTCGCCAAGTTCAATCAAAGGAGTTCAAAGCATGCTTGGCTTTGCCAATTTCTACCGCAGGTTTATCCCAGACTTCTCGCACATTGTACATCCCATTACGACGCTATTGCGAAAAAACAAACGCTTTGTGTGGACAGAGGAAGCCGAGAACGCCTTCCAAGAGTTAAAAGCTAAATTCACATCTGCTCCCATATTAAGACACCCGCACCCCGAGCTTCCCTACATAGTGGAAACAGATGCATCCAGTTCAGCCATGGGAGCAGTCCTTTCCCAAAAGGATTCCGAAACTAACCAGCTTCACCCAGTGGCGTTTTGGTCAAGAAAATTTTCAGCCCCCGAATTAAACTATGCCATAACCGACAAGGAGCTGCTGGCCATCAAGTCCGCCTTCAAGGCTTGGTGGCACTATCTACTGGGTGCCAGACATACCATCACGGTCATCACCGATCACCGCAACTTACAATACCTAAAGACAGCCAAAGCCCAATCTTCGCGCCAACTCCGTTGGGCATTGTTCTTCGCCGAGTTTGATTTTGTAATAACCTATCGACCAGGTTGTAAGAATGGTAAAGCAGACGCCTTGTCCCGGATAAGAATGGGAGAAACAGAAATAACTTTAGAACCCGTACCCATAATTCCGGAACAGAGAATCCTTGGCCTGACATCCATACAGACACTGGAGGTGTAACGCTCACCTGATTCCCGTAGAGGCGCCGGTCTTGACTGGGCGTATACCGTATCTTCAAAGGTGATGTGTAACACACGGCTGGCTCTTTGGGCTGGACCTCTGTGCACTATATGTCTGACTCGAAGGGTAAGATGTCTGCAGATAGAAAATATGGGATTAAGGAACTGGGTTATTGAATGTCTCTCTCTTCTTCCCTTTCTCTTCTCCTGTAGAACCCCAAAGGTTAACGCTCTCACCTTAGGTAAGTGAACGCCGTGCTCTCCATCTGCCTCGGGGCAGGGTGCTGTAACCAGTTTCTTCACTGGATAAGGGGAGCAGGCCTCTTGACTTCAGAGGACTGCTGTCCGTCGTTTACTGCACGAACGGAAAGTTTCGAGTAATTCTAATGTCTTTAAAGTCTTTAGTAATGATGTTTCTTGTTTTGCAGAGTTCCGGCGATGGCGGATGACGGGCTGAAGTGAGTTGAAGATGGAGCCCGTGTGATGAATAGAAGCGCCTGGAAGCACGTAAGTAAGCGCTTGTTGCCTGCTTCACGATGCGCTCTAACTGTCTTTTTATTTTGCAGGTACAAGTTCGGAGCGGCTGCAGGGTGCCGGAATACCCACTGGGTTAGATGTGGAAAGGAGTAATGGCACGTGAGTATTAAAGTTCCTCAATGTCTTTAAACGCACCTTGTTTTGTCTTTCAGATGCGGGATGCAGCGCCGAAGGCCTCCAGAGCGTGCGAAGAGTTGGTAAGCTTTTGTCTTTCAGATGCCGGAATGCAGTGTGAAGACCTCCGGAGCGCACGAAGAGTAGGTAAGCCTTTGTCTTTCAGATGCCGGAAAGCAGCGCGAGGCGTTGGTGACAGCCGATGGACCAGGTAAGTGAAGAGCTGTCACTGAAGACCGTAATGCTAACCTGTTCTTTCTTGTCTTTATAGGTGTTGCTGAAGACTGGATTCAGGATGGTAAGCCTTTTTCCATAGGCCCAGGATCAGATGCAGAAGACACGATGAGCGTTCTGCTGCAGAGGATGCAGAATAACGCAAAGCAAGATTCATCCATCGGGTGTGGTTTAAATAGCCTCCTGTAGTGCTTAGGTGTCTCCTTCCACAGCCACGCCTAGGTAAGAAAAGAGTTCCTGCTTTCCAGAAGAGTTCCAGTGTTCTGAATCTAGGGAGTGGCTCCTGCCCCACCCAACAGGAAAAGTAGTTCCAAACAGAAGAGGATCAGAGGCCCAACTGGCAGGCAAGTAAGCAGCATGGTCTGCTGCAGGTAAGTCCACCCAAGCATTATGAGCCCGGCGCTTCCAGTGCTGGGACTGGGCATATTTATGAGCCTGGTGCCACTGGCGCCAGGACTGGGTCCAAAAGGTCCCAATTGGGACTGATTGGCACTCGGAACCTGGGTTATGGATCTGCTTCCAAGGGAGTTGGGAAAACCCTGACCTTTTGGAAGCAGAGATCATGACAGTACCCCCCCTCAAGGCCCCTCCCAAACCGGGCTTCTCCGGGGGTTTTGGCTTGTCAGGAAATGTTCGGTGGAATCTTTTGATTAGACGAGGCGTGTGGACATATTCTGCAGGTTCCCAGGATCTCTCTTGGGGGCCGTAGCCTTTCCAGTCAATTAGGTAAAATAGTTTAGATTTGGAGATCTTGGAGTCCAGAATGCTTTTGACTTCAAACTCGAGTTCTCCATCAACTAGGATAGGTTTTGGAGATTTAGTTAGTCGGGTTTGAGGTTGCACGGGTTTTAATAGAGAGACGTGGAAGACCGGATGTATCTTCATGTGCGGGGGCAAGTCCAACTTGACCGCTACTGGGTTTACTATGGTAGTGATGGAATAGGGACCAAGGTATCTTGGGTTGAATGTGCGTGGCCCTTTTAGAGGTAGATATTTGGTGGATAACCAGACTTGATCCCCTACTTGATATTGAGGGGCTTCCTTCCGATGTTGATCTGCTGCTTTCTTGTATTGTTCTTTAGCCCTTTGAAGGTGAGAAACAGCTTCCTTAAAGGCTTGGGTGATTGTAGAATGCAGGTAGTCTACTGCTGGTGTTTCAAGATCTTGGAGGGGATCCAACTCTGAGGTTCGAGGGTGACTGCCGTACAAAAGAAAAACGGGGTTTTCCCAGTTCCCGAATGGACAGAGTTATTGTAGGCATATTCGGCTATCCAAAGGATGTCTTTCCAAGTTTTTTCAGTTTGTTGCAGCATGCAGCGTAAATACTGTTCCAGAGTTTGATTGGTCCTCTCGGTTTGTCCGTCGGTCTGAGGGTGGTGACTGGTCGATAGTCTCACATCAATTTGAGCCGACCGACAGCAACTTCGCCAAAAATGAGAAATAAATTGACTACCTCGATCCGAAATTAGAACCGAAGGAAAACCGTGCAGTCGGACGATGTTTTCGAGAAATTCTCGGGCCAGAGTTGCTGCTGTTGGCAAGCCTTTGAGCGGAATGAAATGCGCCATCTTGGAGAATAAGTCCACGATTACTAGAATCGTATTGTGTCCGGAGCATGGAGGTAGATCGGTGATGAAGTCCATAGAAAGCGTATGCCAAGGGCGAGGTGGGATGTCAATAGGGCGTAAGAGGCCTGCTGGTCTTTCCTTTTGACTCTTGTTTTGGGCGCATACTCCACAGGACATTATAAAGTCTCTGATATCTTTTTTCCAAGACGGCCACCAGAAGTAGCGCTTGATCTTTTCTGAGGTCTTGGCCATACCGGGATGTCCTTCCATTAAAGAATCGTGATAACAAGAGATTACTTTTTTCTGTAAATCTGTGCTGGGTAGGTATAATCGTTCTTGGAAATACAATAAGTTGTCCTTTACTGCAAAGTCCTTTCCCTGCAGATGCCAATTCTGTATGTCTGCTGGAGTTACAAGTTGCCTGGCTTTATCCTTAACTTCCACTATGGATTCTGTGGCGATTACACCCAGAATTCTTTGTTCGGGAATGATTGGTACAGGTTTAGGGTTGATCAAGTGTTCTTCCACTCCCATCCGAGAAAGGGCATCAGCTTTACCGTTCTTTGTACCAGGTCGATAGGTAATTATGAAGTCAAACTCGGCAAAGAATAATGCCCAACGGAGTTGTCTAGAGGATTGGGCTTTTGCGGTTTTCAAATATTGCAGGTTTCGGTGATCCGTAATCACAGTAACGGTGTGTCGGGCCCCCAGCAGATAATGCCGCCAAGCCTTAAAGGCAGACTTGATAGCCAGAAGTTCCTTGTCAGTAATCGTGTAATTGATTTCAGGAGGCGAGAATTTGCGGGACCAAAATGCCACGGGATGCAACTGATTGGTTACCGGGTCCTTTTGTGATAGAACTGCCCCCATGGCAAGGCTTGAAGCATCAGTTTCCACGATGTAGGGGAGTTCGGGGCGAGGGTGTTTTAAGATTGGTGCAGAGATAAATTTAGTCTTCAAATCCTGGAAAGCTTGTTCCGCCTCGGTAGACCATTCAAAACGTTTGTTTTTCTTTAACAAGGCAGTGATGGGCTGGACTATTCGAGAGAATTCGGGGATAAACCTGCGGTAAAAGTTAGCGAAGCCTAACATGCTTTGCACACCTTTTACGGAGGATGGTGATGGCCATTTGAGAACTGCATCGACCTTCTTTGAATCCATACGCACTCCGCCAGGTGATAATATGAATCCCAAGAATTCAACTTCAGTCACGTTGAAAACACATTTTTCCGACTTAGCGAAAAGTTTGTGTTGACGCAATCTTTCGAGGACCATTTTCACGTGTTTCCGATGTTCAGATTCCGATGAAGAATAAACGAGGATGTCGTCAATGTAAACAGCAACACACACATCTATGAGCTCTCTGAGGACATCGTTCATAAAATATTGAAAGGCGGCCGGGGCATTGCAAAGTCCGAAGGGCATGACCTGATATTCAAATAGCCCATACTTGGTGCGGAAGGCCGTCTTCCATTCATCACCCTCTTTTACTCGTACCAAGTGGTAAGCTCCTCTAAGATCCAGCTTTGTATATATGCATGCTTTTCTGACTTGGTCCAGGAGTTCAGGGATCAAAGGTAACGGATATCTATTCTTAACGGTGATCTGGTTCAGGGAGCGATAATCTATACAAGTTCTAAGGTCTCCTTCCTTTTTTAGAACGAAGAACAAAGCTGAAGAAACAGGGGACTTGGAAGGACGAATAAACCCATTTGCCAGGTATTGATCCAGGTATTGTCGAAGGTGAAGGTTCTCAGGCTCGGTGAGGGCATAAATTCTACTACAAGGAGGAGTAGATCCAGGTATCAGGTCTATCTGGCAGTCATAAGACCTATGAGGAGGTAGAGAGTTAGCCTGATCCTTCCGGAAAACATCTTGGTATTCTAGGTATTCGGGAGGTAACTGGGGAGTCTGTGAAGAAATTGCTGCCAGTGCAACACCAGGTGGAGGGTGACAAGTAGAGACACATTCTGGAAACTGGACCGTTCTTGCTCGCCAATCGATCAGAGGATTGTGTTTCTCTAACCAAGGTATTCCTAGAATAATCTGAAACTGAGGGGCCTTGATCACATCGAACACGATCTTCTCATGGTGTCCATCTTGACTTACTAGCGTCACCTCTTGAGTGGTATGCGTTACTGTCCCGGAGGCTATCTTTGTACCATCCACCGTAGTAATGACGTCCTTTACAGCCTTGGGACAAAGAGTTAGATTCATCCTCAAAACCATTTCATGATCCACATAATTGCCGATGGCACCGCTGTCGACGTAAGCTTCAATTGCATGTAATCGATCCGGATTATCAGGGCTAATGAGGACCACAGGTATCACGAAATGCGAGGTCACGGAACTGGTTTTCACGCTCGGCAAGAGGACCTCTATTCTTGTCGGGCGAGGTCGTTTCCCTGCTCAGAGTTTGTAACTTTGGTAACTGCAGCTCCTACTGCCTTCTTGGCAGGTTTCACCAGACAGTCTCGAAGAAAGTGCCCTGAGTTTCCGCAATAGAGGCATAATTGCAACTGTTTTCTCCTTTCCCGCTCCTTTTGTGTTAGAGGACCTTTCAGACCCCCTATTTGCATGGGTTCCCCGGAGTCTACTCCTTTGGAAGGAGTTGGCGGTTTGGAAAATACTCGAGCATCAAACTTGGAACGATCGGCCTTCCTGTTCTGCAGTCTGTGATCTATTTGAACGACTAAGTCTATATAGTCCGAACAATCTTGTGGGGGATTCACTACTTGGGCTAACACATCTTTGAGCTCTCCACGTAGACCTCTATAAAACAGCGTAATCCTTTTGTCCTCAGGCCATTGAGTTTCCACTATCAGTCTGTTGAAAGACGCAATATAAGCCAAAAGGTCTTGATTACCTTGTCGCAACGAAAGAAGCTCATTGTCCAAGGCCTGCCCCTGTGAATGTCTTGCGAACAGTTTTTCCATACTGAGCTGAAAAGCTTGAAAATCATGGAGGACCGGATCATCTTGATTTACAAGAGGGATCGACCAGTCTGCCGCATTGCCACTAAGGTACGAAAGCACGAAAGCTACTTTAGCTTGATCAGTTGGAAAGGCTGCTGGCCGGCATAAGAAATGCAACCGGCACTGATTGATAAATACTGCAAACCTCTTTGGGTCACCAGAAAATCGTTCGGGCGGAGCCAGAGGTACATTCCCAGGTAGGTTGATCTGCACTGGATTCATAGAGGATGTAGAAGGAAGATTTCCCCCAGATGTGGGTAACGGGGTCTGTCTGGCTTGTGACTGTAGCAATTGTCTAGCGAGATCATCTGTTCGCTCCTTGGAAATAATCAGTTCCCTTCTCAGAGCGTTCGTTTCCTGACGGGCTGCATGCACTTCTGCCCTTAGTTCCCCAAGTAACTGGGCTAGCTGGTCGGTATCCGAGGTTTCCATAACGCCTGGACGGGAGTTTTGTGGTAGGCTTTGCGTTCTGTAACTCTCACCTGATTCCCGTAGAGGCTCCGGTCTTGACTGGGCGTATACCGTATCTTCAAAGGTGATGTGTAACACACGGCTGGCTCTTTGGGCTGGACCTCTGTGCACTGTATGTCTGACTCGAAGGGTAAGATGTCTGCAGATAGAAAATATGGGATTAAGGAACTGGGTTATTGAATGTCTCTCTCTTCTTCCCTTTCTCTTCTCCTGTAGAACCCCAAAGGTTAACGCTCTCACCTTAGGTAAGTGAACGCCGTGCTCTCCATCTGCCTCGGGGCAGGGTGCTGTAACCAGTTTCTTCACTGGATAAGGGGAGCAGGCCTCTTGACTTCAGAGGACTGCTGTCTGTCGTTTACTGCACGAACGGTAAGTTTCGAGTAATTCTAATGTCTTTAAAGTCTTTAGTAATGATGTTTCTTGTTTTGCAGGGTTCCGGCGATGGCGGATGACGGGCTGAAGTGAGTTGAAGATGGAGCCCGTGTGATGAATAGAAGCGCCTGGAAGCACGTAAGTAAGCGCTTGTTGCCTGCTTCACGATGCGCTCTAACTGTCTTTTTATTTTGCAGGTACAAGTTCGGAGCGGCTGCAGGGTGCCGGAATACCCACTGGGTTAGATGTGGAAAGGAGTAATGGCACGTGAGTATTAAAGTTCCCCAATGTCTTTAAACGCACCTTGTTTTGTCTTTCAGATGCGGGATGCAGCGCCGAAGGCCTCCGGAGCGTGCGAAGAGTTGGTAAGCTTTTGTCTTTCAGATGCCGGAATGCAGTGTGAAGACCTCCGGAGCGCACGAAGAGTAGGTAAGCCTTTGTCTTTCAGATGCCGGAAAGCAGCGCGAGGCGTTGGTGACAGCCGATGGACCAGGTAAGTGAAGAGCTGTCACTGAAGACCGTAATGCTAACCTGTTCTTTCTTGTCTTTATAGGTGTTGCTGAAGACTGGATTCAGGATGGTAAGCCTTTTTCCTTAGGCCCAGGATCAGATGCAGAAGACACGATGAGCGTTCTGCTGCAGAGAATGCAGAATAACGCAAAGCAAGATTCATCCATCGGGTGTGGTTTAAATAGCCTCCTGTAGTGCTTAGGTGTCTCCTTCCACAGCCACGCCTAGGTAAGAAAAGAGTTCCTGCTTTCCAGAAGAGTTCCAGTGTTCTGAATCTAGGGAGTGGCTCCTGCCCCACCCAACAGGAAAAGTAGTTCCAAACAGAAGAGGATCAGAGGCTCAACTGGCAGGCAAGTAAGCAGCATGGTCTGCTGCAGGTAAATCCACCCAAGCATTATGAGCCCAGCGCTTCCAGCGCTGGGACTGGGCATATTTATGAGCCTGGTGCCACTGGCGCCAGGACTGGGTCCAAAAGGTCCCAATTGGGACTGGTTGGCACTCGGAACCTGGGTTATGGATCTGCTTCCAAGGGAGTTGGGAAAACCCTGACCTTTTGGAAGCAGAGATCATGACAGGAGGACATTCAAAACAAGATCCACCAACTCTTTGATTCTGTTGCCCTACAGGACTGGGCAAAGAAAGGTCCAGATTACTCTGTCATCGATGATTTACCTTATTACCAAGGCCGGCTATTTTTACCGCAAAAAGAACTACAGGAACTTGTCATTTCCCATTACCATGACACCTTAATAGAAGGGCATCCGGGTATTGCAAAAACCGAAGCTAAAATTAGGAAGCAATTTTGGTGGCCCACCTGGCGAAAGGATGTCAAGTCATTTGTCATGTCTTGTGGCATTTGCGCACAAAATAAAGGGCAAAAGAAAAAACCTGCTGGATTATTGCAACCATTAGACATACCACCTACCCCTTGGCATACCTTGTCATTAGACTTTATCACGGATTTACCCCCGTACCAAGGTTACAATACCATTCTAGTTATTCCTTTAAAAGGGATACCTTCAGCTTCAATCCTGGCCAAGGAATTCCTTGAAAATGTTGTCCGCCTGCATGGCTTTCCTTCAGTGTTAATTTCAGATCGGGGCAGTCAATTCATTTCACATTTTTGGAGGAAATGCTGCCAACTGGCACAAATTGATGTTAGGCTTTCGACCAGTCACCACCCTCAGACCGACGGTCAAATGGAGAGGACCAACCAGACTCTTGAACAGTACCTCCGTTGTATGCTACATCAGTCTGAGGGGAATTGGAAAGACATTCTGTGGATCGCAGAGTATGCGTACAATAATTCCGTACACTCAGGAACTGGACAAAGTCTTTTTTTTTTACCATTTATGAGCACCATCCTCGAACCTTGGATTTGGACTCACCCCAGCATTTAGAGATGCCCGCAGTGGACCATCTCCACGCTGTTATTACACAAGCCTTTAAAGAAGCAACCATCGATTTGCAAAAGGCTAAGGAAAATACAAAAAGGATGTGGATCAGCACAGAAGTGAAGCTCCTCAATACCAAATAGGGGACCAAGTATGGTTAGCCACTAAGCACTTACCACTCAATAGGACTCGGACCTTTAACCCCAGGTATTTGGGACCTTTTCCTGTCAAGGCAATTATTAACCCAGTGGCCGTCAAGTTGGACCTACCTGCTCATATGCGAATCCATCCCGTCTTCCACGTGTCTCTTTTGAAGCCAGCGCAACCAGGAACTAGGCTAACCACTCCACCTGAACCTATTCTCATAGACGGGGAGCCCGAGTTCGAAGTCAAGAATATTTTGGACTCAAAAAGAGTGAGATCAAAACTCTTTTACCTAATTGACTGGAAAGGTTATGGTCCGCAGGAAAGGTCTTGGGAACCTAGTGACCACGTGCATGCACCTCGCTTAGTGAAGCGGTTCCATCGGGAATTTCCAGACAAACCACGGCCAAGGGGGAGAACGACTTTAGGAGGGGCCTTGAGGGGGAGTGCTGTCATGATGCCTGCCCCCGGAAGACCAGACCAGGCCCAGCAGCCCCGGAAGCAGGCATCATGCCACTTGGAGCCTGCCCAAAAGCCCCAGTTAGGGGCTGTTTGGGTGCAGTCCTGGCGCCTATGGCGCCAGGCCCATAAAGGTAAAGTCAGTCTTGGCGCCATGGGCGCCAGGCTCATTATTGATAACTTACCTGAAGCAGACCATGCTGCATACTCACCTGAGGCAGACCATGCTGCATGAAGACTCAAGCCAAATGAGGCTTAGGAGGGACTATTTTACTGAAGGGACTATTTTGTTACTTGGGTGGGGCTGTGGAAGAATACTTACCTGGATCTTCTTCCAAGGCTATTTAAACCACGCCCGGACAGCCACACGTGCTTTGCGTTATTCTGCTTGCTGCAGCGTAACGCTCACCGTGTTTTCAGCATCTCCAGTCTTCAGCCACGCCCGCTTCAGTCCTGGGACTCCTGAAACAAGAAGAAAAGAAGGATAAAGGTTAGAACAGGAGTTTTAACTTTAATCCTTACCTGAATCCTGATCCATTTCGCCACGGAGCTGAAAGACAGAAGTCTTTGAAGCATCGCTTCGCATTTCTACGGCGCCGCGCTGAACTCACCTGCTTGGCGATACTTCAGCATTCCATCACGCTCTCTCCATCTCAGGGCCGCCCTCCGACACCTAAGGAGACAAAGACAGCAAGGTGAGCAAGGGGACTCTCTAAGGCTATACAAGCTACCCCCAAGGACTTACCTGATTTACCACAAGGGGTACTCACCTCATCTCGGGTCGGCGCAGTCAACTCTGCTTCATCGCCGTACCCCAGCCCCTAAGGGGAAAACCACAATAGACTTACCTGAATCTTACCAATTGCCATTTGGAAATCTTTGAATGGATTAATCGGCAACCTGCAAGGAATCGGACAGAGTGAAGATCAGACATTTGAACTCTTATGAACAATTGGACTTTAGAGTCAATATTGGAACTCACCAATTCCTCTACGCCAGTGAAGTAACTGGTCATCAACGCGCCCCTGCGGTCGACGCAGGATGGAGAGCTCATCCTTCCAAACCATCAGGTGAGACTAAGGAGGGGACATCAAGAGTGATCTGTGGGAAGACAACGGGAGTGGGGAAGGTGGGTTGACACTTAATTCCACGGGTGGTTAATTCCTCTTCTCCTTTGCAGAAGAATATTCCTGCGAGCCAGACAAACTAGGCTGAGCGGGCCAGTCCAGTCAATGATCTCGGTGCTACATGTCACGCTGGTGGAAACAACAGCGGCCCAGTTCCGGTCGACGCGCCCGTGGGAACCAGGTGAGCGTAACAGGGGTCCGCTTGCTGCGTTTACGTTCCAGACTCCTCTCCAACGATCTTTAGGGCGATCCAAAATCTACATGTCCTTAGTTCAGAAGTACATGTTCCTGAGGGAAATTGGGAACTTGGTACATGGTTTTGGGACCTCCTACGGTCATGGGGATGGAAGTTGTTCTCGGCCCTACTCATTATCTTGGGAAGTTTTCTGTTTCTTTGTTGTTGTATACAGTGTCTCCCTGGTATATGCTCAGTATTAGGGGGATGTTGCCTGCAAGCAACAAGTGTATTAGGGAATAAAATATACGCCCCAAAGGAGCTCTCTAAAGAGTATGTGTTGAAGGAAACTCTGGTATCAGACCTAATGGCAATAGATATGTCCGACAATGATTCGGGGTGTCTGGACGATGACGCATGGAGTTACTTGCAATCAAATCAGAAATAGTATTAGCACTTGGCATAGGCCATAAGGAGGGTTTGTCAAACCGGATATTAAATTATGCCTCTTCTTACAAACGATTTGTATGTATATTGGCCTACGCCAAGTTGCTTGAAAATTGTACGCGAATAACTTTCTGCAGCAAGGTCTTGACCTTAGAAATTAATGTAAGCCGCCATCTTGAATCAAGCCTCCATTTTAGGTTAGAAAACGCAATTTTGGGGTTTTGTACAAAGTCACCCTGTAATCTAAAATGGCCGTCTCGTGTGTCCTTGTTCTTGCCTTAACCTCTCCAACCTCTGTAGGGAAGTTAATGTCCAACCTGCCTTCAGGCTACATGTTAGGGTCATGTAGACCTTGTCCTTTGTTGACCTCGGAGCAGGGGATTACTTGAATTAGCAATGTTAAACTACAAGTATACAAGAACAGTAATGCTATCTGAAGATAATATGCGCAACATTGTTTGGTCTGTATTAAAGCAATATATAAAGAGTGTAAATGTTAAATTGAAGAATAATGGAGTGTGTTAGTAAATGTATTGAAAAGTAAACCGCATGCGCGAGATATGTAAATTAGGAAAGTGAACCTGGCGTGACCCTAGCCCAGTGCATGATTAACCTGTAAAGGGGCTGGACATCATTCTACAAATTGTATAAAAGCACCGATGTCCAGCTAGGAAATTCCCTCACTGCTCATATTGTACCCTGCTGGTGGTCTATGTGATGTATTGACGGCCAAATAACTATTTGTGTACTTTGTTGAATACTGTTCAGTTTTGTAATAAAGATTCTGGGAATCTTTATAAGCCTGTGTCGGTGTATTTTCCTTTGCTCGGTGTAACAGCTGTAATATTGTATTTTTCCTGATTTCACAATGGAACCTCTTACCAACTAAGGATATTCTTATTAGAAGAAAACAAATTGAGAATGATGATACCACCCGTAGATTCTGTTATGTGAAACCAGAATCCATTAAACATCTAGTTTTGTAGTGCGTATCACTTGGGGCATTAAGGACTAAGTTCCTGTTGTCTTTTCATGATTACTACCTGGGTTACAATGATGATATGGTATGGAAATTCTGCCTCAATGTCCAGAATGTCCATGAAGGGCTCACCCTATCAGGATTTATTAAGAGCCATAACATTAACATTATTAAGACCTGAGGAAGAGACTGCTTATGAGCAGTCCAGATAAATTGGAATGGAACTCAGTGGAACTGGCATTTATGCTGCTGAGTTAGTATCTGATTTTTCATCTTCCCTTTTTAATTTTTTCTTTCCCTTCTAAATTTATGTGAATACACTTAAAGTAGTAAATACAAAAGGATGGTTCTATGATACTGTTCTTTGTTATAAGTTTTGCAAGTTTATGAAGTTGGGTCGTATGACTTGTTATCTAATCTTGTGACTATGTTTTCCTCCCCTTAAAAATGCTTTGAATTAGTATGAGGTATTGTAACTGAGTAACTTTTTCTTATTGTGTTTCTTTGTGTGTACTTGTTTTTCAACCGTTTTAAATGAAGTATGGCATAGATTGTGAATTCTCTTAGAGTTTTCTATTTTGTATTCTTGTTCTTTTTAAAAAAAATGTCATCTGTTGTCTGTCTTTATGAATTTGTAAAGGTTTAAATTAAACCAATAGCAATAAAAAAAAAATAAGAGTAATTTCTGTGGGGTGTTCCTTAATGTTTGACAAGTAGCCTGGGGCATGCTTCCACTGCAGCAACGAAAACAATTATACATCTATTCAAAAATTATGTGTCAAGCAGAAACACTGCCACAGGAGAAATTATACCATTTCGTATTTTACGCATCACTAGTTTTAAAACTTTGCATGGGTGTGTGCAAGTGTTTACCATAGTTACTGTCCTAGAAAATGAATTCTACTTTTCTTTTACGTTTTTCATAGCCCGGCTTCTACCACTTGTTTGCCCGATTGTGGTCTGCAAGAGAAGGGAGAGGGTGGTTAGAGGGGAGGGGGGGGTGTGTGGGGGGGGTGTGGGGGGGGGCGTGTGTGTGTGTGTGTGTGTGTGTGTGTGTGTGTGATATTGTGTTGCTTCATGGGGCAGGACTCAGAAGCATCAGGGTTCATATAAAGTTTGTATAAAATGCAAGCAGCCCCCTTAATAATCTGCAGCTATTTACCCACTACTTCTATTCCTTTATCTATTTTATTTGGGGGGGTGTTCAAATGTATAGGGTTATTTTTGGGTGCATGGGCTTCATGACATCATCTATTAATGCACCATGATGACAGTCTTGTCAATTCCATGTCAAATTTATATCCACATTTATATCAAAATGTATATACAATGTGTATCAAAGAATATTGAAATTATATACATTCTATATCGATTTTACATTAAAATGTAAACAAAATGTATATCAAAATGATATCAAATTGTATATCAAATTATATAAAATTATATCAAAATGTATCACATTTATATAAAAATGTTATCCAAATGTATAAGAACATTTATATAAAATTCATATCAAAATTGTTATCAAAATGTATATCAAAATGATATCAAAGTATATTAATATCATCACAGGTCTTATCAAATTTATATCAACTTTATATCAAATGATTGCGAATCAAACTGAATATAAAATGATGCAGGTCAATCAAAAATATTGGGGTTCTTAACAATGGAAATATAACCACTACCCCACCATGCAAGGGGGCATCATTTCACTACACTGTATATAGCACAGGTAGTATAACTCAGTGGCAATGCACTCGTCTTGTAATCAAGACTGCGCAGACCAACCCAGGTTTGAATCCCGGGTCTGCACTTAGAACCCTCTTCAGTACTAAGCGCGTTATAAAAAGCCAATTATAACTTTTAAACAAGCATTGTCAATGTCAACAGTTTGGGCTTTTGTGTAGACATGGGAAACGCACTTGCCAGGCACAGCCGTAGTGGTCTTAACTACCCATTGTTGGTAGCAGGTGCAAAATGATGCAAGTACCGGGCTGATAGCACTGCCTGGCAAAAGCTTAAAACTTATTCACAAGCCAAAATTGTTGGCTTTGTCATTACTTGTTCTAAACAGGACTTCAATGGCTTTGCAATTGCTTGTTTTTAACAGGACTTCAGTGAAGGGCACGCAAAATGCTTATAAATCGAGTGAGTGAAGACAGATCTGGCAAGTCATTTTTATTACACTGATAGAATGTTTACAACTCCAACTGAGTCATTAACTCTCAGAAGGCTGCTTTGAACAACCACTGACAGGCACTTTGCAAAGCCTGATTTTTATTTATTTGCATTTATCAGGCGCGCTTGCAGCCCATGAGGCATCGAGGCACTGTTACAGATGATAAGCAGACTTAAGTTACAGGCGGGTGCCCAATGGGCTCATGGCTACACAGTAGCAAACAAATATGCAGGAAATTGCTAAAAACCAATTCGTGATAGATATTCTGTTTTAGACAAAGAGTCTAGTTTTGATAGCCTTACGGAAGGCTAGGTGTGATTCAACCAGTCTTAGGTGAGGTGGCAGTGCGTTCCAGTGCGTGGCTGCTTCGGTGGGGAAGCTGAAGCCTCCAGTGCGCACCTTTTGTGAAATAGGTGTGACAATCGTGTTGACATAGCGTGATTTTAGGGGTCTGGTAGCCGTGTGCCTGATGATTCTGTCGGTCAGGTAGGGCGGAGCGAATTTGTGGAGGCATTTGTGGGTGAGGGCAAGAGTTTTAAAGACAATTCTCTCTTTGACAGGGAGCCAGTGGGCTTGCCTTCTGATTTCAGAGATGTGGTCTCTTCTAGCGGTACCTGTGGCTGCCCTGAGCGCGTTGTTTTGAGCTAGCTGCAATTTGGCCACGTTTTTGTTGGAGGTCCCAGCGAGGAGGGCATTGCAGTAGTCTAGCCTTGACCCGATAATTGCCCTGGCAATGGTGAGACAATTATGGCGGGCCAGGAAGGGCCTGGCAGCGTTGAGGATTTTAGAGTCGTAGGCTGAGGAGGTGGCGATAGCATTGACCTGTCTGTCCATGGAAAGGTCGGAGTCAAGGTAGACTCTGAGTGTCTTAACATGGTTTGAGACCTTGATAGGAATGTTATCGATGGTGAAGGAGGAGTACTGGTCTCCAAGGTTGCCCAATGTGAAAGGTGACCCTATGAGGAGGAGTTCAGTTTGTTCACTATTGAGGCAAAGCCAGTTCTCTGCCATCCAGGATTAGATGGTGGAGTAGATAGTGGTGAGAGTGTTACTGTCTGCTAGGTAGTCGCCCGTGAGTGGGATGAGTACCTGTGTGTCATCCGCGTAATTGGTGTAGGATATGCCAAGGGAATCCAAGATGCTGAACAGGGGCCTTGTGAAAAGGTTGTAAAGCGTGGGTGCTATACAGGACCCATGGGGAACACCGCAGGTGAGGAGGCTCGGGGTGGCGGATGCAGACTCCGAAAAGACTTTCATGGCCCTTTCTTGGAGGAAGGAGGTGATCCATTGACAGGCTTTCGGGGAGAAGTTGGCTTGGGTGGCTAGATGGTGGCACAAGGTGTTGTGGTCCATGAGATCAAAGGCCGCGGATAGATCAAGGAGCAGTAGGAGAGCAGGTTTTCCTGCGTCTCTAAGATCGTCCATTTGATTCTTAAGGTCTAGGAGGGCCGTTTTGGTGCTGTGCCGTGGGCGGAACCCAGATTGCCGCAGGCCTAAGAGCCGGTTATCCTCTAAGAACTTTTGGACTTTCAGGTAAGCTGCTTTGTCCAAAATTTTGAGCAGGAAGGGTACAGTGGTAATAGGTCTGTAATTACCAGGGACTGTAGGGTCAAGCAAGGGTTTTTTGAGGAGTGGGCACACCCAGGCTTCCTTGAGTCCAGACGGGACATGGCCTGACTGGAAGGAGGAGTTGATAAAAGCTGTAAGGAAGGGGGCTAGGGTAGGTGCTGAGTCTTTGATGAGGGTAGCTGGGCAGGCGTCACCCTTGCAATTGGAGGGTTTGATGGAGTTGAGCAGGGTGATGACCTCTCGCTCAGTGATATCTTTGAATTCAAATAAAGGGGAAGCGGTGGTCTTGATGGGTGGCTCAGCGCGAATATTGGCTATGATGTTGGAGAGGGCTTTTTGGTGGCCGCGGATTTTGGTTTGGAGAGTGTTGAGCTTGTCTAGCATGGCAGACTGAATGCTATTACACCACTTGTCATATTTGATGATTGATGGGGGGGAGGCAGATGGTTTTTCCAGTTCCCTAAAGATGGTGAATAGTTCCTTGGACCCTGACTTGGCTTCAGCGATCCTGGTGTTAAAGGAGGCGGCCTTGGCTAAGGTAATGTTAGTCTTGTAGGATTTGGAGATGGTTTTGAACTTCTGTTTGGTGGCTTCAGAGGGGCTATCTTTACAAGCGGAGAGGGCAGTCCTTTTTTGCGCACGTTGTACAAGAAGTTCTTTGGAGAAGCATGAGTTGGCATGTTTGGCTTTTTTTGCATTTTTTAGGGTCAGTGGAGCAATGGTGTCAACGGCTGACGTGATGATATCCTTAAAGGTGTCAGCTAAGGTTTCGGGGTTGTTAGAAGAGGGGGCCTGGAGGGCAGGGTTGAGGAGGTAGGGTGCTAGGTTCTCAACTGTGAGAAGGCGAGAGCTCCTAGCGTAGATTGCTGGGCATGGTGGGGGGGGGGCAAAGGCCATTTTCTTGGTTCCGAGGGTGAATTGGATGTAGTGGTGGTCCGACCAAGGGATGGGGGTGTTGGCAGTGACGAGAAGGGAGCAGTTGTGATGACTGATCCAGTCGAGGGTGCGCCCTTTTCTATGAGTGGGCTCGGAGATGGAGTGTGTGAAGCCGAGGTTGGACAGGGCTTTCTTGAGGGATTTCGCAGGGGGGTCCTTCGGGTCGTTAAGCCCTAGGTTGAGGTCACCCAGAAGTAAGACCTGTGATGTTTTTTTGATGTTGTTGGACAGTGCGTGTATAAGGGTGTCATGGAAGTCAGAGGATGAGTCTGGGGGTCTATATACAATGTGCATGGTTATGGTGCAGTTGGGGGAGAGATCAATTTTTAGAGGGAGGTAGTCGCTGTTGCTGTCAAGCAGGCCTTCAACTTCTCTAATGGCAATGGAAAGGATTGATTAAAAAGAGCTCAAAGAGTTCCCATAAGGATGTGTTCTGGGCAGGCACAGGCAGGAATGGGTGGGAATGGACATATGATATGATATGTTATTTATAACGCGCTTAATACCCATAGGTTTCTAAGCGAGGACCCGGGGATCGAACATGTGTTGCTCCGTGTCGTCCTGTTTCCAAGGCGAGCATGGTGCCGCTGAGCTATCCTCCCGAGGCCATAGGGATTAGCATGACCATGGGCAGGCAATGGGTGGGCACATAACCAAACAACACCTACAGACTCTGTGTACCTCCTTATATGTCATTCCTCCCGAGCTGGGTAACCAATAGTTTTGGTTTATAGCTAGCGTAAGCACCACCTAATAGCCCAAACTATAAGACTATAGAATCAATTACAAAAATATGCAGGCAGGCAACCATTCTGAGGCTGAACCACGACAGAGCGAGGCTCAATGCTCCTACTTGGTATGAGAGGGTGCATTCTTCTGCACCGGAGCAGCACTCCAGAATGTGTGCCCCTCCTTGGTCAAAGGCACATGCTGCACCGCGATATTTGCAGCCCCATTCAGACATAGCTATTGGACCTCTGGCACAGCAAGAAAGACCTCAAAAAAAGGGCACGTTGCTCAGCAGCGCTTTCAAGGCCAATATGGCCGACTAGAATCTGACGAAGGACATCACATTTACCACTGCACAGCAAGGCCAATGTGATTAAACTGTTAACTGGTGCAGAGGTCATTAATGCAAGAGTGTCGACGAAGAAAGGAGAACAAGATCAGCTGAATAATAACAACAAATGCAGTCATCACTGTGCAAACAACGCAACAAGAATCAAACACCAGGTGTAGAGCTATTAACAGGTGTGAAGTCTTGACCTTTGAACTGTGCTGGCACATTGGTGCTGTTTGAAGACTAGGTGTAGCATTGTACCCGAGCTAATCAAGCTGGGTGCTCTCTAATCCTGTTCATAAGTGCAATGCACTTTATTGTCTTCATACATCTTCCACAGAATAGATTTCCCAGGCACAGAATGACTTCACTTCAGCTAGCGGCAGGTCATATTTCTGTCAAATTACCTGTCTTCATGTCTTAATAAAACTTCCCGAAGGATCAAATGAATACTTTGAAAGGAAATGCGAAGCTTGCCCCAAACCTCTTCCAATGCATTCTCCTTATGAAATGTAGCACGAGATGTGTTTTTTGATCTCTGTAGAAAATATGTCTTAGGCATAGACTCGACCTTCTCTTCCGAACTCGCTGGAATTCAGTAATCGCCCAAGAATGTTGCCTTGACCTTTCGGACTCGCACCCAGCAAATCATCTGGGGTCACGTGCCCCAATCTGCTTAATGCTGAAAAGTTCAGAGGTCACCAGACAGTACCATCAGCAAAACACTGATGCGTGTGTTTTAAAAGGCACGATTAGGTTATGGAATGTCATTGAATCCAAGACCCCCCATGTGTTCCCAGTCCAGAATTCCCACTTTCAATTCATTTTGAATTATACTTGTTTGCCAAACTAACTATCCCGCCCCCCTACCCCACAGCCACTTTGTATTACTTACACGAGCGTTCTGTTGTTTATTGTTTCAGTTCATTTTAGAAGACATAGGACGCTAACCTCACTGAAACATGCTCACCTGATAGAAAAGCTTCAATAAAGCTTGAGGTCGTCCCTGGCTCCTGGTATACATCGGCTCATCGCCAGACGGGCTTTTTAATGTATAACTTATATATAACCGCCCCTGAGGGTGCTTGCAAATGTGCATGTATTAAACCACCCAGCTGCTTATTCTTGTATCATGCTTCGGAGGTAGTCCCCGTGTTCCGAGCCCTCAGACAGCTGCTCTTATCAAGACGGCAGCCCACCCGCCCACGTGCCCAGGCCTCAAAGCGCTGAATCCGCCGGTCCTGGCCCCCACTTAACTAACCCTAGTCCTTCAAGCTCGTGCCGCGCTACCCAGCGAAGGCTTCAAACAAAGCCTGCTCCCCGGGTTCATTCTTTCTTCCCACTTGCAAAGCCGCTTGGCCAATTATGATTCGCTGGCAAGAGGACTGTGAGCAGCGCGGGCCTAATTTGGATTCCAGCTGAGCACAGTCCTCGGGAGCGCATTAGAGGCAACGGCAACACGACCGCACAGGTGGAGATGAAACGCGAACATGGCATCAGGTGCGCTTTAAATTGAAGTGCCAGAGGCCGACACGGAGGATGAGGGAGAACTCGGCTGGAGAGTGGAGCACACACACTGCCATGTTCCTAAGCGGGTAGGCGTGGGTGGAGAGGGGTCTAGAGGAGAGGGGAGGTGGAAGAGTGCAGCCCCTCTTTATGTGTACATGAAGAGTTCTGTGGTGACAAAAAAGCGCATATAAGAAGCAATGCACAAGGCTCGAGCCAGCAAGCTGCATATAGAAAACTGTCTTCAAGTTTCAGGTATTGAGCACAATAGATCTTCAGCTGCAGGCCTCATTCGGCCGGGGCAGCCTTGAGTGCACTGGTGCTGCCACCAAATGACAGATACAGCCTCAGATGCCAAGGTGCTGCCATATGACATCATATGGCAGATGGAGCCAAAAAAGCCTCATATGCTAGATACAGCCTGCCATGTCTTGCGTATCCTACGCCATGTAAGAACGTACCGCACCAGCCATAACCGACATGCACGACTGCCTGCAAATTGGCCACAATGCACTCTGCCTTGCTTGCCAAGGAGGCCACAACAGCACACACTATGGGGATCATTACAAGTGGTGCGGTCTGGAAACAACGTGCAGCTAATTCCGATTACCGGCACTTTTTCTGGACCGCATTACTATGACAAGCAATGCCGGTAACAATGACAACGGTAACAGCGTACACTGTGCTGCTACCGCCGCTGATTGCACAGTGAAAGTAAATTACAGGACCCACCGTAAGACGTGCCGAAAACACTGGCACAACAGTAATAAGGGGGCATCACCACAGTGTTTTTTTTCTGGAAACACAGACACAAAAATGCCGATACTACCAGGAAAACTGTGCCGGCACCACAGAGCAGGTGTTAACCAGGCCCAGGTGGGGAAGAACAAGCCACAGGTGCACCCAATCTACCCAGCTGCACACAATGAGTACTGAGACTACTGAAAAGGACCACACCCACACCAAACATACTGGCCAACACAACAATGCTGCCACTCGTAGTAACAATGGACCTGGAGGTGCTGCATGCAGGAGTGCCGCTGTATGAGCAGGAGCTCCATCAGTGGCAACAGGAGGACAGGCAATGGAGGAGGAGGAGAATGATGATATGCAATGCAAATGGCAACCCGGAGACGTGCACCAATGCCCCGCTCAAGGGTAACACCCTGGGCCCTGACTGACAGTCAGATTCAAACCCTATACCGTCTGAACAGGCAGACCAGAACTGGTGGGGCTCACCCAGAACGACATGCAGAGCAGCATATAGGCATCCTGGCAGCCATACCACCGCTGTTGAAGGTGGACCCAATGCTGCATCTCCTTGCCAGAGGCGCTTTTCAGCACTCAGTCAGCCAGTTGCATGGCATTTCGCAGCCTGCATTTTCAACACTGCTGGTTAAAGTCCTGGATGCCCTCCTGCGCCATGTGTCCCAGCACACTGCCCTTCCAACTTTCAGGCACAGGTCAATGCCAAAAAGGCCCACTTTCATGCACTTGCAGGCATGCCAAATCAGTTGTGAGTAGTGGACTGCACAAATATCGAGCTGTGGCTCCCCACGCCACAGAGGAGGTTGCAGGATCTGTAAGCTGTACCACTCACTGAATGTGCAGGTCGTCTGTGATGCAAATCAAACATTCACCCACTGCTCTGCCCGCTTCCCAGGATCAATCCATGGCTCCATGGTCCTGCGGAATAGCACCCTGCCTGTGTACAGAGTGCGTTATGGGGGACAGAGAACCTGACTATTGGGTGATTTAAAGCATCTAAACACACACATTGTTGAATGGGTACCAGGCCACGGGGGACAGGTGGTCATTGTCTGGCACCAATGTATGTCCCACAGCCACCATGCCAATGCAGGAACAGAATCAGCATGCACAAGTGGGTGGCAACAACTAACAAACTAACATCTATCACATGTGTCAACATATGGACACACCATCACAATCTGAGCACAGATGGACAGGCACATGCCAGCCATGTCACAATACCCAGTGTATCTCGACACAGCCCCACCTACCCCCATCAACCCATCCCTGGGTGACAGACCATGCACACACAGCATGTCCAGCATTTCCTGCCACAGGGTGCAGCAGGGGGAATGTGGGATGTTTTTACCCGTGCATCCAAGCCCTACCACAAAACTGTGCATTACTGGCATTGAAAACATCATGATGGCCAGAACTCCCCAGAAAGTGCACAGGGAAAACCTGAAGAATAGGCTGCCACCCATTTTTGCCTATGTTTGTGAGCACAGGAGGGCACTGCCTGAAACCACCATTGGGCTACACACACAGTAGCCTGACACCATTGGGAATGGCAATGCTGATTGCCAAAAGCAACCCAGAACTGTTGGGAATTAATTTTCTTGATGTCAAAAATTTGCTAAAATCATGGGCACGAAACCACCAAACAAAAATTCAACCCTGGTTGAGTGTTCTACTTTATTCTACTGTAAGGATTCCCATCAAAACAATGTTAAGCAAGGATCATATACTATCAAGCAAAATCCCCTTTTTGAAATGCATTAATTCAAGACAGATGCCAAAAATGGGTGCAGTACTGGCATTTTCCACAAACCGGCGCTAGCGGTTTAAACTCTGACAGTAGAACTGTACTTCAGGAGTTGCCAAAGGATCCTGAGCCAGCTGGAAACTTCAAAGCCTTTTGGTTAATTAAAACTCATAAACACCTGCTGTTCACAGAAGACAGGCTGATTCAATTAACAGTCCAAGAGGCTGGGAAACCTTCTCACCTCAGAACTCCACACAAGAAGCCAGGAGATCACATGGACATGCTAACCAAATACAGAGTGGCCCCGTGGCCTGCTGACCTCAGCCGACACAGTAGACTCTTTCCATTGAATAGGATATGCTGATTTGGGTGTTGACTGTAAACAGAGCTCTGCCTGGTAGGAGAGACATGTGATCCCTGGCTCTCCAAGCTTCTGGGGGCGGACCCAGACATTTTTGTGAATTGAATTGAAGGCAAATATATGTTTAAGTTAAATGCTTCTGAAATATTGTATTAAGCTTACAAAAATGTGCAATTTGGGGATCCTTAAAATGAAAAATGCCCTCACGATTTGAGCCCAAATTCCACTTTGTACAGTGTTCTGGGACCGAACCCCGCTAGTTATCAATATTGCAGGCACTGTGTTTATGCTAGAGACATGGAAATTTACCGGAATATGTGTAGAGGGGCCGGGTACATTTGTGTAATTTTTGGGAAAAATCCAATATTGGTAAACCAACTAAAAACGAAAATAAGTTGCCATTTTTGAACCCT
This sequence comes from Ambystoma mexicanum, assembly GCF_040938575.1. NCBI lineage: Eukaryota > Metazoa > Chordata > Amphibia > Caudata > Ambystomatidae > Ambystoma > Ambystoma mexicanum. Next base: position 826,705,413 of record NC_090924.1, on the reverse strand, counting down.
GGCTCTCAGGAAGATCAGGGTTGGGCAAGCATGCACCATACGTATTCTGTAATATGTACATGTAATGTCAAACAACTGTGCATCTGGGAGATATGTATTTGGATCAGAAATAGATTTGCGTGTAATTTGACAAGGGGAGGATCCTTTGACCATAAAACCTACCTCATCACTCTGACTCAAAACTCAGTTCCCCCAATCAAGGGCGAGAGGAAGAACTGGCCAATGATAAGTTGAGAGGGTTGGGCATGCAGAATGAGCCGACCCACCCACTTTCTAAACACATAAAAGGAGACTGTGCAGGACAGGTAAGGACATTCAATTTCCATTTCCTTTCGTAGCACGCTGACAGACAACTTCACATCCAGAGATCCGGACTGACTCCAGCAAGACAGAGACCAGAACTTAGAACTCTGACTCCAGAACTTAAAGCAAAGGCCTAACCCACAAGCTGAGTTCTCTTCAGCAGGCCTCAAAACCTAACCAAACTATTCACAGCCGGGCGAGCTGTTTGAATTCTTTGCCAAGAACTTTTGCCAGAACCGGTAGCAGACCCAGAAAGCAGTGCTGTATCCAGAGAGACCAGAGGTCCAGAGATCCGTACAGTGCCGAGTGCCAGACCAGCAGAGCAGAGCTGACCCAGATCGCTTTGTGCAGAACCAGTACGAAGTGGCGAAAGAACCGCAGCCAATCCTGACCCTATCAATGACAAAGTCGCATTCCTGTCCAAAATATAGTGTGAGTACTCAGCCAGAACTGTGCAAAACCCAATCTCTTAGTTTAATATAACCTAATTCAAACTATTTTAACCTATTGAGAACTGCATCCTAGAAACTGTGTCATTCTGTCATTCTAAAGCTGCAAAACTGTCATTTGTCGTTCTGAGCTTTAGTTTAATTTCGAGAATCTACCTTCACAAAATCGTCCGTATCTCTGGAACCATTTGTCCTAGGAACAATTTAACTTTCATCTTAAAGCTAAGATACTAAGCTTTCCAACGAGTCTAAACCGACTTGCTGCTCCTTATAGTTCCTTCGTAATTGCGCTCGACGCACGTGACTATATTGCCGCGATTTGACATTTTGCTTCATTTCAGCCACGTGTAAACATATTTGTCTTTTGCTTCCATTACGGAATTCCGTTTTCAACCTGATAACCATCCCTGAATCATTGATAGGGCTGGCCTGAACTGATTTAAAGTATCCCTCACTCACCCTGAACCTCCTATAGGGAATTAAAAGCAATTTGAGTATATATTTCACTTCATTGCCACCACATTTAAAAGGATTGGGCCTGTGTTTAAAACTCATACCTGTTTTTCGCTAAGCTTGCTAGGAGGGAACTGAATTTCGTATTGTATTGTGATTGTATTCCTGAAGACTGTGTGTGTTACTTCCATCTCCTTTCATTGCATAGGGGGGAGTGCATTGTCAAAGAAAAAGTGATCACATTGTCTTTTGCTGAAATCATATCAAGTTTATTTCTGTACTGTCTTTTATTCATCTTTGCATCTCCTTGAAACCATAAAGCATTCTCTGATACCGTATTCCCCTGTTCCTAGTCATAAGTCACCAGAACTGTGCTATTGTAGGATTACCTATTGCTGATTACTGCTCATATTCACAAGTGTGATATCAATTATTAATTTATTATAAAAGTGTGATATATATATATATATATTGTTTAATTTTTCAAATAAACCTTTTAAATTGCAAAACAAACCTACTTCTTGGCTCAGTGGGGTCAGGGGGATTCTAAGAGAGGGGTGTTATAGAAGGGTTGTCATCCAGAGTACACAAACTGGACATAAAAATATCTAAATAAGGGCTTCCCTTGGGCATCCCAGACCAGGCACTGACTTAGTGGGATTGCTTGATTGGAGTCATTTAACAAAGTGGGGGCTCGTCCGGGATATTCTGGATTAGATCTATCACTTGTGCAGATTAATACAGTGTGCCAGCTGGCAGGATACATATCCGGTTAGATCACCACGCTGTGTTACGCTGTAAAGCACTCCTCAAAGGAACGCTCTAAGGAAACGGTCTGTTTTGCAAAATAAAATACAAACGTCTGTAAATCAGGAAGGAAATCAATTCCAGAATGATGACCTTGGTAGATATGAAGATAGCTAGGGAGCACCTCTTACATAAACTGTTTGTGAGAGGTGAATGGTCTGAACAGGACCAAAATGTATGGTTGCAGGCGATCACACACAGGTCACTACAACTGGGTCAGATATGTGGAGAGATCAGGGTCCCTTACATGCGGCCCTGAGTGAACTATATATGGCTCCTAAGGCCAAAGATGAACACAATAATATTGCCAGGATAGCGGCATATTTGTATCTATATATGGGAGCCATGCAGGAAAAATGTGCTGAAGGCCAAGATCTGGCAAATAGGCAACAGATGGCGTTAGAAAAGGCCCAATCTGACCTGGTCTCTTCTGAGGAGAGGCTGCACAGAAGCCAGGAGTCAGAAAACAAGAGTAGACAATACATCATTAAAATGAAGGAGGATATGGATATCCTGCAACAGGAAAAGGCTGACCAGGATACAAGAATTCTGGCTTTGCCGAAGGAGCACCAAGATAGTTTGGACTCCTTACTGCAGAGCCAGAAAAAGCTGGAGCAACAGATAGATTTTAACAGGGCATGCACAAAGCAGGTAGCCACCCTGCAAAGCCAATTGGATAGAGAAAAAGAGGAGAGCAATAAACTGATTCTGAAAGACCTGGACACCCAGACAGAATTTTAGGAAGAGCCCAGAAAGCTGGTGCCTTTCAAAGGCAGAAGGATGACCTGGCGGCACAGATGCAGGCTCTTAGTCCGGAAAGGGACACCTTAGGCCAGGAAGTCTGTCAATTAAAAGAAAAAATTGAAGAAAATCACCTGGCGCCCCAGGGGCTGGATGACCTCCAAAAAGAGCATCACGACTTGCTAGAGCACACCAGGAGGGTGGAAGATGCTCTGGCAAGAAAGGAGCAGGCCGTTAGGAATGGGACTCAGGAGGTAACCCTCCTGCAGCAAAGACTGGCCCAGTACTCCAGGACCAACCAGGAAGCACAGAGGGAAAATGAGGCTCTCTGTTGACACAATGATAAGCTCCAGCAACAGGTAGCCATGCAGGAGAGACTGATAGAGTCTAGTAAGGCCTTGGTTGAGGAACTGAAAGCCCAGGCTCTTGCATTTCAACAAGGAGCAGGGGCTGATAGAGATGAAGTTCGCTGGGAAAGGGAAACACCTGAGCATAACCTCAGGAGCCCTAATACCAAAGGCCTTCATCTCTCCCAGTCCCTGGACTCTGCCACCCTCATGTCCCCTGGCGCACATGAGCACAGGGCCACAGGGATGGCAGATTACTATCCAGCCAAAAGGATGGGGCTCATAGGCCAGTACCACCCAGGAATGGATGGGCGGGCATCTGGGTATGGGCACCCAAGCACAGTGCAATTTAGTGGGGAACCCCAGGAGAGTAGGCCCACTAAGGGCATCCTGAAAACCTCTGCCCAGTTACGTCAGTGGGGGGGGGGGGTACCCAGCAAATCCTGGTAGCAAGGAGGGATCTAAAGACTCCTCTCAGCGTCACAGGACACAGGAGACCAGGTCCCCACATTCTGCCAGCCATTTCCGGGCTCACAGAATCCGGGAAAACCTGGAAGATCAGACGGGCACCTCTGGGAGTAGTGCTTCTGAGTCGGAGGATGAATGGACCAGGGTTACCCGAACCAAAAAGGCCAATAAGGCAAAAAGGGCCTTGCTTAAGGACCCTTTAAAACAGATTAAGGCAATAAGGAGTGTCATCACGCCTTATCACAAGAACTCCAAGTATTCTGTGTGGGAACACTTGGAGCTCTTTGAGCAAATGATGGAGACCTTCCATTTGAAGGACAGCAGTAGCTGCATCCAGTACGTCAAATGGACAGTCTCCCCAGAATACTTCAGTTTCTTTGCGGGGCTGGAGGACCAAAATCATTCAAGATGGTCCACCTATAGGGCGGCCATCTTGAAACACTTTTCTGTGCATATAAATCCCCAAGAGGCTCGTAAGGCAGCCTACAATTTGCAATGTGGAGAGGATCACGCCCCACAAGAATTTGTGCAAGAATTGAAGCGTGCCTTTGCGCAGACCACCAGAAGGGTGCGCACGGATAGCAGAGAATTCATTAACACATTTTTCCATGCTCTCCCCAAATACATAATGGCCCAGCTCGTGAGAGATTTTCACGAGAAAAGATCTTTAGACTGGGTCATTGAGGAAGCCACCCGCATCTATGAGGTGCAGAAACCGGTGGAAAAGCCAAAAAAAACCAAAACCAACAGCACTCCTGCTGCCGCCAAGCTAGCAGAGGTAAAGGTTGCCCCGTTTTAGATTTGGAGATGGGGGTGCCTAAAAACCTGCCTGCACAAAATAATTCACAGCCCAGAAGGCCCTCGGGCCAGTCACAGACAGAAAGCCAAGGAGGTAGTCCCATAAATGGGGTCCCTCACTCCCCTGATTATGTCAGTCCCCGCTAGAAGGGAAACCGACCCATCCTGGGTTATGTGTGGACTCCTCCAGCCCAAGGGGGGGGATCCAGTTAAGCGCCTAACCCGGGGAACTTCCCTCCTAACTTCCCCGAGGAGGGCAGAAATTCACCAAATCCTGGGCAGAACTTTTTTCCCAGGTATCCACCCAACTTCCAACCCCAAAACCATCCATCCTTCTTTCCCCAATTCCCTGAGCCCAGACAGCCTAATCTGGGAGAGGGGAGGCCAAGGGTGGAGGGGTACCCGAATCTTCCCAACCCAGGGTTTTACCAGAGAAGGGATAACTACCCTTTCCGGGATCAGCCCAGGGGAGAAAATAGAACCCCGTATCAGCCTGAGCGGGTTTCACAACTTGAGCACCAGGTCCAAAACATGGCACAGGATCTGGGTCACATGCTGAGGGTGCAACAGAACCCTCAGATGAGCATGCCAACACAGAATGCCCCAAACTCTTGACCTGGTGCTCCAGAACAATGACGGGGCAGCACCCCGATAGCCCACCGGTTCCCAGGGAGGAGGCACAAGGGGAAGGGGGGTGCAAGACTTTGGAGGAAGCTGCCTTCCCCACTTGTAAACAGCCACTGGAAGCCCAGGAACCGGAAACAAAATCCCCTGCCCCTGAAAGTCAGCCTCCCAAGGAGCAGAGGGGGGGTAGGAGAAACAAAGTACCCAAACAGACCCACTTTGAGGAGGAGGTACAGATCTTCCAATTTGAGGGAGAGGGATTCCAAGAGGATCCTGGGAAGAGGATCTTCTCATTCAGAGATGGGGGAACTCCTCCCAAGGAAAAATGGGTCCCAAGGGAGTCCAATGTAGACTGGTTAGATGTGGGGATTGAGCTGTCGCCGCCCATCATTCTATCCCAGAACAAAACCGCATCAATAGACTGGGTAGAGGTGGGGATCGAGTTGTCGCCACCCATCATCCTATCCAAGAACCAACAATACCAAAATCCCAGAGGTCAAACCCATCCTGATGACTGCCTCCAGAAGGGGGAGGGCGGCCCAGAACTGGAACCAGGGGAACCAAAAAACACTCCCATTTCCAGTTGACAACTTTTTCTTTCAGATTCCCGAGACCCTCCACAGAATTCTGCCCAAATTTCTTCTCTCTCAATGTCCAAAACCAGAAAGTTAGCCCACCAGTTGTCCAAAAATGTGCATTATCTGTGCCCCCTTGAGGAGAAGGAGGGAAGATATTATGCCCCGGTACAAGTACAGGGGCAGGGTACAATTGTGGCACTGGTGGACACTGGATCCCAAGCTACCCTTCTGTCCAGAAGGGCCTTTGATACTAAATGTAGGAAGGGGGGAGAATTACCGTATTCCTCTCACCTCTCTTCCTGGACAACTTCAGAACTTTGACGGGAAGGAAATTCCTGTCGAGGGTACTGCAGATTTGGACATTAAAATTGGGCGACACAAGGTGAAACACCCGGTCATTGTTGTGACTCCAGAGGGCACCCCTTGTTTACTAGGGAATGACCTCCTGAGAAGGTTGTCACCCCTAATAGATTTCGTAAACAAGGTCCTCTGGACCCAGACTAGCCGACCAATAAAATTAAAACAGAGTGTCAACCATGTTAGTCTAAACGGCACATGCCACATGGTTGAACAAAAATCTGACCAAGTAGAATTTCACTTCCAGAACAACCACATTCCAGACATGACAGTAACAGCAGTAGGACAACAGACTGGTGATGGGGGGTACTCTCTATTTCTGAAAATCAACCTTCCTTCCAGTTTAAGGTGGCATTCCACACTGGAGGGAAACACCCTGAAATTCTTTACTAATTCACAATCAGACATTCCCACTCCAATAGTCCAGAAAGATTTGAAATCAGCTCAGAGCCTGGCTGATGTTCAGCAAATTGGAGAGCAGTTGTTCATCCCTGTTCAGTTAAATGATGGGAAGGACTCTGTTCCCGCCCGAGTGTGTGTGAACAACGGTAAGAGCTTCATCAGCGAAGCCATGTTCCGCCAACGCCCAAAAGATCCAGCCATTCCCACATTCAAACTGATAGACAAATGGGAAATGGACCTGGAAGCACCTAATTCCAAACATCTCCTGCCAGGCAGGTGTATGCTCAAAATCTTCATTGGCAACAAGAGCATAGTCCATAATTGTTGGGTCGTGCGAGACATCACTGCCGCCTTTTACTTAGGCAGTGACATTCTCAATCGCTTTGCCATTAGTTTGGACCTAATAAACTTCAAAGCTTGGTCCCGATTAGCGGATAATCCCATGGGCTTTGATGATCCAGAAAAAGCATTTAGGTCAGCTCAATTGCTACCTTATGCAGTTGAAATTCAGATTAAAGAGGAAGTCACCATCCCAGAAAGGACCCAACAATTCTCCCTGGAAGTGAAAGTTAAAAGAGGACAAAAATTGAAAAACCCTGATGCTTATATACATCTAAATGCTTCTCTCCAACAGCAAGGGTTGGGGGTAAACCCAAAACCATTAGTCAATATAGAGCATGACACCATTCCAATAGAGGTGGATAACAGTGACTTAAAGAGTATCACTCTAGCCGCAGGCACCATTATTGGAATGGCGGTTGATGACTGACATTTTTCCATTGATTTAGGGAATGAACTGTTAGGACCAATCCCCAAGGACTGTTTTGACAGTGACAGTGAGGACAATACAATACCAGACAGGATTTTCACCCGGCATGGGGGGAACTTCCTGGTGTACACTTCCTGCCCTTATAATAAGGAGGATGTGACTTGTGACTTCAGAAGGGATGAGGTGATTTTCCAGGTCCATGAGGGCTGCCTTTCCCACCTGAAGCCCCCAGTCCAAATCAGCACTCTGACCAGGGACTTCTCCACCCAGCTGGAGGAGGCCGCAGAGATAGCGAAACCAGAAGTCTTTCCAGGCTTCAGGCAGATGGTGGAAGAGAGAGTCAACCTAGCTGATGCCTGTGTGACTCTGGAACAGAAGCAAAAGTTGAAACAAGTTTTCTTGGATTTCCAAGGTCTCTTTGCGGTAGACTCATATGACTGTGGTCGCACCGACATCCACATAACAACAATTCCCATGGACCCTGGCATGACTCCAGTGTTTGTGAAGCAATATCGCTTGCCTCTCGCATCAATGGAGTCCCTTACTGAAATAATTAAGAACCTTGAGTCCCGGGGAATAATCCGTCCAGTACACAGCAGCTTCAATAATCTGAATCTGGTGCTAGGAATATTGAAGCCAAACGGCCAGTGGAGACCCAGATTCAGGGGTCACAGGTATTCACTGCAATAGACCTGACCGATACTGGACCGTGCCTGTCAGTAGGGAGGAATAATACAAACTGGCTTTTACCTTTGGGGGCCAGCAGTACACATGGACCCGGACTCCCTTCGGAGACCTCAACTCCGGGAATGAATTCAACATTTTCCTACATAAGGCCATGCCCGACCTGGGTGCGAGGGGTAACCTGGCTTATGTAGATGATGTCCTCATCAAAAGTTCATCTGTGGAAGAACACATAGCGGAGATCCGTTATGTTCTGACACAGTTGAGGGCCGCCGGAGCAAAACATTCCTTTCAGAAAGCACAGTGGTGTAGAACCCCTGTTAATTTCTTGGGGCATGAGATTACTCCTCAGGGTCTCTGTCCCCAAGAAAAGAAAGTGGAAGCACTTCAGAAACGGAAGGATCCCACAACTCTGCAGGAACTAAGGGGCCATCCAAGGGAATCTAATAGAGATTGAGTTCCTGTTAGAGGAAATCTTTCAACTGCACAATGGAATAAGGAGACCCCAGATCCTGATTTGATTACGGCTCAGAAGGGGGATCCAATACTTGGTAAGTTTTACCAACACATTGAGGACCCTGAGAACTTTCCCCTGACGGATGGCGATTACATTGGGAAAGAGGACCTAAGAGTGTTGATGAAATGTCCAAAAATGTTCTGAATCCAAGACGGTTTGTTGGTAAGGAAATCCCAAGCTGGCCATGATCAGTGGGTGGTTCCTACCTCATTCCGAAGCCTGATGTTAAGTCATGCCCATGATGCGACCACCGCTGGTCATAAGGGGTTTCATACAACACTCGAGATCTTAAGAGAGGTTGCATACTGGCCACACATGGGGCAGGACCTCGACCAATACTTGAAGGGGTGTCTGGTGTGTGCACAATTTCAGCCATCATCCCTCACACACTGTGCGCCCCTCCAAAAGAGGGGGATGACACTGCCATGGTCAGATTTGCAAATCGACTTTGTAGGCCCTGTGATTCGCTCGTCTAGAGGAAACAAGTACATGTTGATGGTCACATGCTTGTTTACCAAGTGGGTGGAATGTCTCCTGGCCCCAAACTGCAAGGCAGAAACAGCAGCTGCCCTGATGATTAGCCACATCTTTTCCCGTTTTGGTCTACCTCAAAGGATTGAGTCAGACAGAGGTAGCCATTTCACCAGCGAGGTAATGACAAAGATGTGGGAGATACTGGGGGTCAAAAGGAAGCTACATATTGCTTACCGGCCAGCCTCTTCTGGTGCAGTGGAGAGATACAACAGAACCATTGTGAGCATATTAAAAAAGTTTGTGCCAGATTCTGGGACAAGTTGGGATATCCGATTACCTCTGGTCCTAATGGCCATCAGATCTACCCCTTCATCTGCAACTAAAATGTCACCATTTGACCTGATGACTGGACACAAGATGGTGCTTCCCCAGCATTTTCTCTACAGGACCCAAGAGCAGACGTTGATCAATGCCTCCACAACTCATGAGTATGTGGAGAATTTGAGGAAACACCTCCAACATGCTTTTGCCTATGCTCAGCGCAATCTAGAAAGATCAGCTGATAGCATGAAAACACACTTGATTTGAAAACTACCCGAAAAGAATATAATGTGGGAGACCGGGTCTATCTATACAATTTCCAAAGGAACCAGGACAAACAGCGAAAACTTTTGCCTACATGGAAGGAACCCTTTGAAATTATAGACAAATCCGCATCCCCAAAGGCAGTTTGGCGGAAGGGGAAGACAAGTGGGTCCATATCAATCAGCTAAAGTGTTGCCATCCCAGGCACACTCTGCAGCAACTGGAGGAGTCCTCTGCAATACCAGAGGGGGCCGCTCCAGATTAATTCAGTTCCACCCTAAAATATTCCACATATAGCCTATAAAATTCTAAGAATCTTGAATATGTTCTTGCCTCCTGATTTAAAAAAATTTATATGTTCATGTTTTTGACTATAAAATGTATATGCCCCCACTATATCAATAGTGGGGGAGAAATGTCTACGAATAGGTATTGCCGCTTTTGCTTTATCATCCTAGGAGAGTTGAAACCATGGAGACTGACCAAGAAGAACGATCCGGGGTACCGCCCAATACTCCCATCAGGACCGGCGAGGAGAACCGCTCGATCCACCCTGATGGAGGAAAGATGCTGAACTGTGCCATCTACGAATCGGAAGAAGATGAGGCGAACATCCCAGATCTTGCGAGTTCCATCAGTGAAAGATCAGAATGGCCATCGCAAGGGAGGGGCTTGTGGGATGTTTTTACCCATGCATCCAAGCCCTACCAAAAAACTGTGCATTACTGGCATTGAAAACATCATGATGGCCAGAACACCCCCAGAAAGTGCACAGGGAAAACATGAAGAATAGGCTGCCACCCATTTTTGCCTATATTTGTGAGCACAGGAGGGCACTGCCTAAAACCACCATTGGGCTACACACAGTAGCCTGAAACCATTGGGAATGGCAATGCTGATTGCCAAAAGCAACCCAGAACTATTAGGAATTCATTTTCTTGATGTCAAAAATGTGCTAAAATCATGGCCATGAAACCACCAAACAAAAATTCAACCCTGGTTAAGTGTTCTACTTTATTCTACTGTAAGGATTCCCATCAAAACAATGTTAAGAAAGGATCATATACTATCAAGCAAAATCCCCTTTTTGAAATGCATTAATTCAAGACAGATCCCAAAAATGGGTGCAGTACCGGCATTTTCCACAAACCGGCGCTACCAGTCTAAACTCTGACAGTAGAACTGTACTTCAGGAGTTGCCAAAGGATCCTGAGCCAGCTGGAAACTTCAAAGCCTTTTGGTTAATTAAAATTCATAAACACCTGCTGTTCACAGAAGACTGGCTGATTCAATTAACAGTCCAAGAGGCTGGGAAACCTTCTCACCTCAGAACTCCACACAAGAAGCCAGGAGATCACATGGACCTGCCAACCAAATGCAGATTGGCCCCCTGGCCTGCTGACCACAGCCGACACATTAGACTCTTTCCATTGAATAGGATATGCTGATTTGGGTGTTGACTGTAAACAGAGCTCTGCCTGGTCGGAGAGACATGTGATCCCTGACTCTCCAAGCTTCTGGGGGCGGACCCAGACACTTTTGTGAATTGAATTGAAGGCAAATATATGTTTAAGTTAAATGCTTCTGAAATAATTTATTAAGCTTACAAAAATGTGCAATTTGGGGATCCTTAAAATGAAAAATGCCCTCACGATTTGAGCCCAAATTCCACTTTGTACGGTGTTCTGGGACCGAACCCCGCTAGTTATCAATATTGCAGGCACTGTGTTTATGCTAGAGACATGGAAATTTACCGGAATATGTGTAGAGGGGCCGGGTACATTTGTGTAATTTTTGGGAAAAATCCAATATTGATAAACCAACTAGAAATGAAAATAAGTTGCCATTTTTGAACCTTGGCTCTCAGGAAGATCAGGGTTGGGCAAGCATAGACCATAAGTAATCTGTAATATGTACATGTAATGTCAAACAACCGTATATCTGGGAAATATGTATTTGGATCAGAAATAGATTTGTGTGTAATTTGACAAGGGGAGGATCCTCTGACCATAAAACCTACCTCATCACTCTGACTCACAACTAAGTTCCTCCAATCAAGGGAGAGAGGAGGAACTGGCCAATGATAAGTTGAGAGGGTTGGGCATGCAGAATGAGCCGACCCACCCACTTTCTAAACCCATAAAAGGAGACTGTGCAGGACAGGTAAGGACATTCAATTTCTATTTCCTTGCGGAGCACGCTGACAGACGACTTCACATCCAGAGATCCGGACTGACTCCAGCAAGGCAGAGACCAGAACTTAGAACTCTGACTTCAGAACTTAACGCAAAGGCCTAACCCACAAGCTAAGTTCTCTTCAGCAGGCCTCAAAACCTAACCAAACTATTCACAGCCGGGCGAGCTGTTTGAATTCTTTGCCAAGAACTTTTGCCAGAACCCGGAGCAGACCCAGAAAACATTGCTGTATCCAGAGAGACCAGAGGTCCAGAGATCCGTACAGTGCATAGTGCCAGACCAGCAGAGCAGAGCTGACCCAGATCGCTGTGTGCAGAACCAGTACCAAGTGGCGAGAGAACCGCAGCCAATCCTCACTCGATCCGTGACAAAGTCACATTCCTGTCCAAAATATAGTGTGAGTACTCAGCCAGAACTGTGCAAAACCCAATCTCTTAGTTTAATATAATCTAATTAAAACTATTTTAACCTATTGAGAACTGCATCCTAGAAATCGTGTCATTCTGTCATTCTAAAGCTGTAAAACTGGCATTTGTCGTTCTGAGCTTTATTTTAATTTCGAGAATCTACCTTCACAAAATCGTCTCTATCTCCGGAACCGTTTGTCGTAGGAACAAAATTTAACTTTCATCTTAAAGCTAAGATTCTACTCCTTATAGTTCCTTCGTAATTGCGCTCGACGCACGCGAATAAATTGCCACGATTTGACATTTTGCTTCATTTCAGCCACGTGTAAAAATATTTGTCTTTTGCTTCCATTACGGAATTCCATTTTCAACCTGATAACCATCCCTGAATCATTGATAGGGCTGGCCTGAACTGATTTAAAGTATCTCTCACTCACCCTGAACCTCCTATCGGGAATTAAAAGCAATTTGAGTATATTTTTCACTTCATTGCCACCACATTTAAAAGGATTGGGCCTGTGCTTAAAACTCATACCTGTTTTTCGCTAAGCTTGCTAGGGGGGAACTGAATTTCGTATTGTATTGTGATTGTATTCCTGAAGACTGTGTGTGTTACTTCCATCACCTTACATTGCATAGGGGGGAGTCAATTGTCAAAGAAAAAGTGATCACATTATCTTTTGCTGAAATCATATCAAGTTTATTTCTGTACTGCCTTTTATTCATCTTTGCATCTCCTTGAAACCATAAAGCATTCTCTGATACCTTATTCCCCTGTTCCTAGTCATACGTCACCAGAACTGTGCTATTGTAGGATTACCTATTGCTGATTACTGCTCATATTCACAAGTGTTATATCAATTATTAATTTATTATAAAAGTGCGATATATATATATATATTGTTTAATTTTTCAAATAAACCTTTTAAATTGCAAAACAAACCTACTTCTTGGCTCAGTGGGGTCAGGGGGATTCTAAGAGAGGGGTGTTATATAAGGGTTGTCATCCAGAGTACACAAACTGGACATCAAAATATCTAAATAAGGGCTTCCCTTGGGCATCCCAGACCAGGCACTGACTTAGTGGGATTGCTTGATTGGAGTCATTTAACAGGAATAAGGGTCCGCAGGTTCACAAACCCAGATGCATGTGTCACACACACGCACATATCCATAGATTACGCACTGTTCAGTCACTTGAGTGTAATGGTCCTCCTTGTGTCCCATCCTTTGCAGGTGATTCCGGTGATCCATTACTGCCATGGCTGATGACCCCAGTTAGAAATCCCCAGACTCAGCATGAAATTCCCTACAATCGTGCACACATCCAAACCCGGACGATCATCAAGCATACCTTTGGACTGTTGAAGGCATGTTTTTGGTGCCCTAAAAAGGAGGGGCCCTCATGTACATGCCAGTGAAGGTGGGGAAGATAGTCTGGCCTGTGCAATGTTGCACAGTATGTGCCTCAGGCGGAACATACCCCTAACCCCGGACATGCCTCCAGCTGACACTTAAGACGATGGAGATGGGGAAGCAGCTGAAGACATGCAATGATACCAACACAGGAATGACCACATGAAAAATGAATGTCCAGACATTAATGCATGTGCTTAACTATATGTATTGATCAGAAAATGTGCATGACACGTGTGACCCACCATCCCTCCCCAAACACTCCCTCCATACACTCCCTCCCCAAACACCCCCCAATAATAATGCTGTCTTAGTGATGCTGGTGGTCACAGTCACTTCCGTACGGTCTTGTCACAGGCTTTGCCTGACCTGGTAAACCTGACAACCGCAGGGAGCAGCGCCTTGGGCTGCCTTGGTGTGAGCTGGCTGGCATGGTGATGGCGGAAGGGGGGGTCAGATCCATGCAAATCCCTGTGCTGTAGGGCCACCTCCAGGGTTAAGGTAAGGGACTCTGCGAGTGAGGAGGTGGCCTTGTTCTCCTCCTGGACCCACTGTGCCAGCAGGACTGTGGCAGTGGTAGAGTGGCCCAGGGCATGGGCACAGCGCTGGCTGGTGGCATGCACAAATTTGCGCATCATGCGTGACTCATTCAGCTGCTGCCTCACAAGATCAGCGATCTTAGTGTGCCTGTGCTCGATCCTGCGGATGCACGCATCCATGTCCGGTATGTTGTGGCTCGGTGGTGGAGGTGGGCTGTGGAGGTCGGAGGGGCTAAAGGCAGGCCGATGGTAAGGCATGTGGTCCGGTCACTCCTCTGTGCTGTCCCCACCTTCTTGCACAGCATCGTCATCGGTGGATGTGGCCACATATGTGGGTGGCCGGTGACTGTGCCTCAATGGCTAATGGCTGTGCAGCAAGGGCAGGTGACTGTCTTTCTGTGGCTAACGGCTGCGCAGCAAGGGCAGGTGACTGTCCCTCGGTGGATGATTGCTGGGCTACAGGAGCCAGCTGCTACAGGAGCAGCTGGCTTGGACGCAGGGCCCGTAGGATGCATTTCTGGGCTGGTGTTGTCTTGGCTGTGGCGGTGCAGGGTGTGGACCTCTTCCTCTTCATGGGTGGCTGGGATGTCGACGGTCCACCATGCTTACTGTCAGACACGTTTTCTGTGGGGATGAGATGGGCATGCCGTTAATCACCTCTGTGTTATCCAATGGACTTACAGTTACATTGTTGTGTGACATTCTTCCTGTATATGAAATCATGACGTCAGGACAGCTTTGAGGCATGCTTGCATGTGTGTGGGATATGGGGGTACATTGGTCTTAGTGCATGCACGCCACCTTGGCCAGGTGTGTGTTTCGTGTATGTGATGCTTCTCATGTTGCTACTTTGTGCACATGATCAATACTCATGTGGCCATATGTGTGTTGGAATATTTTTGAGTTGCAATCCTTGGGTACCCCTGAGTACAGCCATGGTATTTGGGCCATTTCATGTGGTGGTTGTGGTTTGGTGTCATGCAGTTGGACATGGCTCCATGTAGTGTGTGGCGCATTTCCCTACCACACTGTTTAATTGTTTTGATGTGGCACGTTGTATTCCCTGCCCTCTGCATGCGTCCCTACGCCGGTCTCTGCCGCTCCCTCAATGCCTTTGTGATGCAGCACAGTGCTGCATGCCTTCTGCCAGGACGTCATCTTGATTGGGGAGGGCATCCAGCCTCCAGTTGCCATGCATTCCCTCCTGTGGGCCGAGAGCAGGTTGCAGTCTCTGAGGCGGAGGTCGTCCCACTGCTTGTGGCAATCTTTTGGGGTGCGGGGTACGGGGCCCCCAGCCGACACTTTCTGTGCCACCTCCTCCCATATTGCAGACTTTCACATTTGACTTGTCTGCCTGTGGTCTGTTGCGAAGATTTCCCCAGTATTAGCCACAATTGTGTCAGTTATTGCTGACAATTCTGGCTGTGTGAAGCATGGTTTCCTCTGGTGGGCATTGGGACACGTGACTTTGATGCTGCAGACATGATGCCGGTGGTACAGTGACCGGATGGCAACAGGAAGTAGGCGATTTTGCATGGATTGTGTTTTTTAAAATGGCAGCCGGCAAGCTTCTAGTTCCTGCGATGAAGTTGTTTCCAGTCCTGGTGTTTCCGTTGCCTGTGTTTCCTTTGGATGCACACCAGAAATGGTGCCACTGGCATTTTTACAGATGAAAACACCGGCAGAAGTGATCAACGGTGGTGTTTCCGTCATGCCGGTCACATCGTTTCCAGCATGGCGGTTTGTATGCTCCCGTGGTGTTGTAATGTGCCGGTAAATCCATGCGCTTGCAGTTGGCGGAAACAGTGCTACCAATTTCAGTGAATCACTGGCACATTACTGTGAAACTCGTAATGAGGGCCCATGTCACAAATTTCCCTCTGCTTCACATAGTGCAAATGACCACACAAGGATACATGCCCCAGAGTGCACTATCCACAACTTGTTTCGATGCTGTGGCCTGATTATGTGTCCCAGAATGGACACTGCCTCATAAAGGTTGTACAACTACATAGGACGGCATATCCCAGAGTTTACAGCACCTACCTCACTTACTAACGTTACTCTCTCTGCCTCACTCACTACAAGCCCCACAAAGGAAAACATGGAAAAAATGAATTTACTCTGTCTCAGTTTAGATTCCCAAATAAGACCATACATCTATGACTGCACTATGCCTCACCAAGTACTTGCTCTTCAAGGAGAGGTGCGGTATAGTGCAAGGTTTCTAGAGTGCAACATCCGCCTCAAGAAGCATCTTGGCTTCGAAGCTACTAAACTTGATCTTGTGAAGAGAAGCAGTGAAATAGTACATGATCAGTAGTGAGTCTGAGCTCAATGGCCTATGTATTCCCGGCTGCCCCATGGAGGCAGTAGAAACAGGCACATTATCATATGACCCTGGGAGTCAAATCTAAGCACCCTTGTCAGCACATACAACTGATGTATTATGTAAATGACAAGCATGAATCAAGCAAAACACCCAGGTTGTACGTCTGTGTGGCCCTAGGTGTGGGGGGATTGAGAAGGTCCAGAAACCAAACTTCCATTGAGTCAGCTTGTTTGACACCCCTATTGGAGATGCCACATAACAGAATCTCCATCTGCATTGAAGGCAGTTTTGGTTCTTCTACCGGCCCATATCCCCCATGGAGCTTCTGAAACAATCTAAGGTGGCCCCTAGGTTACTCCACCTTTGAAGGACGACATAAGTGTCATCTTTGAACATGCAGAATGTTTATGTTTATGTTTATTTAGTTTATATAGCGCTTTAAGCCAAAGCGCTTTACATTATAACAACAGGTAGAAAAATGGTAGAAGCAGGTTAACAATCATGATACAAACAACGATTTACTGTGCAGAACAGTTTCCTTGGGAGTGGAGGTGAGGGAACAGAGAGAGGGAAGGGAGAGGAGGAAGAAAGGAAGAGGAGCAATAAAGTCAGATATTGATATAAGGTCAAGTAGATGAGAGAAGGGAGGGGAAGGTAAGGTATGAGGGACAGGGAGATGGAGAGGAGAGATGGTCGAGAGCCAAGGGGGGGGGTGAAGAAGAAGGGCTTTCAAGGAGGTGCGGAAGGAGGTGTAGGTGGGGATAGAGCGGATAGAGAGAGGTAAGGAATTCCAGTGTAGAGGGGCCAAGAGCTGAAAGGAACAGAAGCGAGAGGGTGTACATGGTGACGGGGGTACAGTGAGCAAGAAGAGGTCAGCAGAGCGGAGAGGACGAGAGGGAGTGTAGAATGAGAGAAGAGAACAGAGATAGGTGGGGAGCAAGGTCGTGCAGTGATTTGAATACCAGACAGAGGAAATGGAATTTAAGTTGGGAGGGGAAGGGAAGCCAGCCAAGTTAAGAGTGAGGAGGAAATAGAGTCGTGCGGGCCGAGTAGACAGAGAGTACGGACAGAGGAGTGATAGATGGATTTGAGGGGGGTCAGATGAAAGGCAGGAAGTCCGAAGAGGAGAGAAGAGCAGTAGAGATGGGAGAAGATGGGGGAGGAGATTAAGAGTTTAGAAGCGTGCAAGGTGAGGGAGGATCGGATCTTGCGGATGTTGTAGAGATGGTGCCGGCAGGAGCGAGAGGTGAAAAATGTGGTGGGAGAAGGAAAGGGAGGAGTCGAAGTGGAGAACAAGATTGCGGGCATGGGCAGATATGGGGAGATTGGCAGGGGGAAATGGATGGATGGAGGAGGGGAAGAGGAGAGTGTGTGGGGTCAAATGCTATCAGCCAGAGTCTTCATATATTTGAGCCTTTGAAGGAATCATATATTTCAGCCATCGATTGAATAATATGACCTCAAAGAGGAGCCCCCTGGCACTCCATAGTAGAGTCTGCCTACGCTGACTCAAAAGGCAGGGGTGTCACTGGTTTATGGGTGTCCAGTAAAAACAGAGTGAGGCCCTGAAACCTTGCTGGAACAGGTGGCTGAGGAGAGTGGGATGATCGATGGTGTCAAAGTCTACTGACAGATTCAAAAGGACCAGGACCCCAAGACCGCCTCCATCCACCTCTCTTCTAAGATCATCCACAGCTGTTACAATAACTGATGCGGCAAGCCGCACATGTCAAAACTCTCTTGGAAATCATCAAAGAGGGAGGCTTCCCCCAAACCTGAGACTGGATCATAGCGATAGCGTCTATCCCGTTCTACTGGATAGAGAAGCTGAGAAATGTGGTGACATTAGAGGGATAGTTAGACTCCAGGTAGACTCTCATTGATACAAACGAATTGTTAATGACAGCACAAAGTTCTGGTGCCATCAAGGCACAAGATTCCTTGAGAACCCGTGGGACAGTGCAGCGACATTTCTTGCAGAAGCTGAGATTCAGTTATAGTCTGAAATTATATGCAATTGGGCTTGTGTCGCTTCTTGGTACATCTGGCAAAAAGGTATGCTCAGATGAGGGTCCCTCAGGGCTGTGGCCAGGGTTAATTCAGATTGTTTCTGGGAAAACCGGACACCTATCCTAAAATGCAAACTATCTCACTCGGTACAAAGCCACCTAATAAATGCATGTACAATAATGCACTCTTTTGGGCACAATGCAGACGTCTCAACTCGGTTCCATTTTCAAAAATGCAATCTTCCCAGTACTGTACATCACAGAATGCATGGTGTGATATTATGGCGGATGCACCCTCACCTGATTTAATCTTTCTGTATGCACCCTGCCTAAAACAGTACAGAGGGCCTCCCACAGAAACTCAAGTAACTGCACTCTTCATAATTAATAACAATATCTGCACACAATATACATTGCATTCTGTCATTAGTCTACAATCTCCCTAATAAATGCACCCATGTGAATCTCCCCCCTCCTCCACCAGATTACCAACCTAGGGCCTCATCACAAATCTGGTTGTAATCTGGTGCAATTTCCATTGAGCGGAAATAGTGTTACTGCCGGGTCGTGCAGCAGTATTAGCACCCCATCCTAACCTGGCATGAACGTGTGCCCGTCTCTGGCGGTAACACTATTAGCACCCAGTGGAAACTGCGCCGGAATAAGGGTTCATGGACTATTACCGCAAGTGGAAATTGTGTTATCGTCGGAACGGGAAGCATTGCAGCAGCCATTTTGAAAAACACAATCCATCCAACATCACCAAATCCTGCAGCCATCTGGACCTGGATGCAAGCCAGAATGTCTCAGGAGTGAATCAGAGGCAAGGTGACCGAAAATCGTCTTAGAAAACCTATGTTTAGTGAGGGGGAGCTGGTGGTCCTCACCAATGAGGTTCTTGCTCACAATGATGACATGAGGCAATCCAAAACATCAGCACAGCACAAGACAGCCATCTGGCATTCCATAAGCCAGAAAGTGACAGGTGTGGCCAGTGTACCCCGTGATGGGGAGGACTGTCGCAAATGCTGGAATAACCTCAGGCTCAGGGTGCTTGGACTGCTGCCCCAACACTGCCAGGAGTCCCTTGCAACAGGAGGAGGAATTGTGGAACCACGGGTCCACACCGCCTGGGAGGAAAAGTGCAGTACACTGCTGGATATGGAGGGAGTCAGAGGTATGTAGGCAAGTGCCAGCAGCCAGGAGACAGGAGGGGAGTCAACCCCCCCAGCACAATTGCATGCACAAATGACAGTCTAGCATAAGATGCCCAGTGCACAGGAACACATGTCAGAAGACCCAGTAGCTGGGCATGTGAACAGGGTGGAGTGAGGGGGTCACACATCAGCCACCCCCCATTGCAGCCATTGGGCAAGGCACCAAGAGCACACCTGTGCGTTACAGCAGCGGGAACGGGTAGCAAGTGACCTACCCAAGTGCCATGCACACCACACTCCTGCTGATGCACCCTGTGCCAGCGCGATTGTGGTACGTGAGCAACCATGACACCATTCAGCAGTCACACCAGCATGTTGCTAGCCCAGTTGGCCTGCCCCATGATGGTATGGCAGACAAGACACAGGGAAGAACATGTCCCCCTACACCGACATGTGCTCAGCTAAGCAATCACTGTACACCACAGCACAACCCCCTGGCTGCACAGCAGTACTCCCAAGAGGCATACCATTGCCATGGAGTAAGCCATCACACCCACAAGCTGAGTGCCACCCAGGGAGAGGATGGATGTGGGGGCACAAAGGACCACAAGGATGCATGCCAAACATAAGCTGCCCCAGCATGAAGACCCTGCCCTCCCCACACATAGGCCAAGGACCAACTGGCCATGTGTCACACACTTATTGCCACAACCATCCCCATAATGCTGCACCCAAATGCAACCTCCGCTGACCAACATGCCTATCTCCCCAAATGTGTGGGGTCCCACCCTGTACCATAGCAAATGTGTCTTGCATGCCAACACACGTGGGGAACCATACATGACAACATTTCCTATGTCCCCATGGGCACTCACGCATCGCCAGAGTCATCTGAGGATGATGAGGTGGCAGGCCCATCTGGGAGTGGTGCATCCAGGCCCTCAATGTCCACCTCCACCACCCTGCAAAGGTGCAGACAGGCCACACCAAGGCGGATGTCCCACTGTGAGACACTCAGGCCACTGGAACCTCTTCACCCACTCCCGCAGCTGAAGGGTCTGACATGGAGGCCACACCTCCAGGCCAGGCGACTGCAGAAACACAGGGGGACACCAGCCCGCTGTCATCACATTGAGGAGGGCCACAGATCCCTGGGCGCCCTCGCCGCCGGCAGCATTCACCTACACTGGAAAGTACTCACCACCACCAGCATGCTCAGTCCCCAGAAGGCCCTCCCCACCGCTGGTGTACCCAAACACCTGAGCCAAACACCTGACAGCCCAGAGCCAGTGCACATCCCCCCTCCCTTACGGCACATGCCAACAAGCAGCATGGTGCTGTAGAGGCTGGATGAGATGGAGCAGAGACAGAGGAATATGGAGGCGATAGGTCAAACACACTCAGAACACCTGCAGGCCATACAGGAAAGCATACATGGGTCCACCCACAGGATTGTGCGGCCCATCACAGAACCGGTTCGAGACAACTGCCAGTATGGCCGCCCAGGCACTTCACGCCCAGAAGGTCAGGGAGATGAATGAAGGTGTCTCTGCACTGGCAGAGGCCATCCGCCAGAACAAAGAGTCGACACGCCAACAGCTCCTGGGGCCAGGCTTCATCCCTTCCACTTCTACGACTCCCACAGAGGAGTCTCAGCAGAGCACAACGAGGTGTCAGTCCCAGCGCCATCTGTGCCCAAGATCACCGGGGGTGGCGGGGGCAAGGGGAGGCCACAGTTGTAAACAACATTGTGACACTTATTGCCTTACGTGGCCATACAGGGGAGTTGGTAGTGGGAGTAGAGAGTGGTGGTATAGTGTGCTGGGGAATTGGTGGCGGGAGGAGGGAGAGGGATAGTGTGCTGGGAAGTTGGAAGTGAGTGGAGAAGGGGGGATTGTTGGGGCTCATTGTGGAGTTTATTTACAGAAGTGACTGTCACACAGTGGTGCTTGGTTTGTGCCAGGGAAATGACTTTTAAAAAATGGTCAATCAGTAGCTGGTGAGCCAGTCTCCCATTCCTTACGTCATCTCTGATGTTGCCTGCTGTGGCCCCTGCCTCAGGAACTTCATCATCATCATCATTTGAGGGTGGCATGTCCACGTCAGGGGGTAGTGGAACATTCCTCCTTATGCAAATGTTGTGTAGCATGGCACATACAAGTACTACTCTTCCTACTTTTTCTGGAGCTTACATAAGGGCTCCACCTGTACGATCTAGGCAGCAAAAACGTGCCTTCAGGAGTCCAAAGGTGCGCTCAATGCACACACAGGTCCTGCGGTGTGCGTGGTTGTAGGCTATGTCATGCAGCATTCGTGGATCACGCACAGAGGCCATTAGCAAGCCAGCTGTGGGTATCTGGAGTCACCTGCATGGAGAGAAGCACAGACATTAGTCACTGTGAAATGTGTGGGTTGGACTTACACATTATCAGTGCAATGGACATCATGTGCATGCATATGGGGCTTCATCCCATGGCATGTGCCTGTACAATGTCTGTGCATGCTGTGTCACTGGTATCATACATTGTTTTGGCTTCACATGCACCCTGTTACGTTGCAGCAGATGTTTCGTGATGTGCCTGTTAGTGAGGTGTTCCTGGTGGCTGTCTTGTGGCTGTGTATTGCTCTTGTGCATCTGGGGGTAGTGAGTCAGCATTGCAAGGAAAGTGTACATGGGTACATGGCTGTGGCACTGACAGGGCTGCTGTAGTGTGCTGCAATGTGTCACTTTGTTATTGCCTAGGATCATGAATGATGCATTGTGGTACCTGTAGTCATGTGTATGGTTTGAATTGCATCTATATGTGTTCATCAGCATGTCCGTCCAGGTGTGTCCAACATGTGCATGCTCCCTGGGCTGTACTCTGTCATTAGTGCAGCAGCTGGCTGGGTACTGCTTTTGCATTTACTTCTCATTCCATGCTTTGTGTCATTATTCATATCCCCCCGAATTTGGCATGGTGCTTCACAGTGTATACGTGCAGGCAGATTTACTCATCCACTATCCACGTCCATTGTCCTCTGTGCCTCTTCATGTATCCTGGCAGTGTGCTGTTCTGTAGCACCATGGAGTCGTGGGTGGAACCTGGGTAGCACGCACAGCAGTGGGTGATGATGAGGTTGGGGTCGTAGGTCACCTGCAATAGAGGGAGTAGTAGTGCTTGCAATTTCGGTATACTGCTTCATGCGCCTGTGGGGTCATCAACGCAACATGGGTGCAGTCCAGGGATACAATCACATTAGGCAATTGGGCAACAGCATACAACTGTGTCTTCATGGCATTGACCTGGGCTGGGGTGGTGGGCAGTGCAATGTGGTGTTGCACATGCCGCAGGAGGGTGTCCAGCACCTGGGCAAGAACTGAACAGAATGTGGACTGTGTCATGCTCTGCATTATGGCGACGGAGTGCTGGAAGGTGCCAGTACCCATACATTGTAATAGTAACACTAGCTGAAGCAGTGGGGGCACAGCTGTACGGGTGTTACTCCTGCTCCCTGTGTTCTCCTGTATTGTACTGAGCAGCTCAGTAATGGTCTCCCTGTTGAGGCAGTACATGGTCACCATCTGGGTGTCAGTGAGGGTCCAGGGTGAGGGCCTGACCCTGGGGATGGATGCATGCTTTTCCTGGCCTCTTCTCCTCCTCCTCCTCCACCTCCTTCCCTCCCCCTGTGCTCCCTTTGCCTTGGCCTGGTTGTCCTGCATCTCAACTTCCAGGCACAGCATGAGCAGCTGCCTGTCCCAGCTCACAGTGGATAATGGCAGCATGGTATTGGGAAAAGTGTTTGGGGTAAGGGTGTGCCTTAGGTAGCCCTATGGAGTGCAATGGGACGACCTGTGGCTTCATTTCTAGAGGCGGGAGGTAATTGCAGTGTTTTCGGTAGTATTAGTGCCGGTTTTCGGTTACAGTTCTCCACCCCCAACGATATTGCACATTTTTATCAGTAATTTTGTACCCGAAAATAATGTGTGGTTCTCTGTAATTTTGTTCTCCACGCAAAATATCACTGATGCTTTTCTATTATTTTGTTCTTCTCCACCAAAATAAATCACAACTGGTTCTCTGTAAGTTTGTTTTGCCCCACAATATGTCGCTCTGCAATTCTGTTATCCTCCACCCAACAAATCATGTGTCCTTCTCTGAGAATTTGTTTACCACCACCCAAAAAAAGTGTGTTTATTTGTCATTTGCTGTTCTCTTTTGACAAAAAGACACCTCATCCACTGCCTTCCGAGATTTTCACGCCACAAAAAAATCCATGTTCATCTTATAAAAATTTGATGTTCTTATGTGCCAAAAAATGAGCTGATGATCATTATATGCCAAAAAATATTATTTGTAATGTCTTTTACCAGGTGGCTTCTCCAAAATACCAGGTGCTTCTCTGTGAATTTGTTCTCCACCTAAAAATCACATTTGCCTCTCTGTGATTCTCTTCGCCGCAGATTCAAATCCTGCCCTTGTTTGATTA
The DNA here is from genome assembly GCF_040938575.1 of Ambystoma mexicanum. Taxonomy (NCBI): domain Eukaryota; kingdom Metazoa; phylum Chordata; class Amphibia; order Caudata; family Ambystomatidae; genus Ambystoma; species Ambystoma mexicanum. Next base: position 826,681,531 of record NC_090924.1, on the reverse strand, counting down.
TCTGTGATTTTCTGTTCTCATTTGAAAAATTAAAAATATGTGTGCTTACTTGCAATGGTTTACTGTACAGATTTGGCAAAAACAAATCGTGTGTGCCTGTATGTAATTTTCTGTTATAGTGTGCCAAAAAAGCAAGTGTTGCAACCACCTTTCAGCAATTTTGTGGTTTCCACTGAGAGCCTAAAAACGAAACTGTGCCTCTTGATATTGTTGTTGTCTCCTCTGAAAATGAATTATGTGTCCCTGCTTCTCTCCAGCCCAATTCCTGTGGTGAGATACCCAAACTACTCATCCTTACATGTGGAGATAGCAAGTAACTCGGTACTGAGATGGTCCACTACTCTATGTGCCTCACAGAGGATGGATGACCAAGATTCTCACAGGATAGTGTGAGGGGTCAGAAGCGTAAGGCGGACAACTTTATAAAGCTTTCTCAATAAATGCCATTGTTATTAAAGTAAAAGTTTAAATAAACACCTCACTACCCCTATGATTTCCCTGCCTAAAATACAATAAAGTAAACTCTCTAACAAAGGATATATGTCCCTCACACTTATACATATAATACATAAATGAGGAATGCATGGCAGTTCAAAACAATGTTTGAATTCGTAATGTACCCACAGTTTGTGCATATAACCTAGGTGAATTCCCCTTCCCCAGATTTAAACAGAATTCTGCTTCACAGTTCAAGAAACGAAAAGAAAATAAGGAAATCCTGCTTTGCAACAAAGTTCCAACAAAGTCCTTTGTAACCTCAGCTTGTCAACAGAAAGTTCCAACAACTCCAGTGATTCAACAAAGAAAATAGAAGGTTCTTCCTTTTCCTTCAACAAGTGCACGATACATCCTCCTTGGATAAAGGACAGTTTCTGAGTTCCTCAATAACAACAATAATTGTCTTGGTCAGGATGATTTGCCACAACTGATACCTTTTGAAGAAATATGACTTCTTTGTACAACATACATTGGGCCTCATTACAGGTCTGTTGGTAAACGTGCTGGTGATACTGGCGGCTTGCTGCCGGAACCGTAAATATTTACTGGCGCCTGACTTCCCGGTAACATGGGGGAATACAACCCTGGCGGACCGCAAAGTCAGGCGCCGGCCAATTGTAAGTCCCCATTCCCATAGAGTCATATGGGCCTCTATGGGATTGAGGACCACGGAAGCACTGGCACAGTGTTAACAGTGCCAGTGCTTCCATGAAAACTGTGCGGGCGGTTCAGTCCCACCGGCAGGTCTGACCTGCCAGGTGGGAGGGCAGTTGCAGTGTGCCGGTCTGGAATCAACAGTGCCGGTAAGCTTACTGGCACTGTTGTTTCCAGGCCTGCACACCTATAATGAGGCCCATTGTCTTTGTCAAGATCACCTTATAGCACTTCATCAACTTCTACCTGCTTTACTTCCATGCCAGGCATACTACCTCAAGTCACACCTGGTCTAATCCCTTGCCAGGCCTACTTCTCAAAGGTTTGGCATCTGGGTATACTCCCTTGCCTGTGCAGCATTTTCATAACAACACGTACTTTTGTGGTTTGGATAAACTGAGAAAAGATTCACAACAGCTTCATGGTATTCAATAGTTTGCAGCTTCAAAACCTCTAGCAAATCTTCAGGGAAAACATGATTCACATTGGTGATATTTAATACTCTTCAGTAAACAATGCTCCTCTCCTTTTGAATATACGTTTCCAGAAGGGCAGCCTTTTTTACCCTCTTGTTTCCCCACTGCACAAGTAACCAAATACTGACAAGGATAGGGTCTTATTCTTCATCTCTCTTGACTTTGGCAATGTGAGTTTATACTAGCGTCTACCATATGTTGTACAAGGTATGGGCAACAAGTTTCACAAATCTGTCAAATATGCGTATTTGTACGTTCTTGAATCCTCTTTAATTTTATGCAGAACCACCAACAACCCCTTCTGGTATTCCTTGTCCCCTTCCCCCTTCTCATAGCAACGTTTTGAAAGAGTAAAATAGTAATGTGGCAGACTGTCCATCTTGGAATAATAACCTTCTTTCAGAAAATAATTGGGAGCATGGCAGGCACACACAGAGTGTGATGTGTGAAAAGTAAGCTCGACATATCCAAAATGTGCCCACAACATTCTAACAACAATGCACAGTCTACAGGAGGGGTGATAGTACAACCCGAAGAGGGCTGTTAATCCAACTTTGTTGTTGCTGCCCAGTTCTTGTTTGAAAGACATCTTCATTACTAAAATGGCGACAGACATCTTTAGGAAGAGTTAGGGTCTAAACACGTTCTGCAACTGCACACCAGAAATATATCCTCAGAAGGAGTTACTAAGATACATGCCTGGGAACGTTATGCATGTTGTGTTTGTTATTTCAAGAAAGGTAGCAGGCGCTCCTCTCCAGAACGAAAATGGCATGATAACCTGTTCTGAGATGAGAGTTTGAAGCACACGCTTTCTGCACACTGTACCTTTCACAGATGGGAAATATCCATTTGCATATCAGTCTTTGTACCGCCCACGTGAACAGTCCAGCACCGACATGCAATGGCAATTCCCCTCTAAACAAGAGTACCAACAGCAACCCCATACACATGTTTCAGCCTTGTTGAGCCTCATCAGTGAGGTGAAGCTGTGACTCTCAAAGCACAGTGAGCAGGGTGTCCATGTCTCGTTGGCCCCAGGTAATTCAGGGTGACCAACCCCAAGTTCCTTGCAAATATTTCAAAAAAGGTAGCAGGTGCTCCTCTTCAGAAAGAACATGGCATGATAACCTGTTCTGAGATGAGAGTTTGCAGCACACACTTTTTGCTCACTGTACCTTTCACAGATGATTAATATCCACTTGCATATCAGTCTTTGTCCCGCCCACATGAACAGTCCAGCACCAAAATGCTAAGGCAATTCCTCTCTGAACAAGAGTACCAACAGCAACCCCATACACGTGTTTCAGCCTTGTTGGGCCTCATCAGTGAGGTTAAGCTGTGACTCTCAGAGTACAGTGAGCAGGGAGTCTATGTCTGGTTGCCCCCAGGTAACTCAGGGTGCCCAACCCCAATTTCCTTGCAAATATTTCAAAAAAGGTAGCAGGCGCTCCTCTGCAGAAAGAACATGGCATGTTAACCTGTTCTGAGATGAGAGTTTGCAGCACATGCTTTTTGCTCACTGTACCTTTCACAGATGGGAAATATCCATTTGCATATCAGTCTTTGTCCCGCCCACATGAACAGTCCAGCACTGAAATGCTATGGCAATTCCTCTTTGAACAAGAGTACCAACAGCAGAGATGGGCGCCTGCTACCTTTTTTGTATTTTCGGAAGGAAATTGGGGTTGGTCACCCTAAGTTACCTGTGGGCAACCAGACGTGTGTGTTGTGTTGGTTAGTAAGACCCTGGGGTGTTTCTAGGTCTGGAAAATATCCAGGGCTATGCTAATGTCAGGACTTTCGGGACTCAGGGCTAGCTAGCCTTTTGGATGTAGCCCCTGAGCTTCTATTCAGGGTTATAACCAAAAGATCCAGGGCTATAGCGGCTATAGCCCCCTCAAACTCCACTCTTGCAATGCCTGAGACCCTCTATTTCCATCAGAGGGAAATTGAGGCTTTAGTACAAAGCAGGCAGGTGAAAAAGGGGCGAGCAAGGTTGAAGAAGTAGAGGCGAAGAACCTGGTAGTGCACTGGAATAGTGTTTCACATGCAGTAGTCCTGAAGTTGCAGGCAATAGCCATTTCATACAAAAGTGAATTCTGTTAAGCAGAGTATAAAATCTGAGAAGAAGAGCAAGAAAGCTGTCAGATCTCCTCGCACCCTGTTAGTGGTAAATCATTGCCAAAAGAAATCAGGTTTGTTCTCCTTGGGATTGCTCTCATCCTCTTGTGACGCAGTGTGGGCTCATCTGGATTGGATTGAGAAATGGATCTCAGGTTTACAGGATAAATGTGACAAGCTGAATGGCAGTGTGACTCGGCTAGACAGGACAAGGAGAGAGGGAAGAAAAACATAAGATGCTCATGCTCACTAATCTGACCACTTACGAGAAAAAAATGCATGAAAAAACTACACTGGGAGAATAATAATGCATGCCCTGTTGAAAGGTTTTATATTCAAAACAATTAAAGCAGTGGCAATGGAACAATATTTGATTACAATCAATATAAAGAATTGAAAGCCAGGCAGTGAATATGACACTTCATTTTCAGTATTGAAAGGAATTTAAAAACAAATAAGATTAGCCAGGCTGTGTGAATGGGGGATTTTGGCATAGAAGGCAGGACTCTTGGGCTGGAAGTCAGAGTCGCCACTGGAACTACAAGAACCGAGGAGAAGCGGAGAAGAAGACAGCTGCTGCAAATCCCGAGTCCCGGTGAAGCCCTGCTGCAGTCCTGAGCTATCTACCCTTCAACGACAGAGAAGATCCAGTCTGTAGTCTTCTTCCCTTGAGCCTGGTGGGACCAACCAGCTCACCTTCAACAGCCAGAGAAGCCTCTTCTTGGTCGAAATCACTGCACACAGCTGTAGTAGTCCGCATAGCCATCTGAAGAGCCTCTCCTGTTTTAAAGGAGTGCACCTTTTATTCACTGTAGCTTCACTGCTGCTGGCTTCTTCCTTGGGTAGTGCAGATCACTCCAGACGTCCTCCTGAAGCTCCAGGAACCGTGAGTCTACAGGAACTACCAGGAACAACTGCCGTGGCACCAGCTTTCTTCAACGAATCAGGTACTGTGTCCGACTTTGCGGAATTGGGGAGAACCCTTCTTCCTCACCAAAGGCTTGTCCTTTTCTTTCTTCCCTCTTATAACATTTGCTTCCATTTGTGACAATATCTAAGTACTCTTGGCAATCTCAAATCGTGAACGGTTCTGACCGTGTGATCCTCGGCAACAGGACTCCTGTTACATTTGACACTGACGCAGGCCTATTGACTTTTATCTACCTTTTAGAAGTGTCCTCTGATTCTATCTGCCTTGAAAAAAGTATTGCCTATGATTTTTATCCCCTATTCTCTTGTGTTAATTCATGTGCTAAGTGTGTTTGACTTCGCTTACATTTCGTCCCGCGGTACGCTTTTCTTTCGTAAGACCAAACTGTCATTACTGTCAAAAAGTGTTGCGTATTAACCCCAGTAACGTCTTTGTTTCACAACACCGGTCTGTCAAATCCAAATGTACTTACCTTGAATGTATCTACACAAGGGGAATTGGTTGTGTGTAGTAAAATTGAAGTGTGGTTTTATTTTAATAGAAGTGAAGTGTTTTGTGAACCGATGGTTTAAACATAAATTTAGTTATATTTTTTAACCAGAAACCTTGAGTCAGTGTTTGCTGGAGTTACAGTGATTGTAGTCCTTTGCGTAATCTCTACTACTGCTCATTTGCTCTTGAGATAAGTCTGGCTGCTCAGCCATTGCTACCACTCTTTCTGGGTAGTACGGGCTTGTACCAAAGGTGAAATTGTATTACCACTTGTAGTCTTAATTGTGTGCAGTGGTCACTAAGGGCACTGCATATGATTCTGCCTAACATCAACACATCCCAATTTAGTAGCGCTCAGCTGCAGAAGGCCAGCATTTATTTAACACTTCACATTACACAGTCGGTAGTGTATAGGGTTAAAAACCCTACTCTGGAGTCTTTCTGCAGCACTAAACAATTAAGAACATTATTAATGTAATTTTATCATTCTACCATGGCAATCATTTTCACCTTGTACAATTTTCTTTGAAATAGGTTTCAAACTTCTCTAAACCATTTTGCTTAGTATGTCTTACCCAAAGTATAATCTGCACAGCTTAAACGCAGATCATGAAAAGAACAAGAAAGTACCATCTCCAGCTCAGGATATTGTCCAAAATGAATGCTCCCCTTTGCGGATCAAGGTTGATTCTATGCAAAACAGATCAATTATAACAATCAAATATTATTTTTCCATTAAGGAGATTGTAAACAAGTTGTCCATCTCTCCCTGTCAGTCAGTTGAAGAAGCACAGGGGGATGTGCAAGATGCTTCCTTAAAATGACCACCCTCTGAGGCTGTTTCATTTAAAGCACAGCCTGTTGTGGAGGAGGCCTTAATTACTCACAACTCTTTGGTGAGAAATTGTGAGGATTTTAAAATGAAATACGTGCAGTTTAACCTCCGAAAGATACAAACCATATGGAGTGGTCTTCTTTGGCACCATAGGCTGAGGACATAGCAATTAGCAGGGTCATCGAAACAGAGGACAATGTTTATTAAAAGTTTGATGCAGTTGAAGAAGAGTAGCTGTGTTTTAAGAAATCTGGCCCTTGGGAGGCTTTGCCACACAGGGCAATGGACCTGGAACATATATCTACACCTCCACCTATGTCTCTCTAAGCACTCCACACAGTTCTTCCACAAGTGGTGCATAGGCATGACAAGGTAGTGCTAGATGTTCAATTCTATATGTCTTGACATGAAACAGAAAGTATGTCAATGGAATAACCCAATTGGCATTGTAGCAGAAGGGTAGATAAATTGGTGATAAAAACCTCTTTGAATGCTGTAATTATCATGTGATCTAGTGATGATATAGATCCTGTTGCATTAGATCACGGTGTTCCCTGCTATGATGAAACATATAACTTGACATATACTTTAAATATCTTGAAGGAAACCAAACCTCGACAGAAGGGGGGTACACATTTGAAGAATGTGGCAAAGTCATCTAAGAGACCAGCGCTTGTTGCCGAAAATTCCCAAATATCCAAGTCTACGAATAAAACTAATTAGAATAAGAAGAAAATGATCATCAGTGTGGCTCCCAATTCCACTTTGATAAACACAAGTGATAAGCAAGTCATAACTAACCAACACAAGCGTAAAAAGAGATTGAAGAAGCAGTAGGAATGTCATCAGCAAGAAATCAGATAGATGTGGGCTAGCAACCATAATGAAGAAATAAACTCTTCTGGTAAACATACACATTGCTTTCAGGATGAACCTATGAATAATTGAATGGATCAACTCTGAGAAGAAAGCTACTTGGTTATAAAATGCAGTAGTATAAACATGGCCAACTCGCCATTGTTGATTGGGAAGATGCATCTGCTGTAATGCTGGGGGATGAGCAGGGGCTATCGAAAGATGTGGTGGAGCAGAGCCAGAGTATTGCTAAAAACCAATTGCCCTGCTCCACTGGCAGAGCACACATCTTCGGGGAAGCTGTCAAGGACGATTTGGGAGCCTTTACCAATTAGCATGGACGATTTATTGGAAGCTCAATTCTACAAATGTTCCATAATTGATCAGTTCTAGGGACACTGAACAAGTGGAATTCAGAGATCATCATTTTATTTCACAGGTTATTATAATACACGTCAACAATCCAGGTGTTCTAAGTCTCTTTTTGGAAATGGTGAACGCTTTTTTAACCTTGGATTGGATGTGGTTTTGTTCGGAAGCAAGGGTAAGGTGACCTTTGTAAGAAAAGGTTAAATCTCAGTGAGCTCTCTGATTGATAAATCAGACCCGAAGGGTAATGGAACAAAGTCTGGGTAAATTCTGAGAGTAGAATGTGGCAAGAGCAAGTCTATGAAGACAATGGCTGAATATATGAAATCTGCTATCCCAAAAAAACCTACAAAAGAACAGCACGGGGCATGGCCGCCCTGATTCTTGCAGCGCCCCTGAAGATCTGATGTACTAATCACTTCTCCTGTCATGGAACCCAAGAGGGCAAAGAAGCTTTATGACCAACGATAGACTACAACAGATTTCAGAAATCATTATGTCACTCTCCTGGAAGATGTTTTTTAATAGAGCCCCTTTTTATGGATACCTTTGTTTGTTGCAGTTGGCAAAGAAGTGGCCTTTGGGTTGTTCTAAATGGAGTCTTATTTAGCTGCTAAAGCTTATTTAAAATTAGTAGATATGCCAGTGTCAAGCAGGTCAGATTCAGATGAAGCAGATGGGATCATCTCAGCAGGTGATCTCAATGTAAAATGCTCAGATTTAGGCTTTAGAGGTTTGATTGTGATGATGAATGTGTCTATACTGTCCTTCGCACTTTTTTCAACTTTCCCTTCAACATATTGGTACCTTTTACATTCATATTTCAGTGCTCCATTATGAAATCCTCCCTCATCTTCTCTACACTCTTCTACTGCTCTACTCTTTTCTTTGGACTCCCCTCCTCTCACCTCTCCCCACTTAAATCTACAACTCTGCCATCCGCTCCCTCTGCCTTCTCTCTCCACATGACTCCATCTCCTCTCTCTCACCTCTCTAGAGTGGCTCCCATTTCACTCCCAGCTCAAATTCAATTTCCGCTGTCTCGTATTCAAATCCCTCCCTGGTCTTGCCCCTCCCTATCTTTCCTCCCTCCTCACTTTCTACACTCCGTCTCGTTCTCTCTGTTCTTCCAATCTCTACCTACTCTCCTCTCCACCCCTGTGCCCCTTCTCGCTTCCGCTCTTTCCAACTCCTTGCCCCTTACCACTGGAACCGCCTTCCTCTCTTCATCCGCTCTACATCTTCCTTCATTTACTTTTGTACCTCTCTAAAATCTTATCTCTTTCATTCACCTCCTTAAAACCCTTTGCTTCCTCTCTTACTTCTATTAGTACTATCACCAACACCTCCTATATCTTTTCCTACTTCCCTTCCACCTCTCTCTCTCTCCTTTCTCTCTACTCCCTACTTCCGTATGTCCTGTACTTTTCTAATCCTCTTCTCTTTCTTCCTTCTCCCTTACTCCCTCTGCCTCCTCTCTTACTTCTACTCTCACCTTTCCTCGTACCCACTACCTCTTCTCTCTTCTTGGCCCCCCCCATCTCTTCTTCCCTCCCATAATGTAAATTGTTTTTGTACTGCTTTCTGGTTTAATTCAATTGTTATGTAATGCTTGCTCTATATTGTTGGTTCCTCTTGTAAAGCGTTTTGGATTAAAATGCTATATAAATTCAATAAAATACAAATACAAATACAGACATGTTAATTTATTGGAGGATAGCTCAGGGGCAACGTGCTCACCTTGTAAGCAAGATGACACAGAGCAACACAGGTTCGATCCCCGGTTCCACGCTTAGAAAACTCTGGGTATTAAGCGCGTTATAAATAAGCAATTACAGTTACAATACTACGGCTTCTCTTGTTGCTCATATAGTGTATCTGCTAGAAGGATTATGATATCTCAAGCAAATTAATACAGGCACACTTCCTTTGTGAAAAGGTTTGAGTAGCAACCACAGAAAATGTTTTTGGCATTGTGCTTTCCCTAGCACATGGCCTGCAACAGGGCAGAGTAGGCCATGGGCAAACAGCTGCAAGGGCAGGCCCATAAGAAGCTTGCTCCATCAGGAATCAGGAGTGCACAGCAACAGGCATCCCACACACTCATGGTGTACCCTCTAACCAAAAATCTGTGGTTGCCAGGAATCCATCAGCGCAAAGGGATTTGTGCCAGCAAAACTATGAACGCTTCTCTTCCCTTCCGCTCCCTGAAGGATTTGTTTTTGACTGCACATTTGGTACATGCAATAAGGAAAAATGTTAGTGCATGTAGCCCAACATATTTAGGCATGTTCCAGTTTGGTGGGTGAAAGATTCTCTGACACATGTAGATGTAGATGAAAGGTTCTTTATTATATATCTTCAAGTAAGCGGTATGCCCCACCGGTCTAGTTAACAACCACTTTCCAACTGACAGAAACATCCACATCATCTCCTTAACCTTCCATCTTCCACATTCCACATTCACATTCCACCTTCTATACTTTACCCACTGTGGCCCACATATATTGGATGCTACAGTGGGCTAATTTGCGTTTTGAGTTTAGTTTATAACTGGTATGGAAGCATCTTACAAGCCACCTGAATATTTGGAATCAGGCGTTTTGAACTTTTCATTATGAATGCGTTCACAAGGTTTCATTTCTTGAAAAGTAGGGACCTTTAAGAAAGGGGAAATCTCCCCTAGGAAAAACATGGTGCAAAGTTTTCTTCTGTACTACCCCTACAGCTAAGTAAGGGATATGCTGAATTAAAGTGGCATAATGCATTAGTCTATTTTACGCTGAACGCTTAAGAAAGCAAATGTAATTTTTTCCAGGAATCTCAGCAGACACAGGAAAGCAGACGAGAGTTAATTCCTATTTTTAATCAACTGTTTCCACAAAAGCTTTAATTTGCTCTGGCCTTTCTCGTTTTATGCTCATATGCTTAAACAGAGGTTAGGGAGTCAGACATTCATGGAAACAATTATTCAGCAATCAGAAGCAAACATACACGCACAGATTGTTTTTTTTCCCGCCCCCAGTTTCCCTCTCCAGGCGACATTGTAATTAGATTGTTCCATCACCACCCTCACTAGACGCGTCCATCACATCTATGCAGAAACACAACATGCACATGCACAACATGCCTACTTCCCCACCTTGAAAGACTGAACAACTTTACTAGGTTGTGCTTAAGTAGCAAGTCAGAGTGCAGCTTCTAATTTTGGATATATTTTGTTGCCTGGATCAATTACCCTTTCAGATTCTGCTCTGTTACGTCTAGTGTTTTGTTGTGCCCACCTCCAGTGGCAGGGTAGCTTTTGATCCCAAAGGGGTTGAGTGACGTTTGAGGGGGACCAGAATGCAGTGGCTGCTGGCGATTTCTTTTTCATTGGAGGCGCATAATTATCATCAACGAATTTGTTCAAGAGACTGGGCCTCATTACGAGTATCCCGGTAACAGCATGTGCAATACCGGCATGCCGGAACGTGCGAGTCCGTGCCCATATGAACCCGTTTACAGCGGGTGATTACGAGTGCGCGAGAACGCGCATTCCCCTATGCCGGTATTGGCAAAAGCGCCATGCCGGTAACAGGCCACCAACCCCCCTATACCGGCATTGCGGTGCCGCCCATTCCGTAACCGCGTCATAACAACCACTAAATACCGACACGGTAATACCGGTACGGTATTACCGTGTTCGCAAAAAAAGGAACCGGAAATTACGTCATCGCGCAGGAACGGGAAATGGGCCGGCGGCCATATTTAAAAACACAATCCATTGCCATCCTCCATAACCACCACTACTCTCGTGTTGTGTGCCACAACAGAAGCAGTATGTCGACGGCCACCAGGAAATCCTCCCAAAGGAAGAGAAAGCAGCGTTTTTCTGACACCGAACTCACCATGCTTGCCAACACCCTCGAACAACATGCAGATACAATCAGGAGCACAGACCTCAGGCATGCGGCCCAAACAAAAAAAAAGAGGTCTGGCAGGAGGTCGCACAGAGGGTGTCGGCAGTGGGGAGCACCCCAAGGAGTGTGCGTGACTGCCGGAAGCGCTGGGACGACCTCCGCCTCCGGGTGAGGAAGATCCTGGCAGAGAACAGGAGGGCCGCAATGGCGACAGGCGGTGGCCCACACTCCCCTGTGAAGTTGACGGCATGGGAGGAGACCGCAAGTGCATTCATTGACCCCAAATCAATTGAGGGAATAGGAGACCAGGAGGTAGGCGCTGCATCTACCACAGAGGAAGGTGAGTGAACCATCACATCTACGTATACTAAACCATGATGTGGCACAAGTGATGTGGCAGTGAGACTAGGCAAGGTAATGCATGTCCCAAGGCTACATCAACATATCCATTGAAGAATGAGTGCCACACCATGCCCCACACGCATGCTGAGTGACAATCCCAATCCCAACAGAGGTGCAACATAACCCAACCATGCCCATGGAACCCACCACACAGACACCAAACCAATGCTATGGCACCAGCCATGCATTGATTGGCCACATGTCCCCTCAGGACACCAAATGCCACACCCCAGAAATCAAATGATGCCTGAATGTATGAACATATCACACTGCAATACATCATAGCTGCCATTTGACAACATCACTGATGACCTGCATCTCTTCTACCCGCCAGGCACCGATGAGGAAGGTGGAACACAGGACAGGGGTGCAAGTACATCCAGTGCACGCAAAGGGACCAGTGCCACCGCCACCTCCCAGCCCAAGAAAATGCCTGCAGCAACAGCCAGTGTGCCACGCAAGGCAGTAACCCTGCAGGGGACACCTGCAGCCACAGAACAGCAGCAGGCACCCACAACAGTGGGAGCCGTTCCGCCAGCCACCACGGACGTTGTGTCCACAGAGGTGGATGATGAGGCTGGAATCATGTCTGGCACACCCACCCGCCAGCCACCCCCCCCCCCTGTGGAGTCTGAGAGCCTGGACGATCTGTGCCTCCATGATTCGGACCTAGGAGAATCAGACATTGCCATCTTTGAGGAGGATAGTGCCCTGGACGAGGACCCCACGCAGATGCCTTCCACCATACTTCCAGCCACCACCTTACCAGCCATCACCCTTCCAGCCACCACCCTGCCAGCCACTACCCTGCTAGCCACCAGTACACCTGCGTCCGACAACTCTTTCGAGGCTCGCCTGGCAAGGGTAGAGGACCGCCAAGAGTCCATGCTGAAACTCATGCGGCAACAGGTTGACGCTGGGAATGAGGCCATGAGGACCATTGCCATGGCCATTGCAGCCAATACTGCTGCTGTGGAGGCATCTACGTGTGCCTTCAGGGAGTGCATGGGGTCACTCACACAGGCCCGTCTTGCAAATCTCCCGCAAATGCAGCGCCCACACCTTGGGCCAGCCATGGGACTGACAATTGACACCTCCACTACAACAACCCCTTCAACCTCGGCACAATCGAGCCCTGTGCGGTTCACGCAGAGGAGCGCACGGCGCTCGGCCATGGCACCCCCAGACCCAAACATTGCCAAGAAATAACAGTACAGGCAATGACATTTAGAAGAACTAATTTGGTGAAGGGAACACTGTGTGTTGCACATATGGGGAGATTTGGGATCTGTGGGGTGGGTGAGGGAGTTTAGAGGGGTATGTTCTGGGGTTTGTGGGGTGGGTGAGGGAGTTTAGAGGGGTATGTTCTGGGGTTTGTGGGGTGGGTGAGGGAGTTTACTGGGTGTTGTGAGGGGATTATGTTCACCATATCACGTCTGCTGAAAATACACCGTTGTGTGCTAGCAAATCATTGTTTGGACATTGTTCATTTTGTACATGTGTACAGCGTATTGTGTGTTGGTGTACAGCGGGGCAATTCTAAACAAAAATGTGTGCATGTCCACATTCAGCCAGTGTGTTGTAGACACATTACTCACATTTTGTCCATGCATTTCAAAAGTATTCGTCAATTAGTGCTTGGCTAACAGCATGGCCATCCCCTGCATCACGTACTGGCAGGGAGGCTCCTTCGCCTCCGTCTCCATCCCGTTCATCCTCACCCGGCCCATGCATGTCAATGTCAGGTGGCAGTGGTACATTCCTTCGGGCGCACATGTTGTGCAGCATGACACAGGCCATGGTGATCTTTGCAACCTTCTCAGGCCTATATAGGAGTGCCCCACCAGACCTGCTTAGGCAGCGGAACCGCGCCTTCAGCAGGCCAAAGGCCTGCTCAATGACAACACGTGTGCGAGGGTGCACACGATTCTACTCCTCTTCATGGCTATTCTGCAGGTTCCGCACAGGGGTAAGTAGCCAAGGCCTCAAGGGATATCCTCCATCACCTGCAAGAAGAAACAAATCGGTGTGTGTCACTCTGAACTGCCACCTTCAGGGAGCACAGTCATGGCAGCAACTACTTGGTGTGTGCATGCACATGTCCCTGTACGTGTAGAAAATAATCACCTAGATGCAATGTATACTGTAACGAGGTGTGGTACACTGGATGGGATTAACTAGATGATGCAGGGTGTATTCCTGCATGCTGAGGCAGATGTGCTGTGGTATTCTGACAATGTTCAGTCTCTAATTCATGCAGGATATTGTTTGCTATGCATGGTCACACTAGCCGCATTGGCACAGTTGCCATCCTATTCAGTCATGCATTGCTTGCCAACAGCATGGTGCCCTGGTTGTGCCTCTTACTTATTATCATCCATATGCATTATTTGTGATATGTGGCCCAGTGATGTGTCCTGTTCCGTTTGGCTGGTTCAGGTGAGGAGTGTTTAGCTCTGCATGCATTCTCCACTCACTGGCTATTGGCGCCCTGGGTGATGGGTGAAGATCTTGCTGGAGTCACATACCATTTGCACATTGATGGAATGGTATTCCTTGCGATTGCGGTACACCACCTCTATGGCATGGGCGACTACCAATTCTACATGGGTGCAGTCAATGGCACCAACACAATTGGGCATGCCTGCCAGTGCATGGAAGCCTACTTTGGTTTCGGCTATCTCCTGGTCAGTCCGTGGTAGGGATATATGGGTGCTTGCGTGCTTCAGGAGGGCATCCAGCACTTGGTTCAGCATGCGTGAAAATAGTGGTTGTGAAATGCCATGCAGCTGGCCCACTGTGTGTTGGTAGGTGCCTGTGGCCAGAAAGTGTAACACAGACACCACCTTTAGTAGTGGGGGGATGGCATTGTGTATTTCTATGTGGCTGGCAATGTCATTCTGTATCATGTCCACTATGGTGGTGATGGTGTCACGGTCCAGCCGGTACAGGGTGTGGATCTGCTCAGGGGTTAGGTTGAATGGGCTGGGTCTGGTGCGAGGGAATGGTGGCTGCCTATGAGGGATTGGTGGCTGCCCTGGTGGTAATTGCTGGCCATGTCTCACCCTCCTTCTCCTCCTGCGTCTCCTCTGTGCTGCCTGTTGTTGCTGCTGTAGTTGTTGTTGCTGCTGCTGTAGTTGTTTTTGTTGTTGCTGTTGTTGCTGTAGTTGTAGCAGTATAGGCATGTCCTCCAGTGCCATGATTGCAACTGCTAATGTTAGCATTTTGGTGTAGGAAGGGGTGTGGTGTGTAGGTGTGCTCCTTTTGTACTGGGCCACTCTACATTGCCTACACCTGTGGGGGGGGTTGTGGTGTGTGGGTGTGCTCAGTTTATACTGGCACAGCCTCCATTGACTCCACCTGTGGGGATTGTGTGCACCTGTGGCAGCTGCCTTGTATCCTGCTTGCTGTTTGCGGGTGGTCTGAGATGCCTGTATGGCCGGATTCGTGATGCCGGTATTTGCATGTATGCATGGGTTGGAATTACCCCCTATTACCAGCATACCGGTATTTGCTCCCTGAAGGGGCGCGTGTACGCGCCTATGCCGCTATTAGCGGAACCGTTGTTTAGTGTGCCGCTAATACCGGGTTTGCGGGTCGGAATGCAATGGGACGGTAAACGATGCCGGTATTACCACACCGGCATCGTTTTTGCCTTACCGGCATACCTCGTAATGAGGCCCACGGAGCGTAACAAGTGGACTCCAACCAATCAAATGGGAAAGGAGGTCGTTCTCTTTGTGAAATAGTGCGGGAAACGCTGTACAATGTACAGCCGGTTCTGGAAGGTAACACAAGAAAAATAGATGGCAGGTCACCAACAGAATACAGGAGCATTTTCCACGGCATTTTGATGTTTCCATTGCACAAAATTATGAGAAGACATTTTCATGCTGCCTGTGCCTACATGATCCAGTATTCCAATGTAAGAACACAAACTTTCTCTTTGCTCTAATTCACACTAATGATGCCATATTAAGAACATATGTCCAAGCTGGCTGCGACCATGACAGTGTCCCCATGTAAGAACACTCACTCACTTGGGTAGACCACATAAAACATATGTCCATGCTAGCTGTGAAAGTATCCAAACTTGAGAACACTCACCTTGACTTTGCTCACAATGCCAATAATAATACCTTGTCACTTAAAGAAAACATGTCCATGCTGTGGTGATGCCCATTGGATCAGTGTGTAAGTAACATGGCACTGTAACAAAATGTGTTCATACCGGCTGCACTAATGTAGGCCACCAAGTCCATGTCTGAACACTCATCATGTTGGCTTTGCCCATGATACCAGTGAAAATGACATGCCACTGTAATAAAATATGCCCATAATAGCTGCACCACGGTAAGTCAGTATGTCCTGTGACGAATCAAAGGTATTTGTCCCTTCTTCCCAAGGGGGAGCCTTCCCCTTTGAGGTTAGGGAGGTGAGCCTGCTCCGGATGACCGTCCCTAGGATTCTGGGCAAATGGGACCTCACTGGTGCGAGATTCCCCCTTAGGAGACAAGGGGCCTCATTACACGGTAGGCGGTGGACCAAGGTGCTATTAGCACCTTGGTCCATGCCGGTAAATTACTGGCACCGCCTTGGAGGAAAGGGGAGTTACCGCCCTATTCCAAGGTTGGCGGGGCGGTAATTCCCCCTTCCTCCATTGCCCTTCCCCATTTTTACCCCATAGGGCATAATGGGAATGGGGAAGGTGCTAATTACGGTACCGCAAATTGCGGTACCGTAATTAGCACCCTGGTCCCTTTGCGGGTCCCTACTTTAACGGCTGGTCTACACCAGCCGTTAATGTCGGGTCCCGCAAAGGGACCTCGTAGTAAGGCGGTAAGGGTTAACGGTCATCGGTACCATTACCGGTGACCGTTAACCCTTACCGCCTTCCGTGTAATGAGGCCCAAGGACTCCCATTCCTGTGAGAAACTCCCTAAGCCACACAGATTAGTTGCATACAGGAGACTATCTGCTACAAAGACTCATGTAACCTCGCTCCCCTCTCTCCCTCTGACCACCATTGAAAACTCCCTAATCCCCCTCTCCGCAACACCCCGCACCCTACCAAACTCCCAAGCCAGAGGAGCCCACCCAAACGGATCATTCCCCACCCTCCCTCTAATTGCCATCGAGAACTCCCTAATAACACCCTGCCCCCTATCAAACTCCCAAGCCAGGCGCTCTAAATACATGAAACACCCTCTTTCTTCCACCTCTTCCTCCCACCCTTCAGCAATCATCCCTCCCCTCCTTTCTCCCCCTTTACCTCAGAGTCCCCATCCCCTAACCCATCACAGAACTGCCCACCATCCCACCCAGAACCTCCTCCTCCTCCTTCCACACCCTCCCGCCCAGAACCTCTCCCCCACCGCCCCTAAACCCCCACGATACCAGCCAACATGCCCCCTCCATATCCCTTCCCCTCTCTAAAAACAGCACATCTCGCCCTCACAAGAACTGTGGCTTCCTCTCCATCACTCTTCCACCCTCTCTCACACCCCGTCTGCACGGAAACCCTTGGAAAGTAGAAAACGAGCCTGGTCCCCTTCCATGACTACCTACTCCTCACCTCTTCTACCTCAACCCAGCCTCACAACCTCCTGCCCATCTTCACCACACTCCCCCTACCCTTGTCCTGCTTCCAACCCCTCTCTCTCAAGTTCTTTCCCCACACACTAGACTCCCCAGTCCCTTGAGACTCATACAAGTCTCCACTGCCAAACACCCCCTCACCCTCTGACCATTTGCCCACTCGCCCTCCCCAACTCTACCCTCACCCCTCACATATCCTCCTCCGCCTGCCTGCTCTTCGCAACCTCGACCGAC
Source organism: Ambystoma mexicanum (assembly GCF_040938575.1). Lineage (NCBI taxonomy): Eukaryota > Metazoa > Chordata > Amphibia > Caudata > Ambystomatidae > Ambystoma > Ambystoma mexicanum. Next base: position 826,664,161 of record NC_090924.1, on the reverse strand, counting down.
TTAACCCCTCTGTTCATCACCCCGAGCCTGCGGACACCCCACCTCCCCTCTACTCATCCTCTCCCTGCCCCACTGACCGTGAGCGCCCCGCCCCTCCTGCCCCCCACTACTCCCCTTGCACCTCCTACTCACACCCCAACAGCCTCCATGACCACTCCCCACTCCGAAGTCAAATGCATCCTTTTTAATGTCCGCTCTGTAGTGAAAAACAGACACAGCATCTTCAACCTCCTCTCCTCTGACAAACCCGACCTAGTCTTTACCAATGAAACCTGGTTCTCTGACAGCTTTGTCCCTGTTGCTCAGGAGGCACCCCCCCCGACTACACCATCATCCCGCTCAACAGACCCCCAAGAGAAGTCCTCTTCAAATCTCACTTCTCCATCTCACTCGTCGATTTGCAGTCATGCATCCCATCATGCGAATCCCTTCTTGTTAAACTCGCACTACCTCCGACCTTCTCCCACTGCTTCCTAATCATTTACAGACTTCCTGGTTATGACAGACATTTCACAACCAACCTCTGTGACTCTGTAGCCACCATTCAATTAAATCACCCCTCCCTGACCCTCCTTGGAGACGTCAATATCTGGCTGAACATTCCCACCAACCCCATAACCCACTCCCTGGTCAACCGTCTTGATGCACTCAACCTCTCCCTTCATATGAATGGTCCCACCCACTCTAAGGGACACACCCTAGCTGCTATCTTCATCTCCCAAGACCTGATTCATCTAGCCGCCCCCTTACCACTCATCTGGTCCGACCACTTGTCGTCCCTTTATCCATCCTCTCCTCTGCCTCCTCCCCCACACGTTCCTGCATCCCTCCTTCACCGCAAATGCTGGAACAACCTAAAGATCATTCCTGATCTAGCCGAAGCCCTTCTTCTCAGACCCCCTGATTCACCCGCCCCTCACAGATCCATAACCATCGACTCCTTCAACTCGTGGCTCAATGACTCAGTAATTCCTCTCACCCCCTCGCGTCTCTGTCCCTCAGGCATCAGGTACTTTCCCAAATGATTTACTCCCGATATGAGGAATGCCAACAAACTAAATAAATCCCTGGAACGCAAATGGCGAGCTGAAAAAACTAGTTTCAGCAGATGCACTTTCGCCTTGCATCATCGCAACTACAAAGCAGAAATCTGGAAAGCCAAAAAAGCCTACTACAACAATCGGATTCTCAACTGTGGAAACCGCAGCAAAGAACTTCACAGAATAATATCCAAATTTGTCAAGCCCACTTCCACCTCCTCCCAATCTGCCCCATCACAATCCCTCTGCGACTCTCTCTCCTTCCACTTATACACCACCGCTCTCGACAGGACATTTTCCCTTAATAAAAAACTGCCCACCCCCCAACTACCGACCATTCCAACAAACCCCCTTCTGCCCCTACCCCCACCTTAACTACCTCTGACTCCTTAAAACCGATCTCCAGAGAAGATTTTCTTGACCTTCTATCCACTAGCAAACCATCTGGTTCCCCCCTTGACCCCTCCCCTGCCCCGCCTCAGTCCTCAAAGAAATATCCTCATCCACCTGCGCAGGAGAACATGCAAGAACCATCCTAAATGACTCCCTCAGCTTGGGAATCTTTCCCGATGCCTTCTAAATTGCACATGTCAAACCTCTTCTTAAAAAAACCATCCCTTGACCCCAAAAACTATACACCAATCTCAAACACCAGATTCTTTGCAAAACTCATTGACCGAACTGCATACTCCCAAATACATGCCTTTGTTGAATCAAACAATCTCCTTCACCACGCCACATCAGACTTCAGACTGCGACATGGAACCAAAACCACTCTGGCCCCAATCTGGGACGACCTTAAGACCACTGCAGACACTGCAGGAAGCGCTGCACTAATTCTCCTCAACCTTTCTGCAGCCTTCGACACGATCAACCACTCAATCCTCCTTGAGCATCTCCAATCGCTTGGAATCTGTGGAAACACCCTTAAATGGATCGCCTCCTTCCTCATCAACAGGAAACTAATAACCCTCCTCTCCCCTTTTGTCTCACTTGCTCGCATGCACAGTATCTTGTGCTACAGCTACACCGACGATACCCAAATCATCCTTAAAATCCACAACTCAGACCCCAACTCTCAGCGTGACCTCGCAGCCTGCCTCCTGGATATCGACCGTTGTATGACTATAAACCACCTCCTCTTAAACTCAGCTAAAACTGAACTCATGGTGTGCAGCAACACCAAGCTTCTACCTCGTCCACTTCCTTGACCCCCCTCCATGGGCCTACCACCCATCGTCTCAGTAAAAAATCTTGGATGCACTATGGATTCTGGCCTAACCCTCTCGCGACAGGTCAACAACGTATCTAAATGTTGTCACTACCATCTCAAAATTCTCAGGCGTATTTTTCGCTACCTCTCCTTCCCAAATAGACTTGCCACTGTTATGTCTATTGTAATGTCGAGAATGGACTATGCCAACTCCCTATACCTATGAGTCCGGCATACCACCTTAATAAACTCCAAAGAGCCCAAAACACTGCTGCTAAACTGCTCCTCGCCCTAAGCCCTAGAGACCACATCCCTCCAGCTCTCAAAACCCTCCACTGGCACCCAGTTGGATGAAGGGTCACTTTCAAGACCCTGTGTATCACCTATCATGCAGTACACAAGACCGGCCCACTATACCTGCAAGAAAAGTTAAAACCTTACCTCCCACCCACACCCTAAAATCAAGCTCGGCCCTCCTTTTAGTGATCCCAACCACTAACTCCATCAGGATTGGAGGATCCTCTTTCTCAACATTAGCCCCGACTCTGTGTAACTCACTTCCACCACACATCCGACACACCCAAGACTATATGACTTTCCGCAAGTTACTAAAAGCATGGCTCTTCCCATAATGCTAACATCAACCTTAAAGATGCATCTGAACCCCCAACAACCGAACCAGTGACAAAACACACAATGTGCTCCCAACTGTTTCTTCAATGAATACTCCCACTGACCGGACTATATACAGCCTAATATGAACACTGAACTCCAAACAACGACCTCTAGATCCTACTAGATCCCAGCCAGATGATAGAATGGACTGACGGAATGGACGGATGGAATGGACAGAATAGATTGATGGAATGGATGGAAGGAATGGATGGTAGGGATGGATGGATGAAACAAATGGATGGATTGAATGGATGATTGGAAAGGTCAAATCGATAGATGCATGCTAGGGATGGATGGATGAAATAAAGGGATGGATGGAATGGATGGATGGAAATGATGGAATCGATAGACGCATAAGGAATGAATGGATGGAATGCATGGCATGGATGCGCAAGGAAGTAATGGAATGTATGTATATGGAATAGATGAAATAGCCAGAATGGATACAATAAATAGAATGGATGGATAGATGGATGGATGGATTGGGAGGAACGCATGGAATGGATGAAATAGACAAACGGAATGGATAGTTGGAATGGACGAATGGAATGGACGGATGAAAGGGACAGATTAAATGGACGTATGGAATGGACGAGTGGAATGGATGGATGAAATGGACGGATGAAACGGATGGATGGAATGGGCGGATGGAATGGATGAATGGAAAGGATGGGTGGACGGAATGGACGGATAGAATAGATGAAAGGATGTATTGAATGGAATTGGATGGACGCATGTAGAACAATTGGATGAAATAAATGGCCTGGATGCATGTGGAACGAAAGGATGAAATAGATGGCATGGATGCATGTAGAACGACTGGAAGGCATGTATATCCAATGGATAGATGGAATGGATGGAATATATGCATACTGAATTGATGAATTGAATGGATGGAAAGGTTGGAATGTATGGAATGGAAAGACACATGTGAAAAGAATAGATGAAATAGACGGCATGGGTGCATATGGAATTAATGGAAGGTAAGGTTATGCAATGGACGGATGGAATTGATGGAATGGATGAAATATATCTATACTGAATTGATGAATGGAATGGATGGAAAAATTGAGAGTAGGAATGGATGGAAAAGATGGAACGAATAGAATGGATAAACGCATGTGGAAAGAATGGAAGTAATAGATGGCACGGATGCATGTGGAATGAATGTAAGGTCTGTATATACAATAGATGGATAGAATATACATATACTGAATTAACGGATGGAGAGGATGGTATGGTTGATGTGGTTGGAACGTATAGAATGGAAGGACAGAACGGATGAAGTGGAATGGACGGGACGGGTTAAGTGGAATGGATGGGACAGATAAAGTTGAATGGACGGCACTGATGAAGTGGAATGGACGGGATGGATGGAATGAACGCAATGGATGAAATGGAATGGACGCAATGGATGAAATGGAATGGACGCAATGGATGGAATGGGTGAAAGGGAATGGATGGAATGGATGAAAGGGAAAGGACGCAATGGATGGAATGGATGAAATGGAATGGATGCAATGGATTAAATGGACGCAATGGAGGAAATGGAATGGGCGCAATAGACACAATGGATGAAATGGAATGGACGCAATGGATGGAATGGATGAAATGGAATGGACGGCATGGATGAAATGGAATGGACAAAATAGATGGGATGGATGAAATGGAATGGATGCAATGAATGGGATGGTTGAAATGGGATGGATGGATGGATGGAATGGAATGGACGGGATGGATGGAATGGACAGGATGGATGAAGTGGAATGGACGGGATGGATGAAGTGGAATGGACGGGATGGATGAAGTGGCATGGATGGAATGGATGAGATGGAATGGACGCAATGGATGAGATGGATGAGATGGAATGGATGAAATAGATGGAGGCATTGACTGGATGAATCAATTGAATAGACAGAATAGAATTACCCTACCCTCTAGTTCCTGTGTGTGCCCATCGTACTCGTGCCTCTGTTTACCCCACTTTCTTGCTCCCCATGCGGTTATCATATTTACCTATTCCCCACCCTATCACTGTAAGCCCGCCCCCTGTCACTGTGTGTCCCTACGTCGCAGAGCTCCCTGCCATCCTATTCCCGTAATGTTGCTATGTGTCCCAATGTATTACCCAACCCTCTCATCTTCATGTGTGCCCACTGTGTCTGTGTATCACAGTACACTCTGCTTTCCTATCCCCATGCTGTTACTATATATGTGTATGCCCCCTCCTTTCACTGTAAGCCCAGCTCACTGTCACTGTGTGTCAGTGTGTCAATAAGACGAACCATTATATCATATCACATCATTACACCTACTCTCTACTATACACCATCACTCAACTAGAACACAGCTATACCCCTGACAAATTCGGCCTAGCTGTTCACATACGAACACATCCATCCCATGAACACCTCAACACCCTAATAAAATGCAGCTATCCGATGACATTCCGGCCTAGCTGCTCACATAAGCGTCCTTCAGGCCTAAAGCAGCCAATCCCAGTCTGGATGTCCACCCACCAGACTGCACACATTTCAAATAATATCTTCAACACCACACCTAACTCTAGGATGCAGCTATCATACAGCTATTACATCAGCTGCACAAATAACAGGTGCACCCATGCCCCTTAAGACACCACCTCTCTCTACTGACCTGAACTGCGGTTCCCAAGGGTGTTTAACCTACCAGTGCTTTTAGGTCATACCTATGATATATAGAGCGCTATATAAATGGCAAGTAACATAACATAACCTAAGAGTCATGTAACATCTACATATTTGGCTGACGGTAATGCTGGAACCAACCAGCCTGGAGAAGAAAAGGAGAATGTCTCTTTAAGACATATTCTTAACTGGGACGAGTGGAGGTACATGGAGAAGCAGAGTGTATCCTACTCCAGGGAAGCCCCCTGATGTAAGCATGGAGTGGAGAGGTGGGCCTAAGACGAGCCGAAAAGCCTGCAGTTTTCAAAGAGCTGTAGAACACCAGAGTAAGATGCTGGAGACCCAGCATACTCAACAACAGAGGAGCCGTTGCGAAACAGGAGAGCAGAATCCTGTGTCGGGTGGTGGAGAGACCATGTCTATATCATGGTGGGCAGGACGCCTGACCAAACATGCTGAGACCATCAGAGAAGGTAAATGAGCTTCTTAACAATGAACCCTGATATGGCAGAAGAGAAGTCGAGACTGGGAGACCAATGAAAACGCAGAACAAGGAGGAAATTGGGAAGGCGAGCAGCTTCCCATCGTCAATCTCCATATACGGCAGAATGTAAGCTTCGAAGAGGAGCGCAACAAAACCAAGGAGCAAAGAAAAGGCAGTATTACAGAGGATCGCCTGAGCGAATCCATGGCCCCCAATGTTCCCTGACATACAGAGAGGTAATGGGGAGAATGGGGGAAGCAGGAGGTAACAGGGCAGCCAAAAACCAGAGGAGAAACTCGTCCCAGTACTCACAACGAGTTACTTAATATTAAGTAATTAGAACTGTGTAAAGCTGATGAGGAGAAGATTGAATAGCCCTGTGTGGAAAGTCTATGAAGACTCAGAACAAATTCCTGATAAAGGAGTGAAATTACTATATGAACCACAAGATGAAAAGGGGAGAAACTGTGATATGACATCTTGCAATAAGAAGGACAAACAAGACTATCAGGTGAACCAGATAGTTATAAAGAGAGAGCCCACGAGAGGAGAAATACCAAGTGGGAACAAACCACAGCCAAGCTGAGAAAGCCTGGATCAATAGGTTGTGGGTGGTCTAAAACCTCTAACAAGAAAGTGAAAAAGCATCATGAGTAAAGTTGTCACAGATGCACCTCTAGAGAGAGTACAAAACCAAAGACTGTTGCACAAGAACTACAAGAGTTAATCCAAGGGCTAAAGAAAGCCTATTACAGAAGATCATGCTAGACAAGCAGCCCCAGGAATAGAGACATTGATACAAAGAGACTAGACCTCATTCCGAGTTGGGCGCAAAGGGATTACTGGCACCGGTAAGGACACCGGTGCCGGTAAACCCTTTGCGCCCTATTCCGAGGTCCCTTAGCAGGTTCCTCCTTTAACATCTGGTCTGACCAGGCGTTATGGATGGGACCCGTTAAGGAAGTTCAGAGCTAATAACGGTACTGCAAATTGTGGTACCATTATTAGCTACTTCCCCATTCCCATTGACCCCTACAAGGGCTCAGATGGGAATGGGGAATGGATTTTTCAATGGGGATTTACCGGTCCCGCAAAGGGCGGACTACACCGGTAAGTCCCTATTGAACCAAGTCGGAGTCGGTACCGGTATGGGAGGTAGACATGGTGCAAATAGCGCCATGACTACCTCCATACTCGGAATGAGGGCCACTGTCTGAAGATATTGACACACCAGGAGAATCAAGCCAATCTCCTGGACTTGTTTGCGTTAGTTATCTTAGTGATAGGGTTAGGTAGAATTACATTCGGACTGAGGACTTTTCTTTCTTGGGAACTTCCTGATGACAGACAAGCACCTTTATTTCCTTTAGATAGGTAGGAAACTCCCTCTAGAAATAGGGAAAAATCTTGTGCAGCACACCACCACAGGCGCATCTGAGGAGCGCTCATCGCCCCCCCCCATTCTCATACCAGCATAAAGCGACGTGGAGTGGAAGGAAGTGGCAATCAGCAGGAGAAACGGTGCACTGGCAGAGCGACTCCATAATTTCTTCCGATTATCCTTCTCTCTTTGCCGCGCTGAATGGGCTCGGGTTAATTGCCCTCCCACATTGGCAGGATTTGGTGAAAAAGAGTGCAAAGTCTCCAAGGAGTGGGAGACTCTCCCGGGGACCGGGGATGCCTCTTCCCACCAGCAACATGGAGCTCCATGCATTACTATAGTAACACAGATGCCTGCCTTGTATTGGATACTGCACGCTACATCTAGCCTATTAGAAGCCGGCAGGCTTCTTATGCCGGCCCCCACACAGAAGGCCCATAACAAAAGGCCCTGTCTGTTCCAGGTCTTCATCTTGTGCAGCACGCCACCAGGGGCGCATCAGAGGAGTACTCTTTGACTCCACCCCCCACTCTCGTACCAGCATACAGCAACGTGGAGGGGAAGGAAGCGGCAGGGGAAACGCTGAGCCGTCATAGAGACACCATCATTTCTTCCATTTCTCCTTCTCTCTTTGCCGCGCTAAACGGCCTCGGGCTGATTGCCCTCCAACATTGACGGATTTGCTGAAAAAGAGCGTGAAGTCTCCAAGGAGTGGGAGACTATCCCAGGTGACCAGGGACACCTCCTCCCACCAGCAACACAGGACTCCATGGGTTACCGTGGTAATGCAGACGCCTGCCTGCGGATTGGCTACCGTAATCTACATCTAACCTATCAGAAGCTGGCAGGCTTTTTAGCCTGCCCCCACACAGAAGGCCCATAACAAAAGGCCCTGGCTGTGCCAGATCTTCATCTTTTGCAGCACGACACCATGGGCACATCAGAGGAGTGCTCTTCGCCTCCCCTCCCACTCTCATACCAGCATACAGCAGCATGGAGGGTAAGGAAGCAGCAGGGGAAACAGTGCGCCGGCAGAGCACTGCCACTATTTCTCCTTCTCTCTTTGCTGCGCTGAATGGCGTCAGGCTAATTGCCCTCTCAGATTGGCAGGATTTGCTGAAAAAGAGTGCAAAGTCTCCAAGCAGTGGCAGACTCTCGCAGGTGACTGGGAACACCTCCTCCCACCAGCAACATGGAGCTCCACGTATTACCATGGTAATGCAGATGCCCACCTCCGGATTGGATACTGGAAGCTACATCTAGCCTATCAGAAGCCAGCAGGCTTCTTAGCCGGCCCCCACACAGAAGGCCCATAATAACAGGCGCTATTCAGACCTAGTAGGGCTCACGAGGCCCCCCATCCTCGTGCCCCTCTACAAACAATGTTGCAGCCTCCTGTGCAAGTCTTGCTCCTGCATGAACTTGGACCCCGCACTTCCAGGCTCCCTTCTGTTCAAATATGAGTGATGGCTGAACTGTTCTATTGCCTCCTCCACCCATCTCCTGGAACCATAACTGTGTCAATCCTATTATGCCTTTTCTCCTTCGACCACCGACTTTTCTTTCACTGCACTCTGTGTTCTACAAAGGTAAATTCATTCAAGTTGTGCTTCTTCCTTTTCCATCTCACATCCAATTTCTGCACTACATTGTGATCCTTTTTAAAATCGTATCTAGTTGGGTGTGCTTTACATCTTGCATCCATTTTGTGCACTGGATCGTGATCCTTTTTAAAATCGTATCTAGGTGGGTGTGCTTTACATCTTGCATCCATTTTGTGCACTGCATTGTGATCCTTTTTTTAAGTCATATTTAGGTGAGTGTGCTTTACATCATGCATCCACTTTGTGCACTGCATTGTGATACTTTTAAAATCGTATCTAGGTGGGTGTGCTTAACATATTGCATCCATTTTGTGCACTGCAATGTGATCCTTTTTATAATTGAATCCTGCTCCCCATTTGTGCCCTCTTTAACTATTAGGCTGCCTTGGAGTAAGGGTCAGGCATGTTCAGTGCATCCCCCTTATTTCCTTCTCTCATCTATTCTCTGCCACTGAGAAGGCAGTCACCATCTCTCCTATATTCTCTAACTGCCACACTATCACCTATCCTCCCTCTCTCTCGAAGTCTGGACAACAAAAGCACGAAAAAGATTTTCTGGGTGCAAATCCTGGCCTTCCCATCGCAGACACCTATGTCAGCACATCTTCCAGAGAGATCTTCACCAATATCCTTTTCTCTGTGCCCCCTCCAGACCTATGGACCTCTCATCTCATCTCTACTCTCTCCCCTTTCACATCCTCTCCCATTATTGGTGGCACCAATTAGGAAGTCCTCTTGGCGTGCTTCTTCTCATCATGCCGCATCATTAATGTCTACTACACTGGCACTATCCTGGTTCAGGGACCACAAGCCAACCTCCTTCTCTTTGACCGGATCCTGCTGTCCCGCATTAACTTTCTTCCTTCTCATTTCCAGGCCTCAACCTCACTGTGGGTTCCTTCTTCCATCTTACCCACCCATCTCTGCTCTTCCTTTGAGAGCCTGGTATGCAAGTTGGTCATCTCTCAATCCTCCACCCTGACCATTGCTACCATTTACCGGCCTCCAGGTGTTAACTCCCTGTTCCTCTCTGAATGGGCTGATCTCTAATCCTCCCTACTTTCAACCTCCCCCAATCTGCTCTTCTTGGATGAGTTCAAAATCCAATTAGACTCCCCTAGCACAGCATCCACTCTTTTCATTGACCTCTGCACCTATCTGTCCCTCTCCAGTCTCCCTTCTGGTCCAACCCATTCTGTTGGTCACACTCTGAACACCCTCATCCACTCTGAACTGCCTCTCTCATCTCCTCTGGTCACCCCTACCTCTTGGTCAGACCACTCTCTTCTCTCCTCCCACCTTGGTCCCTTTGGCCCTCTGACCGGTCCCCCAATAACCCTGCCAATCTCGTTCAAGAACATCCACCCGATGAAATGAGTGTCAGCTGCTGCCTTCACTTTGCTGCTGTCTTCAAGTCCACCTTTATCGCCCGTTGGCCCCTAACTCAAACTCTACCACCGACACTGCTCTCAGAAACATCACCTTGTCCATCACCAACACTCTTGACGTTCTAGCCCCAGTCATGAGGATCTACCTGAAACCCACCTCTAAGCATAACACTTGGTACGACTCCGAACTTGCAGCTCTGAAACAAAAGTGCAGAGTGGCGGAACGGAAGTGGCAAACTTCAGGCTCACCCTCTGAGAAACTGACCTGCTGCCTGTGCCAAAGGCAATGCAGACTCTCCATCCATGCCAAGAAAAGGGCCCACATTCAAGCACGGGTATCTGTTGCATCCAACAACAGGTTGAAGTTTTCAAAATCTGCAGGGAATTAGCCATCTCTTCCGCAGTCTCCTCCTCCTTCCCTCTTCCTTCCCAATCCCTCTGCAACACACTGGCCACTCACTCCGCCACCCTGAACAGCCTTGTTACTCACCCTCCCAACCCATCCCACATGCCCTTGCCTCCCTTGGCCCCTCACCCTCCTCCTTCCTCCTTCTCTTCCTTCTCCCTTGTCACACCTGAAGAAGTCTCCAGAGTTGTCCACTCCATGAAGGTCTCTTCCAAACAGGTTTCCCTTTGCTCATCCAGAAACATCAAGGGCAACATAGGTTCTCTTGCCCCCGCACTCGCTGATTTCTGTAACCAGTCTTTTGCCACTTGATCTTCCCCTCCTCCCTCAAGAACTCCTTTTGTGCCCCCTCCTTAAAAAACCATCAGTATACCCTACCTGTCCAGCCAACTACCGCCCTTTTTCCATCACCCCCTTCCTGGGAAAACTGCTGGAGAAGTTGGCCTTAATACAACTCAACTCTCACATGAACCTGTTGGTGGTCTCCACGACCATCAATCTGGATACAGAGGCATGGAAATTGCTCTTCTGAACACCCGTGAAGAACTGCTTGCATCTCTGGATTCCAACTCCGCAACGGTCCTCATCCTACTTGATCTAGCCTCTGCCTTTGACACGTCAACCGCTCCATTCTCATACAAAGGCTCCACAACATCCTTGGTATCTCGGAACGGGCACAGTACTGGTTGATCTCATTCCTAACCGACCGCTCTTCCCAAGTCATCCTGTCCCCCAGGGTTCTATCCTCTCCCCATGGCTCTTTAACATTTACCTTGCTAAGCTGGCACTCCTCATCTCCTCCTTCTCCCCAACTTCCAGTGTTATTCAGATGACACACAATTCTTTTTCAAACTTCCTGCTGACCCTCTTGCACCTTCCTTCATCCCTGACTGCCTATCTGCCACCCAGTCCTGGTGCACCTCCAATGATCTCTGCCTCAATGCCAGTCAAATTGAGACCCTTCCCACTGGGATCCCTGCTCCCCCTTCTTCCCTTCACTCTGGTTTTCCTCCATGGGCTCTCCCCCTGCTCTTTCTTCTGAAGCCAGAAACGTTCGAGTCATCTTCGACTCTTCTCTCTCTTTCCTCCCTTATATTCAGGACATTGGCAAGAAGCTCTCTGCTTTTCCTTCTCAAAGGAATTCTCTCTTTTCTCACCTTCCCCCAGAAGCTCATTTTCCCGATCCCTGGTTCTCTCTAGGATTCATTATTGCAATAGCCTCCTCCTGAATCTACCTCCTTCCACTGTGCGACCCCTCCAGCTAATCCAGAATAGGGATGCAAGATGTATCCTTGGTCTTAAGCCCAAGGACCACATCTCTCCTTCCCTAAAAATTCTTCACTGCTCCCGGTTGCTGCACAGATTAAATTCAAATTCCTCTGCATCATCCACAAGGCTATCTGGGGCCACGGACCACGCTATCTGCAACTCTCTCTTACTAAATATTCTCTCTCTGCGTTCCTCTGGCACCAACTCTTTGGGCCTCATTACGACCCAGGCGTTAAGTTACCGCCTGGGTCGTACCTTTACCACCATGACTACGTTTACGCCATGGTGGTTGGCGGACTTACCGCCCCATTCCGAGGTTGGCGGGGCGGTAAGTCCCCATTAACCCATTTACCCTTCCCCATTCCCATTTTTGCCCCATAGGGCATAATGGGAGTGGGGAAGGCGTTAATTACGCCACCGTAAATTACGGTGGCGTAATTAACAACAAGGTCCCTTACCGCCTGGGTCCTAATGAGGCCCTTTGTGTGTAAAGCATTTTGCTAAACAGAGGGCAGGAGGTTGATTGCTTTCCTCAGCTGGCTCCATTCTATGGAACAACCTCCCCCTCCTTCTACGTCTTGAGCAGGACTTTCTTAAATCCCGGAAGCTCCTCAATACCTTCCCCTTTACCTCCTCCTTCTCCCCTTCTCTTCTCTGCTAATCTCACAGTTGCTTTGATTGGTGTCCAGGGCCCTTATGCATCCTCGGGACCCTGACCTCCCACACTGAACACCCCCAACTTCTTTTTATCCTCAGCACCTACCTCAGCAAACCCTCTGTCCCGGAGGTTCGCGCTTACCATATCTTGCACTTCATCAGTTGATTCCAGCACCTACCCTTACTTCCCCCTCCCTTCGGCACTTGCACGTTCTGAATACTCACAAAGCATAGTATCCTCTCCACTGTATTTAATATTTGTATGTTTTTTAATGTGTCCCCACCCTGTTGCCCTGTGGGCACTTTGAAAACATAATATACTTGCTGTACAAACACATAACAAGCGAACAATAACTAAATAAAATAAATAAATTGGCCTTTTTCTTATGATTTTAATAAAAATGAAGTAGAATGGCCTTAAAGAGTATGACTCCTTCTTCCAACCCACCACAGTCCACAAAAGAACACTCATCATGTTATCTTTGCCCACAATGCCACTAACCATGCCACACTGAGGTTGCACCAAGAGAATATATTCATGCTATGAAGCCAGTACACCCTGTGAGAAACCTGAGGGTATCCTCCAGGAAGACTTTGGGAGTCCCTTATTAAGGTGGCCAGGGAAGGGCTGGTGTTCTCAGATCCCAACCCTGGGGCTGGACGAGCGAGGGAGGATCACCTGGGTAGGGGAACCGGGGTTATATTTGGGGAAATGCCCCTGGTGAGACACTGTATTGTACCATAGGAGGAGAGGGGATAAGATACCTAAGGCATGTGAAGGCTGTAAAACAACTATCCCCCTTCCAACCGTCAAACCTCTCCTGTACAAATAAAACTAATCCCCTGGAATCCCAAACTCAATTACATCCAGAAACCACCTCTCTCAAAATTCTTGCTTTTCTCAGTCCTAACCCAATTCTCCCAGTTATTCTGTTTCCTTTCCCTCTGATGATCATTTCCTGCATTCCCAACCTGCTTGGACAAAACACTACTGTTCCCACAACCCCCCTTGTTTATCTCATGATACCCATCCCGATCACTCTCGTTTTCTTCTCAAACGTTACCAGTCTCATTATTCAGAATGTTCCCAAACCCCTAGGACGTGAACCATAATCCCATACAACACCTCTTCATCTCTAAACCCTGTCTGATACTTGAACACTCTAAACACCCCCTAACCCCCTTTCCTACATGAACACTTTTGCACAACACGATAGACAATGGGCTAATATTAAAGATGTTTACCTGACATGTCACGACGCAGAGGTCAAGCAGAGTCAGGCTATCCACAGGGATAAAACGTAGAGCACGAGAGCACAGGACGAGCAAGGCAGACCGCACAACATAAGAGCTAACTTAGCACGGCAGGTCAAGAGAAGGCGAAAGACGGCGAATATCGAGAGGGTGACAAGGAGAGAAGTGACCTTGACCTTTGATTGCAAACAAAGAGCAGCGTGTGTTGCAACAGATGTGAATGGTACACAAGACCCTCCTCCGCTGATAACCAAGTCGGGGAGAGATGCTGGTCTCTGTGGTACCAACATTGACTCCAAAGAGATCACAGCCAGTGAGTTGAGGGGAGAGTTGATAAGAAACCGAACTGTGTTATATGAAAAATAGCCAACATCTAAATTGAACGTTAAAAGGTTAAAGACACTATTGATGAAAGAAGGGGAAAGCCTGCAACAGAGGTGTTCGGCAATACATGGGTGCTCCAGCAGGAGACTCTGGGCGATTACCTGAGGGTAGAGACTACCATAACCAGAAAGACTGGGGAAGAGGCAAAGAGAGGTTCAAGTGGCCATATAGGGATCTTGTAAAATCCTCTGTACCGTCGAAAGTCTTTAGACCGACAGATGATTGTGAAAGTTAAGGGTAGGAATCCTGCATGGTGAAGTCTGAAGTCTTAGGAACAGTGTGCTGACAAGAATGAACCCGATGAGGGGTGTCCACCAAGAATTGTTTGAAAAGACATTAAGACCTGTGAAGTCTTTGACCGCCAGATAATGATGAAGGAAAGGGAGATGAGTCCTGTGTGGTAAAACTAACATGTGAACTATGTTTCATAAAAACTGGAGAAAGTAAACCCGGCACAAGGAGGCCGACAACCAGGGGCAAAGCCTGATGAAATGTTTAAATAGACATTGAGATTCTTAAAAGCAAGAAATATTGAAAGAACAGGGGAAGTGAATTGTCCCCCTTGTCTGTTGGACCCAAGCCCACCTGAGAGAGATCCAGAGGTGAAAAGTCATTACCCAAAGTTCATTGAGAAAAGGAACTGTTTAGTAGTTTTGTTGACTACGACTGGTGAGGGGTCTGCACCCGGAAGAGGGGGACCCAAGGGTGAAGCCGTCAACCAAAGTATATTTGGAACCAAACTTTTTGTTTGTTTGTTGAAAGTATCAGGCCCTCGAATGCAAGAGACTTTTATTCAAAAGAGACTTAACCATCGAAGAACCTCATAACTGGTACGGAACTGTCAACTTGTGCTGGGAAAGCTCGAGCGTGTGCTGTGCTCAGAAGATCCACCTTGTCCAGTGCTCAAAACATGGGAAGGGAGAACACTGGCAATCACATCCTGACTTATTATTTGTGAACGCTTCTTTCTTTATTGAAAACCCTATCCCAAACTCTTTCTGTAATTAGTTGTAAGGCATTTTCAGTAGATTACTTTAGTATAGGCCCTGTTATTTTGACACAATGCCACGAGGACTGTCTTATTTTCATCTGATGGTCAGCGCTTGTTCCCATCTTAGATTTAGGTTTAGGTTAGGCGTTTTTCCACCCTGCATTTACAGTTTAATAAACACCCTTGAACTGTGATCACTTGTGTCTGTCTTTACTGTTGCCACCATGTGTTCCTTATAACCCTCATTGAACACTCCTTTTGGCTTTGCCCATAATGACATAACAGTTCAAGAAAACAAGTCCATGTTAGTTTTCCCCATTCTGCCCCCACCCTCTGATCCCTCCCAGCCCCCGCACTAATACCAATTCATTCTTACTCACATTCACCCCACACACACATTTACACACATTCATTCCCCAGCCCACATACACAGACACACACATGCAAAAACACTTTCTTTTAAAGTACATTTACAGTTCCCGGCCCTGCAGGAAGTGAGGCACATTTGATGTTTAGTAACCTCTTTCTGACCCCCTTATTTTTTTTTAAAGCAAATTCTCCACATTATAATAATAATAATTGGGTTTTTCTAACATGCTTAACATCGAAGAGATTTCTAAGCGTGGTCTCGGGATTCGAACCTGTGTTGCTCAGCGCCATCTTGCTTCTGTTCCTCTGCGTCGCCTTGCTTCCAAGATGAGCGCGTTGCCACGGAGCTATACTACCAGTACAGTTCAATATTTCCAACCATATTGCATCCCTTGCTTCTTCTAACCCTCACACCTACACAATGGAATGCCTCACTATTAGCTCATATTCTATCCACCACCTCACAGTTACAAATCCTCCAGTGCATCACTCAATAGGGAGCCTGAGCAACTCTTCAGATACATCCAAGGCACAATCTCTCATCTTCTTAGTATTGTAAACCACTCATTCTCCATTTGCAGTGTCCCATCCATCAAGAAAGGATTACCACGTTTTCTAGAAACCTAATCAGGACTGCATAGCCCTCAATAGCTATCCAACCATGTACAAGCTTCCTTTTACTGGGAATCTTCTTCAGCATCAGGTTTTCAAAGAACTCCAAACCCACTGTGAGGAATCAAGAGTACGACTCGGACACAGCAGCGTTGTCTGTGATTTTCAAAGACTTTTATTAAAGAAAAATAAGGTGTTGGGGAAATCCTATCTATCCCTAACTCTATGAGGGGTTTTCCTGTCTCATCAAAACAAATGAATGCCTGCGTCAGGATGTCTAAATCAAAAGATTTCTCATCCCGTGTCCAAAATCCTAATCTGACCGCCACACACTAAACTCAATATAAAGTGGCAGAGGGGTGTCTTTGAGCTGTACACCAACAGATTCTTCTCAAAGTTCCAAACAGAAAGACTTGAAGGTGAAGACAAGAAAAATTAAAACAAGGTTCCAGCAGAGAAGGGTTCTTGCCTTCCCAGAGAGTATTTCTGGTTATTTGTAATGTCATTTTGATATATGATCCCCAAGGAGGATGGTTCTTTCCTTGGGCTTTCTCCATTTTCCCAAATATTCACAATGTCACTTATAGATATATTTTATTTCACAGTTCTATTTTTGGCTCTCTGATATCTTGTTACAGAACAAAGGGGTATGTCTCCTCCCGTATTATTCACAACAACAAAAAAGGTGGGGGTATCTCTTCCGCAGTTCTTTCAGCTTTTCACAATATGATATGATATGATAGGTTATTTATAATGCGCTTAATACCCAGAGGTTTCTAAGAGCATACCCAGGGATATAACATGTGGTGTTCCATGTCGTCTTGCTTCCAAGGCGAGCATGTTGCCCCTGAGCACATTAGAGTTCCTGGTTTACTCTCCTGCCAGGGTTTTCTCTTTGCTTACTTAAGTGCAAGTCCCAGACTCGCCGTATTTCTGGTTTACTCTCCTGCCAGGGCTGATGCTGCTTTACTTATGTGTAAGTCCCAGACCTGCTGAGTGGCTGGTTTATCTTCCTGCCAAGGGTTTTTCAATATGTTTAATATTTGCTTGCAAATACCAGGTTTCTTCTTTCTACGTTCATTTGCTTGTTTTTGTATCCAAGCAATTATACTTTGGGTCATCAACCCTTCTCCAGTTGTTGTCCTAATTCCCCAGTAAAAGCTTCTGTTTGATGATAACACTATGTGGTATTCAGCTTGGTAACCCATTCTTCTTCTCTGCGCTTACGGGGTGTCTTTGGCAGATCAGATTCTGCATCCCTTACATGTCTCTGGTTTCTTTACAGTCAGTCTGCTGTCTGGGAGAGCGTCTCATTGATCTCTATGTGTTTGCCTCGCCTTCCCCTTTTCTCAGCAGTTCCGGCTACTCCTCCTGGCAATGCGGTGAACACCTCTCGCCCGATTTCTCTCGATGCTGTTTCCTTGTTTCGGACTGCCTCGTTTCCTCCTGTGTCCCAACCAGCATTGGAAGGCTGTGAACTCTCATTCTGCTTAGGTGTTCGGTTTTTGAATGCCCCAGCACCTGTCAGTAACTTCCAACGACTGGGCCATGGCGTTGGTTTGCCGCCTTTGGTAATTATCAATACTCCACTCTTCTTCCTCATCTCAGTGTTGTAAAAAGTAGAGGGGTACAAAAGTCTCAGTACTGATTGTTTGTGCATTGTTTAAGTGAGAAGAACAGATATAAGGTTGGTGGTTAACAATTAGTGGAGGTTCTTCATCCACATGACAATAGGGCATATAAGAATGGGGAGCATGTAACTGAGTACTAACTAGAAATATCAGTAAAGACTTGTTCTGATCCCCTAATCTCACTTCACCTTGCCAAGGATTGTCCTCCCCCATATGGTCCTCGCACAGATAGCCACCCCCAGGGTCGGAATCAGGTCACTTCTGCTTTTTCCTGGCCACATGAGGGGGAATTTCCCTTGGAGAACCAGTGACGAGTTTGCTAGACTCATCACACCACCATAAAACCATTCCATACTTGATGATCAAGAGATAGGCTTCTGCCCCAGTCATGGAATCAAATTGGTTATTGTCTCCTTATAGAACAATCTCAAGATGGCAGAGTTAGTTGATGGGAACCTTGCTCTGGTTCTGACATCCCAACTGCATTCAACGCCATCAACAAACAAATCATTTTGGAAAATGCTCATCTTGTGGCTGGCCTCCATGGGCCTGGATCTCTCCCTTCTTACTAAAACAGCATGAACATCATTTTGGCACTATAAGCCCCCTCTTCCTCAAATATAAAAGTTGAAGTCCCACAGGGTAGACATCATGCATTCCGTTGGTTTTAATTGTGAAAATGTACACGAACAGCAACCAGAAGCTTCTCTAGTAACTGCATTTGCAGGCCCCTTCTTGTCTCAATCAACACCGAGATGTGCACCAATTGGCTTAAACTTATCAATGTCAAGACAAAGCTTCTCATTGGCACAGGCACCTTGTCTAATCCACCAGAGATTCGGGTTCCTTCTCGACTAAGATCTCTTCCTCAGAGCTCAAGGCAATACCATTTTCGAATTCTACTCCCATTACTTCAAACTGATCCATCATGTCTTGCCTTTTGTTTTCTACCAAGATAAGGATATTGCCATGAATGCCTTTATGTCTTTCTGCCTCTACAAATGCAACAGCCTCTGCCCGAGTCTCCGAACTAGGCCACCTACAAAAACTACTGCATGCTGAAAATAATTGAGCCATCCTCTTAATGCAGAAATATCAATGAGAACGTCTAATGAGTCATCTCTGCATTCCACCGACCCCAGTCAGAGAGAGTATTAATTTTAAATCAACCTGCATTCCCTACAGATTTTCCTAAGCATAGGATTGTCCATCCATGCGCTCCTCACCCCTTCAAGAGTTTGATGTACACCACATCCAATAAATCAAAAGTGGGCAAACCTTTGAGAGGGTCTTCAGTTCAGAGAGCCGGAATTGCACAGGTTCGGAGCGGGCAGCAGTAAACAAAGAAGCCGTCCTGTGAGAAAGAGCAGCTCTCTTTTTAGGCTCAGGGTTGAAAGACCGAGTTACAAATGTTTGAGAGAGAAAAGGCAGAAGATTATTTTTTCAAAATAACCTTCAGTCTTTTCTCCCCTGAAGATTTCTGACTTGGACCACACCTGTTCCCTTTCACTTCCGTGGTCGGGAACCGGCACCGCAGGGCCCTTCTGTTTTTTTTATTTCTTTTTTTCAGGTCAGCTGCAGGGGCCACCCCCGCAACCCTCGCTCACAGTATAGTGAGCAAAGGTGTGCGGGACACCCCCACAGCTCCCAACACCGTATGGGTGATTTCGGCAAACTTTTCAGCCGTTCAGAATTTTCGAATGGCTGAATTTCAGCCAAATCATGTATTCGGGCAATTTTTATTGGTCTTTTTGGATGATTCCATCTTTTTATGGTTCCTGATCCTGGTGGCTGGTGATAACCGGAGAGCAGGAGGAGCAACACAGGCTCCTTTCCTAAGCGGCGCAGGCTGTGGGAATGCAACCAATGGAAAAGCCAGTGAGCTTGCCTAAGATTGGAAACTCCAGAACGCTCCGTAGTCGAACGCTGCCCGCTGAATACTATTTTGAATATCAAAGTAATGTAAGAAAGTTACCCAACAATATACTCAATTGAAAAGAAAGCCGGAAAATAAATGGCACACTTTTCCTTGCTAAGACATAGAGGGGGCAAGAGTAAAAGTGTTTTAAAACTTGCATTCCCAAAGTAAAGAGGAAGAAATTTCAAAGGAAAGCAATAACAACCATTGCCAAAGTAAAGAGGGGGTAATACTTTGTAAAACCAAGAACCCGCATTGGCAAGATAACCAGAAAACAATATTACAGAGAAATTGTTAATATTATTTCCACAGTAAGGAGGAGGCAATATTTAATCCTTTCATCAACAAGAATTGCCTAAGAAAAGGAAGGGAAAACGTGGCAAAGAAACCTATCAACAGTTGTTTGATGTGGAATTAAGAAGTAAAGAGTGACAGGAGAGAACCCATCCTTGTAAGAAGCATCAAGGAAGAGAGGAATATAACCTGCATTGCCTGTGGCAAATATATCAGTGGAACAAACAGCACCAATGTGTATTGTGTCCGTAAAGAAGAGAGTGTGATTCTTAATTTTGTTTAAAATGCCTTAAGTGCCAAGGACGAATATGCTCGTCTTTTTTGCATAGACTTGCATAATAGCCTGGCACTTAATTAAAGTCAAGAACATTTAGAGTGTTGAAGGAAACCTTGCCACAAAGTACTGGTAGTAGTGTTAGGAGTTTTTAATCCTTCCAGGGGAGTAACCCAGGACAGGGATTGTTAGTGGTAGTCTCCATCGTCTCCATCCATTAACACCCTGCTCTGGGTTGGTTCAGGGAGACATTTTCAAATGTGTCTACCCTCAAAACCACAGGCAGTGCATGTGAAGGTCTTGCCGGTGGTCAATGCTGTATGATGGATTGTGTATGGCAAGGATGGAGTCCTAGAAGTCTTCCCTCCAGATCTCCCATTTTACTTTTGGGGGCCCTCAGTGGGTAAGAAAGAGGCTGGCAAACTGCTCATTTTGTGTGAAGAGTAGCACTACAATGATTCACCAAACATTGTTAGCTGTAATGAGCAGCTGCTTCAAAGACAGCAACAGCGTAGTACTCACTTTTCCTAGCAATGGTCCTGTTGAAAGCCTGTCCTCCTAGCAAATCAACACCTTGATGGTAATCAATGTAATAAACCAACAATCCAAGAAACAGGATCTCAGATTCACCTGCTTTAGTGGCCTCCTGTGCACAGTCAGCATGTGAGGAAACTCAGAGCACTAGTTTTCACAATGGACCAGAGATTCCAGTAAGCGGCATACACCTGGACAGCCCGCCAGGTCCCCTGTCACCTGGGTACCGATAAACAACAGTGGAACAACAGATGCGTATTACGTTGGTAACGCTGATGGGTTCTCTTTTCCAAGCCTGTGAACCAGAGGTGAAGTCCTAAAAATTTAAGTGGGGGGACACATTAACAAACGCAATGGGATGTGACATCTTCAAAAATGAGCATATCAAGGTAAAATATGCACATTTCATTAAATTGGCTTTGCATAACCACCCAAATTGAACAGGACGAATGGCATTTGCCTTTCATAAAATCAACACACACACAATACCAGGATATGTTCTTCTAATAGTGTTTTTGGAAACGTTAAAAGGTGTGCATGTTTTGAACTCCAAGAACCAATACAAATGTTTTCTCTGGGAATTGCAGTACGGAAATGGGATATTTCACCTTTAGTTGTTTGTTATTTTTCATCCCTGAGGTCGGCTTTAATTCATGAATTCAATGAGGACATCCAATGATTAACTTTTAGCTGTGTGGCGGAGGGGGGGGGGCGAATCCACCCTCTGAATAAAGTGGGTGGACTCTGTCCCCCCGCGTGTACCCTCGACTTGAGCCCTGCTATCAACGGTGCGTGCAGGCAATCGTACAGGGCACCGCCACCCGCCCAACAACCGATGCGCATAGGTTCGCTCTGGTCCCCACATTGGGCTGGGGTGGATCCACAGCCTCCACGATGTGTAGCTCTCCCTCTTGCCTGCAGGGCACAGTGCTACTGCTTCAATCTTGGCTGCGCTCCCTCAGCGCCTCAGTGTGGCACCATTCAGTTGGGGATTAACCTTCTGAGGATACCATTGGTGGTCGAACACTGGCATCTGCGTGCCAGGGCAGGGAGGCAGGCCAACCTGCAGGCGATGCAGGAAACAGAGAGCAGAGGTTGTTGACAGCAGACTCTGGGAGTCTGGTCAGCTCGTCTCCACTGATACAAATGTAGGCCACACACCGATGATGAAACAACAAAGATTTGTTCCAGTAAGTAGATTCAAGATGTGGGTAAAAAGGCCCCCAGCTTCACTGTCCTCCTCACTCTCCCATCTTACTTCTCCAACTGAACTTCACAGCATTCTCTGGCAAAACATTTTGGAACCTGGAAAACGGTGCAACTACATACATGTTTACATGCCTCTCTCACTGGAGATGCTTCAAAGACAAACAACATGTACAGTGCACACCACATAATACAAAACTATCGTATGTACAATGCACATCACATAATACAGTACTTCGGGACCTTAATCCACCATACTTTTGTATTATGTGCTTGTATCGTTTCTCTTTTCTATTTTATTTTGATTTTGTTCTTTATTTCTTTTGCATATATAGTATGCTGTGTTTATTTTTAAAACTGTGTTTCGTAGCCAAAGGACTGAATGGTGAGGATGCCCCTTGTGACCTTTTTAAATACCTTCGAGGGATCGCTTTGAGACTTGATGGAAGAGGTAGGTTGTATTAATTGTTCTTTATCCTTAGTAGGAGTCTGGTTCCATAATGCACCCAGGGTGCCACCTCAGAGCATAGGAGCAATGTACAGAAGGCCGCGCAACCCTCCGGTGAGGGAGATGTGATTTCAGACAGAGGCGTTTTCAGGGATGTTTGCAAATTCAGGTGATCTGAGTCAAGGTGGTTAACAAAGAGTTCTGAGGGGACGTGTCTTGAAGTTATGTTATGTTATGTTATTTTGCATTTATATAGCGCCTTATATACCATTGGAATGGTCTGAAGGCGCTCGTAGGTTGAACGCCCTTGGGAACCAAAGTTCAGATCAGTAGAGAGAGTAGAGAGAGTCAAAGGTGCGTGTGAGCACCGGGTATGTGTGCAGCTGCTAGGTTGTGTGCAGGTACTACAAGGTTTTGAATGGCTTACCTAAAATATTAAGAGATGGCACTGAGTAAGGCTTTGAGGACTTTCCATTAAAGAGTTTCCTCATTCGATAGTGCAACTTTTCTTTACTTTCAAAGTAGAACGTGTCAGACTATATTTGGATTGTGCAATATGGTTTGTAGTTTTGCTTTTTGTTTTTTAATGAAGAGAGTTCATATGTGTGAGGGGTCAATTTAGTACACTGCCCTAAAGGTGGAACAAACCACCTTCATGTAAGGCAGGGTTGCCTGAAAATGCAGATGGTCTGGTGTAATCTTTTCAGGTGGCCATCTTCAAATGTGTGTGCTGGAGAGCCATAGGTTTTCCTTTCCTGAGAGATCCAAGGGTCCTGCTCGTGCAAACAGTACCTCTCTGGAAATAATTATTGTGTTTAAAAGTCAGTCGTCGCGTATGTTTGCATGTTAACAACACAGTATTGTATACCACCATCTCTCAATCTAGTATATAGTAAGTGTAGTGGAAACACACACCCTCAACAACGCACTGCAGCAGGAGCAGAGCAGAGTGTCAGCCAGTGGTTCCATGCCCTTCCTTCCATGCACACAGTCCAAAGGCTGACATTCAGAATATGTTTCCTGGTTAAATAGGGGTCTGGGTTTAATGATCGGGACACCTTCACAGCAAGAGTGGGACACTGTCCAACAAGTCATTGTACATGGTTCACTGAACAGAGGCCAGATATGATATGATATGATAGGTTATTTATAATGCCCTTAATACCCAGAGGTTTCTGGGGGTCAAACCTGTGTTGCTCCGTATCGTCTTGCTTCCAAGGCGAGCACGTTGCCGCTGAGCTATCTTCCAGAGATGGCAACCGTTTCCAAGCGTTCCTTACTCTAGCAGGCACTGGGACTAATCCAGAAATATCACCACTCCCTCTCTGGGGAAACGCTCTTCCCATGTGTATGGTCAGGGAAGGGCAGCCGCTACCTGATCCCAACCCTAGGTGTGGCTGCCCGACGGAGGTTCATATGGGCGTAGAGGATCCCCATGAGAGGAAGGGAGACTGCCCGCAAGAAACGCAGTATCCACCTTTCCACTTTGGGTATAACACCCCCTAAGTTCACAGACTGTCATGGCTTATTGTGGTATTGGACCCATACAACCATATTGTACTGACATCAGAGTTCCTTCTGACAAATTGTATCGAAGTACTGAAATGAGAAAGAAGACCAGAGTGATGAAGATTACTAGAACCGGGAAGCCTACACTGTGTTCTAATTGTTGGTGGGAGCTACATAGTAGCGGGACGCTTACATGGCTGTCAGATGTGCGAGAGAGAGATGCCGCAGAGAGAGAGACACAGCAGAGAGAACATTGATGCAAGCAAAGCCGGTTGGAAGCTGCAAAACAAGCAGAGTGCTACCTGATGCTGAAGGGCTGCTGGAAATGCTGTCCAGAGGAAGCCAAGGAGTCATAATTGTAATAATAATTGTAAAATAACTATGAACTGTGGAGTAAATCAAGGGGTGAGGAAGACAAGGGGACCATACGCCCTTGATTGGAAAGTTGCATTTTGTAAAAGAAAAGAACTGTGGTAGAAAGCTGAAGAGAAGCTGAAAACTCGAGGGAATGGAAGTCCTGCCACGAGAGTATACCAGGCAAGTGTGAAATATCATGAATTCCTGGCAGGAGAGTAAACCAGGCCAAATGTAATGTGATTCTGGAGGCCCGCATTTCAACTCAAGAGTGTGAAGTCTGGGGGAAGGGAATCATACCCCCTTGAGTGCAAAGTTGCTTTTTGCCAAGGAGAAGAACTGTGATAATGAGCTGAAGAGAAGCTGAAAGCTTGAGGGAAGGGAAGACCTTCTCCCATTGTTCTGAGAGTTGTGAAACCTTGTGGAACTTTAATCATTTGTTCATTTGTGCACATGTGGAACTTTATGTTGGAACATTAAGGAAGACTACAGATGGCCAGTTGAAAGACTTTAGCCCTTTTCACCTTTTCTCAAGTTTAGCTGTAAGTGTTTTGATAGGATTTTGGACACAGGAAGGAGAACTCTGTATTTTTGGACATTCTGACACAGACATCCTTTAGTGTTGTTGAGGCAGGGAAGCCACTCATAGTGTTAGGGCGAGATAGGTCTTTCTCCAACCGTTCTTTCCCTTTAATAAAAGTCTATAGCACTCATCACAATGTTTCAGTGTCCGAGTCTTACTCCTGATTCTTTACAGCACATAATATTGTCATGCTGCAAAAAGGCTGAAATACTTTCATCACAATAGTGAATGCCTTTACAAAAGGCATCTTGGGTAGCCAAAGCATAAAATAACGGATGCCTTCAGATGTGCAGAAAATGATGTTTAAACGTCGGTCATTGCCTATGTTTGCATGTTGACAGCACTGTATTTTATATCCACCATCTACTAATCTAGTATAAAGCAGGTGCACTGCAAACATAAACCCACAACTATGCACTGCAGCGGGAGCAGAGCAGAGTGAAAGCCAGTGGTTCCATGCCCTTCCTTCCATGGACTCAGTCCAAAGGCTGACATTCAGAATGTGTTCCCCTGTTAAATAGGGGCCTGGGTTTAGTGATTGGAGCACCTGCATATCAGGAGTTGGACACTGACCAACAAGTCATCGTGCATGGTTCATTGAACAGAGGCCAGATGGCAGCCGTTTCCAAGCATTCCTTTCTCTAGCAGGCACATAATATTGTCACGCTGCACAAAGCCTGAAATCATTTCCTCACAATAGTGAATGCCTTTACAAAAAGCATCTTGGGTAGCCAAAGCATAAAATAAAGGATGCCTTCAGATGTGCAGAAAATTCAGTTTCAGGCACTCAGTCTTGATATGCTGGAAGGAATTAAGGAGATTGACATACTTCTGTATGAAAAACGCCTTTGCTTCTAAGGACCAGAAGGCTTGTTTTAATGCGAAAATAAAACTGAGCATCGTTACTAGTTTGGCGGTGCAGCAAAACATGTCAGTAAAATGGTGTCAATGCCGTTACTCCCACTCTACTGCTACTTTCCCGCTCCACCAAATCAAAGGTTTTGAAGCTATGCCAAAAAGTGGCATGTTTACTGGGTGAGGAAGTAAGTCTGTAATACATCTCTGAAATCCACAATGGAGTCCTGTGGATTCTACAAATTGGGATTGACGCCGCCATACTGTCGCTTGTAATCCGGTTGTAAATCCGGTTGAATTAAGAAACAACATCAAGTCATAAAAGTTTTAAAGCAAGAAGAACTAAACTATACTTATTAAATAATGAGGACACGCCACGTATTGTATTGATTCTGATACCATAATCATAGAGCCCTTTCATTTCAGACTACGATGGAGTCCTCCCTGGTACACAGAGAAATACATTATTTACAGGATGAAAATAGGCTTTACAAAATGTTCTTGCAAGAGGGAGTCGGAGACCTTCGGCAGACAGGTGGTACTCTTTGATCTGTTGTGCAGAGGCTTTAATCTCATCTTCAATTACTTTACTCCAGCACAGTGAGCGCAGGCGTTCCAGTGTGAATTCATACAAATGGTGTCTGATGAAGGTGCATCATCCTCACCTGAGCCCCTTACAGGCTATGTTTTAGCTTTTAAAGACAGATGTAAACATAGTCTTTTGTATTGCTTCCTAAAAGGTCGACTTCTAAGTTTGTGGCCATCTAGTTTGCTCCTGCTTCCTTTTGCTGCGGGGCCTGGGGGTGCTTAATACAACTCCAAGAGTCTTTAAGTCATTCCCCAACAAGACTCTCCCAGGCACCTCACTTTGCACACTGAGAGGAATCCTCACAGTCATATTGTTGCACTGGATGAGAGCTGGTAGTATTGGAACCCTCTGGAGCGGGCCTCCAGCAAGCTTAGTGGGACGTTTGGGTGCCTTAGCAACATTCTCAGGTTTGAAAAAAGTGTCATCCACTACTGTAATGCTGGCCCCACTGTCCCTAATGGCAGGAGTCTCCTGTCCATTTACAAGTGCACTGTCCTTGTAGTATTTGTTTGTGTTGTCTGGAATAGAGTTATACACATCTACATTCTGCTGTTCCCACAGACCCAAGGACACTAAAGAAACACTGGCTGAGACTCCAATGGGGTCTTCAGCCAAAAGTTGAAAGTTACCACTTGCCATATGAACTTCTTCCTCGTGGATAAAGGCTAAGGAGGCAGTGTGGACCCCTGAAGGTTTATCCTTGCATCCGGGATCTCTTTTCACATGGTAAATTGACCCACACGCGTAACATTTACCAAAGGTTCTTTGGAATGGGGGCTTCTGCTGACCTCCCTCTGGTTTAGCACCAGAGGTTTCACTAGACTCACTAGAGTACTGAGTACACACTGCTATGGTGTTTACCCTTTTTCTTTTTGTGGCCCTCTTCTGGGTGATTGGAATTTGAATTCTCTTTTCCATCTTTCTTGTGTTGCTTCCCCTCATCCTTTTTATGAGTGGCCCACGAATCCTTGTGAGTGGCCCTGTTGGCAACCCACAAGTCAGGGCCTTTGCTAACTTCTTGGGATCAATCTCCTTTGAGTCAGCCAAGGGCTGTCTCAGCTCTGTAGAGCAGGCATCAAAAATAGACAAAAACAGATTTCTCATTCCTTCAAAGGAGTTCACTCTGTAACCCTTAACCCAATCGTCTAGGTTTTTCACACACACACAGGTAGCCTAAAATGTCAGTCTTTTTGAGGGTCCTAACCCTCTTAAGGTACTGTGAAGGAGTTTTCCCAAATCTGGCTATCAAGGCCAGCTAGACATTCTCATACACCTGTCTTTAAAGTTCACCCACATCCATTACAGCATCATTTGTAACCTGGGAAGCCTAGACAAAAGCCAAGGAATCAACTGATTCCCTGTGAGACCCTGAATCCCATGATTGTATTCAAAGGCACTCAACCAATCCAAAATATCAAGTTTCTCATTACACATACTCACTGCTTCTTTAGGCAGGCAAAGCCTCTTGGGACTGGAAGACCTAGAGGACTCAGGGAGGGAAACATTTTCAAGAGACAATGTTTTCATTTCAAGAGCATGTTGAATTTCCAATTCCCTGAGTGTGATGTCCTGATGTTTGGCTTCAGTTTGAGCTTGCACCTTTTAAATTCCAATTCAAGTCTCATTTTCTCAAGAGACACATATTCCGGACTCAGTGGTGGACAGTGTGGGGTCCTAGTGGGCATGGTTTGAGGCAAAAGGGTAGGGTGAGGCAAAGAGGGGTTCCTATCCTGGGAGTCCTCTTCCTCCTCTGATTCATCTAAGACATTAGAGTTAGACTCTGAACTATCATCCTCATTATCAATTTCCACATTTATTTTAGTAGGTGTTACAGACCCACTTCCCAAAATTTGGTGATTCAACAACCTTGTAATCAACTCATTTTTCCTTCCTTTTACAGTAAGATTCCTGACTGTACACATTTCTTTCAGTTGATTTACTGTCAAAATGATCATGGCTTTCTGACTGAAGTTATCCATATTTGGCATGTTACAATTGGGTCTATGTGATTCCTGTGAGCACACACAACTGCGACGGCCGAAAATGCAGACTTTTTTCTTCTTCATTAAACCCCCTTTACACCACATAGAAATGCGGGGTGAGACCCCCTGCAACCCACCCGCATATTAATATAATATCCCATACCCCCCCACATATATATGTGCTGTAAACGCGGTGTTTAAAGAAAAAGAAGTCAGGCATTTCAGCTGTCGCAATTGTGAGGGCGACATTTTGGGCCATTTCCTTACAATTGCTGCTCTGATGGAGCTTAACCTTGTGGCAGTTTAGTTGAGCACAACCAAAGCAAGAAATACTCAATGTAACAACTGTACAATAGATCCTCACCGCCTGCCACCAGTGTTAGACAAGATTGTATGCAGTACCCTGTGGGAGACTACACCAGCCTTGTCCTCTTGGCAATAGTTAACACAACCTTTGGTATAAGTATGCACTACACAAGTTGGTAGAGAGACTGAGCAGACAGGCTTATTTCAAGAGGGGTCAATGTGAGCTGTAGGGTTGCAATATAGAGTTTCACAGTGACAAGTATTCAAATAAAACTTACACTGAAGGTTTCTTGATTAAACAATTATTTATTAATTTAATAAGACTTCTTTAGGAGGAAGCAAATATGTAACACTTCGAATATACTTAAAAAATACACACTCTCAGTTTCAATAAATCAGTAGATACCCATTTGGGATGGCACACAGACACTTCCTACATCCTGAGGTGAGCAATACTGTGTTTGGTGTCAAAGGGAAAAGGTTAGGGGGAACAAACAATGGTTAACAAATATTCTTAAACTGGTAAGCACATTAGAACCCCCAATGCAATGTAGATTAACACTTTCCCAGCTATACAAGTAAAGAATGTATTACTTTTTGGAGGTACAGATCAAAACACAAAGTCAGAGGTTAGAAGAGTCTGGGGGGGCAGGACAGACAATGTCAATTGAGCAAAGTCTAGGGGAGCTGGAGATCTTCTTGAAGGCAAGTAAAACGTCTTGCACAATGTTATAGAGAGTTTTTGTTGAAAATGAAATCACTGTTGGGCCACAAGCTTGGAGGCTTGTGATGGGCAAAACTGCAAGCACCTTTGCAAAAGACAATCAATGCAAGTCTCAACTGAGAGCTAGCAAGGCTACACAACAAGAGGTAAGTACCCCTTAGTTTACAGTACCTTAGGTCTGAAGAAAGTGGTTCCAGCTGGCTTCTGTTCCTGAGGTAGTATGGCAGATTCTGTTGTTCCTGTGCCTCAGTCGTGGAGACAAGAGGGAGGATATCTGGGGACTCCTGAACTACGATTTGAAGGTTGGCAGCAGCAATGGGCAAACTTCAGATCAGCTGCACTTTGCGGTTTCAGCTTCTCGTGGATAGCACCACTGCGGTTCTTGGATAACTTATGGGCTTTCCTCGCTTCTGGGGTCCAGCACTCCGTTGAGGTGGATCAGGCTTGGTTAGTTCTGCTTCATGGGAGTTCCCCTCCCTGGCACTCGGTCCCTGCAGCAGTAATGGAAGTACAGTCAGCTTCGAGAGGATTTCCAAATGAGTTTGTCTTGGGCTCCATTGGTCCCACCAACCCAAGGGGAGGAGTCATCCTTTGCAGGGCTTCTCTAGTCAAGGCAAATTCAGAGTTCCAGCACTGCAGCAGGGCTACACCGGACGTACCAACGGTCTAGGAGTTGCAGCAAGCGTCTCTTCCAAGTTCTTCTTCGGATTCCTTCACCTTTCATGCAGGTTTCTCCCATTCATTCGCAGTATAGCTGTCACTCACACAGCAGGGTCGCTGCCCTCCAAGGACAGCCAGCTGACCAATCACCTTTGGGTGCATTCCTGTAACCAAGGAGACTAAGCACAGGGAGTTTCGGACACCTTACTCACTTCCTGCCCTGCCAGACATGCTGGAGCCATAGGCGGGTTTCAGCACTGAAGCCCGCCAAAGACAAAACGAACAAAGAACCAAACTTGGTTTGGCGCGCAGAGTAATTCTCAAGAAGAATCTTTCCAACAAGAAATGGCAAAAAAAGGAGACCAGGTCATTTTGGCAAAATGGGCACCCATGGGTGCTTTACTGCAGCTGCAATTGCAGCCCGTGGTAGAAACACTCATTGGTACAAAAAAGTAAACCACTGCCACCAGCCATTAATTGTAGAAAGGGTAAGATAAAAATGTTACATGAGAAACTAGACAAAGGGGATACTAAGTAACCCCTCCAGCACCCTATTGTAAGATAGAGTGTGCTGGGTCTAGAAAGTTACAAATGTAAGTAAAGTCAATTTCAATTCACTGTTCTTGGAAACAGTAGTTTAACCAAGAGAAGGTATTTAAACCTTGGGGAAATCTGAAAGACTTCCCTGTGCCACTGCACTGAAGGTGTTGTGTGTCACAATGTAAAAAGATGATGCATATGGAGTTTGTCAGGCTCCAAAACCAAAAGAAACACAGAGTTGAAATCACAGAAAAAATACATGAGGGAGTGGGAAAAAGGGTCTCCCTATCTTCTGGATAAAAATGAAAAGTCCTGGGGATCTCTAAGGTAGAAGGGAATCAGCACATATCTGAGAATTATCCCTAACATAAACACATACCCCTATTCAGTCATGTGCATTAGGGTCCAAGAGGCAAAATGAAATGAAAAATCCACTGCTTGTAAGGACACTGCAAAGCGTACAAGATGATTTGTCACACCCAACACTCAGGAAGGCAGACGTAAATGCACTATACTGTACATAGGAGATGCAAGAAGAAACGAAAAATATACTGCTTAGTCAAAATATTCAGTAAAACACACAGCATGCTCTGCCTCACCCATAATGCAGTAGGACTACTATACATAAAACATACCTGGAAATCAGTATTCCGCAAGACATACAAGATGATCCATCACACCCCATATTCAGTAACACTACCATGCATGTGCAGTAGCGACAGAATGTTGCAAACCTTCTAGCGCAGAACACAAGAATAGAGGCTCATACATGCCAGGGTAGACAGGAAACAAGAGGTCATGCACCAAGAACAAGACACAAAGTGTTAGGGAACATACTTTTGTGCATAGTGGGGGAAGAGATGATGCCAGCTGCCCCCACACTCTACTTCAGGTTTGCAAAGTAAACCCCAAGACACAGACCCATCCGCATCATTGAAATGAGGCTCCCAAATTCAAGCAAGCAGCAAATCTCACGGGAGCTCAAAATCCAATGAGAACGCATGTTCCCACAGAATTTTGGCATTTTGGATGGGAGAAGTTCAATGGTAAGCAGGTAGGCATTGATTGGGGTACCAGAGATGGGAATCAAGGGGACAGTTGAGAAGGGAGCGAAACTCGGACCACAATCATTTATGGTTTATAGGTCACGTTGAATGCACCAATAAAAATATCCATACCGGCCTAACTCGAAGAAGGCCAATTCACCATGGCTGTTTTGTTGCATTATTTCACTGCAATGAAGGAAGTGGTGCAGGTTTAGGGTACATTTTCGGAATCGGCCGAAATGACCAATTTACCTTCCCCACCAAAAGACCTAAAATACATACCGCCAAAAGTTTGAACTACAAAAAGTTTGAACCTTTTGTGGTATGTATGTTTTGGTGGGGTAGGTAAAAACAAAAAACAGAAAAAAAGGCTGTGGGAGTTGCAGGGGTGTCCTGAGCAACACCCCGCTCACCATACTTTGCAGCTGCCCGAAAAAAGAAAGGAAAAGAAAGGTCCTTGCAGCGCCAGTTCACTATCACGGAAGTGAAGGGGAACCAGCGTCGCTGGGACACCGAGCTTCAAGGTGAAAGGTAAGTAGGGCGGTGGGGGTATGCTGGGGTGGGGGTGTGGGTAGGGGTTCGGTTTTGGGCTTGTTTTACAATGAATGTCCTCAAGAGAAATGTAGCAACATTTATGTATATCGTACACTTCTCATGCAGTCATTTTCATCGCTGACCTTTCCGCCACGGTAAAACAACACCAATTCACATTTTCTTTGCAAGCTGGGAGTAGTGGGGGCATATAGTGGAAAAATGGGGTGCCAGCTCCCCATAAAGGTGCCACAAAAAACTGCCGGAAATCGGCCACGACAAGTTGGCCTACCGGGTGGAATACCATATCCAAAATATTTGCACTAGATGGAAACACAACTGTGAAGGGGAAGTTGGTGTGCAGAAACTCCAGCATTCTGGGTCGATCCAGGAGGACTACCAACCGCTATGACCTTTGCTGGGTTCTCCTTCCCCTCCGTTTGCTAATACACAGAGAGGAGGTGGAACTTGGCGAATGCCTGAGGGATCCATATCATACCCATTGGCAGATAAGACTGTCTTGACATAGAGGAGCAAAACCAAAATCGAAAATATACCACAAAACGCACAAGATAATCAACCACACCAAATAGGCCCACTTTCCACAGTAGGGTTGAAGGAACAAAATGGGCAAAAAAATAATATATACTAGTTAATGAATACTTAAATATCACTGAACACAAATACATCTGCCTTCCCCAACATATACACCTTTGTGTTCATCTGCAGAAGGGCCGGATGGAAGAAACAAAATAAAGAATTTACAATGTAATGGGAGAAAATATCTACAGCACCCAACACACACAGTGTGCAAGGTAGAAGAAAACAACGTGATGAATATACCGTGCCATGTACATAATCATCTGCAGGCCCCAACAAACAAATGCATACACACACGATAATCTGGTGCAGCACCTACATACATCTATCACCAAATGTTATGTTCTACAAACTATATACGCATAGATCATAAGCAAAATATTCTGCAGTCAAACAAAAGTACTTGCATAAAGTTATTGACAAAATAGGCACATGCTTAAAGTCTTGCCACGCCAAACAAATTGTCAATATTAGTCACAAACATCATACACGGCTTCTTAAAAAAAAACAAAAGACATCAGTGGGAATTTATTTATGACTATGTAAGGCTTAAAAATGTTGGTAAGGTTGATGTTAAAGTTTCTTCTATTAATAAACATGAAACATAAAATACAAAACACATTGTTGGAACCTTAAATTGCCTTCAAAGGTAAGTAAACAAGTAAGATCAACACATATCTCTTTGCAACATACCCCATCATTGTACCTTAGCAAACATTCTAAAACACTCATTACAATGTAACAGTCCTAATATACACATTCAAGTGAAAAACATAAAACCATACACTCACGCTTACACAAACAGCTATCTCACAAAAACATACATTCATAGTATCATCTTCAAACTACATTCCACACCAGTGGTCGAGGCAGCTTTTGGTGACAATGTGACCAATTGACTTCCGCCTGGTAGGAGTAGAAGGATGAGTAGAGGCTAAAACGCCCACTCAGCCCTCGCACTACTACAAACCAATAGCCAACACAATCATAAAGATAAAACAGGCACAGTAAAAATAAATATACCTCCTTTGCCTTTTGAGGTAGCTTGGGCTGAGGGAAGGCTATACTCTGACGAGGGTATGAATGATGTTCAGTAGCGGGAGGATAGCTCAGCGGCAACTTGCACACCTTGGAAGCAAGACGATACGAAGCAGCACAGGTTCGATCCCCGGGTCTGCGGGTACACAACTAAGACAAAAAAAACAATTACGCAACTAAAAAAAAAAAATATCCCTGTAAAAGCGCCTCGATGCCCAGGAGCTGTGTGAGCACTTTAAAAATGCAAAAATGAAGTACCAACCCAAACAGCGAAGTATTACACTCCAAAATAAAGTAATGTACAATCAAGTTTCTATAAAAAATATATGCACTTTAATTAAACACACCATGTACAATAATAACTAACTGGAAACACACTACATAAAACTCACCCCAGAGGAAAGAACACAGAATAAGATAGTAGGTGATGTGTTCTGGATAATGAATCAGGGGTAGAAGGCAAGCAAAAGCCACAATATTCTTGAATAAGGCTATGGGCCTCATTAGGACCCTGGCACTCCCGTAATGAATGGTGCCGGTACTGAACCGACACCGTTCATTACGGGATGCCCTATTACGAGGCCTGCTAGCGGGTCACGCTTTTCACGTCTGGTCTGACCAGACGTGAAAAGCGGGACCCGCTAGCATGCCATGATGCTAACAACGGGCCCGTCATAAATGGGCCCGTTGTTAGCATCCTCCCCATTCCCAATGAGCCCTATGGGGCTCAAATGGGATTGGGGATTGATTTTTACCGGGTCCAAGAAAAGGGCAATTACCAGGTCCGCCAAGGTCAGCATAGCACGGTTATTGCCCTTTCCTTGGACCCGGTAAAAAATCATTACCGGCAGCAGCCATGCCCTTAATAAGGTCACAGCTACCGCCAAGGTCGTAATGAGGCCCAATGTATTTGTGAGCAAAAGGGTTAAAAGTAACCTAACCAGTCTCCAGGGCCCAGAAATGGACCAAGAGGGGTAATTAGCAGTCAATAGTACCTTCTTTGCAGTTCTTGCTGGTTCAGAAGCGCCGACCCAGACGTCTTGGAGTTGTATGGAGTTTACAGAGAGCGAAAGGCAGCAAAGGAGGGTACTGCTGGTTCAAATGCGTTGAACAGTTCTTGAAACACACTCGAAGCATTTCAATGGGGGAACACACTAGGATCCCATCTGTCTTGACTATCAGGGTGCCATGAGTCCGAATCCAAGGGCTCAGGTGCAGGGTACATCCATTTCTCATGCTATCAAACATAGGGGAGGCTGGCACACAACTGCAGGGCAAGGGTCCTCCGACACGTTGAGGTCCTAGGTACCGCTATTGCAGGTAGAGAGCCAGCATTGCTCCAGCAGCAGGTCACTTCTTAAGTTGCTGTGAGTCGCACTCCAGGGACACAAGGACAAGATGGGTCCTTGTTCTCGGGCTCCCAAACATGGGGGAGGCTGGCACATAACTGCAGGGTTCCTCCAACATGGTGAAGTCCTGGGTACTGCTGTGGCTGGCAGAGAGGCAGGTCCTGTTCCAACAGCAGGTCACCCCCAATGGTGCCTGGGGATGGTTAGGGGACAGAGCTCTCCTCTGCCTTAGCACACCTGCTTACACCTCACAACTGGTGGACTTTGGGAAGGACTGCTCTCCCAGCAGGGTCCAATGAAATATTCTCCATCGATGATCCAATGATGCTTCAAGATGATTTCAGATGATTCAAAGAAGTGGTGGGAAACTCTTTAATATGCAACATTCCCCTGGTGATTGGACTAAAGCTAGCCTGCATTATGGGACCAACCCCTGCTCTTCACATGTGTGGACTTTGACCTTATTGCGTCTCACCCAAAGCGCTTTGCTCCAGAGGAAGTGGAGGGGACAGGAAAGAGAAAGAGAGGCAGAGAGAATCAAGATGGCAGAATGCTCCCAAAATGGTACAGACACCTCTCTGGCTAAACTAACCTCAGCCCATTCCCTTCTCAACACAAACATGTAGCCACTGGTGTGAGTGCTGGCTAGTGTGCCCTTTCATTTCTGTTCCCAGGCCATCGTCCCGCAGAGTGACTGTCCTTGGGGAAAGGGTGTAACCTGCCCTTACAAAGGAACAAAGAGAAGCACTTCTCCAAGTCCAGAGTCCTGCCGTTGGCCAGAGATGGGCCTTGTCTGGGAGGAATACACATAATCATTTCACAGCTGAACTGGGCCCACAGTGCTGACACATGTGCAATATAAGTTTAATGTGACTGCAATTATCATAAGTAGGGCCATGAACCATGCCTTAACTGAGGCATAGCTTTATTCTTACCGTTTATTCTGCCATCATCATGGCTACTTATGGTCCTTATAGTTTTAGTACAAAGGTGCATATTTTAAATGCAGCCCCTGCACTGCAGAGACTTGGCTGTTACTTCAGCTGTCAAATGGGCAGCTGTGAACTGTGAACCTGCTCTGTGCAACTGGTAGATCAGGCACTGTAAATCAGGATACTGATGAAGCAGGTCACAGATAGCACTCTGTGTTTGGCATGGAGCCTATGAAAGAGGACTGTTAACAGCAGATTGCCTTTCCAGAGATTGAATTACCTGCATCATGTTATCATTTAATTAAAAAAGCAGGGTTTTCACACCCTTGCCAGATGGCAAGTCATCACAGCCAGAGGCCATGAGTTGGTCATGTGGGGACACTGGATTTCAGTGACTGCTGGTAATTTTCCACACATTTGTATAATCAACTGTCCCAGTGAGGGAGCACCAACCCACCCATTTTGTGTATTTTACAGAACCCTTCTGTGAAAAAGTGGGGAAGATGCCATTCAATTTACAATCTGTTTTGGAGGGTAACACAAGAAGAAATCCAGTAAATACCTGTTTACCAAAAGCTTGCAGGTTCATCTTCAAGAGCATATTGTTGATGTCCTTGCACCTAATATATGCCTAATTCTGACCTTGTGAGAAGATGTGTTCATGCTGGCTGTAGCCGTTGCTGCCAGGTCCTCCAAGTACAAACACTGACTTTAGCTTTAATCTTTATGCCACTGCTGATACCATGCCACATCAAGAAATCATGTCCAGGCTGTCTTTGCCCACTCCAATATCCCCACATAAAGACACTCACTATTTGCTTTTCATGGCAGTAATAATGACATGCCATTTCAAGAAAACGTTTCTCTAGTGTGACTATATCTATTACACCCGTATTCGGGTGTAAGAACACATATGTTTGCTTTGTTCAAAATGCCATCCCACAGTAAGATAACATAGCCATGCAGGCTGCACCAATTTTGGCTAGTATGCCCATGCAAAAACACTCATCATGTTGGCATTGCCCAAAATTCTGGTTATTGTAGGAAAACGCCTATACTGGCTGCACCAATGTAGGCATGTTTTCTCACATAAGAACAGTCACCATGTTGTCTTTGCTAAAAGTGACAATAACAATGCAATTCCACTGCAGGAAAACATGTACATATTGGCTGCATCAATGTAGGCCAGTATAGCCATGTAAGAACACTTATCATGTTAGCTTTGCCCATCATGAGGAGTAAAAGTACCATGCCACTGGCTACACTAATGTAGACCAGTAATGCCACATAGAAACACTCATCATGTTGACTTTGCCAATAATGAGGGGCAAAAATGACATGCCACTCTAATAAAAGATGTCTATATTGGTTGCGCCAATGTAGGCCGGTATTGACAGATAGGAGCAGTCATAATGTTGACTTTATCATTGGTGCAAGTAAAAAATTCAAATCCACTGCAAGCAAATATGTCCATACTGACTGCACAATTGTGAGAATGTATACATAAGAACAATATATCATGTTGGCTTTGGCCATAATGTCAGAAAAAAATTATATGCCACTGTAAGAAAATATGCCCATTGTGGCTGCACCAACGTAGGCCAGAATGTACGAATAAGAATACTCATTATGTTTGTTCTGTCTATAATGCCAGCAAAAAATGCAATGCCACTTTAAGAAAACATACCCATCGGCTGCATTGCCATAGGCCAGATTTGCCACATAAGAACATTTCTCATGTTGGCTTTACATTTGGTGCCAGTAACAAATGCAATGCCATGGTAAGAAAACATGCCCATACTGACTGCATCCTTGTAGGCCACTATGGTCATGTAAGAAAACTCATAGGTTGGCGTTGTAGCTAATTTCAGTAATAATGCCACGCCACTGTAAGTAAACATTTCCATACAGGCTGTATGAATGTAGGCCAATGTTGACTCCTAACACTAATCATGTTGACTTTGACCATATTGCGAGGCAACTATAAGAAAACACTTCCATATTTGCTGTACTAATGTAGGCCAATATGCTCACATAGGAATAATCATCATGTTAGCAATGACTCTAATGCCAGTAAAACATACAATGCCACTGTAAGAAAACATGTCCATACTGGCTTCACCAATGTAGGCCATTATGGCCATGAACGAACATGCATCATGTTGGCTTTGGCCATAACATGTTGTAGAAATTGCCATGCCAATGTAGGAAAGCATGGCCATATTTGCTGTACCAATAGGAACACTAATCTTGTCTGCTTTGCCAGTAATGTAAGTAAAAATGTGATACCACTCGAAGAAAACATGTCCATATTGGCTTCAACAATGTAGGCCGGGATGGCCATGTAAAAAGACTCATGTTGGCTTTGCCTATTATAAAAGTAATGAATGTAATGCCACTGCATCTCGGCAAAATGTGGTGACCCCTCCATCCCGGCATACTATCAGCCAATTTCTATTACTCCTTTCCTGGGCAAACTCCTGCAGTAATTAGCTATCTCCCAACTAACCCTCCACCCTGAATCTGTTGGTTGTCTGTCTCCATGACCATCAGTCTGGCTTCAGAGCAGACAGAAGCACGGCAACTGCTCTCCAGAGCACCCATGAGGACTTGCTCTCTATCCTTGACAGTAACTCGCCCTCTGTCCTGATCCTCCTTGACCTTTCTCCTGCCTTTGAGATGGTGAACCACAACATCCTGATCACTCATCTCTGAGATACCCTGGGCATCATGGATCAGGCTCTGGTGTGGCTATCCTCTTTCCTCTTGGACCAACCTTCCCAGGTTGAACTTGGGTCCTTCCTCTCCCCCATCACATTCTATACATGTGGTGTTCCCCAGGGATCTATCCTCTCACCCTGGTTCTACAATGTCTACCTGGCTCCCTTGGCCCGTCTGATCTCTACCGTTTCCTCTAACTTTCAGTGTTATGCGGATGATACGCGGCTCGCTTTCAGGCTACACTCAGCATCCTTCTCCTCCTTGATCATCCCTGACTGTCTTTCCGCTATTCAGGCATGGCGCGCCTCTAATGGTCTCTGCCTTGATACCAGTAAGACAGAGATCCTTCTCATTGGGACCCCTGCTCCCGCCTTTCCCCTTTCACTCTGGCCGGCCTCCATTGGCCTTCCGCCCTCACCCTCTTGTGAGGATTTTCCTCCACACATCACAGACATTCTAAAAAGTCCCATTTCCAACTGCAACTCCCCAGAAGTATTCTACCTTTTCTCATCTTCCCCCAGAAGCTCACTATCTCCAGAGCCCTGGGTCTCTTAAGGTTTGACTAATGCAACATCATCTTTCTCAATCTACCTAACTCTACCCTCAGCCCTCTGCAACTCATCCAAAATAGGACTGCAAGACTTATCCTTGGCATCAAGCCCAGGAGACGCCTCTCTCAGGCTCTGAAATCCCTACACTGGCTCCCGGTGACTGCAAGGGTCAAGTTCAAGATCGTCTGCCTTGTCCACAAGGCCTTCTGGAGCCAGTGCCTGCACTCTTCCTAAGTACCTTCCTTCCAAAGCCCTTTGCTCATCTACCTCCAATTCTTGGAGGGTCGGTCCCTTCTCCAAGCAGAGACTAGGTGATAGATCTCTTTCAACTGCGGGTGCTTCCCTCTGGATTGGCCTCCCTGCCACTCTCCACCTTGAGCCGGACCTCCTTAAGTTCTGGAAGCTCATCAAGACCTTCCTTTTCTCCTCTTACTTCTCTCTGCCTCTCCCCTGCTAACCTTTCCTCACCTTCCTGTTCTCTCTGCCTTCCCTCTGCTTTCCCTCCCTTCCTCCTGCCATTATGTTGACTGGCTGCTTGGTGCACCTCTGAGCCATATAGGATACCTGCCCCCCCACAAGCCAGTCCCTAGCACTTGCCTCCAGGCCCTCCTGCACTGCCACCTGGCCTTCCTTGCACTTCCTGGAAATGTTCCCCTTGGAGGCCCTGCCTTCCTGCACGTATCCTAGGGCACTGTTTCACTGGGTACACTTCTCCAACTTCCCCTCCGCTGCACTTCTTGTCTGCGCAGTTGCACGATCTAAATGATGCTAGGCCTAGTAAGCTCGTTTGTCCTGTTCTCCCCTGTTTTCCCCCTCCTTCCCTGGTTGCACCTTGAAACACTTGTGTATAAGCGCATTATAAATAACCTATCAATCCATCCAATCACTATAAGAAAACATATGTGGAGAATCGCCATACCTGGTGTATCGCTTATTTGTCTCGTTCTATATGAGTGGGAGTCATGTCATCAGGTGCATGTTTGATAGAGCAAAGCCAGTGTTTGCTAGCGCAAGCCCATTTCCTGCTGACAACTGCATAGTCAGAGGTGGGGAAATATATAGCTCAAGGAAGGGGTTGTGGGGTATGTGTTTTGTCACATACAAATACACAAAATGTTAGCATAACCCATAAAACAAGCTAAAAAAAATGCAATGCCACAGTAAGAAAACATGGCCATTTTCTATATTGACTGCAACAATGTGGGACAGTATGGCCATGTACGAACACTCATCATGTTAGCTCTGTCCATAATGCAAGTTAATAATCCTCCCCTCCAAGGTCCCGGATTACACCTCTCATCCGCACCCTGAAAACAACAGTGTGGAAAAAGCTTTGCACTTAGCAAAGGTCAAGACACTCCTCTGTCTCACTGCTCTTCAAAACTATCCCTCTACTCTCTACTCTGCCAAATGTGACTTTTATCTTTCTCTCATTTTGTCTCAATCCTCCCAACCTAAGTGCCTCAACAAATCTCTCTACTCAAACCTCTCGCCTCCTAAAGCCACCTCCATCTTCTCTCTCTTTCTCCAAATGATCTTGCTCTCCACTTTGTGGCTAAAATGTCAACCATTCACAATACCTGTGCTAATTAACTTCTCCTTCTCACTTGTATCCACCACTCCTACTCTCCTCTCCTGCTGCTGTGTTATCCTTTGCCCCAACTAACCCTGATGAGATGTTTTCCCTACTCCTAAATGCTAACACTACCTGTGCCCCCACTGCCCACTGTTCCCACACATTGGGAAGCAAATAGCTACCAGTGTTGCTCCACATCTTACTTCCCCCGTCAACCTCTCTTGACAATGCTACCTTTCCCTAATCCTATAAAACAGCTACTGTCATTCCTCTCATTAAGAAACCTGGTCTAGATCCTAACTGTTCGGCCAACTTTCACCCTGTCTTTCTACTACCACACTATTCCAAAATCCTAGAGTGGGTAGTATTCAATCGACTCACTGAGTTCCTTGATACTCACAACCTCCAGGAACCCTCTTCAATCTGTCTTCAGACTTCTGCATTCTACTGAGAGAGCCCCCCCTCAATGGCATCAACTTCATATCTTCAACTCAGCATGCAAACCTTTAATATATTCTTATTCTTCCCGACCTCTCTGCTGCGTTCGATACTGTTGGTCATCCTGACCTCCTCTCTAAATTATCTTTCCTTGGCATCAGAGATAAGGCCCTCGCTTGGTTTGCTTCATACCCTGCCCCCAGACGCGTTTAGGTATCTTGGAACAGCCATACCTCCTCACTCACCCCCTTACTGTTGGAGTTCCCCAAGGAGTCTGTCTCTGGTCCACTTCACTTCACTATACTTCATGCCCAGATCAACTCAACTCTTTGCTGACGACACTCAGATCTTCTTCTATTTTCGCTCCTTATCCGATGAGCTGTCACACTGTCTCTCCACCAACACATATTGGATTATGTCTCAATCCATCATGCTCAATTTAACTAAGACAGAGGTATCTACTTCCCAGCGAAACAAGCTATGTCTTCCTCTCTTCCTCTTCTCTCCTGACTACCTTCCTTACTCTGCGTAATCAAATTGCATGTCATACGCATCAGCTCCTTTCTTACGGGACGCCGATGCCATACTGTTGCTTAAATGTATACGTCATCATGGTAACGCTTACTCGGCACAGCACCCGTTGTCAAGGCAGCATGCCGTCCAAGCAGCCACCCCATTTTGTTTAGATTATTAGTGCCGCCATTTTGGAACGTGTTTGAATGCTGTTATTGAGATATGGACATGCAATTGAATTACGGTAAGAACTCACTCTGATGCAGCACTAGTACAATCGTCATGTAAGGGCTTTAAAACACTTACTGAACGCTGTGTATATACTATGAAGCGGAGGGGTTTTAAGATCGTATGCCTTATGTGAGATATGGATCTCAACGGCACTTAGTAAAGCTCTGTGCAATATATGAAGGCGAATGTAATACATTCTGCACGAGTTGTAGATAACTTGACAACAGGTGGTTAATGAAAGTGGCTCGTAAAAGGAGCATACGGCGTAGTGCAGGGGCACTAGGAACAACACAGAGGGACGGCTCATATGATTAGATCTAAGATGACTTTGTGTATATAACGCAATATTTAACAATAGCTTCCTCATTATATTGTTTGCAGCTATGAAAGGTTTTGACTCATGATATAGAAATAATAAGGATCTCTTGCAACACTCAAAGAAATATGGTAAGGACTCTCTAATTCAACAATGTGTTAATTAATTGAAATAATGTTTTTTTGTATACAATAAGAAATTCTTTTACTCTCTCCTCTCTCAACTCCTACCAATCCTCTCTAATACCAACCCGCAATCTCTGTCAAAGTAATCTTATCTCTATGTGACATACTAACCAATTACTTGTATGTTAATAATATGATCATGTCTACAAATGACCAATGCTCACATGCATACATTATGTACAAACAATTCCTTTTTGTCCTTATATGATATATGCTATGTTATTCTTATTTTTGTTACTATTGTTCATTTTAATTAGACTCTGCCCTGAAGTGATATAGGCAATTTCTCACCGAAACACGTGTCATCAAGAAGGGCATTACGTGTGATGAGACCATTAAAATTGAAATCTAAAAACAATTAGCGCAGATCTCTGGGAGTTTTTTCTCTTTTTCTGTTTGATGTGACGGTTTTTGGCCTTTTTCAGCCAACTCCAGTGAGACGCAACACAGTCTATTTTCAGAACGCACACTACA
The DNA here is from genome assembly GCF_040938575.1 of Ambystoma mexicanum. Classification (NCBI taxonomy): domain Eukaryota; kingdom Metazoa; phylum Chordata; class Amphibia; order Caudata; family Ambystomatidae; genus Ambystoma; species Ambystoma mexicanum. Next base: position 826,620,860 of record NC_090924.1, on the reverse strand, counting down.
ATTACGCTACGTCATAAGTTGAATGGGTATATAAGGAGTCGCCGACTAGACCAGCCTCAAGAAAAGTCAAATTCTTTTGAATGACTATATACAATATATACCTAATGAAGTCAAAAAGACAACGTACAGTAAATTCAAATACATATGATACTCATCTATAATGTATGAAAGAAATGAGTAGCCAGTGTCTATAGCTAAATGAGTGTCACATCTAAGATACAAACTAATCTGAACCATGAAACCTAATTAATGAAATGGTAAATAATCCATTTGTCCTTTCTGGAGCATTTTGGAACTTTTGAAAGGGAAAATAGTAAGGCCACAGATCTTTATATTTGACAAATATGTCTGTGATAAAAGGGTTGCATGCTTGAACCACTAAGTACATAAATACAGACTGGGCTTGGTGTCTATTTCTTTTTCACATCATTCACGCTAAAATTAACATGTTTGTAACATTGAAACATATATGCTGCTTTGGGCAGCTGCAAAATGTGAATGGAAAGTGTGATGAATCAAGGGAATTCGTCCCTTCTACCCAGTGGGGAGCTCCCCTCTTTTGAGGCCTGCTCTATTCTCTAGGGGTCACGACAAGTAGGACCTTACCAGGAGAGACTCCCTCTGTGGAGACAAGGAGTACCGTTCCTCAGAGGAACTCCCAAATTCTATTATGGCCTACATGAGAATATCAGTCAACTTGCAAGACATACACTATAAAGACTGGGAAGAAGAAGATGCTACCATTTGGTATTGTCAAATAGAAAATGAACATGTCTCTTTAAGTAGGAATTCACATATAATTTGGATGAATAATCTGAAGTGGAGAGAGCAGCTGCAACAAGAGACAAGTACATCGGCCAGGGAAGCCCCAGGGTGGTGCTACATCTGAGAGGAGAGGAGACTTGGAAATTGCTGGGAAGCCGATAGCAGAGCACGGGACGCTGAGTGTACAGCGAGAACAAACAGGAGAGAAGTCAATAGTGGTGGCCTGACCGCAGAGATCCCCGAACTACGCAGAGACCCCTAGAGAGCCCAACCGCCTACCATTCGATTACCAGTAGAGCTGTCAATCCGTAATGCAAGAGAATATGGAGCTCGGGATGCCAGAGCTCGGGATACAAGAGAGAAGCAAGAGGGAGAGAAAGCCAGTAAAGCAACAGACCCCAAAACACTAAGGCCCCAGTGACGTTATCCCAGGCAAGCCCAGGTAAAGGGGAAATCAGGAAAACACAGCCCGGCAGGCCTAAGTGGAATCATTATGGGACTGTTCACGCTCGCCCCAGTGATCTACTCGTGAGAGTAAGAAAATTGAATGATGGTGACAAGAGAAGCCAGAATGCAATAGACTTTGAAAGAGACTGAGTTTAAGAAACAAACACCTGGGGAGAAAAGCAGGGTGTTTAATGAGAGAAATACAACTGCAATAGGAACTATAAGAAATATTAAGAATGAGAGAGCCATGCCTGAGGAGAAGGGAAAACTGGAATATCTGACGAAAAGACAGAAAAGTCAAAGAGAAAGAATACTGTTACCCAAGGAGAAGAAAAGTGGATATAAAGAGAGAGATTTACAGTGACTGGGTATCACTACCCTGGGAAAGGGGGAAATCAACCTTATATGATCAAAGTAATTGTTCAGGGTTCAAGAAACCAACCTCGGCGAAGAAAGGATAGGAGTGTAATAAAGTCTTGAAGGAACTATATGAAGTGATAAAAGGAGTCACAAGAGACTACTTTAAACTATTGTATCAATGAATGCCAAGAATAGAAGACTTGCAAGAAGCTAGCTGGAGGATACAGGGGTCATTCTCCTATCTTTAGTTGTTACAATAGTGGTAGGGTCAGTTAGGCTAAGTTTAGATGGTGGACACTTTTCGTTCGGACATTCACAAATGACTGTTGAGCACATAGTTAATTTAATAGGTATGGAACACCCTATAGAGAAAGGAACAGCTAGGCATTTCATTTATTCATTAATAAAAACATAATCGAAATGTCCTCAAGGAGTCAGTGTCCTTCTGATCCGCCAAAGAGGATCGAATGGCTGTAAAATCAGTCACTCCAGTGAGGTCCAAGTTCTGTCCCAATGCAGAAATGTAAATTGGTCATTGGTAGGACTGGCAGTGCACATGCTCAGTTTTCAATGTACATATATTCTAAATGAATTCAATATATATATGGATAGGACATAGAGACCCTGGCAGGTAGGTATTTCTTGAACACTCTCTTTAGCTGTTTCCTTATGTTTGAGTTCTCCATAAGTTACGGAGAGCGGACCTACATTTGCCAGCCGACATGTGTTTCAACCCTCATGCCAATGATGTAATGAGGATTCCCATGGAATTCTGGGTGTGTCTGTTGTACACTGCACATTGGTGAATCCTGAATAGGAGGTCTCTGATGGAACTACGTTGTGCACATTGATGTGTAGCTCAACATTCGGGTTGCTGATGAGACATACACTTAAGAGAAGCCCAGGGGGGCTTATAATTGCTTATCAGACCTTTCGGCTAATTTACAAATATAGGGAGAACAGCCTTTTGGCTCCACATGGCGTTTTGTGCAGAATTCCATGGGAATCCTCATAACCTCATTGCCTTGAAGAAGAGCTATGAGGGTTGAAACACATTACGACTGACTAACATAACTTGTTCATTAAACCTTTTTGTTGTAATTTTGGACATTTGGTTGACCTTATTTTTGATCAACCAGTGCACGATTTCCAGGGTCAACTCCTCCTTGTCAATACACGAGGCATAGTCAACTCCTCCCCGTCCCGTGATCCTGGAGCAGGTTTAATGAAGCCAGTTTAAATTGTTATATTAATACACCATATATAACCCTTTGGTGCTGCGCAAGTTAATTCAGTCTCTAGTGCCCAACCAACTTGCTTACCTCTTACATTTGCACATCAGTGCAAACAGGTCCCCTCCATGTCATTTTCATCATTTGTACATTGGAGTGCTAAAGGGAGGTTTAAATTGGAGGCATAAATACCTTTACATCTTCTTTTGCACTCCGAAGTGCACATTTATTTGATTTATATATTTGCATTTGTTGAGTGCACAGCAGCCCAAAGGCATAGTGGCGCTGGTTACAGGGCATATTTCTTAGTTACAGATCACTTTTCTTATTTACAGTACATTTTACTTCACATTTTACTTATTTACAGTTGCATTGACATATGCATTATTTACAATACAAAGCCGGAGAGGGGAGAGAGATAGGGATTAGGTGAAGAGGGTGGTTTTTAGTTTTTTTCGGAAAGCAGGGAGGGAGTTTTCGGCTCTGATGTCGGCAGGTAAAGAACTCCATAGCTTGGAGGCTATGTGGGGGAATCCTAACCCTCCAGCTCTAGCTTTTTTTATGTGGCAGGTGTGTATATTTTTGGCATAGCGAGCCCTGACTGGTCGTGTGGTGGTGGATTTCGTGATAGCCTCGGATAAGTAAGAAGGTGCTGTGCAGGAGAGGCATTTGTGAGTGAGAGTGAGGATTTTGAATGTGATGCGTTCTTTAACTGGGAACCAGCGTGCTTCCTGTCTGGCAGGGGTGATGTGGTCTCTTTTTGTGATGCTGAGTGCTGCTCTTAGTGCGTTGTTCTGCGTGATTTGGAGTCGGTTGATGTTCTTTGCTGACGTGCCTGCTAGGAGGGCGTTACAGTAGTCAAGTTTAGCACTGATGGTTGCTCTAGCTATAGATAGACATTTGGGTTTGGAGAGGTATGGCTTAATTGCATTTATGAGTTTGGTGGTGTAGGCTGAGGCGGAGGAGATGGTGCTGACCTGTTTTGTCATGGATAAGGTAGAGTCTAAATGAACTCCTGATGTCTTCACAGAGGTGGACACAGGGAGGATGGTTTTATCAATGGTGAAGTTGGAGTATAATTTGTCGAGTTTGGCTAGAGTGGCTTTTTGGCCTAGTATGAGGATTTCAGTCTTGTCCCCATAGAGGCAGAGGCTGTTGGCTGCCATCCAGGCCGGAATGGTGGAGTAGATTATGTTGAGTGCTTCAGCGTCTTTGTGGTATCCTCCAGAGAGTGGAAGGAGTACCTGGGTATCGTCAGCATAGTAGGTGTATGCGATACTCAGGGCATCAAGTTTGTTGAAGAGGGGCTTTGTAAAGAGGTTGTACAGAGTGGGCGCTGTGCAGGAGCCCTGTGGAACTCCACAGTGGATGATGGTGGGGGCTGCGTTAGCCGTGTAGGAGAAGACCTTCATGGCGCTACCCTCCAGGAAGGAGGTAACCCAGAGTGCTGCTTCTTTGGAGAAGTTTGCTGATTGGGTGAGGTGAGATGTGAGAGTCTTGTGGTCCACCAGATCGAATGCAGCCGAGAGGTCTAGGAGTAGCAGGAGGGCTGGTTTTCCTTTGTCCATGATTTGTGTGATCTGGTTTTTTAAGTCAACTAGTGCAGTTTCTGTACCGTGTCCTTTGCGGAAGCCGGATTGTCTAGTGCCTAGTATGAAGTGGTCTTCAAGAAATTGTTGGATTTGGCAATGGGCAACTTTATCCAAGATCTTGAGGAGGAAGGGGACGGTGGTTATTGGGCGGTAGGTGTTAGGTTGGGTGGGGTCCAGTGTGGGCTTTTTGAGAAGGGGGCAGACCCATGCCTCTTTGAGGCTCGGGGGAATGATGCTGGTTCTGAAGGAGGCATTGACGAAGGCTGTCAGTAAGGGAGCAAGACTATCTGCGCAGTCCTTAATGAGTTTAGGAGGACATATGTCTCCTTTACATGTTGAGGGCTTTATGTTTTTGAGGATGTTAATAAGTTCAGGTTCTGAGATGTCTCTGAATGAGAAGAGAGGCTTGTTGGGGAGAGGAGTGGGTTGCGACGGGTTGATCTTTATTTTACCGGGTAATGCATTATAGTGGTCCTGAATTTTTATTGTAGAAGATGAATTTTATTAAGCATGGCCGCTTGAATACTAGCGCACCATGCTTCATCTTTGATGATCTCGTCGGGGGTGTTAGGGGGAGAAGTAAGTTCCTTAAATATAGTAAAGATTTCCTTGGATTGTGAATTTGCATTAGTGATTTGCATGTTAAAGGCGTTAGCTTTAGCTTTAGTGATGGCATCTTTATATTGGTGGGAGATAAGGTTGAAGCAATTCTTGGTGATTTCGCATGGGTTGGTTTGCCAGTTTTTTTGTGCCTCTCTTTTGCAAGAGAGCAGGGATGGTAGTTCTGCAGTGAACCAGGAGTTTGAGTGAAAAGTCCTTTTTCCTTTTTTGTTTTCTAGTGGCGCTATGGTATTGATTGCATTGGATAGAGTATGTTTATATATATTCGCTAGGGTGTTAGGGTCATCAGAGAAGGGGTGGGCAAGTGCTGGGATGTTAAGGTATGGCCATAGATTATCTGCAGTGAGCTTTCTGGAGCTTCTAGCTTTTGTGGGAGGAGTGGGTGAGAGTTTTTTGGTGCTTGATGTGATGGGCAGGGTGAATTCAATATAGTTGTGGTCGGTCCATGGTAGTGCTGTGTTAGAAGTGACAGAGGTGAGGCAGTTGTGGTCTGCGACCCAGTCGAGGGTGCGGCCTTTGTTGTGTGTGGGGGTGGTGATTCTTTGAATGAATCCTAGGTCGTTGAGTTCTTTGGCAAGGGTGGCCACAGCTTTGTCTTTGGGGTCGTTGAGACCTAGATTCAGATCTCCAAGAAGGAGAGTCTTAGTAGATCCTTTGAGGAGTCCCTGGAAGTCTGATGTGAGTCCTGGGTTGCGATATAGCATGTGTATGTTGATGGTGCTATTTGGGGATAGTGGGAGCTTGACTGAGAGAATATCGGAGTTGCTCTGCCATGGGTGACTGATGGATCTGAGAGAGAGAGGGTTTCTTTGAATATGAGAGCTACTCCTCCTCCTAGACGAGTTGGTCTGTCTTGTCTGAGAATGGTGTAGCCTTCTGGGAGGGCAAGGGCGATGGCAGGGCCAGATGCCTCATTCAGCCAAGTTTCAGTGGTGGCTAGTAGGTCAATCTTATTATTGGTTAAGAGATCGTTTATTTCTAGGGCGTGCGCAAAGAGAGATTTAACATTGAGAAGGGCACATTTGAGGTGGAGAGGTGATGTGGATGTGATTTTGGTGGCAGGGGGCGGCTCGAAGCGTGGGAGGGATTTAGTGTATTAATGTGGTGGGGCGTTTGGATGGGCCTAAATGTGGGAGTGAGATGGTGTTCGAGGTGCGGAGTGTATTTGTCTGTGAATCGGTTTCCTAGGTGGAGATTACGAAAAGTGGAGGATGGAGGATGGCAATCGGGTTTTGATGTTAGGGTACGTGCTCTAAGTCTGGTGCGTCTGTTAGCGATGGAGTTCTGCATGGGAGATGTTGCAGGTGCGCAATGGGGCTCTTGGGTGCATGGGTGTGCATGGGTGGTGTGGTGTGTATGTGGTGAGTGTGGGTGGTTTATAACCGTGAGATTGGGCAGGTGTGGATGGGGTGGCTAGCAATAGGTTACAGAAGGTTTTGAGAGAGTTCGAGGGCCACAGCTATGGTAGCAGTGAGAGGTTTGTAGAGGAGGTTTCTAGTGTGCTGCATGTTGTGTGTAGATGGCACAGTGGGCTAGTCCAGAGTACAGTTTAAACAGCACGGAAACAGCAGTAGGCAATATCAAATGGGCTCTGAGTGAGCATTAGGCTATTCTAAAGTACAGATTAAACAGCATAGAAACAGCAGTAGGCAATATCAATGGGCACTGAATGAGCAGTGGGCCAGTATAAAGTACAGATTAAACAGCATAAAAACAGCAGTAGGCAATATCAATGGGGTCTGAGTGAGCAGTGGGCAATATCAATGGGCTCTGAGTGAGCAGTGGGCTGGTCTAGAACACAGATTAAACAGCACAGAAACAGCAGTAGGCAATATCAATGGGCTCTGAGTGAGCAGTGAGCTGGATAGATATGGCAGTAGACAACACAAAATAAGCGGTAATTAGATCTCAATAGGCTCACAAGCTATTGTAAAATGGGGAGAATAGCCGGGCCATGAGAGCTGATGCTGGCGTTAGTATTGATAAATTCAAGCAATTTTATGTAGGCATTACGGATCGTACAGCATGTGATACGGCCATACCAGAAAACACGGGGGCCTCGAGTGCGAACTGTAGCTGAAGGTCACGTGTGAATGTCTACAGCGAGTGGGAGTCAGTAGAGTCAGTGTTGATCAGGAGTGGAATGTATCTTGGAGCATGGTGGCGAGCAGGAGCCCAGCGGCGAACAGGCGGCAAACAGGAAGTTGGCCTTTTTCCCAGGCCTTCTTCTGTGAGGCCGGCTTCCGCCTAACGGCGGTGGGTGAACACAGATAAGGCACACTGTTGCCTAGAGACCGAGTTCAGCCTCAGTGTGATTGTGCATCGCGCCGGCCATTTTGGGGTCAGGCGATGCACGAGGTGGATAATTCACGGCCCGAAAACAGCTGATCTGCAGCATTCGAAAACCCAATATTTGTGGGGCTTCAGGAATCCTCTTGGGGGTAAGCACTGGGTGTGAGCACCACAGTGAGGGGCTCTTAGCATGTACCACTGTGCAGGGTGGCGCTGGCTGTGCTGCGGATGACTGCTCCTCCAGTCTAAGTGAGGAGGGCTCCAGCCCTCTCGCAGACGGTGTTGACGACGAAGTGAGTAAACACCACTGACAAGCCAAGTTTACAATGGATTCAATGGCATCTGCTTGCTTTTGCTGCTCTAAAAAGCAGTTGGATCTTATAGGAATCCACAGCATTTACTCCAGCATGAAAAAGTATGGTTGTGGTGGAATATTGAATTAGATCCGTGCCACCAGCCCGCAGTCCAAAAGAATGGAAATGTCATCATATAATTCATGCGTAAAATGGTTATGCATACATTTTACAGATGAATTTAACTCTATGCCATATCAAACATGCCCGTTGGTATGCATGTATGTAGGAGAATATTCCATGATCACTGTCTTTAGCCATTTCCTAATGGTTAGTAGCATTGCTATTGTATGGAAGTACAGAGGAAAATATTCCATGAATACTGTCTTTAGCTATTTCCTAAGGGCTAGTAGCATTGCTCTTCCGGGTATATACGGAAGAGAATATTCCATTAACACCAGTGGTAGAGGTGTACCAAAATATGTAGCCAAACTGTGGCCTGGGCGTGGCATGTGGTAGGCGGGTGCATAGTGCAACATGTAACAAAGTGTTGCGGCTGAAGCGGGTTGACAGCCCAGTGGGTGAACGGGTGAAGGAAGGTGGTGCAACTGTATTGCTTCTCTTTTTTTCTCAGTTGGTCCGTCAGTGGGATCATTTATATATTGCCCAGACTCGCTGATTGTAGCTCGACTAGAAACTATACCTAAAATCTACCTGAACAGATGTCTCTTGAGCAGTGCCCTGTAACTAGAAAAAGCTTGTGCTGTCATGAAGAGAATTTGGCATTTTATTCCAAATCCTCTGTCTGAAGAATGAAAGTCTTATCTCCTCTGGCCTGGGAGAGTTTTAGGAATGAAAAGTCTGTGAACTTCCACAGACCAAAGGTTCCCTCCTGGGAGATACCATGTAATGCTATCCTTAAGGTGGGGAGGAGCAGTCCCATGGATGCATTTGAAAAAGATGCAAATATTTTTAAGCTGAAATTGTTACTCTATTGGAAACCACACCTCGTTCCTCAGAACAGCTTGGACATTATCACTTTTGCCACATCCAGAAACCAATCCGTTTTGAGCCACCTGGAGTCTGCTAATACGTTCCATTGACGTAACCCCAAAGAGTGCACTGCAATAATCCAAGTGACTACTCATTAAAGCTCCTAATACAACTTTAGACTTACCCAGGGGCATGAATGGACAAATCCCCTGAAGCCACCTGACATTAAAAAAGTATCCCTTGGGAATGGCATAGTCCTGCAGAAACTATATTGTCCTAGCATTTTACTGCAGATAACATCTTCACAGGTATTCCAAAAATCAGCGGCAGATGGAGTGTGAGGAGCAATTCCCTCTTAGTGTTGACAGGACCTCCCCCATTCCCCCCTGGCTAAAATCAAGCCAACTAGAATCCATCCAGGCTATGTCATTTAGTCTTCAGAAATGCACAGTCAGATCTCAGTTTAGCTGCGACCGCTATAAAATTGTGAGGTGTAGAGGAGTGCTTTAACTTAAAAATGCATAGTTCCAGTGAATATGGTTGCAAAAAATAAAAGAGCTGTTAACAGCAAAAATAAAAAGTCTTGGAACTCTGCTCCTGACCGTTACCACTGACTTTGATCCCTGATTAACATTGTTTTGAGCTGTTTCCTGAGGCCTAAAAGCAGTGCCATTTTGTGAATCTAAGGCAGAGAATATCCCATTAACACTCTCTTTAGCTATTTCCTAAGGGCTATTGGCATTGCTATTATGTGAATGTACAGATTCCACTCTGGTTTTAATGCGGCTAAAGGTGAGAAAAGCGCAAATGATATCAGCGAAAGAAAGGGTTAAGAACTACAACAGCAAGGAAGTATGTTGCATACTTGCCAACATGACCCATTCCAATATGCAGGTGCTTATCCAGTCCTGTTTTTTTCTTTGCATTCTGGAAGTTCCACTTTTCCCATTATACAACTAGGACTACAAGACCCAGAACGCAAAGGAAAAACCAGGACTGGATAAGCACCCACAGACTGGGATGGGTCATGTTGGCAGCATGATGTTCTAGAGAATACGACAACTGCCAGAACTCAAGGTCTATATGCATGCAGGCTCTAGGTGTGAATAAAAGTATGGTCCTGGGGTGTGTCACGATGTGCCACGTACCCTCGCATCTGAGCCGGCAAAATGTGATTGTGTGAAGTTGATTGTTTGTTAGCACTACAGAGCTGAAACTTTGCTGTGATATAATTGCATTCTACATTGCACGTAGCTGACAGGAAGTGAATTACACACCAGTGCATGATGGGATGCTTACAACCGATAAATATGCCCAGCTGAAAAAAAACATTCTTTCAATGCATTTTTTCACCAGGGCAGTGTCTGTTCTAGTCCTTTGCCTTTCTTCAAAAAAGCATTAAAACAATGGTTTGCTGCACTGCCCTAGTGCCGCACTGGCACCGATGCTAAGTTTCAGTAATATGGCTCTAGGGAAATCAGATGTTTGGAGAATAAAATGGCGCTGAAAGGGAAACATCAGGCAATGATTTTCAGCACCCTTTAAAAACGATGAGAAACGAGGCCTCACTGGCTGGAGCAGAGCACGCTGTGCGCTTTTCTTGCTTTTTTTTTTACAAAGCTACATAGTGTACCAGTAATCTGTAGCTGACAGGTTTATGGAAGTGCAGTCCGGTGTTTCAGGACCCCAGGTGTTGGATAAATAGGATTTTTCGAGGATTAAGTGGCGACAGTTAAAGGGACACGCTTATGCCAAGATCCCCGCTGCAATGATTTCTGCGTTTACGCGGCAGGCATTTTAAAGAGCTTTCTCAGATATCATTCAGAATGATAAACTTTTCTTTTCAATAATTTCAGGAGGGATTCTGTGTCTAGCCCTGTTGGTCCAAGAGATGTCTGCTTTTATAGGTTCTTCTATTATTTATTGTACCAACAGTAAAACGGATGTAATATGTGGCCGCCTGGGAACACCCAAAAGCCTTCTACAGCAACAGGTCAAAACACAGTAGAAAGAACAGTCCTATAAAATAATATGGCAAACAAATCAGACGTCATAATAGAGTGACATAAATAAAGTAAAGCAACAATGAAGTGGAAAGACAATGAAGATATATTATGTTATTTTTTTTTTTTAGGCTTTCTTGTTACTTTCGGAAACCTGTTATGTAATTGTACTAATATGGCTTGCTTGGAAGCTGAGATGATTCTATTTGGCCCTAAGAACTCACTTATGGATAACCTTAGGTTGCCAGCTTCGCTTCGCCTCCCTGCTTTGGTCTCCCAACTTGCTTTGCTCATAAAGTCAAGAATCTTGGTTTTTATTGGTAATTCAATCTGCTCTGAGTGTCTGGTAGGGGTTAAGGCCAGGGTGCAAAAAGTGCAGTCACCACTAGCCAGTGCCTATTAATAATTGTTTTTGCAGAGTAAGAAATAGTGTGCTGTCTTTGTGTATAAAACTGAGGTAGCAAGTGACTTTTTATGGTAGTCTAGTTGTGTAGTGGATGTAGAGGGGTATGGGTTTGTATCCTTATGTAGTGCGCTATGACCACTGTGGAATAATGCAAGTTGGCAAGCTGCGTCACCTGTTCCCCAAGGCCAACCCACAGAATGCCTTGATTAGAAATTAGTGCAACAGGTTGATGAGAAAAGGTGTGTGGGGCTCTTCCAATAGATAATTTATTCACAATGATGGTCAGCCCCCATACCCTTCCTGGAGCTGACCATCCTTGTGCATAAATTATCTATTGGAAGAGCTGAAGATTCTATGAACTTATTTCATGCTAAATATATGCACATTAAAAGGAAGAGGCAGAGCACGACACACCTTTTCCCATCAACCTGTTGTACTAATTTCTAGTTGTGTAGTAGTTTTGCAGCTTCAAAATTAGCACCCTGGTTAAGGCCATCTTCTATAGATTTTGCCTATTACAATCAGTACTGCCTTATATGCCTGCAGCGGATCATTCATTTGTAGACATTGCATTAGTTAATTCGAAGTTTGACTATGCAAATGCCACACTGGCGGGTGTTCTGCATCAACAGCGACCCCGCCTTCAGGCTGCACAAAATGCTGCAGTAACATTAGTTTTCCATCTGCCAAGTTCTCTTAGATGTTCCAACTGCGTAGATCTCTGCATTGGCTGTTATTCAAGCAGAGGATCGAGTGTAAGATTGTGTGCTTGGGTCTTGACATGCATGCACGGTCGTGAGCCATCTTATCTCTCTGAGAGAATTCATGTGTATCAACCAACACATACTCTTTGCTCTACCTACCAACACTTGCTGGTCGCTCCGACACAGGGACGTCTTTTGGGAGTTTCCAGGGGTAGCAGCTGCTACAGCTGGCTCCCCCTCTGCTACCCGAGACCTGTCCTTGCGACTCCTGGGCCACTGGACAAAGAGGCAGTGCCAAGAGCAGATATATGCATTGCACCTGAAAAAGGCGGTTGTAAATGCAGATAAATGTGCCTCCACATTTTTCACTTGGAATCAAAATCCTGTTAGCCTGAGAAATATCAGGGATGCAGGGAAAAACCATGAAGGCACCATCACTAACAGGTTGGCAGTCCATTAGTGAAGAATGCCTGAATGGTTGGGTTCAGAAGTGGGGCAATCTGTGCAGCCCATACCCAGTACTGTAGCAACAGGAAGGGTAGGGGGCTAGGTCTAGCTAGCTGGGAAGGGGTAAGAGCAGTGCTCAGTAACAGCACAGCATGAATGCAAATCTCATCAGCGTTTCTCGCTGTCTGCTTTGCACATCCAGTGAGCCACTGGGCCTGTGGTGAGAGGGGTGTGGCTTCTGCTACCAATCCTGCCTGGGCACTATGTGACCTGACCCAGATCTGCCAGACCGGCTGCATCACAGCTACACTGCAGATAGACGCAAGGTGAGATAATTTACATGAAATTTCCCTCCGCCTTTGAAGTAAACCAAAGCCAAACAAATATATACTTGGAAGGATAGCTCATGGGCAACACACTTGCTTTGGGAACAAGAGGATACAGTGCAACATGGGTTCAGTTCCTGTTCCACTGCTTGGATGCTGGAAGAGGCTGGCATTAAGCAAGATATAAAGGACCAAAGAAAATAATCACATGGTCCTTTTCTAGGGTTGATGTTATGGAGCTGCTGCTGCTGCTGTTAACCTTTTAAAATGTAAAAGAAAAACTGCAATTACTGTAACCTGCAGCACATCCTTCCCTTCTATCTCACATCTAACAAAAAGAAACCGTGGGTTACTTACCAAATATCAAAACAGAAAGGTAATGGCTGGAAGTTTCAAATTGTTCATAACTACTGGCGCTGCTCTGGGACACCCTCCAGATCATTGTTTGTTTTTCAGCCTGCTAAGCCACTACAGAAGGGAAAAAAACATATGCAAATTATGCTTGGTCCAACCTCAAAAGGGACAGTCCAGCCTGAACTGCTAGGTCACATCCCTTCTGCACGAGACCACAAGCATCCCCAGACATGTTCCAGCCTCATTGTGCGTCATGAGTGAGGTGTAGCCATGGTCTCTAGGCCCAGAACCCTTTTCTAGGGTTGATGTTGTGAAACTGCTGCTTACATTTCAAAATGTAACACCCTGCAATTACTGTAACCTGCAACACATCCTTCCCCTCTAGCTCCCATCTAACAAAAAAAAGGGTTACTTACCAAATAAGCAAAACAGAAAGGTGATAGCTGAAAGGTTTCAAATCATTCATAACCACTGGCACAGCTCTTTGCCAACCTCCAGACCATCGTTTTTCAGCCTACCAAGCCACTACAGGAGGGGAGAGACCATATGCAAATTATGCTTGGTCCAACCCCAAAAGGGTCAGACCAACCCAAACTGCTAGGTCACATCCCTTCTGTGCGAGACCACAATCATCCACAGACATGTTTCAGCCTCATTGGGTGTCATCGGTGAGGAGTAGCCAAGGTCTGTAGGCCCAGCAGCCTTCTCTAGCGGTCATGCTGATGCTGCTATTTACATTTTAAAAATAAAAAGCCCTGCAATTACTGTGTCCTGCAACACATCCTCCAACATGTCCCCTCTGTCTACCATCTATCAAAGTAAACCGTGGCTTACTTACCAAATAAGCAAAACAGAGAGTGAGTGATGGTTGGAAGGTTTCAATTCATTCATAACCGCTGGCACCGCTCTGGGCAACCCTCCTGACTATAATGTTTCTGGATGGACTTGTGTTGGTCAGTTGTTGTTTCCAGACTATGGCCGGACATTGGCAGGCACTGGATGTCTGCACTTTGGGGTCCAGGCCTCTTTGAGATGCTCTGTCTGTTTACAGTTTAGACTGAGTGATGTACAGTAGTCCAGGCTGTTCGGTTGGACATCTGCTTACACTCACAGTAATCTGGTAATATGGGCCCATACACACTGATGTTAACTCTACATATGGTGATCCATTCTTGTATGAAATGTATATCATTTTACAGTGATATCGTAACCAATGTGTTCTTAGTGTAATGATGACATAACTTTCTGTGATGTCACTTGGGGGGGGCAGGGTCAAATGGCTTAACGTCCTGTATTGCCATCAGAGGTCAAGGGTTGTGTGATGTCACTTCTGCTTCCCCTGGCATTTTGGTGAAATTACATCCCTGTTCCCACATCCTGCTTCGTGCATCGTGAAGACTGTGGTTTCTCTGTTCTAGGCCCTCACATGTGGAACTCTGGTCCGGTTGGCCTACACATATGGACTCTTTTACCCTATTCCTCAAAGCACTTAAAACCTACCTGTTCATCTAATCTTTTTTTTCTCCTCTTTGATTCATTTTCTTTCTAGCATTTCGCAATAAAAACTGGGGCCAGATGTGGTTTATTCTGCAAATAAATACATAAATAAACTGGAAGTATATCACTTGGTATCTACAGAGGTTTCTGACTGTATGTTTGACATTATTTGTATTAATGTTGGATCACAACATTTTCCTTACAGTTTATTTCAGTTTCAATTTTTGATGCAATTTTTTTCTCACAAAAAAATGATCCCATCGCTGAGATGTGAAGGATGTTTGAAGAACACATTCTTGGCACACAGCGGTCTTTAATGGCGGAATTGCCAGTCTCTCCTCCCACTGGTAAAGTAATAGCAGGAAGTGCGCACAATATCCATCAACTCAGAACAACCACAATTTTCACCTCAGTTGAGTACATGCCCATTAGGCCTTCATATAGCTTATCATGCTGTCAGAACTCTCCTTCTAGTAGAAATCAATTTATTTGAGTTGTGCAATCTGGATTAGACTTTGCCCTACCACGTTTTATGCTTCACTTGGAGAATGCATAATGTTGTTTGTCACTGTAAAATGAAATTAATCATTCAAGCCAGGTAACCTGGGCTCTTCTTAATTAAGCAAATTTCCAAATCATAATTAGAGTATAAAACCAAACAGGTACAGTGTGTAAATGTCCTAGCAACAAAAGAATCTTGATTCATTTTCTTCAGATCCCATGGATTTAGATTTTTTTTTCTCCGAATGGATTTCCGTTTTTGCTAAATCAAGAGTTCTTTGACATTGACACTGGAAAATTGAAAGGCCCACCTAAAGGTTAACTGAAAAAAGGAATCGGATGCAGAACACTGCCCTGGTGGTACTTTCTGCAAGCAATGTTTTTATGACAATAGCCTCTTTTTGGATGGATATTTATTTTAGTTTCACATTGCACTATCAGGAACTGGTACCATCTCCAGGGCAGGGGGAGTATCACAGCAATATCGGGTGGCTCCCCATGCACCTTGGTGCATGTTCTTGGTGCAGCTGTGATGAGTGGGAGAATATTGCCATTATGGAAAAAGTATGCATTGTCAGGGAGCATATCCTCCAGTGGGATTATCGGGAGATATGTTAGTACTCATCAAAAGGCATTGTCAAACGTCTAGTATAAGACCAAAGTACTCTAGTAACCAGCAGCCCTTCAATACGCTACAAGTTACATTGACCATCTTAATGTCAATGGTCCTAGAGCCTAACACGAAAAAGGGCAGGGGGCTTTTCGGGGTCGGTTACAGGATTCCACCTGGCATCAAGATGGACACCATGAGCATATTTTAGGATTTACTATGTTTGTTTAGGTGGATTGGGCAACTCAGAAAATGATGATCTCTCCAAACACAAAAGAATGCCAGGATGGTTCTCTTCAGTGGGATTTTATCTCCTTGCCCTGAAAATTCGCCCTTGGGCCAATGTCTTTTCAGCAACTGCAGGTATATTGGCCTTCCTGGCCTCAGCAGCACGTGTCCCAGTTTGTGGAACGAAGGTGGAGTTATTTCACTTCATCTGGTATTGCAGGCTTTAGGGTCACCCAACCCCCCTTCTTCTTTGTCTGAACTGGCTCATAGCTTTAGGAGGTCTTGCACCCCATGATTCACTCAATGAAACAGTCTTATGAGCAAGTGAGTCAGGGGACATAGACAGCAAGTAGTTCTAGACAGGGATATCAGTTGTCTGCCTAGGATTGCTCCCCATTTCTCTATTCCCACCTTTCTAAACTCAGCATAATCTCCCTGACACCAACCCATACCTCCGTCCACCATCGGGCCCCACCAATGGTCAACCACAACAGCCAGAACATGCCTGCTCTTGATATCTAGGTCTGTCTTCTCTCTCTGCAGCTCATATCAAAACCTTTTGATTTCTGCTCCCTTGTTCTCAGGTTATCGTTTCCTCTTACCACTGCCCTTCTCCTGTTATCACCCCTTTCCTAACCCCTTAATTTTCACCAACTACTGTGTCTCTATTTACCACCTCCTTGTTACCACCTCCTCTCTTGTTACCACCTCCGTCTGTGTACTTTCATCCTTTGGTGCTGCCAGCTCCTCCTTCAACTTCTTAGTTCCCATGATATCCTGCTGTTCACCATCACCCTTTGATTTTACCACCTTCTCTTTCTTATGAACCTTCCAACCTCTTCCTACTGTACAGTAATGACCCTCTCCAGTCTCCTCCATTTCTCCAGATTCTCCTTCTTCCCCCTCCCTTCAGTCTCCAACCCTCTTTAAATATGAGCCTCCTGCCCCTACACGCCACACGGTCTGTCACGGAGAAGACTCTTTTTACAGTATATTCCCTCCTCCCCTGAGTGCATTTTCTATTCAAGCGCGTTACCACTGGCTGGTTATTTTGGTGACGGTTTGCATTGCTTGTCCTCCTTTTGACACCTGAGTCTGCTGTGGGTACAAGGGGCTGGGCCGAGACTATAATGGTTCAATCCGCCATCTTGGTTATTAATCTTTCAAGTTGCTTCCTGTGCGGTGCTGAGCCGTTAGTGTTTTCATTGTGTCATTTCCAGGCTGAACACAAACATGGTCAGTTTTTGGAGCATTTTGTTTGACTACACATATGGGGAACTAAAACATTGACCCCAGCAGGAGAATTTCTTACCGTGGACTAATGCAACAGAAACTTTACTTCCTACTCTGACTTGTGAGCATTTGGGAATTTGCAAACTCACAACATTGTATCTGCGGTTCTGCAGAGTTCCCTGCAGGTCTCCCAAACTCTCAGGGTGGTGTTCTTTGATACACCGAGAAACATGGTAACAGTATCCTAGAGACTTGGTACTGGTGATGAGTGCAGAGAAACCCTCTCCCTTTAACAGGACAGCTTCCTTTTCCACTCAGTTTGAGACTTTTCAAGCAGAGATTCAGGGTCTCTCATTTGGGCACGGGCATAGCCATATTATATTGCAAGGTCCAATAAAGGATTTGGGTAAGCACAGAGCTGTCACAAATTAGTGGGGTATGGTGGATCAGAGTTCCAGCACTGTGATTGTCTCCTGCCATGTGACAGGGACCAAGATGTGGTGACCTGCAGATCCTCCCCAAAATATTCCTGGGCCCAACATGCACTTGATTCGGGTGTCAACAACTCCCCTAGAACTAGGCAGCGGAGCATCATCAAGGGCCCTATTTCTGATCTCTTGCTTCTGCTCCATATGAAATTAATCTGACAATTATTCACTTCTTCAAGTTTAACAACTTCTGAATGAATTTGTGTTACTTAACCCCTCAGTAATTTGGTATTGTATGTTCTGATTCTTCTTTTTTGCTCATTTGACCCTTGCATTACTTTGTGTGTTCCCCCGAACCCTGCAGGAACATTCACCTGCCATTCTTTTCACCTGGTTCTCTTTTGTGATCAATGTCTGGTTCCATGTGATGGTTGGCATACCTCTTAGAATGTTCCTTTTCTTTTTTGCCAATTACAATCATAGCTACCTTACCTCTAAAGCTGGACCTTACTTCCCCCTCGTTGCTGTACAAACAGATGATGGTTTTGTAGGGAAGAGTAAAAGAGGGAAAGAGCCAATGTACATACTAATCGCTTTCTGTTCTCGCCTTTGCAACCTTTGCCCTTGTGGTGTCTAGTCCACAAAGCTAGTGTTTGTACGGCCTTCCTAGATGTATACTTGCCATGTGTCTGAAATAATAGAGTGAAGGTTAGTTATGTTATGTTTTGGTATTTATCACAATTCTGGGCACCTTGCCTAGAGTGCACAAGTCTAGCGCTCATGTTGGCCCTTGCATGATTATGGATAAACATTAACAAAGTCCTAAGCATACTGGATATTACAAAAGTGGTGTATAACGTCCATGTGACCAGTAAAGGTGACATCACATGCTGATTATTGGTGTGCTGACGTTACAAAAAAGAGCACAATCTCTGTAAGGTCAATGGATGTCTAGGTTCCTGAACTTTGATTTAAGGACATTACGTTTTAAAGTATTTATATATTAAAAAGATTACATTGAATTGTTGACAGCATTTTAAGGAATGTATCTGGAAATGTTATGTTCAATTACTGGCATATACAAAAATACACATTTTTAACTTCTATTTTTTATTTTCTACTTTCCATTGTATAGCGTGAAAAGTTATATGTAACTGTAACACACTTTAGTAATACAAAATAAAAAAAATGAAATAAATCTGGACTCAGGAGCCGGAGAAAGTAGCCAGTGAATAGAGGAGTTGTGAGCTTTTTTCAAATGAAGGGAAATGTTAGATTTTCCTGAGAGAAATAGGGAAATTATAAACTACAATTTAACACATGATGATTTGATCATGTGGAGCATAGAGGCAGGTTTCAATGACCTCGTTGAGATGTAACTCATCAGTATGTAGTACCAACGCCACCTTCAGCAGGTGGGGTGGCAGTTCTGATTCCAATGGCACACTGAGATCGGGCTGGATCAGGGTGAGCAGGTCTGTGATGGTCGGGCGGTCCTAAAGGTAGATGGTCACTGATTGGCTAACTGTCAGTGTCCATGGGGGTGGCTGAATACGTGGTACGGGTGCCATCCACGCCATGCGTCTACTGCGCCTTTGTGATGCCTGTCTCCTTCCCTGCTGGGGTCTGGCATGCTGCTGTTGCAGTATGTGTTGTAGGGGGTCGCGCGCCCATAATGAACATCTGCTTGTGGCTGCATGTTGGCTGGATGTGTGTTGGGGGAGGATGTGGCCCTTATATACTCCTCCTGAGGTGATCTGGTGTACCGGCAGCTTGATTTCAATGACCTGTCTACATTTACCTCCACCATTTTGGTGGAGGTAAATGCACTGTGTTTTTGGCTGTGATTCCTCCAATTATTGGAGGAAATTCCGGCAATTCCCAACTTTTCATTGGGTGGAAATAGGTTTATTTTTTTGGGAGGTAATTCCGCCAACGGGATTGGCCCGGCGCTAATTCCACCAATTGTTGGAGGATTTACCAATGGAGCTAATTCCGCCAACTTTCTGGGACTCAGTATTTGGAGTAGTGGTAAAGTTAGCCGTAACCAAAATACCACACATTTTACTGCTTACCGCCAAACTCGTAATGAGGGCCTGTATGTTTAATTTGCACCCATGGAAGGGTGATAGACAACTAGGTTCCTCCCAAAGTGAGCTGTACGCACCCGTACATGTGTGTATTCCTGGTGCAAAAACAAAGAGGTGATGGCTGGAAGGTTTAGACTGAATCTTAACCACTGGCATTGCTCGGGGCAACCCTCCAGACCATCGTTCTTCGCCTGCCAAGCCATTACAGAAGGGGAAAGACCATATGCAAATCAGGCTTGGCCCCACCCCAAAAGGGGAAGTCCAGCCCGAACTGCTAGGCCACATCCCTTCTGCACAAGACCACAAGCATCCCCAAACATGTTTCACCCTTGTTGGGGCTCATCAGTGAGGAGTAGCTTGGGTCTCTAGGCCCAGCAGGCACGGGACCCACGTCTGGGCATACCCGTCCCACTCGGGGTGACAAAGCAAAAACAAAGAGGTGATGGCTGGAAGGTTTAGACTGAATCTTAACCACTGGCATTGCTCGGGGCAACCCTCCAGACCATCGTTCTTCGCCTGCCAAGCCATTACAGAAGGGGAAAGACCATATGCAAATCAGGCTTGGCAGGCGAAGAACGATGGTCTGGAGGGTTGCCCCGAGCAATGCAAGTGGTTAAGATTCAGTCTAAACCTTCCAGCCATCACCCCTTTATTTTTGCTTTGTAGTGGTGTAGCAGCGAGGCAAACATACAGTCATGATAAATCTCCACTGAACCTGTGTGCAACTCCTGCTGCCGGATAGCACCCTCTGAGCAGGCCTATCAGCTGTTCTTTTGGTACCAACATATTTAATTTAAATGAGGTAAAGATAAACAAGTACCCTGTTGCAGGCCCGAGCTAAAACCCTCAGAGTGTAGGTCACAGCTACTCAGAGGCGTAGGCAGGGTAGGGCCTGAGGGGCAAGGCCCATCCAAAATCTGTAAATGCCCACTCAGCAGCGCTGTGTTGGTATTTACAGATATTTTTGTCAGTGCTGTGGGCCCAACTACATTAGCATCAGGCCCCATTTGCTAGACAATCCTGGCTACGCCTCTGCAGCTACTGTAAACATGTACTGTGCACCATGCTATAACATATGACACAAAGAATAGGTCATTGGAAAGTTGTCTGGATAATTCATGAATTATCCTCCTACAATAATGAGAGGAACACAAACCAATGTTAAATGCTGAAATAATTAATGGCGGACAGGGCAGTTTGAAGATGGTATATTCCTCAATGCTATATGGGACATAGCTCAGGCCAGGGATCCCAACTACAATATTGTTGTAAATAGAACATTCTGATCTACCTGAGAGGGAGATTTTCTGAGGAGAAGTTGTCAGTCGACGGTTTGTGGTGCAGTAGCTGACTGACAGGGTGTGTGTGGCCATTGGAAGCCCTCTCGAGCCTGGATCCCTCTCTTGGACCCCAAAACTGAGGGACCAGCAGTCCCCCCACCAGCTTCTCTAGATAGTTCCTCAGACTGCCCTTTCCAACACCATTACTGTAACTGCAGATCCTTTGCCCCATGCAGAACAAGCTGTTTGACTGGCGTGTCACACGTCAACCTGTGAGATAACTGCACCAGAGCAGCAGAGTTGTGCTTCCATGTACTCCATAGATCAATGAAGTCCAGCAACGTTAGAATTAGTGGTTTCCTGCTCCCCAGAGATGAGCAGTGCTTCCCAGGTACCCACCTGAGGTGGTCTGAGAGAATTAGACACTTTGAGACATGGAGAGTGCTTGCGGATGGAAGTGCCCATGTTAAAGCATATACCTCCCCATTCCAAGTAAGGTGATGTTTAATGTACACTAAACCAGTCTAAAGTGCACAGCATTGTTTTTCGTAGTTGCCAGGCAAACTGTACCCTGCAGGCTGCAGCTGCAAACCCACTAGTTTTTAGGGCATAGAGATCCTTTTTTACCCTCTGTACCCTACATTCGATTTCCCTGAAACTGTTTTCCAGGATTGAGGACATGGCCTCTCAAACCCTCTGTGGGCCTAAGACCCTAAAAGGAACCGTGGCGACGGTAGTCTTGCAAAAGGGCTGCAGATATTGAAGCTGTGATTTACCTGGCAGGGCGTGGGAGAAAGTAATCAGTAGAGGCTATCATTATCGAGGGAACATGTATATATTTGCTTGATAGCTATGCTCTAACCTTTTTTCTTGTTTCTGGTTATAAAAAGAAAGAAAAGATTTTGAACCACCATTTTGGGTAAGAGCTGTTGTCAGTCATAGAACATCTGGGCTTCATTCCGAGTGTGGAGGTAGTCATGGCGCTATTTGCGCCATGAGTACCTCCCATACCGGGTCCAGATCTGACCTGGTTCAATAGGAACTTACCGGTCCATTCTGACCATGGAGGGACCGGTAAATCCCCATTGAAAAATCCTTTCCCCATTCCCATTTGAGACCACATAGAGCTCAATGGGAATGGGGAAGTAGCTAATAACGGTACCGCAATTTACGGTACCGTTATTAGCTCTCTGGTCCCTTAGCGGCTCCTGCTAAGGGCATCTGGTAAAACCAGGCGCCCATTGCGGGTTCCGCTAAGGGACCTCGGAATAGGGCGCAAAGGGATTACCGGCACCAATGTCCTTAACGGTGCCCGGTATCCCTTTGCGCCCACCTCGGAATGAGGCCCTCTATGTCTTGCCCAAGGAAGGAATGCCTTTCATTCACTATGGAGTTTACGAAATACAAAAAGGATTCAGATGGAATACCACTTTTAGTGATGACAGCCCCTACCCGGTACAGGTAGAATTCCAGACCACACCGCAATCATCATGTCGGGATACCCAGACGGACGTACCATCAAAAAGAAGGGTAGCCCAAGCAGCTTGAGAGTTGTACATTGCTCGTCCCCTGCAGCCCCCGCCATTCTTGTGTACATCCACGGTTCTCAGATGCGGGTTCTAAGGGATCTTTGGAAGTTCAAAAAGCAAAAATAAACATTTGGTATCTCCATTGCTGCTCTTCTGCTTCAGTTCATTCTCCATTACGTTCACGTTACCATAATCAACACTATAATTGGACTAAAGCAGACAGTAGTGCTGCTGCACATGCTCAACTACCTAAGGTAAGTTGTATTTGTCTTTTATTTATTTTTAAAGGCTTCAGCCACCACAATACCACCCACTAAGGCAGGTTGACCCTGGTAGTGCCAGGTGGCCCTCCCTAAGGGCCATCACTGTGTTCATGCCCTTAATTCAGACAGACAGGCCATCACTGCTAGAATCTTCCGGCCTGGAGGGTGTTATCACCTGCAAGGGTGCAGAAGTACGAGTCTGACACAGTGGTGACATGTTTGATGGCAAAGACTTTTATTATTAAAATAAAGAAAAGGAAAAACCTATCTTGCTCTATATCTGTGAAGGGTTGCCCTATTGACTGTCAGGATGTCTTGTGCACA
Source organism: Ambystoma mexicanum (assembly GCF_040938575.1). Taxonomy (NCBI): domain Eukaryota; kingdom Metazoa; phylum Chordata; class Amphibia; order Caudata; family Ambystomatidae; genus Ambystoma; species Ambystoma mexicanum. The sequence continues at coordinate 826,598,042 of NC_090924.1, read as the reverse complement.
AAGTGTCCACTGTCCTTTGTCTGAACCTGTTTCCGTCCCACTTAAACTAAATAATAAAGAATTGGGCATCTTCTTAATCCAAAAGAAGACTTCTCTCGTTCTGGATATAGTGTTCATTTCTTGATGAAAATATGCAATGACTGATTCTTCCAATAGAAATTCCAAGTATCAAAGGGGGAGCCTCTTCCCCTTGCTCCTCTCTTCCTTTCACAAATGTTATGTTAAGACTGGTTCACTCTCCTGCCAGATTTAATTGTAGAGCTTCTTATCACAAAATATACGTTCCTTGTATCAGACGAGAAAGACCCTTCCCCCTTTGTTTCTTTCTCAAACTTGCATTGTAAAGTCTGGTGCACTATCCTGCCAGGCTTAACTGTAGAACTTGTGAAAACATCTGTTTCCTATGTGTGGGTGACAGAACCCTTTTATCTTCTGTCCCGCTCTCCCCAATTTGCTATGGACTCCAGCCCGTTGACTGTGTTTTTCATTCATTGGCCTTCTCAGGAGGATAGCTCAGGGGCAACATGCTCGCCTTGTAAGCAAGACTACACCGAGCAACACAGGTTCAATCACGGGTCCGTGCTTACCAACCTGTGGGTATTAAGTGTGTTATAAAAAATATATATATATATATATATATATACACATTATTTGGGTCCTTGACCCTTGTTTTGGCTGCTGTGGGTTAGCTATCCCTACTTTACTCAATGTCCAGCTGAACAGACCTGGTGTACTCTCCTGCCATGTACTGTTCCATGTAGAACACTCTATAAGGGTAATTCCAGCTTTTACAGTTACTTTGTTATTCCTCCCTGCTTCTTCATATGGGTCCCAGACCATGGTGTGCTGTTTTTGCTTTTTCTCTGCCCCAACTTCACTTGATGTCCCACTGAACAGACCAGGTGTACTCTCCTGCCAGGTACTGTTCCACATAGGAAGTTTTACAAAGTTCGTTCCAGCTTTTAAAGTTTGTTCGTTGTTCCTTTCTATCTCTCAGGATATTAGCGTGTATCTGTTTAACTTGTTTCATGCCCTCTGCTTCTCACCAGCTGGCCCGACCCTTTCCTTACCTTAGTTCTGCATTGTGTCCTCGGCAGCTGCAGAGTGGTAAGTTTTCTCCCACGTAAGCAGCTGCGCATCTTCTCTTTGCTTCGGTTTCACCTGCCGGCTCTGTTCTCTCCCCGTCACCAGACAGGCTCTCTCTCCATGAAGCCTCTAGAAACACTTGTGCTTCCTTGATGGCGCCGCGTTCCCTTCTCCTCGGGTCTCTTGGCAGAGAACCAGCGCTTGGTTCCTTGCTCCTCCTGGACTTGCTTTGCCTTGCACATAGTCCTTCCTCAGTTTTTATTGCTGAAGCAGTCTTCAACAGACTGCACCGCGCACATTGGTTCCGCAGTGGGCTTTTGCCTCCTTGCTTGATTTTCTCTGTGTCAGTGATCGTATTTGCTCTAGCTAGGTAACCCTCACTCTTCTTCGTCCCAGTATATTCTGTCTGAACTGAGTCCTCTATTCTACAGAGATACATAGAGGTCCATGTGTGGGGTGAGAGGAAGGAGGGGACAGAAATAAAGGTGGTGAATACCACGTTCTCTCCAGGTGATCGTCACAGTTTCAATGGAGAACTCCCCCCCCCCATGAGATCCAGCCATTGAGTAGCACCACCAGGGGACTATCCGGTTGCGGCCTCGCCTCCCTTGCCTCATGGGAAGAAGCCTCCCCTATGGCAGCAGTGACAATACCCTGGGATTCGTCACACACCTCATTAGCATCCTGGTCTGTCCGGATGCTCAACTAATCAAGTGCAAGAGAATGCAATTTGCATCTATCAGTACAAGCCCACATTCTCTCACACAGGCACACTCACACCAACAGTTTCCCCTTGACCTCATTCCTGTCTGCCTCCCCATGCTCCAAAACAGATCCAACTACTACCCTCTATCGCTTCTTTCATGTTTCTGCTCCTCCTGTGTTCAGCCACTATGAAAAACAAGAATTGCCATGCCAACAGTTTAGGCTTATGTGTATACATTGGAAAAGCACTTGCCATGCACTGCCATACTGGTATTAACTGGCCATCGCTGGTAGCAGGTTAGAAACTTGTGCAGGTAGCTTGGTATCTGACATAAATACCTGGCAAATGCCTAATAACAAACCAAAACATTTGGCTTTCGTAGTGCTTTTCTTTAACAGGACTTCAGTGAAAGACATGAATAGTGCTTATAAATCATATGGCTGTAGCAGACCTGGTTAAGACATTTTTATTACACCAGTAGTGTGTTTCTAGCTCCAATTAAGTCCTTAACTCTCACAAGACTGCTTTGAAATAACAATGTTGTAACAACAGGGCTAGTTGTGGCTAACTTCAGCCAAGAGGACAATTATCATCCCTAACCGCAGGGGTATCTATGGTACACAAAAAACGGTTGGAAGGGGAAGGAAAGAGTTACTTCAATTGGCAAGTGGCAACTGCCAAGAGTTGATGGTAAAAATGGGAGAATCCAAAATGGATGCTAGATCAGAAAAAAGCTCTAGCCCTCTAATCGGGTACCCCTGGCCCTACCTTGGATGGAAAGGAGGGGATGTTCTCGGGGGTGCCCCGGATGGACCCAAGCCTTCGAATGGGGCTTTGTGAGGGAGGGGTAGGGACATTCAATGACTCTCTTTTTTGTGGGGTAATAGATGTCCCCCACTGGTGGTGGTGGCACCAATCTCCTATTGGGAGGCGCCAAATAGCACATGCGGCAACTGAAAAGGAGTTTAATGAGAGGCTTGGAGAGGGAAATTAGATCTCCAAGTCAGATGGTTGTCTAGGTACAAGAACTTTTTTTAATAAGATAAACTACGCATAGTTGAGATAAAAAAGGCAATTTCTCGCACTTGAGGTGCTAGAAACCCATTTTGCACTGGATTGTAAAGTTCAGTGTCTTGGTATCCCCTCCTTGTTTTGGAGATATCGTAGAGTGTTGTGGATGGACCACAACAGGTCAGGTTGATCGGTTTCGATGGTTATAAGCTCTTAGAGACCATTTTCTTCAGGAAATGTGATTTCTTCATGTGATGGTCAAATCACTCGCTGAAGTCGCAGGTGAGACAGCATGCGCGGCATAACCAGGCTACATAGAATCCTGTATTGGGAAACATAATGGAACATTGCAAGAAGGGCATAAATAACCTCAAGTTGCAATGTTACATACCAAAGTATTTCCAGAACATTCACAATCTAGTCAAAGTAGCTAATGTTGCTGTATAGAGAATGATAGCGAGAAGTGCTCTTATTCGCATTTGAGCATAGCCACATAATGGTGTCTGAAATGTGAACCTGTTGAGCCCATGTCCCAGAACACCAGGGTGAAGGGAGTGCTGGGGGGGAGCGTGGGGAAGGGAGCCTAGCGAGATGGTGAAGTGGCTCCAAGGTCAAGGTGCTGACAGCACCAGCTGAACCGGGGTCATGTGAGGACACTGGGCAGGAGGGCTGATGAAGCACCGCTGCATGAGAAGTGCCGTGATGGTTCTACCAAAATGGAGGCTCCGAGGGAATGGGGATCCTACCTGGGTGTAGCCTGCTGGAACGGATGATCTCCACAATGTTGGAAACGCGTATATACGTGCCGCTGCACTGCATCTGTAAAAGCATAAAAGACGCTAAATAAAGCGGGCGGCTTGGCAGGGAAATGCCAGAGTAAGTGGGACTGGCTGGAGCCACTGGGAGCACTTACCCGGTGGATGGAGCTGCGCTGGAAGCTGCGGTCGGATGAATCGCAATTATGGACGCGGAAGGAGCAAAAAGAGAGAACTCCTTCCACGTATGACGCGCTATGAGGGGCGTGGCTGGCCGGGCGGCTAGATCCAATCCCGAGCCAGGGCTGGGAGGTGTGTGTGTGTGAACCCCCGGTCCAATGCCTGTACGTCTGGGCCGGGGTGTGTCAGGAGGGAGGGGAACCTGGCGGAGAGCAGTGGCTGTGTTGGTGGTCGGGCTCGCCGCTATAATGCAATGCCCACGCCGGACGGGCATGTGGATCATGTGTGCAAATGGACAATCCCGGTTTATGTGTAGGGAAGCGCCCACAATCGTGGAGGCTGGCCTCTCTATATGTGTAATGTATGGAGGACGCTATGTAAGGGGGAGAGGGAGGAAAGGGGGTGGGAGGGAGGGGGAGCAAGGGCGGTGCGCTTTCGCCCATAAGTGAGAGCAGGCATACATGCCAGTGCTTGTTTGCAGAGAATGATGCACTGAAAACCCCAAATAGGGAGCAAAGGAGGAAATCGAAAATATGGCATATTGTTATGTGTGTGAATGATGAATGCGTGAATGAATGTTGTCTATGCCCCTGGGTAGGTGCTAGAGATGTGTGTTCGGTGTCCTATGTGCAGAAAGAGGTATTGTGTTTCAGAGCAAATGCACATGAGTTTAGCACCCAAAATATATATCAATGGAGGCTCAGCCCTAGATGTTTGTCTCTGTTCATGATTGGGTGTTGTGGGGGAGCGGGCGTGCTATCTGTATGGGGAGACACACATCATCTCTGGAAACAGCAAAACACAAACACACAAACATGCGGTACATTGTGCATTCAATCTACATCTGGTGGATATGAGGCATTCCGAGCATGGTGCAGAGGGCACGGATTGGTACATGGTCTAGTGCTGTAACACAGCGAGCTCCTGCCACTGCATTGCTTCGTTAAGACCTTGGTTGCATGTGTCAGGCGGAAAATCCACTTCTGTTCTTGTGTGAACAGCAAAGCATGGTAGTTCCCTCCTCGCTTGGGCTGTTTGATCTTTTCAAGGATTGTCCATTTGAAAGCCTCAGCTGGATGGCCTTCTGCCACAAAATGAGAGACCATAGGCGATGTTAGTTTCTTGGTTCTAATACATGATCTATGTTCAATCATTAGTCTTTTGACTTCTCGTGCCGTCATGCCAATGTATAGTAGGTTGCATGGGCAAGTAATCATATACACTACTCCTTTTGTATTGCAATTCGTAAAGTGTCTTTGAACCCATGGGGTTGTCCAGCCAATGTCAATAGTGGTGCTGCGGACAGTCTGTGAGCACATGGAGCATTGTCCACACGAACTATGGCCCCTGGGTTGGGCTTGGTTCCATAAGGTGTTTTGTGTGTCTCGTGCTCCACCTGCTTCTGAGCGTACCGTGTTGACAAGAGTGTCCCTCAGATTGTATCTCCTTTTGAGTGCAAAGCGCGGTGGTGCTATATTGGATGTGCCTGTGTTCAGGATTGACCATATGGATTTGTTTCCTTTCTTTATTTTGTTGAATGCAGGTGAATAGCTGACTACTGCTGTAATTATTTTGTCTTCTGTTGGCTTGTCATGTTGCTCAAGTGTGCATGAGCGAGGTATATGTCTAGCCCTTTTGTAGGTATTGTGTATGATCTTCTTGGGATAAACCCGTTGGGCTAGTTGTTTTTTGAGAATTTTGGCCTGATTGGTGTATTCATCAGTTCTGCTGCAGAGGCGTCGGTAGTGCAGAAATTGACCGAAGGGAAGGTTGTCCTTCAGGGATTGTGGATGATAACTGGAATACATCAATAATGCATTTTTGTCAGTATCTTTTCGGTACACTTTGGAAATGAGTCTGCCTTCTGAGGCTGTAACTGCCAAATCTAAGAAGTGAGTGTGTTTCCTGTCCTTCTCCATAGTGAACTGGAGATGGATATTCTGTAGGTTGATCCAGTCGTGGAAAGCCAGGACGTCTTCCTCGGTGCCTCTGAAGATGGCAAAAATGTCATCAATATAGCGGCACCAAGTTAACAGTTTGTTTTGGAATGGATTGGTCGCTGGATAGATATGCCGGACTTCGAAGGAATTAACATATAGGTTAGCCAGAGTGGGTGCGAATGTCGCACCCATGGCAGTGCCAGTGTCTTGTTGAAAAAATTGGTTGTTGAACACGAAATCATTCCTTGTTAGTGCTATCTCTGCCAAGGATAGGATGAAGCTTGATGGTACTCCCTGAAGATCAATGCCTGAGTCCAAAAGTTCTTTAAGCATATCCAGAGTTTGTTGTTGAGGAATTCTAGTATAGAGCGATTCTATGTCGATGGTGACAAGCCAATCTTGTTCGGGGTCGAATGACAGGGAGCCAAGAAGGATGAGCATGGCTGTTGAGTCCTTCACATATGATTTCATTTTGGGGATTTCATCTTTAATGAAAAAGTCTACGTATTGGCTAAGAGGTTCCAGGATTGATTGTATTCCTGAGACAATTGGGCGGCCAGGTGTTGGAAAAATGCCTTTATGTATTTTGGGTAGGCCATACAGGGCTAGAATCCTTGGATGTTTCGGTATCAGAAAAGATGCTTCTCCCGAGCTCACATATCCTTCTGCCTCTCCTTCTTCGATCAAAGGTGCTATTAGGGCCTGTAGGGCTACTGTTGGATCTTTGCGCAGGAGATGATAGCTGGTGTTGTCATTTATTAAGGTTTCAACCATCTTGGTATAGTCGGCAGTGTCTTGGATGACAATTGCGCCTCCCTTGTCAGCCAGTTTGATGGTTATATTTTCAATTTTTTGCCAAAGCGGACAGTGCTTCCAGTTGGTTTTTTGTACAGTTGTTGTGCACGAATGGCATATTTGCTTCTATTTCTGACCGTTTTTTCATCAGGGCTTGTTCAAATGTGATAGATTCAGCCGTGTAAGCATTCGAGGGGACGCAGAATTGTGATGGCTGTCTCAGACCTGTGGTATCTGGTTCTATGTCTGGTTTGTCTTCAAAGAATTGCTGTAGTCGTATCTTCCGGAGCAATTGAGTGCACTCAATTCGGGTTTGGAAAGGATTGTATCTGGCTGTTGGTATGAACGAGAGACCCTTCTGAAGGATCTCCTATTTGTTTTTGTCAGATGGTGACTGGATTGATTCACAATCAAGGTAGTGAAGGCATCATTGCTTGTCCTCTGCTGCGTGTTACCACCGTGGGTTGTTGCTGTGTTTGCCATCTGGGTCTGCGTTGTCCTCTGCAGCGTTGGCCTAAAAAAGGAACCGCAGTGTTGTTGTGTTGTGCAGGGGTGTTGAATTGGACTCTTTGGCCTTGGCGCCCGTAGCTGCCTGAGCTATTGCTGGAATTTGTACTCAAGTTGGACCATGATCTATTCTGACTCCTCTGTGAATTTTGGAAGCGCAGTTGTGCAGCGTCTCGTCTTGCTTTCCTTGCCTCGTCTATTAAGTATTCCTCAGTGACGTATGGATAGAGTTTTACGTTTGTAAAGTTTTGTAGGTCCTTTTTAATTTAAATAACAATGGCAGGGGCCTTGAGTGCAAAGTTTGATGGTAAGGATTGAATAAAGTGAGCTGAAAGAGTTGACATGAGGCTGTATTTTGGGCAGAGGGGCAAGAACTGGGTAAGAATGGCCATAGGGATTAGCATGGGTATGGGCCATCAATGGGTGGACAAATATTCAAACGGCACCTACAAGCTTTGCGTCCCTCGTCCTATGCCATTTCTCCATATCTGTACTATAATGAACTCGTTTCGGTTTATAGGTGGCGCTAAACTTTATAGCCCAAATTAAAAATGTGACAAGATGGAAAATTGGAAATATTTGAGGAGGGCCAGAACGGTACAGGGTATCAAAGAGGTAGGTGAGGAAAGTAAGAAAGCAGAGGAGAGGGAGGACATGAGATGTAGGACGTTCCTAACACCAACTTGGGTTACTGGCAGGGTCACCACCCTCCCCAAGCCCCCCACCACACACACACACACACACACATGCACGCATGCACGCACACACACCCTCTCCCTGACAAACTTTATTCCCACACATCACTCAGCAGTGGTGCAACACCATCGAGCTGAAAAAGCTTCAGCCCCACCACTCCTAAAATGTTGGGCTATGTTGACTCGACCTGGCTGACCTACAGAGCCTTGGCCAGACAGAACAGGACAACAGATGTTAAACGGCACCTGGGCTTCACTGTTAACAAAGGCCCTGCAATGACTAATATAAAGTATTTCACTGTACACAGCTGTATTCATATACATACATTTTTAGACAATCAACATTGTGATGTGGGGTCAGTACTTGCTTGCCAGGGGAACGATTGGATGGGTACATAGGTAACAGGAGACCTCTCATTCTCATCCAGTCCTTAAGTGGGTGCTTTCAGACTTAAAGGAGAGAGTTGTATGCTTGTAACATTGAAGCTGCACTAGAATAGGTTCATTAGAATGCACAAAGAAATGAGATGTCCCCCCACACAGATACATTTGCCCCTCCCCCAAGTCTCTGAATTTAGTGCCTTTCCCAACCTCTGATGGGTTAGCCCCCCACCGAACCCGAAATGTAGGTCGTGTTGCGCCCCTGTCACTCAGACCCTGCTCTCATCGGGGTGGGTATCATTCACTGCTTAGGTTGCCTGCGATATCACGTGCAACCGAATGGTTGCGTCTTTCAGTGACGTCACGGAATACGGATTTGAGTACACCTAGGTATGTATGATATGCAAAATGTCGTGCTTCATATCCATAATTATGCAGCATCACCCTTGGAGATTATAATCCTGTACATAAGCATTTCATTAAAACGCTGTTTTGACTAACCCTCCTCAAGCTCCCGCGAGAACAGGCACGGCACATTTGCATTAATGCATTGCTGGTGCAAGTCAAATCTCCAGTTGGAAATGCAAATACTAAGGCCCAGTAAAGCCTTCGACAATGATATAATACACACTGAGGGAAAGCAATTTATGCGAGTTGTAATGTCAGGATTATCCTCCCCTCCTGCAGGACTCAAGCTGCACCTGGAGAATGTTTAATGTGGTGAGCAACTACAAAATGAACCTCTGTCCCTTCTTAATAACACGGAAGTCCCCAAACTGTAATTAAACTGCGAATTCTTCCCGCGCAAGCAGCGCAGCTCTGGAAACATCTTTACTAACACCGCATTCTGGGGACTTGACTCTTCTTCTCAGAGCCCATCAATAGGCAATTTCACAATAGAAACCCAACCTCAACGCGAGTTGAACAGATAGAATTAACTGGCGGCGGCAGCAGACGCCCGGATTGGAATATTTCTCTGTCCGCCTTTGGTAATTGCTCGCAGCCATCCTAGTGTGAAAGGCCCCCCCTTGGATTACAGGATGTGTTGTACAGTATGCAAATGAGGGACTAAATGCTTGGTAGCACCTTTCAGCTTTGCAATGCTGGAAATGAGTTTTTTAATAGGAAATTAGATTAGTAATATTTTAGTCAACAAAGAAATGTGCGAAGAAAGACATTTTGCATAAAAATGGGGAAATTATTCAAGCAGGCATGCTTCTTAAAACCAAGAACAAGGAATTGGAAATATCCATGCACAACCACTAATGGAAGGTTTTTGCAAGCCTGTACTTTTTTTTGTGCAAAGGTAGACTCATGCTAATTTCCTCAAATATTTATTTCACAGCATTTCTGGAGCAGTTCAGCCGTGAACAGAACAGCAGCTTGCATGCTTTAATTCACAGGGCCTCGGCTGTCAATTAACATAGCTGCGTGACATCCAGGCATTTTGGGCGAATCGAGATTACCATTTCACGTTATGGCAACGAAAAACATAATCATGTGCATATGAGGAAGGATTATGTCCAGCTGTATGCATACTTACCGGTCAGAGCCAAGACACGAAGCAGAATTTCAGAATTCCTGGATTCCTGTCTTGCACTGCTTCCTAAAACGTCTACGTAGGTCTCCTTCTGTTCGAGGTAAGCCCTGTTGGGCTTTGCATTCAAAAGATCCTTTTGCCCTCTAACATGGCTGCCGGGTTCGCCTAGACAAACACTGAGGCCTGCATTCCCTCCATGGACCCACCTCTGGGGTCCAGTGATTGTGCCGGCTCAACTTTTCTTCCTCTTCCTCCTCAGAGCCGGCAGGCAATGCTGGCCCCATTAGAGGCCTTCATTTAAGGCCTACACTTCAATTCCTGTCTGGCCCTGCTACCTACAACATCTATGTGGCCCTGGAGTGCCTCTGAGGTCTCCCCATTGTTATGTGTGAGTCTGGTTGTTCGAATGCGAGAGAGCGTCATGACCTCGTCTTGATGGCTCTCTATTAAAAGGGGCTCTGCTGGAACGCACAAGGGAGTGCAGCAGAGCCCCAGGAAGCGGCAACTCGTATTTGTGTCATTACTTTTGGGGTCCTTGCCGCGTGGTCACGGCCTATCCAGGTAGCCTCAGTGCCCCCAGTGTTGAGGCTGCGGTTGCTGGGGTGCCCCCCAGCCTGGTGTTAACAGCTCTGGTGATCGGACGGTGCGGGGTGATCCCCGCCAGCGTTCCACTGCGTGACTGCAGTGCATGCGTGTGTTGTCGGGTGCTCCATCTGTGGCCCGCCCCGCTGACCGAAGGCGGGCCACCACACCCATGTCTCCTCCTGATCGATGTAAGCCCAGTTGGACTTTGCATTCAAAAGATCCTTTTGCCTTCCAACATGGCTGCCGAATTCACCTAGACAGACACTGAGGCCTGCAATCCCTCTATGGACCCGCCTCTGGGGTCCTGTGATTGGGCCGCCTCCCCTTTTCTTCCTCTTCCTCCCCAGAGCTAGCAGGCAACACCAGCCTCGTTTAAGGCCTACATTTAAGGCCTGCACTTCCATGTTTGTCTGGCCCTGGCCCCATGGCTGCCTTTATCTTGATCCTATACCATCTGCCTACCTAGCCAGTGGTCCAGGTCGAGCAGTATCATCCTTTTCAATTTGCTTCATTGCCGCTCTGCTCTTCCTCACATGAACAGCTAATAGGGGAACATTTCTGTATGTTCCCTCATTCTGCTCCCCATACCTATCTTGGTGACTGAAGTTCTGGTGTAATGGCTTTCTCAAAACTTTTTTGTTGCCCTCCTTCCCCACTATTCGGTCTCCATGACTTGCGGGAATCTGCGTTGTCCATCGACTTTGCCTAAAACATCTTTAGACTTGCTTCAGATCCCTACCGGCAGCCCCGCACTGCCATTAGGCTGCAAGATTTATCCTTGGCCTCAAGCACAGGCACCTTATCTCTCCAGCCCTAAAATCCCTCCACTGACTCCCGGTTACTGCAAGGATCACATTTAAATCCCTCTGCATCATCCATAAGGCTGTCTGGGGCCGAGGACCCTGCTATCTGCAACTTGCTTTCACTAAATACTCTCCTTTCAGATTCCTCTGATCCTCCGGCTCCAATTTCTGCTTGTCAAGCGTTTCTCAAAGCAGAGAGCAGGTGCACCTTCTCTCTCCTCAGTGGGCTATCTCCTATGGTCAACATAGGGGGAGCTTCACACGGTTTCCTAATTGACATTGGCGCAAATCTCAACATTATGGGTGAACAGGACATCCTGCAGACTGTAATCACAAGCAACCTATCCCAGTAAACAGTGCACATATTACAATGGGGCACCAATAAAGCACTACCGTCCATTGCACAGTTTCAGTGCACGTTGTCCAGCAAAGGGAAGACGACGACCACCACGATACATGTCATCAGAAGCCCCATCAGCTGAAAATGTCTACTCAGCTATCGGACGGCAAGGGAACTGGGACTCGTTGACATCCATTATCAGGACAGTGAAGTGGTAACCTGTAGTGATGGTCCCACCTACACAGATACCATATCCCAAATGACAAGAACAATGTCAAAAGACGTCATACAAAAGGCATTTCCTGAACTCTTCCAGGGTTTAGGGAAACTGGCAGGAACCATGATACAACTACACAGTGATGAACGGGTACGCCCAGTACCACAACACCCCAGGAGGTTGGGCTTTCACCCACACCAAGCGGTATCCCTGGAACTGCAGCAGTTATTGGACAATGGAATAATTGACAAAGTGGTGAGAGCGAGACAGATGCCATGGATTTTGCCACTTGTTGTGGTACCGAAGGTGGAAGATGTATGGTCATGCTTGGGGATGGCGTGGTGCCAGGTATCTTCCCCAAGGTACGCCATCACCACAGAGCATATGCAAAGGCTGCTGAGGAAGGAAGAGACATTCCAATGGTCACAGGAGTGCCAGCAGGCATTTTAGACAATCAAGGATGAGTTAGCAAATGCAAAACATATAGCCTACTTCAATCCGGAGTGGCACACGGGAGGATTGGTTGATGCCAGCCCTGTAGGCCTAGGGGCTATCCTGGCCCAGCAGGAATACACTGACTCAACCCTGAGCCACATAGTGGCTTACTCTGGCCATGCATTGAACCATATTGAATGGACTTATTCGCAGGCCAAGAAAGAGAGCCTGGCCATGTATGGGCATGCTAGTACTTCCATCACTTTCTCATAGAGAAAAAATTCACGTTAGTGACCAACCACAAAGCCCTACTGTGCCTCTTTAGCAATTCAAGGACAAAGATGCCATGCAAATCGAAAGGTGGGGCATTCGGCTCCTGGAATAAGATTATGACATCATACACACACTGGAGGTGGAGAACAACCCGGCGGATTACATATCATGGCACCCAGGCCAACGACACCAAAAGCCGAGAGAGGGTGATGCGGAATACCTGTACTAGATTACAGAGAATGTCCTGATGTTAGAGGAGCTAGCCCAAGCGTCGCAGGATGATCCTTCCATAGTCCTGGCAATCAAGCAGACAAACACCAACAAATGGAAAGACTGCAGCTGACAACTACAGTACCACAAGAATGCCAACAGGAGGGAGGTGGAACTGCTAGGTAAAATCAACACTGAACCAGCGATCTCTGATGAACGGATCTTGCTGAGAGGGTGTCAACTTGTCATACCGGCTGCACTCAGGAGAAACATGGTGCTGACAGAACACAAAGGGCATAGAGGAGCGGATGCCATGAAGAAAATACTACGACAGAACCTATGGTTCCCGTCCATGAACACAATGGTGGAAGAGGTGGTGAAGAATAGACCCACCTCTGCCACTACAAGAGACAGAGATACCCGAGAAGGTGTGGTATAGAGTCACCATGGATTTTTACGGACCTATGAAAACGGGCCTATGAACAATCAGAATTTGTCTATCATTAGCTCTTGATAATGATAGACAAATTCTCAAGGTTTTCAATTGTGAAAAAGACAAACACCACAGCATTTTCAGAGATGGCAGCGTTCATCAATGAGTTCTTCAATCAATGGGGCATCCCCCACACAGTGAAAACAGACAATGGACCCCTATTCTATGACCACGAGTTTCACAGGTTCGGGAAGCACCTGGAGTTCTCACATCAGAAGGTCACTCCCCTCTTGCCCCAGGCCAATGGCAATGCAGAGCGATTTATGGCATCCATAAAGAGAACAATACAAAAGGCCATGATCGAGAAGATGCCTATACAGCAAGCATTGAGTGGAATGCTGCAGCAATACAGAATCACACCCCACAATGCTACAGGAAGGACCACAGGGGAACTACAGGGCAGCCCAGGGTGAAGTCGGACCACAGAGAAAAAGAGACGGAGACAGAGGAAGCTGAGCTTGGAGATAGAGACTCCCAAAGTGAGCCCAGAAGTGGACAGACTGAAATTATTTAATGAAGGAGATGAGGTCTTGCTGAAACAGAGGATGCAGAAGAAGACGGACTCCAGATATGAGGTGATAGCCCTATGGGTGACTGATATCAAAGGGGCAGTGGTGACGGGCCAGAACAAAAGGAAAGAGGTGACCAGGAATGCCTAATTTTCAAACAGGGATGTGGACGAAGTCAAAGAAGAAGGGAGGCAAGAGCATGACACCCAAGAGTCAGCTGAGGAGGAAAGGAGAATGGACATACCAGACGATCAGGAACAGCTGAGGATGAGAAGGATAACAGCGGGAGACCACAGAGGCGTGTTAAGAGATCAGTCAGACTCATTGAAGAGAGGCAAGATGAACATAAGGAGATATGTGAGGGGGAGGTGTTATGGGTGAGACACCAAGGGTAGCATGGGTGCCTTTATGGGAAGACTTGTGTTACAGGAAGAGGAGGAGTTAAGGAGGAAGGAGGCAGTTAAGAATAACAAGAGTAACCAAGAAGATGTGTCTGTGTGTCATATGTGGCCTGAATGGGATGGTGGGTGAGGCTAACAGCTTAGAAAGGGAAAAGAGATATTGTGATTCAACATTTGGATTCATAGCAAATAAGTATATCCATTAAGCAGAGTCTGAGAAAGGAGGCACATAAACAAATAGAGCATTTATATTGCGATTCATACCTGGGTACTGCCTCTCAGCGCAGGACCAGGATTCAAACCCATACCCTGTGCATTGTGTTGACCCTGAGCTACCCTCCCAGCGTACATACCAAAAGGTAGTTAGCGTTGTGAGCTCTGTGTGTCTACCAATTTTGACACTTAAACTGGGGTTACCTAGAGGTCAATGCAAGGTGGAATGCCCACATTACTTTACCAATCATCTTCAAAACACAGAGTCCTACTCCTCCTTGTCCCAGTCCTCAGTTATGTGGTGGGACTACCACAAATGCAGTTAAGGGGGCAATGGGAAGCACCGTGGATAGCTGCAGGCTCTGGTGGTGTTGGGCAGCAGTAACAAGACAAGGGGGATAGAGGCACTGGGAGGTAACCAAAAGAAATGTAACAACCATTTGAAAAGTTAGTCGGAAAAATCAGCACACGACTTAACGGCGGCCATAATAAACAGTTGGGTAGCAAGTCTGCTCGGTTAGACAGGAAATGAAGATAGCCACACACAACATCAAGGTAGAAAACAAAAATAAATACTAGGTTCAGTATAAGCAGCCAAAGGGCACTCAAATAAAGATAGGAGCTCCATTGTAAATGACTGTAAGAACGAATTAAATAGCAGCAGTGTGTGACGGTAACAAAGGATTGGTGGAAAAATAAAGAAGAGCTTGGGCAAGTCTGAGACACATACAAGATTCACGCTAGACAACAGCTGTGCAAAAAGTATCTAAGCGGAGGTAATGGGAAGCTTTAACTCGGCACACAGAAGGGATGCCACCATCATTGTTTTGGAAAAAAGTACCTTACAAAATATACAATACTCGATCGAAAGATGGGTCCAACCGCAGTTCAATAATAGAGAAAAAGTCAATAAGGGATCAAATACAAACAATCGGGAAGCTCTGATGAGGGTTGTGACAGAACTATCCAACAACGCAACACATTAATTATGCCAGGTACTTCAGCATTCCACTAGACTAATAAATGGACAAGAGCAGCACCTGCAAAACCTTTCGGATGATGTAATCAACGGGGAAATCCAGTATTCGAAGGGATTGATACATTCATTCCTTTTGGAGGAACTCCACTGGAAGCTAGAATCAGTGATTCAAGTGGGCCGCAGCTGGCCCTGGCAATAAGAAGGGGCTCTGTCGGGGCTCACATAAGCCCCTCACTAGCCCTAGCCTGAGTGCACATGGTGCTTCAGGGTGAATGTGTAATGCGTGTTCATCTGTTTAGTGGGGAGAAGCTGAAGAAAGATGATTCATCTCGCTTTCAGTTCTCAGTTACTCCCCACCAAACAGAGGCTGTGGATTGGGCTGCATCATGCCCAAAGGCTGCCTATGGGGTTGGGGGAGGGAGGTGGCGGTGGGTGCCGCTGTAATTACAAATGGAGTTGGGGGGGTGCACAAATGCAATGATTGCTGTGTGCCCTTGGTCCCTACCCACATTGATTAGCAAGGACAAAGGAGTATGCTGAATGACTGATGGCTGCACAAAGTCTTGCGGAGTGAGGCTGAATGAAAAATAGTAAATAATGTAAAACAACGTTTTGGAAATAAAACATTTCCTTTCTAGGATCCTCCCGGCTCTAAATAATAAAACGTTGATAGCAGCCATCAAAGTTTTGAATTAAAAATTATAAAAAATGATTTTGTGCTGTGCCGCTGGGAGCTAGACCACACATTATCAGGGTATGTGTTTTTTTATTTTTGTGTTGCTGCTGGCCATTGCGCATGCTGTCTTCCCCCTTAAGCCACACCTTCAACTTCCTAAGCCGCACCTAGTGTTAGAGCCCCCCTCAATTTGTCACCTCACTTAAAGCACTGGCTAGAATATAAAGCTGCCACTCACACAGGCTCAGTCTGATCATTAATCACTTACTCATGGCGTCAACAAAAACCTTGAAACCATACATTTAAACATTGAAACAAATCCATTTGGCCAGCAATGAGCTGCTGGCGATGGAATACCAAAACACAACTAAAGACAAGCAAAGAACCAGGATGGACTTTAGACAGTGCATTGTTGATCGATCAGCAATTCCAAGAGCAAATCAAAGACAGCAGTGAAGCCTTTTAATGCTTTAATGAACCATTTGAAAAGATTTAATTTCTATGGGACCACTTGCACACATTGATAGGAGAAATCCAACAGAGTGAAGACTGCTCAAAGAATCTTGAATATGTTTACCAAACACTGCGGAATACAAGAGAATATGGAGGCAAACCAACTGTCATCCTCAATGTCCTCTGTCTCGTCTTCCATCTTATTATGCAGGTTTGTTAACAACGTTATGGTCTCTGTCAAGGTCCCATTCTCGTTATCATGAGAATGTATAAACGTGCAACATGAAGGCCCAACTTTGGCGCTAACTTCTGCTTCCATCGGTGTGATCATGTCAAGGACATATCTGTTCTGCAGGGCCATTAGTCATATGGCCCTCAGCTCTTCCTTGATAGAATTGAATCCCTTTATGGTGGTATTTTCTGCAGGAGCTCCCATCTCGTAATCTGCAGCCACTTGGTGTTGGCCATCGTTTGGATCCCAGGCATGAATATAGTCGTACATATTGAGGCAGTCTTGCTGAAAAACCTGTGTTCATAAGGAATGGAGTCATATGCTTCCATTGATTTGGCTGAGAAGTAATTCTCTCTTCTGGTCCGATTGAGAAGTTCAAGCGATATTTTTCTCAAATGGGCATCTGCTTTTGGAAATTCTCCAATGTTCAGGTCACTCTGAGTAATCACTAATGCTGGAACATGCATGAGCACCAAGGAGCATACTCCACCCCAATTCGTGGGCCACTTCATGTAGGGTCTAGACCCACAAGCCCAATATCAACCCATGAGGACGACTGTCCCTTCTCCCATCCTAGAAACGTCAACTGTAGTTTTGCATTCCTTGTTATCTCCCACATGATTCTTTCCGTGCCTTGGGAAGCACAATGTTGCATTAGCTAACAGGATTACAACCATTGTACCCAATTCATCTTCTACCCATTTCAGTAGTTTGGCATGTTTAGCCCATGACTTCAAACATCCATTGTTCATCCTTTGCATCTCCTGTACATATTCTGGCTTCAGTAGATGAGCTGCACAGGACATCATTCCTTCTTCCCATCCCTTCTTGGACTTCGCTCGTCCATAGACTAAGAATTGAGTTTGCTCCCAACATCTAGATGATCCAGCTATTTCCATCACATCAGGGCAGTTAATTTTCTTCATCTCTTCAATGACCACCTCAGCTTGTCCTGTTGCAGGATACACACACATCTTGCTCTTCCATCCAGGTTCCATTTCCATCTGTGTGGTCTACATATAATCACCCTGGTATGGAAATGACCAATTCAAACTCCATTGTAAAGTGGCACAACTTCCCTGAAATGTTCCTCTAGTCGTACATGCTGCAAGATGACTGAGGCACCTTGCAGCATGTTCTGGGACTTCTCTGGCGATTAAAGTTTGCACTGTATTCATGGCATAGGGGATGAGAGAGCAGACGTAACAACTCTCCTTAGATGTTTTCTCCCACACTTTTCTCATGTGCTGGTACCACATGTTATTCCTCAAGTGTGTTGCATTATTCCCTCACTATCTTGCTCTGCATCTCTCTTGTGTCTTTTAGAGGCCATGTACTATTCATGAAGTATATCAAAAGAAGTTCCCATAGCAGTGAGAACCATAGGGACCTCTTCCACAGTGGGACTGCTAACATGGTAAAGACTGTGAAAGATGAGAAACCGAAAGACAAAGAGAACAATGATGCAAACTTATATTATGCATAAGAACGTAGGCATCCAACTCTCGCGCCATGCTAATACTCGCTGCACTTGTTCTTTGGCTAGAACTGTGCCATTTTCTTCATTAATCATTTTTAATACAATCATCAAATTTCTTTATACTTGCAACTGTAAAATCTGCTTGATTATGGCAATAAGAAGCCTTCTTATGACTGGGCCATTTTTAGGATTCTGTAAGAAAGTGCGAAAATCACCTTTTCTTCTCAGAAGAGCTGGGTAAGCTTGAAGTCTAAACACAAAGACAGCAAGCACAAGTCGGTGAATGTCATTATCGGTAAGTAATACATGTTTAACTGCTTAGAACAGGTATTCTAAAAGAAATGATTCTCGATAATGATATCGTTTCCAATTTCTAATCAAGAACTGATGTTTAGGCATAACTCTGATGCTTCAATGTATTTCTAAAAGTTCATTTCAAAATTCCTGGAATTCTCTGCAAGTCTTTGCACGCTCTGCTAAAATTTCTATAAGGAGTATCCAGTCCAATACAAAATCTGTATTACCCGCTGGTTGCTTTATCATCCTTCTACTTCGTCATCGATTGAGTCTGCACACGCTGAAACTCTTCTTCTTGTCTTGCTTCTGGATCACCAACGTTGGGAGAGCGGATCTCACCTTCATAGACCTTTACGGAACTCAGGTGAAGCCAAGCTTGTCGCCCTTGTACCTTCACAGCTGGAGGGGTAATATTCTCAATACAAAAGGGACCATTGAAACGTGGTTCATGCCACCTTCTAGTAAAGTTCTTAATGAGGACTAGGTCTCCAACATAAAACTTAGGTACTGGTAATAGTTCAATTGGGTTGGTTGTTGAATTGTCTGTGTTCTGAGACCAACCCCCCTTGCACTTGATTTGATCTGAAATGAAAGAAATGCTAGAGGTCATACATGTCAAATAGTCATGCATCTCATCATTAGCTACACTCTGGGCATTTCCTCTACATCTAGATGGAGGTGTAAGGGGCATTCTCATTCAATGCCCTGTCACTAGCTCATGAGGGGTTAGGTGGAGGTCTAATCCTGGCTGATTCGGAAGGGCATATAAGGCTAGAGGTAGGCAATATAGCCATCCCTTTTTCAGATTCAATCTAATTTTGGCAATCCTTTCTTTAAGGATGCTGTTGAGTCTCTCACCTTTCCCGCTCGCTTGCGGGTGATAAGCAGAAGAAAACGTATGCTTAATACTCAATAAAAGCCCTATCTGTTTGAATAGCTCATTAACAAAATGCGACCCATTATCGGATTGAAGCACTTCACACACACCCCACCTCGGGAAAACTTTGCACACTAAAACTTTGCTGCACAAGTGACATCAGGGGGTGTACACAGACCTGCCTCGATCCACATAGAGAAGGGACACACCACTAATAGATACCTATATCCACTACATACTTGCAGCATATCAACATAGTCGATATGTAAATGCTGAAACAGACCATTCGGTCAAGGTATTATCCATCTGACAGTTCTCAGTGTATGCCCAGCAGTAAACCTTCGACACACAATGCAGTTTACTATAAATAGTTCAATGTGCTCCAACAAATTAGGAATGAACCAGTCTTCTGCAATCATAGCAGCAAGACTCTCCCGAGTTACATGCGCGAGGTAATGCAGCTGTCAAGCCCAACCATTAATAATGCTACTGGCATCACCGGCTTTCCAGTGCTGTCTGTAATATAATTTAGCGTGTTTTGGAGTGCAGCACTACTGCATGGGATCACAATATTGCTGTAATGTGGTACAGCAAGCCATGTGTTGCCAGTGTAACATATGGACATGTAAATGAAGACAGGCTACAGATTTTAAAAGCACACCATTTTTTTCTCACTTGAAATGCCTCACTTACAGGAGACCACATTAGATACCTGATTGACTAACTTCATTAACAAAGACTAAAACCGATTCTAACTCATTAAAATTATAGTGTGTTCTCCATGTAGAAAAAGGAGGCAGGCTGAGATTCATTTTTAAACGTGCATTTAGATTTTTTTTTCTTTGCTCTGTTCACTGTCCTTGCAGGAAATCACTCCGCATACCAGGAAATCAGTTAGATAAAGTTTCCTCCTGTAAAAGTGAGCTATTGTTGATGAAGGAGGATATGATATTGTGAATTTGATAGGTGACACGTAAGCCTGGGGGATGTAACAGAGGTTTCTTGGGGTAGCTCTGAGAGAATGAAGGGGAGAAGACATTGTGCAGAGCTGCAGTGAGGTGGCATTTGCTGGGTTGCTGTGAGGAGCTGGACCACTGCCCTTCAGAGACTGGCTATTTTGGTCTCACTTGGCACCGGCTTGAGAACTGCAGATTGCAGATTGAACTGCATGTTCTCGCTGCGTGTTTTAAAGAAAAAAGAAAGCCCTGGGTCACTTCTTGGGGGCGACAAGCCAGGAGATTTCGCGTGCGGAAAAGCTACAAACAACTGGTAATTATCACGTAAAATTTGAGGGAGTGTTGTGTGAATGAAGTCTTTTTCAGGTAGGAAAGATATCGCTAGGGAATCACTGTGTTTAAATGCCACATTATAATGTTGCCATCTAAATGCTGTCATATTGATGTACTGTTCTTTTCATTGTTGCAAATGTAAAATGAAATGCATTGTATTATTGCATTTGTTTCTCTTCTGTTTATTTTAGAAAGGACTGCATCGCAAAGCTGGTAATGTACTATTTTGAAATGAAACTATTATAACACACCGCCTGTGTAAGGGTGTTTTTGCTTCTGTTTTTCTTTGGTGCATTTAAACCATACCATACAAGAAAAGGGGAGGTTGTTAGGTAATATACATGTCAAATTTCCTATACAGATGAAGTAATGTCATTAGCAATTATAAATAGTTGTGTGCGTGATTCCACTCAGGGTATATGTGTGTGGCTTCAGAGTGGAATATAATACAATAGTCTGCTGAGCGTACATGAATCAGCAGAGAGAGGCCTATGGAAACATAATCTCATTAATGTAAATAAATTAGTGATAATACCACAGGGGTTTGTGAACGCTATATGTGAAAATTGTTTTATCCATAAATGTAGGTCCGAGGTCTCTAGTGATCACACGAACAGACCAAGCAAGAAGAAGGGGTTTTTTGTATATTAGGGCCACAAATAGAAAAGAAAGCTATGCTCACCACTATACCACAACATAATGCATACCAACAAAATGTATCTGTATACTGAAATAATGCATAGTCACAATACCACCATAAACCAAACCCAAGCTAAATGCAAGGAGTAGTCATTGCTAAATTACCTTTGTTTTTGGCAGTAAGAAAATACCGCTAGGCCCCAAATTTACACAAAATACCCTACATATTTATGGTGCGTTGCAGGCTGGGAAAGTGATCTCATAGAGCACCTACTGGGCGTGGCAAGTGTGTCTCACACTGCCATCTGTACATTAAAGGGAACCCATTTCATAATAGCAGTGTGTCACTAAAAACGAATTTCAGAATATCTCAAATGGAAGCCACATTCTCAGAGCTAGTGCAATATTTAGAGGCAAAATGATATGCACATGGAACGTAGTCATCGAACAGTGCCTCAGAATGGCATGACCGCATTCATGGTGAGGTGCAGAAAGAAAAATTAGACAATATATTTGCAGAAGGCAGCATAATTCAGGTCTGCCTTCTAAGGTTATTAAATGCAGTCGATAAACATGCAGAGAAAGATTGTTTGATACGGCTATGCGCCAAGATCTCGTTCATTTTGAAAAGGTCCCTGCAAATGCAAGAAAATGATACCAAGCTGATTAACAGGTTAAATGCTGACCTAGATGGGGCAAGTAAGAAAGAGGAAATGTGAAGAGCGGGTTTGGATGTATGTCAAAAGGACATGCAGTTAAAATGTAGAGATTTTGATATTCAATTGTCCAAAAGCAAGAAACAGTTTGAGGACAGTGAACAAGAATTGGTACATTTAAAGGCATTGGTGGACCACATTAGACAAGATAAAGATGAGCTGGTTTCAGAAATGCAGATTTTACAAAAAGAACATTATGAAAAAGAAATTGATCTCCAAAATGCAGAACAGGAAATGGTTAAAATGTGTCAAGAAAGAGACAAGAGAAACAAAGAATTTAATGAATGCCAAATGCAAATGTGCGACATGCAGGAGGTAATAAATAAAATGAGTGATGAAAACAACTATTTGCAAAACGAAGCAGACAGGCTCCTTAAAAAGTGTAAGGACTTGGAACAGCAAATGTGCATTCCCAGGTCCCAGGATAGACGGCAGGGCACCACATTCAATGGAGTTGAGGTGAATTCTATTTCTACCCAAAGATCTAGTGCCCCTGTGACTGGGCCGGTGACTGAACTTGGTTGCAGCGCCCTTGGGGGATTTGATACTCCCATTGGGGGCCGCCACCAATCTCATACACCTGGAACCAGGGTTGAATCACCAAGTAGTGCAATTCTATGCATTGCAACAAGTAGCCCCATAAAGATAATGAAATCCATCAAAGCTCTGATCAAACCATTTAAAAAGGGAGGGGAATGCTGCATAGAGGATCACTTAGAAGCGGTGCATGACATATTTAAAGCCCTCCAGATACCTAAGGAACAATACAGGCAGTATTTTCATTTAACTTTAGATGCTCCCACAGCCAGTATCATAAGAGTATTGAATGAGCAGCAGAATATGACATGGGCAGAGTTTGAAAAAGAGATTAGGCGTCATTTTTCTCCTTTCCAGTCATTGCAGGAGGCAAAGAAAGTCGCTTACACAATCACTGCTGGGCCTAATACATCCCCTCGCAGTTTTTACAAGACTTAAAAAGAGCATTTTCTCGCTTTGATGTATCTTTTGACCCCAATTCTAATGAGTTTAAAACGGCATACTTCTATGGGTTACAGAAAGACATTATATCACAACTGGTTCGTGAATTTGATCGTGACAAGTCTCTTGAGTGGATGGTGCACCAAAGCACAAAACTATATGAAGTACTCTATTGTCAGGGTAGAGAAAGTGATCAAATGAAAGACACTAGACCAAAATCTAAAGAACCCTCAGCAACAGTGATGGAAATCAGGTCAGCCACAATGTCCCTTGAGTCTGCTCAAAGTCCAGGTAAAAATAATTTGACACCTGAATAAAGGGGTAATCAACAAAGATCATCACTTCCTGTACCAATGTTTCAATCACATGATCCTAGTAATAGAGAGAGCTACATCAGCCCTAGATACTTAGGAGATAGGCCCCGAGCAGGCTATCGGCCTGATATGTCAGGTATGAACAATAATCAGAGAGAAAATCAGGATCAAAGAAATGATGGTCCCTACCAGACATTGGGGACACAGAGCAGATTTGATCCCAATACCATGATATATGGTAATCAGGATAGACCCCGATATGCGGACCGATTTGCTGATAATGGGAATCAACATAGGGGCCAGTACCCACAACATGAGAGAAAGGACATGAGGCAGAACATGAACTACACTCCACGTCAGTACAACGATTACCCACCAGGGGACTACAACCAAAGGATGGGTGCACCCCGCTCCCCTCCACAAATGAATCAAGAGTTCAGGAACCATCCCAATAGAAACCATTCTCCTGAGAGGTAACAGAATAGATCCAATCAGGGGCAAAACAACCAATATCGATCTAGGCCACAAAGTGAGGATTCTAGAGAGATGGAAAGATTCTAGTGTCTCGAGGCCCAAGTGAAAATGTTAGCTGAGCAAATAGGAAAGCTCTGTACAGCACAAAAACAGTCATCAAAGGAGGGGGCAGAAAGCCATAGCAATGACCGAGGGGTTTCTGAAAAGTGACAAAGTACTTATGATATCTGCAGTGCCAAGAAAATAGATTGTTCTGATGTATTTATGCATAATGACTCTGAGATGCCTAATGATTTAAAAGTGAAGGTACCAGTAAATGAGCATGTGACAGACATTGCAAATTCATCTAAAAGAGAGGTACGGTTTAACCTAGAGCTAAATCAAACCTTGGAGGTCTGTACAAATGAAATAGGAAAATCTGAAATTCCAAAAGAACAAAGAGACAGATTTAAGAAAAATAACTCATGCATGGGGAATACCAGTGAACAGGGAGTAAGTGGCGATGCTATATCTCCTTCCCTGGGCAATCAGAACAATAACCAAACACAGGCAGTAAAAAGAAATAATCAAAAGGAGGGTACATGTCAATCACCTGAAGAATTCTTGGAGCCCCATATTTTTGAAGAGGTTAAAAGGGTTGGTACTACACTAAATGATCACAAATGCACAGAATTAGATAATGACAAATTGCTAAATGATGTTGTTACACATGTTCAGTTGGTGGATTGTAGTGTGACCTCTGATGATACCTGGATGGATGGGCGAACAGTGGCCACACTCCAAAAAACCTCTGAACATGGAGAAATGAATAAAGTCTCTCACACAGAAATGGGCAAAAAGGAGGGAAACATGTCTTTCCATTTACCAATGTGCTTAGCCAAAAGTGAAAAAGGCCTGAGAAAGGTGAGCCCTGAAATCAGTAAGAATTTGCACTTCTTATGTGTGTTAGAGGAAGTTGAAGACAGGTATTATGCTCCCATCACTGTACAAGAAAAATGCAATACATTTGCAATGATTGACACTGGCGAACAGGCCACAATTATGTCTAAAGAATTGGTAAAGAGTATCAATGAAGGGAGATCCCCACAGAATCAGATCACAGTGAAGGAAAATCAAGGTCCAGTGCATAATTTTAACGGGGGGGAGGTGCCTATTATAGGCATCACCGAGGTTGACATAAAGATAGGTAAACACAGAATGAAACAGGAGGTATTGGTCACATCCATTTGTGAAATTCCATTTCTGATGGGAACAGATTGCTTGAAAAGATTGTCTCCTCTCATAGATGGGGTGAATGGAGTACTGCGGTCCTTAACTAAAAAACCATTAAGACCTAAGAAACTAAAATCATAAAACAGCAATGTAAATGAATGTCACACCGTTGCCAAAACAAATGATGCAGTGGAGGTATATCTCCAGAATAGTTGCATAGCTAGCGCCACTGTTATATTAATGTGTAAAGACAAAATGCAGAGTGAAAATGAAAAACTACCTGTACAAATATACTTGTACCCAAGGAAAAAATGGCAGACTGCCATAGATGAGCACACATTACATTTTTATTTAAAAGAGAAGACATACAAACAGAATACTGCTCCTAAAGTAGATTCAGAAAAACACATTACCACTCTTGCTGAAATACACATGGAAGATGAGCAACCATGGGTTCACATTGGTATAAATGACTATTCTAAAACAATTAAAGCCACTTTAGCGCTTGAACAGGAAAGAAGCTTCATTAATGAGAAATTGTTGCAAAAAATAATGTAGAGGGAGGAGATCCCGAAATTTAGGATTAAAAACCAGTATGTTTCTGGTTTGGACAGTCCAGACTTTGAAAACCAAATTGCAGGCAGATGCATGCTGAAGATTAGTATTGGACAAAAGACAATTCACCATAATGTTTGGGTAGTGAGTGGGACAAAAAATGAATTTTACATGAGCAATGATATCATGCACAGAATGTGTATGGTGTTAGATTTCCTTAATCAAAAATATGGTCACGCCTAGGTGGGCCGGCACCTGAATTTGAAGACAAAAGAAGGGCTTATCATTGTGCACAACTGGTCCCATATGCAATTGAATTACAACTGAGGAAAGATACTATTATCCCTGCATTCACAAAGCAGTTTGCAATAAAGCAAAAATGCAAAAATGGACAGCAGATGAAAGATTCTGATGCATTTGTGTGCTTGAATGAATCCATAAAACCGCAAGGCCTGGATTATGAATACATTCCATTGGTAGATATTGGTGAAGGGTCTGTAAAAATTATGGTGAATAATAAAGGTTGTCAAGATATTTATTTAGAGGAAAATTCCCCATTAGGAATGGCCATACAAAAATCATATTACACAGCAGATCTAAATAACATGGTGATTGGAAATATCCCTGAAAAGTATGTAGATGCCAAGGGTGAGTTGCTAGAATACCTGGACTCTCAGCCCAAAGGGATATTTAGAATTCATTCTGTGTACCGTTATGATTCAAGTGAGACAGCGTACTGTCATCAAGAGGATTACATAACATTTAACTTAAATGAAAATGAAATAGAAAATCAGCCCATTGAAGTGGAAGCTGATATGCCAAAACATTTAAAAGTGTCAGCTTTACAGAGAGACACAGCCACACAGTTAGAGGAAAGCACCGAGATTCCCCTCCCAGAACATTTTCTAGAATTTTCCAAAATGGTAGAGGAGCAGATTTTATCAGCGGATGCATGTGACAGCGATGAGGATAGAAATGAACTGAGGAAGATATTTATGGAGTTTAAAGATGTATTTGCAAAAGATGCTTATGATTGCGGTCTAACTGATTTACATGTGGCCACGCTACCGGAAGGGTGTAGCAGAAGCCCAGTATTTGTGCTCCAGTATAGATTACCACTGGCATGTTTAGAATCATTGGCAGAGATTATTAAAAATTTTGAGTCTCGGGGAATCATCAGGCCTATTCATAGCACATCCAACACACCTATTTTAGGTGTGTTGAAGCCAAATGGTCAATGGCGGCTATGTGCAGATTTGAGGGAGTTAAATAAAAGAGTGCCAGTATCCAGATCAGATGGCCACTGCCATTCATTGATCAAGGCCTGGCTCGGTACATGGTTCAAAAGTCTTTACCACGTTAGATCTCACCTCTGGATATTGGTGCGTGCCATTGACAGAGGAGATACAGAATTTATTTTCCTTTTCATTTGATAAGACTCAATACACATGGGTTAGAACTCCATTTGGGTATGTCAATAGTGGGAGTGAATTTGGCATATTTTTGAGAAAAGCTATGCCTGATGCAGCGGGAAGAGAAACCATAGTTTATGTGGATGATGTCCTGATAAAAAATGAAAGCTTGAAAAGCCATTTTGATGAAATAAGACATGTTCTTGGCCAATTGCAGAAAGCAGGGGCCAAAGTATCTTTACAAAAAGCACAATGGTGCAAGAAAAAAGTGAATTTTCTAGGCCATGAAGTGACTGAACATGGAATAAACCCACAAAAGAAGAAAATAGAGGCCATACAAAAAATAAGAGACCCTAAAAATGTGAAAGGGGTAAAAAGTTTATTAGGAATGACAGGTTATAATAGGAAGTTCATTGAAAATTATGCTGAAATTACTCAACCATTAACTAAACTGCTAAAGCTGAATACACCATGGAAATGGGAAAAAGAGCAGTCTGAGGCAGTGGCTAAATTAAAGGAATGTCTTGTAAAGGCACCATGTTTAGCATACCCCATAAAGGATAGGGATTTCTTTATGGAAATAGGTTTCTCTGAACATTGTATGTCAGCAGTGTTATCACAAAAACTTGATTTGAATCACAAAACCATTGCCTATGCAAGTAAGGCATTTTCCCAAGTTGAAATTAAATTCAATGAATGTGAAAAGGCCCTATTGACCATTGTGTGGGCGCTACAACATTTCCGCCCCATTGTTCAGGGATAAAAGGTGATTATTGAGACAAATCATCAACCTTTGCAGTTTTTAGAGAGTAAAAGAATGAGGTCAGGTAATCTAGCACAGTCCAGAATCACTTCATGGACGCTGGCATTACAGGGTTTTCCTGTAGAAGTGAGATATGGCCAAAATAAAAAAAAGCCCAATTGCTCAAGGTTTAGCAGATCTACATGACTGTGCAGCTGAATAGGTATCAAACGAAATGGAAGTGGAACCTAATTTACAGGAATTTGAACAATCACCACACAAAGCATTTGATGAAAAAACATGCAAGGATTTGCCAACTGTATATGTTGATGGCTGTGCTTTTCACATTGAAAATGACAGTAATAAACAATTAGTGTCAGGAATAGGAAATGTCTGGTTGAAATGTGAAGGCATCCCAGTATAGGGATGAGAATTGGAGCTAGGAGCAGTCAAGTAGCGGAATTGGCAGCCATTTATAAAGCAATTGCTACTGCAGTTGATAATAAATTTAGAGAAATAGTCCTGGTGACTGATTCTGACTATGCACGAAATAGCTTTGTGGAATATTTACCTGGCTAGAAAGCGAGAGGCATGATTACATACAACAAAAAGCCACTTAAACATGGACAAATGATACAAGCCATAGACAAATTGGTATCAGAGAATGATTTAACAATATACTGGAGGAACATTTGTGGGCATTTAAAAAGTCCAGGAGAGGATAAGGAGGGGATTGATAAGGCAGAACACCTGGCTAAAATTGGGGCTGTGATGGGAGAATTGCTACCTATTGAACATTTACTTGGTGAAATACAAATTGATGCAGTAACACGCTCTAAAACACCAAAGGAGATAGATCAACCAGTGGTACAATGGAGTTATGATACACCAGATCAAGATTTGATTAAGGCACAAACGGATGATTGAATTTTGGGAATCTATTATAATAATTTGATAGATCTTGAACAAAACCCTTTAACAGAAAATGATTGTAGGGGAAAAGAAGAGTTGAGGGTGCTATGAAAGAATAAAAAACAAATTAGACTACAGGATGGACTCATGATTAGAGAGTCCATAACAGGACAGATACAGTGGGTGGTACCCCTTTCATTCAGAGGGCTAATGCTACACCATGCGCATGATGCAATACCTGCAGGCCACAGAGGTTCACAAAAAACATTGGAGATAGTGAAAGATTATGCTTACTGGCCACATATGTCCCAAGATGTGGAATTATATACTAGAGGATGTCTAGTATGTGCCCAATTTAAACCTGCCTCACCAATGTATAGAGCCCCATTAATGAAAAGAGTCTTAAATCTTCCATGGTCAGATTTGCAAATAGACTATGTGGGGCCTTTAAAGAGGACGAGCAGGGGGAACCGTTATATTTTGAGTGTGGTGTGTTTGATGTCAAAATGGATTGAGTGTATTCCTGCACCAGATTGTAGTGCGCAAACAGCAGCTACATTACTACTGAATCATGTGTTTTCAAGGTTTGGGTTACCACAAAGAATAGAATCAGACAGAGGAAGTCATTTCACAAGCGCTCTAATGAGTAAGGTACGGCAAATACTGGGAGTGAAAAGGAAATTAGATATTGCATATAGAGCGGCTTCTTCTGGGGAAGTTGAACGCTGTAATAGGTCCGTTGTGGACATGTTAAAGAAGTTTGTAGCAGAAGCAGATTCCAGCTGGCATTTACGTTTACCTTTGGTTTTGATGGTAATCAGATCAACTCCCGCCAAAGCAACAGGTATTAGCCCGCATGAGGTTTAGACAGGTAGGAAAATGGTATTGCTGCAACACCTACTATACAGGACACATGAACAGACACTTGTAAGCGCATCCACAGTTCATGAATACATGGATGAGCTGAGGAAGCATTTACAACATGCATTTGCTTTTGTACAGCACAACCTAGAAAGAGCCGCTGACAGTGCAAAGTCATATTATGATAAAAAGACATCAGTAAAAGAGTATTGTGTGGGGGATCAGGTGTACAAATTTCATTTTGGAAAAAATAAACAGAAAAATTCTAAATTTCTAGCAGCCTGGCAGGGGCCTTTTCGAATTATAGATAAGGTCTCTCCCGTGGTTTATAACATTTTGAAAACTGAAGGTGAAACAGCAACAGAACAGTTTGTTCATGTAAATCAAATTAAACCATGGCACCCCAGACACGAGATTAAAATGCTTGTGAAGTGGGAGAATGGAACAACAGGCTCCCGCCAATCCCCTCTCGCGCTTGGCCTAGAGGATCACGGCCTAGGCACCCGCCACGAGAGGAGTTTGCCTATCTACCAGACGACCAAATACCCTGGTACAGGAACATACGGATGTGCCCACCCACCTGCCCAGCAGCCCGCCCTGCCCATGCCGACACCTGCGGCATGGATGAACTCGACTAAACCAACACATCGTTAGAGATGCCATGACGACCTAGCCAACGGTCAGCACACCTGTGCAAACATGCACACTGGACACTCCCACACCAATCCACACGAAGAACATACTCAGTGCTATGACATAGGTGACGAACACACCCACGGACTTGCATCTTTATTATTTTTCACATAGGCTTTTCAAAATGCAGAAACGCAAGACGCACAATGAACTCATCTGAAGAGCTTGCTCACGCTTCTCCTAAACCCAGGTGCCATAGTGAGAAATATACAATATGATAACACAACCTAAAGTGCCTGTGCACCAAACGGTTCCACCTATACACCAGACTCAAGTAGGCCGCAAGCAAGAGCTTCCATGAACATTAAATGAACAAGAGTCCGGTTGCTGACCCTGCAGAATGAGCCCGGCGAAAGCAGACAGCCAAGGGCACAATGTTGCAATCTCGCACGCCACAAGCCGACGTCAAGGTCACACCTGCAAATTAAACCAGGCACACATTGGAAAAAACAATATTAATTGTGCAGAATTCTGCCCAACCACGGTCCCACCTCACGTGACCAAGCCAAACCTGACAGGATGCCAAGGTCAGGAGGAAGGAGACGCCTGAATCCCCCGTTACAAGACACAGGCAGATACAATTAAAAGACTCAATGGACATCTGCGGCAGTGGGAGTAGTCGGCCTTCCAACACATGAATAAATCCTCACATTGTCTGCACCTACCCATAGTGAAACATTGTTGCAAATGACAGGTGCACCGCGAGCTGGGAACAGCGATGGTCCCAGACTGGGAGGCTCGCGAGCGGACCAATCAGAACATGGGGCTCTTATCACTGACGCCATTAACATTGACCAATCCTCAGGGGTCCTCATGTAACAATTTTCATGTATCAAATTGAAGGGACAACCCAAGTATATCACCTGACTGACCCTCAACCACTAACACCGTTCTCTATACGTATGCTATACTAACCCTACCACTCGAGCAACCAATCCAGAGTGGAGATAGGTTTTTTGCTAAACTTTCCAAGGTGACGCAAGTAGCGCGTCATACTAAGGTAAAAAGGGCCTGCGAGCCCCACGATGTTGAGTGTGTGTCAGGACGGACGCGTACGATCCTTGACCCATCCCTGCCGTTTTGTCTAATAAACAGCAGAACCACCTTGCTTCTTGCGTGTGCCTCATACTCTGTTGGTTTCGGGATATACGGGAGGAGTTGGGGCCTCCCTGCCCGGAGGTCTGCGGACGGCCCAGCCGACCCCGGCAGAATTTCCCCCCCGACACTTGAGCGCGTAGAAACAGGTAAAGCCCCTTAAATACATCAAAAGAGATACATGAGTCTATTCATAGAATAATGACAGAAAAATAAAAGTAGAAGTGATTATGGTAATAGAATGTATATATAAAAAAAAACTATATATGGTGATCATTGAAAAAGGGTTGAAGCTGGTTTTATTCTACACAGTTAATATATTGGAGATGATCAATGATGTATGTATGTTTGTTTTCTCTCTAACATGTGCTTAATTTCAGAAGGCGAGAGGAAAAGGGCGAAATGTTTGGCAAAGCATGTTTTATTTTTGGCAAAAGGATGAAGTTAGTATTGTGCTATGTACTTAATTTGTTTCTTTTCTATTTGATTTAGAATATTAACATACATTTAGTTGGAGGTCACGGGACCGGAGGACACGGGAGATGATGGAGTCCTGGAGTCCCCTGGATGAAGATCAAATGATGCCTGCCTCCGGGTGGAGGTGAAGACAAAGTAACCGGAATGCCAAAAGAGATGACTCCTATGAAAAAGGGATCCAAGAGTGTCAGGATGGAAGAGTGCCCCAGATGAATCAAGTGATGTGACATTGCTGGTCGGGACATATCAGAGGCCGACAAGTGTCCTGGAGTATGGAGTTCCACATATTTATTATTTTAAATAATTATTTTAATCTTTTATGTTAAGTCTTTATTTTAACTGTTTGTTTTATTTTATTGTTTCGTGATTGACTTCAAGTATAAAAGTAAGACACTGGACTATGGACACTTACATTGGGAAGAAATATGTAAAATATTTATAAGAACTGATGGACTCAGAGATGAATTTTGATATTATGATGGTTGAATAGTGATTTTTCAATTTTCATTTTTCATATATGGATATTCAGTTTGTTGGATTGCTACATTTTAAAAGAAGAAAGGGAGCAAGTTGGGTTTCTTCCAATTGTGGCTTGGACCATGGCCAAATCTTTAGAAAAAGGAGGGTATATGTAGTATAATTTAGCGTGTTTTGGAGTGCAGCGCCACTGCATGGGATCAGATTATTGCTGTAATGTGGTACAGCAAGTCATGTGTTGCCAGTGTAACATATGAACATGTAAATGAAGACAGGCTACAGATTTTAAAAACACACCATTTTTTTTCTCACTTGAAATGCCTCACTTTACAGGAGACCACATTAGATACCTGATTGACTAACTTAATTAACAAAGACTAACACCGATTCTAACTCATTAACATTATAATGTGTTCTCCATGTAGAAAAAGGAGGCAGGCTGAGATTCATTTTTAAACGTACATTTAGATTTTTTCTTCTTTGCTCTGTTCACTGTCCTTGCAGGAAATCACTCTGCATACCAGGAAATCAGTTAGATACAGTTGCCTGCTGTAAAAGTGAGCTATTGTTGAGGAAGGAGGATATGATATTGTGAATTTGATTGGTGACACGTAAGCCTGGGGGATTTAACAGAGGTTTCTTGGGGTAGCTCTGAGAGAATGAAGGGAGAAGACATTTTGCGGAGCTGCAGTGAGGTGGCATTTGCTGGGCTGCTGTGAGGAGCTGGACCACTGCCCTTCAGAGACTGGCTATTTTGGTCTCACTTGGCACCGGCTTGAGAACTGCAGATTGCAGATTGAACTGCATGTTCTCGCTGTGTGTTTTAAAGAAAAAAGAAAGCCCTGGGTCACTTCTTGGAGGCGATAAGCCAGAAGATTTTGCGTGCCGAAAAGCTACAAACAACTGGTAATTATCACGTAAAATTTGAGGGAGTGTCGTGTGAATGAAGTCTTTTTCAGGCAGGAAAGATATCGCTAGGGAATCATTGTGTTTAAATGCCGCATTATAATGTTGCCATCTAAATGCTGTCATATTGATGTACTGTTCTTTTCATTGTTGCAAATGTAAAATGAAATGTGTTGTATTATTGCATTTGTTTCTCTTCTGTTTATTTTAGAAAGGACTGCATCACAAAGCTGGTAATGTACTATTTTGAAATGAAACTATTATAATACACTGCCTGTGTAAGGGTGTTTTTACTTCTGTTTTTCTTTGGTGCATTTAAACCATACCATACAAGAAAAGGGGAGGTTGTTGGGTAATATACGTGTCAAATTTCCTATACAGATGAAGTAATGTCATTAGCAATTATAAATAGTTGTGTGCGTGATCCCACTCAGGGTATGTGTGTGTGGCTTCTGAGTGGAATATAATACAATAGTCTGCTGAGCGTACATGAATCAGCAGAGAGAGGCCTATGGAAACATAATCTCACTAATGTAAATAAATTAATGATAATACCACAGGGGTTTGTGAACATTATATGTGAAAACTGTGGTATCCATAAATGTAGGTCCGAGACCTCTAGTGATCACACGAACAGACCAAGCAAGAAGGAGGAGGTTTTGTATATTAGGGCCACAAATAGAAAAGAAAGCTATGCTCACCACTATACCACAACATAATGCATACCAACAAAATGTATCTGTATACTGAAAAAAAAAATAGTCACTATGCCACCATAAAGCCAAACCCAATCTAAATGCAAGGAGTAGTCATTGCTAAATTACCTTTGTTTTTGGCGGTAAGAAAATACCGCTAGGCCCCAAATTTACACAAAATACCCTACATGTCTTGTCACCATAATGCTTATGTGGGGGATAAAGAACACCCACTAAGTTTCCACAATTCCTGCTCTTCCTGTGCTGCACTCCCCAAGTCTCCCTGAAAAAATGCTGGATGTTGCTGCATTATTGCCATTCGCTGTGGGACTTCCCTCTTTTCTATCCTTAACCAGTATGTGATGCTCATGAATATCATCACTTCATCATCTGTTTGGTCTTCCCTGAACATGTCGTCATTAGTTATGTCAGTCAATCTGTACACTTCCTCGAGTGCTATTACTGTTCTCTATGGTCTACCCTCATCATCTACTCCTTCGAGCGTTGCCATTTCCCTTTGTACTATGGCTGCTTCTAATTCTATAGGGATAGTCTGTCCCCCCTCTTCGTCCATAGGTATTCACGGTCTAAACAAAAACTGATCAGGTATCTTCACAATTTTTCCCACCAGGCCAGGTAGCCATGTTAATAAAATGCTCACTCCATATATACAAATCTCTGGATCTACTGGAACGCCTCACACAGCCACTTGCCCTGTGAACACCTGTATCCATTCTCCCACGTGTAAATAGTGTATTCCTGTAGTGGAGCACACAATTCCTTGATCAGTAAATGAAATCGTCATGTTTAGTTTTGTCATTAAATTTCTTCCCAAAATGTTAACAGGTGTCTGTTGTGAGAATAACAGAGGAACAGACATGTTGCATTCTCCTATAGAGACTGGGAATTAATTGCTAGAAGGACCTCGACTCGTAGCTCCAGAGAACCCTTGAACATTCATGGCAATTCCTGACATTGGATATTTTCCTTCTTGTATACACAAACAAGTTGCGCCAGTGTCCACAAGAAAAGAAAAGGATTTGCCTCGTATTGTCACATCAACCCTTTTTTCATCTTGGGGGTCTAGTGTCACAGATAGTACTGAACACATCAAGTCACCCTGCGAGCTGTCCTATTGTGGGTGCAGGCTCATCTCCGTCTCTGTGAAAGGACTTCAGCCTACCACAGTGACACCTCCTATTCTGGGTGGAAGGATAGTTAGTTTAGTTTAGTTTATTTTCTTATATAGTGCACCTAACCCAAGAGTATCTGGGTACTTTTACTTGAGTACAGAACATGTTACCAAATTACAATGCACAGTGTTACATAATTACAATATACTTGCCTTGTGTTTGCATACTGCTGTGTCTGCATAGGGGCTTGTTGCGACTGCCCTTGTGGTGGATTCATTTGCACCCGCTCTTGTTGCTGTACCTGCTGTACTCGCAGCGCTTGTGTCTGGTAAAATGTGTGATCCTGGGCCAAGCCCTCTCTAGTCTGTGTGCTATATGGTAGAGGATAAGCTGTCCCCCCTCTTGGAAATTGTCCATTTTGTACATTCCCTTGGCTTCCACATGTGCGTGCAATATGCCTTGTCATCCCACAAGTCCAACATACCGGGGGTGCCCCTCTGACAAGCCCTCCTTGGTTATATCCTCCTTGAGTAATCTGGTTCTCATTCTGCGTACCTTGAAACCCACCTTGATTATTTTAGAATCCACCTCATCTTCCTCTATAGCCTGTACCTCTGCCTCGTGGCCCAAATCCATATCCACCTTGATCCATCGGCGAGGATTACTCACCTGCGATGTACCCATTGCTTCCTGCAGTCCCAATCCTTCTCCCCTTGTTAATACCGCCCCTTCTATGGCAAATTTTGACAATTTTTCCTGAACTAACTTGGCTTCCTCGATTTTCCTATTCTCAT
Organism: Ambystoma mexicanum; assembly: GCF_040938575.1. Lineage (NCBI taxonomy): Eukaryota > Metazoa > Chordata > Amphibia > Caudata > Ambystomatidae > Ambystoma > Ambystoma mexicanum. Next base: position 826,562,599 of record NC_090924.1, on the reverse strand, counting down.
CTTTCTTCTTATTTTTCTCTTGTAATAATCGACAATAGTGTACTATCATAAGCTGTATCTCAGCTCATGGCTTGCTTCCATGCCTACTTGTTTTTTCATCTTCCTCCGTACTGGCTCAGGCAACCCCTGGCATAAAATGTGGTAGAATAATGCCACTGTCTTTTCCCACAGCTCACGAATTTCAAGCAGCCATTTCTCCTGAATATCCTGAATGTAAGCAATAGGCTCTTCATCTTCGTTCATCTTTCGTGTCATAATTGCACCCATATCTGATGTATCGAGTACAGTACCCTGAGAGCCCTCCAAACATCTGCTCTACAATTATTAAACAGCGCTCCATCATGCGCTGTATTCTGTGCCGTCACACTTGAATATCCTGCTCTTTTTCATATGTCATCAGCCCTCTCTCCAAGAATAGCTGCCAGGAGACCTTTAATGTCCCCTATGGCCAACGTGTTACCTCCAGTCTTTTTATCGACTTCATGTATCCATTTCCCAGCGCCCGATGTCAAACTCAGAAGCTTACACCTAAAAGTATCCTTGTCTATCTGTGGCCATGGGATATACTGTGTTCTTGCTCCCCCTGTTTCCAATAAGGGAAACTGAGTGAACCCCCTCCCAGAGTCAGATCCCATCATTGGTCTATCCATGGCAGTGACGATTGTCCCTGTCTGTCTCCTCATGGGTTACAACCTTATCCTGCTCACATATGGTGGCGACTCTCCCTTCTCACTATACGATCGTCCTATGGGATACGCTGGATATGCTATGGGATCTGGCGTCCTATCTCACTTCTTTATCCATTTGCAGACTTCCTTCAGGGGCGCACACACTCCCTCCCTCTACCCCAAGACTGGACTCTCTTTCCTCGTCTGACATGTCTATTCCCCAACTAGTGTGACTATCATCCCCTTCAGCCTTCTACAAATTCAGTCTACTTAAAGACAATGCTCTATGTCCGTGACTGAACAGATTTTCTTCTTCACTTTGTAATTGAAATGCTAGGGATTGATCACTCTTCCCTTGAATCCCATACTTGCTATCTTCCTTTAACTGTTGATAGACATTGTCGATCCTTTCTCCAATATTTGCCCTATCAAATCTTTATTCTTCCAATGCTACTCTAGATGCTGGTGGCGTTGCTTCCTTTATCAGAAGGAACTCTTCTATTCTATCCCATCGTATTTCTGGGCTTGGCCCTACTGGTTCCTTACGAATGAGACTAGTATCAAGACCTTGTTGTCTCCTTTTTCATTCCATTTCTTTGTCTATTTCACTTTGCTTTCTCACATCCCGTCGAATTGTTTCTTCCTCCTGCCTTTGTTCTTCTCCTCTGCTTATTCCTTCCCTTCTTTCCTCTTCTTCCCTTTGTATCTGTAATATTTTGTCCCTTAATCTTTGCTCTTCCTCCTCTCTCTCTTCCTTTCCCTTCTATACCTATCTTTTATCACTCTCTGTCTATTATCATACTTTCTTTGTTTTTTTGCCTGTTCTTCTTTTTTCTCTTGCTCCTCCTGATATATATGTTCTCGTCGCTTCCTTTCCTGCTTGTCTTTTTTCAATCTCTTCTCTCATTCCTTGCCTTTTCTTTCTTGTTCGGCCTTATCTTCTCTTTGCCTAACTTCCTCGATACTTTTTCCATCTATTTTATGTAATATCTGTCCTCCCATCCATTTGTTCTGCACAAGCACTATCTTGTCGGCTTTATCCTTCTCTGCTTTCCATCTCTTAATCTCCCTGTCTATTTCTGTCGATAGATTAGACCACTTACTCCTTTCTTCTTTGTCTTGTATGATCTTATAGATCTCTTCTTTTTTCTTATTCTCTTCTGGGTTATCATCACTACTGTAAGTGTGCGGTTCATATATCAGATTACTAGTATCGGTAGGATAGCTCAGGGGCAACATGCTCACCTTGAAAACAAGACGACATGGAGCAATACAGGTTTGATCCCCGGGTTCACACTTAGAAACCTCTCGGTATTAAGTGCGTTACAAATAACCTATCATATCATATACCCCGTCACCGCTTTTAACTCCTTCAAAGGATATAGCCATATTTCTTCCATACTATCACCTTTTGCTTCGAGCGAGGTAAGAGGAGCTGAAGGCTCAACACCTTCCTCCTTACGCTGACTAAGCATCTACTCTTCAGGTGACGGTCTTCTCTTTCTTCTTGGTACATCCTTTAGAGCTCTAGAATCTCTAATCTTTTCTCTAATTTCTTCCCGGTGTACGCAGAGTGCAAGTATGTGGTCATGTGTTGCAATACCGCTTTTGACAATGATCCCCCTTGTGGCCACGGCATGGACATTTTATCAGCCATGCCTTTCACCCATTCCGCACTATACTGTTTGAGCTTGGGCATGTTCTTTGGTAATTTTTTGCATAAGTACAATAGAGGAGTGTCTCCCATGATGACAAGTCTCACTTGACTGTCAATACTTACCAGACTGTTAAATAACCTTTATACTTTTGCTCAAATCACCAGTTTTCAACGTTTTAAAACAACAAATATGAGCACTCACCATCAATCACTGCTCAAGCCTCTAATTTCAACAGTTTACCTATTTCTTATTCAATATATCTATTTCCTTGCTTGGCGCCAATCACTTTGCTACACTCAATCACTGTTGCTCCTCAACATTTTAAATTTTTTCACAAATTCTATAGCTCGTCAATATTTTTACTCAACAAACAGCATTCAAACTAATCAGCATTACACATTTACAAACACTGTGATCACCTTATCTCTCTTGCCTTTATTTTATTCCCTATACAGGGTTTGAGACGTCACCTTACATAATCCTGATTACGCGTTATATGTTTCTGCTTTACCCCCTCTGGGTTATTCTTGCTAGTTTATTGCTCTCCACAGGAAACTGCGCAATCTTCTGGCTAATGGCGGAGGATGCCTGATTGTCCGAAACTCTGGAGACAAACTAATTTTGATCTTTTTCAACCATCCTCTGCTTCCATGTGAGATTATGGCCCTTTAGTAATGTGCATGCAATGGATGGGATCGCACAGTAATTCTGAGTCCAAATAATCAAACCAATTCAGGAAGATGGCAAAGATAATGTTTTATTTGACAATTATCTAAATCAGGGAGGTTATGATGGACATCAACCAATGTTCGCTTAGGCGCTCAATGATTTTCTCATAAAAACATACTTATATAAAAGAGTATGTCAGAAGTGACATCATAATATGTGGCAAATAATAGAAAACCTATCAAAAATTGGGACTGGCTACATGGAAACATCGAAATATACTTTGTATAGGGACTAGGATTGTGATTGGCTGCCCACTGTCAGGTGGACAACTTATGCCTACTGCTAAAACAAGTCATCTTTAATGCTATTAAGTACACAGTTTATCATTGGTATTCACACTATAAGGCCTTTCGTTATACGACCCTCTACAATTGGCTGGCAAGCTCGTGCCATGTCTGGAACATTTGGTTCACATAGCAGCACGTAAGCTCAGGTCCAGGAGCCAGGAGGTGGACTTGACTTTACCCCCCACCTAATTAGCTCAACATCTCTCATCACCCATGACTTCTGCCATGAAGATGGTCTTTGAACTTGACCTTGCAAAGTATCCTTGTCTGTCAGAATATATAGGAGTTCAGGCTCTCACGATCGTTGTTCTAGGACTCCAAGTTCAACTCTATTTCCAAACTTTGGCTCATGTGACAGGAGACCACGATTTGGTCCATTTTGCAGCATTTATTTTTCTTGAATTAATAAAGCTTGGCAATCTTGGGGTTCATTCTTTGCAGCTTCACAAAGGTTGATTCATCCTTCGCACATTCACTGCTTTCAAGAATAGATAACCGACCATGGCTGCTTCAGTTTTGATACCAGGCCAGACAGCCTCACTAGGCGCTTCCACAATCTCAGCTTATTCTTTCTGTGACATATTAGTATTCTCGGGGTGTCACACATGTTTCTTGTGACATCACCAGCTTCTTTCTTCTCTCCTTTTCATATTCCTTCAGGGAGTTTCTCCCTCAGTTTGTCATCTCTTCGGGAACACATTTGATAGGGCTTTTCTCAGTGGGTATCTTCTTTCGAATATCCGCTGTGGTATTGGCACAACTGCTGGTGTCAAACATGGTACGATCTCAGGCTTCCAACATACAGGAGGTAGGGGGCGGGATTTCCCACACAGGCATGTAACTGCTCCTCTACACCAGCATTGCAGAGGGATGGAGGAGTCGGCAGCACACAACGCAGTGTGCCTCCAACAGGTAAGTAGGTGGGTGGGGGGAACCATGAGTTAGCTGTGGCGCGCATATCGAATTCGGGATTGCTGCATTCAGCAATTTTGAATTCAAAATGTTGTCATTCGGTTAAATCATGGACAACCAAGTAAATATCAGATCGTTGTAAATAGAGATAGCCTAGCAACAAATGCGCACAAATGACTACAAATATTAATAAGCTAATAAGTATAACAGAGGTGACATAAAGGGTATCTAGCTGAGAGGACATGGCATGCATCAAACGAACAATATGGCAGAGCTGATAAAAGGGATACGAGATCAGACATGCAAGCAGAGTGACTTTGAAGATTGGTTGTGCAAATCAATGGGCATCTTCTGTGGCTGATAGAAGAATTAAGAGAAAGTAGTCTACACTCTGAGGAGCAAAAAGAAGCATAACACTGCCAAGGGCAAAAATATTCCGCTAAATTCCTAACAGATTCCTAAGTCTACTCTGCGTTTCAGGTGATGTGGTTTAGTGAGTTCAGCCTGAGAGTCTGTAAATAAGGCATTCCTAGTAGGAGTTTGTGATCAGAGGCAGGAGGTTGCTTGGGTAATTGTGGATGAGGTAGAACAGTTAAATTGGATTTAGTTGAGGCAGAGGTAGAATTACTGATGTTAGATGTAGTTGAGCAAGAGGTAGAGCATTGAAAGAGGATGATCTATCTTTTTATTTAATACTTAGGAGGAGAGAATGCCAGTGAGAACATCGTGCATGACATGCATGCGTGTGACATTTGTTGTCAATGTCTAACAGGAAGGAGAAAACGATGGACTTGTTTGGGGGCAGGATGATAAATTTGGTTGTAAACGAGCATGTAACACACGTGCCATCTTCTTTGACTTACGACTTCCAGGGACTTAAGAGAATCACAGTGACAACCCTGCATGAATTGAGTGTCTGTGACATTTCTTATCTGTGACTTCTATGGAAAGAGGTGAAAAATGCAACATTGTTTGGAGTGAGGCAGGAGATTACATTCAGCGATGCTACCTAAGGGTGCTATCATTTTTTAATGAGAATACTAGCACAAAGAAAATCCTAGAGTTCTTTTGAATAGGATTTTACTTCACAAACTGTTACAGTCAAACATCACCTGACTGTGTCTGTGGAGCAAAGATAAGATGGCAGAGCAGAAAACAAGCAGAATTTTTGAGCTGGGATGAGCTGAGGGAAACATGGAATGCTGACATATTCTACAAGGGCTGCTGCCTCACTGAAGCTCCACCATCAAGTTGAATTTGTAAGCAGAGGATAAGATGCAAGACAAAGCACTACTTCAACCTTAATGGACAAGCTCATAGGTGCAACTACCAGGGGATTAAGTGCGCCCAGGCCCCCTCAATAAAGGCAATAAGACATTTGGTCTCTGTAAGGATATTTGGCGTGTTACAGCACAGAGTACAGCACTACTGCACAGGTAGCAATTTTTTTTTGATGCAGCACCACCACATGGGTGTGGTGCATTGCTATATGTGTTGCCAGATTAACATGGACATATAAGTAAAGACAGGCTATTCAGTCAAAAACGATTTTAACATATAAGATGCAAATCTATTTTTACAGTTAAAAGCACACGTGCACATTCAAAAATGCACACTATTTTTCACCTGAAATGCCTATGGTGCAAGAGACACATTTGAAAATTAATAACTAACCTTATTAATAACTAACCTGACTAATAAAACTGCATTTAACATAACCCACTAATAAAAATGTGTCTCCACTGCAGAATTAGGCCTACTCTGAAAGTGAACTTTTAAACGCACATTCATTTTTTTTCTTTTTCTCTGCTGCTCTGTCCACATAACTACAGGGAGCAAAGGGCTCAAAGGAACAGGAAATCAGTTGGTTACAAATGGTTACTGTGGAAATGAGCCATTGTGTAGTGAGGGAGGAGATGGCATGATTGATTCTGATTGGAGCAGCGTCATAGCAAGTATCATGCTAGAGGCAGTGATTAGAGTTTTGCTGGGGGAGCTTGAGGAGAGGGGGAGGACAATCGAGATTTGGCAGAGCTGGGAGAAAGACCTGTTTCCTGGCTGAAGCATTCCTGCTGCAAAAGCTGAGAATTCCAGGCAATGACCCCGGTTTGAGAACGAAAGACGCTTGTTTTCACTGGGGTTAATCTTCAAGGGAACCAAATTCAGAAAGAGAACAGCTGGAGAAAACTCATGCTGAACAGATAAGGTAATTACAGAAGTGTGGGGGCTGAGTGTGTACGAGAATATTCAGTCAGTGTAGGAAAAGAGATTCCTGTGCTTTACTCACATGTTTATTGTTGCAAATTGAGTTCTTGTCTCCGCCACTCTCTTTTCAGTGTATCACAGACAATGCTGTTACTGTGCTATTTTATTTATTTCTGTAAAAAGTGAGATCGTGTTTAAATGCAACTTTTATAATACACAAAAATATTTGAAAGCAGACGGGTGGTGTGTTTTATATTTACCAATACAGTGCTGACGATGTGGGGAGATGTTTAGACAGTGCAATTGTCATTTTCAAGGTAGCTAAACATCAAATTTGGCTGCAGCCGTGTGCACAATGTAATTCAGTATGAGCAATTATAACTAACTGTGTGTGTTGTAGTTTGTCGGAGGTCTATGAGTCGGCAAAAAGGGAGGCCCGGGACATAGTTCACTTACGTATATAAGATAGTGAAAATACCACATGATAGCTCGCTGCCGTAGATAAGACAGAGAGAAATTGCCCGTGGTGGCACACTAAAAATGAAAATGTGGTGTTCCTGAAATGCAAGCCTGAGGTCTCTCTAGTGATTACACGAAAAACTCTAAACAAAAATAAGGGGTTCTGGATATTGGGGCCACAAATAAAACAAGGGAATTATGCTCACCAAAATACCACCAACCACGCATACCAACCACGCATACCAAATACGCATGTCTGTGTGCTGAAATAATGCATGTCCACTGTATTATTTTTGTACATGGCCCAATCTGAATACAAGGAGTGATTGTTGTTAAGTTATTTTTCGGCGGTAAGAAAATACCGTCAGGCCCCAAATCTCCACAAAATACCCTACATATTTATGGTGCATTGCAGGCCGGGAAAGTGATCATAGAGTACCTACTGGGCGTGGCAAGCGTGTCTCACACTGCCATTTGCACATTAAAGGAACCCATTTTATAATAGCAGTGTGCCACTAAAAACGAATTTCAGAATGTCACAAAGGGAAACCACATTCTCAGACCTAGTGCAATATTTAGAGGCAAAGTTGTTTGCACATGGGACTTGGTCGTCGAACAGCACGTTAGAATGGCGTGAACGCATTCAGGGTGAGGTGCAGAAAGAAAAACTAGACAATATTTTTGCAGAAGGCAGCATAATTCAGGTCTGCCTTACAAGATTATTGAATGCAGCCCATAAAAGTGCAGAGAAAGACTGTTTAATACGGCTATGCGGCAAAATATGGTTTATTTTGAATAAGTCCCTGCGAATGCAGGAGAATGATACTCAGCTAATTAACAGGTTAAAGACTGAATTAGATGGGGCAAGTAAAAATCAGGAAATGTTAAGAGCAGAATTGGATGTATGCCAAAAAGACATGCAATTAAAATGCAGAGACTTTGATGCTCAGTTATCCAAAAGCAAGAAACAATTTGAGGATAGTGAGCAAGAATTGGTACACTTAAAAGCCTTAGTGGACCACATTAGACAAGATAAAGATGAGGTTGTTTCAGAAATGCAGATTTTACAAAAAGAACATTGTGAAAAAGAATTTGATCTCCAGAGTGCAGAACAAGAAATGATTAAAATGATTCAAGAAAGAGACAAGAGAAATAAAGAGTTCAATGAATGCCAAATGCAAATGTGTGACATGCAGGAGGTGATTAATAAGATGAGTGATGAAAACAACTATTTGCAAAATGAAGCAAACGGACTCCTTAAAAAGTGTAAGGACTTAGAACAGCAAATGTGCATTCCCAGGTCCCAGGAGAGGCGGCAGGGTACCACATTCAATGGAGTGGAGGTGAATTCTAGCTCTGCCCAAAGAGCTAGTGCTCCAGTGACTGGGCCGGTGACTGAACTTGGTTGCAGCGCCCTTGGGGGATTTGATACTCCCATTGGGGGCAGCCACCAATCTCATACACCTGAAAACAGGATTGAATCACAAAATACTGCAATTCCATGCATTGCAACAAGTAGCCCCATAAAAATAATGAAATCCATTAAAGCCCTGATCAAACCATTTAAAAAGGGAGGTGAATGCTGCATTGAGGATCACTTAGAAGCGGTGCATGACATGTTTAAAGCACTCCAGATACCTAAGGAACAGTACAGACAATATTTTCATTTAACTTTAGATGCCCCGACAGCCAGCATCATAAGGGGATTAAAAGAACAGCAGAATATGACATGGTTGGAGTTTGAAAAAGAAATTAGGCGTCATTTTTCTCCTTTTCAGTCATTGCAGGAGGCAAAGAAAGTCGCTTACACAATTACTGCTGGACCTAATACATCCCCTCGCCAATTTTTACAAGACTTAAAAAGAGCATTTTCTCGCTTTGATGTATCTTTTGACTCAAATTCTAATGAGTTTAAAACTGCATACTTCTATGGGCTACAGAAAGACATCATATCCCAATTGGTCCGTGAATTTGACCGTGACAAGTCCCTTGAATGGATTGTACATCAAAGCACAAAACTATATGAGGTACTCTATTGTCAGGGTAGAGAAAGTGATAAAATGAAAGATACTAGACCTAAATCTAAAGAACCCTCAGCCACAGTAATGGAAATCAGGTCAGCCAAAATGTCCCTGGAGTCTGCTCAAAGCCAAGATAAAAATAATGTGACACCTGAACAAAGGGGTAATCAACAAAGATCGCCATTTCCTGTACCAATGTTCCAATCACATGATCCTAGTAATAGAGAGAGCTACATCAGCCCTAGGTATTTAGGGGACAGACCCCGGGTAGGATATCGGCCTGATATGGCAGGTATGAACAATAACCAGAGACAAAATCAAGATCAAAGAAATGATGGTCCCTACCAGTCATTGAGGACACCGAGCAGATTTGATCCCAACACCATGATATATGGTAATCAGGATAAGCCCCGATATGTGGATCGATTTACTGATAATGGAAATCAACCTAGGGGCCAGTACCCACAATCTGAGAGACAGGACATGAGGCAAAACGTGAACTACAATCCACGTCAGTACAATGATTCCCCACCAGGGGACTATAATCAAAGGATGGGTGCAACCCGCTCCCCTCCTCAAATGAATCAAGAGTTCAGAAACCATCCCAACCGACATCAACCACCTGAGAGGTATGAGAATAGATCCAATCAGGGGGAAAACAACCAATATCGACCTAGGCCACAGAAAGAGGATCCTAGAGAGATTGAAAGGTTCCAGTGCCTTGAGGCCCAAGTGAAAATGTTAGCTGAGCAAATAGGAAAGCTCTGTACAGCGCAAAAACAACCTTCCAAAGAGGGGGCTGATGGCCATAGCAATGACCGGGGGGCTTCCGAAAAGTGACTAAGTACTTATGATAACTGCAGTGCCAAAATGACAGATTGCTCTGATATAATTTTGCATAACGACTCTGAGATGCCTAATGGATTAAATGTGAAAATGCCAGTAAATGAACTTGTGACAGAAAGTGCAAATACTTCTAAAAAAGAGGTACGGTTTAACCTAGCGCTAAATAAAACAGTAAAGATTTGTACAAATGAAAAAGAAACATTAGGAATTCCAAAAGAACAAAGGGACAGATTTAAGAAAAATGACTCATGCATGGGGAATACCAGTGGACAGGGAGTAAGTGGGGATGCTATAGCTCCTTCCCTGGGCAAGCATAACAATGACCAAACACAGACAGAAAAAGGAAATACTCACAAGGAGGGTACAAGTCAATAACCTGAAGAATTCTTTGAGCCACATATTTTTGAAGAGGCTGAGAGGGCTGGTATCACACTAAATGATCACAAATGCACAGAATTAAAAAATGACAAATTGCTGAATGATGTTGTTACACATGTTCAGTTGGAAGGTTGTAATGTGGTCTCTGATGTTACCCAGATGGATGGGCGAACAGTGGCCACACTCCAAAAAACCTCTGATCATGGAGAAATGAATAAAGTCTCTCGCGCAGAAATTGGTAAAAAGGAGGGAAAAATGTCTTTCCATTTACCAATGTGTTTAGCCAAAAGTGAAAAAGACCTGAGAAAGGTGAGCCCTGAAATCAGTAAGAATTCACATTTCTTATGTGTATTAGAGGAAGTTGAGGACAGATATTATGCACCCATCACTGTAGAAGAAAAATGCCACACCTTTGCTATGATTGACACTGGCGCACAGGCCACAATTATGTCCAAGGAGCTGGTAAAGAGTATCAATGAAGGGAGACCCCCACAGAGTCAGATCACAGTGAAGGAAAATCAAGGCCCAGTGCATAACTTTAATGGGGAGGAGGTGCCCATCATAGGTGTAACTGAGGTTGACATAAAAATAGGAAAGCACAGAATGAAACAAGAGGTATTGATCACATCTATTTGTGAAATTCCATTTCTGATGGGGACAGATTGCATGGTGAATGGAGTGCTGTGGTCCTTAACCAAAAAACCATTGAGGCCTAAGAAACTAAAATCACAAAACAGCAATATAAATGAATGTCACACCGTTGCCAAAACAAATGATGCTGTGGAGGTATATCCCCAGAATAGCTGCATACCTAGTGTCACTGTTATATTAATGTGTCAAGACAAAATGCAGAGCGACAATGAAAAACTACCTGTACAAATATACTTGGACCCAAGGAAAAATTGGCAGACTGCCATAGATGAGCACACATTACGTTTTTATTTAAAAGAGAAAACATGCAAACAGAATATTGCTCCTAAAACAGATTCAGAAAAACACATTACCACTCTGGCAGAAATACACATGGAAGATGAGCAACCATGGTTTCATGTTGGTATAAATGACTATTTTAAAACAATAAAAGCCACTTTAGCGCTTGGACATGAAAGGAGTTTCATTAATGAGAAATTGTTGCAAAAAATAATGGAGAGGGAAGAAATCCCGAGATTTAGGATTAAAAACCAATATGTTTCTGGGTTGGACAGTCCAGATTTTGAAAACCGAATTGCAGGCAGATGCAAGCTTAAAATTAGCATTGGGCAGAAAACAATTTACCATAATGTATGGATAGTGAGTGGAGCACAAAATGAATTTTACATAGGCAATGACATCATGCACAGAATGTGTATGGTGTTAGATTTCCTTAATCAAAAAATATGGTCACGCCTAGGTGGTCCGGCACCTGAATTTGAAGACAAAAGAAGGGCTTATCATTGTGCACAACTGGTTCCTTATGCAATCGAATTACAAATGAGGAAAGATACTATTATTCCTGCATTTACAAAACAGTTTGCAATAACACTGAAATGCAAAAATGGACAGCAGATGAAAAGCTCTGATGCATTTGTATGCCTGAATGAATCTATAAAACAGCAAGGCCTGTATTATGAATACATTCCATTGGTAGACATTGGTGAAGGATCTGTAAAAATAATGGTAAATAATAAAGGTTGTCAGGATATTCATTTAGAGGAAAACTCCCCATTAGGAATGGCCATACAAAAATCACATTATACGGCAGATTTAAATAACATGTTGATTGGAAATATTCCTGAAAAGTATGTAGATGCCAAGGGTGAGTTGCCAGAACACCTGGACTCTCAGCCCAAAGGAATATTTAAAATTCATTCTGTGATCCTTATGATTCTTATGATTCAAATGAGACAGTGTGCTGCCATCAAGAGGATTGCATAATATTTAATTTAAATGAAAATGAAACAGAAAATCAGCCCATTGAAGTGGAAGCTGATAAACCAAAATATTTAAAAGTGGCAGCTTTACAAAAAGACACAGCCACACAGTTAGAGGAAAGCGCCGAGATTCCCTTACCAGAAGATTTTCCAGAATTTTCCAAAATGGTAGAAGAGCAGATCTCCTTAGCGGATGCGTGTGAAAGCAATGAGGATAGGGACAATCTGAGGGAGATATTTATGGAGTTTAAGGATGTATTTGCAAAAGATGCTTATGATTGTGGTTTAACTGATTTACATGTGGCCACACTACCAGAAGGGTGTAGCAGAAATCCAGTGTTTGTACGCCAGTATAGGCTACCGCTGGCATGTTTAGAATCATTGGCAGAGATTATTAAAAAATTTGGAATCGCGGGGAATCATCAGGCCCATTCATAGCACATCCAATACACCTATTTTAGGTGTGTTAAAGCCAAATGGTCAATGGCGGCTATGTGCAGACTTGAGAGAGTTAAATAAAAGAGTACCAGTATCTAGATGGCCACTGCCATTCATTGATCAGGGCCTAGCTCAGGTACATGGTTCAAATGTATTTACCACATTAGATCTCACCTCTGGATATTGGTGCGTGCCATTGGCAGAGGAGATACAACATTTATTTTCCTTTACATTTGACAGGACTCAATATGCCTGGCTTAGAGCTCCATTCGGGTACATCAATAGTGGGAGTGAATTTGGCATATTTTTGAGAAAGGCCATGCCGGATGCAGCGAAAAGAGGAACAATAGTTTATGTGGACGATGTCCTGATAAAAAATGAAAGCCTGAAAAGCCATTTTGATGAAATAAGACATGTACTTGGCCAATTGCAGAAAGCAGGCGCCAAAGTATCTTTGCAAAAAGCACAATGGTGCAAGAAAAAAGTGAACTTTCTAGGGCATGAAGTGACTGAACATGGGCTAAATCCACAAAAGAAGAAAATAGAGGCCATACAAAGATTAAAAGATCCTAAAAATGTGAAAGGAGTAAAAAGGTTATTAGGGATGACAGGCTATAACAGAAAGTTCATTGAAAATTATGCAGAAATCACTCAACCATTGACTAAACTGCTTAAACTGAATACTCCCTGGAAATGGGAAAAAGAGCAGTCTGATGCAGTGGCTAAATTAAAGGAATGTCTTGTAAAGGCACCATGTTTAGCATACCCCATAAAGGACAGGGATTTCTTTATAGAAATAGGTTTTTCTGAACATTGTATGTCAGCAGTGTTATCACAAAAACACGATTTGAATCACAAAACCATTGCATATGCAAGTAAGGCATTTTCCCAAGTTGAAATGAAATTTAATGAATGTGAAAAGGCCCTATTAACCACTGTGTGGGCGCTACAACATTTCCGCCCCATTGTTCAGGGAGAAAAGGTGATTATTGAAACAAATCATCAACCTTTGCAATTTTTAGAGAGTAAAAGAATTAGATCAGGTAATCTAGCGCAATCCAGAATCACTTCATGGACGCTGGCATTACAAGGTTTTCCCGTAGAAGTGAGATATGGACAAAATCAAAAGAACCCAATTGCTCAAGGGTTAGCTGACTTACATGACTGTGCAGCTGAACAAATACCAAATGAAATGGAAGTGGAAACTAGTTTGCAGGAATTTGAACAATCACCACACAAAGCTTTTGATGAAAAAACATGCAAGGATTTGCCAACTGTATATGTGGATGGTTGTGCTTTTCACATTGAAAATGACATTAATAAACAATTAGTGGCAGGAATAGGAAATGTCTGGTTGAAATGTGAAGGCGTCCCCAGTATAGGGATGAGGATTGGAGATAGGAGCAGTCAGGTGGCGGAATTGGCAGCCATTTATAAAGCAATTGCTACTGCAGTTGATAAAAAGTTCAGTGAAATTGTCCTGGTGACTGATTCTGACTATGCACGGAATAGCTTTGTGGAGTATTTGCCTGGTTGGAAAGCAAGAGGCATGGTTACATACAACAAAAAGTCACTTAAACATGGAAAAATGATACAAGCCATAGACAAATTGGTGTCAGAGAATAATTTAACAATATACTGGAGAAAAATTCGTGGGCATTTAAAAACACCAGGAGAGGATAAGGAGGGAAATGATAAGGCAGACCACATGGCTAAGATTGGGGCTGTGATGGGAGAATTGCTACCTATTGATTTTTTAATGGGTGAAATACAAATTGATGCAGTGACACGTTCTAAAGCACCAAAGGAGGTAGATCAACCGGTGGTGCAGTGGAGTCATGACACGCCAGACCAAGATTTGATTGAGGCACAAAAGAATGATCGAATTTTGGGAATCTATGATAATCATTTGATAGATCCTGAACAAAATTCTTTAACAGAAAATGATTGTATGGGAAAAGAAGAGTTGAGGGTGCTATTAAAGAACAAAACACGAATTAGATTACAGGATGGACTCATGATTAGAGAGTCCATAACAGGACAAATACAGTGGGTAGTACCCCTTTCATTCAGAGGACTAATGCTACACCATGCACATGATGCCATAACTGCAGGCCATAGACGTTCACAAAAAACATTAGAAATACTAAAAGATTATGCTTACTGGCCACATATGTCCCAAGATGTGGAATTATATACTAGAGGATGTCTAGTATGCGCCCAATTTAAACCTGCTTCACCAATGCATAGAGCACCATTGATGAAAAGAGGCCTAACTCTCCCATGGTCAGATTTGCAAATAGACTATGTAGGTCCTTTAAAAAAGTCGAGCAGGGGAAACCGTTATATTTTGAGTGTGGTATGTTTGATGTCGAAGTGGATTGAATGCATTCCTGCACCAGATTGTAGTGCGCAAACAGCAGCCACATTGCTGGTGAACCATGTGTTCTCAAGGTTTGGGTTGCCACAAAGAATTGAGTCAGACAGAGGAAGTCATTTCACAAGTACTCTAATGAGTAAGGTATGGCAAATACTAGGTGTGAAAAGGAAACTACATATCGCATATCGGGCAGCGTCTTCAGGTACAGTTGAAAGAAGCAATAGGTCTGTTGTGGATATTTTAAAGAAATTTGTGACAGAAGCAGGTTCCAGCTGGGATTTACGTTTTCCATTGGTTTTGATGGCAATCAGATCAACTCCTGCCAAAGCAACAGGTGTTAGCCCCCATGAGGTCTTGACAGGTAGGAAAATGGTGTTACCACAACACCTACTATACAGAACACATGAGCAGACACTTGTGAGTGCATCCACAGTTCATGAATATATTGATGAACTGAGGAGGCATTTGCAACATGCATTTGCTTTTGTGCAGAGAAATCTGGAAAGAGCTGCTGACAGTGCAAAGTCTTATTATGACAAAAAGACATCCGTAAAGGAATACAGTATAGGGGATCAGGTGTACAAGTTTCATTTTGGAAAAAGTAAACAGAAAAATTCTAAATTTCTAGCAGCCTGGCAGGGGCCATTTCGAATTATAGATAAGGTCTCTCCTGTAGTTTATAAAATTTTGAAAAATGAAGGTGAAACGGCAATAAAGCAGTTTGTCCATGTAAATCAAATCAAACCATGCCATCCCAGACATGAGATCAGGCAGCTTGAGCATGTAGAAACAGATAAAGTCCCTTGAACACAAAAAGAGAAAATAAATGGGTACAATCAGGAGGCAGTGACAAAGAAGTTAAAAAGTTGATTGTTATAATGGCACATAAACACTGTAATATATGTAAAAATATATAATATAAAATAAATAAATAAATATAATGGAAGCTCATGGTTGGTGTGCAGAGAGAAAATGTATTAAATATTGAATGCTGTTTTATATGTGCTTGTTTTCTTTTTAACTTGTGTTTAATTTCAGAAAAAAAAAAAATAATAAAAAAACGAAATATTTTTACCAAGCATGTTTTATTTTTGGCAAAAGGGTGAAGTTAGTATTGTGCTATGTACTTAATTTGTTTATTTTCTATTTGATTTAGAAAATTAACATTATTTGGTCGGAGGTTCCGGGATCAGAGCCCACGGGAGACGATGGAGTCCTGGAGCCCACGTGGACGGATTCCGGGAAAGCCCCAAAGAGGGGTGAAGACCAAGGCTGCAAAGCGATCAGCATTGAAGATGATACCGATGATATGGTTAATGATGATGATATTTGGAGGGATCTTCAAGAATTCAGAAGCACAGGTTGTCATTGAACCTGGACCAGCATCTGGTATCGCGGTGGAAGAGGCACCAGGATTCATCATGAGTGATAGAAGGATGATTTTCCAAAATATATACATACCATTGAATCCTGAGATTTTGATTGAAAAACACTTGAACAATACCGGAATTAAGATTGAACAGACTAAAGAGTGGCTGGAAATAAGAAAAGAGGACACTAAGCAGTCAATAAGAGATATATTAATGCAATTGGAAAAAACATTCGTGAATTCAGCAGACATTAAGAAGAGGAGAGGAAAGAGAGGTGCGGTGATGCTCGCGATATCATTGGTAATGTCTATTGTTGGAGCTATAATAGGTACCACAATATCAACAGCCAATTCTATTTCGGTAGGAACACTGAGTACTAAAGCGCAACAACTGAGTATTGACCTAGAAATAATACAAAAAACATTAGATGGAATTAGTGGGGGACTGGATGAACAAGTAAGATTCATAAATGAAACTGCAATCATTCTAAATGAACAAGCGGATGTAATGCAACGGGCGACTAAAATAATACTTAAGCATGATAGAACTTTAAATGAAATATTGAACATAATGAGTCCTGTTGATAGACTATTAACGAATTATATGAGAGAAGTTCAAACTGCAGTTTCACAATTGATTCAAGGACATATCCCTTTGTATTTTGTTTCGCAGGATATTATTCGTCAAATGATAGAAAGATTGACCAGGAGGGAAATTGATATAATACAGGTAAAAATTGCATTCGAAATGGGTAATGCAATGCCGTTATATGTGGACTTGGAAAGACTAGAGATCGGATTTTTGCTATGCATCCCATATGTAGCCCCTCAACTTATTTATCAAACGAAGTGGGTACACAACGTGGGATTTTGGCAAGAGGACAAATTTATTAAGATTAAGGCTCCAGAAGTGGTGGCATTTCAGTCATGGGAGCCTGAAGTTTATTTAATACCAAACCTGGAAACATGTGTAAAATTTAAAGAACAAAATTATATGTGTCCAGGTAAACCGTTTGTTCCTGATGCCACAGATGCTATTTGTGGTTTGAAATCTGACCCAAGTATATATCAGAAGGATGTGAAGTGATTATTAGCAATATGGGGAGTGAAGAAATGGCACACGCTAAGATGGTCAGAAGTAAATGGTTGGTCAGCACCTGTTTAAAGAACATGACGGTAGTACATTTAAACCATGGAACATACGTGGTTAAACAGGTGAAATATAATGTTTTTTATTTACAGGTTCCAAAGGATACAATTGTGTCAATTGGGGGGTTAACATTGTTTCATGTAACAAATGATGTTTGGGAAAGCCAAGTGGAAAATATCGATTTTTTTCAAAGGGATACTTTTCCAATAGATCCGGATGTGGAATAATTATTGAATCATAAAGAAAGATATGTTATAAAAATGAATTTGAGAAAAAACAATATTACAATTAGTAATCTGGGGATAATAGAAGTGGAAAGATTTAATTGGGGAACCTGGGGGGAACGCTCAATAGTGGGTTTGGCTGTCCTGGTGCTAATCATGGGTGGATGGTTGATTGTGCTATCAGTAAAAATGAAAATGTTACTGATTTTACTAGCTACGTCAGGAAGAGAAAGATATCCCAATACACATGCATTTTAAAAGAAAAAAAAAGAACAAGTTGTTTTAGGAATTGGCTTGGATCGTAGCCAAGTTCTAAAAACAAAAGGAGGGTATATGTAAGGATATTTGGCGTGTTACAGCACAGAGTACAGCACTACTGCACAGGTAGCAATTCTTTTTTGATGCAGCACCACCACATGGATGTGGTGCATTGCTATATGTGTTGCCAGATTAACATGGACATATAAGTAAAGACATGCTATTCAGTCAAAAACGATTTTAACATATAAGATGCAAATCTATTTTTACAGTTAAAAGCACACGTGCACATTCAAAAATGCAGACTATTTTTCACCTGAAATGCCTATGGTGCAAGAGACACATTTGAAAATTAATAACTAACCTTATTAATAACTAACCTGACTAATAAAACTGCATTTAACATACCCCACTAATAAAAATGTGTCTCCACTGCAGAATTAGGCCTACTCTGAAAGTGAACTTTTAAACGCACATTAATTTTTTTTCTTTTTCTCTGCTGCTCTTTCCACATAACTACAGGAAGCAAAGGGCTCAAAGGAACAGGAAATCAGTTGGTTACAAATGGTTACTGTAGAAATGAGCCATTGTGTAGTGAGGGAGGAGATGGCATGATTGATTCTGATTGGAGCAGCGTAATAGCAAGTATCATGCTAGAGGCAGTGATTAGAGTTTTGCTGGGGGAGCTTGAGGAGAGGGGGAGGACAATCGAGATTCGGCAGAGCTGGGAGAAGGACCTGTTTCCTGGCTGAAGCATTCCTGCTGCAAAAGCTGAGAATTCCAGGCAATAACCCCGGTTTGAGAACGAAAGACGCTTGTTTTCACTGGGGTTAATCTTCAAGGGAGCCAAATTCAGAAAGAGAACAGCTGGAGAAAACTCATGCTGAACAGATTAGGTAATTACAGAAGTGTGGGGGCTGAGTGTGTACGAGAATATTCAGTCAGTGTAGGAAAAGAGATTCCTGTGCTTTACTCACATGTTTAATGTTGCAAATTGAGTTCTTGTCTCCGCCACTCTCTTTTCAGTGTATCACAGACAATGCTGTTACTGTGCTATTTTATTTATTTCTGTAAAAAGTGAGATCGTGTTTAAATGCAACTTTTCTAATACACAAAAATATTTGAAAGCAGACGGGTGGTGTGTTTTATATTTACCAATACAGTGCTGATGATGTGGGGAGATGTTTAGACAGTGCAATTGTCATTTTCAAGGTAGCTAAACATCAAATTTGGCTGCAGCAGTGTGCACAATGTAATTCAGTATGAGCAATTATAACTAACTGTGTGTGTTGTAGTTTGTCGGAGGTCTATGAGTCGGCAAAAAGGGAGGCCCGGGACATAGTTCACTACCGTATATAAGATAGTGAAAATACCACATGATAGCTCGCTGCCGTAGATAAGACAGAGAGAAATTGCCCATGGTGGCACACTAAAAATGAAAATGTGGTGTTCCTGAAATGCAAGCCTGAGGTCTCTCTAGTGATTACACGAAAAACTCTAAACAAAAATAAGGGGTTCTGGATATTGGGGCCACAAATAAAACAAGGGAATTATGCTCATCAAAATACCACCAACCACGCATACCAACCACGCATACCAAATACGCATGTCTGTGTGCTGAAATAATGCATGTCCACTGTATTATTGTTGTACATGGCCCAATCTTAATACAAGGAGTGATTGTTGTTAAGTTATTTTTCAGCGGTAAGAAAATACCGTCAGGCCCCAAATCTCCACAAAATACCCTACATCTCCCACAAATAATCCACTCCATACTTTTTCCTCACCACGATTGTGGGGAATCTATATACAATCGATGAAAGCACATCTAAAGCCCATGCCTCAACCCAAAAACAAACGTTGTCTCATTGTTTGTAGACATTTTACTGTTGGGGTGAGTGTTTTGATGTGACGAATGCAATGAGCAGCAAGTCCAGTGTGCATTAAGTGATCAGAACAGTTTCAGCTTAAATCACTATCACAGCAATATTTGCCACATATTAACATTTGTTGTTATTGTTGTGTACCCAAAATACTTAACAATGTTATGCAAAGTAGTCAGGTGCAACTTTCTTCCTTCCCCTGTTTTATAGGTGATTTATTTACAGAATTAATAAAATTTTCTTACTGGGGTTTATTTTAAAAGCTGCATTGCGGTAAAATAAGTGTAACACGAAAAGTAAAAGGTGTATGCCTGTCCTTGCACTTGTTTTACTGCTCCAGGGTATATTAAAATCTACTGAGTCAGATTGGGAGACATGAAGGGACATACGTTTCTTGTTCAACATTCCTGCTCCACCTTGTTTTATGCCTGCATGAGGTCTATTGATTCAGGCATACAACTAATGGATTCCTATGAGGTCTATTGATTCAAGCATAGAACTAATGTATTCCTATGGAGGCCACCTGCAATTAACACCTGCTAAAATGAGCTAGATTACGAAGGTTTCAATTGTATATGCTGTTTACGAAGGGTAATTTGACAGAGCTTTCATATTGTTTATATTGCAAAGTGTAAAATGAAAGACTAAATGTGATTTCACATGCATTTACTCTTTCCTATTGCACTTCATTTTGCAAAAGTAGAAAATTACCTCAAGGGAACCCACCAGCATGTAAGTGCTAATGTTGATGGCCATCTGCTTGCAATTTCCACTTAGCAAAATTAACCTACGTAATTGAATTGTGTAAATACTCAGTGAGAGTTTGTGTTATTTTAAGATAACAATATATGTGTTTACAATACGCTGGTGGAGTGCAAGGAAGACCACCAAAGACTATGCAATGTGACCCAAAATGCATGTTTTCAGGGTCTCATGATTTATAGTTTGGTGTATACGACCACCCCAGTTTGAAAAGTGCAGCACTCGTTAGGCAACATATTGTAACCGCGACTATAAAAAGTATTTATTAGCACTGATGTTCCTTTGAAGGCTCACATCTCAGTGTCTTTTTGCACAAGGTGCATTGGCCTTTCTCCATTTCTTTGTTTGAAAAGTGTTCTTTTACTTTGAAGTATCTCCAACTATCTGTGGTGGTCTTCATGCTGGTTGCTTTTTTGAGGGGTGGGGATAGATTGGAGACCCATACCACATCATCATCACTGCTGCTATGATTGTCAAACATGTTCAAAGTCTAATAGGGGAGGAACATATACAACAGTAAAAATGACAAGACTAAAAAGACAATGCCACATAAATTTTGCTTTTTAGTAGTGATTAATCACATTATCTCAGTGGACCTGTACCAGCTGTGATCGTGTTTGGAAATGTTGTACAGTTAACTCCTGTGAAAGGCTAACCCATATTCAAAACATTCGAGTGAATGTAGGTGGTGATGGAGGAGGTATTGCTTTTGTCCATTCATTGTCATAGTGCACATGTAACAGATGGTTGATCAGTACTGATGTTCCCAAGCTTTGGGATGGAACATTCTTTACTAAAAAGGACTGTTTGCAATGATCAATATAAAGTTATTTCCTTTGGGTGTGGTCGATGATCTTGTCTACGGAATCTCATGTGTCCTGATTGGTTATGGTTACTGTTTCCACTTGTGTGACTGTTTTGTTTCCCATTTTCTCCAGGCTTACTTAACCTACACAATCCTCTCTTGCTCTCCAAGTTTACCTAACCTACCCGATCTGTTCTATTGCAACTACCTTGTATAATCTCTTGTGTTAATTTTCGCACAGTTTATATATCCCTGTTTATTGATTGTAGTGACAGTTTTTATACCTTTATTGTTACCGTATTGTGTATCTTAATATATCATATTAAATGATGTGCTCTTTTAGTGCAGTTTGCATTTTCTTTTGTACATATTGGCACTTTAAAAAAGGGATTATTGATGGGAATGCACCTGATGTTGGGTGAGACTAATTTCCCAATGGGCTAGTGTGGTATCTCTCAGGACATCACAATTGTGGCATATTTTGTAAAGAAATGTAATGTCTGCACAATTGAGTGCCGGTAAAATAAGAGCAGCTGTATGTTGTGGTCCTGTTGAAGAAGTTGTGGTTTTAGTGGTGGTCACTAGAGTGAAGTACGTAAATGAAGTGAATAAGGCCATGCATTTTGATCTAGTGGTGTTCATGGGATTTTCTATACCTTTTATCAACGTCATTCTAATGGACGCCCACCAGATGATTTATTACTACAGAGGTGCTCAAGCTTTGTGAAGGGATGGTTGATGGTTCTCGTTACAGAAGCTTTTTGCAATAGGTGTACTGCATGTCGTTTACCTCCATCAGCAAATGGTGCTCCTTTATGAAAAATAATATGTTTTTTGGTGGCAATGGTGTTGGCACCCATATGATGTTATTGTCACTGCTGTCACTTCTGCCAGATATGATGGCAATATTTTGGGAAGGGAGGAAAATGTTAAGAAAGAAAAATGCAAAAACAAAAAGGACAATGCCATAACATTGAACATGTTTAAAAAGAGGTTTCCCATTTTCTGCAAGTTTACTTAACCTACCACATCTGTTCTATTGCAACTACCTAGCATAATCTCTCCTGTTTATTCTCACCCAGTTCATATATCCCTGTTCATTTATTGTAGTGGTAGTTTTTATACCTTTATTGTTAGACTATTGTGTGCTTTATTATAGTTGTAGTATATCCACGTCCTGTACACCCCTATGTAATCTATCCATGCGTGCAGACCTTTTCATTACTGTCTGTAGCCCTTTCATGTGGTGGCCATGGATTTGGAACCCACACTATTTTGTGATCAATCCTGTCAGTTGGGTCATACATACCAATGCCTATGCATTGTACCCTTATACTCTGTATCTCTGTGCATTATACTGTCATTGTCCATTCTTTTCCTGTTTTTGAACCTCAGCTATCCTAGTCTAGTTTTAGATGCTGCATTCAATGTATTTTAGCCTGTCTATTCTCACCCATACTACTGTATCTTGTGTAATTGGACCCATGAAATGTACTCCCACCTAGTTCACTGGCATGGATGCATTGTATTATTTTATTATGTGTGTTTTTTTATCCAACCTTTTTCCCAATGATTAGTATGTGCAAAGAGAACAACGGTGTAGTGTGCACAGATGTTTTATCTTATATTGTGTATATGATGCACTACAAATGAGCAGGGTCACAAAGCAAATGTATTTACATATATTTCATGTAGTGTGTTCTTTAACTGTGTTTTCTTTTTTTCGCACTTACTTACTCTACTGACACCTTTTTATTACCATTGTATCTATGGTGTCTCTTTCCTCATTCATATTCTCTACTCACATTTTCTTTTTATTCTTATAGCCACGGCTATAAGAAAAGTTATGCGACTCGTCTTTTCATGAATGTGCCTAGCAACAGCAATAGCTGGCGTGTTTATCTGCAGCTATCCCACCACCTACCTGTGCACAGTGCCCAAAACCGTGACTCCTTTTTGGCCACTTATGGCATCCAAAGGTCGCTGCATGCACCAGGACGGGCGCAGTATTAGCGCGGGTACCATGCTGCAATGCCTGCTGTGTCATCATGGCTATATAAAATGTTTAAAAAAATAAAATACATGTATGTGTGTGCAGTAGTCTTGTAAAGTTTTTATAAAGATATATCGAGAGTAGTTTTTGTTAACAGTTACTGTAACACTTAATATTTTGTATTCATTAATAATACATATAAGTGTAAATACTTCAAAAAGTTAAATAAGTATGCAAACAAAGTTTGATAAAAACAAGGTTTATTTGGGGTAATGTGGTTGTGGGATTTGTTTTTATTTGAAAACATGATACATATTCTTCCTTAACCCAATTATCTGGATTATTACTGTCCATGATTTTTCTCAAGTTTTGAATGTCCTTATTCATTGATTGTACTTCCTTTTGAACATTAATGAGTAGTTGTTTTATTTCTTTTAATGTATTCATGATTATTTTCATTGTTTGTTCTCGTGGTGCTTCTTGTTTAATTGTTCATGATGCTTGAATGACTTCTTCAATGTTTTGAAAATATTTGAAATATTTGTAAACAATTGACGATATTACACACTTAAAAAATATTTGTGTTTGTTAGGTAATGTCTATCTGTTTGGTGACTGATCTTTGTTACATAAAATATTACTGTTAGTCTCATTTTACATAAATATAAAGAATTGACTTACAAAATCATGAATGTTGTATAGTTTCTTCTGGTTCCTTCTCTTGAGCATCTTCTTTTCTTATTTCTTCCCCTGAAGGATATGTTTCCTCCAGCCATTCCATGTAGTTTTCCATTGTACCGTGATAGAAACAAATACTGCTGGTCACCTCAGATATTAGAATAAGCAATGGAAGTAGATTGCATGAGGAGAGACGGTGTAATTCTTTGTATTTACTTTCTGATTGGTTGTTTATTGTTTGTGTGGTGGGCAGCTGCCTATAGGGTGTCACGTACCTCAGATGCTGTTCAACTGTTGACCCTATCAGACAAAGTACTTTTTTTGAGTGATGTTTATCTGTGCCAATAAAACTGTAGATTATATTACATCATAATATTAAATGTTTTTCTAAATAGTAAATATGTATTGCCTGATATTGAGGTGGTGTTTTAGGAGATTGTGCAATTAAAAGGGGTTATATTTATTATTTCATTGGATATTTGAAAAATCGAGACAATTTCAGAAGGAGAGGAATATCATTGTTCAGAAGACTGTGGAGGATTTGAGAATTTATTTTGACAATGGGGTTTATAGTGATGTCGAGAACATTTGTGATGTGTTTCAAAGCATTGACTCCGAATGTTTTTCTGGTTCTATAATGCTATTTTTTATGGAGTATTTGAAAAGAGAGGTTTATGCACATATTGTGGAGAATTGTTTTTCACAGGGAGCACAGGGCTTTTCTCTTAGGGAAAGGAAAATTAGTCATCTAAGGAAAAAGCACTGAGAAATGTTGCAAGATGGTTTGAATTGAGTTATTGCTCTGATTAGAAATATATTTGTTGGTTATATATTGGTGAAAGAACACAAAGGCTCTTTTAAGAGCCACCAAAAGAAGTTTTTAAGTACATTGGAAAAGGAAAATACCTTTGATGTCTTTTCAAAAAAATAGCTGGGGCAATGGCAGCAGCCAATGAAATGTAATGCCCCCATCAGAGGGTTTATAGCCCTGGGTACCAGTAAGCAAATGGGCCGTCATGTATTTTTGGTGGGGTGCAGCCGCAGCTATAACTATCGTCTTATCCACATGTATAGCAATACCAAATTGTTGTGCATTGAACATGATATTTCATGGATTTTACACTACACAATTTTACATATGTTTCTGATGCTATGCCCTCATGTGTACCTTTAGTGTTGTTTGAATTTTGACACCATGTTAATATATATTTATGAATCTGTAAAAATGTTACCGGTAACGGCAACGCTCACACCCACGTCTACCAGTGTTCCAAATGGAGGTCATGCATTATGGCGGGCTTTTGTAGCCGCGGGTATGAACCTGCTGGCTCTACCCAGGGCTATAAAAGTTTGTAATTTTGTTCAGCGATCATATTATGTTATGGATGTTTTATCACAGATTTGTACATGTCTTTCTGTTTATATGTTCTCACCTCAAGGAATATGTGATTTAAATTTGAAACCTTTGCAATATGTGTTTATAAATGTATGAGGAAAATGTACGTCTACCCGGGATTATGGGGAGGTCCTCCATAGCTATGGAATTCGTTTCATTTAAAAAAAATGTTTTATTTAATTGTCTTTCTACCAAGTAGTCTTTACAAGGATTGTTTTGGGGTTCATTGACTGTAATAGGTTGTAATAAAAATGTGTCGACACTTTTGCTTTGTACAGTCCTCTTTTTGTGCTATTGATTTCTGAAAAGTATGGAAGAGTCTGTCGTTGCTGGTGATTCAAACCAAAGAAGGAGATACATCATTTAAACCTACACCAGACGCGGAGCGTCAGCGATGTGAAGAAGTGTTTCATGTGTTCCCTGATGCTCCCTTGGCAAGCTACAGCCGTGGCTGAGGCGGCGAGACAGGAGTTGGCAGCTCTCGCTGTATAAGATATCATATGCAAGCTGCTGTGCAAGGTGATTCGTTAATCTGTAAATGGAGTATTCTACTTTGCCTCCTGTCCTGCCACTATTATTTATACCTTACCTCCTTCCACGATTCGCGGTGACTTCAGGGTGGCTTAGAGTTTTTTTTAGCCAATACCTATTGAGCTGCATGTTGTTCTTGGCTTAGAGTTTCTTTTAGCCAATACCTTTTGAGCCGCATGTTGTTGTTCTTGTTTCTCTTTCTACTAGAAGCTTCTCCTAATCTATCACAGACTCCGATTACTGTGTGAAACCTTGGAGAACTCCTAATTACCTCAGACATTGATACCGGTTCAGGACTTTGGAAATCTGCGAGGGCTCAGCATTTATTCATTTCGGACTCCACGATACAGCGAGACCGGTCACCCTTGTGTTTGATTATCAGCTTTTCACAGTATGTCGACTCGATGTTTGAATTCTTATTAGTAAAGTGACTTGCTCTATTTAGGGCTGGGCTTAGTAGCCTGGGAAAGCATTTACCTGGCAGTTTGTTTGAACCATACTGATCTGACTTGGCATTACTTAGAAGAAAGGGTTTAGGCAAATCAGGCAATAAATATTATGTTTTAATTGTTCGTCTCGGGGGACCGGTTTTATGTTCATCTATGTTTGGTTGGTTTATCAAAAATCTAATTTAGAAAGAGTGCAAGTTTGACCCTCAGATATATTGGGCCTCATTATGAGGTTGGCGGTAAGGGTTAACGGGCACCAGTAAGGAGATCGGTGCCGGTAAACCCTTACTGCCCTATTCCGAGGTCCCTTAGCAGGAGCCGCTAAGGGACCAGGTAGCTAATAACGGGCCCGGTTGGAATGACCCGGTAAGGCCCTCTTTCGAGAACCAGGAATGCGGTAAGGGGGTAGCCACAGTGCTAATAGCACGATGGCTACCTCCTACCTCGTAATGAGGCCCATTGAAATTGAAAACCAACACAGGAAGTTACATTTTATTTATTTATATGTTGTACTTCGAGTCTTCGTTCGGAAGCCTTTTTCATATAAGGTCTTTTTTAAAACATGTTTATAAAATATTAGATTAATTTTTAATCCTGCATATTTAAAAGTGCCAAGGACGAGTATGTACGTCCTTTTTGCATAGACTTGCATAATAACCTGGCACTTAAGGGGTTAAGTCCAAGCTAAATTAGAGCCATTGTTAATTTATTTTAGGAGGGCTTATTTCATTGGCATTAGAAGGCGAAAGAAGGAGAGGGTGACTTCCCTAAGAACAGAAGCCGCAGCTGCTCATCTGCTACCTCTTTTTCATGAAGTGGAAGAAAAGGTCAGTGACCCTAAAGGAGGGGTAAAGGGAGATATTAGGGGTAAAAGTAAAGAGTTGTTCTTCACTCCTCTGTGGATGAATCGGGTTCACTTCCTTTAAAGATTCATAATCAGATTCTGGGCACTGTCAATTCAGAGTGCATATTGGGAAATCCTGATAACAAGAATTGTTCCTGCTTGAATACCCGCCTATTTTTTGACAGGTGAGATATCCTTATTAGCACTATCAGAGCACCTACAGGAAGTTTGGGCAGAAGATGAGAGCTTGTCATTAGCACAGATGCAAGTCCTAAATCCAATGATATAAATACACCCTCCAGGAAGTACACACGAAATGAGGTGCACTAGTGTAATTTCTGAACCACTTTTTTGGGTAGGGGACGGAAGCACAAGTGCAGACCCGACAGAAATAGAAGATGTTTTGGAAAACAGTCTTGTTTTAATAGAAGCAAGTTCTGTTGGGATACAAGAAGCCTGTGTAGTGACAGGAGATAAGGAATGTGTAAGGGATTATGAAGCATCCAAACTGAGCTAAGTGATATAATCTATCAAAAATGATGAAATAAGAAGTTGAATTTAGGTAAAGTTAACACCACCCAATCAGACATCTTAGTCTTTGACCTATTTAAGCACCCCGCCCCTATTCCGCGCCCTAAGAATATTGGTGGAGCTGAACTGTCCTGTCAAGAGCAATAAGTAGAGCATATTGACCAGCAATCGAAGGTTAAGGGTGGGGGGTGAATTCTGCCCCAACACAGTATTAGTAGATGGGGGCTCTCCTCAGGGGGTGACTATTAACCAACAAAATAAGCTCTGAAAGGAGATCTTTGAACCTGCTAAGGACGTACAAAGGCACCGAGAGAATAATCCCCTAATGAGTGAAGGGGCCATTAGAGATCTTATTAGGGATATCCTCAACAAAGAAAGGCAGAGAGACCTGGCTATTGCAGCCGCTAATCCTACTGAGGTTGAGTAATTTAAAGTCCCCCATCAACAGGAGGACCCCGCGTACCTTAATATAGGGCAAGACCAGCATGTTATATCACAGGCCCCTTATCCACAGTTTAATTCCATCAAGGCTAACAATAAAGGGCAGTAACCCCCCACAAGGAAGTGTCAGTATTTGTGTGATTTATTTAGAGATATACCAGAGGACAATCAATGATAGATTAATTCAACCCTTCCGAGGGGGACAAAATTTATTGAATGCTGTGAAGAATGCATTCAGTAATTCTGGGTTTGACTGGAATTTTGAACGGGAGAGTAACATAATGGTAATGCCTTTGGTGGCTCTCGAGAGTAGATTTAGAGAACCTACATTCCCAGATAAACTTAGCCTGATGTTAAATTATATGTTTGATAGAGGGGGTCCGCACTCATTGACCCGTGTTTTGAGCTCTTCAATGAGGTACCCGCGCTCCATCTAATAACCTCTAAAGACATCAAATTGGTGGACTTTGTTCATCCCTTGAAATATGATCATGTTAGGTTAGTAATCCCATCTAGAATGGTGTATAACATTCTAACAAATGAAGTACAGAACCTGCTTCATTTGGGGTATGATCTTTCTCCATATGTGAGGGGGGAAGGGAGGAACAATTGAGCAGGGCTCTCAGGGACCAGAGAAGTATAGGAATAATGAGGAAATCCATAGGCTGTGGAGGGCCCAAATAGAGAAAAGTACATATGGTACTGGGGAACTGTATTGGTGCTGGTTTACATTAACACTTAGAGAGGCCATAACCCAACTAAAAGACCTTAGAGGGCAACTTTAGCACAGGGAACACTATTTCATGTTTGTCATGGAATGTGAGAGGTTTCTCAGCCCTGTATTCTGATGTAACGCTGGGCTCTTATCTTCAAACTTTTTCTATTTTCCTTCAAGAGACATGGATGGTTCGTCCTCCGGTATTTGATGGATACATGATACTTACGAAAATAAATATTAAAATAACTGAGGGAGCATATGTTAAGCAAATCCTATTAATAAACATTTACTGGAATTCTTTATGTGATTTAACCCAAACTGTAGAGAAACTTAATGTATTTTTGGAAGAATGGTTTATAACCTGCCCGAGGAGACAGGGGATTGTGGTTGGTGATTTTAATGCAGATTGTGATGATTCTCTAGCTACTGATTTTGACCATTATTTGACTGGCCGTGCTGTTGATGATATTGATTCTACGCAGTATGAGTTGGGGCTGGATTCTGCTGTGCATAGAAAAATGGTTCATGGGCAAATGTATAATACAAATCTAGAGGGGTGGGACTCTATATGCTTAATGAGACATTGGACGAGAACTTAAGTGTGAATCCGACCTGGCATGGAAGGAATTCCTCGCCGACTATTGACTACATTTTAGTTTCTAAAGTGATGTTAGACTTATGCATTAAGTTCAGAGTCATTTCCAGTTGTCATAGTGACCATAGCATGTTGTGAATGGTCTTTGAACGGAACATGGAAGAACAACAAGTAATTATATATTTCTCCTGCTCTAACGACCAATTTGAGCTTCAGTTGAATTAGATGAGATGATGATAATGTTTTGAAACTGAATTTGTTGATGGTGAAAGACTTTGAGATTTTGCCATAGGAAATGAAACTTGCAACCTATGCCCTAAAATCGTTTAATCACTTTCTCCAGTCAGTGATGGAACTTATACGAAAAGATCCAATGGAGGACACTACTGTCTGCCATCATCCTCACAAATTTGATATACAAGTACAAAAAATTAAAAGGCATATACGACAGCAGATCCGAGGAGTAAAAAGAGTCTCACTAGGGAGGGGGGAAAGAGCGGGGGAAGCAGATCAAAAAATTGAAGCAAAAATAAAAAAAATTGGTTTAAGTCATTGCCATAAGCTTTATCAATATGATGGGAAGGCTATGTTGGCAGTGCTGAAGGGTTCGACCCCCCCCCCCCGAAATTTTCAGTCTCTAATCAATGGATTAGAAATGAATCAAATGATTGTACAGAGCAATCCCATTCCAGAACACATGTGGTATAGTCATTTCGGGGGGGGGACTTGGTGATAATAATTATGCCTGTACCCCAAGCTGCTGGGCTCTGGAGGCAACAGTTGAGGATATTGAAAAACAAATTATTGAGGCTAGCCCATCTAGATCTGGTGGTCCTAATCTATTATCGAATAGGGTTTTTTAAAAAGGCCTAAAATTGTGGTTGAGAGTACTGCATGTCTTGTTTTCTGATATTGTGGATAATAAGGTGATACCAACTTCATGGAAAACTTCATATGTAATTCCTATTTATAAAAAGGGAGGCAAGATGTCCCCCTTAAATGACTGTCCCATCACTCTATTGGGTGCTGATTCATGTTATTGGGGAAAATGGAGGAATGTTGCTGGTCAAAAGAAGTTCTTCATATGTTTGAAATTGGGTTCAGGAAGTGGATGGGTACGGATTGTGGGAGTCTATTATTGTTTGTTTGTTTGTTTGTTTTGTTTGTTTTATTATTTATAGTGCGCGCCAGACACGGGGGTATTAGGGCGCAAAAAGCATAAAGAGTGTTGTTCAGCTTGTGTTACATTGCTGTACATTGCAATACAAAACAGTAGGAAATTGTACAACATACAGGTAATCAGATCATGGCAGGAAACAAAGGAACACATATATACAGTAAGGACTGACAATGGCAAGTGGTGTGATCATGATATGGCGAGTAGTCTAATGTCATGTTCCTTAATCCAGTGGATAAGGTTGGATCTAAAGCGTAGGTAAGGCATGTCTTCCCTTAAGGTGGGAGGGAGTGAGTTCCAGATTTGGGCAGCTTTAACTGGGAAGCTACTTCCGCCGTCTTCATACATTTATATTTGGGCACTCGTAGAAGGTTGGCAGTAGCTGTACTCAAGAATCTGGTAGTGAGATATTGTGGGGCAGCCCAGTTTAAGCATTTATGAGTCAAGGAGGCTGTTTTGAGGAAGATTTTATCTTTTATGAAAAGCCAATTGTTAGATCTTCTAAGGTCAGATATGTGGGCTTTTTTGGGAATGTTGAGGGCTGCTCTCAAAGCATTATTTTGTAAGATCTGGATCTTATTGGTAATGTATTTGTTGCTCCCTACATATAGGGCATTACAGTAATCCAGTTTGGATAATACCATGGCTCTTGCTAGGGTGATGCAATTATTAGGTGAGAGGAAGGGCTTAGCTGCTCTAATTAGCTTGCAGGTGTAAGCGGTAGCTGAAGCCATGGACTTTACTTGTTTTTTGAAGGTAAGAGTAGAATCTAAGTAGAAAACAAGAGTTTTAACTTCCTTGGCTACTGTGATGTTGTTATTATCTATTAAGAAGTTTGTGTAGAGATGACCTAGTTCCTAGTTTGCTGAGATTAGCCGTAGTGCTGACAATCAGGAGTTCCGTTTTGTCATCATTCAGGCATAGACCATGAGATACCATCCATGCCTGGATGATGAGGTACACTTTGTACACAAAGGCCAAATCCTTGTTGTAGTCTCCCGTCAACGGGATGAGGATCTGTGTATCATCTGCATAGTTAGTGTAGGTGATACCCAGGCCATCTAGATCATCAAAAAAGGGATTTGTAAAAATGTTGTACAGGGTGGGCGAGACGCAGGAGCCCTGAGACACACCACAGGAGATAGGTATGGGGTCAGCTGCTGCTGAGGGTGAAAAGACCTGCATAGTTCTATTATTAAGGAAGGATTGAATCCATCCTATGGCTTCAGGTGAGAAGTGGTTGGCGGAGTCCAGGTGGTGGCAGAGAATGTTATGATTGACTAGGTCGAACACCGCTGAAAGGTCAAGTACCAATAGTAGTGCTGTTTTACCATTGTCTCTCAAAGTGTCTATTTGTGCTTTAAGGTCAATCAATGCAGTTTCCGTTCCATGTTGTGGTCTAAAACCCGACTGGCGTACCCCTAGAAGGTGGTTACATTCCAAATATTGTTGGATTTGGAGGTACGCCACCTTGTCTAAGATTTTAAGCAGGAACTGAACTGTAGTAATGGGGCGATAGTTAGTAGGTATAGACGGGTCGGGTGTTTGTTTTTTTAGAAGTGGGAGGGCCAACGATTGTTTCAGATTGTTGGTAATGGTACCGGTGGAGAAAGAGGCATTTATGAGTTTAGTTATGAAAGGGGAGAGGTCTCGTGCAGCATCCTTTATAATTTGTGCTGGGCAAGGGTCGCCATGGCAGTTAGACGGTTTAAGAGTTAGGATGACTTTTTCAACTTCAAGAGAGGATACTTTCTGAAAGTTGAAGAGAGGTGTGGGTAGGGTGGGAGGGGCGAGAGCTAGGGAGTTCGGAGACAGAGGAGCAATGATTTTGTTAGGAGTGGAGGCAAAGAGGTGGGATTTTTTTTGTTGTTAATTTTCGCCTGAAGGGTCGTTATCTTGTTAGCTAAGGCACTCTGAATGCTGGTGCACCAGTTTTTGTCCTTAAGGCAGGTGTCAGGGGGCCTCATTATGACCCAGGCGGAGGACCATGGTGCTATTAGCACCATGGTCCATGCCGGTGTCCGCCATGGCGGAATGGGGGATTACCACCCCATTCTGAGGTTGGTGGGGCGGTAATTCCCCATGCCGCCATGGCCCTTCCCCATTCCCATTTTTGCCCCATAGGGCTCAATGGAAATGGGGAAGGCGCTAATAACGGTATCGCAAATTGCGGTACCGTTATTAGCACCAAAGTCCCTTTGCGGGTCCCTACTTTAACGGCTGGAAAAACCCGCCGTTAAGGTTGGGTCCCGCAAAGGGACCTCGTAATCAGGCGTTAAGGGTTTAACGGCGCCGACACCTTTTACGGCGCTGTTAAACCCTTAACGCCAGGGTCGTAATGAGGCCCAGGGGGTTGGATAGGCATTTCGATTTCTTTGAGAATGGTGAACAGTTCTTTTGTATTAGAGTCAGCTTGGGAGATGCGCAAATTGTAGGATTCTTGTTTAGCAAGGATTATTTCTTTTTTGTACAGTGAGGCTAAATTATTGAGGTTAATTTTGTTGGTGTTGGACGGGTCTAGTCTCCATATTTGTTCGCATTTGCGTTTCTCTAGTCTAATGGCTTTTAGGTGAGGAGAGAACCATGTATTAACATGTTTTTTCTGTTTGCACTTTCTAATTTTCAAAGGTGCTATGGTATCTATGGCAGATAGCATTACTTTATTGTACTCTTATTTATTATTTAATATTTATTGTATTAGCCTGTGTGCAGCACTTGACCTGGAAAGATAATGCGCTTCCCATATATGTTGCATCCATGGATCTTTCCATGGCATTTGATTTGGTAGACAGGCCATTCTGTGGGTGGAACTAGACAAATTGGGATTTCCAGGAGGTCTTTTCAGTATACTCATCTACCTGCATGAAGATTCTTCCATTCAAGTTAGACTAAATAACAATGGCACAATGTCTAAACCGATACCTGTGTTTAATGGTCTCAGACAGGGCTGCATACTGGCTCCTTGCATTTTTTTATATTTATATGTCAGATATGGGAGAATCTCTTTTAAAAGCCTCTTTTGCTTCCCCAAAGCTCGAAGATGTAAAAATCTCATGGTCAGCATATGTCGATGATTTTATTCTTTTCGACCACACTCTGATTCGATTGCAAAGATGAATTAAGGCTTTTAATTAGTATATTTTAGGAAACAAGCTTAGAATGAACCCACAGAAAACTGTGATCCTAAAGGTATGTAAAGTAAAAAAGAAAAATACGTTCTCTTGGCTTTTTAATTTAACAAAGCTCCAGGTCAAGGGTTGTATGACCTATTTGGGCAATCCCATTACTTGCTATCCAGCTAGAGCTTTCCACAGAAATCTCGTAAAGGAGAAAGCAATTATGCTGGCTGCCCAAATGAGTAAAGTTGAGAGGAAATACAGCAAATGTTCTCCGGTATTACAATTTTATTTAGGGAAAGTAATTCTGAGGCTGAGCTATGGAAAGGAAATTCTTCCAGGGTGGTTGTTTCCTGAATTAAGCTCTTATTAAGCCCGAATCTGGCGTAAAGTAATGCATTTCGTCCCTCAGATTGTTTCCGTAATAAAATGACATTATGAATTGGGGCTCGAATCACTCCAAAGTAAAGTCCAGTTAAGCACCTTTCTCTCTTTCAGACATTTTTTGTTTCTCCCCCACAGAACCTATATTCGGTTTTAGTAAATGTGCGTAAAAAGGGAATACAAAATGATTATTTTATAAATTCATGTAATACTTATTGCTTGAAGACTTTAGATAATTTGGGGACTTCCCTGGGAATTTTGATTAGTAACCCTAATAATGTGAAGAAGCTATTAATATAATAATTGGGCTAATACTGTTGATACATTATCTAGATCATCTCTTTATTCCTATGTCTTCTAGCATTGTAATAAATTGGATAATCCCGAATTTTATCTGCAAAGGTTGCCCGATAGAAGGTTGCAGAATAATTTTATGTGTTTCAGAATTAATGTTCAATCTACAAACAAAATAATTAGCATAAGGAGTAGACCCTCTTTAGAACTCGCTGCCTGTCGGTTCTTTAAATGTCCTCAGGAGATAGAATCATTATCACACTTATTACTTTATTGTTCTGCTCTAAGGGCCCACTGGATTGCTTATTTCAGTATATATTTTTCATGTACCTGATGGGTTATGCTTGATATTCTTTGGCAGAATATTATGCATGGGAAATCGGTTTCTTTAAAATTAACAGTTTTAAGGTTTTTGAGAAAAGTCGGTAAACTATGAAGTTTGCCACTCAAAGTATTGATGTTTCAGTTTGGAAATAAATGTTCTTAATGGGGCCATGGGATGGAATTGAAATGAAATTTAAGAAATTCACTGCAAGGATTTTCATTTAGTTTGTAAAATGTAATTGTTGCTGTTTGTCTATTTTAATGAGATAGTTTACGTATGGAATTTTATGTAATTTTGTAAAGGTTTATTTGTAAACAAAACAAATAAAGAAATAATTAAAGTGACCTTTTTGTGAACTTTTGGCATTCTGATTCAGAATCCAGAGTGTGCAGATGTTTTGTGTTTGGCTATTGTGAAGATCTATTCATTCTTTGGAGTAGCTGAATGTCAGTGATTGTGTGTTTTTATATATTTCAGGTATAATATGAATTGTTGTTTATATAAAATATATTAAGTATGTTTAGGTTTGTAATTTTGTACAATTTATAGGTATTATTTGGAAAGCAGGGTTTTCCATATTTTATTTCAGTGTTTTCAGTAGAGCGATGAAGCAGTAGTACGAATACATGTGATGTTAACGAATCACAAAACAAATTCATTTCTAACAAACCAAAAACATCTAAAAACATAAAAAAAATTATTGTCTTTGTTTTTAGGGGGGTTCCTCCACAAACTCCCCTTCTTTTATTCATACTTTTCCCCACCCCCAAAACTATTATTCCCATTCCCAACTACATATATATCGTTTTAAATAATTTGTTAATTATTTCCGGTGTTTTTGGTTTGTTAAAATCACTGCATACACAGTAATACATGTTATGCTATGGTTATGTGTGAGAAAAATATATTTCCCATTAAAGGTTCTTTCTCACTCTTTTGTTGAAGGATTTATTTGATCATTTTTTGATGTGTGACTTTGGGTATGATTTGTTTTATCTTTGTTAATTATTAAAAATAATCTGCTGTTTGTCTGTATCTAAGAAATATATGATCAGTACTCTTAGATGTTTTAGGGAAGAAAATCCATTTTAGTTTGAAGAAGTAGGGTGTTTTTCTGGGTTTTGTTGCACATGTACCTCAGCTAGGCACAGTTTCTATACTAAGAATATATGTGAAAGCATTTCTGTCACAGATTTGAAAGTACATTGCATCACTCCATTGCATCCTGAACACCATGTGTACCATAAGTTTGAGCACCATTGCATGCACATGAGCACAATCTGTGTACTAGACAGAACAAAATGTTGGTAGTACTTCATAAAGAATAAACAGCAACCACATCTGTCATTTTCACAATTTGCCTGGAAATGGTGTACTTTGGAAGGGCAGGGACCCACTTGAGTACCATACTATGTGATCATATATGCTGTTACACAATGCGCAGACATTGCAAGAAGTCAAATGAATGGGTGTTCACAGCAAACCCTACCATCAAACAAGCAGCATATCTGTACCCTTGCAAAATATTGCAGCTGTGTATGTGCATTGGAGATGGACATCAATCTCATTTTTATAACCCCAAATTAATGAGTCCCCATTGTGTCAGAGTAGTGGAAGTGTTTAAATGTGGTCATAAATATGACAAGTCCTATGATGGACTGTGCAGATCAATGCTAATTTAGTTATGTTGTTGACAAATTACTTTACCTTATTTGTGAAAATTCCTGTATTCTGCCAGTTTACAGGGAAAGTTAATCACCACTTGTAAATTCCCAGTTAACATTTCTTCTCTTGCAAAGTGGTTTGGGAATTGTACACTGAGGTCATAGCTACAGTAAGACATGTGCTACAAATGTATTTTGGTTTTGCAGGAGAAATGCGCCAGTTAAATGGCATCTGAGAAAATGGGAAGCAAAGTGAAGAAGGTGAAAACACAGTGGCTAGGGCCTTATAGTTTGCATTTGGGCTTTTCTGCACTAATCCATCAAATGTTCTTACTTCTTTATACATAGCCATGACATTCCAATTCCCACGTTTTGTGCATATATTTCACCTCATATATGCATGCTTTATCATGAATTCTTAAGATGTGATACAAATGGTCACTGTGGTCTATAGGATTAGCTCACTTTCATTCAGGTTTAGCATCCCAAAAATGTAGTGTTCCAAATACGTATACATCACAACCTGACGAACTCAGTGCCCACCAAATGAAATTCTACTTTGCTCATCTTATTTACGCTATATGAGCTGCTCAATACCATCCCAGATTACTCCAGCACTCAGTGCAGAGATCTACAAGGGGCACTTTTTAACACTGCAGCCCTTGCTCTCTAATCTAATTGTTGAATTATGTACCTCAGCTATGGACAGTTTCTTCACCAACAATATATGTGAAAAAGAGTCTAGCATTTCTGCCACAGTTTTGAAATTATATTGCATCACTACATTTCATCCAGAACACTATGGGTAGTATAATGTTCTTGACTATTGCATGCACTGAGCCCAACCTGTGTGCTAAACACAATATAATGTTGGTTATAACTCATAAATAATAAACAGCAACCACATCTGGCACTTTTACATTCTGCTTGGAAATGGTGTGCTTTAAAAGGGCAGGGATCCGCTTGAGTACCATACTATGTGGTCACATATGTTGTTACACAATGCACATACATAGGAAGAAGTCAAATGAATGGGGGTGCATAGCAAACCCTCCCATCAGACAAGCAGCATACCTATACCATTGAAAAATATTGCAGCTGTTTATGTGCTTTGTAGTTGAGCTTTTCTCTTTGACCCTACATTAGTGACTTCCCATTGTGTCATTGTTGTCTTAGTGTTTGAATGGGGCCTTAAATATGTAACGTCCCATGATGGACTGCACCTGATCAATTGTAACTTGGCTATGATATTCGCAAATAATCTTTTGCTTCTTTGTGGAAATTCCTGGATTCTGCCAGCTTATATGGAAAGTTAATCACAACTGGTAAATTCCCAGTAAACGTTTCTTCTCTTGCAAAGTGGTTTGGGAATTGTACACTAAGGTTATGGCTACAGTATGCCAGGTACAACAACATTATTTGGGGTTTCAGTCCAAATGCAACAGGTAAATGGCATCTGAGAAAATGTGAATCAAAGTGAAGGAGGTGAAAGCACAGTGGCTAAGGCCTCACAGACAGCATTTGGGCTTTTCTGCAGTCATGCATTACATGTCCATGCCTTTTTTTGTATAAGTATGCCATTGCAAATCCCATGATTTGTGCACACTTTTCACCTCATATGTGCATGCTTTATCAAGTATTCTTAAATTGTGAAAGAAATTGTGACTGTGGTCCATAAAATCAGCTCACTTTTCATTCAGACTTAGCAGCCCAAAAACCTACTGTACCAATCAGAGGCATCACAACTTGATACGCTTAGTGTTCACCCATTGAAAGTCTACTTTGCTCATCTTATTTACACTATATGAGCTGCTCAATACCGTCCCAGATTATTCCAGCAGTCATAACAAAGCTTTACATGGGGCACTTGCTGTCTAATGTCTTAACCATGCTACAACATTTGGAGGCAGCTACCAAGTATGTTAATCATGAAATGGTTCTTTCAGTGGGTTCTATGTTCATTCATCCAAGGATTTTCTTTAGCTGAGTTTTTTGCCAAAATCTTTTTGCTGGAAAACCTCAGCAAATTTCTTTTTTTAATGGGGGATTAGACCCCCCAAACCTCCCTTCCCTTTTCTTTATTCTCTATCCTCCTACCACCCTAACCCCTTATAATGAACGTTTGGCATTTAAATAAATCACCTGTCACTTAATTTCCAGCCTAACAGATCATATGATAATGATGAACTGTGTTATACATTACATGTCAGACACAGAAAAGTGGTGCTTGTTCTTTGGAAACAGAATGTTGTAGTAGTGAAAGAGAGACGCATGCCAGTTCATTTTTTAGAATTGCATTGTGCAAAAAACACTCCAAAATACTTGCATCATCACAAAAAAGCACTACTAAGTGTATCAGTTTCAACCAGTGGGCACATCTACCTATTACATTTGGAAAGCTGTATCACAAAGGAAAGCCAGCCACTAAGGCTAGAGGAGAATTACACCATTTAAATCTTTCTAGCAGTAACTTTGCCTACTCCTAGTTGTAAGCTGCCACCTCAACATGGATACGCGTGCTAGAAAATATTTGGGTCCTGGCACTTGCTTATTTACAAATTAAACAGTGCTCATGAGAAGGTCATGGTCTTCAAGAAAGATGCTAGTTTTGCACAGATCTCTCATATATAATGAATATTGTAATTGGTTTAGCAGTTAAATGTGCACACATGAACAATTTTCTCAATAGTGAAATCTCTGATTATGTACAAGAGTCACTGAATCATTTTTCGGTGTGAATGTTAACAGGTAAACTATGGTTTTCAGCAGTGCAATTTAGTGCACATTTATAGTAGCAGATTACGTAGATTTTTCTTGGTTATGTCATGTAGGATATGCACTGTGTTTTGAGATGTTTCCTGAAATTGAAAAGAGCTTTGTGAATTACAGTGGCAAAGGGAACTTTTGCGCACTTCAGCCATGATAGATTTTCTCATATTTAATGTATGTAGAAATGGGCAGAGTAGTTAAATCTGCACACATAACCAGCATTAGAATGTTCTCAGTAGTGAAATTTCTGATTATGTTATAGAGCCCCCAAATTATTTTTCTGTGAGAATTTTCCAAAAAAACAGGTACACTCTGGGTAACAAGATTACATTGTAGTCCACATTCAACAGTTTTTGTATTTTACAAGACTAGCTGTGTATATAGTAATTATATATTTTTTGTTTACAGCATTTTTCTAGCATGCCTACAAAGAAGCGACAACAATGTGCTAGAAGAAAGGATTGATTGCAGGGAAGTAAAGTTTTACAATATAATATTTTAAAAATCAGTGTTCCCAAATCTGTCCATGTAAATACGGCAGATAATATATCTACACCTGTTATTGATAATACTTGTGAAAATTTGCCATTTCAGATAGGAGATGTGCCAACTGAATAAATTAATGGAACCCAGAATATTTAAAATGTAAGCAATAATCAAATCTGTTAATATTTAGTAAACAAAAATACAATTTTTAGAAGAAACGAAAGCAAATGCGCTATAAATTTGAAACCAAGAGAAAAAAATATATAGGAAATTGTTCCGCTCTTAAGTTTTTACAAATGTTTGGAGAAGTGTGAGACCAATTTCTAGATATTTTGCAAAGTATTTTTGGGAAATTAAAAAAGAAGTAATAATTTATAAAGCTTTTCATATGAAAGAAAATTGTTCATTATTGTATTGAATAAACTTAAGAAGTTACTTAAGGTGACTACACAATTTCAAAGAAATATAGAAACAAATCATGTACTTACATGTGACAACTTTTGTGATGTGTTTGGTGGAGAGTGGAAACACACTTCTCATACAGAAAGATTGTTTAATGAGGAGAGTTAGATTCAAGGAAAGAATGTGCCCCTTGCTATTCATGAGGGTGTACATAGCTATGAAGATCAAACCGGTGTGATTTCTATAAAAGGAGAAATCCTCAGGTCTGACAATACAGAAATTGAAAGTTTAGGTCAGTCTAAAATAAAACCTAAAAATCAATGTGAGGTATGGACGTGCAATTGTTTGTGCAATAATGGTAAATTATCTTATAAAGTCTTAAAGAGATTTTTGCAAGTTTTGCACAAAACAATAGTGTTCAAAGACAGACCAAGATGCTACCGAGAATTGATGCCTGTGAAATTTGTGAAAAAACAGGACTTCTAGGTCACTCTCTAGCTTGTCTTGATAAAAGCAGATGCAAGAGCCAGTTTCATCATATACGGATGCTGGCTGCTCATCATACGAAAATGAGATACCTTCTAGTTAAACTATATGAGTGCAAAACACCAATTATCTCTCTTGCACTTTTAAATCAAACACTTCTGATTGGTACTGTAGAAAGTTTAGTTTATACATTGCAAAGAATAAATATAATGCATTTCAAAGATTATGGCCCTCATAACAAGTTTGCTGGTCCGGAAACAACGGTGCAGTTAAGCTTACCAGCACTGTTGTTTCCGGACCGGCAAACTATGAGTCTACAGGCGGGTTGCCTTCCCGTCTGCCAGGACTGCCCTGCCGGGTGGAACGGCACCCGCCCGCAGACTTTCACTGAAACACCGGCACTGTCATAACGGTGCCGGTGTTTCAGTGATCCCCACTCCCTTAGACTCCTATGGGACTCTATGGGAATGGGCAACAACATAGTTACATGCACCTGACTTACCGGCAGCTGGGGTTGTAATACCACAGTGTTACTGGCAAGCCAGGTGCCGGTAACTCTTTACGGGTCTGGCAGCAGCCTGCCAGATTTACTGGCACAGCTACCGCCAGAATCGTAATGCGGGCCTATGTGTATGTAGATGAAACACTTACAGGAAGTGGAAATTATGACCCTATGCTTTCAAAGTATCTAATTTTTCAACAGCATAAAATAAGTATTGCAATGTTTGAGTTGTCTTCTACTGAAAGACCTGACATTGTTTGCGTATCTCCTCAATGATAATGATAATTATAAGTCTTTAGTGCAACTAGTGTACATTGAGGAGAAAATTACACACAGTCTAGAAAATATTTGGAAATAACTTTATCTGTATTTATTTGTAGAAGAACTATTTGACACAAGGGAGGCACTTTATATTTATATTTGTAGACACTGTTGGGTTTTATAATCAAACAAGTGTTCTTGAACATGGCAGTACCTAATTTTCCTGTTGTGCTTAAAAAATTGAACATGTTTGAAGTGATTTCATTACAAACTGTTCATCC
This sequence comes from Ambystoma mexicanum, assembly GCF_040938575.1. Classification (NCBI taxonomy): domain Eukaryota; kingdom Metazoa; phylum Chordata; class Amphibia; order Caudata; family Ambystomatidae; genus Ambystoma; species Ambystoma mexicanum. Next base: position 826,520,935 of record NC_090924.1, on the reverse strand, counting down.
TTTCCAAGTTATTGTTAGATTGCAAACAAAGATGTCAAACGTGCCTAAAAAATCATTAGTGTAAGGTGTTAGAGGGAAGGTTATGTATTTACCTCTCAATTTGGAAGAAACTGTCAACCCTCTAGGAGTGAAGCGTGACATTGCAGATTCTTTGTCTGTTTTTGTAAATGGTGTTGCCACTAAAGATAAGAACATTTGGCAACAGCTTGTAGATATTGGAAAGGTGAAAAATGCATTGGCATTTCTATTGGAGCACAATGATTGATACAAAGGCAGTCTGACGGTACCAGACTTGTCTATGCTTGATGTTGAGTCAACAAACAAAAGCTGTGAAGGTCAGTTACAATTTCGATCTGTTGCAGAAGAGAATAGTTTGCATGAACATTGCACTATTCATACACTCACCTGAAGTCATGGACGACAGTTTAGAATTGTACCAAATGAAAGCAATGGAAGGGGCACCAATTAGTGTCTGGGAAAAGACATTAGAATCTTGTTGTGTTCCTATGCTTTTTCCTACTGGAAGAGGAGGCAGATTGGATGATTGGAAGATTCCAATTTCTTCTTCAGAATATCGTTGCACAAGACTGTATTCTGAAAATACCTGATTCTGCGCTAATGTTGAATATATTCTTCACATATTGTATGAAGATGAATTTTCAGCATCATGTTATGCTGTTGCTCATACACTTCAGACCGGAATTAGATTTCAAAATCTTTCTGCATATGAGATATTGCGACAGGTGAAAGAAAAAAATGAAGGTTTAGAGTGTAAACTTAACAATATTCTTGTTACAATGAGAGGAACCAGGGAATATTGGTATAAGAGACACTTAGAGGTTAGAAGCATGATCGGGAACTTGGGCCCTCCAACTTGGTTTGTGACTTTAAATTGCACTGTGTATGGTTGGGGTGAACGTGCAGTGTGGGTTTGTTAAAATAATCCACAGAAAGAAGACATGGAACACATGACACCAGGAGAATAGTGTTCTATGGACCCTGTAAGTCTATTGTAGTTCTGTCATCACAGATCTTTAGCCATGTTACACTTTATATGTAATAAATAAAATGGTCCACTAGGTGCTGTGCAACATTTCTTTTTGAGGAAAAAACATCAGGCACGCAAGGCTCCACATATACATATGCTTTTGTGTATTAAAGATGCTCCTCAGTTTGGTAAAGAAAGTGATGACTATATGATGGACTTTATAGAAAAATATGTTACTAGTTCCATTCTTGCTCAGCATCTGAAGGCTAATCTATGGAACAAGGTTGAAAGGCACTCATGAGGTAAGTACTGTCAGAGAAAATACAAAAGTAAAGACAAGTACTACACTCAGTACAGATTTAGCTATCCAAGGCCTGTGACACCAGTTGGTTGAGTGAATATTTTGATGTCATCTGTTCGATACCATGCTACTGGTAAGTCACTGAGAAATAACTATAATTTAAAAAGAGATAAGGAATGCTGATTCATTACTAATTACAGTCCTGTCATTGATCAGCTTTGGAATGCAAATACTGATGTACAGTACATTGCTGATGCTACAACAGCCGTTGCTCGTTATCTTACAGCATACATGACAAAGGTTGAAAAGAGTAATGCAACTGAAATATGGGCAAACTTATCAGCAGAACAAAGTTTTAGTCAGAGACTTCTAAGCTTTGGTCTGAAGACACTCTCAAATAGAGAGTGTGGTAGCTACAAAGCTGCAGATCGGCTAACTAGTTTGCCCCTGTATGGAGGTAACATTAATGGGAATCATACCAAAATGTCGCCCTCACAATTACGACGGCTGAAAATGCTGACTAATTTGTTTTTTCTGGACCCCCCTTACACCACATATATATGTGGGGGGTATAGAATATAATATTAATATGGTGGGTTGCGGGGGGTAACCCCCGCAGATATATGTGGTGTAAAGGGGTTTTAAAAAAGTTGGCATTTTCGGCCGTCGCTATAATCACATAGATCCACATTAATGTACTTTGGTTAAGTCTTGGCCCAGCTAGTACTAGAAATCGGGTACTGAAGCCTTTGAGTGAAATTCAGCAGTTAGCTGAAACAGTACCTGACAGTAAGAGATTCTGAAAACCAACTTTATTGATACATATTATCCAAATCGAGCTGTAGAGTTGGAGGATCTTTGTTTATATGAAGTAGCAGAAATATTGAACCAAACAGTGACAGGGACTGTCTTGCCAAATTGCAGATAAAAAGGAATTATTTAATTTTTGTCTTTTGCAGTTCTTGCCATGGTGTGCAGAGAGTGATTCATTTGCTTCAACGTTTTGAAACTTTTGAAGAATCAGTTTTTGCTATAAAAAAAGCTTAATTACATATCCAAAATGTGAGCAGTACTTGGAGTCACTGGAGAAAAACTATGTCAAGAAGAAGCTTTGGCAGCTGAATTGGCAAAAGAGACTCATGAGGGCAGTCAAGATTCTGCACCAGGAAGTCAAAATGTGCTTTGTGAGCAAATTATTCAAACTGATGCTGTGCTTGCCATGGAGGAAGTAGAAAGTGCAATGCAACAAACTAAAGTGGCTGATGCAAATTATGATGAAACTGTTAGTAAACTTAATATAGAGCAAAAAGAAGCGTATCATAAAATAAAAGACCAGTTCTGATATGCTTTATGGCCTGACAGGAATGAATGTTCTTTTGTCCAATACAAACCTCTATTGATGTATGTTAGTGGACAAGCAGGAACAAGCACATCTTGTTAAATTCATGCAATAAGAGCTATGATCCAAACTGTAACTGATTGCATTTTGTCATGTACTGTAACTGCTCCAACAGGTTTGTCAGCATTAAATGAAGGTGTTACTTTATATTGACTGTTGATTCTACCAGTGGAGCATGACAACAAACTAGAGTATCGAAAACTTGTATCAAGTGCATCGCAAGAAGGAGGAAAAGTTCTAAGAAAATTAAATACGGTGATTGTAGATGAAGTAACTTGATGCTAGCGTTCATTCACCTGCGAATGCAAGAAGTTTTGAAAACTGACGACAACATTTTGTTTGGAGGTAAACATGTACTTGTTTTTGGAGACTTGTTAGAATTAACTCATGTGAAATGTGTGAGAAACCCAAGGGTATTCGTACTTCTACTCCCTTGAGATCTTCTGCACAGGTGGCCAGGGAAAGGCCATCACTCTTGGATCACGACCCTGGGGGTGGAAAAGTGAGGAGGATCACCTGGGTAGAGGGTCCTTCGGGATTGGGATGGAGGTATATGCAGGCAAGGTGCAGAATTCCCCATTTCCCTTCCAAGAAGAACCCTCTATTCCAAGGGCAGTTATAGAATATTGGTATCCGTCTCCCAGTGACCAAGAAAAAGATATGAGATACCACCATTCCAGATGTACCAGAAAGAGGGCAAAAAGGGTTAAAAGTGAGATGGGCGAGACATGGTATCCTTTTTTCGCTATTGACAACCAATCTAACCCTCTGCCAACCTTCATGGGCTATTATAAGCCAATTCCCCTGAACTTTCCACATGCCACACTTGACAGTTCTCGGATAAAGAAGAGACCACTAAAAGAAGTGACGATTACACCTTTTCACCACTTTGGTACTGGGACGAGGAAGATGCCTACTAAGAGTTGTGAGGGTCAGGCATGTCCCTTTGAGTGTGGTCAGGCAGGGCTAATTAGATATCCACACCTGCAGCCTGTTGTACTCAGGAGACCCCTGGCTGGCCCATAGAGCCGATGTTTGCTCCGAAGTACTTTAAGATGAGACAGCTGCACCTTGAGATGGATGGGGGTGCAGATTTATTGCTCCAACACAAATCAATTAGGACAACTCAATGGTTTGGCAAAGGGAGTCCGTTTAATGACAAGTATAAAAAACGGGGAGTCATGGCAATCAGCAGTGATGCGATAGTCCGTCTCGCTTCAACTCCAACGAACTTCATACAAACAGTGAAATTTATACTCATAACTCATCATAATTGACGTGTTACACTTAAAAGTTAACATGCAATTCTTTTGGCTAGGAAAAATTAACTTTAATATAGGTACTATATCTGTATATGGTAACAGAGCGAGGGGATTGGGGAAATACTGTCAGCTGGGCGTCTAAGCCCTTCCTTCAAAAATTACTACTATTGAAGTGACTAAAAGTACAACGTCCCATTGGTTCTACTCACTCTAGGACCCTAGATTATTTGGTCCATTGTGATTGGGTTGGCACCAATCCCATGCATAAATTTCCACTTTACTTAGCAGCACGCAGAATGGTCAGCCAGGTGCAGGGTGCCCCCTCAGCTACCCGGCCTTCCTCCAATTAAGGTTACAATCAATCATCACTTCAACAACTATGTGTCAATTATGTTACTGTGGTTGCCCTCGAAACTGCATCTTCTGTCTGGGAAAGTTCCGATATCTCCTCCTGGTCGCATGCCAAGCGTAAGTGTCAACTCGTGCTTCTCCTCGCTCGGATGGTCACGTGATGTAGACACCGTGAATTTGCCTAGTTTCTCTCAATTTGTGGATTTAATTCTTATTCGGCTTCCTTATCTTGACCTTTCAAAGACAGGAAATTCTATTCTTAAGTTTCAATTAGATGTAGCTACTGTTCGTTCCTTCTATTGGTATGACCTTGGCTCTCCTGGCACGAGTTGTATCTGCTGAGTTTCGATTCAGCCGTCTCTTCTCCTTTTGCTAGAATATGAATCTTGTCTTGTTTGGCCTCTAGTAACCTGAGTTGATTCGGCTTTTCGTGTAAAGTGGAATTGCACATATAATCATTTGCTTTGTTTTTAGGTAGATTATATATAATGGCACTTGCCGCGCTATTATTCTACTTAGCATAACAAGCTGCACTGTTTTCTTAGCTTTCTTGCGGTTCCAAGCATATGTACAGGCGTTAGATGGTTGAATATCTTCATCCTGCTTACAGCTTAACTCTCTTATGCTTTGATAGCTTTCTATCACTTTAAGCTCACAATCTCTTTTCTCAGGGCATTTAGTTTCTTTGTGTCATTCTTGGTTCGTCATTTGTTCTATCTGTGAGTCCGGGCTCTCGTGACATCACCATTCGTCTTCCATTAAGACCTTTTTGGTTTCTTCCGGTACGGTACTTAGTCAATCTTCATTTCGTCTCATTTGTTGGTAGGGTTTTCTCAATGGATACCTTACTGTCCATGGTTGTCTGGGTATTGGTACTTCAATAGGTGTTGCTCTTCTGATTGGTACTGGGCAGAGCCATAGTGCGGCTCTCTGCTGGTTTATTTGCTCATGATACGTCACATATTTTGGTGTGAACATTCCTGGTAGTTCAAAATGGGCGATGGGAGTGCAGGCTTTATTTGGGACCTCCTCTACACTGTCAAGGGGCTGCAGGTGTATAACTGGAGATCAGCCAGAAAGAGAGAGGGAGAAGGAGCGTGACATAGGTAGCAACCTCTGAGGAGGCAGCCATTGTAGGACTGGAGCCGTCAAGCAAGGACACCAGCAACACATCCAGTGGACTTTGGTGACCTGATGTAGGAGGTCTGTGTGGTTTCCCTAAATCTGGGAGCCTTCCTACCCCAGAGTGAGCAGCAGGAGCTGCTGTGGAGCCGGAGCAGAGAGGACGCTGCCTGCATGTCGATAGAGGCACTGAAGCTGCTGTGGAGGCGAGATGGGCTCACGCTAAAAAAACACAGAAGACCGGTGAGTGTTGGGAGGGCAGAAGGACTCTGGGGTGATCCAACAGGACCACGAGGGAACACAGGTCCACAATATGGAAACAACTATGTGATTATTTACTACCGAACTAAAGAGAAACTTAACTTTGAACAATTAAATGCTCATTCAATACCGAACTAAGGAGAAACGTAAACATTGAAACCAAAATATTTATATTGAATATCAAACTGCATAGAACTTTAAAGCTGAACAATAAAAGTGTACATTGAACACTGAACTGATTTGAGCACATGTTGCACAATGATTTAATTCAAAGATCAAAGTCAAGAGTATTAAAAGCGGAAAAGAGTCAAACAGTGAACTTTTATGAGCGGATATAGTGTGGCAAGGCCACGGCTTGGCAGGAGGTGGGTGACACATGGTGGCAGGGCCATAAGGCTAATAAAGAGAAGCCAGAGAAGTGCAAGAATACCCACAAGAGGCCAATAAAAGGAACTAAGTGATGGTGACTTAGTGCACAGGACCAAGTGCCAAGGAATCTGCATGTGTGTGCTGAGGAGTCCCAGGGGCCCCAGTTGCGTGACCTATGATGGGTGGACTGTGCGGTCTAACAACTGCGCCTAGACCAGAGAGCCCTACATGGTGAAATATAAGGACACTGAGCAACAGCCTAAGGAAATCACTGCATACAGACAGGTGAAGTGGGGCAGAAATAAGGTCAGGTTGAGCTGCTGTTTTGTTAAGACTCTTGTCTTTGGAAAGACTGTTACAAGTATAAATGGCAGAGTTGAAGTCTTGGGGAAGGGAACCCTGAGGCTAAAAGGAACCTCACTTGTTGTCTTGAGAACAAAGCCACAAGACCCCTTTTGCTTTTGGATTGTGTTACTTGAAACTTGGGGAAGGGTACCCTAGAGGTTGGTTCTGAGCTACATTACCTTGAACTGGGATAAGGTAAACTATGTTTATTTATTTATTTATTTATTACATTTGTTAAATGCCCAAATCCTCGGGTATCATGGCGTTGTTAGAGACATCTTACAATAAGTAAACAACGGTATTCCAATTGCATCCAATAAAACAGTAGTACAAAAAAATCACATAGGCTAATACATTACATGGTCACTTTCACTATTTACAGGTTCCGGTAATAGTCTACCCTAGGGAGGCAACTATCTGGCCCTCAGGAGGGTGGATATATTAGATTATGTGTGGTATAACTAGTATTGGCTGAATAACCAGGTTTTTAATAGGTTTTTGAAACCATGGAAGGAGCCTTCATTTTTGATGTTTAGTGGATGCTCATTCCAGAGTTCCGGGCCATGACTAGGAAGCAGCTGCCTCCTGCTCTGGAGCTTTTGAAACGGGGGACAGCAAGGAGCGATTTTTTTGTTGGATCTGAGCGTTCTCTTAGCATCTTTTTTTCTTATTGAGTTATTTAAGTAGATGGAAGCTTTAGTGGTAAGGCATTTTTGGGTAACATCCAGTGATTTAAAGATGATTCTAGCCTTAATGGGTAGCCAATGGGTCTCCCTCCTAATGTTGGAGATATGGTCGGACTTCTTGATTCCTAACGCTGCATGTAGCGCTTTATTTTGCATTAATTGTAGTTTCCTTAGGTTGGGGTTGGAGGTTCCTAATAGGAGTATGTTACAGTATTCCAACTTAGTATTAATGCTCTGGCTAGAGTGATGCAGTTTGTGGGAGTGAGATACTGACAATAAATTTAGAAGTGTAGGATGTAGACGATGATAGAGCACTTACATGTCTGGTCATTGTTAGATTAGCAATTACATAAACTCCTAGGGTTGTGACCTGTTTCGATACTGGGATAAGATAACCATCATTGTTAATAGATGAATAGTCTGGTCTGAATAGAGGGCGCTGATTTTGATTTGGGAGCCCACAATGAGAATCTCAGTTTTCTCATCATTAAGGCAGAGGCTATTCAGAGCCATCCAATTTTGGATTATAGCATATATCTTATTGATGATCATCATGTCTTGGACATAATCCCCTGAGATCGGTATAAGGATCTGGGTGTCATTTGCAAAGTTAGTGTAGATGACACCCATGGTGTCCAAGGATGAGGTGAGGAGCTTAGTGTAGGCATTGTATAAGGTGGGCGAGAGGCAGGACCATTGGGGTATCCCAATGGGGACTGATATGGGATCAGCAGCCTCTTTCCCAATGCTTACTCCAGAAGTGTGTTGGGCTAGAAAGGATTTCACCCAGAGGATGGCATCTTTAAGAGAAGCAGAAGTCATTGGCTAGGGTAGCTCATAGTTTATCATGGTCCACTAAAACAAATGCAGTATGCAGAGTTTCCCTGAGTCCCTGATGGTGTCCATCTGGATTTTCAAATCTAGGAGAGCTGTTTCTGTGCTGTGGTTGAGCTTGAATCCAGATTTTCCAGCTTCAAAAAGCTGTTTTTGTTCAAGATGGGCTTGAATTTGGTTGTAGGCTATTTTGTCAATAATCTTGAGCAGAAACGGTACCGTGGTTATTGGTCAATATTTAGTGGGTACTGTTGCATCAAGTGATGGTGTTTTCAGCAGTTGGGTCACCCACGCTTCTTTTATACTTGACGGGACTGTACTTGTGTTGAATGAGGCGTTCACAAAGTTTGTGATAATAATAGGGGTGAGGAGCGGAGCACAGAGTTTAACTAGGTGGGCTGTGACGTTGTCCCCTTTGCAATTGGAGGCTTTTAGTTTCGAGATGGTGTCTGCCACTGTGTCTTGGGTCACTGCGGTAAATTGGAATTGCAGGTTCACATTTTATTTAGTTTTATTGAGATTGGTATTCAGCACATTTTATTCGGCTAAGATTTTTCTTTTTGTGCAGATTTTATTTTGGAGTAGCTCAATTTTGGAGGCTAACGCATTTTGAATGGTAGTGCACCATTCCTTACTGGAGTTAGCAGGAGTAGTAACTTGGATTGGGTTTTCCAATGCTTCAAGAATGGAGAAGAGCTTTTGGAGTTAGAGGTGGTGTTGCTGATACAAGTGTTGGGTTATACTTGCAACTTTGTAGATTTTGTTAGCAGCTCTAAAATCGTTGCCATAGTCTATAGTAGGGGATTTTTTGTTGATATGTTCAAGCCATCTTTTAGTTCGTCTTAGCGAGACTAATTCTTCATTAAACCAGAAACTCGTTTGTTTGAGCACCACACACCGTGGGTAATAATAAGCAGCGCTCAGATACCTGAGGGTTCGTAGCGCTATATAAATGCCAAATTATTATTATTATTATTATTATTTGTCAGCACGTTGTATTTTGGTTGTTAACAGTGCTGCTGTGTCAATATTGGTGGTAAGGCATTTGTGGTAGGCCTCTGCCAAGAGACTGGAGTTGTTGCTAGTTACCATGATGGAGGACAGACAGCGAATCCGTTATAATGGGGGCTAGATTCTCAACTGTTAGTTCACGAGTGTTTCTTGTTTCGTAAGTATCCGTTGCCTTAGTCATTGATGTGCTTATCTCCTTTCTAGTCAGGGAAAAGTAAATGCTGTGGTGGTCAGTCCAATCAAGGGGTAAAATCGACTCAATAGATATTTTGGAGTTCAGCGTGAGCATCCAATCCAGAGTTCGAACTTTGATATGGGTAGGGGCATTCACCAATTGTGTGAAGTTCATATCTTTGAGTGCAGTATGTAGGGCTTCTGCTTTAGTATCCTGCTTATCAGTGAAGTCTAGGTTGATATCGCCAAGCATGATATATTTGGAATTAGGTTTGATGTGGTTAGCTAGCAGCAAAGGTATGTCTAGGTTCCGGATGTGTATTGCTGTTGGGTGATCTGTAAATTACCAAGAAGGTGAACGTGGTTTTCTGGTCAGTAGCGAGTTTGGCTAAGATTAGTTTGTAACCTACTATTTCTTCGATGGGGCAGGATGTAATTTACAGGTTGGATTTGGCTATTATGGCCACACCACCTCCTTGTGTATTAGATCTGTCAGTCCTGATGATGTTGTAATCTGGTGGGATAGCCAGAGCTAGTAAGGGTCCAGAAGCTTGGTTTCTGTAACTACTAGCAGGTGCAGTTGTAGCTCGATAATGAGGTCATGGATTTCAATGGCATGGGCTCCTACTGAGCGGGCATTAATAAGGGTACCTTCAATGTTACATGATTGCTCTGTTGGAGGCTCTAAGGTGATGATTGGAATCTGATCATCAATAATACTAGCGGGATGTTTGGCAGTGACTCCAGAGGGTCTCTTATTTTGTTTGTTACTAGGCAAAGGAATGGGTTTTGGCTGTTTGGGGAGAACACAGGCTGAATTATAATTAATGGGGGTCAAATTAGTACGTGATCTTAGGCAATGTAGTCTAGTGTTACCCTGAATCGGATAGGTAGTCGAGTTGGTCATATTATTTAGGGCGTAATCCTGATCTTTCAAAGATGTGAACTTAGTAGGCCATATGTTTTTCGAGCTTTTAGTAGTGCTTCGGGTGTTAGGGTTATCCTGGATGGGCAGAAATTGAGGTGTGGTAGGTAGAAAATGTGTGGGACAAGGCATAGGGTGATGCCGGTAGCAGGTTATTCTGGAGAGGCCATTTCCATAAGTGATGTTGGAGCTACCTGAACAGGGTAAGCAGTCTTGCACAATGCAAAATGGAAACTTGGTGCTAAATAGCAAGCCAAGCATGACTATATGCTCAGTGAGAGTGCAGCTAGGGCAATACTGTAACCTATACCTTAATAGCAGCCACCTGGATCAAAGCAGGAATACTCTATGAGGGAGTAGGAATGGCAATTAATCTAGAACTAAGCAACCCATTTCAGGAGGAGGAAGGGGGGAATCTCAACCAATTATTCCACTAATGATATGAGCTGGAAGAAGCTCGGAACCTTGAGTTTAACACTATTTCCTTTGACATGTACATCCCTACACATTAGTTAATTGTAGTTGTGAGGGCAAGGATATGTGTTAGACACTGACAAACCTTTAAGTTGAACTCTTTGACTTAGACTTTCTTTAGTTTTGTTCAGGTAGGCAAATCCCACCTTAGCACAGGACAAGTTAAGCCTTCAACCAGCCTGACATTTAAGTTAATATATATTTTTTGCTTGAACTTTAAGTCTGCTGTCTGTGTCGCACTTCATGATGCCTTCACAGAGGTGAACCGGTTTTCAAGATGCTGCAATCTAAGGAGTATTGGTAATTTTAACCTTTGGAATTGTTTTGAATTCCAGGAACATACCATTATTATGAGGCAATCTGCACAGTTAAAGTATGCAGAAATGCTTAATAAGATTTCTATAGGTGTTCTTGAGGAGAATGTAAAAGCAGTCTTAAATGGAAGACTGAGTTCTAACATGTTTCATGCAGATTGCACTGCATAAGATGTCATGTTGACTCTTCATGAAATAAACATTTCTTGTGTTGCTTTGATGTGTACACTTGCAGAGTGTAACAGGTTCAACTCTACAATGCTGCTGTCTGAGAAGCAACGTATTATGGAGATACAATTGTGTGATGTTTTAGTTGGCCATGTTATGCCATTAGAGTTGCATAACAGTAGAAGCAGTTTTAAAACTGTGCATCAATGCACGAGTAATGTTAAAGAAGAAGAATGTGAATGTATAAATTGTTCTAGTCAATGGAGCAATGACAAGAGTGATTGCATTTCACACTTTTCCTCACATTACAAAAATTGAACATGTTGAAGTAAAGTTTGATCATGTAGAAGAAACTCATTTGATTTCTCTGGCCTCTGCATGTTTCATGCTTTTTAAGGATGCCTTTGTGAAAGGAGCACCACTTCCATTGTGCTCTGCATATGCAATTACTGTTCATAAATCACAAGGGTTGACTTTAGAAACAGCACTTATTGGAATTTGTCATACAGTGTTCAAAGATGGAATGTCATATGTAGCTCTGTCACATGGGAAAACATTGAAGGTTTATTTATAATATACTTTGATGAAAGAAAAGTGACAGCTGGCATTTCTTGCATTGAAGAATATAATAGGTCACCTGAACCTTTATCTGCTAAGCACTTAGCTGGGAAACATAAAGAATCAGTGAAACTACAGTCAAATAAAATCATTCTGCTTAAGACTATAAACAACAGAATCTACCAGAGTTGGAAAGTCATTCAAGTATGACATACTCCCATTGTAGATTTAGAAATGAAACAGTAGTTGAATGCTATTCGAATGCAGCTTTTTGTATGTTGTTTCAAATGACACCAGTGATACAAGAAATAGCTTCCACAACAGACAAGCATCGATGTGTGGAACATTCATTTCTTAAAATATCTGTAGATGAAAAACCACATTTGGCAATGTCAATCCAAAATGAAGTAGCTGTTGCAAGTGGAAATCAACAATTTTCTCAACATACATAGGAAGATAGTCAAATGTTTTTAATGACTGTCTTCGATTTAGTACTGCAGGAAACTGTTAGTGTAAATAGATTTATTGGAATTAGTTACACTGGACTCATATGTGTCCACAAGGTAAGAAAGATTACACTACTCAGAATATTTCTGAAAGATTTTTATATGCTCCTATCCCTGATCAGAAAAGCATACATTTTTCTCATCTTCTGACATGGAATGCAGTGACTGTGGTTGTAATTTACAATCTACACTGCAAAATCGAGTTTTTAATAAGTAAATATTGATTATGTTTCAAAGATGCAGTGTAGATGGTAGGAAAATTAACACATCAGTAATTAATTTTGTAAATAGTCAAGTTTCTATTGGTAAGAAAACTTTTTAAAACATGTACAATTATTTTTCATGAGGGGGCATCCATTCACTGTGGACATTTCACAACATGAGTGTGTACAGAAATAGATTGGATTGTCTGTAATTACCCCATAGTCAAACACCAAGCCAGATTGCCAAAGGGTTTAAATAATGCTTACTTAATGTTGTTGAACCAAAGTTTTAAAATATATGTTTTATTTTCTTTGTGAATATAAACGCGCAAACTAAAACATTGAAATGGAAGAATAGGTTAATAAGTGTTTTATGTAAAAGATAGATTGTTACTGGGATGTATTATAAAATCACTATGAAATAAATGCATAGATAAGATTATGAAGATTACATCAATTAGAAGAGAAAACAGCATTCTGCAATCTTCTACTTCTGTTTTATTGTGTAAAACAGTGTATATTTTAATATATACAAATGTTCCCTATGAATACTAAGATACATAAGTGGTTCCATATACATTATTTTAATTTTTTGGTGTCTGTAGAAGCTCATAACTATTTATATCTGAAACAATTAAACAGTAGGTTGTAGATACAAAAACAAGTAAAGTACTATGTTTCTAAAATAAATGACATCTAACTACTATTAAGAGTTTTAGACAAGTATTTAGAAATATTGTGTCTTACTTGTTATTTGTCCAAGTGGCCTAAAGAAGGATGCACAGAATGTTTTTAAGAAGTACTCCAATTAAATAATGAAAATAGCCTAGTTTAAGTGTTAGTTTTTTTTAATGTTTACAGATGTTCTATTTGAAGTGTGGAGGTTTTCAAAAAAAGCCATGCAATGTGTGGTGTCATTACACCGTGAAGCTTTTTGTTGTTTATAGTAGTTTATAGAAAATTGTCAGTAGCTTCTTAGGTGTGTAGTTGGGCAGAAAAGGCACACATATTTGAATAGGAGTATTCTAATGGCAATGTAGAGATAATTATTATCTTTTAAAATTTACTTTCATTTGCTGCACTTAGTCTGGAGTTGTTCACATGTACATACTTTTTGGAAGGGGGTTTTAAATAGAATAGACATGGTTCTAAATATAACTCTTCCTAGGTCAGCTGCGCATAACATATGATCTTATTGTTACATAGTGGGAGATGCTCAACTGCAAAAGAATATGGTGAATGCATTGATAAGGCTTTGGTGGTTGCTTTGAAGCTAATTCTTAGGGTTTGGAAAACTAGGAAAAAGCCCATTACAGAAGACTGGATAGTAGAGATGCAAATATTAACAAAATATGAGAAAGTATTACTATTGAATAAGGATCGTGAAGACCTATAGCTTTCATTAAGGAGTCCTTTCAATAATTTATATGTGTGATTATTTTTTTGTTTTTGATTTTGTTTGTCTTGTGCATGTCATTTGGTTACATGTTTTAATGGATATCATATGTATTACCACTGTTATGTTAGGAGTTAATTGCTTAAGGTCGTATGATGATTTATGGTTGTCCTTTATTAATGTATCAGTATGGAATATTAGTATGATGTAAGCCTTACAGTTATGTGATGTTACTGATATCCATATGTATTGCAAACACATTTCTTATGAAGAAAATGTTTATAAATATACAATAAAATAAATAACAAATATAACCCTGCTGGAAAAAAACAAAGAAATGTACTTTCATTTCATTAAAAAAAAGTATTCCACACTGCACACACAACTATCTGTGCAAATAGAAGATTTAAAGAACAATTCCCATTTATTTTAAATTTCAAAGATGATATGTAGATTTTGAAATGTAATTATTAAAATCTAATATGTGTATGTGGCCGAACAAAGAATGCACAGAGATTTAAGTTTCAAAGATGATGAGTAGATTCTGAAATGTTATTATGAACATTTAATATGTGTATGTGGCTGAACAAAGGACGCACAGAGATTTCACAAGAAGTATGGAAATTACATTTGATAGGTTCTAGAGTAGCTTGTGGTAAGTGGTAATACATTTACACACACAAAGGTTTTTATTGTCTGCCTATTATTTGAAATATCGGTATGACTGGACTTTAAAAAGATTCATACTCAAAATAATGTTACATTGTTGGCAAGTCTTCAAACATTTACATATAAAAGTGAAGACATGCTTAGCTTGTATGTCTTAGTTTCCTGGTTAAGGTTGCAAAAATTAATCTGAACATTTGACATCATTTAATAATAATGTTTGTACAGAATTGAAACACAGCTTCATTGTAGTGAAATGCCTTAATAGGTGCACAAACATTTGACATTCTGGGCAATTCTAAAAAAACATGTTTGTAGTTACCTAAATGGCTAGTGTAGTTGAGGTAACCAAACAGAATTTATTTGATCTATAGTACACTGTAGATACCCCTTCTCTTTGATACTGTTATTCTTGTAATCGTTTTTTGACATAATGTTCATTTATACCATTTTTAACATTCTTACTAAATCTGTCATATTGAGATACTTATAGAAAGTGAGAGCATATAATTTGTGTATATATTTATTTTTGTAAACATATTTTACATAAGTGAATCGTTTTATTTTCTCTCCAATGAGATGTTCTTTTCCTCTGCATCATGATTAATGCATACAACCTTTATTTGTTGTGTACTAGGAATACATTCAGTATTCACATAGCTTAATGAGAAAACAAATCAATATTCTTCTTTTTATTTTTATTTTGAAATACATTTCATTCTGTTTCAGAATTACTGTTATTCAACACAGAAGATGACACATAAAAAGGTATTTGGAAAGACATTTTATAAATGTAACATATATGTACAATGCACATATGTAAACACACAGATTTGTATTTTTTTTTAAATATAAATATATATAGCTGTGGCTACCGCACCAGCTAACGGGATGCAGGTATTTGTAAGCATGTCTAAGGACAGCAACGACTGGCGGGATCCTATCCATACCAACAGGCCCCATCCAGCACCATTATAACTGGGGCTATAAGTGAAAATTTGGGGGGATTTTAGTCATTCAAACTGCATAAAATATATTATATATTTTTGCAGTGTGTGTTTAATTTCATCTATTTTTGTAATTTAGAGAGTGGCCCTTAAAAGAGGGGTCGAACAGGGAAAGAAAACACAAAAGGAATTAAAATAAAAAGGAACATATGTATATTTTTATTTTCTCCAAAAAGGGGGGGAATTGCAAGTTTATAAAAAAAACCTAAGGATAACAATTAGTCTGGTGTTCAGATATGAACTTCTCCCAATCCTTTGTTGTGGCACCTCCTGAGGCCACCCAGTTGTGGCATAGGCAACACATTACTTTCATAACTGAAACATTGGGAGTCGGTAGTAACCGGTGGAACTGATACTGCCTCAAAAGTTGAGGGTTCATTCACTGTCGGTGGTGTCACACTGGTGGATGGAGGTGCTGGAGGTGGTGCTGATTTTCGTGCACGTAATGCATGAGGCCCATACATTTAATTTTGTGTTGTTTGTGTGATTTACGATATGCATCGTCCACATCATCTCAGTGGACTTGTAGCAGATGTCCAGGCTTTGTGACGCAACATTTGATGGTCCACGTCTTCGTGTCTTCTTGCACAATATGCATTGTACGTCCTCCGTCTCTTTTTTGGAGCAGTGTGCCTTCACCTTGAAATATCGCCAGCTGTCTGCAGTGGTCTTCATTCCATTTGCTTTCTTCCAGGGTGGTGATGGATGGGGGACCCAGATGATATCATCATCGCTGCTGCTATCACTGTTAGACATGTTTAAATGTCTAACAGGAAGGAAAACATAAAACAACAAAAATGACAAAACTAAAAAGACACTGCCACAAAAAAGTAAAAGTTTTTTTCAAAAGTAAAAAAAAGTAAAACAAAAATAGACAAGTTGAACAAATCACGAGACAAGGGAAAAAAATATTAGGTTAAAAGTGCATTAAAAGCATGGAGAATGAAAGGTTAAGTCACCAAGTGTTCTTGCAGTTACTTGGATATTTCCGTTGACTAACAAGCAATGATAGCAATGATCAATATAAAGTACATTTGTGTGGGTATGGTGATTTTTCACAGCTCCGCTCTGCTGTGTGGCCCGATTGGTCACTTCGGATGCACAGATCCTGTCATACGGCATGGGCGGAGCCATGTCAATAAATTGCATTGTGTGATTGGTCTGTTTGTTGACACAGTTAGGAGTCATGTGTTGGTGCGTCAATGCAGTGCGTGATCCGATTGGCTGGCGCAACTTGTGTGAAGACATGTAGCCACATTAATGAATCTCCTAGTTCAATTGGGCCTTTCCTTCCACTGTGTATTATACAACACTAATCAGCCTCTAGCTATGGCCTTCCACCATACCCACTGTATATTATATAATTATATACACTAACCAGCCACTAGCCATAGTTTTCAATACAATACTGGCAACAGGCCACGGCCTTTGGCTGTGCCAACTGTATATTGTAACATATTAATTGGCACTAGCAATGGCCATTAGTTCTACCCCAGAGCCAAGCACCTATCTCTTGTTTTCTGTCATTGCTTTTTGTCTCTTAGTGGGTGAACTTCATTATGAGCCTTCAGAAACTTTTTAGAGCAGTATCTTCATTTTTCCATTCCTTTGTTACTTTTCGTGTTCCTATGTGTTTGTCTTGTGTGTTGTAGTTTGTCATTTTTTGTTATTTTGATTTTGATTTATGTTTTATGATTTTAAGTGGCAGAGTCATTCCTGTGTTGTATTTTTTGTACAGTTTCCATTGTTCCGCAACAGTCTTTCATTTCATATGACTAGTCCCAGCAGCAAGGATGTGGTGGTGTGGTTGGCTTCTGCGTTACCTCCACAGCAAAAGCAATGTGCACAGAAAACAATTGCTGACAGTTGGCAATATTTTCGGGTGAAGGACAAACACAGCAAGAAGGAGACTGAGTAAGTAAGGGGCAATTTCTGCAGAAAGGTTTTGCAGAGGGGACCTTCAAACAAGCCATCATAAAGTTTGGGACCCTCAACATTGATTCAACATTTTGTTTGAGTACATTGGAATGAAGTAGATGAATCGTATAGGAAGGCTCATGTGAAACAAAGTTAAAGCGCATGGTGCAAAATAAGCACACCAGTATTTGTTATCTGCGCCAAAGTCTTCCAATTATATCAATACTTATTTTCCACCAACCAGCACCCAACCTCATCCCATCCTGCCTGCACCCGATCTTTCAAACTGTTTGGTAATGTGTAAAACATGTCACAGCTGGATCAAGGTCGGCGATGCCACCATAGAACATAAATGTGCATGGCCAAATATATTTTAAGGTTTATAGTGATATAATGGAAAACAAAAAGGTCAAAAGTCAAAATGTCGAGAAAAAAAAGGTCGAAAACAAAAAGTTGCATTTTTTTTAATGACTTTTTTTCTAAATGGGGGGTTCCCTCCAGCCCCCCTTTTTTAATGTTTTTTTTTTGTTTTACCAATTTTTTTTTTATTCCCGGACCCCATTTATTTTTCGACATTTTTGTCTTTCGACCTTTTTTTTCGATATTTTGACTGCACACCATATTTTAATACATGAATGGGTACTAATCATGGCCTTTAGTTATAGACAGTGGTCACAACCTTCTACCATGTGCACTGTATATTTTAAAACACTAACGCACTACCAACTATAAATTTTGGTCTTTACCAGTGGCTACAGCTTTCAACCGTGCCCACTGTACATTATATTCATTAATCAGGCAGTAGCCATGGGCGTTACCAAATACTGGCCAGTGGCCACATCCTTTGGCTGTGATCACTATATATTTTAACATATGGCCTCAATGCCAGCAAAACAAGGATCCTTCCTATTGGGACCCCTGCACCCTACTTCTTCCCATCACTCTGGCCTTCTAGCATGGGCACTCCCCCGGCTCCCTTTTCTGAAGCCAGAAACCTCACAGTCATCTTCAACTCCTCTCTCTCCTTCCTCCCTCACCATTAAGAAATTGCCAAGAAGTCCCACTTTCAGCTCTTCCTTCTCAAAGGAATGCTACATTTTCTCACCTTCCCCCAGAGGCTTAATGTTACACAGGCTCTGGTTCTCTCTAGGCTTGACTATCGCAATAGCCTCCTCCTGAATCTCCCTTCGCCCACTCTGCAACCCCTCAAGCTAAACAAGAATAGGGCAGCAAGACTTATCATTGGCATCAAGCCCAGGCACCGCATATCTCCTGCCCTACGAAGTCTGCACTGGCTCCCGGTTGCTGCACGGATTACATTCAAATACCTTTGTATCATCCACAAGGCTGTCTGAGGCCGGGGACCACACTGTCTGCAACTCTTACTTACTAAATATTCCCCCTTTAGACCTCTGCACTCCTCTGGCACCAATTCCTTGTGTATAAAGTGGTTCGCTAAACAGAGGGCAGGTGGTCGATTGCTATCTTCAGCTGGCTGCATTCTTTGAAACAGCCTCCCCCTCCCTCTTCATCTTGAGCAGAACCTTCTTAAATTCTGGAATAGCCTCAATACCTTCCTCTTTACCTCGTCCTTCACTCTCTCTCTCCCTCTCTCCCCGGCTAATCGTACAGTATCTTGATTGGTGTGCAGGGCCCTTATGCATCCTCTGGGCCCTGGCCTCGCACATCGTGTCATCCCAGCTGCTGTCTATCCTCAGCACTTGCCTTGGCTCACCCTCCACCCTTGGAGGCTTGTACTTATCTTCCATTGCACTTCACCTCCTGCTCACCCACGAGCACCAAAGCACCTATCCCATTCCCTCACCCTTCTGCACTTGCACGTTCTGAACACTCACAAGCCATAGTAAGTTTATCTTCCCCTCCCCATTGTTTCTTCTTATATTTTTTATATATTGTAATTTTAATTGTCTATCATCCCCTGTCCTCTCCCTGTTGTCCCGTGGGCGCTTTGAAACAGTATTTGCTTCCTGTATAAGCGCCTAACAAGCTAACAATAAATAAACAATAAATACATATAAATGGGCAGGGCCACTAGCCATGGCCTTTGACCTTGAGCAGTTTCTACATCTTTTGGCCATGTCCACTGTATATTTGAAGATAATATATTCGGCCATGCCCACTATATATTATATACACTAATCGGCCACTAGCCATGGTTTTCAACACAATACTAGCCACTTAGCACAGCCCTTGCCTGTGCCAAGTGTATATTCTAAAATATTAATGGCCATTAGCTATGGCCTTTAGCCATGGCCACTGCCTACAGCTTTCAACGTTTCCCACTGTATATTTCTGTATATTTTAAAACAGTGACAGTCTACTAGGCAGGTCTTTTAATCATGCACCTTGGTAATTTGCAACAATAACTGACCACTAGGTATGGTCTTTGGTGATGGCCAGTAACCGCAGCCTGCGTTTTTGTCATGTCCATGGCCTAAATTGTTATTAAGAAAATCAAATATTTTGTGAGCTAACTTATTAATGATGTTATGTCTAATGCCATTATTGATGTAATCTGTCATATACAATGTAGTTTGTGCTGTCACAAGTGATGTGATCAGTGATGCAATTTGTGATTTCTTCAGTGTTCTACTACAACATGTAATTAATGATGTCATCAGTGATGTGATCTGTGATGACATCATTGTGGTCATAGACTGCTCAACAGGCGGTGCCAAGTTAAGGTGGCTTTAACTGAATTCCCAGGGTTTCCTTGCATTAAGTTCTCACCTTAATGTCCCTGCAACTAAAGATGTTTCCTTGATTTTCGAAGGTTTTTTTTAGAATATATTACCTTAACACCCCTGCAACTAAAGTTTTTCCTTGAATATATATATATATATATAATTATATATATATACATATATACATACCGAAAAGACATTTTTAAAGGGAAGTCATGGCTAAGTCTCACTAATAAAAACCTATGAAATTCTTTGAAAGAAACGTGGTTGCAAGGTAATATCAAAAAAACAAAGAAATGTGTCAGTTATGGTAAGATATGCAACGATAACTTGTGCCACTGCTATGCACTGGTAAGACTAACAGCCAGGACGTCAAATATGACATCACAAATGGCATCACTGATGACATCACATTTCTGGGGCAGTTCATTTTGTTCAGTGACAGTAACAATATTAAGCAGATGACTTGATCTGGTTATATACTGCATTGAAAACAAGATGCAGATACGCTAAAGGTGTTGTATATGTAGACCTTAACTGTGTACCATGTTCTTGAGGTACTTTGCCTAGGGTTTGGCCAGAGCTCATGGTGTACACACATGGAATAATAAGCAGATCCCAGACAGACAATTCAATGTTTATACATGAAGATGACCTCTAATCTTAGTGTAATTTTCTGGCCATAGCATTTGTTTCCTCCTTTATTTATTTATTTCATTTGTTGGTAGTGTTCAGACCTCCCTTTGTTTTGCATAAATTAACTTTGGGTTTCACCCTAAGTTAACAGGCCGATCCAGACGTGGACCCCTTGCTCACTGTTCTTAGAGAGGCACCAGTTTCACCTCACTGATGATGCCCAACAAGGCTGAAACACGTGTATGGGGTTACTGATGGTACTCTTGTTCAGAGGAGAATTGCCTAGCATTTCGGTGCTGGACGCCCCTGGGCAGGACAAAGGCTGATATGTGGGGAAATTTCTTCTCTGTGAAAGGGACAGTGAGCTAAAGACTTGGTAGAGTCTCTTCCAGGGGTTATTCACCCAAGAACAGGTCATTGGGCTGTGTTCGTGCTGGTAGAGAGATTCCCAGACCTCCCTTTGTTTTGCATAAATTAACTTTGGGTTTCACCCTAAGTTAACAGGGTGATCTAGACGTGGACCCCTTGCTCACTGTTCTTAGAGAGGCACCAGTTTCACCTCACTGATGATGCCCAACAAGGCTGAAACACGTGTATGGGGTTACTGATGGTACTCTTGTTCAGAGGAGAATTGCCTAGCATTTCGGTGCTGGACTGCCCCTGGGCAGGACAAAGGCTGATATGCGGGGAAATTTCTTCTCTGTGAAAGGGACAGTGAGCTAAAGACTTGGTAGAGTCTCTCCCAGGGGTTATTCACCCAAGAACAGGTCATTGGGCTGTGTTCGTGCTGGTAGGGAGATTCCCAGACCTCCCTTTGTTTTGCATAAATTAACTTTGGGTTTCACCCTAAGTTAACAGGGCGATCCAGACGTGGACCCCTTGCTCACTGTTCTTAGAGAGGCACCAGTTTCACCTCACTGATGATGCCCAACAAGGCTGAAACACGTGTATGGGGTTACTGATGGTACTCTTGTTCAGAGGAGAATTGCCTAGCATTTCGGTGCTGGACTGCCCCTGGGCAGGACAAAGGCGGATATGCGGGGAAATTTCTTCTCTGTGAAAGGGACAGTGAGCTAAAGACTTGGTAGAGTCTCTCCCAGGGGTTATTCACCCAAGAACAGGTCATTGGGCTGTGTTCGTGCTGGTAGAGAGATTCCCAGACCTCCCTTTGTTTTTCAGACCTGAAGGTATCACAGTGCTAGTACAAGAAAAGATTACAGAAGTTACAGTTCAACGGACGGCAGACATATTATGAGTATTTGTTAAACAGTACAGTTTTTTGTTTTTTTCTAAATAGCAAGTATGAGGATTCGTCTTGGCTGCAGGGTGGGAGGGTGTTTCAAAGTGATGGGGGAACGAAGGTTAAGCTAGCTCCACCAGCCCCTTTTCTGGTGAATCTAGGCGTGAGTAAGGACAACGTTGAGGAGGAGCGCAGGCAATGTAGTTTGATGCTTTTAAAGATGCAGTGGTTGAGGTAAGAGGGGGCTGTGTTGTGTAGGCATCTGTGATTAATGGATAAGATTATAAACTCGATGCAAGCTTTAATGGGTAGCCAATGGGCCATCCATCTTGCTTGTGAGATGTGGTCTGTGCGCTTTGAGCCCAGGCGGCTCAAAGGGTGTTGTTTTGGGTTAAACAGAGTTTAGTGATGTTTTTAATCAAATGTCCTTACAGTAGTCCAATTTGCTACCAATGATGACTCTGGCTAGTGTAAGGCAGTTGTCAGTGGAGAGAAATTTTCTACTGAGGTCGATAAGTTTAGAGGAGTAATCAGCTTAGGATGGCAGGGCTTTCACATGTTCTTGCATAGATAATAAGAGTCACGGTAGACACCCAGTGTTTTAACGAGCTTAGAGACTATGGTGATGTTGCTGTCGATATTGAAGGACGCGTACGGGTAAGCTGGATCTAGGTGTTTGAGCCGATGTGGGGAGCCAACAATAAGGAGCTCTGTTTTATCATCATTCAAGCAGAGTTGGCGGTCTGCTTGGATGATGCTAAAAACTTGGTTGATGTTGTTGGAATCTGTGGTGTAGTCACCAATGAGTTTCAGTAAGACATGGGTGGCATCGCCAAAGTTTGTGTAGGGGATATTCGAGGTGGCCAAATAGTGGCTTCATGTACATGTTATACATTGCGGGTGACAGGCATGAGCATTGTGGGACTCCATAGGAGACTGGGATTGGGTCAGCTGCTTCGGTACCAGGGAAACTCCTAGAGTTGTGGTCACTGAGAAAGGAGTTAATACCGCCGAAGGCTTCTCTGGAGAGGTTGAATTTGGGTGTGAGGTGCTGGCAGAGGATGTCATGATCGACAAGTTCAAAGGCCGCAGAGAGGTCTAATAAGAGAAGGATGGTGACTTTGCTGGTATCGTGTATGCTTTTGAGATGGATTTTGAGTGCCAGGAGTGTGGTCTCGGTGCTATGTCTGGGTCTAAAGCCGGATTGGCAAGAAACAAGAAGGTTTTGAATTTCTAGATGGGTTTGGAGTCAGGAGTAGGCGATGCGGTCAATGATTTTGAGGAGGAAGGGTACTGTGGTGATAGGTCGGTAGTTTGGTGGGTAGGGTGGGGTCCAAGGAGGGTTTTTGAGAAGTGGTGTGACCAAGGCTTCTTTGATAGCTTTTAGGACAGAGCATGACGTGATTTATACATTTTGCAATGATAGGTGCAAGGGGGCAACGCACATCTTAATGATGTGAGAAGGGCAGATGTCTCCTTTGCAATTGCACGGTTTAGGGAGTTGGTGAGTAGGCATGGATTTAGTTGAGAGCAGAGACTTTTTGCTGATAGTTTTATCTCTGGGTGTGTGTGTTTTGTCAGCAAGGGCAGATTGGACAAGCAAGCACCATGTTTTGTGTTTGGGGAAGCTGTTGATAGAGGATGCCAGGGATTTGAGTTCCTTAAAAAATGTAGAGTTATCTCATGTTGGAGCTAGCTTTGCTAATTCTGGTATTACAAATGTCAGATTTAGTAGTGATAATAATGGTTTTGTAAGATTTGAATGCAGAGAAGAAAGATTATTTACTAGAGTTTTCCTGTATGTGCCTCAGATGTGTATGCATGGAAGCTCTCCATATATATTTTGTTGTACTAAACCAGGTGTAGTAATTCTTGTATTGTTAGCAGTTGATTCCAAGTTAAGCATTAGTCAAGATTAAAATAGGATTGGATTTATGATTCTACTGGCCAGACATAACACATTAAAATACTATACTTCTATGGTCCATGCTGCAGCCATTGCCTATGTGTATGTATTATTAGATTGCTGTATTAACAACAAAACTTCAATTGAATATTTCTGTTTCAATATTTTCATTTTGTGATACATGGAGTAGTTCATGAGAGGCATTCCAATCACCCTTCATATGTTGTTAGCAACACTCTAAACAGAACACATTCTAGGGACTTTACATCAGGATTTTTATAGAGGAGTGCAGTCATATGTGATGTCATAAGTGACACCCTCAATGATGCCATTTGTAATGCCATCTTTGATGTCCTGGGTGTTAGTCTTAGCAGTGCATTGTGGTGGTGTGAGTTATGGTTGCATAGCTTACCCTAACTGGTGAATTTCTTTGGTTTTTCGATTTTACCTTGCAACCATACCACCATAACATCACTTTGAACACCAGGACCAGGTACGAAACAACGTGGGCTCAAAGTGTTAACTGGAGTTCCAGAGGGAGAGGGGAGTCTGAGGGTATTGCATCCAATAGCTTTTTTAATACTTGACAGAGTTATAGCTATAACTTCCATTTCCAGGAACGAAAAGTCACCATTTATTCTCGATACAAGAGATAACCGCGGTTATAGCCGCGGCTACCCGAAAGCATAGAAAAAGGCAATTTTGAGGTGGAAAAATGATGCAGTGGCATTAGGCTAGAGGTGGGGAGCAGGAAAGTGTATACCATGTGAATTTGCGCCGTTGGAGAGGGTATAGGGACCAATTTCACGCCACAAACATTTTCTCAGAGCTGCGGTTATTTGGTGGATAACCGTGGTGAAAACGTGATTGGGAATTAAAGTGTCACGTGAAACGAGTGTTGGGGGGCATGGAAGAAAGCTAGGGAGGGAAAGCTGGGTGAAGGGGAGTGG
Organism: Ambystoma mexicanum; assembly: GCF_040938575.1. Classification (NCBI taxonomy): domain Eukaryota; kingdom Metazoa; phylum Chordata; class Amphibia; order Caudata; family Ambystomatidae; genus Ambystoma; species Ambystoma mexicanum. Next base: position 826,496,261 of record NC_090924.1, on the reverse strand, counting down.
GGAGAGCATGCCAGGAGGAGAGGCTACTTAGTGAGTCCCTGGGAGGGTAGTGAACCATTTTTGATAACCGCGGTTATTGGGTGACTAGTGACAACTGTGGTTATGTGTGGTGCATTGCTATTATAACCGCGGTTATGAGAAGAACTTTTTTTAATAGAGAGTTAAAAATTGAATATTACACACAAAAATATTTTTTTTTTGCTTCAGTATGGTAGGGGGTGGAAAATGGTCCAATGGCTCTGGCTAGTTGGCCTAAAATAGATCTATAGAGGCCACTGCCAAAGGCTGGGGCCACCTAATGGAACCAAAAGGAATATATTGCGGGAACACGTACAGTGGACACAGCCGAAGACTGCGTCCACTGGCCTTGGACAAAGGCCATGGCTAGGGGCCGAGTAGTGCTTTAAAATTTGCAGTGCGCACGGCCAAAGGCAGTGCTCACTGGCAGGGCCAAAGGCCCTGGATAGTGAGCCCATAGAGTGGGCATGGTCGAAGGCCAAAGGCTGTGGACGTCTAGTGGGACATCAATGGGTGCGTACTGAATTTCAAGGGCTTTGTTGCATTAAATCTGCCCAACTTAACTACACTTTAACTAAAGTTTTTTTCAGTGAATATATAAATGACTGAAATCACAAAGCAAATACCGGGGCTAACAGTGCTTTAAACATTTGCTGTTGCTAACTACAATCAACAAACATGGTTAGTTTTGTTTCATAATGATGGATTTCTTGCAGAGTGCAAGCTTTCCCTAATGTTAGAGGAGAGTGCCTAACATGTAAGCTATTTAACAGGTTGCTGGCAGGTGGATGAGGGTTATATCTGAGGTAGGATACACAGATCAAGCATAATCTACACTAAAAAGGTAAACCACTGATTAAACAGGTTTGGGCCAATAAGATAGCTCAGAGAGCTAGGTGTCTGCTTCGAAGATTTAGGTATAACCTGCAGTCACAGGTTCGAAAACCAGCAGGGCCAACTTGATACTGCATCTTCTGAGGTCGATGAATTGGGTCTGTTTCTGTTAAGTAATTAAAACACCAATTATTACAGCACCTGGAAGTGTGAACAATCCAGCATGAATCACCATCTAAAACAATAACATTAGTATTCTCACTAGAACTATACATGGAAGCTCGCAATTTCTATAAAAAGCTGTGAATAATGGTCTTAATAAATTCTAGTTGTGAAATCAATGCTCAATTGTCATAAGAAAGGGACATCACTTCCCAACTGTAATAACGTATTACAATTGAATTGTGATGTCACGGTGCCTGGAGCCAGAGCCAGCTCAAAGTGTTTTGTGAAGAAGTAACCCAGTCTGCTACACAAAATGCAGAAGAGACTCCTTCTTCTTCTCTGTGGATTTGCACATGGGCCCCACAAGCAGAGCAGCAGGTCGGAGATCTAGAACAGGGCCAGAAGTGGGCTGTGGTAGATGAGGAAAGTACAATTCTGAAGAGCGAATTGGCGGAGTTACCTGAAACAAGAGCAGTGGTGGGTTGAGCCCAAGCTCACAAACAAGCTTGGGGTAAAAGTGACTTCTGAGAGCTTGGAGCAATGGAGTGAAGCTGCTCAAAGAACACCTCCTATAAAAAAGGGGAGACCGAGAGAAAAACCCAAACAAATAACCATGGAGAGATTGCATAAGAGTGCTCAGAGGCACTGGAGAGGAGCTGATGGGGAGGGAGACAAGTCCAGAGGATAACTGAAAACTTGACAGAGAGTCCAGGAACTCTACTGAGAGAGATTCTAGAAAGGAACAGCAAGTGAACCTGAGTGGAATTGCATTGCAGGAGGTGTGGTTCAATAACTCAATAGATCTAGGGCAGCAGCAATGACAATGTCAAGTAAGCCCCACAAACGTTGCCTATTTGGAATGTATTCAAAGTCCTAGCACTGTAGAGCCGAGGATCCCAAGTCAACCACAAACAGATAATCTACTGTAGGTTGTGGTTCTAAGTCTCTAACTACTCAGAGCAGTAGAAGCAAGATAACAAGGAAGAGGGGCCCACTGGGAGTTATGGTTCTATCATTCCAACAAGCCGAAGTAGAAGTGCTATTTAAGCTGATCTAATCAAGAAAGTGTTGCACTCTGTGAGTTGTGGTTCTGACACTCCAACAACCTAGCATAGGTGCACTGATGAACAAAAAGGAACCAGTGAAAAAGTGCTCTTTGACCAAATCCAGATCCACAAATAGTTGAAGGGGAATCCCAACAATGATATTAACTAAGACTGATAGCTCTCGTGCCTTGAACCACTTGTTTATAGGCGCGTTATAAATGTCATATCATATCATATCCAATGCGCTTGTTGCAGTTCAAAGGATCTGAGAGAAAGGAAAGGTTGATTACTGGAAGACAAACTACACAAGATTCAAACAAAGTGCAAAGACATTTGCACTGTGGAGTAGGTTCAAGAGCACAACTTTAGGATACATTGGTTTAAGGTCTTGCTCCTCTGAACAAGGTATTTAACTATGAAACATGTACCCTCTACAAACTTCCGCAAACCTCACCCACTTCTGCGCCCCTCCTTCAAGGAGGGTGGTTATCCATGCAAAGTGACCTCTATTCAAGTGTCTTCTTCCTGTGTTTAATTCCATCCATCGGCTAGCCCCGCTCAGTATTGGCTGACCCTATGCGCCAATACTCATCACACACACTTCACATTGCAAAGCTCTCCTCATCCTCATCACCCATTCTGTGCCGTCTCTTGATTTCGTTCATACACCCTCTCTGGCTCCTCATCACTGGAATGCACTACCCCTGAGATTAAGGGCATTGGAGTAGTGATAGACTTCAAAATTAGCCTTCTCTCCCACGAAGGAACTCCAGAAACCTAGGGTGCAACTCCCAAATACCCCAATGCAAATTCATAATGTATCTTCACACATTTATAAATATTGCAATTCATGAAAAAGTATTTAAAGAATGTCATGTGCTGACAGCATTAACTGTTTCCAGCTCCTTCCCGACACCAGGCATTTGAATGCATTAAGTACTACAGCATACACTTGCAAAGGTTAGTGGGACAATTTGCAATGGGACTGCTCCAGCCATAAATATGCCCTTTGCACGGTGCTTCTTGGCGTAGCATATTTCTATATCAAATGAATGAAAAACAGGGGACATGATTGGTCTTTCTTTCTGGCCATTGTCCCTTATTCCTAGGAATCGAAGTAGAGATGAAATCAGAGACCATGCAGGACAATATTGACTGAAACAGATTTAATGACTGAGTGAACATATTAAATAATGCTCTATGCTTCATAAGCTAACAGGTGTGCAAGAGAGGGTGTGTGAATGGTTCAAGGATTCTGCTTGCTGCGTTTTCTTCCCATTATTTGTTCTAGGAGGAAAGCGGGATTTTGTCTGAAATAACACTTTGAAGCGTGTCGGAATAATAGTTAAGAGGCAGAAAATAAACGTGACGTTCTATTGGACTAATTTTCCAGTGACATAAATAGTGAATCTGCGAAATATCAGCTGCAGGTGTGCACGGATTAACCTTACTGTAGCAGTATAAATGAAATGTAAAATTATACTTATGAAATTGAGGATTTTAAGCAAAACAGTGGATTTGTGAGCCCCTCCTCCCCCTTTCGAATATAGAGGCAGTCCTGAAATGTTATCAATACTTGGATCAAGAAATTGATGCACTAATCCAATTAGCTATTTTTTTGAAAAGGTAGGATTTCCCAGGTTTTATGGGAGGCGGCTACTAGTTAAATGTGTCCATTGAAGTAAAAGGCGCCTGATGCTGTAAGGTCGTAGCCCAACTTGATGAGACAATGCCTTTTCCAAGACTTATTCTGACTGGTTAGTATTTTATTTGGAGAAACCTCTACCTAAAAGCGTGGGGAATCCCTTCGGTAAAGTGTTTTTCATTCTATTTTCGGAGCAGGTTTAAGATGGGACCCAGCATGCATTATATTACTTTATTGCCCTACTTGTTTAAAATGATAAACCGTACATGAAAATAATGGCCAATCGTTAAATGAAGGTGATTGACAGATCACATGAATTCACCCTGAACGAATGGAATCCATGCCAGGATGATCATTCCACTGCATTATGACTTCCCCTAGTGGAAGCTATTGATTATACTCAAGGGAAAGGCTTAGGTTTGACCATTACCATATTATAAGCTGAATAATCCTCTGACCTTGTGAATTGGCCAATCCGGAGGACTCTAGTTAGTCTTGTGGGGATTCCCAAACCGTTTTTGCTACGCACACCGATGCAGGCGCTAATCAAATTTTCAATGGTTTTCTGAACAGGAGGTTAGATTTAGTAAAGGGACTCACCGCCCATCTTCTCTTTGCTGTTTATAGAGTTTGTGGTCTTTCAAATTAGAGAAAGGAAATGTAGGGATGTCTGCCAGACTCCTTATCTAAAATGAGACTAAATACGGATAATGTTGATTCCTATGTAAAACCGTGATGTAAGAATGTGGAAAAGGCTTTAAATGTAATGTCACCGAGTTTGCTAATGTTTCCAAAACAAAACAGAATAACACCAAAAGAGACCTGTTCTAGTGAATTAAAGGCGGTTAGACCCTAGATCCCCAAAATGTTATCTTGGAATGCAATAAGAATTCATATAGATTGCATTATAAACCCCTCAGGGATCCTGGGTGATCTTTCTATGACTCAATACTAGTTACTTGCCCTTATGTTATCATCTACATTAGTTAGCTATGTAATGTGCCCTTTGCTGGGCAAACAACCAGACAAACATAAACATAGCCCGACCAGACTGTGCTACAGCACACTTTTCCAAAAATCTGGTTATGAATCGTGTAATTGGTCAATCTCTGACCACACTAGATTCCAACAGGAATGTGGTTAGTGGAGATCCTAGTCAGTGAAGGCAGTCTCCTGGAGGCCACTGTAGATACACCAGCTTGTAGCAGTCTGTGACGCAGACTTGCATTGCACCTACCTTCGAAACTTCGAAAACGCACAACAATAGGGTTGGTTATCTTTCTAAGAATTATCTGCATAGCAAAAAATGAAAGGACACGGACTGCCAAGGAACTTCACAAATAGGATAACAAATAACACTAGAAATCGGTAATGAGACAACAATAGCCATTAAGACAATTGTTACAACAGTATTGCTTAAGGCACACCCCATGTTTCAGTGCATCACCCCCAGATTACTTTATGGAATTTGATATACGTATATAAAAGCATATATACGCGTGTTACAAATGCCCCAAAAATAAATAAATAAAATCATTAAATAAGTCTTAGTAACGCATATCAAGACTAGGGCAGAGTGGAAGGGTTTCAATGCCCCCAGATTCCCAGAGACATTGTTGCAGGACTAAAAAGAAGCATTATAGAGTGTGTCAGATATGCCCCCCATTTTACTCCCTAGGACCAACACAAGTCTATTCCATTAGTTGCTGCATGCTTCAAAACACTGTTGTTATACTCTAATCTCAACAAATATAAATATAAGGTGGCACTAAAAGAACAGCCAATAAAGCAAAGCTCTTTAGCAGCCCTACAAACCTGCCTTCTGAGAAGCACACAGACCCTGGTTGATGTCTCATGATGGTGTGAGGGGAGGTTCTCAGAGAATTTTACAGTTCAGTGAAGGATCGAATTTGCCACCTTTCCAATAAAAGATTAAGGACTGTAAATATGGAGCACAAATATGGAATCTTTGGGCTTTAAACTGACAATATGCAGGAAGCAGCACATCTTTGAGCAGGGAGAGGCGCAACACCTACAGCTCCCTTCTACTGCCTGGACAAACACCATAGCCGCTCCAGCCCTCGCTTCTCATTCCGAATGATCACTTTTGCTGGCTTCATGTATTCACTCAGCCGGCAACTCAGTGCCAGTGTGTTCCACAGTACAGTGGCTTAGCGAGCATGTAGCCTCCGGATCCACTTTACAGTGAGACCTTTCACCTACGTTGTCTTGGCTCACGTGGAATATGCGTGGTTATAACTCGTTCTGCAATCAAACGCTGGGTCTTGCAAAAATCACCTTGTCTGACATTTTTCTTCTGCAGGGCACGTGGCTCAGCACCAATGTTTACATTGATGGTTATAACATTCTATGTAACCCTGGGAGGGCATCTTGCAGAGGCCGTCCCAGTGGAGGGCTTGCCCTTGGTGTGCCATCCAATTGAAATTGTGTTCCCTTCTCTGTAGAGGGCTCTCTTCCTCAAGTTCTTTCAGCATTTCTATCTTTGCTTGAAACTAAAGAGTATGTTCTGATGATTGTTAATGTGTATGACCCCCCTCAGATGGCACTGCAACCCAAGAAAACACTGTCTAATTGGGAAAATCTTATGTTCATGGTACCATATCTATCCTGACAGTATGGTTATGATTGAAGGTGATCTTAATGCGCATGATCTGCATCTATTAATATCTGATGATGCCGAAGGTGAAATGCATGCCTCTGGCATGCTGCATACCACTGGTGTGATTGCCCGTGGTTGGCCCTCCTACTTGGGCACTCATGACCTAGCCTGTCTACCTAGGCGAAACCCAGACCTCCCAGATTCGACATTTACCTGGTCTAATGGTCGCTCCAAATCATTTATTAAGTGGTGGCCAAGACCAACATGTTCAATCGATGTTCCCAACTGTGCATTGCACATAACATTATGAGTGATCATGCCACACTTACTTGGACTTCTATTTTGGACATTGCCGTGTGACATCCCATTGTATACCAGCGATGAGGGTGAACTGCGCTGAAAACCGCATTGTCTGGTCGGCAAGAATAACTGCCAAGATTAGCGACATCATCATAGCTAACCAGGACCACTTAGAAACTTGGATCTCATTGCACAAATGGGACATTGAAACTCTTGTTGCCAAATTAGCACACACGGTAACCATGCAGAGTTCTAATATGTTTGGGAAAAGGACTGGGCATATTCTGATCAACTTTGATCCCTTAATTCACCAAAAAAAGACCATTTTCCTAGGGCCAGGGATCATTCTCTTTATCCCCCAATGAGAAGAATCTCTGCTCGTCACCTTAGCAAACTGTTATAAAAACTGGTTAACGCAGCATAAATCCTCTTTAATTAGTATCCACTGGTTTTCCATGTTTCGTATACTTGAGGCTAACGACAATCGCAGATGTTGGTTCCATTTCAGGACCTGCCCCAATTGAATTCAATACTATCTCTGAATCTCAGTGGAAGGTGCATATCCGGAAACCTTACTTCTCAACTAACGTGGATACTCTGGCCACTGCCACCTATGTCCCTTCTACTCGTTTTGTTGGGAGAAGATTGTGACTTTGATGATGTACTTCATGTCATCAGTAAATAAAGCCATCTCAGGCACCTGGCCCTGATGGCATGGCCAATGTAACCCTAAAAGCCAGTTCAACTTTTGGGCAAAAGTATTACTGGAATTATTTCGTCACATTGAGCTTTGTGGGCAGATCCCTGACAGCTGGGGTTAAAGTCTATTTCGATTCCTGTGTACAAGGCAAGATCCAATACATTATAGACTCTTGGCAATGCTCGGTCTGAGGATGAAGATATTCTCTTCCATTCTTCTTGCCAGGCTTAACCTGTGGGCTTTGGAATGAGACCTTAAACCTTTTGAAACTGGTTTTAAGAAATAACACGGAACAATTGACAATATTTTCACTATCCAATCCCTCATGACTGACATGACTCGTCGCCCTGCCTCTAACCTTTATTGCTGCCTGATTGATTTTAGTAAAGCTTTCGGCTTTGTGTCTCGCCCCCTTCTTTGGGCAAAACTTGCTGTCTGGGGGATTGACTTACACTTATTATACTTCCTAAATTGTCTGCATACTGATCCAACGGCTACTTTACGCCTCAACAAAGAGGAGGCAACCTCTGCATTTATTGAGACCAATGTGGGATTGAAGTAGGGGTACATTTAAGCACCCCTCCTTTTCAATATATAGACTGCCGCTATGGCCAACTGCTTAGATGTGATGGGAAACTTCCCTCCTAAGGTAAATGGTGTACCCATCACTTGACTTGGCTATGCTGATGATATTCTCTTTGATCAGACCCCTATCGGGCTCCAGTGCTCGATAGACACCGTTATTGTCTTTGCGCATGTAACCATATGATTATTAATACCAGTCAAACTAAAGTCATGTGCTCTAGGGGTTCCCTTCCAAGAGAACCGGATTTCATCTGGAGGTTGGGGAGTGAGACATTGGAAGTAGTTTATCTGGGGTTCCCGCTGAAACTTGACACTTCACATCACTTTATAAGGGACTATGTCACCACCAAGACTTGGAAGTGGTGGTTGGCTGCTTCGGGGGGAAATAATTTGGAGGGCCTTCTGATCATTTATCGCACCAGCTTCATTCCTTCGATACTTTACAGCTTGCAGGCACTTCCCTGGAACTTGGTGAAATGACTTGATGGATCTGAGGCAAAAATCTTACGGTCTATGATGAATCTTCCGAACTCAGTGCCTGTTGAAGCACTGAGGATGGACTTTGGTGCTTTTTCACTCTCTTCATCTTAGCTTGTCAAGCGTAATATCCTCTATCTCAGACTGACTTCTCCCAGATGTGGTGTAAATAAGCTTTGTGACATTTTGGTCTTTGGCAAACATAATTATAAGAGTAGCCTTTTTATGCATGAATTGGCATGCTTGGCTAAATTTCTCCTACATGCATTGGACATACCTTTGACTCTTGCCTGTGACCTCCCCAACATAGACAAATCTTAAAGTCAAGGTCTAGAGTCTGGGACAGAATATGTAACCTGGATAAGATTGCCATAGAGAAACACTATAGACCTGTCTCCACACAAGGCTTTACGTTCAGCTTAAGGGCTGACTATCCTACACAGCCTTGTTCCCCGGCGTTGAGAAGGTTTATAATGTACCTGCTCTTCAATCTACTGCCTACTATGGAGTTTCAGGGGGCTTGGCAGAATATTCCGATTGAACAAAGACTCTGCAGGATCTGTGGTGGAGAAATAGAAACTGATCGCCACATACTGACTAAGTGTCCTGGCTTAACATCTATGTATTTGAAGAGTTACAGAAAATGTGTACAACACATTGATCACATTACAACGGTCCAATTCTGGAACACTTTGTATCGTGCCTCCTCACTGGTCACCACTGCTGCTGCCTTTCATCTTTGAAAGGCAGCATTGAAAAGATTGGGTTGAGTCGATTTGATGAAATGCTCTATTTGCCCATTTAAATATTTATCCTGTTGATTTTTAAATGAATTTGGTGATATTTTGTTTTATGGACTTAGTTGTATATGTATATGTATGAATTGATAATCTGTAAATGTATCTAATGTATTTAATGATAATGTGCTTAAGGTTTTGTGTAACCAAATCAACAATAAATAAATAAAAAAAGAGAACATCAAAGCTGAGCTGCTAACTAAGCCTGCTGACACAACACTCTCAGTCACAAAGAGGTGGAAGGAATACCTCCTTAAGAAGAATGTCTTGCGTGAGAAAGATACATCATGGGCGTTGAAAAAATATTTCCAAATCATTGCTTGTCTACACAATCCACCACATCTTAGGATAGGAACCCACAGTTTGGAACAAGGAATTGACCGAGAAGTACAAAGTGATTGGACTCAACTTTTCACAAACATGCACCTTGCCGTGCTGCTTCTTATTCATGGTACAGAGTTCCCTTTATCGCTGAATATGGGTTTACGCACCGCACTGCCCTCTTGTCCCCCCTCCTGGTGTGGTTCCTCCATCTTCGCTTTACTCTGCTATATGGGGGAGTCGCTTCAACTTACAAGGAGGAAATCCTGCGTGCCCCTCGTATGTCTCCCACTCACTCCCTCAATCACTGTCCCTTCATACTAGCGATGCTCTGGCATATCACCGTGGCCGCAGCATGATCGGCCATGAAAATTGAAATGCAGTACATCGAGCCCCATATGGGCCCAAGAATGAATCTTGCGTGATAAGGACCTACAAGACCTGAAGGAAATCTCATATCCCGGCGTTTGCATAAAAAAGACAAATTATGTTGTTCAGTCTTGAGCCTGATGGGACTGCATGTGGCAAGGCCCGGCACAGCGGTGTTGCAGGTAAATGCAGTGTCCCGCTTTCTTAACAAATGATCTGCAGATTACCACAATCTGTATAAAAAGCCATTTATATGCAAGGCAAAGACCCCCGGGAAACAGCATGTTTAGAAGGCACCTAGGCCAGAGTAGGCCCTTTTCACAATCTGTCAATCATCCCAGATGCTGTAGAACTGTTCCAAGGTAATGGCTGAGTTCTTAAAAATCAAGCATGTTGAGCAGCCTTTCAGATGACCCAGCATGAGGCTTTGAGAAAAACACAGGCATAATAATCCTTTAGTTTAAACGCAAATCAGACAGCACTTAAAGTTAAAAAATAAGTGTGAGTTAAAGGCCAATTTCTGTCTTGTGGCTCCTCCTGCAGAATTATCAGCAGAGAGGTAGTCTGTGCACAATTAACATATTCAAATGCTGCAGAATAAATATACTGTGGAAACACTACCTTCGAGGATAGGGGAGCCATTTTATAGCTTACCATGCACTCAAGTATTGTCTTAATGAGCTAGAACAGAAAAGCAGGTTGACATTTCTATTTGCACCACAGGCGGGCTGATTGTGAAGCGCCAACTACATTCTGAAAAATCGAAGAAAGGAACTGACATATAGTCAATAATCTCATATATTCAAATTGCCATGACAATAGCTACGTTTAGGGGCATCAGCAGTAATTGGTCATGTAGATGAAAGGCCTCTACGAACGCCAGCCACGTCCATGGAAAGAAGAAAGTTAAAATGAGTCATTTTAGAGCAAAAGAGAAACTAGCATTGACAACCTCAAGAAGTTCATCTTTTTTACTTTATGCACCCACTGGTCTTTTCATTTTCTTTACAAACACAATAATAGAATACTACTGCTAGTCTTTACCTTTTGTATACAAAAGAAACACAAAACGAGATATGATAAGCCCTTCAATGCAGGCCTGTGTGCTGGGATACTGTCTTATTTAGAAATCAAGCGGCTGAAGGCTGACTTACTCAGAAAGTGTTGATTGCACGGGGAGCTGCTTAACAGCTGCAATTAATCCATTACCTTTCAGACGGATGAATTTGCAGCTGCACATTTTGTAAACTAATCTGAATGTGACAAGAGATTAAATAACAAGCAGTGCAATGGCTGCATTTTACCCGATGCCTTAGAATCAGATATTTTGCAGGCAGAATTGACTGTTTATAGTCACTTTAATGTGACGGAGACAGTGATAACATAGTCATGTCACTGGCCCTTACAAAAGTAGAAAGTCCACAACACTTTGTATACCAAATGAATTTCCTCATATTATATGAGAGGTGTACCAAGGCCCAGCCTGAACCTCACCAGATTGTAAAGTATGTTCCTATCACACCATCGAAATTGTAAGCCTAGGACACAAACCAGAAGAATTAAGATGGACAGTGGTGATGAAAATTGGACAAACACAAGACCCTAATAATGAAAAACATACCCTAAGTGTACAAGAACAAAAAATGATTTTCTTGACCAACAGTTATCCACAAGGGCTCAATGAAAACATCGATTGGACAGTGTTTATGAAATAAACTATCCATTAACCGAAAGAATTCTTTCCTATCTGTGGCCCCACCTCCCCTCAACCAAATATGGGACAATACACACTCATAGAAGGTGGTCTTTACTACCTCTTGAGAGTTACTATTCTTCCACCAGCACCCAGATCTATAGACACCTTCCAGCTATTCAGTTGAGTTTTAATCCTATAACGCTGTTGTATATGGTTGTTTTTCCTCTTATTACTTTGTACAATGTGCAATACTCTCTACTTTTGGGTAATACTTCAATAGGAAGACCTGACAACTTTCACCCCTAGGATTTTAGGACACCAGAACCTCGAGGGCATGAAACACATTATATATGCAGCTTTGCCATTACAGACGTCGCTCTGTAGATCAGCATTTCTTTTTCCACTCATGCGCACTACCTCAAATGTGAGCTTCTTGATAGACGAGGCGATTATGACACCTGATCGTGACCTTATGTTGTATTTCAGAACACATTTCATTCCTCTACAAGTCACTAGCGCCCTTACACTCTTTTCGAAGTCTTTTCCACATCCAGTATACCAGAGATACTGCAGGTTGCCTCCATACAGAAGCGTCAAAGTGGAGATCAGTATCTCTGTTGCCGCGCATGCGCGGTCACTTATCCTACACAGATACCGAGGTCTCGAGCTTGCCCAGAAAGTTTTCCAGTATAGGCATCTCGAAATTCAATACGAGACGCGCCCCATTATATTTTTCGGAAGATGCCTCATACAGGGCTCTAAATATATCCATGAGTTTTGAGCCAGCATCTCTATTTCCACTAAACGCCGCAGTCCAGACGCTAGTCTCTTCGACGCATGCGCAGTTACACTCCGCGCACGTCCCTTTGTTTAAAAGGCCACCATGACAACGGCAGCCTCTTCCTCACATCGGAACACACAGCCACGGCCACATCGCGATGGCGCTCTCTCGTACCGAACACTGAAGGTAACATGCAACGAGGTGCTGTGTCACTTTAGTACCATTGTATACTTCGTTTGCAACTACCGAGCTTACTGAAGTTAAATTTCCACAGTTGCGTTAGACGTCTTTTAGCACGTATTTGAGATTCCGATTTTGCTACATAGGAGCTCGTCCACCTGCCCCTTTTCAGCAACTTTTAGGAACACAGGTTCACTAAAAGACTGTCTGTTTCTTTATTTCCAATGATTCACATCCCCAAGTATACCCTATATACCTCTATCTTGTCCACAGCTGCTTTCCCGACTAATAAATAGCGGCTGTGCTTATAGACCACAATCACCATCTGTATACTGATACGTTACACCATTATTTACTCCACAGAACTTGGCTTACAGTCCAGACTGTTTTAATCGACGACACTTAGACTGGCACTCGAACCCACAATGAAACATCCGGATTGAGAGTGAAGTTTTAAGTAAGTTTTCATTCATTTGGGTGATTTTAGTAAGTCTTTGACAACTACCATACAGTATTCACCGCAATATTCACAGTGAGCCCTTCACACTTAGGATTGACAGGACCATGTGTTATGTCTCTGTATGTCTATAGGGATTTTACTGGAAACTGCAACACTATGAATCTATGCAGTACCTAAGGACTGCTTACCGACACTAAGAGACGGTAAGCACCTACTCTAAGTACATCTTCTAATTACATTTGATTACTGATGTATCTTATTGAGCAACCACACTAATCAAGATGTGGTTTTCTTGTGTTTTACTTAAATAGGTGTGGCCTGGATCTGCTCTCTTGTATTAACTACAAGAAAGTAAGGACATATATCTCCCCTGAATTGTCCATTAAGAAATATTGATAAAGACTTCACACTTTCAACGACAACCTCTATTTTGTCACGCTCTGACAGCTACCATCTCAACTTGGGCTGGGAGTGTTTCTCGCCCCAACCCCCACACACTTTCCCCTGAAGAAGTTCCTATTACTAACCTAAAGGACTACAGGAATGAAACATGTTGGGCTTTTCACAGATACTAATGTGAAGTATTTGCTTTAGGAATAATACACTTTTGATGCACTTTAAGTACTCCTTGACTAGGGCATCATGACTAGAGACACCTAACAAAGAGGGTCTCAATTTATGCACTTTGTGTGGTTTTTGTTTGTTTGAAGCTGTATATTGGACTCATTCAAAAGTGTATAATTGTCTACATACCTATATGTACATTTGGAGTTCTCTATATATCCACGAGATACAGTTTAATTGTGCACTTTGCTCTTTATTAGCCATTCAGCAACTAGCACTTAGCACTTTGATCTGGAAGCACTAGTCACCTTGTTAGTTTTTATATGTTAGATTTTGCATGTTAGTTTATATGTAGTTGGTTTTAACATCTGAATGTCTTTTTATTAAAATTCCATTATTAACTGCATTTACCAATGAAGTCAGGTTGTATTCTCCTTGGACTTCCATTCTCCACTGTCTTAAAATTACTTTTAAGTGTGATTTGTCAAATGATCTAGTAAATTGTGTGCCCATACCAACCACAGGTGCGGGAGCCCCGTTTTTGTTGTGTTTTGATATAAAATGTCAAGTTTGCTTCCGAGAAACCTACAGTTATACCTGATTTCCCTCCAGTTTTCATTAGAAGTCGAGGTCAGGGCAATTAACATCCTTGCGTGTCGTCTGAGTATGAGTGGCATTTAAACCTCTGGCTAATAAGGAACTAGAGTAAGAGGACTAAGTAGATAATGAAAGGAAAAGGAGGACTACTCGGGCCCCCAACAGTCTACTATAAATGATGGGGAAGGGAAAGGGCCTAGTTGAACTTGTAGCTTCCTGGCTCTAAACCAAAAAAGAACAAGTCCTTGGGCGTCTCGTGCACATGGAGTACTATTAGATAACCCCTCCAAAACAAATTCATGTTTTACAGTATGAAAATCAGTGGTCAGGTCAAGCACAATCAGGACTAAGAGGTGGCCATCACCTGCACAAGTAATATTAAACGAGACAGGTTTTACTAATGGGGGGAAACCAACAGCATGGGGAGTAGAATGTTTGAATGGGTGGCCTTATCCAACTGAATAGCTTTGATTTTGTTTTGAGAGTAAAAAAGGAATTGAGGCAATCACAGTATTTTTGAGGTGTTACGAGGGTCACATTCCGATATGATGTAGCAAAGAAGTTTACTGTTTACTCTAGTTTTATTCAGGGCACAGGGGTTATTTTTGCTTTCTTTACTTCTAAAATATCTTTTATTTTCATGAATCATATATCGTTCATTCATACAGGAGGATTGGGAAAATCAATGAGAAATCCTACTTCTAGATTTTGCTGAAGCAAGTGAAATTACAAGGTACATTTCCATAATGAGAGCCGATTGAAGGGTATCAAAAAAAGACTTGGACATGACGAGCTATGAGAATGAGCACGTTTTGAGTTCGAGAGAACCTTAGAAAAGGGCAACCGAGGTAGCTTGTTCTTGGCTCCGAAAATGTTTTGAACAGTAGATTTTCCAGGATGGCGGGTAATCGAGATCAGAAGGATGGTATGTCTGCACGTATTATGATTAATTGGATTCTGCCCTGCAGGATTACAATGGAGAGTAGAGGCTAAAATGCCCACTCAGCCCTCATACTCCTACAAACCAACAGCCAACACAACCATAAAGGTAAAGCTGGTACAGTTAAGAGATTTACCTTGTTTGCCTTGTGTGGTAACATGGGCTCAGGGAAGGCTATACTCTCAAGAGGGGTGTGATGTGATTCAGTAGCTGTGAGGAATCCGACCATCTGCACGGAGAGTGTGCACTCGCGTGGGCTTCTTGATTTTTTAAAAAATGAAAATGAATGGTGGGAGTTAAACCACCGAAAATGTGTGGGGCTAATCCGCACAGATTTTCTAATGCTCGCCGCACAACAAACTCATAGTCCAGTGTACTCTGGGGGACCCAGCCTACACGCGCAGTCCTCCCTGTCACGTCACATTTATTTGTCAGGTGACAGCGAGGGGTGCATGAAAACATCCAAAGGAGAAGGGCAACACCTTCCTCCTCCCACGGTCAGACGAATTCAATATCAAAGGCTCCATGGATCCGCCCTGTGCTATCGTATAATTTCTGTGTGTTGGCGGCGCAAACTGATGAGATTTAATTGAAGCAGGCCTGCAAACTGGCCTGGTCACAGACATTAACAATGGCAGGAAAACTAACACCTCTTTGATATGCAGTGTGTCACCTTGAAGCTAGCTTCCACCCTTCTGTATGAAGGACAGTGAATGGCATGTCTGGGTCCAATATTTACCGTAGGCAACCCCTGCAGAGTGGACCCCTTTCAGGGGGACAAAGTAAGTGATTTGAGGGAGACAGAAATCTGTTCTCACCACAAACTTCAAGGGAGACCTGCGCTTTCATCAAGGGCCACAGAGGTTTCAGTTAACCAGAGAGACACTTTGATCTACAACAGACAGAATGATGGGTGGGACTTAGGAGTACATGCTGTGACCTCTTACCTGTCCTGCTTCAAAGCATTCTGGTCCTGACCTCATGCATAACAGAAGATTGTTGTGTTGGCCCCGGATTGGTTCCTTAAGGTAGGCTTAGCCTGAGCCAATCACTGGGGCTCATTTGGCTTTAAAAGAGGTCTGAGCCCCTCACTTAGCAGATAATCCGATGACTTCGAAAGGAGTAAGAAAAGGACTCACTGGGACTCTGGCCGAAGGTACAGTCTGCCTTACATCTTCTGCCAGTGAAGGATAGCCAGGATTTCCAAGTGGGATGCAAGATCCCTCCCCTAAACATTTCCCAGGGAACAGAGGGAGATACCAGACTCAGAGGACCCGTCCAGCAGCTCCAGAACCGGTACCCAAAAAGCACAAAGCATGCCCTGGTAGGTTCTGCCAGCAAGCTTCCTAGGTGGGAAGTGCCAAAGAGTCTCTGAACAAAGAATAAAGCTGTTGCCTGAAAACAGTCTCCTCAGCTTTGGCCCGTCCGCCTTAAAGGATGACACAAGCTCTGTGAAGAAGCTGGGAGGAGAGCCACAACAAGCATCAACCCGCATTCATCTTTTAAGGAGCTTTTTAGAGACAGTCGAGCCCTCGAACCGTGACCCGCTGCACCACTGACTGTTGTCACGCTGCAGTCACTAAAGCCGTCCGAGACGCCTCAACCAGAGTTCCAGATTCACCACCAGCACAGAGACAACAATTCTTGACCCTGTGCCGCTGTGTAGGCCAGCCTACAGGCATCTGTGCAGCTTCGCTTGCCGAACTTTCTGCCTCCTGATACCCGCAGCTGTCTCCTCTCTTAAACTCTGTTGCAGGAGCTGCAAAGCATCCTGGAACAGACTCAGTGCTGCCGAGCATCAAGGACATATCAAGCACCCGGTACTTTGTGGTTCTGTCCCCCTGGTCCTTCTCCGAAGGCCCCTAGTGACATTTACGACCCCTTGCTCCCTTGGTGCTGAAACCAAATAACCTTGAACAGTTAAGACTGATTGCTTTACCGACTACCCTCCTGTCAGTATCCAGAGTGCTTCCCTTTCCTTTGCGAAAATGTCTGTCCTCTGTGTTCCTTCACAGGGTGGGTTTTATTTTGTAGTGTGCTAGAACTGTCTGTTGTAATAATAATAAAGTAGATAGTTATATACAACCTTGACTCGACAGTCCCATTTGTCATTGGGTAATTTACTTGTAGTTCCAATCTTTTTTAATCACTTCGGGTGTACTAGAGGTGTGGGGCTGATTGATGGTTTAAAACCAATATTCAACCCTGGATCACTGGTGCCCCGGATGTTGATATGTCACAGTAGCAACCCAAACAGCAATGCATAACAGTTCAAAATAAAGGGAATGTCTAACTAAGGATTTATAAACATATATATGCTTTAATAAAACACACCAACTGCAAATTAATTAAATAGAAAAACACCACACAAAACCCACACCTGAGGGAAGAAGAGACTAAACAAAGACAGCACAATGCAGCACTCTGAGTAATGAACCATGTGTATAAGGCAAGTTCTTGGATGCAAAAACAGGATTAGTGACCTAACCAGTCTCTACGCCCCAGAACTGAACCTAGGGGGCAGTTAATGCTCAATATTAACTTTTTGCAGTTCTTGGCGGTTCAACAGCGTCAAAACCAGCTTCGAGCAATGGTAGGAGTGGATTGGACTCAGTTTGGGTATGCTGGATCATGTGGACTACGGCACGTCAGAAGGAGGACGCGGACACTGTGATGCCATTTCAGTTGGTTTCATTAAACAATAATCAAAAGGCCTATCTTACCCTATTGCTATGGTGTATCCTCTGCCCATACAAATAACTATGGCTTGTCAGTCATCAGGTGGTTATCAAAAAAAGAATAGGTCTGTATTCCAAAAAACGAATACTTACTGAGCGTACCACTATTCTAACCAAAAATAAAGTTAGGAGAATGTTTCCCATCTCCCGATTGTACCTTTCACAGAGTTCTCCTTTGCATCAAGGATATTGGTAGAAGGCTATTTTTAAATAGTCTTTTGTCACCTTCTGCACCAGTGCTTGCAAGTCTTTCATAAGATCTTTAGGTTTTGCTTTTTTCCTCGGGTTTGACTTCCAGGAATCCCTGGTAGCTCTCTCTGTCTTATCCTCTGTCCTAGGCTGATCTACCTTTTTGGATTTCTTTAACAGACACTTATCGTATGAAGTATATGCTTTCTTGACTGTTCATGTCCTCCTTCACCTGGGGAGATTTGGTTAGTGTCTCTTTGCTCTTATAGGCTTCACTTGCCTTTACTTCATAGAATTATCACACTCTTATTGGAGTATTTTGTCCCACTGATTTGCTTCGCTTTACAGCGTTTAAAGTACCTGCTATTTTCCCTTCTTCCCAGAGTACTTGTGTCTCAGTTTCAATAGACTCTTTTTTTTGGCTTACTCATGCTTCCCTGTCTCTCATTTGGAGTATTCTCTCTTTCTCTTATTTGTTCCACTCTTCACTTCTTAACACATACGGCCCCCTCTTCCCTAGTCTGAATGATCGCTCTGTCAAGCTTACAGGGGTTTCCATTCTACGATTATTACAGCTCCACTTCATTGATTTTTTCTTTCATGTCTCGTCTAAGGGTGCAGAAGGAAGAGAATGACACACAGGTAGCATAGTGGTTGATGTAGACTTTTATTAACCAAGAAAATAAAGAGAACACCAAACTTTTCCTCCTATGAGGGGTTTCCCTGTCTCAACTAAAATCCTAATGGATCTGTCAGGATGTCCTTGCAAATTAAAGAGCCTACCGTCCTGTATCAAAATATCTAATTCTGTCCCTTACACTTCTAACTAAAATCGACGGTTGTCTCATTGTTCTAGGTCCAGGAGAATGCCTTCCTTCTCCTGGACTGGGTGGCACAGTTCTGTTTGTGAAGTATTGAGACCAGTGGAAGGGAGTCACTCCTGCTGGTTAAGAACTTGCAAACAAAAGACTGCCAATCCTATAGCACTCTGTATCAGAAGCTCACAATTTCTTCCCTCGAGGGGGCATGACTCCCTTCGCTTGGATAACTTGTTCCCTACAAAGTGCTTGTCCTGCCACGGGAAAATTACTCCCTACCCCAGGCCTCATGTTTACGTATTCAGTTCTCTTAATTGTCAAGAGAATGACTCCCTTCTCTTGATTGTGGCTTTTGTTCAACCTGGGGGAATGTCTCCCTCCCACAGGATCCTTGGCTTTTCCCTGTGGATGCAGCACTACCAAAGAATGGCTTCCTTCTCCTGGTATCTTGGTTTTACAGACACTTTACACTCAGTGATACTCAGGGGGAATGACTCCTTCCCCTGGTGATCGTTGTTTCAATGTTTCCTTTCTTTCTCAACAGTTCATGTACAAATATCATCCTTGACCCATGTTTCCCTGGTATAGCCCACTTGGTCTTCTGGCTTGCCAAGTACAGCCATGGGGTTGGGGGGGTCCGCTCTCTCTTGCCCTTTCAGATCGGGGGTCCCAGACCCATATTTTTCTCTTCAGCATGTTGGAGAGAGCTGGTTCACTATCCTGCCAGGTACTGTCATGATAACGATGATTTGCAAAGTTCTCTTGGCTCACTCTTAGTTCGCTTTACAGACTTGGTTCACTAACCTGCCAAGTACTGTGATGAAGAAGATGAATTACAAAGTCCTTTTGACTTTCTCTTTCAAGTTGTGGGGTTATGCACTGTCCCCTCTTCAGGAGTTCCTCCCCTTTACCATTCACAATATTTTTCTCTTTTTATGGGGTTTTTCATGAGGTTGGGCTTCTCTGACACTTCCCCAAAAGTGCCAATACTCCCTTCTGTCCCCACAAGCAGGCTTATTTCCTTCCCTACTTTTAGACAACATCTCGGTGGGCTCTACTCTGTCTTGGGACTAGTCCTTGGGCTTTGCACTGCCTCCAAGTATTTCTACCTTCAGTCAGCAACTCTGCAGCTGCTGGCTTCCTCCAGCATTCTTAGCCACTGTAGACCATGCAGTCCTTCTGCTTTCTCCAGTCGGGCGTCTCTGGTGCCAGCCACCGGACAGATCATTCCACGTCTGACCTGGTGGAGATGCCCGCTTCCTTCTGACAGCCACTCGGTTTACAGCCTTCACTTCTTCCTGTGCCGGAACCGCGGCTTTGTCCTCGGCTCCTCCAGGGATGGCTCAACAACTACTGTTGTCTTTCTTCATTTTTTTTAATTGATCATGTCCATTGATTTCTAGTGGAGAACTAAAATGCCCACGTATGTTCCTGTTAGCAATCTTCAGAGTTGTACACCTCCTCCTCGGCCCAGTCTTTGTCATAGAAGTTACACTATAGTAGTCTGTACTCTTCTTCGTTCAGTGTCTGCTAGACTACTGGCTCTACACACATACATGGGTTGGTGAGGTATTAGGTTGGAATGAGTTATGTGTGGGCGGCTATGAGGAGTAGATTGGAGGTGATCATACTGTGTTCTGCCTAGATATATGTCCCTGTCCCCAGAGGGGTAGTTACTTCCCATAAGATCCTGCCCCCCCTGTCCACCACCCCCATGGGGACTGTTGGATAGTGGCCTCGCCTCCCTGGCCTCATGGGAAGGATCTCCACCTTGGGGAGAAGTGATAACATCTAAGGATTCGTCACACTCGTCAATTTCACTGGGACAAGTTTCTCCTGATTTGTAACTATTCCCCAGCGGCCTCCCAGTTCTCCCATTCTCCCCATTACCATGGTATCTGCAGGGGAATTTATCTCCGGGGCTGGTGCCTGCTTGGGTCATCTTCATTCGTTCCTGTTCTCCGGCTGCTTGCTTCTTCCAGTCTCTGACTCTCTGCGTGTAACCGGCGCTCTTGCTGATTCCTTAGGCAAGTGGTTTTGGCATTATTATACAGGCACGCTGCCCACTGTGAAGTTGTTGTGGTCACGCCACCACCGGTACTTGCATCCCCATCTCCTAGACTTCTCTGCCGGCTTGGACTCCGGACCTCTCAATCTTACACTCGGAGCACTTTTTAAAATTGCGCTCTCCGTGGCTCTCGTTGGCTCCACCTTTCTCAGGAGTTACACTGTTTGGGGGCTTCCCCTGCATGCGTACACCTCTCTCTGTTTCATCACGGCTCAGCATGTCTTCCTCTTCTAGTTTCCTCATCCTAGTTAAATGGAGGTCTCTCTTTAAAGAGACAGCTCCTCTATTTTATCCGTACCAATATGATTCTTATTCAAGTCTCTGAGTTTTATACAGTTCTTTATATTGGAGGATTCCAAGTTTGCCACCACAGGTAATGGCTTAGGGAGTTCCTCATAGGAATAGGAGTCCTTGTCCCCAAATGGGGAGTCTCTCCAGGTGAAGTTCCACTCACCCCGACCTCTATGGAGGGTGTTGTGGAGTGAGCGCACCTCACTAGTCTCATAGGGTGGATCCCCTTGGGGAGAAGGGACGAATTTCCTGGATCAGTCACAGGGCTCAAGCAGCAAGAAGGTATCAAGCAGCTTTAAATTCGGTAGGCCTGGGTGGTTGGAAGGCACAATTCAGCGATGCAGGTCAGGGAGCTAACCAGGATCTGTAAGAGGTCAAGTCAGGTTGTATCCACTGGGAAGGGCTGATGAGTGACACTGAAGTGGTTTAAGTCAGTAGGCAGTGATTGTCAAAGAACTGATCCAAAGTGCGATTTGGTGAAGTGATAGTTCGAGGGCAACTCAAGTTGAATCGTGATGCAACCCCTGGTTCGAGTCAGTAAGTCACACTCCAGCAGTTCAAGTCAGGTCCCGGTGTCCAGCGGTTGATTCAAGCCTAGTAGGTGATGGGCTCAGCGAGTGCACAATGCAGCATCAGGAAGGCTCGAGATGCAGGCACTGTAGTTCGAAGGAGTGCCAGAAAGCACCACTGGAGGATTCTTCTGGATAAAACACAGCTTGCAGTCAGTGCGACTGGCGTTGAGACAGTACAATGGGGAGCCTTCGCTGATCTGGTCCTCCAGATGCTGTAAGACCCACTTCAGGGGATGGAGGACAGGATGAGTCCTTTCAGGGTATGGTCTGCTGAAGGCACACCTCTAAACACTCACGCCAGAGAGAATACAATCCGCTAGGGAAGAAACTGAGCTATTGCAACAGAGCATTGCAAGTCTGGGACCCACACTCATATGAGTGCCAGAGGGGGTCTGAGACCCTGAGAGAGACAGTCCAAAAGAAAGCATATGCTTGGCAGGAGAGTAAACCAAGGTATTGTGACCACGCATTGTGCGTCTGGGGCCCGCAGCTACATGAGAACCTGAGAATAAGCGGGTCTGGGACCCTGAAAGCAAAAGGGACGGATCAGAGGAAAACATATGCTTGGCAGGAAAGTACGCCAAGCTGGTATAACACAGCATTGCGAGTCTGGGACTTTCACCCATTTGAAAACCTTATAATACAGTGAAGTTCATTCAAGAAGATATAGGATCTGGGACCCAAGGAGATAAGAAAGGGAAAAGAAACCAAATGAGGAGGAGACGAGTTCCTAAAGTAGAACTAGAATGAACCAAGGGCAAAGGAGCTAACCCCTTGTCCTTGGAGGAATACATTTTGGAAACCATTTTATGTTGTTTTGACCACCTGAGACATTGGGAACTTCTCTGTTGACAAGAATTGCCATTACCACTTTAGTTTGGTAAAGAACACCCTTACATATTAGATTTATGTAATTAGTGTTAGGGTCAGAGGTAGGGTTTTTGGGGCACAACGGCAACTGACTGTTGGACATCCTGATGTTTTCCTTAGATTTCTTTGAGGCAGGGGCCCCCTCTTAGCATTAGGGACGGATAGGCCGTTTTCCCAAACCTTTTACTGGTTAATAAAAGTGCAACTATGCCACCTTTGTGTCCGAGCTTTACTTCTGCACCCTTACACCTGCCACCCGCATGGGCCACTCACAATCGTGATATTTTGGAACAGGGGTGCATATCTTAAATGCCACCCCTGAGCTGCAGCGACTTTGGCTGTCACCTCACCTGTGAGGAGGGCACCTGTAACCTGAATCTGATCTGTGCCACTGTAGGGCAGGAGCGACAATCAGGCTACTGATGCAGCAGTGCACAAATGTACACTATGCTTTTGGCATGGAGTCTATGAAAGGGGAATCTGATCAGCAGATTACCCTTTCAGAGATGTAATTACGAGCATCATGTTAATCAATTAATAAAGAATCAAAAAGCCAGGCCTTCTACACATTTGCCAAATGGCAATCCATCACACTTATGCAATCCCTTAAGGTCCTTCAGTAACGCTCAATGACGTGGTTGCATAGTGTGTCAAAGCATTGCTACAGGGGGATTTGATATTGGGATAAAGGGGTATGGAGATTAATTTCAGGAACAACTCTTTTTGCAGAAATGTCCTGAAGCTTCCCAGAGAGGGAAGACCAAGAGAGGCCACATTTATTTATTAAGAAATCCCCAAAATTGTCGGTAGGTAAATTTGTCTCTCAAGATAGCAATACTTATTTACACCAAACTGCAAAATGTAACTACAGCCAATGAATGAGTCTCTAATGCAATAAGTAAAATTCAGTCCTAGGGAGATGCATTAAAGACCATCCGTGGGAACTGCCCCTCATTGGCCAGAGGAAGCACCCAATGTTACTCCTCCTCTCCCAGGGCTATTTCTTGGGGCAGGCAAATCACAGCAACGCCCTAGGCGCAGGTGCTTGGGATTGGTGCATTGGATCTTTGCACCTTTTTGCAAAGCTGCTTTTACAATGAGAATTTGCAAGAGCAAGTTCAGGTCTGGTTTTTATTACACTAGCCTGGGGCTGGGACCTGCAGACTCATTGTCACTCCAGCCAACTTCGGCCAAAAGAGCAAACTATGTAACAAGTTTAGAAATGGTTGAATGCTTGCTCCACACGGACGTCAGAGATTCTAGATCCTCTGCACATGTACAGAGACAGTCGTCAGGGTAAGAAGGAAAGAGAACAACCTTGTCATTATTGCCAATGGGAGAAGTCTATGTTGTGGGCAGCTCAGCAGCATATTCTACAAAAACATGATGGTGAGACGACCCTCTCTGAACTTGTCCCTAAAAGGGCCATTTGCCTGCAATGTGACTGGAGAGATGTGTTGCTAATAATAGCCCACACAGTCCAGCAGGTATCCCTCCTGCCTTTGCATTTGGCAGTGATGAATTCAGGCCTCCCAAAGGACGCAGGAATGTTTGGGTAATTAGCAGCGTGAGATGGGCAGATCTATATCTTAATGAAAAATGCCCACGTACTGCAGCCAACTGATAGCTCAATGTGAACATAATGTGGAGTAATTTGCTTTCATGTCATGCCCAGCAACTAGCTCAATGACGATCAAAAAAACAACTAAAAGTAGTTGACTGTCATAAAAGCCCCGAGAACAAGCTACAGCGCCTGGAGACCACCGCAGTGTTATTTGGCGCAGTATGATCATTACACATGTATTGCTGGAGAAGAGAATAAACCATTTCAAGCTGGGGCAGGTCAGATGTGACATGGGGGTCTAATCCTAGCTTTGGTGCACCTGTCACCTTGCATTATGCTACCTGCGGTCCTACATTTCTAGCAGTAAAAGAAACTACTAGTTGTGTTCAACAAAAATGAATCCAAAAACGGCAGGTATTCTAAAACATACTGGCATGACATCTCGAGGGCATTTTTACGCTATTTAAAAAAATAAATCAGTAATGCAGCACTTTCAGTGGTGTAAGCTAGCCTTAGCTGCCCTTTTTCCAAACTAGTGGGATGTTAGGGATTGCCAGAAAACAGTGCCACAGGTGGCCTCCTTCCTGTGACACCACATTTGACAAGAAGATATCTAGTCTACAGCATACAAAAATGTAAACTATGCAAAAAGAACTTTGTGATGAATCCTATGGAGCCATCACTGAACCGCAGCCTAGAATCTCCTCCCAATAGGCCAGGGGGAGGCAGACGCTACCTGATCCTGACCCTGGAGGTGGTATTATGAGGGTGGATCACATGATATGAGATGGCTGTCGGGGAGACGTGGTGACTGCATCAGGAGAAACGCAGTATTCTTCCCTTTCATGTGAAAAATACCCTATCATTCCAGAGTTCCTGGTGGCATGTTGTCATTATTTAAAACCATCCAGTTGTAAAACCCTGAAACCCCTTCTTGTCAAACATCCTAGAATACCATTCACTCTTTCTATGTACACCCATAAAACACATTTAACTACTCCTGTTTATGATGGTTGTCATTTAAACAAAGATGTTAAGCAATGTAACAAAAAAAGGTTTAAAACTCCTTTGGACTTCAGCCCCCATAAAGCCTCAAATACTGAGACGAGAAGAGGAGTACGGAGTCAATGTGGATTGAAAGTAACATCAGTTACAAATGCGGGCTAGTTGTCATCCTAACAATCAGCTGCATGGGACATGAGGAACATCTGCAATTAAGGAGAGGAGAGCTGCAAAGCAAGCGATGTGGGAAGTGGATTCAACAGCAGAAGCAGACACACAGAGACGAGCCATGCTGGAAAAGCCAGATGCTTGAAGGCAACCGCCAGGAAGCATACTTTACCGGAGGAAAAGGTAGTCCAGTAAATGTGCAGCAGGTGCGTTGCTGTACAGCTGGAAGGCAGACATCCGCCATTAGACTGGGGAGACTGGATCCTGTGGGGCTGCCTCGGTTCCATTGGCGAGTGAATGTGAACCTGACGCGGGAACCAAACGAGAGTCTGCATGATAAGGGATGCCTGTCCAGAGAAAAAACATTGCTGCGGCTACACATTACACCAGTGAGTCTGCCCAGAGAAGTTGGTAGTCCCCGAATGTGCCAGCAAACCTACAAACAATTGAATAACTATTTTGAATACCTACCAAAAAGATTTGAAAGGCAAAAGTTGTACAAATCTCTTCATGAGAAATGTCAATTTGGGGAAACTTGGAACAAGCATTGCCATGAGCCAAGAAATACTACTGAAGAAGTCATTGCCTAAAGTCAATGAGGTATAAAAAGTGAAGGACTGCAACTGTGATATGCTTGGAAGGAAAGTAAAGAATTGTATGAAGACATGGTGAAAGAAACACCTCAGGCAGTGAACCCTTTTTGGAGAGAGATACCTCGTAGTAGAGTACATCAAGGGATCTGCAAGCTACAGAAGAGGGGATTCCTGGCAGGAGAGTACACCAGGCAATCCATAAAGCATATGACAGAAAGAGACATAGTGAAAGATACCCGGCAGGGGAGTATACCAGGAAATCATTATTGGAACAGTTGTGTGAAACAGAAACTGTCATCTGAAGCAGTTGTTCAAAATAGACATTTTGCCATCCTATAAAGTAGCTTCCCACCTTCACACGTCTAAGGTTTGATAGCTCACAAAAGTCGCCAATGCAATGTCATAAAATATATTAGACAGAGATTAACTAATTCACATATTTTAATCAATATATACAAAACGTACAAACATTAAAAGTTAATCATGTTAAAACACATCATGACAAATGGCCTTGTAGGGCTAGTGCAAAGGACCCCATAATTAGCCAAATGAGTTCTACTTAACACAACGCAATTGTGAGGTTAGTAGGGACGTGAGGGAATATTTCAATCAATTAATTGACCCTCTTGTTATTGTATGATTATCCTTGACTTACTCAACACTGAAAAATGTGTTTCTAGTTCCTAAGAAACTATGGGCCTCATTACAAGGAAGGCGGTAAGGGCACCGGTACCAGTAAACCCTTACCGCCTTCCCACGAGGTCCCTTTGCGGGACCTGACCTTAACGGCTGGTGTAGACCAGCCGTTAAAGTTAGGACCTGCAAAGGGACCTTGGTGCTAATTACAGTACCACAGTTTGCGGTACCGTAATTAGCTCCTTGCCCATTCCCATTGAGCCCCGTTGGGGCAAAAATGGGAATGGGGAAAGGCCATGGAGAAAGGGGGAATTACCGCCCCGCCAACCTTGGAATGGGGTGGTAATTCCCCTTTTCTCCATGGTGGTACCGGTATGGTACCGGCAGCAACCATGGTGCTAATAGCACCATGGTTTACCGCCTTTGTGTAATGAGGCCTTATGACTGTGTGCAGCCGACTTAATCTGGTTTACAACGTCCAATGAACCCATCTTCAGGAAACTGTGTAGTGGAACAGGTGGATTACAAATGGCCCAGCATATGGAAATCTTCAATCTTGACAATCTAAAAAACCAAAACGAATTCGTATTGGTGACACTATATTTTAAAAAAAAAAACATAAAAACGTATGTATTTCTGGCGTATGTAGCTATCATCACTAACCTTATAATTTCTTTAATGGCGTGTGAGGTGTCATCTACGGTAAAGATGACAGTATTTCTTATTTGGTGTATTAATCCCCATTTTATCCCCAATCGATATATCCGTACATTTTATTTCCAGGGCCTTGACATATTTACTAGGGTGTTCTATTTCCTTAGCAATTCTGAGAACCTCTTCCAGTTCTGTTTTTCCCTTGGCTCAAAGTTATATCATCTTTCCATCCCTGCATTTAAGCTTAAATTGACCTCACAATTGCTCATCAGTTTGTGTTCCAAAATTACATTCTCTGGCCAGTCCTCTGTGCACCGTTATGTATTGTTCTACTTTTTCACCATCTTCTTAGGAACGTTTGCCGAACTTGTACCATTGCAGCATGCCACTAATCTTTACCTCAAATGCTTCTCTAATTTGGCAATACATTTTTCATACTCATTAAGATTACCTAGGCCGGGAGGATAGCCCAGGGACAACACGCATATCTTGGAAGCAACAGAACGCAGAGCAACACAGGTTTGAATCCTGGTCCCGCGCTTAGAGACTGGTCTCTGGTATTGAGTGTCTTATTAAAAATGTATTTATTCTGATTCATCAGCATTAAGATCAGGAAGATCATCAAATGTGTCATGTCCAGCAGAGTCCAGCCAGTGCATTAATAGGGATTTCCTCCTCTCAGTGCTATAATGTATCCCACACAAGCATTTGCATAGTGCTCAAAGGGTTTCTTCACTTTTTCAAGGTTATAGACAGTTCCCCAGGAGTGGAGAGGAAGGGCATGGGTGGTGAAATATGTTGCATTGTTTCCTAGCATATTGCCATCACCACTATCCATATATTGATGTGATGCAATGGTCATTTTAGTAAATAACATTAAGATACAATCCTAAACCTCCAAATGTATTCATTTAATGTGGAGTTGCCTTTTAATGCCGTTTTAGTACTGTTAAGTATACACGAGTTGGTTCTTATCCCATCCTTGTCTAGATTTGTGTCCAATCCTTGTTCAGATTCGTCAAGAAGTGTGATAACGGCATGGATGCACACAAATAATAAATGGCATAAAGGGTAGTCGTCCTGAGATACTCCACATTTGATCCTCACGGATGAAGATAGAAATGGACAAAGGGGAACTTTGTGTTAATTGGAAATAAATGATTGGCACCACTTGATAGATGCAGCTAATAATCCAATAATTTAAGGCAGTTGGGAAAGCAACATTGTAAAATTCACCATGTTGAAAGCCGCAGAGAGATCAAGAATCATCAAGGCGAGGTCTCCAGCATCGGTATTTGGCAACATGTTGCTCCAGACTGCCACTAGGGCAGTCTCTGTTCCATGTTTAGGATGGAAACCGGATTGGTATATGTCCAGTAGCCCATGGAGTCCAACAAATTGTCAGGCATCAAACACTTTAGGATGTGTGGACTTCAGGGTGCTATTATGGTCCCCACTGATGACGGGCTTTCAAGCTGCCCTGCTAAATTTAGAGTTGACTAGAGTTTCACTTACCCAGAGACTTATGGTCACCTGGTTCTGACACCAAGATTGCACTTTTCTCCACAACCTCTGTATAACTCTAGGTTCCAAACCCCCTCTAGGACTCTCCTCCACGTTTTCTTCCTGATCTCACCTTACTGGTATACCTCTTCCAGGTGTTTTCCTTTCACCCGCTCGCCTCTGCTCTCTCCACCTCACCTCCAATCTATCCCTGTCTTTCTCATTACCCCCTCTTTCACTCCAACACTCTTTTCCCCTACTTACCACCTTTCTCTCCAGCCTTTAATCCTCCACACTCTCCATTTCTCTTCTGTCTCCACCTCACCTCCACTCTTTCTGTGTTCACACTACTGGCAATCGGTTGTCTAACTTCCACACCATTAATTGGGAAGAGCGACTTCTTTTATCCCCCTCTCCATGTAATTTTGTCAATGAGTGTTGCATGGGAAAGGTAGGGGGATGCGTGACAGTTTTTCAAAAATCCTACTGGTGCTCTGAGGGTGCTAAAGTAAGGCTCGGACACAATGGTGGCGTGGTTTTGGGTAGAAACCGTTATCATATGAAAAAGGTTTGGAAAATGCCTGTCACCAAAACCAAGAAGGGGTTTCCTGCCTCTAAGAAAACTAAGAAAATTGTCAGAATGTCAAAATTATAGTCTGTTACTGTTGTGTCTCAAAAAGCCTACTTCTGCCCCTAATACTAATAACCTAAACCAACGGTGAAAAGATCATTTCTTCCTGAAGTAAAGTGTTCTGTGTAGATCCAACCAACAAATAATGTTCCAGTCTCTCGGGTAATCCAAAAAGTGGCAAAAACAAAGAAATGTTAAAAACGGTAGGACTCTAAGGTTAGAGTAATGAGTCTTTCACCTAGATTCCTTCTTACAGCGCTGCCCTCCTTTAGGGGCCTCTCAGGACTGTTCTTGCTTATACAGAGGTCAATAGGCAGTTCACCAGAATAAGTTCCTTATGCTTCTCCTGTTTAGCCCACCAACTTGGCATACCCTTTTGCCAGGCATAGGATTTGTTTGCACAATGTATTCTTCACTTATTTTGGGTGCAGGTCCCAGACTCGCAATATTCTTAATGGTTTGGTTTCTTCCTTGCCAAACAAATGTCCTCTCATGGACTGTCCCTCCTTTGGGTGAGCGTCCCAGGCTCACAATATAACTGCTCGGTTCACTCTCCTTCCAAGAAGTTATCTTAACATGAACTTCTTATTTGGGCGAGTGTCCCCGACTTGCAATATTCAATCTGACTTTTTATGCTCTCCTGTCAGGAGATATTCCTCTAAAGGACTTTTTGGTTGCGTGTCCCAGTCTGGCAACATTCTATTTGGCTTTTGTTTCCGATATGGGTGCGTGTCCGAGACTGGCACTTCATTCGCAGGGACCCAGACCCTCTTAATCCAGCTTCTGCCTTCACCTGTTTGCTCCCCCAGACCTCCAGCACCACTCGTGTAACCTGCGTACCTATTGGCTTCCCCCTAGTAAGTACCAGTGTTTCCTGAGCAGCTGTTGTGTCTCTTCAGGCTCTGGTAACATTCAGGGCTCCGTCACGGTCTGCAGTGGCTCTCCCAACGCCTGCTTCTCACTGGCGGTGCGTCCTCTCTCATGGACGCTTTCCTGGTGCTCTGAATGCCTGCAGGTTTCACACAGCAACAGCACAAGCAGTCCTTGCTTCCTGGAACCCTGCTCGCCAAATTCTTCCTTGGAGCACAGCTCTCTCTTTGCATTTCAGCTGTGAGATATTTAAACTCCCACGTTGAAAAGGGGTGTTGCTGTGGGCCAATCACATTCGTTGGGAAGCTAAAGCTCTCACTCTGTTTCTCCATAGTGATCCTTGGACTCATGGTCATCTCTTCTTCTTCTCAGTACATGCCATAGAGTCAGATGTAACATACTTTGCATTTTCTACGGTTTGACTAACTTCTAATTTAGCAATAACATATATTGGCCTTATCAAAAGAAGGGAGAAGGGAGAGGAGAATTGAACATTGGAGAAGGGTTTAGGTGTACTAACACGGGGGCATACCGCGTTCTCTGAACAGGGTCGCCCCTAATCCCATAAGTGGTTTCTTTCACCATGTGATCTTCCTTCGGTGCACCATCACCAGGGGGACTATTGTACTGTGGACCCACTGCCCTGGTCCCATGGGAAACGTCTCTCCCTAGGGGAGAAGGGATGGCATCCTCAGAATCGTCACAGTGCTCTTCAATTCCATGGAGCTCCTCACTTGACACTTCCCACTTTCACACAGAATGTCGCTTTTTGTCCTACCCATCACCCACATCACAAGTGTCAGTCATTCCATAATGATGGGTTCTATCTCATCACATCAGCATCAATTACACACTCAACAAATATCTTCTATGGTGATCTTAACTCACCAGTACTCCAAATCACCAAAGGCATCAGGGATGTTCTCTGTTCTCAACATATACTGAACCCATCCCACATCAGGGGAGCATACTCTTTTCTCATCTTCTCTTCGTCTCCCTTTGGTATGATGGCTCAACCTGATGTTAGTGGATTGGACAGACAACACTGACAAGCCTCTCCTCCTTATGCATAGCCTCCAGACTAATAAGGAAAAGTGGAATTTCACTAAGTCTACTTGTCACTACTTTAAGAACTTCCTCATCGAAGCACTAGAATATGCAACGCTAGCCAGCCGAACCAGCCCCAATGTTAATGCCTTATTGTCAACCTTCAAGCAAACCATGAAATAATTGCTAAACATACATGCTCCCCTTGAAACAATGTTCCATGAGGGTTAAAACCTACTCCCGTTGGTACACCCAAGTGCAGACTGATGAACGCACTAATTGAACACAACAAAAAATGCGTTCTATGAAAATGCAGTTGTGTGAAAAGGTAGACACCAAAACGTTTTTAAAAAGTAATCATTCTATACAAGCTATGTAAAGTGCGAAAATGTTGCCAGTAATAAAGTAACCAAAACAAATATCTTTTTAAACACTCAGAATTAGAAGGCTGTGACCTTAATGTCCCAAACCTGTAATAATCCAGCCCATCACTAGCCCTCCACAATCACCCTTGCCCTAACACGAACTGCTATGATTATTCTTATTCTATCCCTTAGGCTTTCTCCCATACCTCAGTACTCCAAAGCATCTAATTTGATTGTGACAATGCAAAACATCATATAAAGGAATAGAAAATGAACAGTGACCCCAACCCCATCAGTAGCACTCCAAATATTCCAGGGCTGTTCCTTAACCCAAACCCTTTGTCTGACTTTAACCTTAGCCTTACCTAACCCCTTACTCTAGCCTAACACATAGGTTTATTTCAACCCACCTATTCCTATCTTTAACCCTAGAATTGCCATATCCCCTACCCTAACACATGCCCAGATCCTTATTCCAATATAGCCCCTAACCAAACCACTTTCACCACAAATGTTTTCACAGACTATATTTTATTTGGCAACCTTTTCCTGGATACCGAAAACCTTTAGCGCAAAACACATAATCAGGAGGAACTTCTCACCTTAAAG
The DNA here is from genome assembly GCF_040938575.1 of Ambystoma mexicanum. Taxonomy (NCBI): domain Eukaryota; kingdom Metazoa; phylum Chordata; class Amphibia; order Caudata; family Ambystomatidae; genus Ambystoma; species Ambystoma mexicanum. The sequence goes on along the minus strand of NC_090924.1, from coordinate 826,463,978 downwards.
GTTTTACACAGTACAAACTGGGCACTCATTAATGAAGCTTAAGCTGTGTATTACTCCATGACTATTGTAGCAGCCAACAACTGTACTAAAGCCCTCATTGTGGCAATCAAGAACTACCTGTTGCCTGAGCTGATAATATTCGAGTTCACCAGAAAATGCAAAGCAATTAACTTTTCATGACCATGATACATACAATTATACAAATTGGCGTGCCAAATAGAGGAGCACCTCACACTCACTATCCAACCTTGCGCACCACAATCTTTTACAACTTTTACACCACTTACCTGCAAGAACCTCCCCGATGCTCATCACTAAAACCTACATCATAGAAGGATGATATCCTTCCCTCCACTATCATGAAACAGTTCTCGGGATCCACCCTTTCCCCCTCCTTCAAATAGTTAATGCCTCGCTCGATGAAGGCATGTTCCAAGGCACCTTAAATAGAGGATTAATTAACCCACCCCTACAAAAAACAGCTACAGACTCGGATGACTCGCTAACTACTGGCTGATCACAAGCCTTCTGTTTATTGGCAAAATCATTGAGAAATTAGTTGCCAACTAACTCCACAAACAAATAAACTAATACGACCTGCTTCATTTGATGTTATATTAGAGATTTCTATACCGCACACTGTTGCCACTTATGTTGTTCCTAGGTGCTCTGGCATCTCTGTAAAGCAAGTGGGTAGGTTAGTAAGTTAGCAGGACTCAGCGGGAGAAACGAGCAAGAGAGCTTTGATGTACTGTTGGCAGCTTCCGTTCGGTTGACACTGTTCGTTGAGCGCAAGTGTGTTTTTGGTTTGTAGCCATCATGTGCTGTTGTGAGTGGCTATGCGTGGTTTGTTTCATTGTTGTGGTGTAGTGAAGTGTGTGCAGTTTGTTGTGCTGTAGAGGTATGTTTGTGTTTAGTTACGAGTTTGAGAGGTGTATGCAGAATGAGTTTTTGTTTTTTAGTAGAGATGGTTAGTGGCAGTGCCTTATCCTACACCGTCTGTTTTGATTGACTGTTGCACCTATCCCTTCCCCTGTTGTGTATCTCAGTGCAATACACTTGCCCCCTATGATGTGTGATTAGTGGGTCCTCAAAGGGCTGTATCTGCCCCTGCAGTATATTTACGGTGTGCCGCAATTACCACCACCACAGGTTCCTTGAGGTTGGGATGTATTCCCTGTGTCCTGCAGTCCATAGTCTGCGGCCCGGGCGCCTCTCTCTCTTCCACCCTTAACTCAGGCTCACTATCGGTGGTCCAACCAGGTTGGCCCCTTCTCTGTCTCCTTCCTGCTATTTTACCCGCCCACAGAAAAGGGCTCACCTAGATCTCCCTCCTATTCAGATCACTCTCCTCCCGCACTCCACGCAGTTTGTCATACCCCCAGTCTTTCTGTGTTGTGTGTTCATTTCATGGTGAGACAATGTTGTTCATTCGTTTTCGTCCTGTTCAAAGTTGAAGAGCCAAGTTTTTAGAAGTTTTCAGAATTTTAGGTGGTCCTTCGTAGTTCTTATTGGGGGGGTTCCAAAGTTTTACGGCTAAGCAGGAGAATACTGATCCATTAAGATTATTTCTCGTGTATGGTTTAGGCTCTAGGCGTATGTCATCGCTGGATCTGAGTGTTTTAGTCGGATTATAGATGGTGATTTTCTTTTGGATGAATTCTGCTTCTAGGCCGTGGATTGTTCTGTGTGTTATGCAAATAGGTTTAAAGGTGATTTGTTTTTTTGACTGGGAGACAATGTAGCATCCATAGCACTGGAGTGATGTGATACCTTTCTGATAGTTTTAAGAGAAGTCTGACAGCCGAGTTCTGTATACGTTGCAGTTTCTTCAGTAAATAGTCTGGCATTCCTAGGTATAAGCTGTTGGTGTAGTCTATCCTGGACCGGATGAGGGAGATGATGACCAGTGTCATGTGCGTGAAGGAGAGGTATGGTAGAATCTTTTTGATCATGTTGCCGGTAAGATAATTTAGCGGGTTGAGCGCTCGCTGCTGCGATCTGTGTGTGATCTGCAGGTCGCAGGTTCGAATCCCAGCCAGGCCAACTCCGCCTTTTATCATTCCGAGGTCGATGAATAAGTACTAACTTCGGTTGGGATGATAAATGTATGTAAATATGTTCTCTGTAAGGTGCTTTGGCTTAAGGCACTATATAAATAACAAATCATTATCATTGCGTATCAGGAAGAAGCATTTCTTAATTATCTTGTTTATTTGCAGTTCTAAGGTTAGCTCATTGTCCATTTGGATTCCAAGGTTTTCGACAATTCTGGATGGTGTAAGTGCTGTGTCCAGTTCTGTGGGCCATGGGATGTACTGGTAGCATCCTTGGTTGTTGGTTGCAATCATGATAGCCATCTTGTCCGGGTTGAGTTTGAGGTTGTTAGTGTTCATTCATAGGTGGAGTTCTTTGAGACAGTCTATTAGCGTTGTGTTCTCCTCTTGTTCATTGCTGAGTAGGTGTTGTCTGCGTAGTTGTAGCAGGTGAAGCCATATCTTTTGATGAGGTTGATTAGGGTATCATATAGATGTTGAAGAGGAGCGGGGATAATGAGGATACTTGTGGTACTCCACAGGTGGTGTCCCACGGTGTGGATATAAATGGTTTTAGCTATATTGTTTCTGTTCTTTAAGACAAGAAAGATTTAATCCAGAGTAACACCGTTTTGGTGATCCCTATTCATTCTAGTCTCTTTATGACGATTTTATGGTCGACTGTGTCAAATGCTGCGAAGTCATCGAGTAGTATCAGTGCTGAGTTCTTGTTGGATTCTGTGTTGGTTTTTAGATCGTCCCTTATAGAGAGAAGTGCTGTCTCCATCTGTCTCATGGTTCTGAAGCGGACTTGGGCCTGGTCCAGTAGTTAGTTGTTTTCTACGTATTCCGCGGTTTGTTTGCAGACATAGGTATCTAGTAGTTTTTCTGGATAGGGGATGTTAGAGATTGGTCTGTAGTTTGAGAGGTCTTCCACATCGCCCACTGTGTCCTTGAGGAGTGGTTTGATGTAGGCAGATTCGAATGTCTGTGGTACTCTCCCCATTGAGAGTGATAGGTTGAAGTTGTTTAGGAGGTATTCCGATGATGTACCCTGTGTAAGGATTAATTTATAGATATCTGGTGGGCAGGGGTTCATTGGGAAGCCTGCCCTGTTGCTTTCTTTTCAATAGTTTGAGGAGTTTTGTGCAAAACTGTTCAGCCTGTTTAATGGTCCCGGAATAGGTAGGGGAGGGCGCATGGTCTTGTATGGTCAGGTGTATATTGTTGATTTTATTCTTGAAGTGATCTGCAAGATCATCGCAGTTTTTGTGAAGGCATCCAGGGGGATTTCCTATCTCATTTACGATGTTGAATATTTCTTTGAGTGTTGGTGGCTTTTGTGATCCAGTCGCCATAGTATTTCTTTTTTGCTTTAAGGATTTCCTTTTTGTATGCTCAGATTTTTTTTGATGAATTATTGTTTTTGCGTGGTTGTAGGTTTTCCTCCATTCTTGTTCTAGTTTCCGCTTTGTTTTTTTCATTGTGTTGAGGTGGGGCGTGAATCATCTCCCCAATGCTTTCTTTCATGATGGTGTGAGGGTTTTTTCCAGGGCGGTATTGTTTCAGCGATCCATTTCTGTATTAGATCTGCATTTTCTTCTTGCTCGATTGCTTCCGTTGGTTTTGAGGATTCTAGTTGCTCTTCCAGGTTGCTGTTCTTGACAGTGTTCCAATTTCTTATCCAGATCGGGGGGTACTTTAGGGGCTGTATGGATGATTTTGATGGTAGGTGGATCATGAATGGTAAGGTGGTCGCTCCATAGTGTTTATATGGGTGGAGCATTTGAGATCCATTAATTGTTGGCAACGATTGCGTGAAGTGTGTCCTGCAGAGTGTGTCGCTCCTTTCACCATCTGTCACAGTCTCATTGTCTCAAGCTGCTTAGTTAGTGATCTCTGCAAGTTTGCATTATTTTCTATGAAAGATATGTTGAAGTCCCTGAGGATGATCACGTGATCATGTTTCATGGGCAGGTTTGTGACGGCCTCTATGATGGTGTCTATGAATTTTGCATCATAGGTTGGTGGTCTATAGACAAGTATCAATGTGTGGTTTGTTTGTGGGTCTGATGCTAGGTGAAAGACTAGGGATTCGCAGTTCGGGATGTTCAGCGGGTCTGTTTTTATTTTTAGGTGTTCTTTGTAGGCTACTTCAAGTCGTCCGCTTTTTCCTTTTCTGTTTGCCTGTATACATTTGAAGTTCTCGGGTGGCCAGCTATGTAGTGTGACTATGCAGCTGTCATCTAGCCAGGTTTCTGTGACGAATAGAATGTCGATTCCACCCTTGTTGAGTAGATCGTAGATTTCTGTAGCGTGTTTGGACAGCGATCTTGCATTGTTTAGGTTGCAGTGTCCTGCTTTGTTCTTGCATTTGTCTTTCTGCGGCCTTGTTGGGGAGTTTCCTCATTCTCAGGATGTGGTATGTGTTCCGTTGGGTCCGATTTGTCATTGAGTAGATTGACTAGGTTTAGTATTGGGTCTATGACTTCTTTTGGCTCCTCTTCTATGTCTAGTTGCCGTAAATACCCATGTGTTCTGGAGAAGTATGAGGTGATGGTGTTGTTAACCATCTTTCTCCGTCCGTATGTTTCTGCCTTTTTCCTGCAAAATCCTGGTATCCTGTTAGTGTGTCTAACATTTCTGGTGGTAGCTTGCTGTCCTGTAGAGTGCTCCGTAGCGAGGTTATTTTATTTTTTTTTGTCTCGTTTTTGACTGTGTTCTTTTTTTTGTGCTTATCACTGTGTGCTCCGTCACTGTGTTGGTATTTGATGGTGTGGTGGCCTGGTTTGGTTCCATTTAGTTTTGTTTTTTTTCTTTGTGTTTTCTCTCTGCGTCGTCCTGTTCTTTGGCGTGACATTCTGTTCTCTTAAGGTTTTCAAGTTTTTGAAGCTTATGTTGTGTTTTGTGTCATAGTGGCCCTTGCCCATGCTCGACACATTTTCCGAGTTTTTGTTGGGGTTGTTGTTTATTTGTTTGTTTAGTTTAGGGATTCTTTTTTGTCACAGTTTCCTTGGTGGTTTCTGTAGTTATTGGTGGGTAGGTGTGGCTCTTTTGGGGTGTGTTGTGTTTCAAAGTGGGTTGGAGGAAAGGTCCTAACAGTACAGGGGTGGGAGGAGGTTCCTGGATGCATGCTACAGAGGATTTACCCGAATTGGAGTAACAGCAGTCAGAGAAACACCCAGAAGTAGGATAAAGCAGTCTAGGATTGAAGACTGAGACTTGAAGCACTAGTCAAGTATGAGGGTGCCTAAAAATTGGGACACCGTGCTGGAGAGTGCGAGGGGTCAGTAATGCGAGGCGGACAATTGTTTGATGATTTACTAACATTTGCTATTTCTTTAAAGAAATAATTTTTCAAAAAGCCTCACTATACCTACTCTGCTAAGGATTTCCTTGACTAACCAAAGCTAAGGGAAAACACAAATGCAGGATAACTGGCCCTCACACTAAGCAACAAATATGGAAAGAAAATATATGGCAATGTAACATCACATGAACAACCTTCACAGTCTCCAACTAACCTTTTAATTTCCTGGGTGATTTCCCTTCCCCAGGATTCAAAGTCAGGTCTGTTAGTGCTTAACCAAACAAAGAAATATCTCAAATCAGTTATTGATATTTCAAAGTCAATGGAAAAGTTTGTTAACCAAAGTTCCACTCGCAAATCTCTTCTTCGTGGTGAAATATCCACTTTCCTCTTCTTACAAATAGCACCAATGGTAATCCCAGCCCGATGCTTTGTCACCTTACTCAAGAAGATTTGCCACGGTTCAATATGAAGTACACTATCCAATAACACCAGTGATATACAGTGTTTGGTTAGCAGTTTGTATTCTCTTGGTTACAGCTTTGAGCTTCACAATGGCATATTTGTCAGGATGACTTAATAGTGCTGCTGCTTCAACTTTTAACAACTTCACTTCTACTTAATTCACTATGGGAACAGTCACCTCTGTCTCATAGTGCTCCCTTGATTTGGACTACTACAATACTGCATCCTCTGACCATCAGATATACCACTACTGCTTCAGTACTTCGGACTACTACCACAGCTTCAGGGATTTGTACTTTTAAACAATCTTCGACTAGATATACTTCAAAGTACTTCAACAACTTTAAATAGGCAAGGCCCTCTTCCTCTGAATTAACTCTCTTCAAAAGGGGCAGCTTCCTTGCCTCTCTTGGCTATCTGCCACAACAATAAACAACCTGGGTTTGCTTTGGAGAGTCACTTCTCTCCGTCTTCCTCAGTCTATGCCACTACAGGTTATGTCAACTTCAAACTAGTCTTCACAAGCAGCCAGTCTCTCTTCCCCAGCTTTATATGCATCTTTCTGCCACTGATTAGCCCAATTAATTACCCAGATACCTTGGTGCCACTCAGTTAGCTTCAGGTAATACTTGCACACTTGTATCTTATGCCAATATATTGTTACCAACTCCACAGTACACTTAGATTGCTTCTTAACCTTGGGAAAGCTTGGTTTCAATGTGAAGAGGGGAGACTTATGGCTTGGGCAATGCTCATCTTCGTCAATTGTTGTACACATTAATCTTCTTACAAAGAAATGTATGCTGTGTTAGAATAAAGGATAACATTCAGTCTTTCTTTGAAATTCAGAATTAGGCACTCAACCACTTCTTGATATAGTTTTCAGGGTTTAAAGATTAGTATTTAATTGTATTCCCGTGTAAGAATAAAGGAAAGAGTTCAGGCCTCCTTTGGGAATCACAATTGGGCACACACAACCATTCTTTGATGTCGTGTTCACAAGTACAAGAATGTAACTCTTGTATTGTTAAAGTTAGGTATTCAATAAAAGATAGACTTTTAGGATTAGTTGTTACAGAGGAGTACATTGGTTTTAAGGCATTTTCTCTACAATCATTTTATATTATACCTTGGGGTGTAACGAGGGTATTTCTTCTAAAAAGATCTTTCTATGGACAAGACTTGCTCGGATTTAACACAGTCTGTACCCCAGGTGACATATCTTATATGTGGGACAGGGACACTATAGTGGCAATATGCCATTACCTGTTTTGGCAGCCCAGAAAGGCACCTCCTTTCAGAAGACACATACTGCGTCTCATCCCACAGGATCTCCTCACCACCATAGGCTCTGTCTCCTCCCAGATGATCCTCACACACTACACCACCCCCACGGTCCGGATCAGGAAGCGTCTGCCTTTCCCTGTCCACCTGGAGACTTTAAGCAGGATTTCAGTGAGGGATCCATATGATTCTTCAAAGGAGGAACACCTAGAATTGTAGGAATCAGAAGTGGGAGCAAACACCCAGTAGTGGAATACAGCTGTAGTGGAGAGGCACTCAGAGCTGGGAAAGTGCTAGAAGGGACAATACCTAGAAGAGGAGGAAAAAACAGCAAATCGAGAGACCCCTATAAGTGCGATTGAGCAGCTATGGAAGTACTTCTAGATTTAACAGCAGGTATAAAGACAAACAGACCTGAGACCCCAGACAAGTGGGAGCATATGGCCAAATCTGAGACAGTGCAGCAGGTATAAAACACAGTGATTTGAGAGACTTGGCAAGTGGGACAAAACACCTACATTCGAGACCCAGCAGCAGGTATAAAACACACAGATTGGAGAGACCTGGCAAGTGGGGGAAAAGCCTAAATTTGAGACCCATCAGTAAATTGAGAAACACAACACTAGGGGTACCGGGATGAATTCAAAACTAGTTTCTTGCGGACATAAATGGGTGTGCTAGGTTTTACAGGGTGACAAGAATGGTAGGGTTCAGAAAGTGTTGCACTTCCAATCCAGACCGTGCTTACCTTATCAGTAGCTGTTGGTTGATAGCTGCAGACTTTACAGGCGAACATGGGCAAACCTGGAATGGAGCTGCTTCCTCTGGAGCTACCCTTTGCCTTGGGCCCTTAGCCAAGGGCTGCCTGGGCAGGAGGCCACCCTGGGAATGTTGTAGATGAGGTGCTCCAGGTCACGGGGGAAGCCACATGGGCCAAGCAGTGAGTGGAGGGTGGGGAGGGAGGTGAGCAGGGCTAGGGAAGTGCCAAAGAGGGGGAAGAGGGAGGGAAACAGACACTGAGTCTATCAATCAAAGTGGTCCCAAAAAAACAAATCTCCCCCATGCAAAACGAAAATGGGAGTGTGCAAGCTCCTAGATTAAATTCAGCCTAATTCCAAGAACGAATGAGTCCTTAGGGGTTTTGCTGCAGGGCCTTGTGCCTTGATGCTCCTTCCTGTGTTGGGGAGGCCCACGGGACAATCAGTATGTGGAGGGCCGGAATGGAGGTGAGCTGGGAGAGAGAACACGGGGGGAGCAGGGAAAGAATGAGGCACAGAGTGTGCAGGGGACTATCAAATCAATCAAAGTGGTCCAATAAAAATGAATCTTCCCCCAGCAAAACAAAAATGGGAGCGATGAAGCTGCTACATTAAACTCACGTTGAATCCAAGCACGAATGAGTCCTTAGGAGCTCTGCCGCAGGGCCTTGTACCATAATGCAGCTTCTGGTGTTGGGGAGGCCCAAGTGCCACTCAGCGGGCAGAAGCATGAAGGGAGGGGAGGAGGGAAGCGCCAAGGAGGAGGAGAGTGGAGGGAAACAGGCACAGAATGCGCAGAGGACTATCAAATCAAAGTGGTCCAAAAAAATGAATCTCCCCCAAGCAAAATGAAAATGGGAGTGTGCAAGCCCCTAGATTAAACTCACCCTGATTCCAAGCATGAATGAGTTCTTAGGGGCTCTGCTGCAGGGCCTGGTGTTGGGAAGGCCCACGGGTCAATCAGCGATTGGAGGGCGGAACGGAGGCGAGCAGGGAGAGGGGGTTGACACAGACACAGTCTTCAACTGGTTTGCCTCCTACAGCTCTCATAGATATGAAGCAGTCCATGGGGGTAACTTCATATCAGACCATTACCAGATCACCTGGGGAGTGCCACAGGGATCAATACGCTTCCCACTGATGTTCAATTTCTATGTGGAACCGATCAGGTCCCTTCCAAACGACCCCAACATCTCAATTCACCAATATGCTGATGATACCCAGTTATATCCAAAAGTGAATGGTACTTTAAGAGAGTTCATGCTTCAGGAAATCCTTAGCCTCCAAACAAGCTTGAGATTAAGCACCTACCTGAAACTCATTCCCACCAAAACAGAATGTGTCCAACTAGACTATACATCTAAACAAGAGGTCATCAAAGGTTGGCTGAATGACATGAACCTTGATTGTTTCACACACTAGTTGTCCTCATTACCGAATCATTGTGGTTTATTGACAGCAATCTCTTCTTTCTGCAACATATCAACAAAAAGCTCAAAACACCTGGTATCAACCAGATCTCCTTCGGAAGATAAAATCCTTTCTCCCACATGATGATTTCAGAACCATGGTCCAGACCCTGGTAAATGCACATATTGACGGAGGGAGCACCTTCCTCACTGGTGCCCTGACCACACACCTGGTCCTCTCTTTAGGTCATACATCATGCTGTTGCATGCCTTATAACAGGAACTAAAAATAATTGACCTAAAGGAATTGCACTATAGCCATCTCAACAGAGATAGTCTTTAAAACTGCCTGCTTCACATATAAAGCAGCAACTGCTAGAACACAAGTGTAAAAGTATATTTTGCATGAATACCGCCTGATCGTAAACGATTGGCCTAAGTACATTCACATTGCACTATAAATTACATTGAATGGACCAGAAACAGGCTGACTACGCCTTCATTTTGAGATATCTGCCATTTTGATCGCCTCTTGCTTTCTATCCCATGTTTAGAATTGTGTTTTTGGCTCCAGCAGAGCAAAATGAACTTTGTACTGTTTCCATGATGTCAACGTAGATAAGAAAGTTGAAGCTGCTAAAGTTTATTGTTTATCCTACACTCAGAAACCTTGGAGTTAAACAAAAGCCATACTAATCAATAATTTAGATACCATCTGTTCCAATAGTGCCTTCCCTGGTCAAACAGCAAAGTAAAATGATGAATAGTTGAATGTGCTCTTCTTGCAGAAATCTTTGTTTTCGCTCATTGAAACTAAGCAGACTTTAAACTCAAGCACAAATGACAGACACATTTAAGCGCGCAAAATCGGGAATGTTACCTTTGTGTCTTATATTTGGGAAAACATGTGAAATGTTTAAAGGACAACAACAAACTATTCAAAGATGTTTAATCATGAGTTAGTTATGTGGATAGGCCAAGACCCCTAGGTAAATATATTGCACGAAGAGGGGCTGGACGATGTGTCCGGGATTATGGAAAACTTGTATAAATACTTGTGTTTTCGAAATGTCCAGCACTCTCTCATCTCACAGTGTCTGCTTGCACACAGTGTGGGGTTTTGAGAGCCAGACAGCTGCCTGTTAATAAATGTACATGGTACCTTTGGACTTGTGACTGGGGTATTTCTATTATGTGGTATTAAGCCTCGATTTTCTTTAATCTTTCAGATGGTGCCTGAATAGGAACCCTCAAGATCAATGCCACATCGTCAGACGAAGACGAGGCTACCGGACCAGCATTGGAGAGTGACAGGACACTCTGCAAAGTGAGACGTGATTCCTCCGCGGTACCGCACGCCTGATCCCTGGACTGTATCGAGGCCTGTTTTTCAAAAATGCCAGCCACAATGATTTTTTGTCCAATCGGACCCTTTGATTTGAAATCAGGCGAGTTGTACCCCGATTATTGGAATCTTGATATTTGTTGCAAGTGTTGTCTCTGCAGAAACTAACTTAGCCAGGTAAGATTGCGACTTAACTATGCCTGGGAAATTGTCATCCTGTTGCAGGGTTTTATTCCGCAGGAAAAGACAATCTTTGAAACAAGGCCAACCGGCGCCACCCGAAGGGTCGCCAGCTTATTTAATGTATTGTAAGTATGGCCTGGGAGCTATCCTATTTAATGAAATTTGACACAGACAGACCAGATATGTTTCCGAACTTCAGTGGCCAGTTTATGGTCATTTTGAAATTGCCCGCGTAGAGCATTTAGAATATTAGAATATGTATTGTTCAGAAAAAAGGCTAGGCCTGCAGCATTTGATGCAGTTAGAGATTAGAGGAAGGAAGCTATGCAGCAACTTAGAAGTAAAGAAAAGCATGCATGCAGACACATGACGAATGCAGAGAAAGCATTGTTGCATGATCAACAGAATCAGTCAGAATCCATTAGAAGTATGGACAGGTCTTTTCAACTAGATGTGCAAAAGATATATCCCTCTCAGGATTTTCATACATCAGACATGTTAATTAATAAATTATTGAATGAACGTAGAACTGTTTCAACTGCACGACCTCCTTATGTGCCTCCTCCCATTGTTGTTCCTCTTCATCCCGTTGTTCCTCTTCTTCCCGTTGTTCCTCCTCCTGCATCTCCACCAGTGCCAACAGTTGCCATCCCCATAATTCCGTTTGCACCACCAGCAGTATTACCTCTGCTACCTATTAAAAAAGAATTGTATGAACCCTCTTTGCCAGGTGGTTCTGCTCCACCTCTAGTGGTTGAAGGGGCGGAAGCTGATCCAAGAGTAGTGACTTGTGGCGCGGTACCTAAAGACAGAAAGAGGGAATTGTATAGATGGGCTGAGCAGTACATAAAAGAGAGCGATGAATCATCTGTTTAAGTTGCGATTTCTGATCAAGGGGGTATTTCTGAACAGAATATTTTGATAGAACGGATGGGAATGTATTTAGTTCATATATGGAGTGATTTGACGGACATGAATGTCCCACAGGGGTTGAGGGATTTGAATGTCCTTGCCCACTCAAGGGACACTGCGGTGAAAGAATATGAGCATGTAGAGAAGGTATTCAAGTTTAAAAGGGAGCTAGATCAGTTACAGAAAGATGAGATGGATAATAATGGACGGCATGCTTCATATGTGCAGAAGTGATTTCTTCCTCCATTGACACCAATGAGTGAAGAAATGCGCATTTGCACAAGAGACGCTCTTAGATGGATTTCGGATGTTTCAATTTCTCCCATTGAAGTGCATGACACGTTTAGTCAGTATGCTCCGGCAATGCAGAGGAAAGTGTTACAGGTGATGGTTGAGTATTTACAAGAGGAATTTATGAAGAAAAAGGTATGTTGTCCCGTAGATTTGATGGTTATTTATAAAAGAGCATTTTCGCCCAATACTGCATTGACTTCTTTGTCACTTGATTTAGCTTTGTTGCGTAACGGATGTTCAGATTTGCCTACTTTACAATTGCCGGTGAGGGAGTGTCCTCCGACATTTGGTCTGAAAGTAGAGATTCCTGCTAATGCTGCAGCAGGAACACCTGCCACCACTATCGAGGCACATTATGTCTCACAGTTTGTCCATGTCCCGTTTTCTAGACAGGAAGTGAATACCATTAGGAAATCAATTCCAGATGTTAGGAAGAATCCAACAAGATTTTTATAAAGAAATTGAATCTGTCTTGCATTTGTCAGTTTTCATGCTGGGTAATATAGATTTGTTGTTTCCCGTGATCCTTCCTGCTGATTTATGGAAGCAGATTAGAACTGTAGATCAGGCAGGGATGGGCGATACATGGGATACCTTAGTAAAGCAGATGGGGAAAGGAATGCCGGTGAGAAACCGCCACAGGTGATACTGATGTTGCCAGATAAAATAGTGACTAAATTAAAAACTCTGGTTCCTGAAAAAGGAATTATATGGATAAGTTTACGGCTTGCATGCAGGGGAAGTCAGAAGGTGCAACAGAGTATTTGAGAAGATTTGAGAAAGTATTTTCGGATTTTAGTGGCCAGGATTTAAGTACAGAGCTAGGAAAGAGGCTATTTGTTGATAAGTTTGTGTGTGGATTGTTGCATGAAATCCAATCACAGATCATGACTTCTGACAGTGCACGGCAAGCGAAATCACAATCTGAAGTGTTGCACATGGCACAGTATTATGAAAATAGGGTGATACACAGAAGGAGAAGATGGAAAAGAAGAAAGGAGACCTGAAGATTAGAGTGTTATTGCAGGATTTGGCTAGAGGAGCCAGAGGTGGGAATACACAGTTCAGAGGCCAATTTACACCACAAGGTGGCGCACAACTGGGTCCCGTACACATAAACCAGTATGCATATTGTAGACAGGAGGGTCATTGGCGAGCACAGTGCCCGATCCTACAGCAGAGAGCAAATAGTATGTATGGTGCCATGGGTAGACGATCCAGAGGGCGTCCTGGGATAGGGGGTCCTGGTAGAAGTCATTTTGCACAGAACCAACAGACACCATCACAAGATAATCCACAACAGAGTGTCAGTAGTGGGAATATTTTTGATAATCCTTCAAATGTCTATTTTTCAGAGGATTTTACATTTGACAGTATACTGTTCTGTCGATCAGAAATGGCCCTACGTTGAAATGAATGTGGGGAATGGGGAGCATCTCTTTTTGATAGATACAGGAGCACAGAAGTGTTCTATTGATTATTCACGGGTTCCAGATATTCCACTGTCAGGGCAGAACAACATTTCTGTAGGGTTCTCTGGTACGCCAGTGATTAGTCCAGTCTCTCGGCCGGTACCAATTTCACTGGGACCATATACTGATTCTTGTCCATTTCTATTGATGATAAATTGTAGTGAAAATGTGTTGGGATTGAATTTTTTAAAGAAATTGAATGCTGTGATTTACTGTTCTCCAGATGGAGTGAACTTAACGATTTCGCCTCAACAAACTTCTGTTTCACAATTTTTGTCTATGCCTTTAACAACTAAATTAAATAAGGTTGCACCATGTTTATGGGCAGTTAATGACAATGATGTTGTAATTTTACAGGTTGAGCCAGTTAGAATTGTTTTGAAACCAGGTGTTAAATTGCCACGTATTCCACAGTATATGATTGCGGTCGAGGGTGAACAGGCTTTGAAAAGTATTTCTGATTTCGTACACCGAGGTGTAGTTGAAGAAATTGCGGGGAGTGTGTGTAATAGTCCGATTTTACCAATCTATAAGAAAGGGGATGATGCGATTCCTTTTCATTTTATTATTGATTTGCACGCAATTAATAAGGTGGTTTCTCCACAGTTTCCGATTGTACCCGATGTCACCACAATTCCGACTATGATTCCAGCCACGGCTACATATTTTAGTGTCATGGATTTGAAAAATGCTTTCTTTAGTATCCCTGTGCATGTTGATAGCAGATATTTGTTCGTATTCACCATAGGGGGACGCTCGTTCACATTTATTTGTGTGCTGCAAGGGTACAGAGTCCAAGTATATATAGTAGAGCATTGAAAGAGCAGCTTGATAAGCTCGAGTTGCCTTGAGCTGCCTTCCACTTGCACGTTGTTGCAATATGTTGATGATCTACTTCTAGCTGCTGATTCTGAAAATGCCTGAAAAGAGGGCACCGTGTTGCTGCTAATTCATTTAGCAGAATATTGACATAAGGCTTCATTGAAGAAGGTTAGTATTGTCAACAGGAGGTAGCCTATTTGGGCTATCTCCTGTCGAAGGCGGGAAGAAGACTGACACCTGAACGGATAAAGCATCTCTGATATATCTGTTCCAAATACACAGAAAGAGGTCAGAGCTTTAATAGGCATGGCCTCATATTGTAGACAGTGTATCCTAAATTTTTCGTTGTTGATAAAACCTATGTTGGCGCTGACAAAGAAGGACATTTCTTTGCCTTTACCGTGGAACATGGATTGCCAGAATGCTTTTGATTTTCTTAAGGCTACACTGTGTTCAGCACCAGTTTTGGGCACACCAAATTACAACAAAGGCTTTGTTTTGTATGTGCATGAACGTGATGGATGTGCTTTGGATGTTTTCACATAGGAACATGGGGACAAGAATAGGCCATGCGGCTATTTTTCCTCCACGTTAGACCCTATTGCATGCGTTTTGCCGAGATGTTTGAGAGCTGTAGCTGCTGCTGCTGCATCTGTGAAACAAAGTGAGGGTATGGTTTCAGGTAATTCTTTAACCGTGATGGTACCCCACTCCATAGACGTTCCATTAAACAGAACACAGACGCAACATCTCACATCAACTCGATTAACAAGGTACAAGCTTATTCTATTTTCTCCGCATATTCAAATTAAGAGATGTTGTTAATTGAATCCGGCTGAACTATTGCCTTCTCCACAAGAGGAGGATTGCAGTGATGAAATGTCACATGATTTCCTCTTTATTACAGAACAAGAAACAAAGGGCAGAATTGATTTAATTGATATACCTTTAAGGAATCCACAAGGGGAGCTATTCTTTGATGGCTCCTGTTTTAAACTACCGGATGGCACATCTACCGCTGCTTATGCAATCACCACATTAAGCACTGTTGTGGAGAGTAAACGAATTCAGCATAACTCTGCGCAAGCTGCAGAGATTATTGCATTAACCAGAGCTTGTGAAATTTCTGATGGGCTTAGTGTAAACATATATGCAGATTGCCAATATGCATTTGGGGTGGTTCATAATTTTGGCCCACTATGGGCTGAGAGAGGTTTCTTGACCTCACATGGAACAGAAATGCAACATGGCACTCTGATAGTTCAGTTGCTATCAGCACTTGCACTTCCTACACAACTAGCAATAATGAAGTGCGCTGCACATCAGAAAGTGACGACGATGTAGGAAAAGGAAACTCTTTTGCTGACAGAATAGCCAAACAAACTGCTTCTGATTTGCACTCAAAAATGTACATGTCCGATTCAGCAAGATGGGTTACTGATACTTGTATGATGGACGAAGGGATTAGCTGTATAAAAGAAATTCAGGCTGAAGCTACTCCAGAAGAAATCAAACAGTTGGCTGAACATCCAGCGGGTCTAGACTATGAGGATTGTTGGGTGGATAATGAGAAGCAAAGATGGATGCTACACAATGCCTATGTCACTGTTATGGTCACCATGGGTCATGGCCCAACACACATTTGTGCTAAAAAGATTTGTCAACAATTATATTTCGTCTGGTATAACACTAATATCTAGAAAACTGCTGAACGTCTGGTCCAGAGTTGCATGGCATGTTTGCAACATAACATTGGGAAGGGAACACTGACACCAAAGGGCAGCTTTGGTCCTCCCTCCATGTCTTTTCAGGTGATCCATTTTGATTTCATTGAGATGGAACGTTGCCAAAACTATAAATATGTTTTATTTGTGATCTGTGCCTTTAGCAAATGGGTTGAGGCTTTCCCACTAAAAGATGCCACAGCAATGTCAAAGGCAAAGACCATGCTTAGGGAATATTTCCCTAGGTTTGGATTGCCGAGAGTAATTTGGTCCGATAATGGCCCACATTTTATCGCTGCTGTCATCCTGCAAATATGTGCGGGATTACAGATCGAAAACGGTTCTACTCGGCCAGACATGCTCAGAGTGCAGGCCTTGTGGAACGCCATAACGGTATCTTGAAAAATAAAATCGCTAAAGTCTGTGCACACAACAATCTGAAATGGCCGGCAGGTTGGGGACCCTGGTGGCCGGTTTTTCGGACAGCCACCGTGGGCTGGTTTTTTGTTGTAATTATTTGTTTTTTCCGTATTACACCTTGTGTGCAGCGGCGTTGCCCGTGGACGGCCCTGCCTGCCGTGACAACACAAGCCTCGCCTCCCACCTCGGAGGAGTAGGGGCTGGACACTGGGCAGCACTCAGGCACTGTCTGCAGAGTCACTCCAGCATAATAATTCATCAAAGCAAGGTAACAGAGATGGTGTTACCTTGCTTTGATGATTGCATCATGCAGATGCACATCATATTATCAGTGGCCACCGATGGGCGTGCCCCCACTGCAGGGGCCGGCACCGTGCAGTGCTCACTCGGGCGGCCCGGCCTGGCTGAGGTGCTGATTGCGCATTGCGCAATTAAGCTAAGCAAACAACACCTCCTGACCCTGGGGTGCCTTGGGGCAGCCTGCCTGCCTGCAGGGCTTGGCTGAGAGCTGGCTAGGCCTCGGACCCACCCCGGACACCACTGGCATTTCACAATACAGTTGCTATCAACTTTGCAGGCAGTAACAACATATTGGAGCACTTCTTTGCAAACTTGAAACGCAACTTGTGCCTGGGGCTGGGGGGGCCGGGGGCCACCATGGAACAACAGAGCGGGGGCCAATGAAAATTCACCTGCAGCCCGCCCGGATAGACTCTGTGCCGCCAGGTGCTGTGCATGTGCACGTGCGTCACTCAGTCACACCACGTGATTGACTAGACAGTGTCTCGGATATTTGCCTTGGGCCTAGTCTGACCCTGGGCATGAATTTGGCCACCACGCAAAGTGCAGAGAGAGAGCCAGGCCCCGCTGAGCTGCACACCAGGATGACCCAGAGTCAGAGAGCGGACCACCGGAGGAGAGTCAGAGCAGACTGGAGGCAACCCCAACCAGTGCCCACAGGAGGACTTCTACCACCAGGCAAGTCGGGAGGATGCCAGCGCCCACAGGAGGACCAGGAGGACCACAGGCGAGTCGGAGGCCGGCCCGCCAGTGCCAAGCCACAGCAGCCAGCCAGCCAGCAGTGCTGCTGCACAATCAGCTAAGGGAAGCCCTGCCTCTCAAAGCGAGCGAATGCCTTCTTGAGCCATCAGTCGTCAGTAAGTAACATGCTGCCCGTTTGTTTGGACTGAAAAAGAAGTAAAACAGGTCACAGACACATCTTGAAAGGGAAACCGTGCCCGTCTTTTATACTGTGCATGTCAGTGTGCAATGAGCCCAATCTGGGATGAGAGAGATGGGTCTGTGGGTGTGTGAGTGCTGTGCCTGTGTGAACTTGTGGCTTAAGCATGTTTGTCACTGGGAGTGTACACTGTGGGATGTCTTCACCCACTTTTGCTCTGCCATGCGGTCTCACTGGGTTCTGATGGTGCCAGAAACATCAAAATGGCCACAAAACTCTTGTACGCGCCAAAACCTCTGAAAAGCGTGCTTTGCAAAACACAAAAAGATGGCTGCCCAATCTACCACGCATGTTGTCAGTGGTGGCACAGAGATCTCACTCCTGAAATATGTCACTGGGCTCCACAACAAGTGAAAATGGAGTAGACAGTGAAAAGCAGTGCTTTGCTAAAGGAAATCCAAAAATCTTGCTTTAAATCCTTTTTCTTTGTTGCTGAAACTGCAGAATGCCAGTACAAAACACCCTTAAACATCCAAAATTCTTACTGGATGCTACAATTCACTTAGTTCAAGAAATCATTATGAAAATACAATGTCCTGAAATGTTGAAAGTATGAAAGAAATATCCACAGCCAAAGTTGCCTGCCTGTGAAATCTGTCAAAATCTGGGCGCAGTACCCTCGGCCGCCTGAATGACAGCTGTCAGAAGCCTGCATGATAAACCGTAAAACATATATATAAACTGAAATTAAATGGTTGCCATCAAAGTGGCCTGTTCCTGAGAGTAACCTATGTTGTAATTGTTAATCCCATGGTTTGAAATCTGAAATAAGTGTTCTAGCTGCTAGTTTGAAATCACAAGTTTGTTGTTAAGCTAAGGAAAAATGCAACAGAATTAACATTTAAACTCAGCCTGGCTAAAAGCTACCCAAACCGAAATAACACCTTTCCTCCAGCTCTCTCCACCAGGAAATCACACCTGAGTGATCATTACAGGGTGGGGGGAAGAATTTGGGCTACAGAGGCAAAAGGAGACAATGGACATCCTCCAGCTAAAGGAAATGCTAATTTTGAAGGGTTGTAAATGTCCTCTGCCAAGGAGAAACCGGGAGGAGTCTGCTTTTGAACAGGGAGACAGAAGGAGGCAGAGACAAACAGCCATCTGTGGCTAAACATTCACAAAGAACATTTTGTTTAAATACATATAACTTACTATCTAAAATTGTGCAAAATATAGAAATAACAGCATTGTTAATGTAATTTCTGGATGCACGGGTGAAAAAGCGCCAGAACTCTGTGGCATGTTCTGGGAAGAAACGGCAGAAAATGTGATACTACAACAAATGTATTTAGGCTAGAAGTATGAAACGTGATACACTTATGCCCATGTTATACGTGCACACTTGTACAAATTTGCTGATAAAATGGACATTGTATTCCTGATAAAAAGGGCGAAATTCGGTGGAAAGCAGACACAAGATCCTACAGCGACAGGGTTTTGGGGAGTATCTGCTACTCAAAATATGTGATCTATATATGTGGTTGTTATAGAGGTCACACATGTGGAAATATGTATTGTACCAAAAGTAGATTCGGTGTTCAAGAGGCTAGGGGTGGACTCTAGGCCTCGTAAACCCACACCATAAAGGTGACACCCTGTTTTTCTCCTCCTATCAAGGCAGAGACGAGACCTTGACCAATCCCTGTCCAAGGGGTGAGTTTAGGATAAACCAGCACACACACCCCTTTATCATAAGCATAAATAGAGACAGCTCAGGACTCAAAAGGACAGACAGATTCACCCACTATCCCGATGCTGGCAGAGCACCCTGCAGCAGAATTATCCGTCTTACTTGCTCCAGACTCCAGAAACTTGGCAAAGCAGAAAGGGCCATTATATAGATGAAGCATTTTCAGCTAGGACTTAAAAATTTTCAGAACCAGAACCAACCCCAGAAACCTAAAGGGGAGCATCAAAATATAAACAGCCGGGTTGTGCTGTACTGCCTGCCTGCTAAAAGAATTATCATCAGAACCAAAAGATCCAATCCAGCTGTGCCGTGCTGTGACCAGAGCCATTACAGATCAGATCCAGTCCAGTTGTGCCATGCGGTGTCCCGAGCGTCTTGATGCTGCCAAATCCGAAGTGCGCAGCAGTCTGTCCTGACCAGAATCCTGACGGTTCCGTTTGAAAAACATCTAGTGAGTATCTAGAGATAGAACTGTGTCACTAACCTATGTACCTTGCTTAGTTAATCCCCATCTTAAACCCATCCACTCTTTCTTTCCGGCCCAGTATTGTTAGAACTATCTTTGCGTGCACTTTTCTCTCATATGTGTTACTAAACCCTAACTTCCTATTAATAATAATTTGGCACTTATATAGCGCTACGAACCCTCAGGTATCTGAGCGTTGCTTATTATTACTCATGGTGTGTGGTGCTCATTTATCGACCTCGGAAGGATGAAAGGCTGAATTTGGCCCCGCCGGGATTCGATCCTGCGTTAGCAAGCTTTGCACGGATGTCAAAGTGGGCGTTCTACTCGCTGTGCCACTTGACCGGCTATTGATTGATTAAGAAAGTAATTCGAAAACCAAACAGAAAGAGTATCACACCTGAACTGTTCTGATCATCCGTGAATGATCTTCCTGTGTGGCATTATACTTTTTGGTAGACTTTAACAGTGTAAGAAATCCCTTTTATCATTTTAAAAGTGAATTCCTATTTTCCATTCTTGCACCTAACTCGAAAAACGACCTCCACTAAAACGTAACTTTCTCAATTGTTGTGCTAGAAACAAAATGTCAATGTCTGCTTGTAGCTAACATCCACAGCTTTGATTCGCATCCCAAATCCATACGGTTTTCCCGTAATCGCGATTATTGCCCACTGAAAAGTTTGCTGCGAATTTCGTTTTAGGGAAATTCTGACACGTGTAAAACAGCTTTCGATTGCTTCCAACCTTACTTTTAAGATTTCACATTGCTTCTTAGTATTAAATCATTGCTAGTGTTTGTGTGTAACTATCCAAAGTGGGTCCCATAAGAATTTAAACAATTTAAACAATTTAAACCATATTTAGTGTTTTTACCAAATCCACTCTCAAAATAACCTTAAAACCATTTTGACAGCTTGCCCATCAACTCAGTTTCTCTCTTGTGTTTGCTGGGGGAAATTGGGATTGACATTTTGTTTGAATTCTGCAATTCCTGAATACCTGCTCTCTCCTCCTATCTCTTTACATTGTCTTTTGGGGGGTTAAGGGGTGTGCAGGGGGAAATAGTAACCACACTGCTATTTGATCTGAACACACACACAAAAGTATTATTTCTGTGCTGAATTGTTTTGCTCACTATTACTCCTTGTGTATTAAAGAGATTATTTAGTGTTACATCACCCCATTGGTGATTATTGTGTACCCATTAAAACACAGTGTGATTGAATTGTGAATACATAAATAAATATTTTAACTTTGCAAACAAGCCTGATTCCTGGTTCAGTGTGACCGGGGGGTTCCAGGAGAGGGGCGTGATATGAGTGGTACATCGTTCAGAATAAAATAACTTTTAAACACAAATAAATAAGGATTTCAGTTGTGCATTACACGCTAGGCGTTGACCTAGGTGAGTGCCGGATTGAAATCACTTACAGGTGGGGGGCTCGTCCGGGATTCTGAATTAGACATACCACTGGTGACAGTCTAACACAGCGTGCTAACTAACGGGGTACATACACCTTGTTGTGCTACCACACTGTGCTACACTGTAAAAACACCCTTCAATAGAAATACTCAAAGGCGTTGGGATTGTTTGCAAAGGTAAAAATAAGGCTGATATAAGTCAGAAGGAAATTAATATTTCCAGAATGGTGAGCCCAGTGGAAATTAATACAGCAAAAGAACACCTACTGCACAAACTGTTTGTCAGGGGCGAATGGACTGACCAGGGTGAGCATGTTTGGCTGCAGGAAATCAAACAACAAGCTACTGCCACCCTAGAAAGGAGAGAATAAGGCAACACAAGAATTACTTATGAAATTGGGAATCTGCAGCGAATTATAGAACAGGCCCAAGATTTATCAATGGGATGAGAGGTATGTAGTCAGATTCATACCTACTGTTCACCCTCTTAGGGAGGAGGGTTTTATTTATGTAAAGTAAGACTAATACTGGTTTAGTAGATACTAATAGGGTGTCCATTGTTTTTGATTAACAGGATTCTCCCCTAAAGAAGAATATTTAATTCCGGCACAAGACAATTTCCCCTGAAGAATGTCCCACATTATTGTATCTGAAGGACAGAAACTTGTACAAGTCGGGTTGTTTATATTACACCAATAGGAAATAGGCCATTAGTAGTGTGGCATAGGAATCGGAGTGTATGATCCTAAAGAAACAACTATAACATTATTCACTTATGGTGTTCTTACTTGTGTGGTTTTAACATATTATATATGTTTTATGCATTATGATCATTTTTATGATTGTTTTTATGAAATGTATTAGATTTAAATAAAGTGTTTGTGGTAATTGACTCCACTTTTGATGGGGTAAGAGTGTTTAGTGACACCATTCGAAATACTGGACTTTCTTTTTGTATAAAAAAAGGACCAGGGTTCATTACATCAGGCACTTAGTGAACTGTATATGGCCCCAAGGGTAAATGAAGCACCATGTAAAATTGCCAAAATAGCGGCGTACCTGTACCTCCACATTGGAGAAATACAAGAAAAATATGCCGAAAACCTAGACCTGGCAAAAAGGCAAGTATAATCCCTATAGAAGACCCAAACTGATCTGGACTCAGCAGAGCAAAGGCTGCAAAAGAGCCAAGAATCAGAGAGTGAAACCAGACAGTACCTGACAAAAGTAAAAGAAGATCTGGATCTCCTGCAGCAAGAGAGGGTAGAGCAAGACACCAAATTATTGACACTGCAAAAAGAGTGTCAAGAAAGTTTGGACTCTTTAAAACAGAGCCAACAAAAACTGGTGCAACAATTAACTTTTAACAGAGTCTGTGCAGAACAGCTCCACGTCTTACAAGACCAGATAGACCAAGTAAAAGAAGAAAATAATAAATTAATTCTTAAAGACCTTGAATCCCAAACAGAATTTGATGAAGAGCGCCAGAAAGCTGGTGCATTCAAAAAACATAGGGATGACCTGGCTGCACAGAGGGGTACTCTAATTCAGGAAAGGGACCCCTTAGTCCTTGAAGTCAGCCATTTAAAAACCAAGGTGGAAGAACATCACCTGGCCCTTCAGGGACTGGGTGAACTCAAAATGGACTATGAAAAGCTGTTAGAGCACACCAGGAGGGTGGAAGAGGCTCTGGCAAAGAATGACCGGGCCAGTAAGGACAGAACTCAGGAGGTGAGTCTCCTGCAGCAAGAATTGGCCCAGTACTCCCAAATCAGACAGGAAGCACAGAGAGACAATGAGGTTCTCTGTGAAAGAAATGACAGGCTCCATAGACAAATAGCCATGAAGGAACAACTAATAGAAACCAGTAAGGCCTTAATAGAAGAACAAAAGGGTCAGATTCTTGCATGCCATCAGGGAGTAGGGGCTGAGAGAGATGAGGTCAGATGGGAGAGGAACCCTGGCACCAGAGACTTTAATCTATTCCATTCCATGGACTTTGCCAACCCGATGTCCACTGGCTCACATGAGCCAAGGGCCACGGGGATGGTAGGCTTCAACCCAATGGGGAATATGGGGCTGATAGGTCAGCACCTCCCAGAAATGGATGGGCAAGCATCTATGTACGGGTTCCCAAGTGCTAGGGCCACCTTCTCTGATCAGGGAGACTCCAGTGAGGGGAGAAACAGAGAAATGGATCCTCATAAATATAACTCATCCAGAGATCAGGCAGTGACATTTGGTGGGGAATTCCATGAGACTAGGCCCACTAAGGGCATACTAAAAACCTCTTCCCAGCTAGGACAGTGGGGGGTACTCAACCAATCCGGGTGGCAAGGAAGAGTCAGAAGACTCTTCTGAGCGCCACAGGTCCCAAGGAACTAGGCCCCCACATTCTGCCAGCCATTCCCAAGCTCGCAGAATCCAGGAGAGCCTAGAAGACCAGACAGCCACCTCTGGTGGCAGTGCCTTTGAGTCAGAGGATGAGTGGACCAGCGTGACCCGAACTAAAAAGGCCAAAAAAGTCAAGAGGGCTTTACTCAAGGATCCCCTGAAACAAATAAAAGCGACTTGCGGAAGTGAGGGACTCTCGTGAGTAGCTCTCCTGACTTCGGGAAACAAGTGTGTTTGTTTGGGCAACGCGCTACGTATCAAGCCACGCCCCCTTCACTACACTGGATTGGCCTCATTGGCCTGCTGTCTCCGCCTATTGTGGAAACGCTCTTTAAAAACACCTGGTACGCGCAAATGCATGTGTGACTTGCGGAAGTGAGTTGCAGAAGTGTGTTGCTGTCTCGCTGTGGGACTCTCGTGAGCAGCTCTCCTGACTTTGGGAAACAAGCATGCTTGTTTGGGCAACGTGCTATTTATCAAGCCACGCCCCCTTGACCACACTGGATTGGCCTCATTGGGTAGGCGAAGCACAACATTATCAAAGTGGACGAACTTTGAATACAGGCTTTTCCTGATTCTTTCCCCTTTGTTTTTGTACAGCCTGATGTCTCCGCCTATTGTGGCAACGCTCTTTAAAAACACCTGGTACACGTGAATGCACGCGTGACTTGTGGAAGTGAGCTGCAGAAGTGTGTTGCTATCTCGCTGTCTAACTTTCTAGCGAGCAGCGAGGCTCCTGAAGGTGGGCAATAGCATGTTTGCTAAAATCATCTAATTTTGTCAACATTAATTAGAACTGGTGATGAAATATGCAATCCCGCCTTCCCTCGCTAAAAACGGGCATGCCGGCGAACATTTTGCCTGTTCGGTTTAAAGCCGCCGCCAGCTCCATTATGGCGACTAGCCGGAAAAATTCTCCCATGGTCTCCTGTTCAACGCCGCTAAGGGGGAAAGCTTTCAGAGGGTTGGATTTAAAGGTTCACCCATGGCGGACATCCACCAGTTTTGTAAAGACCCACTTAAAACCAATTTGAATTTAATTCAGGACAAAGTAGTCAACAAAAGTGGGCGCCTGTTGATGAAGCTGCAAGTCATTTCTGTTGTATCTGAAACTGTAATTAATATGCCTACGAATTTGAATGGTGTGCTGGATAATGTGTTTGAAAGTGATCGATTTGCTAATGCAGCTAAGCGGTGCCCTCCGGGTTCTATTTCCCATATATCACTATCGGACAATGTTTTACTGCATAATTTGCCGGCATCGGCGTCCCTAAAGAACGTCACAGTGTGAAGTCTTGTGGTTGTACTGATATTGCGATTATTGATTTAAATGCGAGCAAATCAAATTGTTCACAACAACTTTTGTCGGATGGTTTTTCTAAAAATCTATATTATAAACATGTAATGTTTGATATTGATATTGATTTAGAATGCTCTGCCATAGAAATCTCATACCTTGCTCCAACCCCACGCCGGCCGCAAAGTTCACCTCCTGTACCTCAAACTCGAGATTTAGGGGTAGGGGAAAAGTTTTTGGTAAATCCATTTATTATTGATGGCCATAATTGTTGCGCTGCAATCTTTATATAAATTATTTGAAGCCATAGACAGTAATAAAGTAAGGGCATGGCAAACCGAGGTAGGTGCCTTATTCCATCCTAACTTGATTGGTCAGCCCACTAGTGATCTAGCACAGAGGTTGCCTGCTACTTCAGCGACTCTCGGTACTCAAACCCATTCAGATGAAAGGATGGTGGTGAGTATGTTCAATGAACCTAGCAAGCCTAGAAGGCTTCCTCACACGCTGGTGGTGCCATTAATCGAAGGCATCATTAAAAATGTGACTGAGCATTCAAAGCCACCGGTGGTAAACGGTGAGGTCCACGAAATTCAACCAGTGGAAAGCACACCGAGTAGCACTCCTTATAACATCTTTACCAAAAATGGTCAAAAGGGCTACAAACAGCGACCGGCCTAGATAATAAGTAAAAAGCAGAAAAATCAAAAAGAGCCAAAGAAGAATAGCACATCAAAAACCAAAAACTTCCTCCGACACCTAAAAATACCACCAAAAGGTGCCATAATTGCAGCAACAGCGGTGTCAAAAAAATATCAGCACTTAGCAAATGTGCGTACAATTTCAAATAGCATAAACCGAACCATTCCTGTACTTCCCTATGCACATTTAGATGCCCTGATTAAAGAGGCGGTGGCAAGTAGAGTCCCACAGTCCCCGCATCGTCCGAATATAAATCAAGTCCCATCAAAGAAAAAAATTGGGGTGTCTGAACAATCTCTCACAGAGATGCACAGGCAAGAAATTCGACGGGCGGTGGATTCATACATGGCCGGTCACTTATTAAATGACAAAACCAGCAGAGAAAATTCCAATCATGAGCCCCTGGTGGTAGAACCGGCAAAGACAAATCAAAACCTGGCTCAGCTTGCTGAGCTGCCCTCTATGGCTCAAGTAGTGGCAAGCGCTGAGGAACACACTCATAAATCTAGTGCTTTACAAAACAATGAATGCGATGGAGGCTCCCAACATCAACAGTTGCAGTTGACTTCGCTGGAACAAAATAGAACACTGCTAGCAGAAGTTGCGCCCGAGTTGCTCTAATTGATTCAAGCTGCGCTAACCAAAGATACGAGACAAGCTAATCCTAATACCATAGTGACACCAATGATTTCTAAAGGGAAAACTGCCACAACCCATAAGCAAAAATGTCCAGCAAATTATTCCCTGAAGCTGGAGTGTAGACCCGAGCCAAACACACAATATGAACTAAACCGGAGAGCAATTTTGACAATTTTTTCTGACGTCCTTCAACTAGAGGATATCAGTATAAATGATAGTGCTCTGGTAGAATTTCCAAATAAATCGAATCTTCATGCAGTTAGAATCTGGATGCAATCCAGATTTATCCGAAATACTCTTTGGTCTTCAAAAAAAACAGTTGTTTGATTTAGGATTTGTACTAACAGTAGAAACTGAAGTTGATGACCAGGATTTGACTTTCCGGAATAGGCCAAAGGTGACTCAAAAAGTAACATATGAAAGCTTTTCAAACGGTCAGAAAGGGAACAGGTTCTCTAACGGCCTGGACGTCCAAAAGTAACTAGTCCAAGAACATTTTCAGAGAGATTTCACCCTAATTAGCTAGAACACAAGGAGTTTCTCTCACTTGCTAAATAACAACTATAGCTCCTTATGCGAGTGTGATTTATTAATGCTGCAGGAGACATGGTTAAGAACTGTGGCAATATGGGATAATCATAATGTTCTTTTGATTCCTGCTGAAAAAGGCCTTCGAGGTAGACCAACGGCAGTACTTTTAACAGCCATTCAGGCATGTCCAGAGGCTAGCATTACTCATTGGGCCTCTCCCAACCATACATCCAAATGGTTCGGTTGAATTTGTATGCTACAATGTATGCTATTATAAACGTATACTGGAACCCGGTGGCGATTACAGACAAGTGCTTCCTAAAAGATTTGGGTGAGATGCTAAATTTAATTTTATGGGATGTCTTGGTATCAACATTGCTGATTGCAGGCGATTTGAACCTTGACTGCTTGAATGATAGAGTAAGATCTAACACAAGCAAGATAATGAAGTGTTATCAATTCGTGAAACATCACAATTTATTTCGATTAAATGGAGCTTTTAAGTCTGATATTCCCCCCCGTTCGACTTGGAGTAGAGGTATTTCTTCATCCTTAATTGACTACATTTATACTAACGCTGACTATTTTCGTGATTTTACTGACTTCAAAATTGTGCAAACCATAGCTAGTGATTATAATCAACTAACAGCAAAATGGCAGGTCCAAGGTACGGCCTACTCAGAGAGAGAAAATTTCGCCCAAGGTCATCTTTTATTAAATAACGCTGGTAATAGACTATGATGGTCGGAGAAATTGCTAGGTTATTTTTATACATGTTTGAACAATGAAGCAATAAGAGTCTGTACAAGAAATGAGAATAATAATGTGGTTTATTCGACATGATGCAAGCCTTTCAATCAAAACTGAACAGCACCACTAAAAAACAAGGCGTTAATACACCAAAATTGCATGTGTTTGATCATGAAGTAAAACTACGAAAAAGCTTGTATAGATCACAGAAATGAGAGGCTATGAATCTACCGAATGAAAACAGGTATAGAGCCCTGACAAATATCAGAACTAGATATAAGAACTTGCATGCTTTTGTCTCATACACCTCCTACTTCCTGCATACAGGAGCGCTGTGGTCCGTTGAGCTAACGCCAGCAAGGTTGCCGGAGAGCGAGCCCCCTGAGCCCCTTGGTACTGCGACCTGTACTGCGACCGGCGATCTGCGTCCTGGCTTGGCAGGCGTTTGATTGCAGCTGTTAACTGCTGCAGATTTGTATTGTGCAGGCCATGGTCCGGGAGGCTTAAGGGCGCATAGAGGACATAACAAGAAACACAGAGAACCCGCAGAGATGTGAAACAGTCAGATAGGCTAGAAGCCAGGCATTAATTGAGCTGGCCCCTCCTCTGCCGCTGAGAAAACTACATTACCCAGAGGCTGCGCGCTCCTGCGCGCA
Organism: Ambystoma mexicanum; assembly: GCF_040938575.1. Taxonomy (NCBI): domain Eukaryota; kingdom Metazoa; phylum Chordata; class Amphibia; order Caudata; family Ambystomatidae; genus Ambystoma; species Ambystoma mexicanum. Next base: position 826,435,754 of record NC_090924.1, on the reverse strand, counting down.
CACTCCGAAGTAGCTCCTAAGTAGCGACTGTTGGCTGGGAGAAGACTCTGCACTCTACTTGGACTTTACAATTCCGTATAATTGGCATTAATTGAGCTGGCCCCTCCTCTGCCGCTGAGAAAACTACATTACCCAGAGGCCGCATGCTCCTGCGCGCGCTCTCCGAAGTAGCTCCTAAGTAGCGACTGTTGGCTGGGAGAAGACTCAGCACTCTACTTGGACTTTACAATTCTGTATAATTGGTACGCTTATAAACTGCTTTGCTCTGCATATTAGGACGCTATACTACAACGTGATGTACTTTATACACTTTATAAGTGCTCACATATTCTATTTTACTTGTTTGTAGGCATTAATTGAGCTGGCCCCTCCTCTGCCGCTGAGAAAACTACATTACCCAGAGGGCGCGCGCTCCGAAGTAGCTCCTAAGTAGCGACTGTTGGCTGTTCGCTGCTCGGGGTGAAGCGGTGAGGGGGCCAGTATTTTTGATTTAATTACCAAGGTAGACATTTTATATTGCATACTGAGGACGTCCGTTTCCTTTTATTTGTGCTTTTAGTTGAAAAAAACAATACTAGATAGCAAATAAAAGGCGTGTGTATAAAGAATGAACTCAAACTATTTTCTTAGCCCGTAGACTTATGAAATATCTGCACTTTCCTTACCTAAGTTCTTCGGAAATACGTTCTAAGATAGTTACGGTTTTCCCAGTAGCAAAGTAGGCATGAAGAAAAAGATAATATGTTCTAAAAAGGATACTGGACTTGGCCCTATTGTTTTCAATACACGTAGAACTACTTTTCTGAAAGCCCTAGAGATGCCTTTACCACCTTCACCAAGCCAAAAAATAGACACCTTAAATGTTCACTCAGAGAGCGAACCTCCACAAAGTACTGATGTTGAATTAGCTAAAATGGCAGAAGAAATGGAGGGAGAGAAAGGCGAATGGGAGGAATCGGAACCCGCCCAATCCCAGCTTCTCTTTGAGGATGAGGGGGGCGCGGGGTGCCTACAGGAGCAATGCAATGTAAATCTTGCCGCTAGTGCAGTAATGATAGACTCACAAACTAGTCCCATGTCAGACACCCCTTTTATATTCACAAAGGAAAGAATAACACAGTTGGCCATGATGGGGGAAGTTATAGACCGTTCACCGCAGGATCAATTGGAAAGAGAATGGATCAAAGAGGGCAACTTTAACAACGCAAGTAGGGAAAGGACTTTCTTAATTGTTACACTATGTGAACTTAAAGAGTGGCTTCACAGTGAACTTACTAAACAAACAGAATGCTTGGGACATATAACTGAGAGATTAAAGGTGATGGAAACCAGAGGTGCAAATGTGGTGTATGCTCCTTTAGAGAACAACATAGGTCCTACAGTGGGAAAAGTGTACAGCGAAAAAGTAGCTGTAAATAGTAAGGAAGCTAGCATAACTAACCCACAGGTGGATAACAACAATAAAGACGCAGTACACACTACACACCTAATAGAAGAATTGGTGGTAAAAAAGTAAGAACATGGAAGCTGACGCTGATGATTTAAAGTTAGTAGTCTCAAAGAATTCAAGAAAAAGGGAGAAAAAAAAACAGAGTGTTAAAAGCGGCTGAATTAAAAACTGGAAAGGCATCCTCACTAAAATTTCTGCGCAATATAGGAAAGGGTCTTACTGGACAAGAAGCCATCAATGAAAATGGTGAGCATGAAGTTAAAGCGGGATCCAAGGTAGGAGTTTCCTATATAAATGGTCCCGAATATGAAAACTCAGACACAAGACTTAGTGATGCGTTGAAAGGGAAAAAGCCTGACAAAATGACTAATATTTCCAATGAAGTAAGACCCAAGCCTAAAAATGGAGATAGAACATCTAAGGAGCTAATTAAGGATAAAAAGAAAGAGCAAATAATAAATAATGTAAATGAAGGCAGACACACGGTTGACATACCCAAACCTCCTAACCCGGTAAAAGAAGGAAGAGCTGTATATGACATATTTAAACCCCCTGTTCGTATGCTTCCTAAACAACAGCACACGGCGCCGAACAGTGATGGGAGGGAGAGTATATGGGAAATAAGTGGAGAGGTTGAAAGAGAAGAGGAATACAGATATCCCAAGGGCAGAGAAACAGAAATGTAAGTATAATGGACGCAGATTCCAAAATATTTGCCTCCATTGTACTGGAATGAATAAACGACTGGATAGAAGAAAAGAACATCTTAGATTCCAGAATAATAGGATTCCGCAAAAATATGGGGACAGACTGTGGAGGTCTCCTGATAAACTGCCTTCAGTTTTGCGCCTGGAAGTCCAATGATGTCCCAATTTATATAGCATCCATGGACTTAAGCAAAGCTTTTGACTGTGTGAACCGAAACTTGCTTTGGCAGAAGTTGGATGACTATGGAATATCTAAGGGCTTGTTGAGCATGATTATTTTTTTGCACAATGAATCTAGAATACAGATAAGATTAGGCTTGGATGGTCTTCTGTCTAAAGAATGCACCATTGACAATGGAATTAGACAAGGATGCATCCTTGGACCAACTTTGTACAATCTATATGTTGCAGGAGTTGGCATAGCCCTGGACGCTTCGGCACTGGTCTCTCCTAAATTTGGCAATCTGAAAATTTGTTGGGCAAGTTACGCAGACGACTTTCTCCTCATAGACAATACGCCCGTTGGTCTTCAAAGACTCATAACAACCTTTGGTAAATATATGCTGGGAATATAACTAAAGATCAACCCTGGCAAATCAGTTGTTACCAAACTCACAAAAGGGGGGAAAAAGCAACAAAAGACCAATTTCGGATGGAACTGGGATAATAACAAACTGTTAGTTAAAGAAAACGTTCAATTCTTGGGGTACCCTGTAGTGGCTAAGTTTAGTAGGACCTATCTGGTAAATTATCTCAATTCAAAAGTTAATAGCATGTTAAACCAAATGAAGATAATTGACAATAAATATGGTACATTTTCCCTCAAACCCTGCAGAGAATTCTACAAAAGCAAGGTACTGCCAACAATTATGTACGGAACTGAATTTTGGCCTAATACAATGGAGATTGAATATAAAGCTGTGGAAAGCAGAATTTGGAAATCAACACTGTTCTTCCTCCCTAAATGCATCCCAATTGAGGTAATAAGATATGAACTGGGCATACAATCTCTTGTTAGTCTGATTCAGTGGAAGAAACTTTGCCTCATGAGCAAATGTGAATTCTCTAAAAAAAATACACTATATTTTCAGCTTAGAGTGAACGATACTAACGGATACATAGCAAGTCTAAGGTTGGAATGTGAAGCTTTACTTGATGAAATAGGTATGACAATGGACATCCTGGGGAAAAATCCCAATCTGGTAAAAGAAAGACTTAAGCTGAACGATTGGGAAAAAACTTGCTTGATAATTTGTGATACAAAACTATACACACAAGTACTAACAGCAGGAAAACGAGTCACTGAAATGGAACACTACCTATTGAAATTTCCTAGTAAGAAAATGAAAATTGGCTATATGAGATTTCGTATGAATGTGCTGTCAACTAATCAAATTAAAAGTATAAGGGCACGACATGACGGGGTCGGAGGCTCTTGCGGATTTTGTAAAGATGAGGATGAATTGGAAACCCTACGTCATCTTATGTCAGAATGCCCTTGGTTACTAGAGAAAAGAGAAATGTATTTTAAAGAATTAGTAAATAATGTATGGCTTTTGAGAGATCTTCTATGGACAAAAATGCTACATGGAGAATCCATGTCCATGAGAATAAGAGTGCTATCATTCATAGAGCATGTATGTGAAATAGAGTAAAGTCTGTTTTAATATCATTATGTAAAAAATGCTTTTCCAATATGTTGTTGTAAATTATAGTTATCTTGTTAGATTTAAGAAATTGTATTGTGTAAAATGTAAACTACGCATATGCAAAAGTTTCCTTCTTGACTATGAATCCTTTTAATCTAATTTTAAAATTTTTTGTAAAAGTTTGTAAAAACTAAAACAAATAAAGGGAAAATAAAATAAGAACTTGCTGAAATTCAAGCGTGCTAATCATTACCACCTAGATGGACAGATATTACTTCAGGCTGTTCAAACCAAGAACGTAGCAAAAATGTGGACTTTATTAAATCAGTTTGTGTGGGACATCAAGTGTCCACCCAAGCTAATGAAGTCCCTGAACATGTCTGGATTGAACACTTCACAACCCTGTACAAGGAACCAAATGGGGAGAATAAACTAGAAGCCTCAAATAAACCAACACAGTTCTTTCTAAAATTTGACTTGGATGACATAAGACTAATGATCAGAAAAGCAAGTCAGTCAGGAGCATGCGGTCCTGATGGGCTGTCTATTAAAATGCTAAAAGAGTTCCCGGAAATGTGGGCTCAGATCTTATTGGATATATTCACGAAAAATCAACAAGACCCAAATCTTACCACCTACTTGGAAGCATTCCATTATAGTCCCCATTTATACAAAGGGAGACCGAGAATGCCTCTACAATTTTTAACCTGTTCGTCTATGATTTGGGAGTGGCGCTAAGTCAAATAAGGAGCGATCCGTCGAGTCAGGGTCAGCATAAACTCGCTTATTTGTTTTACGCAGATGACCTTGTACTGGTGTCGAAAACTCATGTAGGACTGCAGAAGTTATTGAATGGTTTGGAATCATATGTAACTGATAATCATTTAATAATTAACATAGCCAAAAAACAAACAAAGGTATGTAAATGGAACTCACAAAGGCAAAATCATATAAATGGAAATTACAGAATGTTGACCTCAAACAAGTTTCCCAATATAGGTACCTGGGTACAACAATTTCGGATACCTTGAAAAATCCATTTTATGAGCCAGAAGTAAGAGGAAAGTCCTTTCCCTGGTTGCCCAAGCAAAAATTCTAATAGGAAAATATGGCAAATTCTCGGTAAAACATGTTTTGAACTTGTATCAGCAAAAAGTGATTCCAATATTGACTTATGGGACGGAAGCCACAAAACCAAAAGTAGCCAAGTGGTGGGATAAATTGGAATCAGTCTTCTGGAAGCAAGTACTACATCTTCCGATGTGCACCCCGTTGCCATTAATCCGCTTTGAACTGGGTTCTCTGTCAATGCACTCTTTTGTTATCTGTAAATAATGTGCACTGCTGCTAAAATGCCTGTTGTCTTTAAACTGCTCAAATATTCTGGGAATAATGGATAATCATTTGTTGACCCAGAATCAGCTGTTTTCACAATCATGGTGCAAATTCACCATAAATGTGCTGGCAGACGCCTCGATTGACTTGGAACTTCTTCTAATCAATCAAGGTTGAGCAAAAATAAAAATACATCAACATTGTGCAGTACTCAAACCAAATGTTTGCTGTACAAAGATTTTGACCGTAAACTGTTCGGTCATAAACCATACAGATCAACAGCCGACTATTTAGTCAAATTTCCATCATCAAAGATGCAAAATAAGTATCTTCGATTTCGCCTGAATCTTTGGCCAACGTTGGATGCGCTGGCCAGAAGGAACCAAATTTCAAAAGACCTAAACGTCTGTCGCTTTTGCAAAAATGTAAACCAAATAGAAACTTTGGAACACTGCTTAGCTACTGTTCTCAACTGAACTCCCCTTGAAAGTGTTTCTTTAAAAATGTGTTTGAAGAACAAAATTTGTGTCCGACGACCGATACTTGGCAGCGTATTTTTTCATGTCCTAAACTGGCAACGAAAATTGCAATAGTACATTTCTTCGACACCATATATCCAGAAATTTGAAACTATAAGTGAACGGATGAGCAGTCTAAGTATATTGAGATAACTCACAGGTGTGTTCCTCAACTTGTTCTTTAACTTGTTTTGCAATTGAGAAAAGTATGTTTCTTCACGCAATTGTTCTAGTATATTGTTTCTTGATTTACCATCAGTTCACATCCTGCACTTGACTTGTATTGTGTAAATTTATGAATTTTAAGGAAACTTTTGAATTTTAATGTAATGAATGTAGATGTTTGTTTTGTAAATTTGATAGGTTGATTTTTTCAACTAAACAAATAAAAAATAAATAAATAAATGCTATTAGGAGTGTCATCACGCCCTATCACAAAAATGCTAAATATTCGGTTTGGGAGCACCTTGAATTATTTGACCAGTTGATGGAGACTTTCCATCTGAAGGACAGCCAAAGCTGTATTCAATATGTAAAGTGGACATTTTCTCCTGAGAACTCCAGCTTCTTTGCGGGGCTGGAGGATCAGAACCACTCCAGATGGTCCACCTATAGGACGGCCGTCCTGAAACATTTTTCCATTCATAGGAACCCTCTAGAGGCTCACAAGGCAGCCTACAACTTACAATGTGGGGAAGACCAGGCCCCACAAGAATGTGTTCAGGAATTGAAAAGCGCCTTTGCGCAGACCACTAAAAGGCTGCGCACTGACAGTAAAGAATTTGTGAACACCTTCTTTCATGCTCTCTCTAAGTATATTATGACCCAGCTAGTGAGGGACTTTCATGAGAAAAGATCACTAGACTAGGTAATTGAGCAAGCAACGTGCATCTATGAAGCGCAGAAGCCGTTGGAAAATAAAAATAGTAGCAAAACCCCCAAAACAACCAACACACCTGCTGCTGCTAAGGTGGCGGAGGTGAAGGTTGCCCCAATTTTGGATCTGGAGACGGGAGGCCTAAAAACCTTCCCGCGCAGAATCCAACCAACCCCAAACCTAGAAGGCCCTCGGGCCAATCACAAACAGGGAGCCAGGGAGGTAACCCTACAAATGGGACCCCTAATTCCCCTTACTACATCAGCCCACGCTACAAGGGGAAATAGACCCATCCTGGGCTATGTGTGGACTCCTCCAGCCCAAGGGGGGATCCAACCAGACAACAAGAAACCCAGGGAACTTCCCTCCTCACGTTCCCCACGAGGGCAGTAATCCCCCAAATGCCGGGCCAAATTTCTTTCCCCGGTACCCGCCAAACTTCAACCCCCAAAACAACCCTTCTTTCTTTCCCCACCTTTCTGAGCCCAGACAGCCCAATCCAGGAGAGGGGAGGCCAAGGGTGGAGGGGTACCCAAACTGTCCTAACCAATGGTATAATGTGAGAAGGGATAGTTACCCTTCCCAGGATCAACCCAGGGTAGACCTGAGAACCCCATACCAGCCAGAGCGGGTGTCCCAACTAGAGCGCCAGGTCCAGAACATGGCACAGGATCTGGGTTGCATGCTGAGGGCTCAGCAGAACCCCCAGATGAGCATGGCGGCTCGGAACTCATCCAATCCAGAGTGTGGTGCTCCAGAACAATGAATGGGGAAGAACCCCGACAACCCACCGGTTCCCAAGGAGGAGGCACAAGGTGAAGGGGGGGTGTAAAGCCTTGGAGGAAGCTTCCTTCCCCACTTGTGAAAAGCCCCTGTAAACCCAGGAACCAGAACCAAAATCTCCTGCCCCCGAAAGCCTGCAACCCAAGGAGCGGTGGGTGGGTAGGAGAAATAAATAGCCTAAAAAGACCCATTTTGTGGAGGAGGAGCAAATCTTCCAGTTTGAAGGAGAGGGTCCTCAGTGGATCCTGGGAAAAGGATCTTCTCCTTCAGGGATGGGGGAGCTCCTCCCAAATAAAAATTGGTCCCAAGGGATCCAAATACAGACTGGGTAGATGGGGGGACAGAGTTGAAACCGCCCATCATCAGTAACCAGAATGACCAGCATGAAAATCCCTTGGTTCAAACCCATCCTGGCGACTGCCTCCAAAAAGGGGTTGGGGGCAGCCCAGAATCAGAACCTGGGGAACCCAAAACTTCCCCCATATCTAGCAGTCAACTTTTTCTTTCAGGTTCCCAAGATCCCAAACAAAACCCAGCCCAAATCACCTCTCTGTCAGTATCCAAAGCAAATAAATTAACCCACCAGTTGACCAAAAATGTGCATTATCTTTGCCCCCTTGAGGAAAAGGAGGGAATATTTTATGCCCCGGTCCAAATACAGGGGCAATGTACAATTTTGGCACCGGTGGACACTGGATCCCAAGCTACCCTTCTGTCAAAAAGGGCCTTTGATCAACTGAATTCGGGAAGGGGAGAGAAATACCAAATTCCTCTCACCCCTCTTCGTGGACAAATTCAGAACTTCGACGGGAAGGAAATTCCCATCGAGGGGACTGCGGATTTGGATGTTAAAATTGGGTGACACAAGGTAAATTGGGTGACACAAGGTAAAGAACCCGGTCATAGTTGTGACTCCAGAGGGCACACCTTGTTTACTAACGAATAACATCCTGCATAGATTGTGTAAACAAGGTCCTCTGGACCCAGACTAACCAACCAATAACATTGAAACAGAGTGTGAACCATGTTTAACTTAAATGGCACACGCCACATGGTGGAACAAAAACCTGACCAAGTTGAATTCCACTTCCAGAATAATCAAATCCCAGACGTGACAGTAATTGCAGTAGGACAACAAACTGGTGATGGAGAGTCCTCTCTATTTCTGAAAATCAACCTTCCTTCCAGTCTAAGGTGGCATTCCACACTGGAAGGAAACACACTGCAATTCTATACAAATTCACAATCAGAAAATTCCATTCCTATAGTCCAAAAAGATGAGAAGTCAGCTCAAAGCTTGGCTGATATTCAGAAAACTGGAGAGCAGTTGTTCATCCCTATTCTGTTAAATGAAGGGAAGGACTCTGTTCTCGCCCGAGTGTGTGTGAACAATGGTAAGAGCTTCATCAGCGAGGCCATGTTCCACAAACTCCCAAAAGATCCAGCCATTCCCATATTTGAACTGTTAGACAAATGTGAAATGGACCTGGAAACACCCAATTCCAAACATCTCCTGCCTAGCAGGTGTATGCTCAAAATGTCCATAGGCAACAAGAGCATAGTCCATAATTGTTGGGTTGTGCGAGAAGTCTCTGCTGCATTTTATTTAGGCAGTGACATTCTCAATCGCTTTGCCATTAGTTTGGACCTAATAAACTTCAAAGCTTGGTCCCGATTAGCGGGTAATCCCATGGACTTTGATGACCCAGAGAAAGCATTTCGGTCAACTCAACTGCTGCCATATGCAGTTGAAATTCAGATTGGAGAGGAAGTCACCATTCCAGAACGGACCCGACAATTCTCACTGGAAGTTAAAATTAAAAGAGGACAGAAACTGAAAAACCCTGACGCCTATGTCCATCTCAATGCTCATTTCCAACAGCAAGGGTTGGGGGTAAACCCAACACCACTAGTCAACATAGAACACAACACCATTCCAATAGTGGTGGATAACAGCGACCTAAAGAGTATCACTCTGGCCGCAGGCACCATTATTGGAATGGCGGTTGATGACCGACATTTTTCCATAGATTTAGGTAATGAACTGTTAGGCCCAATCCCCAACGACTGTTTTGACAGTGATAGCGATGATGACACAACACCAGACAGGATCTTCACCTGGAATGGGGGGAATTTCCTGGTGTATTCTTCCTGCCCTTATGGTAAGGAAGATGTAACTTGTGACTTCAGGAGGGATGAGGTGATCTTTCAAGTCCACAAGGACTGCCTTCCCCACCTGAAGCCATCAGTCCAAGTCAGCACTTTGACCAGGGACTTCTCCACCCAGCTGAACCAGCCCGCTGAGATATCTAAGCCAGAGGTCTTTCCAGGCTTCAGGCAATGGTTGAAGAGAGAGTAAACCTAGCTGATGCCTGTGAGACTCTGGAGCAAAAGCAAAAATTGAAACGAGTTTTCTTAGATTTTCAAGATCTCTTTGCAGTGGACTCATATGACTGTGGTCGGACCGACATCCACACAACAACAATTCCCACGGACCTTGGCATGACTCCAGTGTTTGTGATGCAATATTGCTTGCCTCTTGCATCAATGGAGTCCCTTACTGAAATAATTAAGAACCTCGAGTCCCGTGGGATTATTCGTCCTGTCCACAGCACCTTCAATAATCAGTACTGGGGACTTTGAAACCAAACGGCCAGTGGAGACTCGGTGCTGACCTTAGGGAGCTCAACATATGGGTCCACACTTCCCTATTGCCTCTTCCCTACATTGACCAAGGGCTGGCCCAGATCCAGGGGTCAAAAGTATTCACTGAAACTGACCTGACTAATTGGTACTGGACTGTACCTGACAGTAGAGAGGACCAATACAAGCTGGCCTTTACCTTCGGGGAGCAGCAGTACATGTGGACCCGGACTCCCTTCGGATACATCAACTGCGGTAATGAATTTAACATATTCCTACACAAGGCCATGCCCGACCTGGGTGAAAGGGGTAACCTGGCCTATGTAGATGATGTTCTAGTCAAAAGCTGAACTGTGGAGGAACACATAGCGGAGATCCGTTATGTCGTGACACAGTTGAAGGCTGCCGGAGCAAAACTCTCCTTTCAAAAGGCACAGTGGTGCAGAAACCGTGTCAATTTCTTGGGGCATGAGAACTCCTCAGGGTCTCTGTCCCTAGGAAAAGAAAGTGGAAGCACTCCAGAAATTAAAAGACCCCATAACTCTGCAGGAACTAAGGAGCCTCCTTGGACTAACTAATTACAGCAGAAAGTTCATTGAGGACTACGTAGAGATCACAAGATCCGTGATCCATCTTTTGCAGGGGGGTCAAGTGGGAGTAGGGTCCAGAACAAGCCAAGGCAGTAAAGCAACTCAAAAGAAGCCTCTCACAAGCACCTTGCCTAGCTTACCCTGTCAAAAAAAAGTTCTTCTCGGAGACAGGTTTCTCAAATACATGCTTGACTGCAATATTATATCAAAAGTATGACAAGGGCAATAAAGTAATCTCCTATGCGAGTAAAACTTTATCCTCTGTGGAGGAAAAATTCAAAGATTGTGAGAAGGCACTCCTGGAAACGGTGTGGGCATTGAAGAACTACCACCCGTTTATCCAGGGGGAACACATCATAGTGGAGACTCCACGCCAACCTTTGCAATATCTTCAAAGGGACAGAATCCGGGCCGGAAATGTGAGCAATTCCCAAATTACTTCCTGGATTCTGTCAATTCAAGGCTTTTCTGTGGAGGTCAGATATGGCCAAAACAAGAAGAATCCCCTCGCGCAAGGTCTGGCTGACTTGCATAATTGTGCCAGAGAAAACTGTCTCCTGGACGAAAGTCTTAAAATCAAGGACAACATGGAGGCATACCTTAATTCCCCCTACAAAGTCTATGAAGAAGACCAGTGTGAGGGAATGCCCACTCTCTATGTGGATGGATGCGCCTAACATGTTGACAACAATGGGGAAAAAGAACTTGTGGCTGGCGTAGGGAATGCATGGGTGAATGATGCCCCAGAACCCTGCGCTGGGTACAAAATCTGTCCCCGAAGTAGTCAAGTAGTCAAGTGGCAGAGCTGATAGCTGTGCATCAAGCCATCCTCACTGCTGTCCAACACCAACTCCATGAACTGGTCATAATCACTGATTTGGATTATGTACAGAATGGGTTTGTGGATCACCTGGTTAACTGGAAAACCAGAGGCATGCTATGTGCTAATAACAAACCATTGAAACATGGGAAATTAATATAAAATATTGATGATCTGGTCACCTCGAGTGGGATGACCATTTACTGGAAAAAAGATCAAGGGACATTCTAACGTAGAGGGACAAGACAAAACTGGAAATGACCTAGCTGATCAGCTGGCCAAAACCGGAGCCATCCAAGGGGATCTACTTGAGATTGAGTCCATGTTGGGGGAAATCCAGGTCACTGCTATCACTAGGTCCCAGGCAAATGCTCACAATTAACTCTCAACTGCACAATGGAGTAAGGAGACCCCAGATGCTGATTTGATTACGGCTCAAAAGGGGGATCCAATAATTGGTAAATTTTATCAACACATTGAGGACCCTGAGAACTTCCCCCTGACGGACACCGATTACATAGGGAAAGAGGACCTCGGAGTGTTGATGAAATGTCCAAAAATGTTCTGAATCCAAGACGGTTTGTTACTGAGGAGATCCATAGCTGGCCTTGAAAAGTGGGCGTCCCTACCTCATTCTGAAGCCTGGTGCTAAGTCACGGCCATGATGCAGCCTCAGCCAGTCATAGGGGGTTTCATACGACACTTGCGAGAGGTTGCATACTGACCACACATGGGCCAGGGCCTCGACCAATACTCGAAGGGGTGTCTTGTGTGTGCACAATTTCAGCCAACATCACTCACACACCGTGCTCCCCTCCAAAAGAGGGGGATGACACTGCCTTGGTCGGATTTACAAGTCAATTTCATCGGGCCCTTGATTTGCTCCTCTAGGGGGAACAAGTACATGTTGACCGTAACATGCTTGTTCACTAAATGGGTGGAATGTCTCCCGGCCCCAAATTGCAAGGCAGAAACAGCAGCTGCCCTCAACCACATCTTCTCGCATTTTGGACTACCCCCAAAGGATTGAGTCAGACCGAGGTAGCCACTTCACTAGCAAAGTGATGACAAAGATGTGGGAGGTACTTGGGGTCAAAAGGAAACTACACATTGCCTACAGACGAGCCTCTAGTGGTGGAGTTGAGAGTTACAACAAGACTATTGTTAGCTTATTAAAAAGGTTTGTGGCAGATTCTGGGCCAAGTTGGGACATTCGATTACCTCTTGTCCTGATGGCCAACAGATCTACCCCTTCTTCTGCAACAAAAATGTCTCAGTTTGAGCTGATGACTGGATGAAGGATGGTGCTTCCCCAGCATCTGCTCTACAGAACCCAAGAGCAGACCTTGATAAATGCCTCCACAACTAATGAGTATGTTGAGAATCTAAGAAAACACCTTCAACATGCTTTTGCCTATGCTCAGCGGAATCTAGAAAGATCTGCAGACAGTATGAAGACCCACTATGACCTTAAGACAACTAAAAAAGAATACCAAGTAGAAGACTGGGTCTACTTGTACAATTTCCAAAGGAACCAAGCCAAACAGCGCAAATTTCTCCCTACTTGGCGGGGTCCTTTTGAAATTGTAGACAGAATCTCACAAGTCACCTTCAAAATCTGCATCCCCAAGGGCAGTTTGGCAGAAGGGGAAGACATGTGGGTCCACATCAACCAGCTGAAGAGTTGCCATCTCAGGCATACTCTGCGGCAAATAGAAGAGCCAATCGGAAACCCAGAGGGGGACATTCCGGCCCCCTAGAAAATTCCAACTGTTAAAACTATTCCACCTGTTAAAATCATAGGAATTAAAGGCGGGGAATAGAGTAATTTATATGTCAAATGTATGCATCTGCCCCACTACATCAATAGTAGTCGGGAAAATTCCATAACCATGCTCTGTTCTGTATCATAGCACTGAAACCAAGGATTCTAAGTACCAAGGAGGACCACTCAGGGACTGGGAGGAAAGACCCAAGGGGCCCGGAGTATCGCTCCATGCTCCCATCCAGAACTGGCAAGGAGCACATGTCGAACCAGCACTGATGGGAGAAGCAGACCATATTTTTCACCTGGACAAAAAGAAAGAATGAACATCCCAATCTCCAGACTTCCACTTGACCGGCGGTCAAACTCAAGTCAGCAGGGGGGGCTCTGTGGGATGTCTTGATCCACGTCTGCTCTGCCATGTGGCATCACTGTATTCTGATGGTGCCAGAAACATCAAAATGGCCACAAAACCCTTGTGCGTGCTAAAACCTCTGAAAATCGCGCTTTGCAAAACACAAAAAGATAGCTGCCCAATCTGCCACGCATGTTGTCAGTGGTGGAACAGAGATCTCACTCCTGAAATATGTCACTGGGCTCCACAGCAAGTGAAAATGGAGTACAGAGAGAAAAGCAGTACTTTGCTAAAGGAAATCCAAAAATCTTGCTTTAAATCCTTTTTCTTTGTTGCTGAAACTGCAGAATGCCGGTACAAAACACCCTTAAACATCCAAAATTCTTACTGGATGCTACAATTCACTTAGTTCAAGAAATCATTATGAACATACAATGTCCTGAAAAGTTGAAAGTATCAAAGAACTATCCACAGCCAAAGTTGCCTGCCTGTGAAATCTGTCAAAATCTGGGCGCAGTACCCTCGGCCGCTTGAATGACAGATGTCAGAAGCCTGCATGATAAACTGTAAAACATATATATAAACTGAAATCAAATGGTTGCTATCAAAGCGACCTGTTCCTGAGAGTAACCTATGTTGTAATTGTTAATCCCATGGTTTAGAATCTGAAATAAGTGTCCTAGCTGCTAGTTTGAAATCACAGGTTTGTTTTTAAGCTGAGGAAAAATGCAACAGAATTAACATTTAAACTCAGCCTGGCTAAAAGCCACCCAAACTGGAATAACAGCTTTCCTCCAGCTCTCTCCACCAGGAAATCACACCTAAGTGATGATTATAGGGTTGGGAAGAATTTGGGCTACAGAGGCAAAAGGAGACAATGGGCATCCTCCAGCTAAAGGAAATGCTAATTGTGAAGGGTCGTAAATGTCCTCTGCCCAGGAGGAATCAGGGAGGAGACTGCTTTTGAACTGCAGGGAGACAGAAGGAGGCGGAGACAACCAGCCATCTGTGGCTAAACATTCACAAAGAACATTTTGTTTAAATACATATAACTTACTATGTAAAATTGTAAAAAATATAGAAATAACAGCATTGTTAATGTAATTTCTGGATGCACGGGTGAAAAGGTGCCAGGCATGTTCAGGGAAGAAACGGCAGAAAATGTGATATTACACCAAATGAATTTAGGCAAGAAGTATGAAACGTGATACACTTATGCCCATGTTATACGCGCACACTTGTACAAATTTGCTGATAAAAAGGGCGAAATTCAGTGGAAAGCAGACAAGATTCTACAGTAACGGGGTTTTGAGGAGTATCTGCTACTCAAAATATGTGATCTATATATGTGGTTGTTATAGAGGTCGCACATGTGGAAATATGTATTGTACCAAAAGTAGATTTTGTGTTCAAAAGGCTAGGGGTGGACTCTAGGCCTTGTAAACCCACACCATAAGGATGACACCCTTTTTTTCTCCTCCTATCAACGCAGAGAGGAGACCTTGACCGATCCCTGTCCAAGGGGCAAGCTTAGGATAAACCAGCACACACACACCTTTATCATAAGCATAAATGGAGACAGCTCAGGACTCAAAAAGACGGACAGATTCACCCACTATCCCGATGCTGGCAGAGCACCCTGCAGCAGAATTATTCATCTTACTTGCTCCAGACTCCAGAAATTGGCAAAGCAGAAAGCCCCATTATATAGCTGAAACATTTTCAGCTAGGCCTTAAAAATTTCCAGAACCAGAACCAACCCCAGAAACCTAAGGGGAGCATCAAAATATAAACAGCCGGGCTGTGCTGTACTGCTTGCCTGCTAAAAGAATCATCATCAGAACCAAAGGATCCAATCCAGCTGTGCCGTGCTGTGACCAGAGCCATTACAGATCAGATCCAGTCCAGTTGTGCGGTGCTGTGTCCCGAGCGCCTTGATGCTGCCAAATCCGATGTGCCCAGCAGTCTGTCCTGACCAGAATCCCTGACCAGAATCCTGACGGTTCCGTTTGAAAAACATCTAGTAAGTATCTAGAGATAGAACTGTGTCACTAGACTATGTACCTTGCTTAGTTAATCCCTGTCTTAAACCCAACCTCTCTTTCTTTCCGGGCTAGTATTGTTAGAACTATCTTTGCGTGGACTCTTCTCTCATATGTGTTATTAAACCCTAACTTCCTATTGATTGATTTAGAAAGTAATTCCCAAACCAACCAGAAAGTAGAGTATCACACCTGAACTGTTATGATCGGCCATGAATGACCTTCCTGTGTGGCTTTATACTTTTTGGTAGTCTTTAACATAGTGTAAGAAATCCTTTTTGTCATTTTAAAAGTGCATTCCTGTTTTCCATATTTGCACCTAACTCGAAAAACGACCTCCACTAAAACATCCATAACATTCTCACATCTGCTTGTAGCTAACATCCACAGCTTTAATTCGCAATCTAAAACCGCATCCAAATCCATACGGTTCTCCCGTAATCTCGATTATCGCGCAATGAAAAGTTAGCCGCAAATTTAATTTTAGGGAAATTCTGACACGTGTAAAACAGCTTTTGATTGCTTCCGACCTTAATTTTAAGATTTCACATTGCTTCTTAGTATTAAATAATTGCTAGTGTTTGTGTGTAACTATCCAAAAGTGGCTCCCATAAGAATTTAAACAATTTCAGCAATTTAAACCATATTTAGTGTTTTTACCCAATCCATTCTCAAAATAACCTTAAAACCATTTTGACAGCTTGCCCATCAATTCTGTTTCTCTCTTGTGTTTGCTGGGGGGACATTGGGATTGACATTTTGTTTGAATTCTGCCATTCCTGAATACCTGCTCTCTCCTCCTATCTCTTTACATTGTCTATTGGGGGGTTGAGGGTGTGCAGGGGGAAATAGTAACCACACTCCTATTTGATCTGAACACACACACAAAAGTATTATTTCTGTGCTGAATTGTTTTGCCCACTATTACTCCTTGTGTATTAAAGAGATTATTTAGTGTTACATCACCCCATTGGTGATTATTGTGTACCCATTAAAATATAGTGTGATTGAATTGTGAATACATAAATATTTTAACTTTGCAAACCAGCCTGATTCCTGGTTCAGTGTGACTGGGGGAGGGGAGAGGGGGTTCCAGGAGAGGGGCGTGATATGAGTGGTACATCGTTCAGAATAAAATAACTGTTAGACACAAATAAATAAGGATTTCAGTTGTGCATTACACGCTAGGTGTTGACTTAGGCGAGTGCCGGATTTAAATCACTTACAACACGTGCAGTGAGTGTGCTCTAAGCTGAGGGCCCGGGGTGCCTGTGAGATTCTGCGTGCTGCCTTGGGCTCGGGTGGGTCAGCAACTATGCCCATGCTGCGAGAGGCCGGGGGGGCGGGGGTCTGAGATTGTGTGTGCGTGTAGAATGTGCCTCCTCGCCTCAAGGGGGTCTGTTGTGAGACTGGGCGGGCTGTGAGCGTGTTTTGGGCTAATGCAGGTCTGGAGTGTGCGCGTGTTGTCAGAACCACTGGGCTGAAGCAGGGTGGGTTCTCTGGTCTTGGTCTGCAAGTCTGTGCGTGCTGTAACTTGTTTGGAATACGGTCACTTTATTTCGGCCAATGGGGAGGTCACGATATACGAGTTTCACTTTATTATAGTGCAAATACGCCACTGTTTGAGGAGCACGGTTGCTAAACACCTCGCTTTTGTGATTATTAAGCAGTGTTTTTGCATCTGGCACTATTTGCCCATAAGCACCCCAACATTTTGTCACTGTCTTACTCTTTTTCCCCACTAACTCAAATGCACTAGGAGTCCCTCAGAGACATTCTGGGCACAATTGTATGATGCAGCAATAGCCGTACATGTATTCTTTATGCAAGGCACATTTTCCAGCACAATACATTTTTTTCCCTCTCCCAGTGCTTTTTTGTTTCTTCCTCACACGCACACAAAAAAGGAATATGACGCCCCCTTTCCATCTCTCTGATTCAACCAATCACAGCAGTACCATCAATATTATGTTTTAAATGAATGAAAGCTACTGAATAAAAGAGCTGAATAGTCCATTATGTGTGCATTGCCATAAATCGCATTTCCCTAAGCAACAATCCGTGAAAAGCTACTTGATTATACGATGTGTGACTGTGATGTGAGAGTAACCCCAGGGGAGTTCCACTGGGGCTTGGCGCCCGGTTTGTGAGCGTGGTGCTCAAAGTGTGTTGTTGTCGTAGCAGGTCTGCAGTGCCTGCATTCTGTGAGCACCCCGAAGCTTCACTCGGTCTCTGAGCACGTGGCCCGTGGGTGTAGTGAATGTGTGCTGGGCTGAGGCGGGACTGGACTGTGTGTGTGGTGCGAGTATCTCTGGGCCCAAGGGAATGGCTTGAAGTTGCTTGTGAGTTTAGTGTTGTTGTGCTCCCTTCAGAGCTGAGGGTGATGGGAGCCCGAGTTTGAACCCCCACCCAACCATTCCAGGAGTCAGGTTTGTCTATCCACCGTGCAAACAATCTTTGCTTTTGAAACGAGAGCAAATAGCTTGCATGCCAGTAGCTACCTCAACTTCAAGGTGAGCAAAGTCTGGGGCATGAAAGGATTAGGTGTCAGCCTGGGGAATAGCCGTTGTCAATTGAATTTACAATTGAGATTATGTTTATGTAGCATGTGTATGACTTGACGAGTATTTAGCCATATACTGGTTGCGGGTCCACTTGCCAGGCACATTCGTAGTGGTTTTAACTGCAGATTGATGGTAGCAGGTGCAAAATGGTGTGA
This sequence comes from Ambystoma mexicanum, assembly GCF_040938575.1. Classification (NCBI taxonomy): domain Eukaryota; kingdom Metazoa; phylum Chordata; class Amphibia; order Caudata; family Ambystomatidae; genus Ambystoma; species Ambystoma mexicanum. The sequence goes on along the minus strand of NC_090924.1, from coordinate 826,417,501 downwards.
GCGAGTACCTGGGCATATCATAGCAATGCCTGAGAAATTCCACTTGTGCACAAGTCAAAACTGTTGGCTTTGTCAATGTTTGTTTTGAACAGGACCTCAGAGCAGGTCACACAGAAAGCCTATAAATCAAGTGGCTCTAGGATGACCTGGTTAAGACATGTTTTATTACACCAGTAGCGGTTTGCAACTCACATTAAGCTTTTAACTCTCAGAAGATGGCTTCGATAAACACTGGCAGGCACTTCAAGTGCAAAGTTTGATAAGGCCTGATTAAAGTGAGGTCAAAGAGTTCCCATAAGCAAAGGCGTTGCTAGGGAGGGTGTGGGGGGCTGAGTAGGCCATAGCCCTGGGTCCTCTTTTCGTTATAGCCCTGGATAGAAGCTCAGGGGCAGGGCTGCCTACAACCAAAATGATAGTTAGCCCAGAGTCCCGCCAGTCCCGACATTAGCATAGCCTGCCCCTGGATATGTTCCAGCCCTAGCAACACCTCTGCCCAAAGGCGCAAACTAAAAATGGTGCTGGGGTTTTGTGTTCTTGTTTTATGTAAACATGTACATGCTTCCAGATCCTCCAAATGCTGTAAGCATGCACAGTGATCAAACCTTACCCTAACATCCCCAACCTATCCATAACCTCCCCCTAAACCTCATTCCAGTTTCCCTATCCCCCACCCGCCTCCTATCCAACCATCGTCACCCTAACCCTCCTTCCCTGCTGGAGTTGCGGAGCCCTGTTTAAGCATTGACTTGCATCAGGTCCCAAAACCACAGAGGGGGTGGATGGTTCATGCCACTCCTACACATCGGAGCTGTGGACGGACCCTGTCACAGAACTGTATGCAAAGTAATGTTATTTTATGAGTTGTGTTGTAATGTAACAGGTAACAGACACATGAACCCTCAATACATAGCATTTTCTGTAAAGTCGTGAATTGAAACAATTCACGGATGATGGTTTGAAGGCCACTTTTTTTTAGGTGAGGGCTGGGCCACTTTTGTGAGGGGTGGGCCACTTTTTTGAGGCGAGGGGTGGGCAACTTTATTTTTGGTGTCCGGGCGTATTTCTTGTCCCAGTCCGACCCCGATGGCCGGACGCTTTGCCAATAGCCTTACTATCCATGCGACGATGCACAGTCAAAGACAGGGCTCTCCCCATATAAGATTTTCATGGGGAGACCAGCCAACATATGTAATGCACCGAGGCCCAAACAATTGAAAGATATTGAGTATCCGCTTTTGTCTGATTATTGTGACAAGTTGACTCAAAACTTGTGTTTGATTCCCCAACAGGTACGACCAGTCGTCCCTGTAAAATACGAGGGTCCAGGTCACCGACTCCGACCTGGTCAGTGGGTCTTGGTGAAACATTTTGAGAGGGGCACCTGCCTTGCACCTTGTTGGAAGGGACCCCATCAGATCCTACTGGCTACGCAAACTGCAGTACGAGTGACTAGAAAGAAACACTGGACCCACGCGACACATGTGTAGAGGATTCCTTTTCCTCTGCCCTATGACGAAGGGGAGGAGAAGGGAATAGATTATCCTGACGCTCTTACAGAGCCTGCTGTGAGTGACACCGAGGGTGCCACGTGCATTCTTCCTGAGCCCGTGAGGCCTGGGGAGATTGTTGCTTCTTCTTCGAAAATCCTTCCTGAGCCTGTGGGGCCTGGGGAGATTGCTTCTTCTTAAATTTCTTCTTCACCGTCGATCGATCTTGTTTCTGCTTCTTTAACTTCTTCAGGAAACAATGCATAGTTCGCTGATCATTATGTATCTGGAGTTTTAAGGGACAATCTGCGACCAGGGAACAGGATTTAGATTTAGGGCTTGCTTACATTACATCAATGTAAATAGAATAGTAAAGTGCAACTAGGATTCCGTACCCACAGGAAACCAATGTTGAGCCAGTCCCTCGTAATTCCTCTGCTGCATACGATAAGAGGCCGGGACCGGTAAAGTTACCTTCAATTAAGGCCACGTGGTCAAGTGCCACCCACGGAGGAACTAAAAGAGCATAACAGTGAGGCTTCTTACTTGACACTGAGAAACTATGCCTGTGTTTGGGGCCACTCGTACTAATAAGGATAATGATCGTTTTGCTGATGAGTCCACCCACCGAGGGCCATGGTCCCACAGGACCAAATGGATACTGATCATAATAACAGCTTGCATTGTAATTACATTGACACTCGTATTTTGGTATCTGGGGAGTGCACATCCGCTTAATATTTTATTGCCAACTGCAAGTGTCTCCACTACATCTCCACCTTATGTGCATTCGTACACTCTTCGTCCTTGAGACCTCCAACATAGAGGGTGTTATCACAACACCACCCTCTTGATGATCATGAATGCCACACACTTTGCCCCTGTTGCTCATGAAGCCTTCCCCCCGATCACCCCATCCTCCCACTCAACAGATCCTCTAGAGGAGGCGGAGTGGCAGTCGTTTTCAAATCTCACTTCTCACTCGTCGACTCCCAGACATGCACTCCTTCATGCAAATCCATTCTCGTTAAACTCTCACTGCCCCCAATGCTCTCCCACAGCTTCCTAATCATTTACAGACCACCCGACTATGACAGACATTTCACAACCAACCTCTGTGACTCTATAGCCACCATCCAAGTAAACCACCCCCCTCTGCCGCAAATGCTGGAAGAAACTAAAGATCCTCCCTGACCTAGCCGAAGCCCTGCTTCACAGACCCCCACAACCATCCCCAGTGGTGAACCCCTAACCATCGACTCCTTCGACTCATGGCTCAATAACTCACTAATCACGCTCACCCCCTCTTGCCGCTCCTTCTCTCGCCTTGGTCCTTATCCGAGATGGTTTACTCCTGAACTGAAGACTGCGAAACAACTAAGTAAAGCCCTGGAAAGAAAATGGCGAAAAAGAACAACCAATCTGGGTAGATCCTCCTTTGCATTACACCATCGCTACTATAAAGCAGAAATCCGGAAAGCCAAAAAAAGCCCACTACAACAATTGAATTCTTACCTGTGGAAACCACACCAAGGAACTCCACAAAATAATTTCTGAATTTGTCAAACCAACCTGTACCGCAGCCCAATCCACCTCATCTCAAACACTCTGCGACTCACTCTCTCTCCACTTCTACACCACTGCCCTCGACAGAACATCTTTTAACAACAAACTGGCCCTCGTCTCACCGCTACAAAATCCGTCCGCCCTATCAACCACCCCACCGCCAGCCACGGCAACAACAACCCCACCCACTTTTGACTCCTTCAAACCAATCTCGAGAGACAAATTCCTCAACCTCCTCTCTGCACGAAAACCATCTGGCTCACCCCGTCGAAACTTGCCCCGCCTCAGTCCTCAAAGAAATATCTTCTTCCTGCGCAGGAGAGTATGCTAGAACCATTTTAAATGACTCACTCAGCTCTGGAATCTTCCCCGACACCTTCAAAATTGCACATGTCAAGCCTCTTCTAAAAAAACATCCCTCAGCCCCCTCAACTACTGCCCCATCTCGAACACCAGATTTCTTGCAAAACTCATCGACCAAACTGCATTCTCCCAGCTAAAAGCCTTCGTCGAATCCAACAACCTTCTTGAACCCGCACAATCAGGCTTCAGACCACGACACGGAACCGAAACCACTCTGGCCTAAATCTAGGACGATCTTAAGATCACTGCGTACTCTGCAGGATGCGCTGCACTAATCCTCCTAGACCTCTTTGCTGCTTTCGATACAATTAACCACTCAATCCAACTTGACCGCAGCCACTCACTAGGAATCTGTGGAAACGCTCTCAAATTGATAGCCTCATTCCTCAACAACAGGAAACAAATAACCCTCCTCTCCACCTTCGCCTCGGCCGCTCGACCAGTCAATACTGGAATACCACAAGGAGCATGCCTATCAGCCCTCCTGTTCAATCTCTATATGTCCACCCTCCGTGGAATCATCCGCCCGCACAATATCCTGTGCTACAACTATGCCAATGATACTCAAATCAGCCTAAAGCTCCTCAACTCAGACTCCAACTCTCAGCCCGACCTTGCAGCCTGCCTCCTTGACATCGATCGTTGGATGACTACAAACCATCTCCTCCTAAGCCCCACTAAAACCGAAATCAAGGTGTGCGGCAACACTGAGCTTCTCCCCTGCCCTTTACCTTGGCCTACATCCATGGGCCAACCACCCACCACCTCTGCCACAGTAAAGAAACATTGGATGCACTCTGGATTCTAACCTAACCCTCTCTCGTCAAATCAACAACACATCTAAGTCTTGTCATTACCACCTCGAAATTCTTAGATGCATTTTTCCCTACCTCTCCTTTCCTAACAGACTTGCCGCTGTTATGTCTATTGTAATGTCGAGACTGGACTATGTTAACTCCCTTTATCTCAGAGTTCGGGCATACCACCTCACTAAATTGCAAAGAGCACAAAACGCTGCCGCCAAAATGCTACTAGAACTGGGCCCAAGAGACCACACCTCTCCAGCTCTCAGAACACTCCATTGGCTTCCAGTTGGAGGAAGGGCAATGTTCTAGACCCTGTGCCTTACCCACCATGCAGTGCACAAGACCGGCCCTCTTTACCTGCAAGACAGGCTAAAACCCTACCTCCCACCCTGCACCCTAAGATCAAGCTCCACCCTCCTTTTAGTGATCACAACCACCAACTCTTTCAGGAGAGAAGGATACTCGTTCTCAGCCTTAGCCCCCACTCTATGGCACTCGCTTCCAACCCAGATCCGACACACCGAAGACTATTTGTCATTCCGCAAACTACTAAAAATGTGTCTCTTCCCATAACACCGATGACCACCTAAAGATGTCTCTAAATCCCCCAGCAAGCCATCGACAAAACACACAATGATGCTGTCCAACCTTGTGTTCACCCACATGATAGGATAGAATAGATGGAATGGAGGAATGGTTGGAGTGAATGGAGTTGATGGATGGAGTAAACGGAGCAGGCAGACGGAATGACAGAATTGATGGAGTAGCGGGAGTAAAGGAATAAGTGGAGTGGATGGAACAGATTAAGTGGCTGGAACAGATAGAGTAATTGGAAAGGATGGAGCGGATAGAGCAGATAAAATGGATGGAATGGATAGAGTGGATGGAACAGAGTGAATGGAACCCACATAGTGGATGAAACGGACAGAGTTTATGGCACGGACGGAGTAGATGGCATGGACAGAGTGGATGGCACAGACGGGGTGTATGGCACAGACGGGGTGTATGGTACAGACGGGGTGTATGGTACAGACGGGGTGTATGGTACAGACGGGGTGTATAGTACAGACGGGGTGTATGGTACAGATGGGTGTATGGTACGGACGGGGTGTATGGTACGGACGGGGTGTATGGTACGGATGGTACACACGGAAAGGATGGAGCGTGCAGAGCAGGTGGAGCGTGCAGAATGGATGGAACGCACAGAACAGATGGAACGCACAGAACGGATGGTGTAGATGAAACACAGAAAGGAGATGAAACAGATGGAACGGATCCAGCAGATGAAATTAAGTGGATAGAGTGGCAGAGTGGACCGAATTGGATGAGTTAAATGGAACTGCATGACATAGATGGAACTGGATGATTGGAGTGAAATATGTGGTACTGCATGAACTGGATGAAACGAACGGACCAGATGGGGTGGATTGAATTACCTAATGGATGGAGTGAATATAATCAGATACATTGATGAAACTGGACAGAGTAGATCATGGACGGAAGAGAGGGAACTGGACAGAGTGGATGGAACTGGACAGAGTGGATAGAACGGGACAGAGTGGATAGAACGGGACAGAGTGGACGGAATTGTTGCCATATATCTGTATCCACCTATATACACTAAATATATGTATCCCTGTATATATCTGTATCCCCATATATACCAGTACTGACCCTGGTCACTATTTATCTGTATGTCGCTACGTTTGTCCCCACCGTCCTGTCCATGTGCTTTGTCTCAGGTGCTTCTACAGATAACCAGCATATCACACCACTACACTTACTCTCTACTATACACCATCCCTCAACTAGAAGACAGCTATACCCCTGATCATTCGGCCTGGCTGTTCACTTACGAATACGACCCCATGAACATCATCACTCTAATAAAACGCAGCTAGCTGAGCACATTCCAGCCTAGCTGTTCACATTGCCGTCCCACAGGCCTAACTCAGCCAGAACCCAGTCTGAGTGTCCACCCACCAGACTGTACACATCCAACTGATATCATCAGCACCACACCTTTCGCTAGAAATCTGCTTTCATCCAACAACTACACCAGCTGCGCACATATGTTGTATACCATACAACACTATCTCTCTCTACTGACTTGAACTATGGTTCCTGAGAGCGTTCAACCTACCAGCGCTTTGAGGTCATACCAATGATATATAAAGTGCTATATAAATGACAAGTAACATAACATGCCATTCTGAATAAGACCAATTGTTGGATATGTTCACATCTTCAACAGTTTGGGGAAAAAGGATTGGGCTGGTATATACATCCACTCCCTCTAACTAATGCGATCAATGTTTTTAAAGATAGCGATTCAGTATGCTCTGATGATGATACGTGTTTTTTGGATGATGCTAATGTTGGAGTAATGCTCTTGGATTAGGCCAATAGGAGGGTTTGTAAAAGTATATTTTGCATGAATACCGCCTGATAGTAAACGATTGGCCTAAGCACATTCGCATTGCACTATAAATTGCTTTGAATGGACCTAAAACAGGCTGACTACGCCGCCATTTTGAGTTAACCTTCATTTTGATCGCCTCTTGCTTTCTGTCCCATGTTTAGAATTGTGTTTTTGGCCCCAGCAGAGCAAAATAAACTTTGTACTGTTTCCATGATGTCAACGTAGATAAGAATGTTCAAGCTGCTAAAGTGGATTGTTTGTCCTACTCTGAGAAACCTTGGAGTTAAACAAAAGCCATACTAATCAGTAATTTAGATACCATCTGTTACAATAGTGCCTTTTCTGTTCAAACAGCAAAATAGAATGATGAATAGTTGAACGTGCTCTTCTTGTAGAAATCTTTGTCTATCATGTGTTCTTGAGTTTAAAGTCTGCTTAGTTTCAAGGAGCGAAAACAAATATTAGCGAGCAAAATAAGGAATGTTACCTTTGTGTCTTATATTTGGGAAAACATGTGAAATGTTGGAAGGAAAACAACAAACTATTCAAAGATGTTTAAGCATGACTTAGTTATGTGGATAGGCCATGAACCCTAGGTAAATATATTACACTAAGAGGGGCTGGATGATGTGTCCGGGATTGTGGAAAACTTGTATAAATACTTGTGTTTTTGAAAATGTCCAGCACTCTCTCATGGTGTCTACTTCCACACATTGCGGAGTGTTGAGAGCAGGACAGCTGCCTGTTAATAAATGTACATGGTACCTTTGGACTCGTGACTGGTGTATTTCTATCATGTGGTATTAAGTCTCGATATTCTTTAATCTTTCACAAGCTTACCTAGCCACAAAACTCTCAGACTAAGGTGGGATGCACTCCGCTAGAAGTCATATTGTTGCAAGGCTCGAGACTAAACTGGCATGTAAAAAGAAAAACAGGAAACAGGCCTACTCTCACACACCCCAGCCTACTGGAAGACCACCCCTGCCACAATCAGGACTGTTCCAACAATCCTGTAGTTCAGGAGACCCTGCTCTTGACCGTATTCCCAGGGGCCATGTAGGATCCGCTACTCCTAGGTATAGACCACACCTGTAGTTTGGAATATCCAAGCTTCTATAACCTGACCTTTCACGACCTCTTATCACAAAATTACGGGCACTCAGATGCTACCTCACTAGGAGCGTGCGATATAAATCCAAATATAATAAAAATACAAACTGGGGACACCCATATGCTTTCAACATTCAGGAAGCTGGATTGGTTGCTTGTCCTGTCCCACCCCAATCCATGTGATACCACCAAGCTTGGCTAGTGTAGGGTGGCCAATGAATACACAAGATGGAACAATAAGGGGATGGAGGCCATGTCAGAAGGGCCTGTGATGGTGGCCGTCTGACTTTGTCATGGTACTGCATGCACCCTTCACGCCCAGCTTCTCTGCTTGTGCACTTAACTGTTATTCTGCCCTTAAGTGTGCCTCCAGACTACTGGTTCATAAGTGGGTGCTCGGTACCTTCATGGACTATGCATAATATCTCATATGACGTCTGCTCTGCTACTTTGTGGACCATGACTGTGAACCCCAGCAGGCATACATTTGCTGCTTTGGGAGCTATTAGTAGGGCACGCTGGATGTGCTTTCCACACTACAAGCAAGATTAATGATTTAGTGAAGGTGGTGGGGGATCCCCTGCATACCGCCTCCAAGACCAGCACTGTATTGCATAGCAAGTGGAGGTCCCACCACAGAGGGCATCCATGGACCGATCTCTCCTTAGTGACCTCATCTCAAAGGTAGAGCTGAGCATGAGCCTGATTTCTGCCTACCTATAGCAGTCCAAAAAAGGAAAGATGGTAGCCTGCGTGTTATATCCCAGGGAGCCATAACTCTCTGCTTTACATGAACTTTGTAGCACATAGCATCCGATGTATGTATAAGGGCGAGAAGGAGGGAGTTGAGAGAGAAAAACAGAAGCTGTCTTTAGAGGCTAGTGAGAGGAGGGGGAGAGGCAGCTATGGAAAGGGAAAGAATTGCGGAGGGAAGGGAATGTAAAAGGGAGAAAGGTATAAGTGAATAATTATCAATGTCAATGCACAGATACTGGCAATGTATACATTCTACATTTTAGGAATACAACACTTTGTATATCCAAATTCTATCCCTATTGCAGACTTAGTTTCAATTGTGGGCCTCATATGGAGGCCACCCAATAAATAATTTAAGGGGCTGAATGCTTTAATACTTACACTTATAGTATGCATTAGATGGGAAAGAGAAAACTTTGGTTATTTTGAACAGCTTATGTACAAACTAGTGGAAAACAGACATGCATGTCCTCAGACTCTTGGGCGATATTGTGCAATTGTAGGTTTATTGCTGTAGAGTGCACCGAGAACACTTTTGTTCAGATGTTGAAACTGTCTATTCAGAGTGCCCCTCAATAAATCCCATTGTTTGGAAAATATTCTGCACATTCTAGCAACCCCGAGTATTACATCAACATTCAGCTGGAATCAGTGCTGATAAATTATCAAAGTACATGCCTTGCGACTGATATGATATGGCATTTATAAGGCGCCTATACACAAGTGTTTCAAGGCACAACGAGGCAAAAGGAGGGGGAACAGCGGGAAGACAAAGATAATTATCTTAATAGGCCAGGTGACATTGAGATCGCGCAAGTGCATTGGAGGGGGGGAAGGGAAAAGTGCGTGGGTGGGAGGTGGGGCAGTGCAATACATAGGACCAACAGTAGAATAAATAAAATAAAATAAATAACAAAATAAGAACAATAGGTAAAAGGTGCGGCCAACAAGTGGCAAGTGCAGGGGTAAGTGCAGACATCAAGTGTCAAGAGCTGGTAGGGGACTGTAGGGATACAGAGATAGCCCCCAAGTGCAGGTGTTGCCCAGGATGCAGTGCAGGTGTGCAACTGGCGGGGGAGGAGACCCGGGCCCGAGATCAGATGGTAGCCAGGTGACCGGTGCACTTTCAGTCAGGAGTTCAGCAGGGGAGAGAAGGAGAGAAAGCAGAAGCAAAGAGGAAGGTCTTGAGGTGCTTCCGCAACCGGAAATGGTTCTCCTCAAGTTTCAGAGAGGCAGGAACGCTATTCCAGAGGGAGGCCCCAGCTGACGATAGAGATCTACCACCAACTCATTGCTTTGAGAAGTGACTGACCCTGAGGGAGATGGAGGCGGATGAGCAAAGAACTCGAGAAGGAAGATATTTAGGAAGAGAGAGTTGAAGGTATTGAGACCCCAGGCCCCGGAAGGCCTAGTGTACAATGCAGAGGGTTTTGAACTTAATCCTCGCAGCCAGTGGGAGCCAGTGCAGATATTTCAGTCCTGGAGGGATACAATCCCTGGGCTTGAAGCCTAGGACAAGTCTCACAGTCCTGTTCTGAATGAGTTGCAGAGGGCGGAGAGTAGAAGCAGGCAGATTTAGAAAGAGGCTGTTGCAGTAGACCAGTATGGAGAGAACCAGAGCTCTGGAGACAGTGAGCATCTGGGGGAAGGAGAGGAAAGGAAGACTACCTCTGAGGAGGTGCAGCTGGTAGTGTGACTTCTTAGAGATGTCAGAGATGGAGGAGAGAAGGGGAGTGTGGAGCCGAAGATGATCCCGAGGTTTTCAGACTCACAGGTGGGAGCAGGAAGAGGGCCAAGAGAGGCTGGCCAGAAAGCAACAGGAAAGGAGGGAGCCGGTGTGACGATGATGAGAATCTCAGTCTTACTGGCATTAAGGCAGAGATCATTGGCAGCACACCACTCCTGGATAGCAGACAGACAGTCAGAGGTGAGAGAAGGAGAAGAGGTGGCGGAAGGGAGCCTGAAAACGAGCTGAGTGTCATCCGCATAGCACTGAAATTTGCAGCAGAGAGTGGCAATGTGGTGGCCAGGTATTGGTTGAACAGCCAGGGAGAGAGGTTAAACCCCTGGGGAACACCACAAGTAGAGATAGAGAAAGGACCCAAGGTGGATCTGGGAGGGTTGATCAAAGAGGAAAGAGGTAAGCCAGGCCAGGGTCCAGGTTATCACAGAGATGCTTGAGCAGGATGGCATGGTTGAACGTGTCAAAGGCAGAAGAGAGATCAAGTAAGATGAGGACACAGGGGGTATTGGAATCGAGGTTGGAGAGCAGGTCTTCACGGATGTTCAGGATAGCATTTTCCGTGCTTCTGGAAGCTCTGAAGCCAGAATGATGGTCATGGAGACTACCAACCGATTTAGTGTGAAGATTTAGCTGGGAGATGGCCAGCTTATCCAGGGGTTTGCCCAGGAAAGGAGTGATGGAGATTGGGTGGTAGTTAGCCGAGCAGGAGGGGTCGACTGAGGGTTTCTTAAGACGACGAGGGTGCACAAGGGAGTGCTTCAGGGTGGAAGGAAAGACTCCAGTGGCAAAGGAGTGTTTTCAGAAGTCAGCCAAAGCAGGAGCCATGGTGTCAATATGGTCCTTGATGGTTTTAGAGGAACATGGGAGAACTTGTTTTGATGAGACTTTCATAGATTGGACTGGTCTAGAAACCTCATCTGGGGAGAACAAGGGAAAGACAGAGAAAGAGGGAGGAGAAGTGGCAACAGAAGGGCAAGAGGAAGAGCAGGGAGTAGAGGGAGGAGGAGGAGTGGAAGAGAGAGAGGACAGGATGTCCTGAGTTTTAGAGATGAAGTGAGAAGCCAGGGACGTGCAGAGGGCCTGGGAGGGGACAGGAGAGGTAGAGACTGCAACAGGATTGGCCAGCTCCTTAGAAATTTTAAAGAGTTCGGCTGAGTTGTTGGATGCTGCAGAGATGTGGGTTTGGATGAGGGCTCTCTTCTTGGTGCGGACAGAGAGCCGGTATTGCATTTGGAGCAAGCAGCAGGTCAGTTTTTCTGAGGATGTACAGGAAGCATTCCATTTCCTCTCAGCCACCCTATATGTGCTTTTACGATCGCACCAGGAGTTGCACTTGGCTATAGGCTTCAAGCGGATCCTCATGACAGGGGCAAGAACATCAAGATTATCGGATATAGCAAAGTGGAGCATAGAAAGGTCTGTGTCAGGATGTGCGTCAGTCGAAGGGAGAGTGGGGGTGGTGAGAAAGTGGCGGTGAAAGCCTCAACTGACACACGCTTCATGGGTCGGATAACCAAGAAGTTCAGTGGCAATGCTGGAGTTGGCTTGGCCTGAGGGGTGGAGAGTGTGAGCTGGGAGGAAAGGAGAAAGTGATCACTCCAGGAGAGAGGAGTGGTGAGAGGGATAGAAAGGCCAGGGTCTGTGGAGATCAGAACATCCAGAGTGTGCCCTGCAGAGTGAGTTGGGGCAGAGGGAGGATAGAGAGTGAGAGAGAGTTGCAGAGGTCACAAAATAATCCAGAGGAAGGACAGGAAGGTGGATGTTAAAGTTTCCAAGGAAGAGGAGTTGAGTGGTCGAAACCAGGAGGGAGGAGGAGAGGTCTGCCCACTCAGAGAGGAGGGAGGAGATCTGAAGAGGTGGCCGATAGATGGTAGCCACAGTAAGGGAATGGCTAGGAAAGAGTGAGCCTACAGACAAGCCATTCAAAAGAGGAGTAGGTCTGCGTAGGAATGACAGGGGCAGGAATCCACTCAGGGAAGATCAGGACTACACCCCCTCCAGGGCGATTGAACCTGGGCACGGGGACAATCTTGTAGCCTTCAGGGAGGAGAGTGTCAAAGCTTGTGACTGAGCTGACAGTGACCCATGTCTCATGAGACAGAGGACAACATGGTCAAGTTCTTCAAGGAGGAGGATGTCGTCAGAGGAGGGTTTGACAGCTGAGCGAGAGATGAGCGTGGCAATATGGAGAAGGTTGCTGTCCTGGAAAGACTTCCACACAGGGGTACAAATCCGAGGTATGCCCTGCGCAGGTGTTGAAGAACCCTGAGGGGAGGCAGAAAAGGAAGGAGGAGAGTTCAAGGTAGCCAAGGAGGAGACAGCAGGGGGAGTCAAGGAGGCCGTAGCGGGAGAAAGGGGACAGCAGGAGAAGAAAGGAAATTGATGAGGCACAGGAAGCATCTATCAAAAGAGGAGAAGGTTGGCCTGAGGGCCTTGGTACCAAGGGCTATGAAGTTTAACAGGAATGTTAAATCGGGTAATTATTTATGTTTTCCTCATACGTGTGGGCCACACTTTAAGAGGTTCCTGCGGGATCATGACCATTTGTCATGCCCACATAGGGCAAGCCTGTACCCTTGAAGAGAACAAACCTAATGCCACAACCTTGTTCTACTGTAAAGCAACAATCATCCATAGAAGTAGTGTCTCAAGAAAGCAAGCACATGCATGCAGAAACATAACACAACGTGCTTGCCTGTACAACGTCAATTACCCATAAGACACATTTCAATTGGGAACTCTCCCGGTCTTGCACGCTTCACTTAGTTTTAGGAGTGGGGTCCGTTTCACCGGTGCTCCTGCAGCCCATTACCAACCCCTCATCCATTCTTTGCCCAATGCCTCTGGATGTTTGTCCCTTCCAACAGTATTTGTGGTACTCCCAGCAGCACCATGGAAGCCTGTTGTCCAGTGAGTCATTTAGCTCCATCATAAGCCAAAGACTTCTACTCTGACCGCCGTCGTCTTACCAACATCAGTTGCTTGTACCAAGAGCCACCTTTCGAGAAAGACTCTCTTTGCCCCAGATATCATAAAGAGAATTCTCTGGTTCTTGTCTCCTGGGAAGACCTGCAGACTTTTCTCTTTGTCTCATTATGAAATACAGTGTCATCTCTATGGTTGCTGACCCCTGAGAAAAACGCACAATTTGAGTAAGGATTGTTGCAATAACAAAGGTAAGCCAGTGAATCTGACACCATCCAAGTCCTGAGCTATAGACAGAGAAAATGAATGGCCATATCCTGAACAGTCGCGCTGTTAAAATGTACATATACCATAACGACAAGGGAGTCTCTTGGCACATGAACTGTGAGTGAACAAAGCAGAATCAGCTGCAAACTATGCCCATTTGTGTTCAAACACTGGAACTGCTTTGCGATTTGGGCTTTTTGATATTTTTCCTTCTATATCAGACAAAAGAAATATGTCATATAGACAAAGCATATGTTTGTTGTCCTATGTTTGCAGCAATAGTAGGTCTATGAGCTACATGACACATCAGAGAAGTACACAGCCACCGTTTACTTGTGTAATTAAAATAAAAGGAGCATTACCGTCTCTGCATCATCCGCAAGGCTTTCTAGGGCCGGTTGCCCACAATCCATTCAACACACTCTTCCTAAATACCTTCCTTCTTGAGGCCTTCGCTCCACTGTCTCCAGCTCTGAGGGTTTAACACTTCTCCAGGCAGAGAGTATGGGGTAGATCACTTTCCTCTGCAGGTGCCTCCTTCTGGAACAGCCTCCTTGCCCCTCTCAAACTTGAGCCGGATGACCTGAAGTTCCGGAAGCAGCTCAAGACCTTCCTTTCCTCCTCTGCTTTCTCTAACTCCCTCCCCTGCTAACGTACCTGTCTGCTGCACCGACTGGTTGCTTGGCTACACTTAGAGTCTCACTGGGTACTGGGATCTTCTTTGACCAGTCTCCCCCGCACGGACTCTGGACCTGTATTCTCTACAGTCTCCAGCCTCCTTGCACTTACCCATAGCCATGCTGTCCTGGCTGTATTTACTCAGAGCAAGTCTGCCCGGATTGCACTTTCCCCTTCCCTCCTCCTGGCACTTCCCCCATTCCCTTCCCTGCACTTTGCATCACTGCACTTGCACAATCTGAATGACAAGGCCTAGTAAGATCATTTGTCGTGTCCTCCCTCCGTGCCCTCCCTTGTCTTGTCGCGCCTTGAAACACATGTGTACAGTCACGCTATCAATGACTTATCATATCATACCGTCAACCATGGCTAGAGCACTTAAAAACATGTTTTTCTGCTTATCTTTTTGCAACAGTTTCACTGCATTTGGGAACAGCCATTTTGCCACATTTTTAGCTGCTTTATTGCAGGGGATGTGGGTTAAGGGAATGTTTTAAAATGTTTGGGGGCAGTTGGGGGGTGGGTGGATATGGGAGGGATAATGGGGGGCACGCCCCATAAAAACCGCCATGAAAAAGGCAGCAAAACAGCCAGGTAATGGCTAAATCCATTAAAATGTTATATATTTGACGTAGAAGATTGGCTTTCTTCTTTGTGTAGGTCTGGCGCGAAGGGTATCTGTGAACAAATAGATTGGATTTGCCACCCTGAGTACCCTATGCTCCACCATGGGGCATTCTAGGCATTTTACATATATACTTTTAAAGGTTCTGCGGGGGACTGTGTGGAGTCATCACTGATCACCATCCTAAAGACTCCTCCCATGTGGCCAGGGGAAGGCAGCCACTACCTGACCCTGACCCGGGGGGTGATAATCTGAGGTTGGATCACATGGCTGTCAGGGAGAAGTGGTGACTCCAACAGAAGAGACGCTGTATTCCTCCCTTTCTTGTGAAGAAGCCGCCATAATTTCAGAGATTCTGATGGCATGTTGTCATTATTCAGAACCCTTTAATTGTAAAACCCACTTCTGCCAAATTTTCCAAACAGAACTCTATTCACTCTTCATATGTACATAACACCTCTAAACCACATTTAACATCTAATGTTTATAATGGTTGCTATTCAAATAAAAGTGCCACACAAGTTAACTTAAAGCAGTCTAAAATTCCATTGCACTTCAAGTCCCAGAAAGCCTCAAGTACTGAGACGAGGAAGAGGAGAAATGAGTCAATGTGGAATGAAAGTAATACCAAGTACAATGTGCGGTCTAGTTGTCAGGTTCACAATCAGCTGCACTGGATATTTAAACTTGAACTCACCTGCAAGCTGAAAGGAGAGGAGGCCTGCAGAGAGTGCAGAGCGGGACGCAAACCCAGAGGCAGACTCACCGAGACGAGCCGTGCAGGAACAAGGAAACCTTTACAGGCAACCGCTTGGAGGCGTTTCATACAGGAGGAGAGGAACTACGGTAAAGTCATAGTGGGTGCCCTGGAGGGACCGCTGGAAGACAGACATTCGCCGCAGGACCAGAAGAGAACCAACCAGTCCTGTGGAGTGGCAATGCCTGACAGGGGAAGCCTGTGCAACGAAAGACCTTCACCCCAGATGCACGTTTCACTGGTGAGTCAACCCAGAGCAGTTGGGGGCCCCAGAATGTGCCAACAAGTTAATGAACATTTGGGGAATTGTTCTGAACACCGATCAAGTAGAATTGAAGGACAAGGGCAAAAGTGGTACAAATGTTTAGGGAACTTTGGAACCCGCATTGCCATAAGCCAAGATACACTAACATTGACAAAGAGAACTTGAAGAACCCCCATATGTGGGATATCAATAAGGGGGAAGTTGGAACAAGTGATACCTGGAGTGAACAATTTATAACCAGTGAAGAAGTGCAACTGTGTTATACTTTAAAGGAAAGTGAGAATTGTAGAAAGACCTGGTGAAAGATACACATCATGCAGTGAACCTTTTTTTGGAAAAAGATACCGACAGGTGTGAGGGAGGCATGGTATCACAAGTAGGCACTAACAAGAGCTGCAAGTTTCAAAACCTTTATTGATTATTTAAAAGTGGTTGGAAAACTCCTATCTTGCTCTATAACTAAGATGGGAGTATTCTCGACCATCAAACAAAAAGAAAATACAGTCCTAGTTAGTCCTTAGTCAAAATAAAATGGCCTATACTAATAAACCTAATGCCTGCCCTCTTGTTGTAATACAATAAATGTGTAAAGGGAATGTGTAATGCAAAAACAAAAATCAGTGTTCAAAAGACATGTCAGTGGGGCTGAGTAAACTTCCCCACGTATTGTAGCACAGGGTAAGGTGGCACACTTGGACCTTGCGACACACTCTGGCTTTGGACACAGGAATGCAGTTCATTTCGCTGACTAGGGTCCACTTGGCCTTAAATGAAATGTCTTGTAATACAGTTCAACAAAAGGTTGTTTCCTTCTTGTTACCACAATTCAGTACAGGTTTTCCTCCATCCACCGGGCTCAAACCTTTCAATCACAATTTGTGGGGGTTCCCTTCCGCAAGCTTCAATCACACCGTCATAGGCTCCCCTCTGTTGGGCTCAAGCCTCCTTTCACTTTCCTTCCACTGTTGAAGACTTTTGAAACTGCAAGGCTTTTGCTCTTACCTTGGCATGACCACTTCGACCTTCTTTCCTCAACGTCACTTTTTCTCTCCTACACAAGGCCTCTTGGTAAAGGTAGTTTCGAGCACAGATCTTCTTTCAAAGTTCAAAGTTCTCTCTCACATCCAGCTTTCCATCTGTCGGGATCAAACCTAACAGTTCAAAGGCATCTGTCACATCCGGGTTTCCTTCTGCTGGGATCATACCTAACAGTTAAAATCTTGTATCTCAGCTTCTTTCTCTTCCCGCCGCTTCTACAGCATCAGACTTTCCATTGGGCAATCTTCTTTCGCCAGACCACTCTCTTTGCATCATTAATTTACAGTTCTTAAAAATGCTTTGCTTTCTCTCGCGTCTTATTGCCACACGCACAACCTTCATTTGTCGGATACTGTTGCTGTCAAGTTTCATTTAACACAGACCGGACTTTCATTGCTTTCAACAACTCACCAGCTGCGTTAATACATTTTCGTCTTTCGCGGCTTTGATCCTGAAGTCAAGGCTGATACCACAACTGCTGCTGCACCTCCCCAACTCTTCCGTTCACCCAGCAGGGTGGTTGGTATCCTTGAAACACAAAAGAGGCTTGTCTCTGCTCTCTGGCTGGGCTTCCTTGGGCAACTTTCAGGGCCCTTCGGAGGTAACGATCTCTCGCCGGGTTGTCCAAGGTTTCTCCGTACCACTGTTCCATCCCTTGGCCTGTCGCTCTGCTCCGCCTGGTTCAGCGTCACCCTGGAAGAATGGCTCATTCTTGTGCATTGCCTTGCTCCGAGTGTGTCTCAGTGTTCCATCTGTTCACCATGTGGGGAGAGCTAATAGGTACCAGTTTTATGCAATTAAGATCACGTGCCTGATCCTGCTTGATCTTATTAGTGGGACATCTCCAATGTATTGCATGGGCGGTGCTCCTTTTAGCCTCAGACGACCTATTCCCCTGCTCAGTGTTTGTGTAGGAAAGGGGGGGGGGTCTGGGAAGTTGCAATATCCTATAAAATAGGATGGGCCAGGGTATTTGGAAAGGACGGATACTATGTCTCACCATTAGGCATTCCTCCCCCACTTGACCACCCCAAGGGTCTGGATCCAAAGGCAATGACCGTGCCATGGCCACCTGAATAAGGGATCCCCGGGGTCTGGGCAGTGAAACACCCTCTGTTTTTTTAACACAGGATAGTATACCAGGGGATCTGCAATAGCTAAAAAGGGATTGGGGATTCCTGGCAGGAGAGCAAACCAGGATATCTAAGGATTTAGTTGAGAATGTCCTGGCAGGAGAGAATACCAGGAAAGAACAGTTGTGTGAAAGAGAAGCTTTGTCGTCTCAAACATTTGCCATCCTTTTAAGTAGAAAAGATTTTGTTTTGCTATATTCCAAGCAGTATTGTGGAAATGATATTTGCTTTGCCATCCTGAGTTTGCCATCCTGAGTTAAGTATTAGGTGAAAGAGAAATGTGTATTAGCTTTACCAGACCACTGTTGGAACAGAACATTTTGAACACAAGGATTGTTTTTTTTTGGTGTTACACATTTGAACTTTTGAACACTTTTGTTGAGTTGGAAACAAACATTTACCTTTCACCTTTTGGTTGTGTGTATTAGCGTGAGGGTCAGATATATTTTGGACACAAGGGCAGCTTGCTTTGGTTTTAGTTTCCTACGCAAGGACACTTTCTTTAGGATGGGGACAGTTAGGCCTTTAGCCAAACCCCTTTTTTTTAAAATAAAGATGACTAAGGTTGAGAACATTAGAACTTTGTGTCCGCCTCTCATTTCTGACCCCTCACAACTGCCAGTGCCCCAATGCAATAAGAGTAGTTAGTGGTGGGATACTGGACCCATGCTGACCAGCTAATATTCACAAATGTACCCGCACTTCATATAGAGATCCAAGAACAGTCATGGATTAATTATCAGACCATCACAGAGTGTGATTTGTATCCAATAGCATCTCTTCTGATAAGTTCACCCAGGTACAAAGGTTGTGTTCCTATTTTGAGACAAGGAGTGTTGTTACCATGTAAATGTAATAAGCATGACGTTTGATGCACAGAGCCTTGCACTGGACCCTCTTCATAGGCTGCAGTCAGTGAAGTGCATGTATCACAGGACAGAGAGGATATTCAAATGAACTTCACTAACAAATGTTTTCTTAATGTCACAGCCTGTGCAGCTGTTTTAAAAAAATAAATTGAGCAAATGTGATTGTTAAACAATAGAATCAATTGAACCCTCCTATTATGCAAGATACTTGAAAATACAGATGGTGGTGTGATGAATCGGCAGTATTCGTCCCTTCCTCCATGGGGGGGGGAGCCACTCCGCAAGACCCTCCCTAAGGATCTGTGCAAGTGGGACCTCACTGAGAGTGACTCCCCTTTACGGGACAAGGACTCCCATTCCCAAAGGAAACTCTCTATGTGGGATACTTTTTCAGCATACATGGGACTGCTTTGCATCCAAAACACTGTCCTTCGGTTTGGCAGTAGGCAATCTAGAAACCTACACATTATCTGTAAATAAAGGAAACATCACTTTAAGAAGAAATGCCTATGAATATGGGAAGAGGAGGCCCAAACAGAGGAGAGAGAGCAGTAAGCAGGAGAAGCCCCCGATGTCAGAACGCCAAAGAGAGATGGAGCCAAGTGCAGCCATTGAGCCTGTGGTACTCCAAGAAGCAGGGAAGGATATTTGCAGATGCCAGAAGACCTGCATAGCAGACAGCGGGAGAACCGTTGTCTGGACCGAATCAGAGGAACCGTCCAAGGGCACGGCTGGAGCCCTGCTAACTACGTTGAAACCTGAATGATAGGAAGCAAGGAAAGCTTTCACCAGCTGCCGTTATGGGAACACGGAAAGCTACAGAGAAGCAAAGACTGGAGCAACGGAGATAACCAAGAAGCAAAAGTAAATAGAGGAAATTGACCTGACTTCTGCAAAGTCAACCATGGCTGATGCAGGTTCAGGGGTGTGTTGGAGGAGCAGGCGGACGCCGGGAGGATGGATAATTAAGCAGAGAGACAATCAATGGAAAACATGTATTAACGGAATAATAAGTGAGCAGAAACCTATATCCAAGGAGATATTCAAAAGTCTAAAGCAGGAAGAAAATTGTTAAACATTAAGAAAGTGGAAGGATATATCGTGGGGAAAAGCTACAAAACCCCAAGAAGTGATTTCAAGAGGGACAATTGTTAAAGAACGGGACACCAAGAAAGAACAAACTTGGTAAACCCATCTCATAGGTGGGGAACTTTCAAAATGAATAAGTCAGAGGAACAACCCAGAGTGAAAGGAAAGATTTTAAGAGACTATATTCAAGAAAGCAATATTAAGGGTCATTTGCTAAGGCCCACCACCAGTTGGGAAGAGCTGCAGGAGCCCATGAAAGAGACATTTCAATATCAAAGGAGATCATCATCATAAGGAGTAATTTTATGATACAAGAGACATGTAGATATTATAGACTTTAATGAAATCAGAAGACCCTGTGAGAAGCCAAAAGACAAAACGGCAAAGGGGAGGCCACCAGAAGAGAGAGAACATTTTGGGCCCAGTTTAGTTAGTATTGTTCGTGGTAGGGTCAGATATGTGTGATCAATCTGATGTCATCAATCCTTTCCCAGGGATAGCCTCGCCCCATGTGGCCAGGGGACTGCAGCAGCTACCTGAACCTGACCCGGGGGTGGCTATTTGAGGGAAGATCACTTTTGGTGAGGCAACCCAAAGGGGGTGGGGGAGAGTGAGACATTGTCAGATGAGACATGGTATCCCCCTATCCCTTTTAGGGATATCCTCTCCATTCCTCATGCCTTTATGAAATATTATGTAGAAAAGGAAGCCGCAAACCAGACTGATCATTCCCTACATGCTCACAACCCAAGCTACACAACTAGGATGAGGAGGATGGATAGAGGAATGAAGATCCACAGAGTCTGAAAATCAGCAACATTTTCTACTTATTGAAAGGAGTAGCGCCGTGGTAGGATCTTTAAAACCCCAACAACTATTGCAGAGAAGAGCGAAACTGATGTTGGAAGAAGGAATGGGTCAGCAAGAGCCCAGCTGCACACAAGGCCCGCGAATGAGGGAGGAGCAGACCGAGTGCTGCCCAATGCTGAAGGACTGCTGATACCGCTGAGAAGGAGAATCAGGAGAATCAGAGCGCTCACGTTGCATGAGCAGTGACAGTGGAACATTGCCCCCAGACCTCAGAAGCCATGCGGAGAGCAGGGGAAGGACAGGATGCTTCTCTGAACTTCTGGCCAATTGCAGCAACCACAGAGGCTTGCAAGGGATGCCAAAGAAGCCGTACATAACCGGTGAGCCTAGCTGCAGAAAGTGGGATGCCGGGGTTCTTTATGGCAAGTCTGTGCACCGTGGATAAGGCTGAAAGCCCTGTACAGGTGACAAATTACCCAGTGATTCAGGAGAGGGTCGCTGACCCATTGGGTATTAAAAGCATGGAAAGGCAGAGGTTTTGTGCGAGTGTAGGACCTGAAGCCCAAATTAAGAGACTTGTGAACTTGTGTGAGAAGTTCTGGCAGGATAGTGAACCAGGCACCTGTGTCTCTTTGGGAAATAAAAGTCCTGGCAGGAGAGTATACCAGGGATTTGAGAGTCTGGCCTGCACCCAAGTTGTATACAGTAACCCTTACGAAAGAACCTGGCATGGAGTACACTAGGTGTTGTGCACGTCTGAGACCCACACCCCAGTAGTGTAACTTTGCAACAAGAATCCCAAGGAAGATTAATGCCGTTAGGATTTTGAATTGTATTTGTGACATTTTAAAAAGAGAATACAAAAGGAAAATTCATGCTCTTAGGATTTTGAACTGCCTTGCATGTGGAAAAGACCTGGAGAAGGGAGTCATTTCCCCAGGAGTGAATTGCAAGGCCAAGCAAAGTGGGTTATCCTCTTGGGCTACAATTAACCTGGTTATTCTTTTGAACTTTTGTTTTGCTGGAACGAAACCTGGGAAAGGAGTCATTCCCAGGAACTGTGAATATCATGTAAGTGGACGTCTTTTTGTTGCAGTTGTACTTTCCATTGAACTTGAACATTTGTGCACTTTTCAAGCAAGAGACAATACCCTTAACACCTTAGAGTCTGTTTTAGAATGTGAGGGCTAGGATAGGATTTCGCATACAGGACATTTTTTCTTTGAACATTTTGACACATGACAGCGACTTCATATTTGGTTGAGGTAGGGAACTACCTCCTAGAGTAGGGACAGCAAGACGTTTCCCAAACCCCTTTATTATTTGAATACAAGTGTTTACCCACAAACATGAGTCCTCTGTGCCCGCGTCTCATTCCCAGTTCCTCACATAGGGTTAGGTTCGGCCGGAGGATATTTTTGATTTTCAACTTCCTGATGACAGAGAGGAAGTTTAGTATTTAGTTAGGTAGGGAATGCCGCTGTTGCAATAGGGCAAGAGAGGCCTTTTCTATTATTTAAAATAAAGCACTTAAAAATGTCAGTGTTGTGTCCGACTCCTCCTTCCGACCTGCTAGAGTGGTCAAGTGCATGAATAATGAAAAAGCGAGTAAAGACCTTGTACAACAAGTCCTTTGCTTCGACCCACCATGACACAACAACTTATCACAGGACAGGGCACACACCAGATTCGGCACTCTCGAACCAGTGGAGTTCTTGATGGCCACTTCCACCTGTGTCTTGAGGTTACAAGCCCTGCAGTGTGTGCATGTGTACTTTTCTAGCCTGGAACTACTCGTCAACCAGACCTGTCAACGGTTGCTATGGTGTAAAAGATTATACAAAATGTTCTGCTGAAGCAGAAAGAAGCAACAGCATCTGCAAATTGGTTTTGTCTGCCAGGTGCTGCTCAGTTGCAGAGAAATCCATCTGGCACTGTTTGCACTACTACAAGCGGACGATGCATTTACTAATACACCAACTACTTCAAATCAAGACGGTCAAAGCACCAGCAATCTTGGCAGTTCAGCGATCAATGAAAATATCTTATTAGCACCCAGGGAGTGGCACCAGCCAATTAGGAGGCTAGGAACGAAGGCTTGAACTTGAATCAGTTCCCAGAAAAAGCACGTGGATTAAGTGCTTATCATGTTAAAAAGAATCATGGTTAATAATGTAATGCAGTGTAAGTGATCTTATATGGTACTGTTCTGTCATTTTTCGTTAGCCTCAATGTTCTGAAAACAATACACTGGGGTGGTAATTATGTTCTTACAAATCAAATTCTAGAAAACACCTTTTTGACATTCTGTTAACAAGTTTCCTATGTCAATGCTGGAAAATTGTGGGCCACGGGTAGAATTTTGTATGTCAAACCTTGGTTTTCATTGGCAAATCTATTAGCTGTCCACAAACACCCTGCAATAGCAGTTTACAGTTCAAGACATATTAGCTATGGCGGGTGTGCATTTTAGAGTGACAAGACATCCCGGTTTTGTCAGGACAATGCCGGAATTTGACCCTCTGTCCTCCCTACCCACTCTCCCGTTCCGAGAGTTATTTAATTTAAAAACCATGTCCTGTTTTTTTGGCAAAGGGAGGGTGAGCACTGTCGAAACCCCAGCTAACTGCAGAGAATTATTACCATTTCACAATTGGCAGAGACATAAATATCATAATAGGATCAGAATCTTGCAGTACAATTTAAGCGATCTTTTTGGAGTCGAACCCACAACCTTGAGCCACATGCATTAACCGACTGTGCCACAGAGACCTCTTTGCAAATTAGAACATGGGAAGTCCTCTAATATCAGAGCAACGGCTCCTTTAGAATTAGCGTGCTTCCATTTACTGGGTTATATTTTACAGTACAAATTGCACCTTTCTTATCCAGCAGAAGTGCTAGAAATACCGTGGGGTCCAGATTTGCGGGATGAGGCGGTTATTGGTGGGTGTGGTTTTCAGTGCTACTTCTATATTTGTCTGCGGTCCAGGTTTTTTATTTTGAAAATCTGGTCAACCTACTGAATTTGCATCTGTTGCTTGCAATATCGATTATGAGGGAGTCATATCGGGATGTCGCTCTAAACCGGTCACTCAATTGTTGGAATAACACCTATACCTCCTACCAGCAACATCTATGTGTGTACTTTTTCTGCATTAACTAAAACACATTTAATCAGATCTGAAAAGCTACACAAAACACATTTATCGGTGTGTTAAATTCCCCACAAATTGAAGAACTTTTCAATGGCCCAGATAGCTTTACATAGTCTAGGCATGGGTGTCTGCGACCATCTTGTCTTTAAGCTGCTGTTCCTTTCCGCATCAACACACGCAAGTCTTCTGACCCATCCACAAACCATTCCAGCAACATACTTGCATCCTTCAGGACTTTTGGATAAGTCATTATCCAGCTGGAAGGCAATTTTCTACAAAAGTGCGTATTTCTATTATCACACTTCTGGACTTGTGAAAGTTAATTTTGAAAATCCTCAGGAAACGTACAGCAAGTCAGATAAAGGCCTGATGTGTGAATGAGACCATTAAAACGAAAGGACAGAGATCAAGCGAACGCGGAGCTCAGGAGTTTTTCCATGCGGAACACCTGTGTGTTTCAGCAGCATTTCTAATTATAGTCCAATTCTAATTATGCTGCATGAAAAATACTTTTTTTTTTTTTTACATCTCAGAATGTCTCTTCCAAACGACGAAGGTCATTATCTGGGAGGGGTCGCTTGCGGATTCAAAGGGTACTGTCATTCCGGTATAATCTGCAAGGACAATCATGTATTTCCTCCCTCACTACATGCGCTAAACACCTACTTTTAATGCCACCTGCAGACGCTTCAAAGATGGTGAGGAAAATCACTCAAAAAAGGATGGAAACAGTCTTTTATTCTCAAGTTTGTATTTACAGGGGCAAGCTGCTCTACTCCATTTTGTAAACTCGCTGCCATAAGAGCCATCGTCATCCGAAATTACTCAGCTTATATTAGTAGCGTTTTTAAAACACTGTAGTACATGGATAAAAAAAACAGGATTACAAGACACTTACATGTGCAGAAGAGATTCACATATATTTCTTTTTAAAAAAGGATGACAAAAATAAAATATACCAGTAAACAAAAATAGGCAATTCGATGTAACCAGCGCAATACAAAACTCTATGGTGCTCTTTCTTTTTTCTATACATGATACGGAGAGCGTTTTACATTGGGATGTACAGGCACTTCAGCAAGCCGACCAACAAACGGTTTCCAACACATAGAGAAGCAGCCGCTGTAACACGCTCAATGTCCATGATGCAGATGAACGCATCACCACCATCCAACATGTCTTTTGAGTTTGTTCATTTTTTACATGGGTCTGATGCAGCATGCCATGTAACAAAGTTCCTCCATTTACATTTCCCACGCAAGCCACCACACTTTCTTCAACTTGACGTAACAACACTAAATAGGCGGCGTAGGGAAGCGCAAGGCGTATTTTCGAAGAAACCACTTCCTGAAAAATGAAACAAGTTGCTTCACCCAGTTTGTCTGCTTTGACAACTTCCCACTCCTGCCAACACACACTCCTCTCGCAAGTGAAATACATGGCAAGGTTAAAGATCTGTAGATCATTCCTTAGTTGACTGAATTTTGGTGGTGTTAAAAATGAAATGGGGATACCTCAGTGGCCTAGCCCATGATGCATGATTTCTTTCCTGCAATTCACCCCATCCCCATCACTTCTTATTGGCTAGTATCCTAAGCCCTGATTTAATGTTGACAATTACAGATCAACAAACTTGCACATGGACATGATGGACACAATATATGTTCCACACAAAACGGTTTCAATTCTTTTTGCAGCTGAGTATGGCTGGATACTGAGATGAAAAGGCAGTGTAACAGGGACCCTTCATTTTAAACAAAAACACACTTTCACGTCTGACTCAATTCTTTTTCAAAAGGAAAAAGTGTAGCAAGATTTGTACAGGATAAATAAAAAGACAAGTTTAAAAGATTCCATCGAAAATTAATCACAGCTGTATTCTTTAGTAGCAATCAGCCATTTTCATCCACCGAAAACTTAGTAGGAAACCATTACAGACAAATTAAATGCATGGTTGATTATAATTAACTCCCATTTAATTTAATCCCAAAATATTGTAAATTCTGTGAATGAAAATGCAAAGTTACAAAACAATACAGCCCAACATCATAATTTATTAAACGGGGATAGAGCCATTGACTATATAGTTTTTAGTGTTGATAAATATCTTACAAATGATTGTCAAACATTGGAAACCCATCCATGAAAAAAAACAATAACACTTGGAAAATTTGACAAAGGCGGACTACTGCTTTGTCCATATCGTTCAAGGCACTGAAAGAGACAACAAAAACATGTCAAAGTACCCTCCATGTAAAAAGTTTTCAAAATACAAAGTCTTTATAAGAAAATGTTCGTTATTGCCATATACACTTTTCAGGTTTTCCATTGAACTCAGGAATAAAACGGTCGTCCCTTTTCTGGCGTCTGTACTCTACTCAACCTGGCCACTTGGGCAGGGGATGGTGGGACATCCTGCCTGAATGGACCTTTAGAAGCTGCAAAGTTAGGGTCCTGGACTTTCTTGTATGAGTCATAATTGTTTGGTCCTTCAGGAGATGTCTTTTTTTTAAGTTGCTGCTCCTTCCGTCTCTGTTCCTGTCGAAGTAGTTCCTGGGCTTCCATCATGACCCTCGCATTGAAGCCGTGCCCACCCATATAACCATTTCTCGATCCCTGGTAGCTGGAATAGCGTGGATTGTCTTTTGCCGTCTGGAATCCTTCACCAGGAGAATAATTCTGCTCCCAGGAGTCTTGTGACACAGAACTTGCATTCTTTCGGCTTTGTCTGGAAAAAAAGAAAATCCGAATGATTGCATTTTTTTCAATCAAATTTGTCCCAATGAAAATTCTCAAGGAACTTTCCAATACAGAGATTCATGTCTCTTCTTATGGTCTGTCATTCCTTTTTCAAACGTACCAAAAATACAAGGAAAAAATGTACAGAACGTACCATAAGCATGCACAGTACAATTCAGAACAAATCCCCCTCATTTTTTCCCCGGAAGATACGACCACACAAATGCAATGAGTATAACATCAACAGTTCATCCTAAATATTTGCATCTAGACTTGTATTGGCTGAAAAACTCTACAAGCTCTATTTATCAAGATGTGCAAGTGAGCCACGATTAGCTTCAATTGGAGCGCAGTTACAGGAGAGAGTCAGCAAGTATTCTTGTCCCAAGGACTTGTGCGCTATGAGGAGCACTCGCAGTATGCCATAGTACACTTGAAGGGCGGAAGGGAATTAGTTGCATGTTATACATTTTCTCTGTGCCGACAAACGTGTGTTATTCAGATCATCATTTATTTCGAACACTGGTGTCTCTACAAGTTGTACATTTTAAAATAAGAACATGCTGCTTTGTGTTTAGTTGAAAAAAGGATCAGGGAACACAAATATACATTGCTTTCAATGTGAATATTTTTAATTAAGCTTGGGTAGACAAATGCGCCTCCCAATAGATTCAAACTATAAAAATAGAGAGCATGACCATTGTAAATGCCTCATTAATAACAATACCAGAATGAAATGACACCCCCACAATGTAGGCAATGGGTTTTATGAAGCTACTCCCCACTGGGCTAGCGGAATAGGCCAATCACATACTTTTGATGAATGCACAAGGGAAACAGACCACAAGAAACCAACATGTTTCCTTCTGAAAGAGAACCAGAACACTCATGGTTGCTTGAAATAGCAAACTTTCTGCACACCACCTAAATGCATCTGCTCATGTTTGCAGATCCAAAATGCCACAGAGGGCTTGGCCCCTTTTAAAGGACTGGTGCTGACCATTAAACCATTTAAACCTCAAAAAGCCCTGACCAATACCTAAAGAGCTACTAATAAGCCCACGTTTCAAAAACAGCATTATGAGTGAGCAAACCACTTTGGACAGGTGACACAGGGCACACAATGGAAGAACCAATCATGTGCTGTCTTAGAAAATGTCCCACCTTCCCAGCCCTGTAAAGAAGAGGGAACATAATGTAGAATAATCGCTGGTGAGGCAAATGCTATAAAGGAAAGTCTTTATTGCAAAAATATCCCACGGCAAACTGCTGCCTTCTCCCAACTGCCTCTTTCAACTGACCTCGCTTTCCAGGTTCCCAGTTCCAGAACTAGGAACCTGGAATGATATCCAGATACTACACAATATACCCCATCAAACAATTATCACTAAGTTATGTGTGATACCGGAAGGTTCTCTCACATCTACTCCCAGGGATCTTCTGCTCAGGTGGCCAGGGAAGGACCATCGCTTTTGGATCCCAACCCTGGGGGTGGACTAGTAAGGGAGGATCACCTGGGCAGTGGCTCCATGGGAATTCGGTGGAGAGAGAGTACGAGGGTGAGACATGGTATATCCCCTTTCATGACAGTGACATAATTCAACCTCCCTCAGATTTCATAGGGTATTGTCACTTTTATCCTGCTGATTCCCCTGAAGTGAAGACCAGTACTGGGAAGAAGATGATCATCCCAAAAGTAATGCAGGTTACCAATAGAAAGTACCATTCTAGTACTAGGACGAAGAAGAGGGAGCCTAAGAGTTCAGGATCTAAAGGTCGGGCATGTCCCAATAATTGCCCTTATTGGAGTCAGGCAAATAAGAAAATGGTGCACACCTGAAAGCCCTTGAAGGGGCACAGGTTTATATAAAGAGACCTGAGAGAGAGGGGGTGAACAAACGAGCGCTACAGTCCGAAGGAGCACTGGACGCCAAGACGCTGGAAGGAGGCATTGCCAAGTGGAGTGTAGATATGTCGCAAGGAAGCTGTGTCTCCAAGGAGCATGAGTATGAGAGGGAAGGACGCCGTGGAGATCAGTGGCCCCCTGGCAGTGCTTAATAAGTGCTTGTTCCCCTGGGAGGAAATGTCCTCTAGTGGTGTTTGAGGGGCAAGCATTAAGACCCTGACCTCAAGTATCAAGAAGCTTTTGAACAGAGAAGAGACCGCATCGGTTGGTGAGTTTCATAGAACTGTATTGAAACCTGGCACACGTATGAAAGCAAAGACAGTTAAAGGTATTACATCGTATCGGAATGGTCGTGTGCAGCCAGCACGTTGTCGAAAGGCACCGATGGAACTCAAATTAAAAGGCTTGGAGTTACAAACGCTGCTATAATGAAAGAAACAATGTTGCTGGGAACCAAAATGCTAGTAGAGTAAAACGCGAAGCCGAGGGAAGTTAGCTACACTAAACCAGCAGAGTGAAGGCTTTTGTAGATGGCTAAGGAAGAATATTAGTGGAACAGAAAAACCAAAACGTTAATAAACATTAAACAGCCTTCCATTCTTTGAATTACTGTTAATTTGTGAGCCTGAAAGAATCGCTGAGGTGGCTGAACGGCAGGGCAGAAAACACTGAAAGAATTGCTGAGGTGGCTGAACGGTAGGGCAGAAAACACTGGTTGTGTGACCTGTAATGGATGGGCTGTGCGGCCCATTAACTGCGCCTAGACCAGGGGAAGAAATTCCAGCTAGTCCAGACGAAGGCTAGAAGCTCGAGGAAGGGAGCGCCTAAGCTACTTTGAAACATTTGTTTTGTGTGAATTACAGCTGGAATCTTGAGACATTTATTTTGTGTGAATTAAGGCTGGAACTCAGCCCCTCTAAAGGATCCATACGAAGGCTGGAAGCTAAGGGAAGGGAACCCCTAAACTCTTTTGAACTATTACCTCATAGGTTATTAATTGAAGCTTGGCAAAGGGAACCCCAAGCTATTTTGAGTCGTGTTTATTGTGTGCCAAGGCAGGAAGCTTGGGAAAGGGATCCCCTGAGCTCCTTTGAGCTGCTACCTTCTGATTTCAGGGCTTCTTAAAGACATTGTTGGTAGGAACGTTTGTGAACTATAGTTTGAAACTTGGGGAAGATCCCTGAATCCCTTTGGAACTCTGTTGATTGTGTATCAGAACTTACGGCTTGGGGAAGGATCCCATGGCTCCTTAAAGACATTGTTTGTTGGAACCTTTGTGTGTTGTTAACTTAGACTCGAGGCTTGGAGAAAGGGAGTCCAAGACTTTAATGAACATTTTCCTTTGGAACTGTGTCCTGAACTTGGGTGAGGGAGCTAGAGACCGCTCCATATGTTTACTTTCAACACTATTTTGAGTTGACATATCCGTACACTACATTGAAGTATTAGATGTGAGGGCAAGCATATGCTTTGACACAGACAAACGTTTGTTTTGGACTGTTAGACATAGACATTCCTTAGTTCCTTTAGGTAGGGCAATTCCCACCATAGTAATAGGGCAAGTTAGTCATTACACCCATCCTGATATTTTTAGAAAGGTTTTTGAAACTGTTACATTTGTTGTCTGTGTCATCTCCTGATACCATGCCTGTCTCACAGTTAACATAATCACACCTCTAAAATAACACAAACATATTTTGACTTAAAACCGTAAAGCAGACAATACAAAACAAAACAATCATGTACAATGGAATGGCTACCTCACATTAACTGACATCCTTCAACAACATCGGCACTTTTCTCACACGTCCAGATTTGCCACCAACCATCTCTCTTCCATCTAGCCACTCCTCCTGAACACCAACCTCCACTGCACCAGCTGCCACATCCACATCCTCCCAATCACCATACACATCAACCACATTTTGTCTTCCCATATCGCCAACAACCGTCCACCAATCCCTTCCTTGCCGTCCACAACTTCATCCATATTCCATATGGATCCATCTTCTAATATTACAGCATTAAATAACCTCTCCACCACTCGGAATATTGATGCTTCCCTTTTCCTACATGGGTACTTCTTGACTCTCACCCACGATAACAACTTAACCCTAGATGATTTCATCATCTCCAGTCTCTTGTCATAATTGTTTTTATACTTCTCTTCCACCTGCAACAATCTCCTCCTTGACCTCCCCTTCCCTGAACTCCACCTAATTCCTTCTTACCCTTGAGTACTTTATTAACCCAGCTAGGAATGAGTACAGTATTAGCTTCTCACCCTGATCTATTGGACTGGCGACACTCCCATAACACCGCTCTGTGCTACCTTAGTGTTCCTTAACTTCCCTCAAGGTCTCTCTCATGTTCATCCCATTCCTTACTGCTTGTCCCACAGCACCATAAAAATCACTTTCAAACTGCTCTACCAATCCATTGGATTGGGGACAATACAACGACGTAAACTTCCACTTCATTCCCTTGTTTTTGGCAAAAACGGCCACTTCAGCACACTTAAATTGCAACCCATTTTCACTTATTACCTCAGACGGGTATCCCATCTGTCTAAATACCTGCTCCATAAGGCTTATAATCTCACCACTAGAAACGCGCTTTACCAACATGGCCTCTGATTTCACCATCTGTCATTTGCAAATTGAGACGTTATATAGGTTAATCAGAACCTTCAGTATTAATCCATGAGTATGTACTTGCCATCTCTCATGGGACTGAAGTGGTCCGCTGCTAAATACACCAAGACAGAGCCTGGGAGCCGCAATATTGGCAGAGGTATAAGGTCATCTGGGCAGGTGGTACACTGACAAGTGACATGACTATTGGGAGTTCTACCAGCTTATCAAGTGACAGGAACCATATGGGGTCCCTTACTTTTCTTTGCCACACGCCCGCAAATTCCCTTGTGGGCAAGATTGGCAATTAACTGCTGCAGATATTTTGGGATTACCACATCTGTGACCGTCTGAGTATTACATTCTCTGCCAACATGGAGAGTTTGCATGTATGTTTTTGAAGGTTAGATCAGCAGTATAAACGTCCTAGTCACCACTGTGCGTATAGTCACACAACTCCATCTGTGTGACAAAATGAGCTCTTCAACTTCACCAAGTGTTTGTTTCTTTTTGGTGTACTTGACAATATGTTGAAATAATGTCAGACTGGTGGTAGTGCTCCAGTAATGAAATTGACATACTCCTCAGCTGAAGAACGCAGTACCGCGTTCTGTGGTGTAATGGATTAAGGAGGCTGACATGGTGGTATTATTTTGGCTATAAACTTTTACGCAAATGCAGAAAAGTACCTGTCTCTACCTATTTCTAGAGGGGTTTTCCCTTCCTCAATACAGAATAACTCGGGTGCTCGTAAGGATGCAAGTCAAAAAACCAATATACTGTCCTCTGTCGAAACCCACAGCTCTATCCCCACCATTAACCCCTTAAATGCCAAGGATGAGCCATCTCCTCCTAGACATTATCTCCGTAGTGCCAAGGACGAGATAGCTTGTCCTTTTTGGTATTTAGTTTTGTGCAGTCCCTGCACACCCTCCCTCACGGCCCAGGGGTTGTATTACCTTCAGATTCACGTCGGCCTGCGTAATGCACACCGACATGAAACCGAAAGTAATTTTCACTGTGGCAGCTGAAATGGCTGCAAGGTGCGCTTGCACCTGCTAACCCTCGATCTGAACGGCACAAGTGAGACTCTCCCCTTTTCAAGGCCACCTTTTCTGAAGCATTGCTGGGCGGGTATCGCTCGGATCAGCAATGCCCACTCGACACCAGGGATTTGTTTTGGGAGTGGGGGGAGGAGTTGCTTACTATGTAAGCGGCCCTCATCCTATCCCTGGACCCCAAACCATGAGGGCAATACCCTTGGGGCAGATGGGTGATCATCTACCCCCAGGGAAGGGGGCAAGAAATAATTTAAAAAATGAAGTTTTGGGCGGGGGTGGGACATTTAGCCACCAGGGAATTTTGAAAGGGAGGTGGCTCTCTCACCCCCACCCTAAATGGATGGTGGGGCAACTCATGTAGCCCTCCCTGGGGGCAGATTTCTGCCCCTAGGAAGGGGTACATGAGATCATGAGATGCCCCCCATCCATTTGGGGTTGGGGGAGAGGCCACCAGAAACATAGGCAAAGGCCCCCCCAAGCCTTGGGAAGTACGTATTTCCCCCCTGGGGGCAGAGGGGAACACATGCATGTGCCCATCTGCCCCTAGGAAAGGGGCACAACAATTTTAAAGAAACGTTTACGTAAGGGCACCTGTGGGAATGCAGGAAAGTAGGACATGTGGTGCTAGCAGCGTGTTTCGGTGGGTGACCCGATTGAAATTTGCAGAAATTCTGTTTTTCCCGCCAAATTTCGGACTTTGCTGGGGATTGTGCAAATGAATTCTGGGGCGATTCACGCAAGTCAAACCTCTGTGGATTCCCACGGGTGTCCTCTTTTCAGAATGCATGGGGTTCCCTGTTTTCCTTGGTGGCTTCGACACCCTAGGCCCAAATCTGTAGGTTGTCCACATGAGCAAAATTCGAGAAAATCGGCTCTGCGAAAAGACTTGGGTCTACCAGTATTTTAGGCTTTCCCCTTTGCGCCCAAGTAAGTGCACCCACACATGTGAGGTACCGTTTATGTCGCGACACCTGTGGAAACTCGGGAAGGTAGGCCATGTGTTGTTGGTAGCGTGTTTCGGTGGGTGACCAGAGTGAAATGAGCGGAAATTGCTTTTCTTTCCTGTCATTTTCCCGATTTTCGCCAGAACTATGGAATTCTTCCCTACATAGTTGTTGCCTGACCTGCGAAAATCACCCCTTCCTAAACTTGGAATTTTGTCTACTTTTCAGAAATGTAGGTCTTTCTGGCTTCCCATTCAGCTTTCCTACCCTTTTCATACATTCCTTCCACGCATGTCCTATTGGACAAAAAAGGCCAAAATCGTCTACCTCTTTCAAAACGGCTGATTAGCATATCAAAATATGTTTTTTTTGGTTTCCACTCAACCTGTTCTTGAAGGCCTGGAAAATGGTGAATTCAGCACAGCAAACCATTTGTTCCTAGCTCTTACAAGGATAAAAACCACAGCTTCTTTGTAAAAACATTTTATTGGCATATTCTGAAAAATCCAAAAATGTTTCCCTTTTTGGTTATTTTCTCTTAGTCCCCTACAGCAAACTAGGATTCCTGTGTGGCATTACGACTGCCTACATGTGGGAAAAAAGGGGGCCACATTTGGCTGAGATATCTCTTGTAACAAAAAAGTTAAGATTGAATGGTGAAATACCAAAATCACCAAAAAAGGCCTTGGCACTGTGGGGAAATACCCATGGCAGTTAAGTGGTTAACAAATAAACCAAGAAAAAAAGAGTTCAATGAATTCAATAATTCAATTCAATTCAATTCAATTCGAATGTCTCCCTTCTCTTGGTGAAACAATCCAGTCTTCGGCTGGCGTCACAGCAGTCTCTTGCACCAGAGTCCGATTTACCAAATACATCTGAAGAATGACCTCTGGTCTATCTGGAAGAGTTTTGGAAACTGTTCCTTGATAGTCCTTTGTACAAGTCTTTAGAAGATTCTTTATTTCCTCATAAGAATTTGGAACAACAGATTTAAGACTTTATCAACTCTTCTTCTTATTGGTGGCACTTTGTCCAGACTTTTTACATCTTGACCATGGGGAGATTACTTTGTGACTGTTCTTCGTCCTTTTGGTATCTTTCAAATATGTTGGGTTTCCCACTCATGAGATTTATGTTGTCTCATGTCACCAATGTAGATCACTCCCAAAGAATATTTGACTCTTGGTTCTCTGGGTATCACTACTGTGATGAGGCAGATCACTCCCAAGGAATACTTCACTCTTCAGGCTCCCTGGACCCCACCTCGCCTTCCTGTTACACTTATCTTCACAGGGGAGCACAAACAATTCCTCTCAGAGTATCAGGTCACTGTTGGCTCTGTACGCGTTAAGCACAAATTCCTGCTTTCCTTCTCTTTGGTCTGTGTGGCTCCACAGAGCCGTTGCTGTGGCGGTATTAGTGTATTTTATGGACGAGATGGTCCACCTCAGAGAGGCCCCACATCTGCTGGATTCCTCCTGCTTCTGCAGTGAGCCGGGTTTACTACTTAAGGCTTTTATAAACTATACCAATTCGCCCTCCCTTGCTCCTAAAGAATCTCCCCTATATGAATCCCCTTCAAACCCAAACCCCATTAAATTCGAAAACCACAACCCCGAGAGTCCCTGTTTCCCAGTGGATTTTTTACCCGAATACTCCCAGTAATTTTCCTTTCCGTTGCTCGGATTACTATTTCTCGCGCTCCCAGTCCGCCCAGACAAAACACTTCCATTCCCACAATTTACCCAGCTCATTTTATGATAATCCCAGTCATTCCCATTTGTTTCACAAACCCTACCAATCTCACCCTTCTGAACGTACCAAGACCCCTAGGACGAACAATATCATTCCTCATGACACTTCCCCCTTTTACAACACAAACACTTTCACCCATCGCGAAAGACTACGGACAAACACCAAAGCCGTTTACCTGACATGTCCCAACGCCAGAGTCAGGCAAAGTGAAGCAATTAACAAGAATCTCTCACACACCTGATGACCCTTTCCCACCCCCACAGGGATAACAGGTGGAGCACGAGAGCACAATACGAGCAAAGCAGACCGCATGACGAGAGAGATAGCTCAGTACGGCAGTTGAAAAGGAGGAGAAAGACGTTGCAAATCTAAAGGGTGACGAGGAGAGAAGCAACCTTGCCCTTTCCAAGCCAGGCCTGTGAAACACCCACAGAAGGAAACTTAAGACCACGAACAATAGCCAGCATGTGTTGCAGCAGATGTCAACGGTACACAAGCCCCTCCTCCACTGATAACTAAGCGGAGTGGAGACGCTGGCCACTGTGGTACCGGCCTTATCTCCAGAGAAGAGAAAAGCTGAGCGGTTCATCACAACCGGTGCATCGAGGGGAGAACCGATACGAAACCGAACTGTGTTGAACAAAGTAGCAAAACAGCTAATTGTTGAAACTACCATTACCAGAAGGCCTTGAGAACAGCACGAGAAAAGGGTAAAAGTGGTCATACAGGAGTTTAGTAAAATCCTACGTACAGTCGGAAGTCTTTGACCGGCAAATGAAAGTGAAGCTAAGGGAAGAGAATCCTGCATTTTGTGAATTGCAAAGGTTGGCAAGAGTGAACCTGACAGAGGGATGCCAATAGAGAGGGGGCGAAGTCTGACGTCCCAATATACAGGGGTTGACAAGAGTGAACCTGGAAGAGGGATGTCCACAGTGAACTGTTCAAAAATACATTAAGATTTGTGAATGGCACAGATGAAATTGTGTGGAAAGCCGTAGTGAACCTGATGGAGGGAGGCTGAAATTCGAGAGGGTTCTGAGCCCGGAATAGGGGGACCCAAGAATGACAAACCATCACTCTAAAGACACAGAAGAGAA
Source organism: Ambystoma mexicanum (assembly GCF_040938575.1). Classification (NCBI taxonomy): domain Eukaryota; kingdom Metazoa; phylum Chordata; class Amphibia; order Caudata; family Ambystomatidae; genus Ambystoma; species Ambystoma mexicanum. The sequence continues at coordinate 826,381,492 of NC_090924.1, read as the reverse complement.
CTTTCTGTTTTGTTGTTTGAATATATCAGGCCCTCAGAAGCAAAAGATTAAAACACAGAAGCTCCGAATATAGAAAGACATTTTCTGGGGATCTGAGCCCAGAAGAGGGGGCTCCAGGGGTGAAAAGGCATCACCCAATGTGCACGCAGAAAGGAACTTTTTTTTATTATTTTTGGAACATATCAGATCCTCGGACGAAAGAGACTTTTTGTAGAAAAGAGACTTAACCACTGAAGGCCTTGATAGTTGAAAGCGGAACTGTTGGCTTGTGCTGGGAAAGCTTGAGAATGTGCTGTGCTCCTAAGTTCTACCTTGTCCCGTGCTGAAAAGGTGGGGAAGGGAGACACTGACTACTGCATCCCGACTTATTATTTGTGAATACCTCTTTCTTTCCTGTGACCCTTAACCCACACTCATTGTTTGTATTTAGTGTAAGGATTGGCAATAGGTTTTTCTTAGTATAGGCCCCTTTTATTTGACAAAACCCCACTTAGACTGCCTTATTATTATTTGATGGTCGTAGCTTGCTCCCATCTTAGATTTAGGTCTAGATTAGGCACCTTTGAACTGTGATCACTTGTGTCTGTCTTTACTGTTGCCATTATGAGTTCCTTACATAATCGAGTCCGTCAAAATAAAAGGGCCTATACTAATAAACGTATTGCCAATCTTTACTTCTAAATACAAATAGTGTGGGAAACAATGTTATGCAAAAGAACAGTGCTCAAGAAACGAAATGCTAGGATATTCAAGCCATGGGCTTCCCTTCCCCACATTTTCAGCATGGGGCACAAGGCTGCACACTCGAGCTTAAGCACACTCTCTGGCTTCTCTAGCACTAGGGTGCAGTTCAAGACCTCAACATCAGGGCCTTTTGTGTCAAAGTCTCTTTGCCATGCGTTTCAGAGGGCCTGATGCAACACAACAAATATTAAAGTTCCTTTAATATTCTTCTTAGGATTTCACATATACAACTTATCGGGTGATTTTCTGTTCAACCGAGGTCCCTTCTGCAACCACTCTTTCGCCACTGCAACCTTCCCTTGCCCCCTGAAGCACTCTCTTGTGCACCCTCTGCTCAAGAAACATTCAGCCGTCCCCTCCTGTCCGGCTAATTATCGCCTGATCTCATCACTCCTTTCCTGGGCAAACTCTTGGAAAAGCTGCCCATCTCCCAGCTTAATCTTCACACTGAATCTGTTGGTTGTCTCCATGATCATTAGTCTGGCTTCAGAGCATCCAGAAGCATGGTAACTGCTCTCCTGTACATCCGTGAAGACCTGCTCTCTAACCTTGATGCCAACCTCTCCTCGGTCCTCATCTTACTTGATAACCTGGGTATCACTGATCAGTCTCTGGCCTGGCTGACTTCTTTCCTCTGAGTCCAACCCTCCCAGGTCCAACTTGGGTCCTTCATCTCCTCTCTCTCTATCTCTACCTGTGGTGCTCCCCAGGGGTCTAACCTTTCTCCAAGGTTGTTCAACCAAAACCTGGCACCTCTCGCCCACCGCATTGTAGCTCTCTGGTCCAACTTTCAGTGCTATGCGGATGACACTGAACTCGCTTACAGGCTCCCCTCTGCCGCCTCTGCTCCTTCTCTCATCCCGGATTGTCTGCGCAATCCAGGAGTGGTTTGCCGCCAATGATCTCATCTCTGCCTGAATGCCAATAAGACAGAGATCCTCCTTATCGGCACACATGCACCTTTTCCTGCCACTCTCTGGTCGGCCTCCCTTGGACCCCCCTCCTGCTCCCACCTGTGAGGCGAAGAACCTCAAGGTCATCTTCAACTCCACCCTCTCCTTCTCTCCTCACATCTCTTGACGTCTCTAAGAAGTCAAACTACCAACTGCACCTCCTCAGAGCTATTCTTCCTTTCCTTGCCTTCCGTCAGAAGCTCACTGTCTCCAGAGTTCTGGTTCTCTCTAGGCTTGACTACTGCAACAGCCTCTTTTTAAATCTGCCTGCCTCTACTCTCTGTCCTCTACAATTCATCCAGAGCAGGACTGCAAGATTTGTCCTTGGCCTCTAGCCCAGGGATTGTATCTCTCCAGCCCTGAAATCTCTCCATGGACTCCCAGTGGCTGCAAGGATCAAGTTCAAGACCCTTTGCATTTTCCACAAGCCCTTCTGGGGCCGCAATACCTCCAACTCTGGCTTCGGAAATATCTTCCTTCTCGAACTCTTCACTCCTCCACGTCCAACTCCCTGAGGGTCAGGCGCTTCTCTAAGCAACGAGTTGGGGCAGATCTCTCTCTTCGGCTGGCGCCTCCCTCTGGTACAGCCTTCCTGCCTCTCTGAAACATGAGCAGAACCATCTCTGGTTCCCAAAGCATCTCAAGACGTTCCTCTTTGCTTCTGCCTGCTCTCTTCTGATACTGCACTGGTCACTTAGCCACCCTCTGAACTTTGGGCCCAGGTCCCTGCCCGCCCATCTGCACACCTATACTGCCTCCTGGCAACCCTGGCACTTGGGTCTGTATCTGCAACCCTACAGTCCGTTTACCTGCACTTATTCAGACACTGTTGTCTGCACTTAACCCTTGCACTGCCACCTGCTGGCCGCACTACTTGTTTTTGATCATGTGTCCTGCACTTGCCCTTCCTCTGGCACTTGTCCCCTACCCTCAGCCTTGCACTTGTGCAATCTCAATGTCACTAGGCCTACTAAGATTGTTGTCTTTTTCCTCTCTTTGTTTACCCTCCTTTGCCTCATTGCGCAGTGAAACACTTGTGTATAGGTGCGTTATAAATATCATATCATATCCCCCACCACCAGGCTCAGACCCACTTTAACACAAAACCTTTAATAGGTATCGCGTCTCATATATCAAGCGTTTAACAAGGTTTGTCCAGCGCTCGCCATACAATGTTGCTGCTTGCACCCTTGGCTTCAACACAAACCGGTCTTGTATCGGTCTCCCCAACTCACCAGCTGTGTTGATTTCACTGATGCTGCTTTGCTATTGGAGACAAGAAAAGGTGCAGTGCCAATCAAGCACAAAGTTACACCGGTCCCTCTGACAGAGAGAAGTGCATTGCAAGATCAATTTAGGAAGATGATCAAAGAGGGCATGATCGAAACAGTGAAGTCATCAGAGGGGCTAAGCCTAGAGGTACCAATTAAAAAGCAACAGTCCAATGATATTAAAATCTGCATTGATCTCCGCAGTCTCAATTTAGAAATTATAACAGATAACTACCCATTGCCAGGCATAACCAAATTGATCTTAATGATAAAAGAAGCCAGGTACTTCTCAAAGTTGGACATGCGGGATACATATCACCAAATAAGTTTGCACAAAGAATTGAGGCCTTTGACAGTGTTCATCACATCGTTTGGCACCCAATTCACCAGAATGACATTTGGCTTGTCATCTGCCGCCTTGGTGTGCCGAAGAATGATGGTCTCGCTGTTGCAAAACACTGGCAATGTCTCATACTTTCAGGATGGTATCCTCATTTATGCCGAAGGTGAGGAGACTCACAATATCATGTTAAGAAATGTGCTTACTAAACTGCAAGAGGCAGGAGTGAAGTTGCGACATGAGACGCGTTTGGTTAAGGCAAGGAAGGTGGAATATTTGTGATACAAGATTTCACAATAAGGCATCAGTACCAAGAAAAACATGCTGCAGGCAATTGGAAAGGCTGCAGTGCTGGCCAATAAGGAAGAAGTACAATCGTTCTTAGGACTTGAAAAGTATGATGCCAAGTTTGTACCCTGATTCTCAGAAATGACAGCGCTCGAGAGAACTACTAAAGAAGGGGACAGAGTATGAATGAGGCCCAAACAGAAGAGAGTATTTGAAGAGGTAAAGACGATGATCGTTGAAGTCCCATTCCTATGACCATTCAATCCGATGTGGAAGACCTACATCAACAGTAGAAGACCTACATCACCAGTGATGTGAGTGCATATGGGTTAGGAATGACATTTATGCAGAAAAGAGGAGATGCAGAACACATCGTGGAATATGAATAAAAGGCACTGTCAGATGCGGAGAAAAACTGTTCCACAGTGGAGAAAGAGATGATGGCTTGCGCCTGGGCAGTGGAGTAAATTAGGACTTATGTGTGGGGCACCAAGTTTGATCTAGTTATGGATCACAAGCCATTGTTGCACATGTTGAGCCCAAATGCGGCGAAGAGATCTACTCCAAATTTGGCGTGCACAGCAGCAACACTTCAGGAGTATACATATGAGAGTGCGTATCCCAGGATGGAGGAATGCACAAGCTGAATGTATGTCAGGCCTACCGGTGCAAGGAGGCAAGGCAATCACGTTCCTGCAAGATGAGTGGGAGGTGGCATCAGTTGGATACTTGGAGTAAAGAATTCATGGAGATGAGTGAAAGCCACTGGCTAGAAGAACGGCCAAAGATGATTTTGTCATGCAAGTGACCAAATGGGTCAGAAATGGATGGCCGAGTGAAAGAGCCATTTTGGAAGGCTTAAGACCATACTGTAAGGTTGCAAGAGAGATTTATGAAGTGGAGGGTCTGCTGCTGATGATACCCGACTCTTTGTATCTTTCTCCTTCAGATTTACCATTCACATGAATCTCTTGGCTTGTCTCTCTGCTATTAAAACCTGGATGTCTGATCACTTTATAGTTCTTAATGCTTCGAAAATGGAAGTTCTTTTCTTCTCAGCTTGTACTATCACTCCTTCTGTTCCACCTCCCTTTGTTCAATTTCCACCTTCTCACCTTCCTATACATCTTACTGCCTGTAATCTTGGTCTTCATCTTGATACTGACCTATCTTTCACTTATCACATTTCAATCATTTCTCGCTGCTGTCAATTCCATATCTAACATCTGTAATGTTAAGGCTTTCCCTACTTTCAGTGCTACTAAACTATATGCTCTAATTTCCTCACGATTATTCTACTGTTCTGCACTTCTCTTTGGTCTTCCTGTCTCTTGTTTAGCTCCTTTAAAGTCTTCTTCAATTCGTCTCTTGTATTCCATGCCTATTCGTGATTCCATTTCTTCTTCCCTAGCCTCTCTTTGATGGCTTCACTACCATAATCGACTGAAATTGAATTTTCTCTGTATTGTATTCAAGCCCCTCATGGTCTTCCTACTGTCCATCTTTCTTCCCTTGTCTCTTTCGATGTCCACTCCCGCGTTCTTCGTTCTGGGTCCTATTTTTTATTAACTGTGCTTCCTCGTCCTTGTGCACCTTCGTGCCTTCGCTCTTTTTCTTTGCTTGCTCCTCTTCATGAGAGAGAATAACATTAAGCAGATAAAAGCAGCCCTGAATCATCCCCCAGCCAATGGGCTAGTAGAAAGGACAAATCGATTCATAAAAAGGAGCCTTGCAACTTTCCATGGCATCAGGCAAGGATACAGAAAAGACTGTGAAAGAAACAGTGGCTGCTCACCGATTAATGCCCAATGGAACCACTGATGTGTTGCCATTTCACATGCTGAGAGGCAGAAGGGCTGCATTCATGCTAGTGCCTCAATGGCTATCCAAAGTGAGGGAGGATGACCCCATAAATATTGACGATGTAGCTTTGAGAATCAAGAAGAGCAATGAACATGTGGAAAGGTGGGGTGACGATCATAGGGCAGTGCAAAGAACAGAGGTAAATGAAGGAGACATGGTGAAAATCCGTCTACCTCACAAGGATTGCATGACAGGGTCTCGGTACAGCCAACCCTTCCAGGTAGCACAACAATTTACAAATCATGTATGTATGCAAGATGGGAAACAGAACCTGGAGAGAGCGGCTGGGTTGGAAAAGGGGCTCACTGCTGAAAAGGGGTCCTCACCCCACACGCAAGGGAAAAGTCCTGAAAAGGGAAATGGAGTCACCATAGAGGAGAGCGAACAAGGAATGACCAGCAATTCAAGAGAAAGGGAAGAAGAGATGAGTAGAGGGAGTGAACAGCGGGGTGAATGGGATGCTCTGGCACCGACAGTTATTAGAGAGGAAGCCGACGAAGAAACATCACCCAGTTTAAGGAGCGAATACGGGCAGCCCGCAGCGTGAAAGGAGGAGCTCTACGAGGTACCAATACTTTGTAATGGAGAAGGACCATGCTGCTCAAGAAAAGGAGGTATGTGGAGAGAAAGTCTTGCGAGAGCGGCTCTGGCCGTCATTTTGGGAAACTTGACTCGAGGGACAGGAAACGAGGCTCAGCGTGCAAAAGAGATTTAAGCGCAAGGAACTGCAGTGAGGGGTCGCACTGCGGCACTCCTCCTGAGCGGGGTGCTGCGCTGGCATAAAGTATCATATGTCGGACTGGTTGGGACAGTTAAGTAACTAGTCCTACATATCATAAATGGTTGCAGGAGAAGCTCAATAAAGAAGTGATTATCAAGTAAGTGTTGGAGATCTGCTTTCAAGACACAATAAAAGGGTTTGCTGCTTCTCAACGGTATCTGCTTAACTATATACGATCTTATTCTAATATAGACTTTTGTTCAAACTATAGCAAGCACATGTCTAAACGGCTGCAATTATTTGGAGCAGCTCTATGTGGGTGTAACAAATCACATCAAATTTTTGTTGGCCCATACCGCAGAGGGATTGCAGGGGGGTTCTAACAGGGTGCAGGGGGAGGGCTATAGCCCTGGGTCATTTGGTTGTAGCCCTGGATAGAGGCTCATGAGTGACAACTAAAAAGGCTAGATAGCACCGAGCCCTGACAGTTCCGATATTAGCATAGCCCCAGATCTTTTCCAGGCCTAGCCACACCCCTGCCCTTCGGAAATATAAAAATGCAAAATGCATCGTGTTTCGCATATGTACAGCAAAAGAGAGGACAGCATTTCAGTAAGCCTTTTCGTTCCAGTGTTGCAAGAACAAAGCTAAGCACACCACCGAGCCGAGAACTGACCTCCAAATTGTTTGCATGATGGTCAATTTTCGTTTTCCTTTCAAAGGAGCACACGCATGTGTTCAGCCAAAGTACTGTGATTGTCAACACTTGGGAGTTAATGAGCCAGGCAATCTGAAGAAATAGGTCCTATCGTGCACACCGTCGAGGGCACGACCCCTGCAGTGTTTACCTATTCGAGGGAGGGTGTGCGAGTTTAATCGCTTGCATTTGCTAGTTCTCAAAACCACTCTATTTGCAGACCCCGTTATAGCCACACAACTATCTAAAATTACTGTGTTGGGTTGGGATGTTTTATCACAGCGTTTCAACGGTGCAGATGGGCAGGGTAAAAGTTAGACCTCGCGTTCCGGGGCAGACGTTTATCTTCAGTGTCCTGGATGGTAGGAACCTTAACTAACTGCTATAAGAGGTCATTACAAGTTGTACAGTATTCTTGTTGCATAGATGAATAGCGCTACGACCCGGAGGCAGCTAAGCGCTCGCTTTTCCAACAACAAAAAAAGCTGCCATTAGCTAGAACTAAAATAGCGCTGTTTTGATTTCCCTCCTGAAGGAGAGTAAATTCAGTAGGCTATTCCTCTGAAGTACCGCATTCAGTATTCTAAGGAGTTTACATGTATTAAGACCATCACCTGCTAGGTCCGTAAACCAAGTCGCACATGCAGTATTTTAGTAAAATTAAAAATGCATTTCCATCGCCGGAGGTGGAGAGGAATTGTATATATGGGACAGCATTAATAGCTGCAAACGACTGCTAGCCTAGGAATATAACATACATACAGAAGGGTCACTTGCGACCCTTCTGTGCATTGCACAGTGTAGACATGGGCATACGAATGTGCACATCTCTGTTCACTTTTGATCCACTTTTGGAGTAGCATTCTTCATGCAAGTGAAGAGGCACAGCAGGGCATTGTGGGCAAACATGTTTTTGGGAAGCACCCTTTCCCCCCCAAAAGTGTTATTACTGACACATTTTGTTAACTGCATGCATTGTGCATGACTTGTGAGCCCCATTCATGGGTTGATATTAATGACAGGCATTATTTGAAATGCAACCTATTTTGTACTGTGACCACCAAACGCATGATGTCACTATTGTGGATGTAATGGCCAGAGTTATTTTGAAGCCGTCTGCTCACACCATCACATTACACATGTGCCTGTGGAGCGGGACCTGTTGGTAATTGAAATAACTTCCACAAATCAATAACTAGGATGATGTCTTTCAGCCATACCATCCTGGATGTTATAAGGTAGAAGCACACATGAAACCAAAATATCCTGTTTTCGCAAGGGGGCTTTCAAAACGCATGGAGGCATGAAGAAGTATGCTCACTCAATCCTGACTGCCACTCACTTTGACCCTCCTCTTAGAAAAGAAGACGAAAGTACCAATGTCCCCATGTGCCTCTGCTCGTCTAGGAAAAGGGTATTTAGAGAAGTATGGCACCTCATTACTTGCGGCCCCGTTGCATGCCAGGCATGGTGCATGCATCGTGTGCCAGGCTAACAGTGCCCCCCCCCCAGGCCCGTGAACAAACAAGCAGCAACCGTTTTGGCTTTAATGTAGGAATGGGATAGGCATGTGCCAGGCACTGCCATCATGGCACTACCTGGATATAAGATGGCAACATCTGACAAATGGCGTCAATAATTTGATGGCAGTGACTGGAAAATGCCTAGTTGGCTTTGCCAATGGTTGCTTTTGACGGGAATTCAATACAAGGAACAAAAGAGAAATTGCACATTGCTTAAAAATTGACTGGACGAATGCACCCTTGGTTAAGACATTTTTCTTACACCAGAAGCTGATAAACAACTACAATTAAACTAAAACCCTTCAGAAGACTGCAAATAAATGGCAGCCCCATAAAAGCACATAGCTCGAAGTTACGGTTCATTAGAGCAAGCTCAAAGACATCCCAGGTCAGTGCTTTAGGTGAGGAGGCGTAGGCGGTGGTTGGGAGTAGCAGAAGACATTAGGATGGCCAGGAGCAGTCAGGAGGAGGGTAAAAAGAAAAAAAATATCAACAGGCTGCATCTCCCTTCTGTAAGGAAAGGCTGGGTATCATCAATGAAGACCGACACAAATGAGACACAGTCAGTGGTAGAAGTGCACCGAACAAAGTAGTAGAACTGTGGCCTCGGCAGGGGACAGGGGGTAGGCAGAAGCATAGGGCAACATGTGACAAGGTGTTGCAGCCGGGGCATTTCAAGAGTGTAAGTGACTAGTAACTGTTGGGTGTCCTGACCCACGTTTGAGCTATCATGCTGCAACATTTGGTGCTGTGGGCTTAGAAAATCCAAGATGGCCAAAAAGCCCACATGTATGCCAGAATAGGAAAACTGTGTAGTACTGGCATGGAAAACATCATGATGACCAGAACTTCCCAGAAAATGCACAGGGAAATGCATGAAGAATAGGCTGCCACCCATTTTTGCCTAGGTTGTGAGCACAGGAGGGCACTGCCTAAAACCACCATTGGGCTACCCACACAGTAGCCTGAAACCATTGGGAATGGCAATGCTGATTGCCAAAAGCAACCTAGAACTGTGGGGAATTCATTTTCTTAAATCCCAAAAATGGTTGCATTACCAGTACTCACCACTATCAGAAAGCCGGCGTTTTAAAACCACCAGACATTTGTGTAAAACTGAACAAATGAAACAAAACCAGACCAAGGAAAGACTTGCTAAGAGGTGGATACAATGTAAAACTATACTCTGAAATGACTTGAAGGAAGTAATTATTTAATGTGTATGTAAAAATCGTGATAGACTTAAACTGGGGGACAAAAAGTGACATTTTACCTTAAACCTGGCTTAATGAAACTGAATTCTGCCTGACATCTACCCCCACAGGAGTTAAAACCTGCTCAGCCACTCTTCCCCTTGCCAAAAGGAGTTGTCACCTCTCTGATTAGATTAGGGGTGGAGCAGCTACAGGGAGTTGAACAAAGGCCTGTCCTGGGCCCAGGCAGATGGTTTATTGGGGGGATCGTAAATGGCTTCCTTTTGAACAAAGCCCTTCCTTGACTCAGGCAGAAGTTATATTGGGGGCGTCGTAAAAGTGGCTTCCTCTTGGCAGAAACGGGGAGGGGCAGCCCCTCTGAGGACAGGCTGAGTTTAAAGAAAGTGGATAGACTGGTTTCTCCACCATGTGACCTGGGAAGGCACACCCCTGTTGGCCAGAATATGATTTTAAGAAAGATGTATAACTCATGGTGCGGACTTGTCAAAATTATCTAAATGATACCATAATTCTTGTGATTTTTCTGCCCACATTTTAAGAGGTTTTAGGACCTGGTGGTATGATCTGGGGGGTTGCTAGCGGAAAATAGGGTTTCACTCCAAATGTCTGCATGTTAAAAATCTGACACTTCATCAATTAATGTCCATACTCCTTGCGCACATGTGTGTACATTTGGGTAAATGTCCGATATTGCAAAACCAGTTAAAAAGTGCAAAATGTTGCCATTTCTGAATGCAAGCCCCCAGGAAGAGCAGAGTTTGAACAGAGTATACCTCATGTGATATGTGATGGGTGCATGTAATTTTAAACAACTGTGTATCTGTGCAATACGTATTTGAATCAAATATAGATTTGTGGGCAAACTGACCAGGGGAGGATCCTCTGACCAATAAAACCTACAGCATCACTCTGACTCACATTTCCTTCCCCCAATCATGGGAGAGGGGAGAATTGGGCCAATGACAAGTAGAGAGGGGCAGGCTTAGCTAGGCCCAGGCACACACCCATTTTCAAAACACATAAAAAGAGACTGTTGGGACAGGTAGAGAGATTTAAATCCAGTTGCTGCAACGCGCTCTGCCGGACCACACAACATCCAGAAGATACCAGATCCAACACTTAGACTTTAAAACTCCAAAGAACTTGATTCAGAACTCAAAGCAAGGGCCTAAACCCACAAACTGAGAACTCTTCTCAGCAGGCCTCAGCATCCAGCAAACCTAACAGCGGTAGCAGCATCCAGGAGCTGTGCAGATCAGCGCTGTGTCCAGAGAAAGCTGTGCAGAAAGATCCAGGAGCTGTGCACAGACGCTGTACCCAGAGATCCAGGAGCAGTGTCAGAGCAGACCAGCAGAGCAGAGACCAGACGCTGTGCGCAGAGACCGTCCGGGGCGAAACCAGAACCGAAGCCATCTTGACCCGATCCGTGAGACCTAGACCTTCCAAATACATTGTGAGTACAGCTAGGACGGTGTGAAACCAAATCTCTTAGTTTCCAGTGATATAATTCAATCTATTTAATCTAAGTAGAACTGCCTCCTAACTGTCACTTGTCAATTCTGCAGCCGCATAGCTGTCACCTGTCATTTTTAAAAGCTGTCCCCTGTCAATTTGAGTTACTTTAAATTCGAAAAACGACCTTTACAAAATCGTTCATATCTTTGGAACCGTTTGGGCTAGAAACTGCAAAGCCACCTAGATAGGGAAAAGGCAGAAAGCAATAAATTGATTCTGAAAGACCTGGATACCCAGGCAGAGTTTGATCAGGAGTGCCAGAGAGCTGGTGCCTTCCAAAGGCAAAGGGACGACCTGGCGGCACAGATGCAGACTCTTAGTCAGGAAAGGGACACCTTAGGCCAGGAAGTCTGCGATTTAAAAAGGAAAATGGAAGAAAATCACCTGGCCCTCCAGAGACTGGGTGACCTCCAAAAAGAACACCAGAACTTGTTAGAGCACACCAGGAGGGTGGAGGAGGCTCTGGGAAGAAACGAGCAGGCCAGTAGGGAAGGGACTCATGAGGTAACCCTCCTGCAGCAAAGACTGGCCCAGTACTCCAGGACCAATCAGGAGGCACAGAGAGAAAATGAGGCTCTCTGTCAGCACAATGATAGGCTCCAACAACAGGTAGCGATGCAGGAGAGACTGATAAGAGTCTAGTAAGGCCTTAACTGAGGAACTGAAAGCACAGGCTCTTGCATTGCAACAGGGAGCAGGGGCGGATAGAGACCAGGTTCGCTGGGAGAGGGAGACTCCTGAGCATAACCTCAGGAGCCCTAGTACCAGAGGCCTTCATATCTCTCAGTCCCTGGACTCTGCCACCCCCATGTCCCCTCGCGCACATGAGCACTGGGCCACAGGGATGGCAGATTACTATCCAACCAGAAGTATGGGGCTCATAGGCCAGTACCTCCCAGGAATGGAGGGGCGAGCATCCGGGTATGGGCACCGAAGCACAGTGCAATTTAGTGGGGAACCCCAGGAGAGTAGGCCCATTAAGGGCATCCTGAAAACTTCTGCCCAGTTAGGTCAGTGGGGGGGGGTACCCATCAAATCCTGGCAACAAGGAGGAATCTGAAGACTCCTCTGAACGGTGCAGGACACAGGAGACCAGGTCCCCACATTCTGCCAGCCATTCCCAGGCTCGCAGAATCCAGGAAAACCTGGAAGAGCTGACGGGTACCTCTGGGAGCAGTGCCTCTGAGTCAGAAGATGAATGGACCAGGGTTACCCGAACCAAAAAGGCCAATAAGGAAAAAAGGGCCTTGCGTAAGGACCCCTTAAAACAGATTAAGGCAATCAGGAGTGTCATCACGCCTTATCATAAGAACGCCAAGTATTCTGTTTGGGAACACTTGGAGCTCTATGAGCAAATGATGGAGACTTTCCATTTGAAGGACAGCCAAAGCTGTATTCAATATGTAAAGTGGACCTTCTCCCCGGAATACTCCAGTTTCTTTGCGGGGCTGGAGGACCAAAATCATTTAAGATGGTCCACCTATAAGGCGGCCATCTTGAAACATTTTTCCGTTCACAGAAATCCTCAAGAGGCTCGCAAGGCAGCCTACAATTTACAATGTGGGGAGGATCAGGCCCCACAAGAATTTGTGCAGGAGTTGAAGCGTGCTTTTGCACAGACTACGAAAAGGGTGCGCACAGACAGCAAAGAGTTTGTCAATACTTTTTTCCATGCTCTGCCCAAATATATAATGACCCAGCTCGTGAGAGATTTTCATGAGAAAAGATCTTTAGACTGGGTCATTGAACAGGCTACCCGGATCTATGAGGTGCAAAAGCCCATAGAAAATAAAAGCAATACCCAGAAAAATCCCAAAACCAACAGCACCCCTGCTGCTGCCAAGGTGGCAGAGGTAAAGGTCACCCCCGTTTTGGATTTGGAGATGGGGGGGCCTAAAAACCTACCTGCACCTAATAATGCTAGGCCCAGAAGGTCCTCGGGCCAGTCAAAGACAGGGAGTGAAAGAGGTAGTCCCACATATGGGGTCCCCCGCTCCCCTGACTATGTAAGTCCCCGCTATAAGGGAAACCGACCAATCCTGAGTTATGTGTGGACTCCTCCAGCCCAAGGGGGAGGATCCAGCCAAGCACCTAACCCAGGGAACTTCCCTCCCAACTTCCCACAGGAGGGCAGAAATTCTCCAAATCCTGGGCAGAACTTTTTCCCCAGGTATCCACCCAATTTCCCGCCCCAAAATCATCCATCCTTCTTTCCCCAATTCCCTGAGCCCAGACAACCTAATCCGGGAGAGGGGAGGCCAAGGGTGGAGGGGTACCAAAATCTTCCCAACCAGGGGTACTACCAGAGAAGGGATAGCTACCCTTCCCGGGATCAGCCCAGGGGAGAAAATAGAGCCCCGTATCAGCCTGAGTGGGTTTCCCAGTTAGAGCGTCAGGTCCAAAATATGGCACGGGATCTGGGTCACATACTGAGGGCTCAACAGAACCCTCAGATGAGCATGCCACCGCAGAATGCCCCAAACTCTGGACCTGGTGCTCCAGAACAATGACGGGGGCAGCACCCCGATAACCCACCGGTTCCCAGGGAGGAGGCACAAGGGGAAGGGGGGTGTAAAGCCTTGGAGGAAGCTTCCTTCCCAACTTGTAAACAGCCCCTGGAAAACCAGGAACCGGAAACAAAATCTCCTGCCCCTGAAAGCCTGCCTCCCAAGAAGCAGAGGGGGGGTAGGAGAAACAAAGGACCCAAACAGACCCACTTTGTGGAGGAGGTACAGGTCTTCCAATTTGAGGGAGAGGGATCCTCAGAAGATCCTGGGAAAAGGATTTTCTCCTTCAGAGATGGGGGAACTCCTCCCAAGGAAAAAGGGGTCCCAAGGGATTCCAATCCAGACTGGGGAGATATGGAGACTGAGCTACCGCCGCCCATCATCTCATCCCAGAACCCACAATATCAAAATCCCCTGGTTCAGGCCCATCCTGGTGACTGCCTCCAAAAAGGGGGGGGGCGGACCAGAACCGGAACCAGGTGAACCCACAATGGCTCTGATCTCCAGTTGCCAACTTTTTCTTTCAGATTCCCAAGGCTCTCCACAGAATTCTGCCCAAATCTCTTCTCTAGCAATGTCCAAAACCAGAAAGGTAGCCCACCAGTTGTCCAAAAATGTGCATTATCTGTGCCCCCTTGAGGAGAAGGAGGGAAGATACTATGCCCCGGTACAAGTACAGGGGCAGGGTACAATTTTGGCACTGGTGGACACTGGATCCCAAGCCACCCTTCTGTCCAAAAGGGCCTTTGAGGAACTAAATGCAGGAAGGGGGGAAGAATTACCGTATTCCTCTCACCTCTCTTCCTGGACAACTGCAGAACTTTGACGGGAAGGAAATTCCTGTTGAGGGGACTGCAGATTTGGACATCAAAATTGGACGACACAAGGTGAAACACCCGGTCATAGTAGTGACTCCAGAGGGCACCCCTTGTTTACTAGGGAATGACCTCCTGAGAAGGTTGTCACCCCTAATAGATTGTGTAAACAAGGTCCTCTGGACCCAGACTAGCGGACCAATAAAATTAAAACAGAGTGTCAACCATGTTAGTTTAAATGGCACCTGCCACATGGTTGAACAAAAATCTGACCAAGTAGAATTTCACTTCCAGAACAACCAAATTCCAGACGTGACAGTAATAGCAGTAGGACAACAGACTGGTGATGGGGGGTCCTCTCTATTTCTGAAAATCAACCTTCCTTCCAGTTTAAGGTGGTATTCCACACTGGAAGGAAACACCCTGAAATTCTTTACTAATCCACAATCAGAAACTCCCACTCCTATAGTCCAGAAAGATGTGAAATCAGCTCAGGGCCTGGCTGATATCCAGCAAATTGGAGAGCAGTTGTTCATCCCTGTTCAGTTAAATGATGGGAAGGACTCTGTTCTCGCTCGAGTGTGTGTGAACAACGGTAAGAGCTTCATCAGCGAAGACATGTTCCGCCAACTCCCAAAAGATCCAGCCATTCCCACATTCAAACTGATAGACAAATGGGAAATGGACCTGGAAGCACCCAATTCCAAACATCTCCTGCCAAACAGGTGTATGCTCAAAATCTCCATTGGCAACAAGAGCATAGTCCATAATTGTTGGGTCGTGCGAGACGTCACTGCCGCCTTTTACTTAGGCAGTGACATTCTCAATCGCTTTGCCATTAGTTTGGACCTAATAAACTTCAAAGCTTGGTCCAGATTAGCGGATAATCCCATGGGCTTTGATGATCCAGAAAAAGCATTTAGGTCAGCTCAATTGCTACCTTATGCAGTTGAAATTCAGATCAAAGAGGAAGTCACCATCCCAGAAAGGACCCGACAATTCTCCCTGGAAGTGAAAGTTAAAAGAGGACAAAAATTGCAAAACCCTGATGCTTATATTCATCTAAATTCTTCTCTCCAACAGCAAGGGTTAGGGGTAAACCCAACACCATTAGTCAACATAGAACATGACACCATTCCAATAGAGGTGGATAACAGCGACTTAAAGAGTATTACTCTAGCCGCAGGCACCATTATTGGAATGGCGGTTGATGACCGACATTTTTCCATTGATCTAGGAAATGAACTGTTAGGACCAATCCCCAAGGACTGTTTTGACGGTCACAGTGATGATAACACACCAGACAGGATTTTCACCCGGCATGGGGGGAACTTACTGGTGTACACTTCTTGCCCTTATGGTAAGGAAGATGTGACTTGGGACTTCAGGAGGGTTGAGGTGATTTTCCAAGTCCATGAGGGCTGCCTTTCCCACCTGAAGCCCCCAGTCCAAATCAGCACTCTGACCAGGGACTTCTCCACCCAGCTGGAGGGGGCTGCTGAGATAGCCAAACCAGACGTCTTTCCAGGCTTCAGGCAGATGGTGGAAGAGAGAGTCAACCTAGCTGATGCCTGGGTGACTCTGGAACAGAAGCAAAAGTTGAAACAAGTTTTCTTGGATTTCCAAGATCTCTTTGCGATAGACTCATATGACTGTGGTCGCACCGACATCCACACCACAACAATTCCCACGGACCCTGGAATGACTCCAGTGTTTGTGAAGCAATATCGTTTGCCTCTCGCATCCATGGAGTCCCTTACTGAAATAATTAAGAACCTTGAGTCCCATACACAGCACCTTCAATAACCCGGTGCTGGGAATATTGAAGCCAAACGGCCAGTGGAGACTCTGCGCCGACCTTAGGGAGCTCAACAAACGGGTCCATACTTCCCGATGGCCTCTGCCCTACATTGACCAAGGGCTGGCCCAGATTCAGGGGGTCACAGGTATTCAAAGCAATAGACCTGACCAATGGATACTGGACCGTGCCTGTCAGTAGGGAGGACCAATACAAACTGGCTTTTACCTTTGGGGGCCAGCAGTACACATGGACCCCGGACTCCCTTCGGATACCTCAACTCCGGCAATGAATTCAACATTTTCCTACATAAGGCCATGCCCGACCTGGGTGCAAGGGGTAACCTGGCTTATGTAGATGATGTCCTCATCAAAAGTTCATCTGTGGAGGAACACGTAGCGGAGATCCGTTATGGTCTGACCCAGTTGAGGGCCACCGGAGCAAAACTTTCCTTTCAGAAAGCACAGTGGTGTAGAACCCGTGTTAATTTCTTGGGGCATGAGATTACTCCTCAGGGTCTCTGTCCCCAGGAAAAGAAAGTGGAAGCACTTCAGAAACTGAAAGACCCCACAGCTCTGCGGGAACTAAGGAGCCTCCTTGGACTGACTAATTACAGCAGAAAGTTCATTGAGGGCTACACAGAGATCACTAGACCCCTGATTCATCTCCTGAAAGAGGGGGTCAAGTGGGAATGGGGTCCAGAACAATCTGAGGCAGTAAGACAACTCAAACGAAACCTCTCACATGCGCCTTGCCTAGCTTACCCTGTCAGAAACAAGGAGTTCTTCCTGGAGACAGGGTTCTCTAATACATGCTTGACGGCAGTATTATACCAAAAGCATGACAAGGTCAATAAAGTAATCTCCTATGCGAGCAAAACTTTATCCTCTGTGGAGGAAAAATTCAACGATTGTGAGAAGGCACTCCTGGCAACGGTGTGGGCATTGAAGAATTACCGCCCGTTTATCCAGGGGGAACACATCATAGTGGAGACTCCACACCAGCCTCTGCAATATCTCCAAAGTGACAGAATCCGGGCCGGAAATGTGAGTAATTCCCGAATTACTTCCTGGATTCTGTCAATGCAAGGCTTTCCTGTGGAGGTCAGATATGGCCAAAACAAGAAGAGTCCCCTCGCGCAAGGTCTGGCTGACTTGCATGATTGTGCCGGAGAAAGCTGTCTCGAGGACCAAAGTCTAAAAATCAAGGACAACATGGAGGCATACCTTAATTCCCCACACAAAGTCTTTGAAGAAGACAAGTGTGAGGGAATGCCCACTGTCTATGTGGATGGATGCTCTTACCATGTTGACAACGACGGGGAGAAAGAACTGGTGGCTGGCGTAGGGAATGCATGGGTGAAGGAGTTTCCAGAACCCTCCGCTGGATACAAAATTGGTCCCCGAAGTAGTCAGGTGGCAGAATTGATGGCTGTGCATCAGGCCATCCTCCCTGCTGTCCAGCATCAACTCCACGAACTGGTCATAATCACAGATTCGGATTATGTACGGAACGGGTTCGTGGAGCACCTGGTTAATTGGAAAACCAGAGGCATGTTATGCGCTAATAACAAACCCCTGAAACATGGGAAGTTAATCCAAAACATTGATGATCTGGTCACATCGAATGGGATGACCATCTACTGGAAAAATATCAAGGGTCATTCCAAAGTAGAGGAACCAGACAAAACTGGAAATGACTTAGCTGATCAGCTGGCCAAAACCGGGGCCATCCAAGGGGATCTAATCGAAATAGAGTCCCTGTTGGGGGAAATCCAGGTCACTGCTATCACTAGGTCCCAGACAAATGCTCACAATGATCTTTCAACTGTCCAATGGAGCAAGGAGACCCCTGATGCTGATTTGATTACAGCTCAGAAGGGGGATCCAATTATTGTTAAGTTTTACCAACACCTTGAGGACCCTGAGAACTTTCCCCTGACGGATACCGATTACATTGGGAAAGCGGACCTAAGAGTGTTGATGAAATGTCCAAAAATGTTCCGGATCCAAGACGGTTTGTTGGTAAGGAAATCCAAAGCTGGCCACGATCAGTGGGTGGTTCCTACCTCATTCTGAAGCCTGATGTTAAGTCACGCCCATGATGCGGCCACCGCCGGTCATAGGGGGTTTCACACAACATTGGAAATCTTAAGAGAGGTTGCATACTGGCCACACATGGGGCAGGATCTCGACCAATACTTGAAGGGGTGTCTTGTGTGTGCACAATTTCAGCCAACATCCCTCACACACTGGGCGCCTCTCCAAAAGAGGGGAATGACACTCCCATGGTCAGATTTACAAATCGACTTTGTAGGCCCCGTGATTCGCTCCGCTAGGGGGAATAAGTACATGTTGACTGTGACATGCTTGTTTACCAAGTGGGTGGAATGTCTCCCAGCCCCAAACTGCAAGGCAGAAACGGCAGCTGCCTTGATGATTAACCACATCTTTTCCCGTTTTGGTCTACCTCAAAGGATTGAGTCAGACAGAGGTAGCCACTTCACCAGTGAAGTGATGACAAAGATGTGGGAGATACTGGGGGTCAAGAGAAAGCTACACATTGCTTACAGGCCAGCTTCTTCTGGAGCAGTGGAACGCTACAACCGGACAATTGTGAGCATATTAAAGAAGTTTGTGGCAGATTCTGGGCAAAGTTGGGATATCCGATTACCTCTGGTCCTAATGGCCATCAGATCTACCCCTTCATCTGCAACCAAAATATCACCATTTGAGTTGATGACTGGACGCAAGATGGTGCTTCCCCAGCATTTGCTCTACAGAACCCAAGAGCAAACGTTGATAAATGCCTCCACAACTCATGAGTATGTGGAGAATTTAAGGAAACACCTTCAGAATGCTTTTGCCTATGCTCAGCGGAATCTAGAAAGATCAGCCGAGAGCATGAAGACCCACTATGATTTAAAAACTACCCGAAAGGAATATAAGGTGGGTGATCGGGCCTATCTATACAATTTCCAAAGGAACCAGGCCAAACAGCGAAAATTTTTGCCTACATGGAAGGGACCCTTTGAGATTATAGACAAGATCTCCCCTGTGGCCTACAAGATCTGCATCCCCAAAAGCGGTTTGGCAGAGGGGGAAGACAAGTGGGTACATATAAATCAGCTAAAGTGTTGCCATCCCAGGCACACTCTGCAGCAACTGGAGGAGTCCTCTGCAATACCAGAGGGGGCCGCTCCAGAGAAATTCAGTTCCAACCCTAAAATATCCTACATATAGCCTATCAAATTCTGTGTTTCTCAAGTTTATGTGTTCCTGTCGCTTAATTTAAAAAAATGTGCATGTTCATATCTGTTGAGTTCTAAAATATATATGCCACCCCACTATATCAATGGTGGGGGAGAAATGTCCATGAATAGGTATTGCCGCTTTTCCTTTGTCGTCCTAGGAGAAAGAAAACCTGGAGACTGGCCAAGGACGACGATCCGGAGACCGGGAGCAGAGACCCAAGGGGCCCGGGGTACCGCCCAATATTCCCATCAGGACCGGCGAGGAGAACCGATCGATCAGTACCGGATGGAGGAAAAGATGCTGAACTGTGCCATTTGCAGAATTGGAAGAAGATTATGCTAACATACCAGTGCGTGGGTCATAACCTTCTGTGCACCCGACTCCCCATCGACTCAAATTCAAAGTGCAGTCACGTGGGGGGGCTTTGTTGGGTGTCCTGACCCACGTTTGAGCTATCATGCTGCAACATTTGGTGCTGTGGGCTTAGAAAATCCAAGATGGCCAAAAAGCCCACATGTATGCCAGAATAGGAAAACTGTGCAGTACTGGCATGGAAAACATCATGATGGCCAGAACTTCCCAGAAAATGCACAGGCAAATGCATGAAGAATAGGCTGCCACCCATTTTTGCCTAGGTTGTGAGCACAGGAGGGCACTGCCTAAAACCACCATTGGGCTACCCACACAGTAGCCTGAAACCATTGGGAATGGCAATGCTGATTGCCAAAAGCAACCTAGAACTGTGGGGAATTCATTTCCTTAAATCCCAAAAATGGTTGCATTACCAGTACTCACCACTATCAGAAAGCCGGCGTTTTAAAACCACCAGACTTTTGTGTAAAACTGAACAAATGAAACAAAACCAGACCAAGGAAAGACTTGCCAAGAGGTGGATACAATGTAAAACTATACTCTGAAATGACTTGAAGGAAGTAATTATTTAATGTGTATGTAAAAATCGTAATAGACTTAAACTGGGGGACAAAAAGTGACATTTTATCTGAAACCTGGCTTAATGAAACTGAATTCTGCCTGACATCTACCCCCACAGGAGTTAAAACCTGCTCAGCCACTCTTCCCCTTGCCAAAAGGAGTTGTCACTTCTCTGATTAGATTAGGGGTGGAGCAGCTACAGGGAGTTGAACAAAGGCCTGTCCTGGGCCCAGGCAGATGGTTTATTGGGGGGATCGTAAATGGCTTCCTTTTGAACAAAGCCCTTCCTTGACTCAGGCAGAAGTTATATTGGGGGCGTCGTAAAAGTAGCTTCCTCTTGGCAGAAACGGGGAGGGGCAGCCCCTCTGAGGACAGGCTGAGTTTAAAGAAAGTGGATAGACTGGTTTCTCCACCATGTGACCTGGGAAGACACACCCCTGTTGGCCAGAATATGATTTTAAGAAAGATGTATAACTCATGGTGCGGACTTTTCAAAATTATCTAAATGATACCATAATTCTTGTGATTTTCCTGCCCACATTTTAAGAGGTTTTAGGACCTGGTGGTATGATCTGGGGGGTTGCTAGCGGAAAATAGGGTTTCACTCCAAATGTCTGCATGTTAAAAATCTGACACTTCATCAATTAATTTCCATACTCCTTGCGCACATGTGTGTAAATTTGGGTAAATGTCCGATATTGCAAAACCAGTTAAAAAGTGCAAAATGTTGCCATTTCTGAATGCAAGCCCCCAGGAAGAGCAGAGTTTGAACAGAGTATACCTCCTGTGATATGTGATGGGTGCATGTAATTTTAAACAACTGTGTATCTGTGCAATACGTATTTGAATCAAATATAGATTTGTGGGCAAACTGACCAGGGGAGGATCCTCTGACCCATAAAACCTACAGCATCACTCTGACTCACATTTCCTTCCCCCAACCATGGGAGAGGGGAGAATTGGGCCAATGACAAGTAGAGAGGGGCAGGCTTAGCTAGGCCCAGGCACACACCCATTTTCAAAACACATAAAAAGAGACTGCTGGGACAGGTAGAGAGATTCAAATCCAGTTGCTGCAACGCGCTCTGCCGGACCACACAACATCCAGAAGATACCAGATCCAACACTTAGACTTGATTCAGAACTCAAAGCAAGGGCCTAAACCCACAAACTGAGAACTCTTCTCAGCAGGCCTCAGCATCCAGCAAACCTAACAGCGGTAGCAGCATCCAGGAGCCGTGCAGATCAGCGCTGTGTCCAGAGAAAGCTGTGCAGAAAGACCCAGGAGCTGTGCACAGACGCTGTACCCAGAGATCCAGGAGCAGTGTCAGACCAGACCAGCAGAGCAGAGACCAGACGCTGTGCTCAGAGACCGTCCGGGGTGAAACCAGAACCAAAGCCATCTTGACCCGATCCGTGAGACCTAGACCTTCCAAATACATTGTGAGTACAGCTAGGACGGTGTGAAACCAAATCTCTTAGTTTCCAGTGATATAATTCAATCTATTTAATCTAAGTAGAACTGCCTCCTAACTGTCACTTGTCAATTCTGCAGCCGCATAGCTGTCACCTGTCATTTTTAAAAGCTGTCACCTGTCAATTTGAGTTACTTTAAATTCGAAAAACGACCTTTACAAAATCGTTCATATCTTCGGAACCGTTTGGGCTAGAAACTTGGTTTAACTTTCCTCTGAAAGCTTAGAATCTCAGCTTTTCAACGAACCTAGAACTGACTTGCTACTCCTTATACGTTTGCCGTAATCGTGATTCACGCATTCGCGAATTTTGCCGCGATTCGCGATTTGGTTAAAAATTCAGCCACGTGTGAAAACAGCAGCTTCCTTGCTTTCCTTTGCCAAAAATTCGTTTAACCTGCTAGTTACTCCTAGAGCATTGCTACAGGGAGCCTGAGCTCATCCCAAGTATCTTTCACTCACCCTGAACCTCCTAAAGGGAATTAAAACCATTTTCCGCATATTCCTCACTTCATTGCCAGCACATATAAAAGCATTTTGGGCCTGTGTTTCAACTTCTATCCGTAGTCTAAGCTTGCTGGGGTGAACTGAATTACATTTGATTGCATGTCTGAGAACTGTGTGCTACTCTTCATTTCCTTACATTGCATAAGGTGGGGGGGGAGTGGATTGCCAGAGAAAAGTGATTACATTGTTTTGTTGAAATCATATTGAGTATTTTCTGTACTGCATTTTCATTCAACATTGCATCCATCTGAACTTATATAAAGCATTCTCTACCACCTTATTCTTCTGTTCCTATTCACAAGTATGCTACCTCATCCTTATACTACTCCTGGGTAACCAAATCAGTTTACTAGTAGGATATTATTCACTGTTGATCACTGCTCATGTTTTAAGTGTGATATTAATTAATTATAAAAGTGTGATATATATATATATACTGTTAATTTTTTTTCAAATAAACCTTTTTAACTTGCAAAACAGAACTACTTCTTGGCTCAGTGGGGTCAGGGGGATTCTAAGAGAGGGGTGTTATATAGGGGTAGTCATCCAGAACTCATGAACTGGACATAAAGATATATCAATAAGGGTTTCCATTCAGTATCCCAGACTAGGCATTGACTTAACTGTAGTGTTGAATTGAATCTTCTTACATAACTAAGGCTCCTATTATAATTTTACGCTTGCACAGGGACATGAATGGACAAATCCTCTATATAGAATGGTGAATATGGTCTTAAAAGTAGAGGAATGGTAAACCACTCCCGACCGTTCCCACTCACTTCGATCACTGGATACAGTTCAAGGGTGTTTATTGAATTTTATAGGGTTGGTTAAACACCTATCTAAACCTAAATCTAAGGATGGGAACAAGCTACAACCATCAAATAAGAATAACACAGTCCTCGTCAAGTCTGTCAAAATAAAAGGGCCTTTGCTAATAAATCTATTGCCAATTCCTTACTTCTAAATACAAAATGGTGTGGGACATTAGAGCATGCAAAAAGGAAAAGTGTTCAAGAAACAATATGTCAGGGCAGTTGGCCTTCCTTCCCCACGCTTTCAGCACGGGACAAGGCAGCACACGCTCGAGCCTCGTGCACACTCTGGCTTCCGCGGCACAAGGACAGTTTATTTATTTATATATTGTTTGCTTGTTAGGTACTTATACAATAAGAAAAGACTGTTTCAAAGTGCCCACAGGGCAGGGAGGGAGCAACGGTGGGAAGCCCCCCCCATTAAAAACACAATATTTAAGAGCACTCGGGGCAAAAAGGGTAAAAAAAAGGTAGAAGGGACAAACCTACTAAGACTTGTGAGTATTCAGAATGTGCAAGTGCAGCAAGGAAGAGGGAAGAGGGGGTAAGTGCTAGGGAGTCCGAGCTCATGGGTGAGCCACAGATGAAGTGCTAGCAATGTTCAATAGTTCAGCTGGTCTCACACCACTCAGTATTACCTACTTTCCCAGTGACAGCTGGTACTTGTAGTTCCTTCGTTACTCGTACAGTTCAATTTCTCAGTATTAGGACCTTCTGTGCCAAAGTCTCTTTGCCATTCAAAGTCTCTTACTGCAAAGGGTTTGGTGTAGCAAACAAAATATAAAAGTTCCTTTCCTTTGTCAAGATTCTCACATTCATAAGTTCACGATTGGTCCTTTGGGTTCGGACCACGTGTCCCCCTCGCCTGGGCTCAGACCCCTTTTCTACAATGTTCACAATTCACAAATGTGTCTCCCTCAAACGGGCCCGGACCATGGATACCCTTCTTCCGGGCTCAGATCCTTTTTGACAGCAGAATCAAAGAGCTTTGACTGTGCGCAGGATTTGGCTTGACCCGTCGCAGGCCACTTCGATTTACAATTCTTTACAACTCTAACTTTCACTTCTGCAACTTCTCAGCTGGATACCTTATAGAGACCTTTGATTGGGCACACATACAGTGCCGGACCACTCTGTCTCTCAGCTTTGCTCTTTTGGACTACAAGTCCCAGAATGCAGATTCGAGATTTTGCTCCCACTTCCCCAGTTACAGTCACTTTTGGGATTTACACAAAGTTCTTGACACAACAGGTTATCCCGCTTTAGCTTCCCTCGAGTCACAGGGTCTTCATCCTTTACCCTTAGTGATGAGGTGTTAGTGGGTCCTCAATGGGGATTCACTTGAGGTCAGGGTCCTTCACCTGCCCCTCAACTACCTGGGTTTCTGGAAATCACCCAGGGAGCAAGTACTGATTTAACCACTACCAGAAAGTTGTAGATGGAGTTTGGTTCCCTGGGGAAGAGCTCCCCTGCCACACTAGGTTTTCCTGGAGAACATGAAAAAACCATGTAGGGTTTTGTCAGGATAAAGGGGGTAAATGTAGTGTGATGGGTAAATGGATTTTCTATTGGGTTTTAATTTCCCCGGGCATTTTCTCCTTTTTCTTACAGAAAGGTACTGAGGTATGATGCGACTCAGCTGACAATATCCCAAGACAACTGAGCGGATGTCAGGTATTGGTGTATATGAACGAGAGGAATATCATGTCTCGCCCAAGGGCGTGTCTCCCATAGTCCCAGAGGACCCCCTCCCCAGGTAACCCTCCTCGCTCGTTCGCTCGCTCCCAGGGTTGGGATCCAAGAGCGATGGCCCTCCCCTGGCCACCTGAACAAAGGATCCCCTGGAATAGCCTGGCAGAAACGCCTCATGTTTCTCACACTTCTCACATCTCAACAGGCTGCATTTGCCTTCTCACATCTCATTTCCCTACTAATTGTATTCATAAAGCACCACCTAAAAGCCAAAAGTAAACCTTTCTTTCCCAAGGGCAACCACAGTGTGGTTCACCCGCTGCTCTGTAAAATGAGCGATAGCTGATGTGTCTTCACTAACCATGACAGCACACTGACCTGCTTATCAAGAGTGCACTGGCATCTTTTGGTGAGGGACCAGACTGCAGACCCCTGGACAGTATATTCTGCCACTGCACCCTCTTGTAGGGGGCAGAGGGGAGGTTACGGGCTGAATCTGTTCAGCCCCCTCATTTCCCCCTAAGTGCACCTTGGAGGTGCACTCTTCATGAGCAGCACATCTTGGTAGCTGCTAATGCACAGAGCCGCCACCACCAGGACCTGGCTGACAGTATACACACAGGCGATAGGGATTTTCTCATTTGCATGAGGCAAACCCCCTTAAGAATATCCACCTGCAGAAATGTCTGGGGTGTACGCAGTATTAGAGAAGCAGCTTTATAGGTGCCACAAATACATACTGTGTGGTGAAAGGGGGGCAGAAGTGAAAGCATACCTGTCAACATAGATGCCTACTTCATGGGGGTAGACAAGGTTGCTAATGCCCACACTACTTCCCAGAAAGGTCTTTAGGGCTAGCTTCAGAGTCACCATGTGGAAGACAGATGCTGCAAGGAAGCAGTGTTTTTATTCTGAGAACTATTCGATTATTATTATTATTATAACGTGATATTTATTGAGCAAGGACCTAGTTTTAAATAGCAACTGAGAGCTTTACAGAGGTATACAACAATACAGATACTCAACAGAGCACTTTACAGGGGTATACAACAGTGCAGATGCATAAAAGAGTGCTTTGCGAAGGTAACAACAGAACATATGTACAGCAGGGGGTAGGACACAGAGGAGGGTTACAGCTGTACAGAGTGTCAGGCAGGAGAAGGGTGGATGAGGTCTAGTGAGTCAGGTGGCGGGGCGGTGACGTGATGGCTTAGGTGTTGAGGAGAGACTCCTTGAAGAGGTGGGTCTTGAGTTGTTTTCTGAACTGTAGAAGCGTGGCAGCGAGTCCAATACTGACAGGGAGGAGGTTCCATAGTCTTGGGGTGTAGGCAGAGAAGGCTTGTTTTCTGGTCCTTTCCTTTTTGCAGTAGCGGATTTCAAGTCTGCATGTGTCATGGCTTCTGGTGGTGCACTGTGGTTGGCAGTGCTCAGTTTCGACACAAGGTAGGTGGGTGACTTGAGGGTGACCGCCTTATAGATTATGCAGCAAGAATTGAAGGTGATTTGTGCGTCCAACGGGAGCCAGTGAAGGTCAGTGAGGGCTGGGGTGATGTGGTTGTATCTGCGTAGACCCTTGAAGAGGCATGCAGCTGCATGTACACACTTCTCAGGGGCACACGGGAGGACAATGGGAGACCTTGAAGGTGGGCATTGCCCCCATCCAGGTGGGATAGGACTAGTGCTTGAACAGTGGATCTAAAGCTGACTGGAGAGTGGAAGGGCTTGACTTTCCACAGTATGGAGAGCGGACGCCAAGCTGAGTTTTTTTTAATTATGCGTGTCTTGAAGGAGAGGTATTTGTCGAAGTGGAACCCGAGGGACTTGACGCAGGTGGTGAGCTCGGATATGAAGCCCTCAAGGTTCATGGTTGATAGCCAGGTCTGTATGGCTGGGTGTTCAGTGTTGTTGGTGATGAGCAGGAATTCGGCCTTGGAAGGTTGGGCTTCAAGTATGCACTGGACCTCCCAGACTGGATCAGTGAGCGGCAAGTTTTGAGCCTATGGATGTCCTTGATGGAGTCGATCTTTAGGTATAGCTGTGGGTCGTCAGCGTATTGGTGGATGTGGAAGTTGTGTGTGGCTAGGATGGCTCCCGGCGGCTCTATGTATAGATTGAAGATCACTTGGGAGAGAGGATGGCACCCTGCAGGACTCCACAGGTGACTGGTAGCATTGACGATATGCTCAGGACTGCAGCAGAAGCCGGAGTGAGCAGGGAATGTTATTATAAAGGACAAGTGATTCTCAATGTGAAACTCCGCCCAGCCCCCTTATTTCATCAAACTGTTCATGCTTTTAAGAAAACAAAACTTGCACTGAATACAAGGCACCTCATTGTTCTTAAACTTTACAGAAATGTCTAATCCATTTCCATGATGTATGTTCATTTTTTTTATTGTTGGGGGGGGGCGGGGATACCTGTTTTAAACACTTACTGGTTAATAACAAGCTGTATGATTGCACCAAACAAGGACTACAGACCAAGAATTTAGTGTGTCTCGACTTTTAAGTCTGGTCGGAATAGCCCCGGTGAGAGGTGCTTCAAGTTGTTTCAAGCTAAGTGAGAGATGTCTGCCAGGCCATGAAGTTTAGGCTTTCATCACTTTGCATTTTGATTACTGTGTCATACACTTTTTAGTGGGAACCTAGAGCTACAATCACTGCACATACATGCAAAATGGCAGGAGCTAACAAAAATAGTACTTAAATAACTTCTCAAACCTGGTAGGGGACTATATGAAAGCTGTGTGAGAATAAGAGTCTAATTGTTGTAGGTGAAAATACTGAGCGGTAGAGTATTAGTGGTCTTCACAAAAGGAAGGGTCTGTTTAGGAACTTATCAAACTATGACATTGGTATTTAGGTCCACATGGGTATGTCCACTCGCTAATGCCACGTCCCTGTCAGTATGCCATAGGTTCCACCAACCCTTTTCATACTTATAAAAATGTGCTGCGCATCCATGGCACACTCACATAAACTAACAGACAAACCTCTGCAAATAGTAGGGTCCTAAGCCCACAATAGGAACCCCCAACCACTCCCTCCCGTCCACTCTCCCAGTGATCAGGTTTTAACCATGTCATTTATTTTGGATTGTCAGCGATTTTGTATTGTTAACTCCCAGGGCCAGGTCTACATGTGTATTACACAAGCAGGAGTGTGTAACATAGAACAATGAATGTGCCCAACCATCAGAGGGAAGCACCCGGAAAAGCTCACAGAAGCGTTTATGCGAGGCCAGTAGGAGGTACACCACATTATTTGAAGACAACCATGTAGTAAACGGTAATTAAAGAACCAGCAAAGGCTGCACCGACATTATCATGAGACCACAAACAAAGCAGATTATGTTTAGTTTAATATTCCTTTCTTCGCTACCAAGGATCAAGCAGGTCTCAGGAACCTCCAGGAGGCCCAGTCCGGGGCTTTTGCCCCCATGACAGCAATGGTTGAAAACATACCCACATTTAAATGTGCCTATATTTCCTTCCAGCTTTCCCATCTACATAACCTGGCACCTGGCTACATGTGGCCTTTGGGGGCCCAGGTGAGTAAGCAGACAGGCTTTGCCTTCAGCGTTTTCTTAGGCATGGATTTAACATGTTCAATCTCAGAATGGCACCATGGTATTGTGGAGGCTTAAAAGTCTAATCACTGTTGAGCTAAAGATGGTGTTCATGTCCTCAAACACTTGGCACAAAAGCACAACAGTAGGTGGTTCTGAGATTGGAAGAAAGGAGGGGTTTTATCATTTTTCAGGGAGTTGAAAACACTGCAGATTCCCACTTTTCTGACATAGTACCCTCTTCCCCTCACCATTTCTCTTGCCAGTTAGTCAATTTTGGAGCACATTTACTTCTGTTTCATGCCCATTCTCTACACTTTGGCTGGCTGAGGGGCCCCTCAGCGCTGATGTCTGAGTGCACATGGGTTCAGGTCTATTGGTTTGAGTCCTAAAAGCTTCTGTCTCTTCTCTTCAGTCCTGTGAGGTGGCCTTGCCATGGAAAAAAGCACTGCACAGAAATTGGCATAGCATCATGGTAACAATCAAAGTAAAGTAACATAACATGAGAGAAGGGTGCCAGTCTGTCATTGCATACAGGACAGACCTCTGTCTCTTCTCTCCCTACCTACCTGGTTTGATCGCACATTCACTTTGGGCTTTCTAATTAATACTCCTCACATAGAGGGGCTCAGCCTATATTTTCTCACTACAGAAGGCTAAGTATTGATATGCTTTAATAGCCGACTTCCAAGTAAGGCACCACCGGGTCTCACCTGGACCTAAAATAAAGTCTAGCACAGCATGACATGGAACAAACTCCTAATAATAACCTTTCTGGCATCAAGATGGAAGGCCTTTTTGTAATTCGACTACTCTATTCCCTTACCTTCTGTTACCAACAACATTCACATTTATGCACATTCTATCCTTGACAATGCCACTCTTGGATCAGGCTTGAAAGTCATAGAATTAACATTCTGGCGTATGACCTGGGGTATAGAGATAATCAGGAAAATAAGCCACCAAACTTTCAGGATTGCCTGAGCACATTCATGAGGCCCTCGTGCACTCAACATTACATTATGTACCAATTAAAAATGGTCCAAATCTGGCCTATGCAAACAACCCAATTACCATAGAACTTTAGGACTTATCCGCCTCCTCCCTTCTGCAGAACCATGGTCCGATCTAAGGGCACTCACACGCTGGCACAAAACATTCTTATCCTGCTGCTTCCCTCTCTCTGTGCTTGCAGCATATATTTCTCACTTTCCCAGCCTCTTATCTTCCCTATCGCTCATTTTCTTTCTTCCAGCAGACTAAGGTTTTGAGCCACTTGCCAGGGGCACAGTATGCCAGTCCAAGGACAAACCTAGGCACTCAGACTACTGCGTTGGTGATTTGGCGCAGTATAAAGGCCTATCAAAATAACATTAAAATGTTATATTCCTTCTGAGATAGGGCGAGAGTGCCGCTTCCCAAAGGACAGGAAACTCAGCAGCCCACCCCCAAATCCTAAAACAGATTCCTATCAGTTGCTCTTAATTCTCACGCTTTGTTATCGTAGAGTAACTGCCCTCATGAGGAACGTCTCTGTGCTCCCGTTCCTTTTCAGAAGCTCAAAGGTGGTGATATGTCACCTTATTAAAATAATTGAGGAAATAAAAATATTAATGTACGAGGCCTGTACGTCTATGCATACTCCCATATTCCTTATCCTTTTGCATTTAAATATCAAAAACATTTATTCAAGAGGGTAATCCATGAGAAAACATTTGGCTAATTTGGCTGCCATGGTGCTTTTCATTCAACCCTTTGATGATAACTTACTTTTCCATGGCAACCTTCCTTTCTTAATTTCCTTCACATAGAAATCTGTTGCTTTGGTGATAAGCAACACTTAAAGCTTCATCAAAAACCTCAATATATCCAAGATCCTAAACATAGCTCCAAATGACATGACTAATCCTTTTCTTGACTCCAGTCTGACCTTGGCAACTACTGTCTCCTAGAACTACTACAACCTGGATGGGCACAGTGCAAAAACTCCCCTCCTCAATCTTTGATGCCACCATGAAAAGTTAAGAGGTTTAACTACAGTTGCAATTAGCTGGTAGCTTGGCTCTGGCACTGCTGAGTCCAAGATCCTGCACAGTCACCTTTTCTAGGTCGTAGGAGTCTCGGTGGGATTAACTGCTCGCATGGTTTACATTTGTGATTTTCAAATGATTATCTAACTCCGCCTAGGCATCCAGTGTCTCAGTTTTTCTCAACATCTACCACAAACCCTGCCTGATGATCAGCCAGAACCATGATATTCTGCATCGCTCCTACATTATTCACCTCGAGTTATGCATCCCATAAGAGGAAACCCAACACTAAGCTAAAAAAGCCCAATGTTCCCCTATCGAACCATGCATGAAAACTAGATTTTTGAACAGAGCTTCTGTTTCTAAATAAATGTATCACCAACCTCCCTACCAAACAAACCACTCTGTTCAACCCTACAACAAATCTAAAAAAAAGGGCTTGGCACAGACCAAATCCGTAATCCGAACATTCCACCCGTACCTCCAATCTATCACATCTATCCAGTAGCAGTGGGAGTTAGATTATCCGTCATAGCTCACCCTGCTAAAACTTCAACTATACGGTGCTACAGAAGACTTGAAACTTGAGAAAATTAATTTAGTCAATTTCATGTGCTTATTGTTAATTGCATCAAAGAGTAAAACAGATTAGGAGCCAGGGAGAAAAAAAAAGTTGGTGGTCACTTTTTCTAGGAATAGACCTGCATGTGGGCTTCAGCAAGCATATAAATACTGTTTGGACTGCCAACTTACCTAGGCAGTGAACTATATTGGCGTTGGGCTTGTTGGAAGCTCTCCCGGTCTTCTTGCCTTTGCCGCTGCGCCTGCTGCACCTCTACAGATACCGAGTGCCTGCCACTCTGAGAATAGGTGCTGGAATTTGGCTGAAATACATAAATCAAATATAGTTTGAGTATTAGGCTGTATCGAAGGCAGTCAGTGAACAGAGGTAAAGAAAGAGATTAAAAAGTTAGGTACGACTCAATCGTAAAAAGGGAAAGGAGCTGTAACACATTTGTGTACAGTGTCAGCGTCACTATTATACATCACCACCACTGTAAGCGATCACAGAAGCTCGGTCAAGCGTAGAAAAGTTACAGTTACACCGTGCAGCTTCACGGCCTCACGACAACCTAATCACATACCCCTTACACAAACAAAACAAACTCCAGCAATCTACAACCCGAACATTGTCAAGTCAACAAGACATGAATTCACACTGCCAAAACCCATTCATATAACTCCCTCACATTAACACCGACAATGGCATCCAAGCCTTGCCGAAGACCTCAAATGCAATCCACTTCTGAGCCACAGCCAATCTCACAGCACAGAATAAGGCAGGGGTCTATTATCTCTGGCTCCCCGATATGTTGAACTTCAAATCCCATCAGCCCTAGCCAGCATGGTCAGCAGTGAGTGCCCCTGGGAGCTGCAGTCTAAAATGCCTAATTTAGAGAGCTGCCGGTTGCAAACCCTGACTAAAGTGCCCGGATGAGTACAGCCCTTCTCTATGGATATCTTGGTTGAAGGTAACACATCAACAGAGAAAAACCACTGTTCGCCTCCATGACACTTGCCATTGCCAGAAGGCCAGGAGGAACACAGTGAGTGCAGCACTCCACAAATACCATTTAACAGAACATTGTTTGCGTGGTATTAAGTAAACATGAATGTGTAACCCCAAATTAGAATGTAAACTTTGAAATGTAGCGATTTAACATTAATCGAATAAGCAATTAAGATCAACGCTCTTTTCAGTAAAAGGCCATGTGCAGAAAAAAATATGTATGTACTACCTTATTGTGATACACCTCCAAAAGTACAGGAGGAGCAATCTTTGTAATTGAAATGGACATTTTGCAATTTAATTCCAGCTTTTGTGACCAATGATTGTAGTGATGGTCTCCAGTGGTGCATCTCACTCCCCCTTCCAATACAGCAAGGAGGGTGGGGGTTTGAAACAGGTGTGGGGGCACTAAACCCACTCCATCTGAAGGTCCTTGCTGGAGTGGCTAGTCCATGACCGGAGGTACCAGTCATTGCCTACAACCCAGCAAAAAACCTGGTACAGACGTGCCCACGCTGTCGTGCTCCAAATCTGTTTTGCAACATGACGCGGGAGATGGTAGAGGCGCAGTTTAACACATTGGTTTCCTAGCTACATGGTTATGATCCCATTAAAGGCATGAGTAAACCCCCCTATGCCCCTGCATAATGGCACGAAGAGGGTCAGGATGGTACTGCATCAGTTCTATTGCAGAATGGCCTCATACGCCTGTAGGGGTCACACCTGCGCACACCTGCTTATGCAGCTCTTACCACAGCCCAGAAGCTCTTGCAAACTGCAATAGACAAAGAGGAGAGAAAGGTTGGCAGTGCTAGAAAGGGAAGAAGCATGAAGCCGAAGAAAACGTGGCAGCGAGGTTATCCTTGAAGGAGATTAGATTGTTTGTCTAGAGTTGAACACCATTGCAAGGCTACCTCAGAGTTCTATACTGGAAGAGGACAGGGGTAGGTTAGGAGAAGGGGGTGGGAGAAGAAGATTGCAATAGAAGAGGAGAAATTGGGGATAATCAACCATGTGATTAACCTTGCAGCAGGCCTCATGCTAGCTTTGATTGGCATAGACAGACTCTGCTAAGGTCTATTAGGGGTCTACGTGATAAAGTCACCTGAAATAATGCTGTGGCCAAAAAAAGACGCTGTTTCAAATGTACTTTTGAGCAAATTTATATTCGGGCAATACCCTGCACAGCCCCCCCATACTCCCACTTACCTTAAACTATTATTACCCCAACCCACCCCCCACATATGTATATGTGTTTAAAAGTGCATTTTAACCTGCAGCTTTTTCGGCGCTGGATTATTGCAGCACATTTTTCAATGGATAACGTCTATGGCCAGCCGTCCAGCCAATCAGTAGGCTCAGGTAAAACCCCCACTCCGTGCATCCTCGTAAGCGGGAGGCCTGTAAGCAATATTCAATCAACACTACAGCCAAGTCAATGCCTAGTCTGGGATGCTGAGGAAAACCCTTATTGATGTATTTTTATGTCCAGTTCAGTACTCTGGATGACAACCCTTGTATAACACCCCCCTCTTAGAATCCCCCTGACCCCACTGAGCCAAGAAGTAGGTTTGTTTTGCAAATTAAAAGGTTTATTTGAAAAATTAACAAGATATATATATCACACTTTTATAAGAAATTAATAATTGATATCACACTTATGAATATAATGTTGATCAACAATGGGTAACCTAACACTAGCACACTTCTTTACAGTCAATGAGGAGTGAGGAGTGGGTATAGGATGGATAAGGTAGCAAAAATACTTTTATGGTTTCAAGGGAAAAGCAATGAGGAATAAAATGCAGTACAGAAATACTTGATATGATTTTAGCAAAAGATAAGAAAATTACTTTTTCTCTGGCGATTCACCCCCCCCCCCTATTCAATGTAAGAAATGGAAGGAGGAGCACACAGTTCTCAAGAATGCAATCAAATACAATACCAAAATTCAGTTCCCCCCCAGCAAGCTTAGAGGAAAACAGGTAGAAGTTTGAAACACAGGCCCCAAAACGCTTTGAATGCGATGACAATGAAGTGAGAAATGTGCTAAAAATGCTTTTAATTCCCTCTAGAGGTTCAGAGTGGGTGATATCTAGTTGATATTAGTTCAGGCTCACTTTAGCAATGCTCTATGAATGATTGTCAGGTTGCACATGAATTTCAGCAAGCTAAGCAAGGACAAATATTTTTTCACGTGGCTGAAATTGAGCAAAATGTCAAATCACGGCAAATTTAGTCGCGTGCGTCGAGCGCGATTCCGGAGGCACTATAAGGAGTAGGTTAAATCTCGTTCCTAGCACAAACGGTTCCGGAGATACGGACGATTTTGTGAAAGTAGTTTTTCGGATTTGAAATTTTAAAGCTCAGAATGACAGATGACAGTTTTCAGTTTTAAAGATGACAGAATGACACGATTCTAGGAGGCAGTTCTAATAGGCTAAAATAGTTTGGATTAGATTATTTTAAACTACGAGATTGGTTTTGGCACAGTGAGTACTCACACTATATTTTTGAAATAAGCCGTCAAGGTCTGGTCAGGTTGGACGGGACTTCTGGCGGTTCTGCTCACACCGGTCTGGTCTCTGGTTCTGCTCTCAGCACTGCAGTTCTGGTCTCTGTGGATCTCTGGTCTCTCTGGATATCTGGTCTCTCTGGATCTCTGGTCTCTGGAGGTTGATGGATTTGAAGTCTGGAATCTCCCGGCAAAGCGTCCCGCAAGAAAGTGGAAAGTGAATCCTCTACCTGTCCCAGCAGTCTCCTTTTATGTGTTTTGGAAGTGGGTGTGTGCGTGGCATAACTGAGCCTGCCCCTCTCTACTTGTCATTGGCCCAGTTCTCCCCTCTCCCTTGAGTGGGGGGAAGAAATGGAGTGTCAGAGTGATGCTGTCGGTTTTATGGTCAGAGGAACCTCCCTTTGTCAAATTGCACACAATCTACTTCTGATCCAAATACATATTTATCTATGTACCATTTTTCTCATATTATAGGTCCAGTTAACATTTTCTGTAGCACCAAACCATCCGATCCCTGTCTTTGTACGATGTTGTGTCCACTGATGACAGAATTCTCCCCTTTTAATCCAGATAACGACCTCTAAACCTTTCCAGATTTTACACAAATGTGCACCAGGGATATGGGTTACAGATGATAAAGTATCAGATTTTTAACATGCATACATTTGGAGTAAGACCCTATTTTCCGCTAGCAACCCACCAGAATACACCACACGGTCCTAACACCTCTTAAAATGTGCATGGAAAAATCCCAAGAATAATGATATTTTTTCTATAATTTTGACCAGTCCGCATTATGAGTTATCTATCTTTTTTAAAATTATGCTCTGGCCCAGATGGGTGTGGTTTAGGTTCCAAAGCACATGGGGGAAGCTTCTGTCTGTCCCCGCCCCCAGCTCAGGTGGCTCCCAGAGGCACTTCTCCTCCCACTTCTCCCAAGAGGAAGCTATTTTACGACCCCCCCAATATAACATTTGCCTGAGCCCAGGACAGTGCATTGTTCTGTGTCTCTGCTCAAAGTTCTGTAGGTGCCCCTCCCCTAATCTAATCAGAGAGGTGTCAACTCCTTTTGGTGGGGAAGCAGGATGCAGCTAGGCCTGGGAAGAGTGGCTGACCAGGTTTCTCCTGTTGGGGGTAGTTGTCAGGCAGAATTCAGCTAAATGTCACTTTAGTTCCCAGTTTAAATCAAACTTACAATTTTTACATATACATTAAATAATTACTTCCTTCAAGTCATTTCAGAATATAGTTTTACATTGTATCCACCTCTTAGCAAGTCTTTCCTTGGCCTGGTTTGGGTTCCTCTGTTCAGTTTTACACAAAAGTCTGGTGGTTTTAAAACGCCGGCTTTCTGATAGTGGTGAGTACCGGTATTGCATCCATTTTTGGGATCTGTCTTGAATTACTGCATTTCAATAGAGTGGTCTTTTGCTTGATAGTATAGGACCCTTGCTTAACATTGTTTTGATGGCATCCTTACAGTAGAGTGGTGATGTGGAACCCCCCACAAGAAGGTTGTATCTTTGGAGTGGTCTTGTGCCAACTACACAGTTCTCCTGGATTCTGGCGTAATGTGGACGGCGATATCTCATCCCCACATCCACCCAGTCTATTGATTTAGTTTGTTCTGGGATAGAATAATGGGCGGCGACAGCTCATCCCCACATCTACCCAGTCTATTGATTCAACATGGGTCAAAACCCTTGACAGGCCACCATCTTCCCCACTGGTATGGAGGTAAGTGCACCCCCAAACCCTCTTCCCCACACCTCCAATTTCAACTTTCTCCCCGCCGCCACCACCTTCCCACTTACCTTGCGCTCCTTCGTCCCTCGCTGGTGCCTGAAACCGCAGCGTGGTCACAGCAATGTCCGCCATAGAAAGGGAGAAGAGACTACGTGTAGTTCCCTGATCCATGGCGGCCATCTTGTTTTTTTTTTTCCAAAATCAGAAACAGCAAATATGCAGTTTTTCAACATGAAAAAAAACGATATGTTCTGGTGCAACGTGCCGGGATACTAATAGCAATAATCCCCTCCGGATGGTGGCATTAGCGGGGCAGGTCATGCCTCAGACTATTGTTAAAGCCCTCGCTTCACTCAGGCTACTAAATGGCAAGGGGCATTACCTGGTTCGGTAATACCCACACCTGTCAGGGTTTATTGCTTAAGTAATGGCTAGGAGATGGTAAATAATGTATCTCATTCCATGCTCACGTGGCCACAAACAGCTAGAATGAAAACACAGGTCAGTAGGATGGTGTGAATGACACTTTCTGATGAGGGGAGTGGGGCTGGACAGCAGTTCTTCTGAGTGAAACACACTACACCTGCACGAAGGATACATCAGAGTCCTGCTAAAAGACAACTGGGGAATGCTTTGTGCTGTGGGAGACTGGGCCGCACTATAGCCAAGGCTTGGCTCCTCACCAAGTTATCTACATACTCGAGCTTTAATACTGGACTTGTTCAACTATTCTAACGATAACCTCTAAAATGGGGACACCAGCAGATCGGAAGGCACACAGGATCTTGAAGTCAGCCAATGGATGGTTTAACAGTTGTCACCACAGGGAAGAGAGAAGCAGTACATGCATACCCCACACAACTCCACACCTGGCCCATCTCCAAATGTGACTTTTTCACTGGCAGTTGATTCTCTGCTATTTTGTGTAGGCAGTTCAGATCAGAGGGGTGCCACAAAGGCAGACTCCTAAAGACACCCTGCATATCATCAAATGTATGCAATTGATAGGAGAAGCCCCTGTGCGCTCTCTTCAGTTAATGAACGCTGACCCACACTTTTCTGCCAGATCACATAGTCTGCTCCGCAATGTATTGAAGATAAGGAGCCAGGCCGAATGTTTAGGCATTGACTGCAAACATACATGAGGTCACTTATCTGACATTTCAAATCACCAACACTAAGATCTATAAACTTCAATTTTTTAAGTAGTGACCTCAACATTACCAATGAAAAGATGACCCATCCAGTACAGTCATCCAGTGATATAGAAATGCGGCCTGAAAATGACACAGTTGGAAGCCAGTCTTTCCATGTGACTTAGGACCACGCCGGCCACTAATCAAACTATCTACAAAAGCACCACAATCTGGTTTCAAGTATTTTGCCGTCTGACCTCCCAAGTGCCGTTAATTTACATTTAAGTGCTTCAAAAACGATTTTTCACTTGACAATCAACTAAAATAAAGTGGACTGAGACATGCCTGGCTGAAAGCGTGCTAGAGGTGCTATTAAAAAAAGTATGAATCCTATTGGATTGAGCATCTTGCTCACTATAGGGTTCGAAATTGAGGGGAGCTGGGAGCGACTTGGCTCCTGCTTGTAGCCTAGAAGTGCTCGGTTAGCTTGACCCCAACTGCTACCAGGATCAACTTTTGGCTCCCCAGTCCAATTGATGCCTAATAAACATACCTATGTGACGTTAACTCTGCCTTTGGGACAATCTATGAATTAGCATTAGGACATAGCTAAACAACATTTGGAGCATAAGGGGTCATAAATAATGCACAAAAAGTTAAGTTTGCATTTTATGGAACTTAGATATACAGAACGCTATGTACAAGCTCCTTGTTTCCCAGTGGTTGCTCCTGCTCACTGGTTAATGTTGGATACCCACGAGCAGTTCTTCGCTCCCGCTTATCCAGTCTTAATTCCGATCCCTGTCACTGCCATGATGAAAAGTGCACTTCTCTAAAAATGTGAAATGCGAATAGTAGCATGCGCCCAGGAACGTTTTAACAGAGTGAGTGAATTTAAAAAGACTGCAACCATTTTGGAGGCCTTTTACAAGGATTCTTGAGACTGGCCCGTTTATGCTAAAAGGAGGCTGGGAACCAAACTGGAACTCTGGCCCATGTAAAGACAAGGCTCAGAACTGTGGAGTGTAGCCACATCGAAAAGAATTGAATAGGCTGCAGAATATTTAATGGAGAAGCCAACACAAAAGCTAAAGTCAGTGATTTCCTCACAGTGATGTCCCGGATTCCCAGTATGAAATACACTGCAGTTGTTTATTAAAAGAAGTTGATTTGTGTTCTGGGACTGTACTTGCCATCTACTGTTTAACCAAAATAGTGTGAAATGTAGGGTAGAACCAAAGTCTCATTTAAAGTACCAGTGTCGTTGGCCATGTTTTCACTTCACTTGGAATAATGCTGTCATGCGTTGCCAACTCGAAATCAACAGGTCTATAAAGCGGATATTGGGTATTTTGCATGCAGATGGCGTGCAAAGATGTCAATCGGAGGAACCCCCCACATCTGGAATAAGGAAAGTGGCACGGATGCAGGTACTGCTTTTGAGCCCAGTCAGAATTGCAAGTGTGCAAAGATGAGATTTTGCGCCATCGCGCTTGTTCATGGCAGTGATATTGTGTGTCAAAGCCAACACCCTAAGTATGCCAGTAAAACAGATATTCTTTGTTGAGAGTTCACGTGGAAGTCAATGCCAACTCATGAGAAGAATTATGACATGGGAGCCCTTAACTTCGGATCCCGGGAAAACACTTGACCAGAAATCTATTAGCAGGGTGCAGAGGTTTAACCCTTTTGAATGCCCTTAGAGCAAGGGCATATATATGTACTCTACAAAAGCGGTCTTTGTTTTTCCACAAAGGGATGTGCATGTGTGCATACACATCCCTGGGTCCAAAAGACTGCTGTATGGGCCCCTGCAGG
Organism: Ambystoma mexicanum; assembly: GCF_040938575.1. Lineage (NCBI taxonomy): Eukaryota > Metazoa > Chordata > Amphibia > Caudata > Ambystomatidae > Ambystoma > Ambystoma mexicanum. The sequence goes on along the minus strand of NC_090924.1, from coordinate 826,342,185 downwards.
GGAGTGGTAGATCAGGAACTCAAAGGGTTAAGCAGGATGGGCAATAGGTGTAATCTACATACGACATGTTGCTCTTTTCAACACCAAGAACTAAGAACCTATTATGGACCCAATTGGAATTCCCGGTGATGCAAGATTCAGAAAGTTCTGTGTGGCCTTTTGACATTTTGCACTGCCATCTTGGCCTGCAGGGAAACCAACTACAGTGCCAATTTAAAGCTGCAATCGGACCACCAGCTCCTGCATGCCTTCTAATTTCACTCTGTCCAGCGACAGTTTCCCTTTAATAGCTATTACTGCAAAGATCATAAATCTATAATCATATCATTTGCTATTGTCAGCGGACAATGCCCTACAGATCACGGTCAGTATTTAATGTGGACATTATTGCCCATTTCTTTCTATCTTCCTATAGGGCGCATTGCTGCACACCGGCATGCATATCAAGCCATACTCTTAGATCAGCACTGACAGCATCATTAGCAATAATCATAGCTCAGCGGCACATTATGGTTTCATTTACAGGCACACATTCGAGTAATTAGAGCTACACAATATGCTGGGTGCATTTGCATCTGTGACAGGAACTCCATCAACTCCATCTGCAGCATCATCTGTTATCTCGTGGAGGACATTTCCTAAACATTGCCCTACGTTCTCAAAAATGCTGGAATGGAAGTGTCAATTCTATAATCACCGCTTCCATATCTTTAGAGTACACCCAAGTCTGTGACCTGCATGTATGTGGACGATGAACTTAGACTACCGCAATTCTCTTTTTCACCAGTAGGAGAGCTCTTTGAACACTTCTTACAGGCACATAATGAGGGTATTATGCCCCCTTCATTTGACCAATTTTTCATTTTGACTTCAGATAACACTACCTTCCAATAGTAGTTCACCAAAACAGTATGGGTGTAATTTTGAGGGCGGGGGGAGGGCAAGGGTGTTTGCCCTCCCCCCAACATTTGTTGGCACAATATTATGTCCCACTCATTTGGCAGGGGCCCCTTTCATTTAGATGTCATGCCCCCCCCAACATTTTCAACATAGTTACACGACTGAAAAACAGTACTACCTAATGTTCAGCATATCAGTGCTACATTTCACTGGCCCAATCAACCTGACATTATTTCAGACAGCATCATAAACACTTAAGTAGAACTCTTGTATAACCATGCTTTCATCTTTAGCACTCAAGTATGATATTGGGAATTTTGACACTTGGGAAGCTGAAATCTGTCGGTAGATCCCTAGAGATTCTGACAGTATGCAAATAACCTTACATTTAGAATAGGGTCTGTTGGGAGTTATTAGTTTGGGGAAGACTTGTTATATTTCATAGGGGGAGAGACATTTCCTCTGGTTACCATTTAATTTAATTTATTCAATGAATTGTTTTTTTATAACACGCCTAATACCGTACTTGAGTTTGGTTTCTAAGCGTGGATTTGCTCTTAGTGGTCTTGTTTCCAAGACCAGCGCATTTCCCCTATGCTATCCTCCGTTCAGGCATTAATTGCCTTCATATGGAGAAAAGGTTGCATTGCCCAACTTTGGGGTTAATGGTGTGCTCCCACATAAGGTAATCCATTTACTCATATATGGTGTTCTCTTCTATACACCATGAACAATTCATTTTCTGCTTAAGTATCAGGAGAATAATTAATTAAACATAAATGACAAAAAGATGTTTTAGAAGAACTTGTGTCCATAGGAACACATCAGTTGAATTGCACCTAGTGTGTGGTGTGTGTATTATATAATGTAAAATGCAAAATAAGTTTGATCTAAGGAGAATTGGAAACATTGCAGTATTACATCCCTGACTGCATTGAAGATTGGTTGTCATTGGGGCATCAAATAGTACTAAGAGGGGTGTGCCTGTTACTCCCAAAGTTGGTAGTAAAATCAATTTTTAGGGAGTAAAACGGTTACTCCCATTCCAAATAGGAATATTTCTTAAGCAGGTCAAATTATACATTGACTCTAAAAACAAATATTTGTTCTTAATCCATAATTCTGTGACTTACTCATTGATTAAATAATGTTAGAGCTCCTCATCACTGCACGGCTGGTACCACTGATCCTAACGCATCTGTGGCGCACCGTGGGTGGAAGAAGGGACAAGCTATGTGTCCTTTGTTAAATATTGTTTTGCTGGGAGTAGTTTTGCTCACAATTGATTGACAAGAGTAATGTATACAATGCTTACCTGTAGGCCTGTTGTGATAAAAGTAGAGTCCAATTCGCCTCAACTGCCATTTGCCACAAAAGAAAGAAACGTACATGACGGGATGTAGTAATTTATTTGACGTAGTGTCCCGGAATTATAATAAAGAAAGCACAAGGCATTTAGAACGTACAATAATCTGATTTCTGATGTAGACCGAGGAGCGAATCCTTTAGTGCGGTAATGGTGTTGGGAAAGATCACCAAATTACGTGTTCTTACCATCTTATCAAAAGATGGGAGAGCTCGTCATTCAGTCATTGATTCAGTCAATTTAGGATCTTGAAAAAAATGATCAACTTGAAAATCTATTGCAAATAAAGTAGTCTCTTGTGGACACAGTTCCACTTCAAGTGGTTTTGTTTGCTTTGTATGAAGAGATGCGCCCATCTCCCATCTATTGCCGCCGACAAGTCAAATGGACATCTACAGGTAACTTGGTTACCTTTATTCATCTGAAAAAGTTACTCAAGACAAGCACTCTTCATTGCACTCTCAAAGCGACTCGATGATTCTTTTCCTGGGATCGCTGGCTCTGGGGTCTGTATACTTCCCAGCAGTGCAATCTTCTTTCTGAGTAAACCTAACCAGCCCACCTGGTTCAAGGCCCGATTTACAACTAGCAGTGTAATATTATCCCAGTTTAGACATATACATACTCAATTAAACTTAATGTGCAAAATAGGCCAGAGCAGACCTTTTGTCGGAAGGACGGGAGAATATTTAAATGGTCCAATTTACAAACTGCAGGGGCCTAGCTAAAGACGCGGAGACAAACTGTAGAGTGGGCAAGTTCAAAGACACTGGAATTGCGAGGGTGCTTTAGAAATACTGCAAATACTTGCTAGCACCTGAACAAACAGAGCCGCACAAATGGGGCATAATCGGGGCAATTATCTTCGGCCATCAGGCAACCGTGCCAACATATGGCAACCGTTCAGCGCGCCATCCCGGCAGCAGGGAGCGACTTGGCCTTGGCAGCGATTGAGATAGGGCAGGGCCTGACCTTCCTGACGCAGGGGAAGTTCAAGGTTCCAATAACAGCCAATCCTGGGCTGAATAAACAGATTTCACGGCCATTCCCTCGCAGTACATGTCACACTGGAGCACTCGGACACTCCGTCATGTCAAATAGGAAAGCATCTGCGGGATATGAACGTAAGGGGCATTTGCATTCTGCACAGCCGACCGTCCCCACACAGTAGTGCAACCTTAAAAAATGAACACGCCAAAAGAGATGGGATTTAAGCAGTGTGCGCGTGGAGATGTCCTCGTTTTTCAGCGAATACGTTTCAAGTATTGCCACGAGCCCATAGGCGATGGGCTAAAGTGTTAGCAGTACCAGGAAGCCAGCAACAGCCACCACCCATCAGCAGCCAAAGCCGTTGACCCATTGGAAAATAAATAGGCTGCAAAGTTTTAGTAAACGGTCCACACGCAGATCGAAACAATAGTTACTGGCAAGGCCGAGAACATCAACTAAGGCAATAAAGCGTGAAGTGGGCACCTCACCAATTAAAATCACCCAATGAGCGAAAGCAAAGGTGGTTTGGAATTAGGTTTTTAAATGTAATTATTTATGTTACGCGTTGCAGAGCAAGACTGTACTAATAGTCAAATCGTATGCTCTCTAAATGTTAGCTGGCACCGTCTTTTATTATGCGGTGTAGGAAACGAATATATATATATATATATATATATATATATATATATATATATATATATATATATATATATATATATATATATCTTTTTCTCTTCACACTGATGCAATCAGGTAAAATTGAGCAGCACTCTTCAATCCTCCAAAACAGTTGGTCCGGACATCCAGTTCGTGTTAAAAGATAATCTTTATTAGTGCCTTACAGGACGGCACAAACATATTAAAAAAGCCATTAAATTAAGGCTCCCCAAAGTGCAAAAATGTGCGCGTTGGGAACGTTAACGCGTTTCGCGGCTTTTCCTGCCGCTTGATCACAACAATTCGTTCCCTTGGACCCATAGAGTTTAAAACAGCCATGCAGAGCGGAATGGCGCTCGTTGCCACTGAAATAGAAAGAGGACTCGAATGAGGGAATGCACCCATTCGGAGTAAATCTAAAGCGGACATGTTTACCATAGCAAATCTCTATTAACAGAAACACTTATGGGTTAAGGTCTATGTTCTGGCCCCCATAGGTAGTGCATATATGGATGTAAACTACAATCCAATACATAAGTTTAAAAATATTCAAAGTAATAAAGTGCCTAGTGCATGTTTCCTGAATAATAAACTGTCCGCATTTCTGTGCGGTATACAATGTATGGATCTAAAATTCGAACCCACATGCTTTCAATTTGAGACGTTGCTTTAAATGGCATATATCTTTCATATTAACTATCGCATAGTGCAGCTGGGTAATACTTGAATTAAATTCGTTATTATCCAATATATGCCAGAGGAGGACAGTTTTAATATGAACACATGTTAGTCTATCAATTCCTCAACTTACTGTTGCAGAAAACATTACCATGAACTCTGCATATGCTGTTAAACCAACCTCTAATGTGCATGTGTGTTATATAAAACAGTGTATATGTAAAAATCAGTGTAAACATAGTAGTGCACAAACAATCTACAATTCCATAAAAGAATCGTAAAATACCCTTTAAAAATAAGCAATAACAAACAGGTTAAAAAGGTGTTTAAAAAAAAAAAATTTAGTCTTGAAATGCAAACAATGGAGTATCATTCTGTGTGTACGGACTGTATGGTTCCAGTGGTATTTTTTATCTCAATATTGAAAAATGTAAATTGGCAAGAACCATGGAAGCCTCGGAAGAATGTACCATTAGGGGAACAGATGGGAGCTTTCTTTTGACCGATGTCCAACACTTGATGGTCATTGTCCCAGAAATGTATATAGTTCCTCGTCTATATTGTGTCCTAGGGGGAATTTGCTTTCCAAGTCCAATATGCAGCGAGTCTCTTTTTGCCTCAGAGTCTTTTCTTTGTCACCTCCTCTTGGTCCCATCTCAATTTTGTGCATGCCAAAGAACCTAAAGCTGCTTATGTCATTTTCATGATGTTCTGCAAAATGTTTGGCCATAGGGTAATTTGCATCGTTATTTATAATTGCTCTTACATGTTGTTGAATACGTGTTTTTAGTTTACATTTAGTGCTCCCTATATACCATTTGTTGCACGCACAGGTCAGCACATAAACAACGTATTCCGTCTCACAGGTAATCATTCCTAATATAGGAACCAGATTCCCAGTGATCGGATGTTTGAAAGAGCTTTGTGTTGTAGCATACTTACAGATGTTGCAGCGAGTGCATTTAAAGAAACCCTCTTTCTTGTTTTTTGTCAGCCAATTACTCTCTCTGCTGTTTTCTTCTTGTGTCATATAGCTCTGGACCAGGACATCTCTGATCGATTGGTTCTTTCTGAAAGTAATCTTGGGATGATTTTGGAGGTTTCCATTAAGGTCTTGGTCTGCCATAAGGATTCTCCAATGCTTGTTGAGAATCCGTCTAATCTTGGGTGCTTGGATATCGAAGGTTAAAATTAATCGCGTGCTGTCTTTCTCCGTAGTTTTTCTTTCGTTGTGTTCGGTTCCTGCTATGAGCATTGAGCGATCCTTGGCTCTTGCTTTGAGGTATGCTCTCTCCACAACTCTCTTGGGATATCGTTGTTTGGAAAAACCTTGCGCGGTTATTCTGCTCTCCATGTCATAGGTTTTCAGGGTACTGTTATTTCTTCGTAACCGGATGAATTCTCCATAGGGAACACTCCATATTAGATTCTTAGGATGTCCACTTTGTGCATGGAGTGGTGAGTTGATCCCTGTGGTTTTCCTATATAGTTCACTGGTGAGTTTGTTATCTACTATTCTCACATTCACGTCGAGAAATGTAATCAGAGTACGACTGTGTGTTTCTGTGAACTGGAGATTGTTTTCATTGTTGTTTAGATGTCTCGCAAATTCCATCCATCCTTGTTCAGTCCCTTTCCATATAATGAAGAGGTCATCGATATATCTCAGCCAGAGAATGATGTTGTCTGTGTATTTTTGGTTTTTCTCCGTCCACACCTCACATTCTTCCCAAGCGCCCATCGTCAGATTAGCATACGAAGGCGCAAAAGTAGTGCCCATAGCGGTTCCTTGTAGCTGTTTAAAGAACTCATTATTGAACAAAAAGATGTTATTGGTTAGACATAAGTCTATCATTGACAGTACCATTTCAGTGTGCTCCAAATAGTTGAGAGATCGGGTTTGTAGGAAATGTTTACATGCCTGTTTACCATATTCGTGGCTGATTGAGGTATAGAGTGAGACCACATCCATGCTTATTAGTAAGTAATCTTTCTCCCAGGGGATATCCTCAATTCTGGCTAGAAAATCTGTGGTGTCTCTGAGGTATGATGGTAATGTTGAGACAAATGGAAACAAGACTTCGTCTATGTACTTAGACATATTTTCCAGAGCAGATCCTATCAGACAGACAATCGGTCTTCCCGGTGGTTTTTTTATATTTTTGTGTATCTTGGGAAGAAAATAGATAGTTGGTATGATCGAGTTTGTTGTTTTCAGGAATTTGCAACTTTCTTCAGACAGGAGGTCTTTTGCTCCCCATTCCATAAGTAATATTTCGATTTTGTTTTCAAGTTCTTTAATGGGATTATGAGCAATTCTCATGTAACATTGGTTGTTATTAAGCTGTTTATAGGCTTCCCGTATATAGTCCTCCCTATTCTGCAGGACTATATTACGTCCCTTATCAGAGGGTTTGATGATGCAATTTTTAAGTTCGTGTAGCTCTTTCAATGCTTGTCTGTCTGTAAACGATAAGTTGTCATTGGAGATGTTCTTCTGTTCCTTTCTTCTGAGTTTCTTCAGATCTTCGATCACTAGACTCTGAAATGCCTCTATATTGTTTCCAAGATTTGCCATGGGGTTGAATTTGGACATCGGTTTCAGTTGACTTTTAGGTGTCCAGTCTATTCTAATGTCTAGTTCTTGTAGAGCTATGGGTTCCCCTTGATCTCCCGCAGCCATACCTCTTTCCAGGTCAACCAGATCTGTCAAGACGGTCAGCTCCTTGATTTGAACCTCAGTGTGTCCCATTTGTTTTTCTCTGGGGCGTTTTTTGTACTGATTAGTGGCAAAGAATTTCTTCAAACGAATTTTGCGTATATATTTGTCAAAGTCTATTCTGGTTTGTACATAATCATTTTTTGCCTTCGGGCAGAAGTTTAAGCCTAGATTGAGTACTTTTGTCTGATTAGGGGTAAGGACATGGTCTGATAGATTGATGATTTTAAGATTTGTGTCATCCCCATTGGTTTGTTCTGTTATTTTCCAGAGCGCAGCGATCTGGCCGGGGTATTGTTCATTACAATCCCTGCCCCTCTTCCCCCTCCTCGTGGTTTTCGGCCACCTCTGCCTCTGCCTCTTCCTTGACTTTGATTTCCGCCTCTTTGTGATTTGTTCTTCCTGCCATCTTGGCGTAAGAGGCGCATTTCGTCTAAAAAATTCATACGTACATGTGGTTCATCTGTTTCACTACCTGTCAGGTCTGATTCGGAGGTTAGTGCATTATCACTGAATTCCTCTTCATTTGGTTCGATTGGGCCTGCCGGCCTCGATAGGGATGCCAGTCTCATTTGATCAAATCTTTTCGCAAATGTATAAACTCTTCCTCTTTCATAGTCTTCCTTATCCCTTAGAAACTTTCTTTGTTTTCTTTGCTTTATTTCTTCTTCGTACTCGTTGAGACTTTTCTCTATATTCTTCCCCAACTTTTTACCTTCCTCGGTCTCTGGTATCTTTTTCAGTTGTTTCTCTATTTCTGAGATCTTTTCCAATGTTTTAATCCGGTCCGCACCAGCATACTTCACCAGTAACTGTAAAAATGTTTTAGAACATCCATTCGTTGCTACACTCCATTCCTGTAGCATCATAGGGTCTAGTTCTTCAAATGAAGGGATAGTTAGAATTCTTAAACCCCGTGGGATTCTGCCTACTTCAATATAATTTTGAAGTGAGTGCTCCTCCCACCATTTACTCAGCTCTCTGCGTTGTAATTTTTCTAGTTCCTTTAGAAGACCCAATTCACTGTCATTTTTTGGTGCTGTTGCTGCTGGTTTATTAATGTTACTGGTTTGCAAAGTCTCATTAAACAATGTGGCGGCTTGTGCCTTTCTAATCGCCTCTTTGTTACTTTGGGGGTTGGCCATTCTCCTTGCAAGGTTGACAGATGAAATCTGTCTGAAGTCCGGTAAATGCAATGTCACTGCTTAGGCAATCCTATCCACTCAAGCAGCACAATTTTGGGATATGAAACACATAAAACACAGTATTATATATATCTGTGTGAGTAGTGGGCTGGTGAAGAGGTCGTGATTTAGTGTGGTAGCGGTTGTATCCGGAACCTCTCTGACAGTGGAATACAGTTGCTAATTGGCACCAGTACTCACCCTGCTTCGTTCCGTTGTCCGTCCTCCGACGTTCAACCTCACTCCGCCGCGGGTTTTCCTGAATGCCGTTCTGCTACTGCTTTCCGAGTTTGTCTCCGTTTCAACGACCTGAGCAGCCACGGGACCAATGGGTCTTACAAACGTGCCGTAACCGTGCGCTCACTTCCAAGATGAGATCCCACTGGTGCTGAACTCCGCGCTCGCACGTTATAGCGTGTAAATTTCTTTTTCTCTTCACACTGATGCAATCAGGTAAAATTGAGCAGCACTCTTCAATCCTCCAAAACAGTTGGTCCGGACATCCAGTTCGTGTTAAAAGATAATCTTTATTAGTGCCTTACAGGACGGCACAAACATATTAAAAAAGCCATTAAATTAAGGCTCCCCAAAGTGCAAAAATGTGCGCGTTGGGAACGTTAACGCGTTTCGCGGCTTTTCCTGCCGCTTGATCACAACAATTCGTTCCCTTGGACCCATAGAGTTTAAAACAGCCATGCAGAGCGGAATGGCGCTCGTTGCCACTGAAATAGAAAGAGGACTCGAATGAGGGAATGCACCCATTCGGAGTAAATCTAAAGCGGACATGTTTACCATAGCAAATCTCTATTAACAGAAACACTTATGGGTTAAGGTCTATGTTCTGGCCCCCATAGGTAGTGCATATATGGATGTAAACTACAATCCAATACATAAGTTTAAAAATATTCAAAGTAATAAAGTGCCTAGTGCATGTTTCCTGAATAATAAACTGTCCGCATTTCTGTGCGGTATACAATGTATGGATCTAAAATTCGAACCCACATGCTTTCAATTTGAGACGTTGCTTTAAATGGCATATATCTTTCATATTAACTATCGCATAGTGCAGCTGGGTAATACTTGAATTAAATTCGTTATTATCCAATATATGCCAGAGGAGGACAGTTTTAATATGAACACATGTTAGTCTATCAATTCCTCAACTTACTGTTGCAGAAAACATTACCATGAACTCTGCATATGCTGTTAAACCAACCTCTAATGTGCATGTGTGTTATATAAAACAGTGTATATGTAAAAATCAGTGTAAACATAGTAGTGCACAAACAATCTACAATTCCATAAAAGAATCGTAAAATACCCTTTAAAAATAAGCAATAACAAACAGGTTAAAAAGGTGTTTAAAAAAAAAAAATTTAGTCTTGAAATGCAAACAATGGAGTATCATTCTGTGTGTACGGACTGTATGGTTCCAGTGGTATTTTTTATCTCAATATTGAAAAATGTAATATATATATATATAAATGCTTGCAAAGAACTGCATGCGGTACAAGGGGAAATAACCATCTGCCAAGCACATGCTTTGCTGTTTCTTCAAACTGAGCACAAGCTGCACATTGTTATGTATTATGCCAGAGCCGCCTTTGAGGAATGCCAGGTCTGGCCTTGTTATTCGAGCTAGTGACATTGCTTCACACTAGCTGTATGAGAGCAACGTGGGCAGAAAGGGCACTGCTGCCCACCACGATGGCATGGAATGCTAGCCCTGCTTAAGAAGTGTTGCCTGAAGCTGAGAAAGTACACAGTCCTAGGAGTTAGGTTGCAGACCATGCACCAGGCCCCTGTGCAGCCTGCCCGTCAGATCCTGAAACGGTGCATGCATGTCGTTCACACAGACTGACCACAGCAGCAGTGCTATGCCACATTCTGATGGAGGGCGGAGCCTGAATCCCATATAACTCCAAAGCATCTTCCATTCAGACAATGTAAAAGGCCCCTATTCTCCGCACAGGTGAGGCGCGTTCTCTAATAATCGTAGGTCTCCCTTCCTTGGGGAAAGAGTGCAACTTCACTAATCGGGACTGCATTTCACCAACATGTTCAATTTGTTCTCCATATGACATAATCGTTCCTCGTTCCTTCGATGAAGGAATTTTTAAGTTTTGGTTACAGGGGCACCTTATGATGGGTCGCAGGGAGTTTCTTGCTAAACATCAAAACGAGGGGAGCTCTTGGCATTGAACGTTGGGTCTTTCTACGTTGTCCATTGATGGTTGCTTCAAACCCTTTTCTATTTTTAGGAATCTTGACAGATTAGGACATGCAGAATATGTTCTTTTGCAAGAAAGCTCACTGCTTAAGCAATTTCTGTCAGTCTCGCCATTCACTACAGAACCTTTGCACTTGTGCAGGCCCCGGTGGTGGCGCTGTGGGGAGGCGTGCAGCTGGTAGAGGCTGGTATGCCCTACCTTCCAGGTTCATATCTGCGTGTCAGACCACCTGTAGATGACGATGTTATGAGCTACACGCAATCTAACCATTTCGAAATGCATGGTGCTACTGAGCTGCCACTTCGCCATGGAACTGCCGATCATGGCGTGGGTGTTTCTTTTCCACCCGTTGTGACAGTCCACTTATGCTGGGTGCAACTCGCACCCAAGGGAGATACACAAGCTAATTGGCACTCCACAGCATCAGGCAACACTGTTGGGTTGGTATGGTGGAGTTTGCCTAGGCAGGTAGGATGGTACTTAGTGGGTGATTACAGGTTGAAGGAGGGTCTGGACAGTGAGGACACCAGGATCAGATAGATGGCTGCAGGCATCATGTGCTGCAGAGGAAAAGTAGGACATGGAGAGCTCATCACAACCGCACTCTGGGCAAGCCTGCTAATCTTGTATATGTGTGGCTTTTGGAGGGCAGCCAGTGAGAGAGCAGGATGGACTGACTGGCCTAGGTGCTTGCAATCAGCAGCTGCCCGGTGTGCAACAGAGAAAACATTCAGAGATGTGCTGTGCGGGAAGAGAGGACATGGCAAGGGAAGAGGTGCAGGGGAAGAGAAGGATAGTGAGCGATGAACAGGACGAGACTGGTGCATGGCAAGATGGTGTAGAGGATGGACAATAAAAATAGATGGCCTGGAGGGAGCCATAAGGTGGATGAATATTGAGAGGGACAGGTAAGTAGTGTGTAGGAAGCATGAGCGGTAGAGCAGGTACTTGGGAGTGAGAGAATAGGTGAGAGGCAGTGGGTCAGGCTTGAGGTACCCCTGCTGAGCTGGGTGGAAGACCGGTTGCACAATAACAAGAAGTGTGGCAGGTGTGGATTGCAGTGTTCTGGCACAGCTGCATTTTGGTATCAGTACTGGAATGCACTTGTGCTGCATGTAAAGGCATGAGTTCACGGACCAAGCAGTTAGCAGGTACCAATGCGGGAAAAGCAGGGGGTGCAGCTTGTCAGCTTTTTTATAGGTGGCGTGATGAATGTCAGGATGAGGTGTATTGGCAGAGCTGAGTCTACTGAAACAGAATGTGCTGGAGTACAGGGCTGAGGTGCACTGGCAGAGCCTTGAGTTGCTCCAACTACCGGAATTGCATGTATCATGCAGGACCGAAAGTGGATTCTTTAGGAAAAGGTGGAGGTGCTTTGGCAGAGCTATTTTGGCTGCCCCAATAATGAAGCTGCAGGTCAGCATTGAGATGTATTGGCAGAGATGCTTGTGGGTGCCACTAGTGGAAATGCAGCAGTTGCTGCAGGGGGGCCCAAATGTCCTCCGTTGGTCTCAGTGCTGGGATAGCTAGCGTGTTTCTATGCATAAAGCACACACCTATTGGCTTTGGTGCATGCTTGTTTCACATGCGATCAGAATTCAATTGGTGACGAGGCCAATATTCTACTTACCAAGCATCTCATCCAGAAATGCATCTGAAACAGAGAAGGCCGACCACCGCTTTCTGCAAAACTACTATTAAAAAAGCAACATTTTAAAAGTCACACATGTGAACCTCGGGAAGCAGGATCAGACAATAGTTAGTTGCCTGCAAAACCCGAACAGTGCCTGGGCTATGAGGGGCATGCAACCTCTTCAATGGTCGCTAATGAAGCTGCCCACGACATCCCCATGATTAAGGCTGCCATGTATGCCCATGTCAGGTATGTTATGTAAAAGGATCTTGTACGGCGCACTGTTGCCACCTATGTGGCCTCTTGGGTATGGTTGAAAACGATCAGAGAGCAGTCGAGTGGTCTACTAGAGGACACAATCGATTCAGTACCTTCACATTTAGAGGCCGGTCATGCCCTGCACTCTTGTGCAAGTCATCCACTGACGGTTTTGTTACTCCGCACCCAAGATGGAACTCCAACATCAGGAAGGATCTATCAATCAAAACAGATTTTTTTGTGACAAGTAGGACAATCAGGTGTTCCTTTTGCAATCCTACTTATTGAAATAGTATAGGTCTCGTCAATTAAACGGCAAGTTTTTGGCAATTTTGAATGCTAGTTCATATTCAAGTGTTCACGTTGACTGAAAAAATGCAATAAAGGACCGGAAGAGAACATTATTTGACAAGGATGACACCACTTGGATTTCTTGGCGAAACCGAGGGTAACTCTTGGTTCTCCTGGGGCATGGCCGACCCTGTTCCACACCTCTGCTCTCTTCCTCTTAGAAGCAACTAATGACTAATGAAGAGAGTATTGAAGACCAGCCTTACAAGACACATTTCTCTGAAGCTAGGGCATTTGTTCGGCCATTATGGGCTGCTCCCTAGCTTTCATTTTCCTTAAGTGCCCCTACCCTGTTCACGCACCGACCGAAGGTGCTACATAGATGTGACTCAGCCACTCTAGCTCTTCGTTGACTTCGCAATGGCCGTCGGCAGGTCAAAAGCCTTTTCAAAGATCACTTTAATGGAATTCAGAAAGCCAGCTTAGTGGTTAACACTAAGTGGTATACTAAACGAGCATCTGTGATCTTCCTTTATTTAGCGGATCAAACGATCAAAAGTACACTTGAGTTTAACTGGACTCGGCGCTAACCGGCATCATACTCGGTCGGTGGCGGACGGCTAATGCCTAAAGTGAAATGCACTTGACGCACACGAAATTCAATCCAATCCATTACGTGTCCACGGTACACCACCACAATACATTCCGTACTTCCAGAGATGTCCTTGACGTGATTTTTTTTGCTCATCTTTTATTTTTGGTTGCTATGGGGAACATGTAGCAAGATCCTTTTTTGAAGTAATTGGTAAGAGACGTATTAATACAGAGGGCATAATAAGAGACTTCCATTCCCTTTGTGTACCCGCCGCAGAGTGCACAAGATGAAAATTGAAAAGCAATGCGCCGAAGGGCACGAGGACTCGGGTGCCGTACAGAGCAGCAGATGAAAAAAAACAACAATTTCAATAAAGGAAATCTTCTGCGGATCCGAAATGAGGAAAAGGCTATCCTTGATGTTCTCGTGTACCACATGACCCCAAGAACATATTTCATTCATTTAAGGAACAGGCTGGGCCGATGGCAAAGATAAACTTTAAAAAGGGCCGTCTATTTTTCTTCCCAACTGCCAAGGTTGTTGTTGTAACGCTGAAAACACACAGACACGAAAATGTTCTCCAGGAAAACCGACCCATATTTTTTTTAATCCCGAACATTTACCTTATCTTAACAACATCTAAAATAAAATGTGTTGAATATACCGATTTATGGAATCTGATAAGAGAACTATTATGGCTAGATCTGATGCCCTCGCAAAAAAAAAAAAAAAAACAAGTAATTATAAGAAGAATTGCTTCCACGTGGACGAATGAATGCTGGGGGCTTAAACTATCTACATGAAGGCAATAATTCATTGTCAAGATTGCCTTTCATGAGCCCCTTCCTTGTGTGTACACCATCTGATCGCAATCACCACTCCTACGTGCAGTTAAAATGGAGGGCATCACAGAAAAGCATGGCTGTCCTGGAAATCCTTAGTTAAGATGGGAATTCGGCCCTAAAAATTAAGTGCTAGACAAGGTTAAAAAGCGCTGGTGGTGGACAGGAACGGAACCATAATTCCTGCATGTCGTCTAACCAGGTTCCAAGATAAAATGCATACTCAAGAGTGGACCACTCAGTGAGTCGAACATCTCAAGCAAAAATCAGTACCTTGTCGAGAGTAACTGGTCGACAGGCAGCAGTGGCTGACTTTGATGGATCTAACTGATCGACCAGTTACTGATGAGCTCGGACCAAAGAAGTAAGGTGATGGTGGGGGGAACACATGGAGGCGCAGAGTCTGGGTGAGGAGAAGGGCGTTTGGAAATGACAGGCTCTCTTGGAGAACCCCTATCAAGAAGAGAATGGCAAGGGTGGTGGGGAGAGGTGCTAGGGCAGATGGGGGTAGAGGGAGGCATGTTTTTTTTTTAAACTAACAAGATGAGGTGGTGGAAAGGGATCGGACAGTTGCATATGTTGACCACCAGGAGTCCACCTATACGTAGCTACTCATTGGCGTTAGAAGATAAGGTGTAGATCACCGGGGCGGGGGGGTTTCAAGCAAAATACCAGTCAAGCACCTGGGGTAGCTATTTAAACATATGACAGTGTTGAGAACCGAATGTTACAGTGCCTAGAGACAGTTCACTTTGTACATTGCATTATACACGGAACCCTGGTATTCTGAACTGTCCTCTCTGAGACAAGTTTACAGAAAGTAAACATTGTAGCTTTAAAATGATGTCCCACAAAGACATCATGAGAGCCTTCTGCTATCGCTCCCTTACCTGTACAGCCCATTGTTGCCTAGAGCTAGTAAGGCAAAGGGCATGACAGAGGACATGAAGGAATAGGGCACACAGAGGCTGACATTTCCTCTCAATGCAACATCCAACGGAAAACAAGAAGAAGATGTAAATGGTCAAGGAAGAGTCGATCTACGGAAATCATTTCCCTTGCGTGGATTAACGGTAGATTCTGGGATGGGTAGATAACTGAACCAGTTAGGCGCTAGCTTGAGCCATTTGTGTTCAGCTTGAAGAACACATGGTCAAAACGGGACATGGCCAAAGGGGCCCTGCAGCCTTTGAAAGGTGATAAACAGTACAATAATGTCTACTGCTACAGCACATAGAAACGGGAGGAAACGAGCATGACACTGTATGACATGAGATACTAGTAGCAGTAGTAAGGCTTACTTAAATTAATGCAATTCATAAAACCTTGAAATTCATAATTCAAACCAGCGTAAACTAGTAACTTACAATCATAAACATTCATCGCTGTAAATACATTAAAATGTTAAATTAAAATAGTAAATTCAGACTCTAACAGGCTCACTGCCATCTCTAACCAGGTTCATCCTACCAAATCGATCACCAACTATACTCTCTCCCACTATACAGGTCTCTCAAAGTTAGCAGGGGTTCTGTCCCCAAATTGCATTGTATGATGTTTAGATTACATTGATAGGCCTCTCTCCCACTATACAGGTCTCTCAAATATAGATGGGCTTTTGTGGCCAGATTGTATGGTAAGCTATTTAGTAAGTCCTAGCTGCGCCCTCAAACTCGCTCCTTCACCAGTACATGCCCCGCCAGAACCTACATGGCTAGCTCACCGCGGTGAACCTAAGTTCAGGGAGACGTCCACTGTGCAGGACTCCCAGATATAGCTGTGTTTGGCATCATGCTCCACTGCTTCAACTGATCCTCAGATCTAGCTGTTGAAGTGGGAGAATGGAACAAGAGGCTCCCACCAATCCCCTCACACCCCTGGCCTAGAGGATCACGGCCCAGGCACACGCCACGAGAAGAGTTTGCCCATCTACCAGACGACCAAATACCCTGGTACAGGAACATACGGATGTGCCCACCCGCGTGCCCACCCGCCTGCCCACCAGCCTGCCCTGCCCATGCCGACACCTGCGGCATGGATGGACTCGACTAAACCATCCAACACTAAATCAACACATCGTTAGAGATGCCATGACGACCTAGCCAACGGTCAGCACACCCGTGCAAACATGCACACTGGACACTCCCACACCAATCCACATGAAGAACATATTCAGTGCTATGACGTAGGTGACGGACACACCCACTGACGCGCATCTTTATTATTTTTCACATAGGCTTTTCAAAATGCAGAAACGCAAGACGCACAATGAACTCATCTAAAATGCTTGCTCACGCTTCTCCTAAACCCATGCATTACAATGAGAAATATAACGAAGACCTGATACTGGGGATAAAGCAATATGATACCATAACCCAAAGCGCTGTGTATCAAACGGTTCCACCTATGCACCAGGCCCAAGTAGGCCGCAAGCAAGAGCTTCCATGAACATTGAATGAGCAAGAGTACAGTTGCTGACCCTGCAGAATGAGCCCGGCGAGAGCAGACAGTCAATGCACAATGTTGCAAACTCGCATGCCGCAAGCCGACGCCAAGGTCACACCTGCAAATTAAGCCAGGCACACAGTGGAAAATGCAATATTAATTGTGCAGAATTCTGCCTCAACCACGGTCTCACCTCACGTGACCAAGCCGAACCTGACGGGGTGCCAGGCCCAGGAGGAGGGAGGCGCCTGGATCCCACGTTTCAAGACACAGGCAGATACAATTAAGCGACTCAATGGACATCTGCGGCGGTGGGAGTAGTCTGCCTTCCAGCATATGAATAAATCCTCACATTGTCTGCACATACCCATAGTGATACATTGTTGCAAATGACAGGTGCACCGCGAGCTGGGAACAGCGATGGTCCCAGACTGGAGGGCTCGCGAGTGGACCAATCAGAACATGGGGCTCTTATCACTGACGCCATTAACATTAGCCAATCCTCAGGGGTCTTCATGTAACAATTTTCATGTATCAACTTGAAGGGACAACCCAAGTATACCACCTGACTAACCCTTGACCACTAATAACGCTCTCTATACGTATGCTATACTAACCCTACCACTCGAGGAGCCAATCCAGAGTGACGATAGGTTTTTTGCTAACTTTCCCAGGTGACGCAAGTAGCGCGTCATACTAAGGTAAAAAGGGCCTGCGAGCCCCACGATTAGAGAGTGAGTGTCAGGACGGACGCGTACGATCCTTGACCCATCCCTGCCGTTTTGTTTAATAAACAGCAGAATCACCTTGCTTCTTGCGTGTGTCTCATACTCATTTTTTGGGATATACGGGAGGAGTTGGGGCCTCCCTGCCCGGAGGTCCGCGGACGGCCCAGCCGACCCCGGGAGAATTCCCCCCCCCCCCGACACTGTGCTTGGTATCAGACAGTACTGCTTCAACTGACCCTCAAATACAGTTGCTCAGTCTGATACCCTGTTGCTCTCCTAGGCGTGGGCCTCCTCCCTACGGTGCAGGACCCTCAAGTCCATCTGTGCTTAGTGTCATGCTCCGCTGTTTCGGCTGACCCTCAAATCTAGCTGTGTTAGGTTCAGAACTCTGTCGCCTTCCTAAGCGCAAGCCTTTCTCCCATTATACAGGGCCCCTAATCTAACTGTGCTTAGTTCAGTACTCTATTAAATCGCGGAAACCCATCACTACCTAGCTTAATCAAGTCCCATTCCACCAGACCGTTTAACACCCTAACCCTCCCCGACAGTGCACCCTTAGGAAACACACCCTAACCACTGACAGAAACAACAGACTGAGCCAGAGAGCACCCCAGCGTATCCAGAGAAGGAAAAACCAAGATCACTGCACCTGCACAACACAGCATAGAGGACCAAATACCCTACTACGCCTGCACCTTAAACTGAAAAATGGCCCGACCCAGAAAAGGACTCAGAGAAAGAGAACAGGATCGTTCAACAAGAGACGCGAACACACAACACCGACAGAACCCAGAAGAAGCAGCCCCATTGGAAGGAAACATGTCTAACGCAACCATAACAAACAAAATCTGTAAGAGAAAAATCCTCATACCTCGCGACAACCGCGGAACACCGACACTTCAACACGGAAACCTCGAGACATGCAAAGAATTTCCCGAAACACCCGGAAAAAAGATGGGAGCACTCAACAAGAGGGTGGGAGGGCTCCAACCCCATTACCCCTTACATCACAAGAACAGAGGGGCACCATTGATTTCCACAACATCCCACACAATACGGCGAAGCCCTGACAACTAACAATGCTACCTCCGACCCAACAATCAGACTCAATGAAGAAGCCATCGCTGATCTTCATCCGAGCAGGATCACAGCAGAAACGCCATAACTGATCAGCCCTGTTATAAACCTATTGGACCGCTTCAATGAAGAAGCAGCCATCGCCGTTCTTCATCCTACCAACACCAATGCAGAAACACCATGACCAGACAACTACAAACTTGAACAACGAATAACCACAAAACAATAACACCCAGAGAATCCACTGTAACTTAATAAAAGCAAGGTCAATGTCCAAACATTCAACTGAAATGTATACGACCTCCTATCAGAAGGAGGTGTAGACATCGTATTTGTAACCAAAACATGGCTAGACCACAACTACAAGATCACCCTCAACAACTGCCTTCCAAAAGGGGGGGGGAGGCTAGCGATCATCCACAAGGAACAACAGGCCATCAAATTGGAAGATCCACTAAACATCGACAAATGCGAATCCTTAATACTACTGCTGTCAGTAAACCCCAAAACTAACCTGAAATTCATACGGATATACAGACCACCAACCTAAGATGCGACTTTCATAGACGCATTCACGGAAGCAATCACCATCCTAGCCATCAAGTACAATCATTTGATCATCCTCGGAAACTTCAACATCTGGTTCGACGAAGAAACCACAACCACACAAAAATCCTTAACCGCCAAACTAGCAGCCATGAACCTACAACAAGGAGCAACACACTCAGCAGGGCACACACTTGACACAATCTTCGCCAACAAGGATCTCATCACCATGGCACCCCCAATTCAAATACTCTGAAGCGACCACCTCATCATTCCATTCATAATCACAATGGCCGCTCCAACAAAAAAGCAACAAGAAAAAGCATGATCATGATGAAAAGAAACTGGAGAACCATAAAAACCTCCAACCTAACCGAGCTCATAGAACTCAGCAAACCACAAGCATCAACCATGGAAGAAGCAGACCTAGGCAAAAAAGTTGCCCTAATCCACACCTGGATTGCAACAACTCTAGACGACATCGCCAAAGAAAAGCCCTTCACCCCATCATGTAAGAAAACAACAGCAAAATGGTTCACCCCACTACTCAACGCCATGAAAAGAAAAAAACGAAAACTAGAATCTGAATCGAGGACCAACAACACCATTGCAAACAAATTGAAATTCCTGCAACAGATCCGCTCATATAAAAAGGAAATACTAAAAGCAAAGAGGAAACATTACGACAACCGAATCTTCAGAGCACCAAACGGCCAAAAAGAACTCTTCAAAATCATAAACGAAATAAAAAACCCATCGGGCTGCAACAACACGCCAATTCCATCGATGAAACTTTGCGATGACCTAGGAGACCACTTCAAAAACAAAATAACCTCCATCCAACACACCATAGAAAACAGACCAAGCGATCACAGCTCAAACCCCAGTGACACCGACGAGGAACACCCAAACAAGCTACGAAGCTTCCCAGAAATATCAGTTGAGGCTTTCGTCAAACTGGTAAACCAAAGCAACAAATCAGGCTCTCCTTATGACCCTTGCCCCCCGGACATATACAAAACAATTCTCAAACCCCCATGGAATACCACAGGAATTTCCTCAACCTCTCAATCTCAACAGGTAAAGTACCACAGGCCTTCAAATCAGCATACAACAAGCAGCTACTCAAAGACACAACAGGAAACGTAGAGGACTTATCCAACTACAGACCCATCTCCAACATACCCTACATAGCCAAACTGCTAGAAACGTACGTCTACAAAATAACCCAAGAATTCATTTAAGAGCACTGCCTACTAGACCAGGCACAAGTTTGGTTTTAGACCAATGAGAGGAACAGAATCAGCTCTCCTCTCAATATGGGACGACCTAAAAACGAATGCAGACTCGGACAACAGTACCGCCCTGATTCTCCTTGATCTGTCCGCAGCTTTCGACACCGTCAACCACGATATCCTCATAAAGAGATTAGAAGGACTAAGAATAACAGACACCGCCCTACTATGGATCAAATCCTTCCTAACAAACAGAACCGAAACCGTATGGATGAAACCTTTTAAATCCAAACCTAGAGACTCCACGTATGGAGTACCACAAGGATCATCCTTCTCCCCACTTCTATTCAACATCTACATGTACCTATTAATCAAACTCAGCAAAAAACACGGCCTCACATGCTACAACTACACCGACGATACTAAAATAATCTTCAACATACAAGACACCCGAGAAGAAAACACTACACTAGAGAATTGCCTTCGTGAGATATTCAACTGGATGAACCTCAACCACCTCAAAATCAACCGAGGAAAAACAGAGATGATGATTGTTTAAAAAAAAAGGGAGGAGACATCAGCTACATCCTCTGGCCAAGAGAGCTCGGCACCACACCAGAACCATCATCAACTGTAAAAAACCTAGGGGTCCTGATGGATAACCTCACTCTAGAGCCACATGTAAACTCTCTACTCAAGAAATGTTTCTTCCTCCTGCGAGCAGCAAAAAGGATCCTACCATTCCTGTCGTTCGCCAACAAAACACTTACCATCATCGCTCCGATCATGTCCAGAGTATACTAGGCCAATAGCCTATACCTGGGCATGCCCGAACGACTTCTAAAAAACACTACAACGTATACAAAATGCAGCAGCCAGACTCCTCCTCAAGCTACCCAGAAGAGAACACATCACACCTGCGCTAAAAATACTACCCTGGCTACCATTAAAACAGCGAATAAAGTTCAAGTCCATGTGCATCACGCACAGAGCAATACACAAAAAGGCGCAGAATTCCTAAGTGATAAACTATGCCTACATCAACCGACAAGAACACTGAGATCAAGCACCGACATCCGCCTGGAACCAAAACCCTATAACAGAAGAAAACTCGGAGGATCCTCTTTCTCTCACCAGGCACTGAAAACATGGAATGACCTACCTAAGAATATACGGAACACAACAAACCACTTAGCATTCAGGAAACTCCTCAAATCATGGCTCTTCACAGCGTAACCACAACGACACACTAGAATGGCCACCCCATTAAAAAAATGACGAAAATAACACCAACCTCGGCCACTCTCAAAATGGACAAACACTGAACCCAAAGAACCGACCACACGACAGACCATAAGATATCATGGGAAATAGCCACAAAAGGAGGTTTCCAGAGACTGACCACATACTCAGACCCAGACGAAAGCCCTAAAGGACTCATCCACTCCCCCCAGACGTACCATATCCAAACCGGCAGACGCATTTAGAAAGTTTGAGAGGAGTCCACTACACCAGCCCCAGCACCAAAGGAGGAGAATAGACACCCAACCCACATTAATTAATCCATCAGCATTAGAACACCTACAGAGCTGGCTAGAATAGAACAGCGAGGAGCAATCAGAACACTTACAGAGCACATTAGAACAGCACAGGGAGCACCCCACACAACCCAAACCCTGCCAGGCGTAACCCCTTTGCCCACCCTGATGAGATTGGGAGGATTGGCGAGTGCCACACTCGGACAGATTTCTGAACTTCTGTTAACTTCATACAACCGACTAACAAAAAACTCAGCATTTCTGCAGACTTATCTCACTCAAAAATCTCACACAACCATCTCTCACACAACAACCCGCATGCACTTCACAACACCGCAACAACACATAAGCAACAGCACACGAGGACTGACATCGATCCAATACTCGCACCGAAGCTCAGCACCCGGTGTATACCGAGTTGAAGCTGCCAACAGAACACCACTCTCACTATCCTACTCCCACTTCACCTACTAACCCATCCCACCTTCTCATTTTCAGATCTGCCAGAGCGCCTGGGGACCAACTCCGTTGGTGACGGTGCGCGGTACAAATACCTTTAACATTTAACATATAACTGAGCCGGGTCTTCCTTCGATGACAGCTCTAGCATAGCATCTCTCGATGCAGCGGATCCAGGTACTTCCAGTGTCGGAAGAAGTAATCTTTTCCTTAAGAAATGATGAGCACCAAGCAGTGTTTTACATTCTCTACCAGCCCCAAATAGCAGTAAGAGATGAACTCATCACAGACATACCATCTCAACCGCGATCGTGCAGAGCGAGTTGTTTCAACCTGAATAAGGTAATCAGCTGCCAGTGTTCTGCATTCAGGATTGAATCTGTAAATAATGCCCCCCTATTCAGCTTCTGGGTACTGGAGGCTGCATACAGTAGGGAGTATACAGTGTCATACATCTGGACTGCATTCGAACCACAAGACCACGGGGTCACCTTCGTTAAGTTGTCAAGACTTCTGTTGGAATAGCAGGGGGGTCCAGAAATCAAGCTCCCTTTCCCATTATAGATAACACCGCCTCAATATGCCCCAACCAGCTAACCCCCAAAACTGCAGTGCTATGAGAAGGGTTATACTATCCCTGCAAAGTGAACCAACCGCCTGCAAGTGCCAAAATATCACCCAAATTCACATCCCTGCACTTACAATCCTGTCACGTAAGTTACACGTATTAGTCTCAACTTGTGTTCAAAAGTTTGCAATTGACTTTTCTAACCCCAATGTTTTTTAAAGTACTTTCAATGCTATTAAAAACCTCTCCTTCATCGAGTCCCTACATTTACACCCAATATAAAAGCTTTGCCTCACTTTGCCTTTATAATTATTTGGAGCCACAAATATTTGGAGCCACAAAGCACTATCAACTTTTTGCAGACATCTAGACAAACTCCTGTGGTCTGAAGCGATTTAATTTGTGCTTTGGCAACCTAGGAAGTCCAAGACACATTATATGAAAACCTGACCCCATGACAGATGAAAGAGGCCACAACTGCGAAAGACTGAGCCTTAATGACATTGCAACTTCGGGGTCTGCACGGTCCAACTGCCGCGATTCTGGATTTCCTAGAATTTCGTAGACGGCCATGATTATCGCTGAAACTCATAAATGCTGATAATAATTTAAATAATTCTATCTTGGTTTTTGCCATAATCCTGACATCAGCGAACAAAAGAAAAGGAGGACAATAGACCCTTGTTTTTGGGACTCTTAACATAGTCTTTGAACTAGACTATTATTAACGAATATAAACTAGAGAAGGGCAGGGCACAGCACTGGAGCACAGTTCTGGTTACCCCCAAAATATGTTATAGTCTGGCCAGCAAGCCCACACATAACCACGGCTGAACTTTCACTGCTGTATAAAGGTTTCATAACATAACATCTAGTACCCACGCCTCATTCTTCACCTGCCAGAGTTTGCCTCTTGGCACAAAATCAAACGGCGCGGCCAAGTCAAGGAAAGCCATGAAGACCTTATCTTGCCGAACTCTCATGGTTTGTATCAAACATATGCACGGTCATCTTATTTGTCACAACCTAATCCCAGAAGCTTGGTAAGAAGAACCCTGCCAAATAGTTTGGCATCAGCATTCAGTACTAGACTTCGTCAAAATCAATTGGGGCTTTTCCTATCACCCCTCTTAAAGACTCGGTCAATCTCTACCTTTTTCCAGGACCCTGGTACATTTAATTCTGAGAAAAATTATTAAACACAGAATCTGGATAGGCATCCACTCCCTTGGTTCAAGTTTACTGCATTCGGGAGGAATCCTGTCAGGGGGTGGAGCTTTGTCCTTTGTTATTCCATTATTAGCGTGTCTAGTATCTTCTATGGAGAAAATAATTGCAGCTTGCTCATCGCTTGGACAAGCCTACGGGGATGAAACCACACATTGTAAAAGTGGTAATATTGTTATTACACCATCTCCGAACTACTCTTACTGTACCTCCCCTCCAATGTCAATGGGTGTAAAATGGTTAAATGGGTCGGATGCATTCATACGACTTAAAACTCAGTTAAGAATGTGGTTAGGCCTTACGTTGAATAGACTAGACTATATGTTGGTCTTCTGAGACCAGCGCCCTCAATGAAGGAGTCCCAAATCCCTTCATGGAACAGCCTTTTCTTTCAGCCTATTAGTTTCTTGTAATGGTGTTGACACGCTGACACACCTTTTTGCTCTTGGGTGGCTCCTTAACCTTCACAATAAGGTTGCTCTTGGCCTTTCTAGAGGAGGCATCAAAGCATACACATGTTTAGGTGTGTAGGATTTTCTGGTCAAACCTATAGACCGAAAATAAAAATGTAACCAATAATTTAACCAAATTGTCAAATGTCCAAAGGGGTCACCCTCAAGAAGTGCATCCATATCTGTGAGTAAAGCCTTAAACAATTTCCTAATTTGCTCATATATTTTAGAATTCCATTTCACTCCTCTTCTGCCTGACAAGACTACCATGACATCAAGTGAAAAGTGATACTCGCTCAGTGATCACCAAAAAGGAGAGACTAAACTCAAAGAAGGGGGTGGAGGGAGGGCTTCAGCAATGGACACACTTACCATAAAACAGACAAAAAGTCCCACGGTGCAGAAAGTTCTCAGATCTTTATTTCAATATGCACGTCTGATACTTAATGGCCCCACATTTATTTCCACTGGGTAGATGAAATAATAGCTACATTTAACAGTGAATTGAACACTTTGGTGTTTGATGCAGAAGCAGATATTCTTGCACATTTCTCAATGAAGTATGGAGAAGCCAAGCTAAAACAATCAAAGTGGGCTTGCTACCCGTAGTTATTTTCATAGCAGATAACTGGTTATGATACTTAGAACGTTGGAACACTTCACTTCTCCAATCATCCAACAATAGAATCATTCTGGTCCCAACATTCTGAATGAACAGCAGAAAACCAAATGCACATTTAAAATCATGGAGCACTTGTGCGCTCCAGGTATAGACCCAAAGGGAAACCGTGATCAGTAAGAGGGCAATTTGGGGGAAATTGGCTAATAAGTGACATGCAGCAGTGAATTAGCAAGGAGATCAATACATGACCAGCTAATAATGATCAATCACAATAATCAAAGCATGTAGCTTTCACGCTTTCATCCAATGGGAGATCAGCTCTGTGTAAGCTCATCTCCCATCGGTGAAGAAGAAACAATGTTTTTAAAAATTGCCATTAACATGGAAAAGGGACTACATCCCTTTTCAGATGACTGCGGCCCTGGAAACATGTTCCAAAATGGCTGCGATCATCCAAAAATGGATTTCGTCCCTTTTCTATTTCAATGGCGGTGTGTGTGGGCTGTAAAACACAATCGCACCAAGGAAATACAGATTGTGATTGGTCAATCTATCTTTACCGGGTGCAAATTAACATTCAGACTCGCTTCTTAGGAAGAATATGGTTTCAAACAAGATGATATATAGAATTATAGAAAAGTAAATATCCCACCAAGGACTTCCAAGTGACTTGAAAGCGAAGTAATGGGGGTGGTCTATGTCGTCGCTCAGAATTATAAGATGGAAAGCACCCCCCATAGATGAATGCTGCCGATTTATAATTTTAATAAAAACAGAAACTGTGGTAAGTGTACATACATAAAAATCAAATTCAAGGAATGTTTCTTTCCCGACTGCCGCAATAAGCAAATCGAAGAATTTTGACGTGCAGGAGGCGGCGGAGGAAACAGATGGCACTGTGGCAGCGGAGCGAGCAGATGCGTAAGCAGCAACTGCTGAGCTCACCACTGTTGGGTAACCCCAGTACGCCCCGTAATAGCCAGGTCACCACAATAGTAATTTTGAAAACCGAACTGATATGAAGAAGTTGGAGTGGCATATAAGAACTTTTTGAACAGACAAGAAAGTTTATAATTGTTACTATAAAGGCCATTGCCAAAGCCAAGAGAGGGCAATACTGAAGCAAGATAATTATAACCCTTATTGCCAGAGTGAGGAAGAGGCAATAGGTACAACAGACCTCAACATGCATTGTCTAAGCCAAAGAGAAGTAAGTGTGACAGAGAGACATTGTCAGCATTTGTTTGATGTAAAAGTGGTAAAACAAGAGTGGCAGGAAAGAAGCCCTCCCGATAGAAAGCATTCAGAGGGAGAGGAGCATAACATGCGTTGCATGTGGCAATCAGAGTGGAATCAACAGCACCAACGTGTATCATGTCTTCCCACAAGAAGTAGTAAATTTTGATGTTGAAAGTAAAAAGACTTTACCAAACTGTTTGAAGTCAAGTTTACCACAGAATTACTTGTAGTACTGTTAGGAGCCTTGTGACCTGGCAGGTGAGTACCAAGGTAGGGTCTTTTTGTGGTAGTACAGGCATGTTAAAGGACCAGGAAGAATCACTGAAGTACTGTGTTGTGGTTAAGGTTGTGAAGAAGGAGGGACAAGACCACTAAAGTGTTTTATGAACAATTGTGGCAACATCCTGACAGAACATTATTGTCGATACAAATGAATTATGAAAGTGTTTTGTTTGCTAAGAAGAAGTTGTGTTGAACTATTTTGCTGTAAGTGGAGGGATAAAGACTTGTTGTCTAGCTGAACTGTTGGTTAAAGATCAAGTGAGAGACTTTTGGAGCAAGACAAACTCGATCAGAACGCGGGTTACAAAACAAAACTTACCCATTTGAACTTTTGAATGAAAATCCTGCTTTGAATCTGGGGAAGGGGGTCCAATCCAGGTTACAAGGATATAGTTATCAGGTTTATGTTGAACATAACTGCTATTTCATTTGTATTTAAATTGCCATATATTGATGTATATATAGGTGTGAGGGACAGAGTCCTTTTTATTACAGTGTTTTCTTATAGTTTAATTTGATAGGCAGTGAAATCCTCTTTAGGATAGGGTTAGCGCAGAGTTTGTCATACCTTTTTGAGTTGATAAAATGGCCTTTTATGAAAATCCTTTACCAAGTTGTCTGCCTCACATTTCTGACCCCTCACATACTCTTGCATACTAGATATGGGTAGCTAGTAGGAACCTGGCCACTCCTACCAAACTTTGCTTTGGAGAAAATGCACACACGCATTCTAAACTCCTCTGATTAATTTTCCCAAACCTTGGACTACGGTCCCCGTAGGGTGTTCGCCTACAGCGTTCGAGGCCATAACAATGTGATAAAGGTGCTATACAAATGACAAATTACATTACAAACAGCCGATTTATTGTTCCAGAATCATGGGTTGGGCCTCTATACCACCCCATTACCAACCCACGCCTGTCCAAAACCCAGTCCTGCAGCTTGACAGCAAGAGATGCAGAAGCCTGAAGATGATTGCTCAGAGGCCTTTGTAATCTGCAAGATTCATCAGGAACACTGTTCAGATGATAAGCTCCCTTAGACAGAACAATCCATATTGGAGCATATAAGTGTGGGGCCATGCGGCCTTAAAACCACTACCATTCACCACTGGTTTTGTGGAAGAAAAGCTGGCATGTATTTCCCTGTCACAAGAATGTTGAGGCAATGACCTCAGAGGTGATGACTGGTAACAAAAAAAAACAGAATGAGTCTACATCTAAAATGACAGACAACCCTTTTAAGTGTTTGGTCCAGAGCAACATGCGAGGGACGCATGGAGCAACCCAATGCAGCTGAGGAAAAGAAATAGAATCCAGCAGCAATACACATGATCTGCCCCCCAAGCCTCAGCATCAAAGCTAAGAGCTATTTAAATTACCAGGCCGAGGTGTGTCTATGCTGCTATGAAGGCCACTTTCAGTCAAATCCAGGTGTGGATGCTGGAAGGAGGACAGCGATGGTGAGCAGGAGTGGAAATGAAGGACGAGCGAGGAGTGTTGAGGAGAGCAAGATGGACAAACAGTGGTTTAGTCGTTTTTAAGCTGAGAGAAGATGGAGGAAGGAGAAAGTGAAGGAAAATGTGGAGAAGAAAGACCTGGAAAAGGCAGTGAAATGCTGAAGAGGAAGGAGATAAACCTAGAGAGGGAAGGAGGAGGAGATGAACAGCAGAAAATGAAAGACCTGTAGAGTGGAGTAGAAGGCAGAAGTGAAAAGCAAAGTGTAGACGGGAAAGTCACAGAGAAGAGAATACAAATTGTAGAAATGGATAGCAGTACAGAGTGGAACAAACTGCAAAGGGGAGCAAAGAGTGAAGGAGCCCATAAGGAAAGAAGAAGAGAGAAAAAAATATAAAAGTACAAAATCACCCAGAGGAGGGGAAAAGAAGAGAGTCTGATCGTTGCATGGGTGTGCAGAGGAGAGAGTAGATCGGAGAGAGTGATGAAGAACATGGGCTTGAGAATGGAGAGAGAACTAGGGGTAAGGGAACCCGACCACTCTGTGCTGGCAACGACTTTGGCAGAGGCAGTGGCCAGCACCCTGAAGCTTATACCTGAAGGCCCAGCACCCAGTGAGGTGAGGCCTGGCATGCCCTGCTGAAAGCATGCCGTTGCCTGAACCTAGCCAGGAACCCTTGTGTCAGGTGGGAGGAGAGGACCATGAAGAGAGCTCGGCAACTGGACTATGAGAACGAAAGCAGAGAGAACTTAGTAAACAAGAAGTCACAAGGACAGTTTAAAAACCATTGACTGTGACTTGCCTTTGAATGACAAGAGGTGAACCCCTGAGAAGGGATGGACTGGCGGACTACAGTTCTCAAGCAAGCTGGAAGCTCCCTTTGATTTCTTAGAAATCCCCTGACTCATACATTCAGTAACATCTCAAGTCTTGGGCCGTGTTTGGTCGTAAAATAAACGAGATTGAATCTACTTTGTAAGCACTGAGATGTTCAACACTCAGCCTTATCAATGCCAATATAAATTTATGAACTTACAAGGACACCTGTGAAATTGCTGCTGCTCCTATAATCTCCTGGGTTTTGTTTAAGCATTCCAGTCCAGTGCGCAGTTTCTAAAAACTCACCTCTGTTAATTCAAGTTACCAGAACCACCAAGTGTGATTGATGATTTGCATTCTGGGAAGATAACCATCACTATGAAAGTGATGTAAAGTTTCACAAGAAGCTCAACAAAAACAAATGGGCTGAGGAGGGGATGAGGCCTAGCGGGTAAGAGCATAGCCCCGGAGAAATGAGCTAGTGCAAAGGGAAGGGGATGCTGGGTAAGGGGTGCTGGGAGGAATGATCGAGTTGGCCTCCACAAGTGAAAGTGAAGGTTACACACAGAACCGTGTGACAAGTGTGAACTTAATTCCTTCCAATGTTATTGTTATCTCTATGCTGGTATTTATGAATGCATGTCCCTTTTATTCTATGGTATGTTCTTTTGTAACAGAATTACGGCCAATATTCCCGCTCTGCCATACTACTAGTATGGAGTGGAGGATTGGCCTATGCTGGATGTAAATCCTTCAACTCTCGGCTGAAAAATCGGCAGAATCGGAGGAATTACCACGGGGGAATTACTGCTGCAGTAATTCCACCAAAAAAGCCCCATAGAGTCCTATGTACTCATAAAAAGTGAGGATTCACACCACCACTGCCACTTGTAATCCGGCGGACTAAGTGGCGGTAACAGTAATTCAGTTGGGTGGAATGCCGCCCAACTCATAATGAGGCCCATAGCGTCCACAGGGTGCATCAAAGAATAAAGATTGACTTGGACTCTGCAAACCATCAGGAGTTGGTGATATTTAGTCCCCATTGGCACCTGGCTTGAGCTCCGTACCATATAAGTGCAAAGGTACCACTGGCTACAATTGCCTATAAAAGCCTGCATTCTAATTTCCCTCTGCCTTGGCCCCTGCCTTCCCCTTTGCAGAGCCCCACTATATGCTCTTCCCCTCCCCTTCCTCTTCCTCCAATACTATTCCCTTGAGCCCTCTGCCTCCCTCTAGGTGACTCATGCAGTATTTTTTCTTAACGTTGGAATCATCCTGATCTGCTGTGTCTTTAATCAGCTCCATTCCCAGTGCTGATCCTGCCACCACTGCGCCCATGACTCGGCTCTCTCTTCATTCCTTTGTGCCAGGCCCTTCGGTTGTCCCGCTCGTGCGCTGCAGGATTGTTCCCTTCTTTTTCAGGGGAAAACATGAAGTTACCTCCCCCCTGGGCAGCTATTGGCACTAATATCCAGGTGTGGACCGTATTGGCTAGTAAAAGACCTCTGTTACGTTACGTCAGGAAATTAATAAAAGTCAGTATATCCATGCCCCCAGGCCATTACCATATTACTTAAGGCAAATTTGACTGGCTACTGTGTCCTTTAAATATTTCAGGTTTCAAATAAATGATGTGTTCAATTATTACCACCTGACTGAGCTGTAGAGCTCCAGGGATCTGTAATGATTACTATTAGCACCCCAGGTTAAAGTTCCAGGTTCCTAATGGCAATGTAATTGTTTGAAATAAGAGGTCATATTGAGTGTGCAACCTTTTTCAGATACTCATCCAATATGGCCACCATTTGGAACCCTCGAATATTTTCATGGCAGTGCAGTGGATGCGCAGCAGCCCCTGGAGCATAGCGGAAGACAAGGGAGGGTGGAGGAGAGGGAGCAGCTTGGACACTGGGAAGTGGAAGGGACGTTGGCTTGTGGGCGCAAGCAGTGGTTGGCTGGCTCGGAACGTGGGCTTGTTTCATGAGATTCCGCAGGCAATATGAGCAACCTGAAAAGGTTCCGCGCTCGAATTGCGACCGAATGGTTGAAACTCAGACAAATCACAGACTATCGCTAAGCAGCGTATAATGAAAGCAATGTAATTTACTTGCAAGTACAAATAGTTTTACATTTCCGTGTGCCGCCTTTGGATTGTGTCCACTGACAAAATATCTCCAGGGCCATCCAGTGAATGTACAAACAACTGTGATGAACCAAAGCAGGAAGTGTGTGCCAGGCCTCTGAACTACAGGGAGGAGGTGTGTACAACTCAGCAATTCGCCAAGCTAATGATCATTTGCTGCAGACAACAAGAACATTACTAGGTTACCATGACGTTATACCACATGCATGTATGTGTGTGGATATTTTACTGCATTCACTTAAGTACTTGTAGAGTAAATCACCAAATAAAACATCAGTTTGGGTAGTTTAGGGCACGTCACATGTTGGAAAATCGAGGAACATGAGTGAGTGTGTCCTTTAAATTGCAACCTCGTCCTCCCTACATCATATCAAAGCGTGCTGCGGAAACAACAGCAAGTTCTGTTAATGCGGAATGCCGGCATTCACTAGAACCAAACTGGCCCAGGCAGCCGCCCTGGGCATTGCTGAAGGTGCGAAGGCACTTATGACTGCTGGGGCTTAGAACTACGGCACCCTTTCATTGGAGAACGGCTCCATTCAAACCGTGAATGGAACCTTATACAATGAGATGCCAACCCTTTGTCCATCCAGTCCTTGGCGTGCTACAAACACATCGGCTGAAACCGCCATTCTTTGTATAACAAAAAATAGTGGCGCAGGTGCTCCTTTCATGGACGTGGTTTACAGAAAACAACGAAAGGGCGAGAAAACGGTGCACGCATACTGCTGGCGAACTCTCCGAGAAGTGTCATCTGCGCCATTGTTTACACGTACTCGTGTGTGCTGGACACATTTGGGAATCCATTTGCTGAGTGCGGGACAGCAGGGAGGGAGGCGTGGAAAGTATTTAACTGGCGCTGCAATGTTTCACGGTGCTAAGGTGTGAACTCGCATAATAGGTCGGACTAGCTGCTCACGAGCCTCACATGCTGCGACCGTCACCCGCATTCCGCAGCTGTTCTGAACAACGGCGGACAATTATTCTGCTTAATGAGGTGGGTATGGTTTCCAGGATTGCCTCATTCTGCAGCCGACTAAAGTAAAACCATCCGCTTTACTTCAGAAAACAAACCAAGGCCATCCCACGTTTAGTTTCCAAGATTATCAATTGTTCGCGCCGTGAAACACGTGAGCTCCCATCTGTACGTAAAGAACCTTGATTGCGTCTCCTTTGCCACGTTCACTCACGCCGATGGAACAACCTTATATGCAACCCCAGCCTTTCAGCAAGCGATACGATGTCCTTTCATCACGGGATGTTTTTTTGGTGGGGATTTTTGCCACACATTTTTTGGGGAAAAAAACCCATCACATTTTTTAAGGGGGTGTTATTAAATTATATATATGGGGTGTGGGTGTTTGGGAATAAATACAAATTAAAGAAAAGGGGGGGGGGGGGTTGGAGGGAACCCCCCCAAAAAGAATTTGAAAAAAATTAGATGGGTTTTTCGTATAAAAAAAATTGCGGTATAAAACCCTGTGTAAAAACATCCTGCATGGAACCCAGGAAGCAGTAATACAAACATCTCTTTCGAAATGTAGCTCACAAATAAACATAGGTTGAGAATCAATGCCAACTATTTCAATAATAAAACAATGTGGCGGTTAGTATAGTACTACATGAAAACAGAGGCGTTGCTAGGGGGGGCTAAGGGGGCTATAGCCCCTGGTCTTTTGGTTGTAGCCCCGGATAGAATCTCAGGAGCTACAGCCAAAAGACTAGCTAGCCCCCAGTCCCAACAGTTCCGACATTAGGGTAGCCCCGGGTCTTTTCCAGACCTAGAAACACCCCTGCATGAAAACATGCTTCTAAGAACTGGCGTTCATATTACCCCCTGAGAACATGTTCATACTGGCTGTGCCCAAACATTGCCATACTCAGCTCATGTACGTCAATAGGGAGTACAGAAATACGACAGGAGATATACGCAGCAATTGAAATCTTCTCAGTCCAGTACATGAGTCCACTTTTAGAGGGGGGGGTGCGCAGTACTCTTTGCTGCAAACCTTTCCAAATTCCCCTGTAAAATGCACGCTCAGATTCTGTAATACTGCCCTTGGACTATCAATACATCAGATGAAGAGGAACGCATATTTTTGCATAGATGGGT
Source organism: Ambystoma mexicanum (assembly GCF_040938575.1). Lineage (NCBI taxonomy): Eukaryota > Metazoa > Chordata > Amphibia > Caudata > Ambystomatidae > Ambystoma > Ambystoma mexicanum. The sequence continues at coordinate 826,308,887 of NC_090924.1, read as the reverse complement.
TTCCAGAACAATGGGCAATGAATACGACAGGATAAGTGGGATGCGTCTTCAAAAAATTGTGTAACATACCGTTAGCTACATGCCAGCAGGAATTCGGGTGATGAAGTCAGCAACACGTGTAGCATAGAGCTGGACATTAAGAATCTATCAAGTGAGAGTAGGTACGAAAAATTGGACGAAATGGTTGGCGTGGCTGCCTTTATATTCCACTGATATGGATGTATTCATTCACATCCCAAACTATCCTGGACTGTTCACCCCTGGTGAAAAACTGGAAAGGACAGAAAACGTTGAGGTTTCGCACACACGAGTCCAAAGGTTGGGAGAGTGTTTCACTATTGCCCATGCCCGTCAGTTATGGTTCAGCCAGACTATTTACTATGACATTTGAGAAGTCCTAACCCCTGTGTACAGTAGGTGTTTTTTGCCTTGGTAACAAGCCTAGTCAAAATGTTATGACTGTTGGATACAACTGACCGGATGACTATTCTGACTTCTTTCCACAACACAGTCTTGGTTGCCTTCGGACAACTGAACTAAAGAGGGGTGTTCTATAAAGGACTGACATAATGAGATCTAAAAACCGGTAGCCACTCAACCTCAGATCATGGCCACTTTTACAAACTATAGAGTGTGCGAAACCTCTCGGCATCAGCCACTGATGTTTGCCACAATGGTGGCGCAACGCTCCCGCGTGTCCTCATCTTCCACCTCTATCCATGCTGGAGGTGTAGGCCGGTGTTGGTGCCTGCCACGCACGCACAGGGTGAGATGTGGCAGGTGGGGGGTGCAGCCATTACCCAGAAGGGAGGCGGTCCGTTGCTGGCGTTCTGCACATGCACGATCGCCAGAGCTTTTGTTGGTCTCTATGACAACAGACACACCGGAAGCCGGCTCCCTTCTACTATAAAACCGCTCTGACTGCCTCATTCAGTGAGTCTTACCGTTCCTTTGCTGTGCTCTCAGCTCTCACTGCCTAGACTTGTTTTCTGGTTCCTGGACCTGCCTTGCCCCTTTGAGTTCTTTTCGGCTTCCTGGGTTATATGCGTTTTCTTTTCTTTTAGCGTTCCCCCAAATTCTTGGGAGTCCTTCTCTGCTCCTTGTTCTTCCCGTGTCCTTCTGGGGTGGTCTGTCCTGCTGGCTCCCACCTGTACTCTTGCAACCCCCTTCCTTTTGCCGGGACCTATCTGCCTGCTTCCTGCGCAGTAATTCGCCTAGCCACTTGCACCCTTCCGGACCTGTTGAGGCAGCTTGGTTTTGCTCGTACCTATCACACTGTCTCAACATCACACATCTACTGGCGAAGTCATAGAAATATTGGCTCACTTTTCTAATCATGCCATTTACAATACAAATGTTTCCAGAAATTTAAAATGGTGCTCATGCTCTTTACTGTATTGTTTATTGGCGAACGCTTCGATCAGCAACCCTGTACAATAAGATAAAATACAGACAGCTGAGAAGTCCCTTCGCAGGGCACTTTACATCAGTAAAAATGATGCTGGTGGTGGAGGCTGATGCTAAAATACAGGGCTTGAAATAGGGGCAACAAATTACATAGATAAAGTCCTAGGAAAATAAGCAGCTACAGTATTTGAATATAAAAAAAGACAGCAACGTTAGGAGGGCATATTTGAAAAGTGGCGATGGGGGTGATATTTCTGATGCCACTGTAGAGCGAGGGCAAGGTAGGAGCGGAAGGCAACCTATAGTGTGGTGGGGGTGGGTGCAGAGAGATAGTGTGGTGGGTGCTGGAAGGAATGCTTCAGGAAAGAGAGCAGCGGGAGATGGGATTATCTATATAGTGGAGTGCTAGACCATGAATGGACTAAAGAACTAGTAGCAGGAATCTGAAGAGGGATCTGGTTGCACTACTAGGCCAGCATGAAGGCAGCGGGGAGAGGGCAGTGTAGCGGGGGCGGATGCACAATGTGCGATGCAACAAACTAATCAACATGATCCTTGAAAGCGATCCGGCCTAAACACCTAGTTTAGCAGAACACTGAGCAGTGGAATCCCGTCAAAGGCACCATTTCCTGTAACACCCAATTGCTTTCTCAAGGCACCTCCCTTCAAGGCAAGCCGGCTTTCTCAAAGAAGTGGGATCCAGACCCTGGACACGGTCACTGTTTTGAGAGAACTAGGCACCCCAGAGGAATAGAAGCAGGACCGGCGAAATGTCTGGCATATAATAGTTCCTCTGCAAAGAGCGAAAAGAGCTAAGATCCAAAGCCATGCAGGGCTATAGAAGAAACACACCTGTCACAACATCCTCAGATCCACCACCCAACGGGACCTTTTAGGAATCCCAGGTCCTGTAAAGAGAGACCCATCAGAAGGATCGACAACTCCTTGCTGCAAAAAACACACCCATTGAGTTGGTAACAAAAGGTTGCCCATTTGAGCAGTTTTTATTATTTGAACACTTCATGAGAATTTCTTGTGCAGTAGCTATCAGGGCACCCACAACCTATTTTTGCCACAATTAAGCTAGTAATACTTACTAGGACTTTAGAAATGTTAAGGAGAATTTCTATCATAAAGATGGCCACTGCATGGGGCAGTCTTTATTTCGGATCAGTTTTGTTTGTATTCATCATACATCCCTGAAAGTGTCACCTGAAGCAAACAACTAGGAAGCTGCATCTGTAACTACGGGGGCATATAGGCCTCCCTAGGACCTGAAACTAATAAGCAAACATTTTATGGAGGCTTTTTAGTGCACACAGACGCAGGCGAGTTCAAGCATGACATTGAGGAACAATGATTCCCTGGCACTAAGCACTGAGTACATGTCAGCATTGGTGGCATACGTAGCTAACAAAGGCAGTGTTTAAACAGAAGACAACGAGAACACGTCACTTTATCTCTCCACACTTTAAGTGCATGCTTGAGCACACCTTGAGCCCATTACACAACCATGTGCTGACTAATTCTAGTACCCCGCAACAATGCACTAGAAAATGCCATCACAGAAAATCCTTGGAATTCCATTACCTAGGATCACACATGCACCCCTACATCTACAATCAGACACCGTCCACCTCAGCTCCACTGTTCCTTTCCAATAGTTTGTTTCTACCCTTCTCCCACTCCATCTATCTTTCACATTATTTCCCTCAATGCCCATGGTCGGGTAACCTCTAGCAAGGGCAGAGAGCAACACTATCCAGACAAGTCTTTACAAAGACCCAATGTGGTGTTGATGGGCACCATACAGAAGCTTATTAACATTGAATATAAAGTTCTAACATTATTAGGCCTGCATAATTTGTCAACATGTTTTTACCAAGTCAACAGTGTTCGGTTTTCATTGAAAATGAACCACCTGTTCAAAGTTTATAATAAGAGAGCAGTATGACTGGATTTTGTGCTGATCGAGGGAAAGCATGGGGTGTCCATCCATGGCAGAATCCACAAAAAGAAAGATTGGTCAAGCATCATTGGTATGGACAGGTTCACTCCAATTGTAGGCTCGCTGCATTAAAAGAAGAATGAACTATGTATCTGTGTATAGAACTGTAGTGTGGATGGGTAACAGCAAAGTAGATGCGATTGAGAAGCTCATAGAAGAATGCAAAGCTTGGGTCTTGTAAAATGTCACATGGAACATGAAAGATAAACATCCCCTAGACCTCGGGGCGCTCACAGTTAGAGTTTAATGTTGCATATGCCCCAACCCGTATCTTTACTTCTTAGCCATAATCCGGCCCAATGGATCAACAGTGCAGGGAGTGAAGAGTTCAGTCAAGGTAGAGTGATATGCATGTAACCTGCACAGAAATATATACCTCGCCTCACATCCATCCTCCTCAATGCACTTTCCACCTTCACCACCACGTATGAGAATCAATTTCTGGCACCGCTAGTAGTTGCCAAAACCCTATCAAGTTTTCTGTTACTCTCCCACTTAGCACAGACTTAGCAAAGGTTTGGGGAAAAAGCAGATACCCACCGGAGCACTGTGACAGTTGGAATAGGCAGTGCCACCTGCAGCTGCTCAGTGATGCAGTGGCTTCCGCTTACAGCTGAACTTCCCCGATTTGCATGCATTGGTACAGTCCGAAGAAAGACAGTGAATAGTGGTTGGAGGTAATGTCAGCGCACCAGCCCTTCCTCCGCAACCTTAGTTAAGAAGAAACCCAGAGAAAGAACAGAAGCCTGGCACAGCAGCACCCACATTTCCAATGTTTCTCTAGTGTCTGAAGAAGCACGGAAAATAGCGCCCTTTGTATGTATAGAAGGCAGGTTTAGAGAGATCTTGTACCAGTACGTCTTCACAGTAGTATACAATATTTCAGGTTGTTCATGGTCATGAACAACCCACTTTAGGAAGGCTTGTTCTAGCAGAGGGAAGTGTGATCTAGCAGAGCGAAGTGTGATGAATCAGAGGTGATCACCCCACAAGCCCTATCATGGGACCCTTCTCATGAGGTCACAGAAAGTCAGACACTTCCTGATCCTGACCCTAGGGGTGGTGTTCTGCGGAGGGACACAGGTCAGGGAAATTGGCAGAACCCTCTAGCTAACTTTCCTAGTGATCCCATGGTCTTAAAGGCCTAGCGCAAAATTAAAACCTTTAGTAGAAAAAGGAACAAGAACATTAGGGTCTTCAAGACCCATCGTGCTCAGTTACTAGGATGAGGAAGAGGAGGTGCAGAACTGTGATGTGCAGATTAGTGGTTCTAATAACCCACACCTGAGCAGGACTTTTGAATATTTAAGGCCCTTTCAGGTGTGGGCCATTAGAAGAAGTGGACAGCAGCAGTGGAAGTAACAGCAAGACGACGCAGGAGAGTTGTAGAAGCTGGGAGTTTATCTTGAAGAGGACACACAGCGGTAAGCGGTGCAGTGGATGGCTGTCCTGTGGGAGAGAGGAGAGCTCCCTGCACAGCGTCTTACTCTGGAAGTTGGCGTTCACCAGAGCAAGCAAAGAAACTGACAGCTCCTGTTGCAGTAAGCACGGGCCGCAGGAGTATGACCGGAGCTGTCAAACACCCCGGATCCAACATGCAAGGGAAGACTGGTGAATTGCCCTTCATTAAGTGAACCCGGGGCGCTCCGCACTGGACCGCTGGCTTCTATTGTCGTTTTGAATACCGAACAAATGAATTAAAGTATTTGTGGCCTAGTATACACATTGAAGAAAAGCCAGAGGAGAAGAATTGTTACAACCATTGCAAAGTAAAGAAGGGGCAATATTTAACCCAACCAATCAACCATCATTGCCCACGCAAAGAGGGGGTAATATTGGCACACAATAACTAGCATTGCCTAATCAAAAGAAGGCAATTATAAGAAAAGGGGGAAATTGTTTTCCTAAGGAGACAAATGTCAATAAGAGACATTACCAGCAGTTAACTGGTGTGGTAGTAGAAAACCAAAAGGTGGCATGAGAGAAGCACTGCTTGCAGAAAGCCTCAAGGGGAAGAGGAAATTAACCTGCAGTCCAGTGGCAAACGTTCCAGTGGAACAAACAGCATCAATGTGTATTGCGTCCTTATGAAAGAGTTGTGAAAGAAGTTGTGAATTTCAATGTTGGTAAAAGTCAATGACTTTCTTTAAAGTTTGAAGCAAGCCACACTGCAGAGTACATTGTATTAGTGGTAGGAGTTTTGTCCTGGCAGGAGAGTATACAAGGAAAGGGACTATTAGTGTCTAGTCCTGGCAGATTAGCAGACCAGAAAGAAGACACTGAAGTACTGCATTGTGGTGGAAGGTGGTTGTGAAAAGAAAGTGGAAAGTCCACTAATGTGTTTGATGAACTGTGGTAAAACCATTCTGACAAAACACTGTTCATGAAAGAAAAAGGTGAAAAGAGCTGTTTTTCAAAGCAAAAGAATTATAGTGAAATATTGACTGGCAGTGCAAAGATAAAAATTTTTTGATTTATTAAGTAAGAGTCTGTGGAAACTTGACAATTATTGTGAAGTGTGAACCTTGTCTTAGAGTGGGACAATCCAAGTGCTAACTGAAAATCTCATTGAGTGAGGAAACCGTTGGAAGCAAACCTTTGCTATTGAGAGGAAGTTTGTATTGCCTTTGAAACAAAAATTGATTACTGAAACAAACTTTGACTGGTACTTTGAGTTGGAAAATCCTGCTTTAATCCCAAGCAGGGGCGTTGCTAGGGGGGGCAAAAGGGGCTACAGCCCCTGGTCTTTTGGTTGTAGCCCCGGATAGAATCTCAGGAGCTACAGCCAAAAGACTAGCTAGCCCCCTGTCCCAACAGTTCCGACATCAGTTTAGCCCCGGGTCTTTTCCAGACCTAGCAACTGCCCTGATCCCAACGACTGGTGAGCCGACCCTGGTTACAAGGATATATAGTTATAAAGTTCATGTGTGAATCTTACTGCTATTTTGTTGCGTTTGAACGGCCATATGATGCCGGTTTGATTTTGTTGTCTGTATAAGTGTGAGGGACAGATACCTTTTGATGTACAAGTGTTTTTCCTTTAGTCTTTAGTTCATAGGCAGGCAAAGCCTTGTTAGGTTAGGGAAGACGAGGCGTTTATCACACCCATATCATTTACTAAAATGGCTACTTGTGAAGATCTTCTATCCAGTTGTCCGCCTCGCATTTCTCACCCCTCAAAGAAGGCATGCACAGGGTACATTGTATTGTTTAGAAGATGTGGATGTGTATAGCCATGTATTGAACAGCAAAGAGATCCATTTTGAAGAGCCAGGCTGTAAAATTATATTGTAATGTGTTAATTCGATATTATAGTTTGAAGCTATCAAGGCACCATTTCCAAAATGTGACTATCATTTCAAGTTAATTAAAAACAAAAAATAAAAAAATAAAAATCACATGGAAATGAAACATAGAATGAAAAAGCGACTGCATCTGCTATGTAGCCTGCCTAAGGGGGGAGCTACTTTATTAAAAGGCCACTGAGGAGAATGCAGCCCATATGTGCACCCCTTCAAAAAATGTATTTAACATCTTCTGCTGCCCAGGTTACAACAAGATCCAGTTAAATATTTCTGATGAATGAAAGAGAAAGAAGACTGGGCTAGACTAGGACAGTACACACCGTGATTCTGGAGGCCCACTCATGCTGGGCCGACTAAAGGACAGACCACCCCTTCTGCAAAGTAACGTATTTCCATTTATTTGTATTTTTTATTTGTATTTCCATTTATTTGTATTTATTATTTGTATTTCCTCATGATGTTTAAACCAGTTTGTAGATTGGTCAAATGGTCTAAGAGTAAATGTCAAGTATTTTTGTAGAGCTATATTCTTGTCACTGCACAGTGAAGGTACACGGCAGACCGGACTGAGTCTGAATCAATGGTGGCTTGGATGCAACATTTGGGTTGTGACTAGCAGGTGAAAGGTGGTCTCGGAGGGGCACCCAAACTCGCCCTATAAGCTTGCCTCTGCAGGTATAAGGTGGTCTCGGAGGGGCACCCGAATTCACCCTATAAGCTTACCTCTGCCGCTTGTCACATGAAAATGAGCAAAACAAGGGAGGGGGCGTTACCAAAGAAAATCAAAGAAGGTGGGTTGGCTAGCTACATCATACTTTTATGAATCGAGAGGCGCAGCGCGGAAAGTGGGGAGAAAGGCATAATTCTAGATACATTGTTGTATAAGACCTGTAACTTTGAAAATGTTTATATGGGGGAAGTAAAGATTATGTACCTACATGAGACTACTTTACCTTGAGGTGAGTAGACTGAAGGTGCCTGAAGAACATCAGTCTTGTTGGCTTTTCATTATTTTTACAAGTAAATGAGGTATTAGAAAAATTGACCGTCTTACAGGAAAAAACCATGGTCTGGGATGGTCGGACCCTCCACGAGGGTGGACGTATGAGCATTAGGACTATTGGGACGAGTCTTCAAAGGGAAGGTTTAGTCAAAATGGATCATACCATTTGCATCATTTGGGCTGGGCATGCTTGGTAGGTAGTATGAAAGTTGATACATGCTTGTGTACTAGAAAGCGGCGTGCATGAGAAGGGAATAGTTTCTTACCTGTAACTCCATTTCTCCAGCATTGGTATCTTTCATGGGTTCACATGCTTAGAATATTCCCCGTCGACAGTCTGGGAACCCTCGGTAAGCTTATTAAGCCTTTTCCCGTAGGAAAACGTTTGACACTTTTGTGTCCTATCTACGTCGTTTTGGGCCGCGCACGCACGCCTCACTATGACATAGTGGCATAAATGCCCCGCCCCCGCTGCTCCCTTCAGGTTTCGACCCCTCCAAAGTGGAACGGGGTGAAACAAAAGTACAAGATGATTGCATTTTGGGGAGGCCGGAGGGCGCATGTGAATCAATGAAAGATACCAATGCTGGAGAAATGGAGTTACAGGTAAGAAACTATTCCCTTCTCCAGAATTGGATCTTTCATGGATTCACATGCTTAGAATAGAATGCACAGCAGTGAACTTGAAACAATGGAGGAGGTGTAAATGCAATCCAGCACCCACCCCATCCTGCAAAAGGCGAATCATAATCAAATAGGATTCGAAACTAATAATATGCCACAGTAATGTACCGAGTAACATTTATATAAGGCAAAATAAAATAAAAAAAATAAAACATACATAAACATACGCGTTTACCTCCCTGCGTATATTCGTACATATATATATATATATACATACAAATACATATCCAAACCAGCATAGACCCTCCTCAAAGAGAAGGGCTTACCTTATTGAAAAAGATGTCGCAAGACAGCTCGTCCCATTTGAATCTCGTCCGCATGCTGACGGTCGAGGCAGTAGTGGCGGGTGAATGTATGGGGCACTGACCATGCTGCCGCCCTGCAAATGTCTGTCAGTGGAACCCCCGCCCACAACGCCGTCGACGACGAAGTCGCCCTGGTCGAATGAGCTCTCGGATGTCCTTGTAGCGGTTTTCCCGCTTTTGAGTGACAGAAGGCAATCGTCGACGAGACCCATCGGGCCAGTCCTTGTTTTGAAATTGCCTTCCCCTTTGTCGAAGGCCCATATGCAACGAAGAGTTTCTGCGTAGATCGAAGTTGTTGAGTTCGATGAAGGTAACATTTTAGAGCTCTCTTGACATCCAGGGTATGCAAGACCTTTTCCACAGCTGATGAGGGAGTTGCGAAGAAGGTGGGCAGGACAATGGATGAATGTTTATGATAAGTCGTAGGAACTTTCGGGATGAAACGAGGACTCGTTGACAAGACCACTTTGTCTTTGAAAAATCTGAGATATGGAGGGTCTATGACCAATGCCTGTAACTCTGAGATCCGTCTAGCCGATGTTATGGCTATTAGAAAAGCCACTTCCCATGATAAAAACTTCATCGACGACGTGGCCATCGGCTCAAAGAGTGGTTTCATTAACCCTGCAAGAACCATGTTAAGGCTCCACGTCGGTGGAAACCGCTTAACCGGGGGAATCGTCCGGAATAGATCTTTCATGAAGTGTTTCACTAACCTGTCACTAAACAAGGGCGTTGATTTCCTCCCTCTTGTGAATCTGGAGATGGCCGCTAGATGAACCTTTAGTGATGAAAAAGACAAACCACTCTTCGCCAAATGTAGTAGATACGGGAGAATCTGTTCCGGAGTAACCCTCAGAGGTTCCACTCTTGCCTGTCCTTGGCACCACGTACAGAATCTCCTCCACTTACATCTGTAAGACTTGTTGGTGGACGGGGCCCGCGCAGCCTGTAATATCTTCCGACAGTCTGAGGGAATGTTCAAAGCACTAAATTCTGAAAAGTCAGAAGCCAAGCTGTGAGGTTGAGGCTGCTCGGGTTGTGATGCCACACCGTTCCTTCGTCCCAGGACAAGAGGTTGGGCACCTTCGGGAACGCTATTGGGCGATCCGCTGACAGATGAAGCAGGTCGGAAAACCATGGTTGCCTCGGCCAACACGGCGCTATCAAGATGACTCTGCACCTGTACCTGCGTATCCACTGCAGAGTTCTCCGTATCAGAGGGAATGGAGGGAAGGCATAGAGGAACTAGCCCATCCACAGGAAGGAAAACGCTTCTCCCACCGAATCTTCCTGTGGCCACCTGCTGGCGTACATCTCGCACTTCCTGTTCACCTTCGTGGCGAAGAGATCCAGTTGAGGTCGCCCCCATTTGTCGAAGACCTTCGACAATTGATCGGTGTCTATCTCCTACTCGTGAATCTGGTCCATATTTCTGCTGAGCGAGTCCGCCTGCTCGTTTCTCACTCCAGGCAGGTGATGAGCTATGATGCATATGATGCATATGTCGTGTTTTAGAGCCCAGTGCCACACTTTCTGAGCCTCGATGGAGAGGGTTCTGGATTGCGTGCCGCCGTGGTGTTGTCCATCAGAACTCTCACTGTGGATCCCTTGATGTGAGGCAGGAACGCCCTCAGGGCCCAGCGGACCGCTCTCAATTCCAGAACATTGATGTGCAGGAGAGATTCCTTCCGAGACCAACAGCCTTGTGTCTGCAGAGTGCCCATGTGCGCACCCCAGCCAGTTAGGGACGCGTCCGTGGTGAATCGGAACTCCAGCTCCTGTAGGGGTACCCCTTTGGAAATATTCTGAACCTTCTTCCACCACCGAAGAGTTGATAGGAGCTTGTTGTCATCGACGGTCAGCCTGTCTGACCAGAGGCCCTGAGCCTGCGTCCAACGGTCCGCCAAAAACTGTTGCACTGGCCTCATGAAAAGGCGGCAGTTGGGCACCAGAGGAATGCAGGACGCCATAGCTCCCAGGATTGATGTATATTTTCTCACAGTCTGGAATTGATTTTCAGCTGACTTGCCAATCGACTGAGCCTGGTGATCCTGTCGATGGATGGTCTGACTAACCCCAACTGGGTCTCAAACTGTGCACCCAGAAACACCAAGCTTTTGGACGCCGTTAGCGAGGATTTTTCGAAGTTTATTGCAAACCCCAATCGTTGCAAGAGGCTCATGGTGTCCTGTAGACTCCTGTGTGTTGACGCCGAGGAGGACCCCCTCACCAACCAGTCGTCGAGATACGGGTATACATGGTGGCCTTGCCTTCTCAGCCAGGCTGCCACCGGAGCTAGGCATTTCGTGAATGTTCTGGGGGAAGATTTCAGTCCAAAGAGAAGAACTGTGAACTGGTAGTGAGTCCGCCCTACCACAAACCTTAGGTATTTCTTGTGTCGCCGACACATCGGTATGTGGAAGTACGCGTCCTGCAGGTCCAGAGACACCAGAAAATCCCCTTCTTGAACTGACCTGATCACCACCTGGAGCGTGAGCATCTTGAACTTTGTGTTTTTCAGCGACTTGTTTAGTTCGCGCAGATCTAGGATGGGACGCCACTTTCCATTTGGCTTTTTCACCACAAAGTATCGGGAATAAACCCCTTGACCCCCTTTGTGACGACGGGACCAGTTCTATAGCCCCTTTTTGTAGCATAAGTGCTACTTCCTGCAGCAAAACGCTCAGATGGGATTGAGCTACACACGCCGGTGGAATATGCGGAGGGTTGCTCTTGAACTGCAGGGAATGACGGTATTTTACAGTGTCCAACCCCCATTGATCTGTTGTTATCAGCTCCCATTCGTTGATGTAACATGATACCCTGCCCCCAGAACGTTCCGATGCCCGTCATTGCTGGTCCTTACTCTGTTTATCCCTCGTCGACGAGTAACTTGCTCTCTTCTTGGGGGCCTGGTAGTCCCGGCGACGTTTCGCCGCTTGCGAAGCTCGCCTGTATTCCTGAGAGGAATATGCTGGCCTACCGAAGGGTCGGTCCCTCGATGAAAATCTGGAATTCCCCGAAGCTCCTCTGAAGGGACGAAAAGACCGGAAACCCCGACCACTCTGGAGGGCCCCCAAGGAACGCGCAGTGTCCGAGCCCTCCTTCATGCCCTTCAGGGCTTCGTCGACCTTCTCGCCGAAGAGGAGGTCTCCTTCAAACAGCATATCCAGTACCTTGTACTGCACCTCTGGTCGGAAGTTGGTGCATTTCAGCCATGCCTGTCGTCGGAGAACTACGCCGTTCTTTACTTGCTTAAATCCCGACTCCGCAAGGTCCACCGCGATGTTAATGGCGTGGTTCGAACCCTCCTCACCTTCCCGGACCAGCAACATAGCTGCTTTTCGATGTTCATCCGGAAGGTGTTCAAGTATGGGCGCCAACCGATGCCACATCTCCCTGTCGTATCTAGCAACTATGGCAAGCGAATTGGCCGCCTTCACTGTGGTAGCACCTACCGACAGGACCTTTTTGCCGAACGCATCCTGGCGTCTAGCATCACTTTCCAGAGGGGTCGTACACTTGTGTTGAGCCCTTGCCTTTCTTGCCGCCGATACCACAGAGTCAGGTGTAGGTTGAGAGGAAAGGAACTTGGGAGTAGAGTCCGGGGCTTTGAATATTTTCTCTAGGCGACCCTTCATCGCTGGCTCTGAGAAAGGGTGACCCATGGTCTGAAGACCTTCCTTCCACACATGATCTAGGATGGGCACTGAAAACACTGACCTCCTCCTTTTACCCATGTGGTCGAAAAGAAAACAGTCCTTTTTTTCCTCCTCTTGGGCCAGGCCAAATTCCATGCAAGCCCTGGCCATCATTTTGTGGAATGACCCGATATCGTCTGGGGGAGACGGCTGAGCCGGGCTCCTCAGGGTTTCCAATTCCACATCGGACTCCCAAGTCGGATCCCTGGAGGGGGAAAGGGAGACCACCGACGACGCTCTGCTGCCTGATTCCGAATCCAACATTTACCCTTCCTCGCAGCGTGCGGCCGAGAGATTTGCCACCGGAGACTCTGCTGTGGAGGTTGAAGGTGGCGGGCGGCGAGACGGGCCCGGGTCGTCGACGACCGACCTGGCCGGAGTCGTTCGGGGCAGTCTGTCATCCAGTGTCTTCAGCAGCGTTTGCAACGTGGAGAAAACCTCCAATGACAAAAACGACTGCGGGTTGAGCAGGGGCCGGAATGCTCCCGGGGAAAGGTTTGGTAAGTTGTAACCCCAGGCCTGCAGGGGCAGCTATCCTTTCACCCTTGTCTCCCGAGGATACCGACAAAGCCTCCTGCTGTAGAAGTGTGTCCGGCAAAATTGGGTCGTAGACCTCTGGACACCAGGCCACTTGAGGGGTGTCCGTCGACGAAGCGATAGTTGGCCCCGTCATTGACGTCACCTGCAATCCAGGGCCGGTTGATGTTAACTGCAACAACAGCAGAAAAGTAGATGACGACTTCCCAACCGTCGATGACGGTGGTGGTCGCGCAGGCTTATGCGTCGCTCCTGCCTTTTCCGAACTCGACCTGCGTGTCTCTGTCTCTCGACTCAAGGTCGATCTATGACGATCGCCTGAGGAGGATTTAGATTTTTCTTTGTCTTTCCTCGCTGAAGATGAGGACGAAGAGGCCTTCTTCGAAGAAGAGTCCCTGGAATGGCCTACTGACGATTCCTTGTCCACCGGTCGCGATTTCTTTACCGGTGGTTCCGATGACGATGAGTGGCGTGGGCCCCTGAAGGTTTTGACACCGAGGCCGCGCTGCGTGTGGAGCCCACTTCCGAAGGCGGGTATGCCCCCGCTCCATCGTTCAACCATGCGACAAGTCTGCGACTCCGATCCTTAAGAGTCTTCTGAGAGAATTCTTTACATATGTCGCACTTGTCAGCCGAGTGATGAGGGTGCAGACAGTAAACGGAGTCCATATGTCCATCCCCCTCGTAGACCTTCAGTCCGCACGTAGCGCACGGGCGGAACAGTGCTTTCCCCGACATTAGGAGAAAAAACCAAAAGCGCACAACCTAACCAAGTAGAAAATACACAAGGTGTTCCCACTTTCCAGACGATTGAAATCTGAAGGGAGCCGCGGGGGCGGGGCATTTATACCACTACGTCCTAGTGGGGCGTGCGTGCGCAGCCCAAAACGACGTAGATAGGACACAAAAGTGTCGAACGTTTTCCTACAGGAAAAGGCTTTATAAACTTACCGAGAGTTCCCAGTCTGTCGACGAGGAATATTCTAAGCATGTGAATCCATGAAAGATCCAATGCTGGAGAAAGCTGATGCCCACATGCCTGTGTATAAGAAAGATGATGCATGCCCGTGTACAAGTGAAAGCTGAAGTTTGTGTATACAGATTGGGGTTATGTTTGATTTTACCAAGGGAAAATTCAGAGTGGTTCATTTCATTGCGACCATAACACTGCATTATTATTTTTTATTTTATTTGGGGGGTGTCCCCCCCCAACCCATTTGAACCCATCTTCAGACACTTGGTGCCTTCCCCAGACTTTGTGGTAGAGCATGCTGTTGCTTCAAGATGTCAGTTTAGCCACTGGCCCTAAAGAAGTCTGGTGACCTGCTTGAACCCCTCCATGCCAGGGGCGGCGAGAATGTGGGGCCCGGGTGCCCGCCGGCAGAATTAAGTCGGGGCTGAGCCCCCCCGCACCCTGGGCCGGAGAGAAGCGATGCAGTATGAATGGCCCTTTGTTCCTTCCATACTGTGTCTCTCTCTGGCGGCCTGGGTGATAGCCGGGTAAAAAAACGATGTTTAAAAATTGAGGGACGGATGCAAAGCAAGAGGCTCTTGTTTTACATCTGTCCCTCAATCTCTAAAAATGTTTTGGTTTGGGCATACTTCTGCATCTGTGCACCCGGGTGCATGGATGTAGAGGTACACCCAAACCAAAACGATTTTTAGAAATGGAGGCACAGATGCAAAGCAAGTCTGTCCCTCAATTTCTAAAAATCTTTTTGGGTTGGATGTATTTGTACATCTGTGCAACCCTCTTGGCAAGAGGGTTGCACAGATGTAGGGTACAGCCAACCCATAACGATTTTTAGAAATGGAGGCACAGATGCAAAGCAAGTCGGAGGGCCCCTATTGCATTGCATCTGCAGAGGGAGGCGATTGGGAGAGGGCAAAAGAGACTGTGTGCATGTCTCCGAGTGTGTACGTGGTGAGGGTGAATGCTATGCTATGGGCGGGGAACAGAGGCATTGAGGGAGGTAACTCCCCTGAATTCGAAAGAAGGTAAAAGTGTGGGAGAAGGTGGGAGTGTGGGGTGAGGTGGGATCACCTTCTTGGGGGAGTTAGCGGGGTGGGGGCAGTAGAATGTGACAATTCGGCCTTTTGAAGACCACACAAATCGGGCAAAATAAATCTGTCTTTTTTTGTATTTGTTCTTCAAAATGCAGAATTATCACATAGAACCCAGTATGGACCTTGCCATACGGATGACCTTGTTCAGTGTAATAGCATTCAATGGGACAGTACTTGCAGGGCCTAATGGTGCAGAGCTAATGAGCTTCTATATTTTTAAAGAGACAGTAACAGCACTTCTCAGCAGGGCTGTGTAATCTATTTTCTACTAGAGCTTCCATATTTGAAATGGGGCAATGCTGGTACTCCTCAGCTCGCTAAACAGAGCTTCTATAATTGTAATACTATGCTTTTGTTGAGGCAATGCTAGTTCATCTTAGTGGGGCTGGTATACTTTTGATGGGACAGCAAAAGCACTTCTCAGTTGAGCTGCTACACTCTTATTGACAAGGCCATAGCACTTCTCAGCAGATTCATTTACTTATATTTTAATTGGTTATTTATAATGCGTGTAATACCCAGAGGTTTCTAAGCGCGGACCGAGGGATCGAACCTGTGTTGCGCGGACCGAGGGATCGAACCTGTGTTGCTCCATGTCGTCTTGCTTCCAAGGAGAGCACGTTGCCCCTGAGCTATCCTCCCAAGACTGAAGATCTGAAGTACATTTAATGATACAGAACCAGAACTATTGAGCAAGTCTAACATCATCTTCATTATCATCAGAATAACTCAACACTGTTGTGGTTATACAAGAGCTAATATATTTGAAGGGATGGAATTACTCAGAATGTAGCAGCGCTATTCAATAACCCAAAGTGCTTAAGCATAGTTAATGTGAAAATACTACACTTCTCACCATTGAGACAGTACTGCCACTTCTCACAGAGGCTTCTACACCTTTTATGGGGCAGCACCGATCCAGCCTACTGGACAGCTTCAATTTTAATGGCACTTCTCAATAGGACTGCTATACTTCAATAGGAAATGACCAACACCACCCCGCAGGGAATGGCATACTCTTGTGCCACAGAAAAAGCACTTCCACCCACCACAGCTGCTTTATTTGTAATGGCACAGTGCGTGTACTTCTCAGCCACTCTGCTTTACATTTAAACAGACCGAATTGCCATTTCTCAGCAGGGCTGCAACACTATACGATTGTGTTCTGTATGTTGAGTGCTTCTTCACCACCAATGTGGATTCATGGCACTCTCCCAGTGTCTAAATAGTAGATCTGGCTACATTCAATTGGAAGCAGGCATGTCCTGAGCTGCCCGCTGTACATAAACTGCTGCTCAGAATGTTGGAAGCCGTGATGGGGCAAGGGATAGAAGGCTCGAGCCTGTAGGATAGCAGAATCAGCAGTGTCTTAAAACCTGCTCACTCATTCTGAAGTGAGGGGCCATGGGGCAAAATGAGCCTGATCCCACATACAGGGGATTGTTACCCCTTTATCTCTCCTGAATGAAAGAAAGAGCTCTCTCAGACACAAGTTATCGCCTCTGCACACACAATGAATGAATATGGTATGGATCTATAGATTGAGAAAACTGGAGTGAGAATTCAGTGTTTTAACAGAAATATAATTGACTTCCCAGATGGGAGACTGACTCCATTAATATACATGGGGTCATTGAGATGCCCAAGAGTGAAACTGTGCGTTCAGTTGTGAGATTACCAGCAACGGGCATACTATGCTCCAAGGAGTGAGGTGCCCACTCAATATATCACTCTGTTTAAAGGTATGAGATCCATCCTGAATGCTTGCCCAAAGAGCCTTTGCCAGAGTTTCATACTGAAGAAGTGAGCATGTGGTCCAGGGTCTGCAGCCCACACACACGCATGGGATTCCCATGCACCCACTTGCGAGATTTGCACCAAATTGGTGAGATTGTGCTCCAAGGTAGGAGGCACACGCACAGTCTTTGCTCTGAGGTTTGAAACACTCAGAGGATGGGATGGCATTTTGCTCTCCCATCCTAGTTGTGTTTCTCTGCCTTTTGAGGGCTACTACAACCTGGATGATTACAGAGGAGTGGAGTAGGGGCAGTGTTGGCTTACTGGAATGCAACTGGAAGGCTTAAACCTCCTCCTTACTTGACTTTAGTATATGCAGTACATGCTAGCCAATGTTTCCACTGTTCTGTGCCCCCCGCCCCCCTCGCACCAAGTTGGCGACTAAGTGCAAATGCGGTCATATAACTGCTGGTGATGTCACTTCCTATGTTTGGGCACCCCACGGGAAATGTATAAGTCAGCTCCCCTGCTCCACGCGAGGGAATGCTGCAACATGCACAGTGATACAGCTCCGGCTCCTGCAGAGTGGTCTACCACATCTCAATTTCCCCTAGGAATAGCCTGCCAAGCATCTTGAGAGTGTGAGCCCACTGAATGACAATGCTATGACAGATTGTGCAAGAGACCAACCTCCACCGGTCACCAGGGTACCCACCAAAAAACATATTTTAAGAGCTTGGACGTAAACGTTAAGGCTCGCCACATTTCTATTTTCGTCAATAAAAACAAAACAGTAACAACATCTAGCTGTTTGCCTCTGCAATGCTTATTGCGCTACCATTTTAGGTAAATGTCTACATCTGAAAACTACTTCTTAACAGTTTGATGACCCTAAAAGCGTTATTAAAAAGCAGAGCACACGGTTTCCTGTGCCTTTTAAAGTAACATGGTTGGGATGAATAAGAAAAAAACAAACTGCGTTAATAACAGCAGAGCTTTAAAAAGCAGGCATGCAATTGCAATCACGAAAAACGGGTTTCCCGCTGGGTCACAGTGCGCCCAAGAAGAAACTAGTGGAATCCATACAAAGCAACTAAATTATAATGCCATTTAATTGGAATTTAGTCACTCAGAGCTTTCATGCAGGACAAGAAAACCCCCGGGAATGCGCTGTGAATGTGATTGTTAGGGAGAAAAAAAAAGGAGGAGTCAATTTTCTGACCTACAATTTAGCAAATGATTCCATTCCTATGGTAATCAGCCTGCCACCCCCATAATCCCCCACTCACTCATGACAGGAAACCGCAAAACATGCCAAGCTGTCCGTCTAATGTTGCTATGACATTCAAGTACACAACTGCTTGACTCACGTCCTTGAGTAGTTCAATTCCAGGCGTTGAGTACACATTTTTCCCACACATCAATTTCCCAAGACAACAACACGCTCTCGCTCATGCTAAAAGCAACCCGCTCTGCCGCTGAAAACACACCAACAATAAAGGCTCTTAAGGAAGCAATATGTAGCATCTTTGTCCCACTATCTTATGCAATGAATGCTCCCACGATTAAGGTCCGTACGAAGAAATCTGCGGCGCTGTAGTGACATTGTGCACTTGAATGCGAAATGGGTTAAAAATTGGCTGCAGTGAATATGTACTGATTCACGTTATTCTTCAAAAGGACAATGTTTGTACCGGGTGCAAATACTGTACAAGATTGCACTGCACCAGTTCAAATGCTCTTTAATATAAGCCTAGACGGCCATTTTCTTTATTTTTCTAACAAAAGAGGCTTATTCAGACAGATTAATTGAAATACAGACTATTTATGGAGCAGCAGACATTGCAACTGAGCTATTATTATTATTATTATTATTATTATTATGGTATTTATTGAGCACGGACTTAGCTTTGAGAAGCAACAGAGCCCTTTACACATGTATAAAACAGTATAGATGCATAACAAAGCGCTTTACTTTTCAGAGGTAACCACAGAACAGATATACAGCGGGTGGGTGGAATAAAATACAGCAGGGTACAGAGGAGGGGTACAGCTGCACACGGCGGCGGGGAGGAGAGGGACAGCCAGTGTCTAGCACGTCCGGTGGCGCGGCGCGAGGCGACATGATGGCCTACGGGTTGAGGAGGAGACACTCCTTGAAGAAGACAGTGTAGGCTTGTTTTCTGGTTCTTTACTTTTTGCAGTTCAGGATTTCAAGTCTTCATGTGTTCTGACTTCTGGTGGTGCACTGTCCATGGGAGATGCTGAGTTTCTCCACGAGGTAGCTGAGTGGCTTGAGGGCAACTGCCTTATAGATGATGCAGCAAGACTTGAAGGTGATTTGTGCTTACAGTGGGAGCCAGTGAAGGTCGATGAGGGCTAGGGTGATGTGGTTATATCTGTGTAGACCCGTGAGGTGTGCAGCCGTGTTTAGGACACTTCTCAAGGGCACAAGGGAGGATAATGGGAGACCTTTGAAGAGGGCATTGCCCCCATCCCAGTGGGATAGGACCAATTCTTGAACAGTGGATCTAAATCGGTCTGGAAGGAAGAAGGGCTTGACTTGCCGCAGGAGGGAGAGCCAATACCAAGATGTCTGAGTTTTCTTAGCTATGTGTATCTTGAAGGAGAGGTGCCTGGCGATGTGGAACCCAAGGGAGTTGGTGCAGGAGGTGAGCTTGCATGTGAAGCCCTCACTACTAATGCTACCAATGGCGGCAATGGGATGTACATTGTTAAGAAACATAGGCCATTACATTGGATAATGATAAAAAATAGTATCACAGTGCTTAAAAACAGGATACATCCATCATAAAGCTCTATATACAATTCATGGTACTGTATTCAAAATGACGAACAACTGAGCGGAATATACGAATCAGCCACTACTAAACTTCAAATGGTTTGTCAGAGGCCACCTAGGAACCTGTAAAAATGCTTTCACCATATATACAGTGGGGAGCTTGACGGAATGCCACCTCTTATTTATGATCGGGATGAACAAAAAAAACTCAATTGACCCCAGATGAAAATAAGGACATTTTACAGCGCACCTAGCGGTATTAAACAATTCAAAAAAGCAATGAAGAGTGGACAGTGGATGTCAGCTATCGGAGATGTGGCAGCCATTCGGTAGGCAACCCCCAGCATGCCCTTATGGAGGGAGTTAAGAAAGGCCTGAGGGAACCTGTGTAGGGTTCCAAGCATGTCGGAATATAGTCACACCCTGCATTCACAACCCTTGGGTGTGGGTGTTTAATTCGGCTGGGCTCCTTCCAAAGACAATTCATCAGTGCAGAAGCACAAACACTGTTAATGTGGATAGGACCTGTAGTGAGAATATTTTCATATGTGAACTCACCCCTGGTACTTTGAAGGGCCACGGGACATGCAAAAGGCTTGGTGCTGTCTGCAAGTGCACTCCCCCTTAGGGCAGCCTACTCAAGGTTCTGTGCGACTTCCAGACATTGTGACAGGAATGCGTGTTCCCTACGGCTTTGTGAAGGGATACTGCGCTCTCTCCGGTCGGTGAGCAAATCCGCCCTTTTTTTAAATAACTGGGGTGGATGGACACACACACACACACACACTCTCAGGGCTCAAGTTAAAGAACACGTGAGCGAACAGCAGACCCCCCTGTGCTCTTGAGAAATTGGGGAGTTGGTCTTGCTGGGATTGTCAACAATAGGGGGGAACACATGTACCCCCCAGCCCACATGAAGGTCTCTTCTCGAAACCTGTGAAATATCTCATTAGGATTTTTACCAGCTATTTTGGCATAAAAGGTGCATGCCTTTTATAATTTGGCAGCAACATTATAGGAAACGTGTCCCTTAGGTTATTCTGTTCAGTCTTCACAACGAATTTCCCGAGAGGCAAATGCATATTCGTCCAGTGCACTTTCTTCATGTAGGAAAGACCAAGGGTGTCACATTTGCATATTTCACTAACACCTGTTCCCTTCCTATGATGCCACTTGTCATTACATATATGAACGAGTGCACCCACTTTATTTTAGGACTTTTGCTCTGCACCCATTGTGCATATGACAGCCATGTGTGCTAGAGCATGTGCATCCAGGGTGGTCCATGCTCCATTGTAAAGGAGTCCCAAATGTAAATGGGTCCGCTGCTAACGACGTCCCAGTGGGAGAGTACCGCCTCTCCTTGCCTGCTGGTGATATTTTTTTTTTTTTAAAAACCTTACTTCAACTTCAATCTATTGCTCAAAAACGCAGATTGCTTTTGAGCCGATGCAGTCCCTAGGCACACCCGAGCAAGAACCAGAGAAAGGAAAAACATGTACAGTAATGGCTATTCCATTCCTCAGCATTCATATCATCAGATTATCACTTTGGAAGAAGCTGAAAGACCATATACCACATGGTTCCCAAACAGGAAGGTGCACAGTGGCACTAGAATCAAGGACTGGGAAGGGGGATGGGCCGAAACTGCAAAGTCTCATTCACTTAGAACAGATTCTGGAAAGTTTCAGCTCAAGGTTCCTGGTTTAATTTCCACGCTGGACGGCAGTAATTCAAATAGCCCATTATCTAACAGATGCTACAGAAAACTTAGCAAAAGAAAGTTGCCTTCTCAGTGTACTTCCTAGTTAAATGTGCGGCCAATTCACAACTGTAATCATGATTTTAAAAAACAAGCATGGTACTGGTGTCAATTTTCCAGAGCCGTTATCTTGATTAGAAAACTATAATGGCCACTCCTCAGCCAATCAAAAAGATCGAGATGTGATCAATCGTCTGAATGGCTGCTTCAAAATTCTCACAGGACTTACTTACATCTCGGCATTTACTCGTCCATCACCACTCTATATCCCCCTTTGACAATGACAGCAGTCTCTGTGGAATCGAAGGGATTTCTCTGAAGGTTGGGGGAGTGGTCAGTGTTTTGGTGTTAATACTGGCGGTCACTACCATCAGGGGCAGAAGAGAGCATAAGGCACCAAAGACGAGACACACATCAATGCATGTGTTCACTCTGACTTGCACGGCCCACGGCACCGTGCCCAAGGGCACAGCCTCCTCTGCCACCACTTGCCTCTTTTGTCTTGCTTCATGATAAACAGGAGTAAAACTGGGTGGAGTAAGCTATGTCACTTCAGAAAGGGCGGATAGCGGACCCTTGTAAGGCACACTTAGCTTGTGTAATGATAACAATGTGCTCATAGCATAACAGACCGAATCGGCTCAGGAGCGTAACTCGCGTGAAGCAATTGCCCTACAATAATGACTACACCTGTGGTCGTTACTGCTACATTTCCACTTGGAGTAAAACATTTGGAACCTGAAGCCAATCAGGATTGCTGGTATTGTTTAACTCCCCTAAAATGCTATCCGCTGTATAGATCCAGGTGAACCCACAGGGTGACAGCTCTGCTGTTCTCTTTCCTCCACACCTCTTCACACCCCTTCTGCATCCTCAGAGCCCGCGTTACTCACCAGTCTTCCCCTCTCTCTGTGTATGCTGTCTGACTGCGTAGAAGTATGGTCTAACCTTTGAGAATACTCTCCATCAGCAGCTGCCAAGTCCTTTTCTTGGTGGCCATCTTGGAAAAGTTTAACTTTTTGACTGGACTCTCTTCTCCTGTGCAGACCAAAATGCTTTGCTTTCCATTAACGAATGTGAAAACTGGAGGGTCCAACCTTGGCACACGGCCCCATGGCAAGGTGATAGGAGCAGAAATGTCTACGGACGTAACAGCAGGAATTCTGAAAATGTTTTCCCTCACAGGGCGGAACGATATAAAAGCATTACAGCTCTTCTGCCGTTAAAAGCATTATAGTCCTTCTGCCTGGGAAGTACTGGTCATTATATGCCGATCCACTCTTACAGGCCGTTGGTGAGGGCAGAAGACAGCTAGTTCAGTCTTGAGTGGTCCTCTAAAACACTAAATCAGCACATTCACTTGAAATGTTGATTGCGTGACTAAAAATCTAATTTCTCAGAATGCGACAGATAACTTATGATATACGTCTTCTCTGGAATCTATCCTAGAGCATAGCGGACAATGAGTAGAGGTATGACTGACGTAAGGGATGAAGGGAAAAGAGAGGATCATACGAGGTCCCAGAGCTGGTGAAGTCATATGCTAATAGCACTTTTGCATAGAGAGCCAGTCAATGCCACAATAATTTGTTCCTCATCTTTCTGATGTCGACTCATTTATGGCTGACCATGTAGCTAGCATTATTGAACGTCTAATATGGTCAATAATTCTACACTGATCCCTCCAAGTGATGCATGTCCCACTGGTCAGCTGCCAGAATCTGGCATCACTACCTGGAAGGCAGTGCAAGCGTACACTTTAGAGAAAACGTGCTTCGCCGATTATTTCACAAAACAAGGATTGCTGGAGGTATCCCATCTCCTCCTATTGCTCTTTGAACCATCGAACCAGTTAACAGAAAGGATGTGCCCTCACTTGGCAACCATACTTCTCTTAAAGTGCTTCAACACGTGGTGGCTTCAACACAGTGTGTAATGCTTTGGAGAAACCCCAAAAAAATGAATAACAGAGTAAGAAAATAGGACTAGCCGGAAAAATACCTCCACTACGCCCCAGAGCAGAGTATAAGCAAACTAGGTATACACTTCACAATGGCCCGCAGCCTGTCCCAGGGCAGCTAAATTCAGGCTGGTGGTGACAAAGCATCCTCCGAAACCACTCCATTTCCCATAACATTCCTACACCTATTGATCTTGGCAAGACATGTATATCTTAAGAGTTTGAAGGAAACGTCTTAACGATGAGCATGCCCCTATAAAGAAAAAAAATAAAAGCACTGAAAATCGCACAGAAAATATCATTTTAACCAACGCATTTTGACATTTGTGTATATAACTGAAATGAAATGACCATCATTACTGGCCCAGCCCTCCAGGAGTTTCCGGGATGATTTTCAATGTTATTGTCACATGTTTATTTAGGAGACGTGACGGCTCACACAACGCCTTATGTGGAAGGGAAGGTTAAACATTTGTGTAAAAGGCCTCCTACCCATTGGGGGGCAACTTCAAGCATAAATGGCACCACAAACCAATATGATCTAAATTATGCTGAGGACAAAGAGATGCTCAAAAGGGTACGAAATTATACTACCGCTGATGGACCACAGGGAGTGATTAGATTAAGGCCTGTGGGTTAAAGGTCAAACACACGTCATCCGATACTGTCTGGCTCCATGCAAGAGTGATGTCAACATCCGAACGGTTGAGCTTAATGGCGGTTCTGGGAATGGGCTCGCCATTGTCAAACTCACCCACGGTTGCTCGAAACTATAGGTGCGCCTTCGCTCGTCGACGTCGTCCTCCTGCTTTGCTTGCTGGAATTCTTGTCGCAGACGTTGTATCCGGTCGTGGTTGCTGGGAGTTGATCGGTTGCTATATTTCAGATAGAAAAACAGGTTTTTAAGACTTTTCAAAATTCACCTTTGTCTTTAACCAAACTGTTGTTTTGCAATGACAACACACTTTCACAATCCCATTAAACAAGGCGTACCACTGTAGAAAATGCACATTCTTACTGTGTATGTATTATACTGTTCATTTAGGCATTAAAAAAGTCATACTAAAAAGTGAAGCTCGCAATTAAACGTTTGTAGTACAATTCGATCCCATCAACATTGTAAAGTTACCACTTCAAGATTATAAAACCTTTTTGTTTTTTTAATTAGCGGTCTGAATAAAATTGAATTAGCCCTTTTAGTTGCTCCCCACAAGAAGCACTCCTGTCCTATTAAGGGCCTGAGGCAGGAGATCCGTGCTGCTTATTTCATTAGGAGCATTGACGCTGCCCGTCAATACCGCACATTCGATTGCTTTTCCAATCAATAGAACCCCGTCATCCCCTAGTTTCTTTTCAGATGAGTCTATTAGGCTGATCAGCTTGATAGCAATAATGGGCCATGCTCATACAGCATCCAACTGGCTCTGGGTTTATTTTCGGCGCGCATGTATACATGGACTGCGTGTGTGTGTGTGCTGCTGCCCGTTCAGTGGTTCGACCTCGGAATAGGAGAATACAGGCTTTAACACTCCCCGCTGCTGCCCCGCGACTGAACTCTCGTTTTCTGTCAGATGTTCAGATCTGGCGTTCCGGGCACTTCAGAGGCAAAAACACTGTCAAACATCAACTTCTCGCGCTTCTTTTCCCCCACTGGGCTTGTGGAAATCTTTGAAACGGAGACTCCTGGAGCAAACAGGGCCATTCCAACAATGCTTCAGCAAGGATCGTCTGGTACACACAGTTCACTGAAAAGAAAGAATATGCTAGTGAGGCCGCTTATTGCGCAGTAGCGCTCTTGCAACAGGGTGCAGACCGAAAAGCAGGCCGCTAGTCGCTACCCCCTGTGATAAAATAGAGAGTAATGCAGAAGATTGTATTTGACAAAGTTGTTGTAGGGTTCTTCCCAGTACCCAAGTACTACACCTGGACAAGTAGTATGGTAAGTACCTTTATTGTGCCAGGTACAGGTATGTAAGTACCTATGTGTTAAACCACTGGCATCCAGCACAAAGCCAGCTCCAAGACTAATTATCAGTATGTGGAACACACCAGAGGCCAAAACTCGACATTCAAGGTACGCACACTAACATTCTGACAAAGAGAGTGCTAGTAACCCGCAAAGCAGAATATTACACCTCCTCCAGTGTACGCCCTTGGAACCAATACACTACGAACGCATGACCCCGAATGAATACTTCCACTGAACCGAAACCACTCACACTGTAACCCAAAGGAACCAGACACCTCTCCAGGAAATTAAACATGGGCCGTGAAAAATAACCTGAAACACCTCAACAAAATGCCCTTGCTCCACACCCAGGGGTGAAACAAAATGCTCATCCACGAGCAAACATGCAACGGCCAATCCCCCGTCAGGCAAAACACCATACTAAAACCCCTAACGCACCATAACCAGGCCAGTACTAAAAGCATCAAAACAGAGACTGGCAAAACACACCCCATAAGGGAATATATATCGGGCAACCCCTGATAGGCCTGCCTGACCTACCCTACACATACACCAACCAGCAATGTAATCCAGCAACCGCACATACAGCCAAATAAAAAAACATCACCTGGAACCCTAGCCAACACAAACAATGATCTGTACAAATTGTCAACCACCTCACCTGCAGAATGAGGCAACTAACCACCACCAACCTGATCTTAGAGCCCTTTGGATAACACGTATGCAATGGATGGGATGCAGAATAACTGACACCAAATAATCAAACCAACTGAGGAAGATGGAAAAGTTTTCTGTTTTAATATCAATTGTCTAAAACAGGGAGTTACAACAGACATCAACAGACGTTGGCTAGAGCTCTCAATACATTTTACAACAAATCACAACTTTATACAAAAAATTCATCATAAGTGACGTCACACTACGTGTCAAATGAGAAAAACCTACGAGGGATTGTGATACGCTAATGAGGAACATCTAAGTATACTTTCTATATTGGGTGGGATTGTGATTGGATATCTACTGTTAGGTGGACAATTTATACCTACCTCTACTGCAAGTAACCTTCAACACTCATACGTACACGGTATCTCATTAGCTCACAAAGTATAAGGCCCTTCATTATATGGCCCTCTACAATTGGTTGGCATGCTCGTGCCATGTCTGGAACATTCGGTTCACTTAGCAGCACGCACGCTCAGACTCAGCTGCCAAGAGGTGGACTTGACTTTACCTCCCCACCCAATTAGCCCAAAGTCTCTCATCACCCATGCCTTCTGCCATGAAGATTGTATTTGAACTTGGCCTTGTAGAGTTTTCTTGTCTCTGGTAATACAACGGAGTGCGAGCACGCACTATCGTTGTTCTAGAACTCCAAGCTCAACTCTATTTCCATCCTTGGTTCACATGACAGGAGACCGCAATTTGGTCCATTTAGCAGCAATTAAATGTCTTAAATGAATAAAACCTGGCACGCTTGGTGTTCTTTCTTAGCACTGTAACGAGGGATGATTCAGCTTCGCACGTTCACTGCCTTCAAGATAACCGACCTTGGTTGCTTTAACTTTGACACCAGGCCAAACAGCCTCGCCATTCATGTCCACGATCTCAGCTAATTCTTACTGCCACACAGCTCTCTGCCTTTCCGCCCCATGGGTCCGGGCTTGCTAAATTCACGACACCGATGTCCAGCTTCTATACAATTGCAGCTCTGCCTGCATTCTATTCACTACTTATAGCCAGTTTCTACGATTACTTAATCTACTTTCGTTCCTGCATCTGTACAGTTATTGAACGGCTTGCATTTTCTGCAGTGCGTCACACACGTGCAATCTTCTCTTTGCATATGAAAGTTTACTTGATTCTTAACTTCGTCATCAGTTTCTATATGGTCCATACATTTTCTTCAGCCATGCTTCTGAGGGTATCAGATTCGTCTCTCGTGATGTCACCACCTCTTCTTTCATTCTTTTTCATATTCCTCAGGGAGTTTGTCCCTCAGATTATCATCTCTTCAAAAATACATTTGATAGGGTTTTCTCAATAGGTATCTTCTTTCGAATATTCGCTGTGGTATGGTCACAACTGCTGGTGTCAAGCATGCCGTAGCATGCTCTCAACATACAGGAGGTAGGGGTGGGATTTGATGCAGAGGCATGCAGCTGCTCCTCTACAAACCGAAGTAAATCCCAAAACACACGGGAAACAACAGTACCTGGATAACCCCACTGCAAAACGAATGTGTCAAAACTTGTCACGACCCACCCAAAAACAATTACGGCAACACCACCAAAAATAAACGCACCAATGCACCTGCAGCCAAACAGATGCACCACAAAACTTCTGACAGAAAGGAGCCTCAAGAAAACCAACAGCACCTTTACTGCACCAAAATCAAAACAGGGAAAAGAACTTGACTCCCATAATCCATGCAGAACCCTAATGCACACACAATGCTCACATAACCCCCCGCACAGCACCTCACTGCTCACATGACCCTGCAGCACCTAACTGCACCCAACAAATGCAGCATGTACACTGCACCCGGTAAAGTACACACACAAAACAATGAATGACCCTGCTTTAACCCCCGTACCACTGCATGACCAAGAACCCTGTGGTGAGGATAAGTCCAACAAGTACAGTACCTGAAAATAAAAAGAGTAAGCAAAGTAATAACCAATATATCAATAATGCACATCCATAGTATACACCAGAACAGCCCCTGCATTCTCAAGTCTGTGGGTCCTGACCCCACACCCAAGAGCCTTCAGATCCCCAAAACCTAGAAACAAAACCCTGCACTCTCATGTCCAAGAAACCTAGGAGTGGGATAGCCCCCCTGAAAACATGTCCAAAGAAAAACCAAAACATTGCGAGGTAACGCAATATTACTAACGTGAGGCCACTACACTTAACGTTACAATCATATCACACACAAGAAAAATACAGGCCTCTAAACCAAAACCTAGGCATGACACCTCTCCTCCCCTGGAAATGCAAATACCCCCTAAACCCCAGAGACCACAGTGTGCGCACACACACACACACAATACCGGTCTCCAACAAAACGAACGTCTAAGGAACTCCATAACCTTACTCCTCTTGTCCTCCAGTGTTAATTTCCTCAAACTCCCTCCAAAGTTCAGGCTCCCACAATTGGAACTCACCGAAATAGTCCAAACACGGTACGCATAGATAACCACCACCCGAAGAGAAGGGACCACTACTTGAAAAACATCACCTCCCTTCCACTCAAGCTTTCTTGATAGCGCCAACGACCACCTCACCAACATATTCACACTTGGCATGGGACTGCAGCCCGCTCCTGTGCTGGTCTGACCCCCTTTTCATGAAATGCCACAGGAAATGCAGAGCAGACTTAATCTGTTTCTATTGCCGGTGTCTGTCAGAATGCCGGCATGTGACGTGACAATCCCCACCCCTCCAATTACATGCAAATACGGCCCAGATATGAAAAAGGCTCAGCAGAGCCGAAACATGTTATCATACATGGACTTCTTTTTCAATGTATGATTATGCAATATTATTAAATATACACACATTTTGATGGCGCGGAGTCCTGCATTCTTTTCTTTTTTACATTGTTTTAACATAGTACTTGCCACTGCCAATGTTGTGTTTTGTAGCCCTCTAAATGGCAGATGTCGGTATTATTCAATGTAATAGTACTCCATTTATCGACTTTGGAATAATTAAAGATGAAAGGCTAAGTCGGTCTGCAATAACTGGTTTCACATGTGAGTGGGACCTAGGGGTCAAGTCCTAAAAATTAAAGTGGGCGGACTCATCAACGCACGCAATGGGACATGACGTCACCAAAAATGAGCATATAAAGGTGAAATATGCACATTTAATTAAATTGGCTTCGCATAACCAATCAAATTCCACACGGTGAATGGCATTTGCCTTTCATAAAATGAACACATACCCCCAAAACCAAGTGTAATAGTGTTTTTGAAAACGTTAAAAGGTGTGCGTGTTTTAAACTCTAAGAACCAATACAAATGTTTTCCCTGGGACATGCAGTACTGAAATGAGACATTTCACCTTTAGTTGTTTGTTATTTTTCTTCAAGTTATATAGTGTAGCGGTGAAGTGCCCGGCCTGCAAACCCGACAACTGCGTTTCGGTCCCCGAGGTCAGCTTTAATTCATGAATTCAAATAGGACATTCAATGGTTTCTCATTTTACCTGGGGGACTGAGTCCACCCTCTGAAAAAAGTGGGTGGACTCTGTCCCCCTGCGTGTATCCTCGACTTCATGCCTGGTGCGAACTGAATCAATCACAACAGATTTCCCGAGGAAATCTCAAATTTTTCAGGAGAAAATAGAACCAATTTGTCCTCAAGGCAGCACCTTGACCCTGAGGTTGTGTATTTTGTTCTATGTCCTATAGATTTTAGGCATGGCTCACAAAGGGAGAAACTGAGAACAAACTCTTACCTATACTGTTCTGTGAGCAGAGGTGTGAGCAGTCATGAAACACACGGTTGCTTGGACTCTGGAGAGTCTCATTCATTTTTTCGTGCTTGCAGCAGGTGGAGCGAATTTATAAAAGCATCCCTTCCAAACGTTCGTGAAGCTGTGAGCAGAGGTGTGAGCAGTCATCGCAGTCCATGTGGGATGCACGGGTAAGCACGAAATAAGACTGCTAAACATTTATATTTGCCCGTGAACATCTGAAGGGAAAAACTATGGTGGTTTCGTTAAATGTGAAGGGCAAGAAAACGCTCCCTAACCCCCGGCTACCTCGCTTTTTTGCTTTAAGGAGCAGGCTGGGCCATCTGATTTTGAATTTTGAATTTTGGTGTGATTTTGAATTTCTTATTGATCTTTATAACTGCTATGTAACAAAAGTGAAATTGTAATAACGTGATTTTAACAACAGCGGTAAAGCTGTAATTTATTCTTCAATTTTGTGATTTTATCGGTATTACTGTATATGATATAATTGTATTGTATTTTTTCTTTTATAGTGTGCAAAAAACCAATGGCTAAATGCACATAAGTAATTAAAAGCAAAATAATGTTCTTTTTTAAAGCCACTGCTAATGCTGGCCCAAAGGTTGCAGGACTGGATTGATCCATGAACTCCCAATCACGGCACATGCTATTACATGACAATGATCAATTAAAGGAGAAGTACCTGCAACATGTGTCCCTCACAGAACTGATAACCAACACGAGGTATATGCAGTCAGCCCGACAATCTCAGTTCTCAGATACCCCGAGCACTTCTGCTCGTGTTTCTAGCTAGGCAGAATAGGGGTGGCGGAAACTGCTGCAGCAGGCACTTCGAAAATATTAAAGTATTAACCAGATTGTTAGACTAATTGCCTCCCTAGGGAATGGAACATTTGGTTTCAAACTCTCACCATTATTCATTCACAAAGCACTGTCTAGCATTGGCTCCAGCTACCTTGCCATGATGAAGGTTAATGCAATTATGAGGAAGGAGACAAATCAAAAATCCATATAGTGCAGGCAAGATCTTTCTCCAGAGAATGTACTTTTGACAGTTCTGTCAGAGCCTGAGGCGAGGTGGAGTGATGCTAGATGACATCACCGGTTGGTGAATGGGTGGCGCGAGGGGCAAGATAGCATCGTGATGAGTGCCTGGGAGGTCCTGTGCACTGAGGGGCTTGTACACACATCTCAGAAGACTTATACCACAGCCTGTTTTCATCAGAAGCCGACTGCTCACTTACAGTGCAGGACTGAATTCAAATTGACTATTCAGAGGTAAAATCCACAAAAGCACAAAGTAATACAAAACGAATCCAAATAAAATAAATCCATTAAATCAAGCAACTCAACTAAATACATTAATTAATCAAATTTGCAAACACATACAAATCAAGACCAACAAATGGTCAGGCATCTTTGTATTCATATAATCCTAAAAGGTTCAATAGTTTAAAAAAAAATGTTCAGATATGTCATTTCACCTAATGTATAAATCCACAAATTTGAACACCCGTTCTCTGTCCTAGCAAAGCAGTGCCTTAAGGCAGTAAATTCCCAACCTTCCAAGCAGGGATACCAATGCAGGTGTAAAATTCAAAGGGCATGTGTGCAGAAATGTAGAGTGCAATGATACAAAGAGCCAAAACAGCTGGTCGAAACAATCAATGAAGTGCAGCTGCAAATGCAATGCCACTTCTGTTTGAACAAGAATGGATGGAGTTCCTTCGAAAAGCACCATCACAACTTAATAACTTTACTTACCTCTTAGTAATGTTTCTTCTGATGGACATTCCTCCAACGGATTCCTCATCTATGATATCCCTATCCGAGCACATCTGTTTCTGTCACCAGATGGTGAAGCGCAGCTCTGCCCAATGCCTCTACGCACTCCACGCAAGACAGGACGCCGGGGCCAGTATATATTGAGACGCCGCTCCATGACCGCACCAGTTTCCCTAGGATTCTGAAGTGGAGGGACTGTAGAACCAATGGTGTACTAGTTATCCACCATGAGGGGCGGTTAAGGAGGGCGATGAGGAATCTGTGGGATGGACAATGGTCATCTTTCCTAGCTTCTATAGTACGAGAGACTTAGAATTTAGGGGCCCGCACCGGGCCAAGACGATGGAATCGTTCCTCTGCCTTGAAAGGTTAAACAGAGGAGAAAAAAATATGAAGATGGATATTCTGAGATAGATGGATGTACAAGACCACCTTTGGAAGAATGGTGGACCTCACTCTCAAAGCCACCTTCTCTTTAGAAAATAGGGAGGTACAACAGACCAGGGACGTCATTTGGGGGTCGCCAGAGGTCGCAACTGCGACCTCTGAGGTCTCCCTTGCGACCTCTGTGGTCTCCCTTGCGACCTCTGTTAAAAAAAAAGAAATAAAAAAAAAAATTCGTTTTTTTTTTTTTTTTTCGTTTTTTGTAATGCAAGGTCCTGGAGTGGCTGGCTCTCATGTTCAGGCCCTTTAAAAAAAAAATAATAAGACAAATAAGAACAGGAGTGCCACAAGTCTAACACTTTCAGCACTGACCCTAAATAAGAAAGAATAGGAAACCAAATAATGTGTCGTTCTGGAATTCTGTACAATAATTGCTAAACTCATTAAAGGTTTATTTCAGGCACACTTCAGGGGGTGAGTCACTGATTTAGTCTGTTCTTAAACGCCTCAACTCAGCCTTTCATCCTTCTGAGGTCGATAAATGAGTACCAAGACAGGTTGGGTGATATTGGGTGTATATTTTTTCTATATAACGCGCTTAAGTGTAAGTGCTATATAGTAACACATCATTATCATTTGGTCATGGACGTCTGCTTGCATTCATAGTAATTTGGTAATATGGGCCTATACACACTGATCTTAACGCTACATATGGCAATCCATTCTTGCATGAAATGTACATCACATTATAGTGATATCGTAACCATATTTTTCGTACTGTACAATGCTGTGATGTCACTTCCTGTTTTGGCAACGGGTGAAAGGTTTGTGTTCCATCGCTTCCCGCGATATCACTTCGGGGTGGGGTCAAATGATATCAGTTCCTGTGATGTCATCAGGGGTCAAGGGTCGTGTGATGTCACTTCCGCTACCCCTGGCATTTTGGTGAAATGACGTCCCTGCAACAGACCACACCTGGAGCTCGCCCATCCACCTTGCAGAAGTGATGGCTAACAGGAAAATCACTAAGGGTGAGCAACTTAATAAAACAGCAATTAAGGGGATCAAACGGAGCACCAATAAGGAATGTCAAAACCAAATTTAAATCCCACACCAGGACTACAAACTGGCAGGGAGGAAACTGGTTACACAATCCCAGCAAGGATTGCATAACAGTGGGGATTGTGAGGAGCCAACCCTGTTCCGGGGAACTCCTGAACACCCAAATAGCGGTGAGGTATCCCTTTACAGTGCAAATCTGTAGGCCTCCTTGGGCCGAGTATAGCAGACAATCCAATACAGGGGATAGCAGACAGGATAAAGGATCCAGATCCCTCATCTAATTCGAAAATGTATGCCACCTGCAGGCATAAATGGATTTTGTAGGAAACCTTCTAGCTGGAAGGAGCACATGGAGGATGTTGTCGAAAAGTCCCATTCCTTGCATCTCAGCCTCTCAGTAGCCAATCATGAAGGTTCAGGCTGCTGTGGTTCGGGTGGAGGACCCGCCACTCCAATTGGTAGAGCAAGTTCAATCTCCTCGGAAGGTGCCATGGAGGGAAGATGGAAATATCCAGCAACTTTCGATACCACATTCTCCCAGCCCAGTCCGGAACAATCAGGATCAACATGCTTCTGAACAGGCGCAGCTTCCTGAGAACCAGTGGAATGACAGGAATCAGCGGGAATGCATAAAGGAGGTCGTAAGCCCACTCGACCGTCACTGCATCCCCCAGACGGAGAAATTCCCTGGAGCAGAATAACTCACTCTTCCTGTTGACATTGGAAGTGAAGAGGTCCACATTTGAAGTCCCCCAAAAAGATGATGATTATCTCCGGTCATCCAGATAGGGAAAGACATGAATGTCTCCCCCCCTGCCCCTCCTGACCTCCCCCCCCCCCCCCCGAGGCGATCCGCCACCACTGCTAGCAGCTTTGTGGAATCCCTATGTGCCAAAGAAAGATCGAAAACCGCAGGACTTTGAACTGGTAATGATGTTGGACCACAATGAACCTGAGGTTCCTCCTGTTATTTGAATGAATTGGCATGTGAAAGTAGGCATCCTAAAGGTCCAGCCATACCAACCAGTCCTGCAGATCCAGGGCTTGCAGGATCTGAGCCAGTGTAACCAACTTCAACTTGTCCTTCAGCAGGAACAAGTTCAGCAGCCACAGATCCAGAAGGGGGCACAAGCCGCAGTCCTTCAGCACCAGAAAAAAAGGTGAAGTAGTAGCCCATGCCTCGTTCTGGCCGCAGTACCAACTTGATCACAGTCTTTGAAAGAAGCTGACGGACCTCCTCCAGGGGGATGGGATCTAGACACAAGGTGGTGGCATGGGGGCCATGGTCTGGAGGACACCGTAGGAACTGGAGGCAATACCCCCCGTTGAATGACCTGGAAGGCTCCAGTATCAGATGTGGCCATTGACAATTCAGGGCTGAACAGGGAAAACCTCCCCCCCCACCAGCGCTGAGTGGCAGAGCCCACCACTGGGGTTTTGCATTCTGAAGCATGACAGACCATGGCCGTGGCTGTGCCACCCCTCTGGGCACTTCTACCTTTCGGGAAGCTCCTGCCCTGCATTCTTCCCAAGACAGACTGACCACAGCCTCTTGGGACAGAAGCAGGGTGGGATGAAAATCCCTATGCCGAGGCGATGGTGAGGAGGGCTGTTGCATGGCAAGCCCCAAGGACTTAGCCTTCACTGTTGATGAATGAAATTTCTGAAGGGCATCATCAGCCTTATTCCAAAATGATTCTGGCCATCGAAAGGGATGTCTAAGAGCTTGGCCTGGACATAGGCTGCAAAACCCGATGTCCTCAGCCACGAGTGGCATCTGACCACCGTACTCTTGGCCATGGACCTGCCAACACAACCTGCATTACCAGTCCTGATTGTAACATTTGGCGGGAAGCCTCCTTGCCATCAGCAACTAAGGACAGAAAACCGTCCCCTCATCTCTCCTTCAGTGATGTGTTCAGCCACAGCATCTCAAAGGCCAAAGGAGAACTTTGTCATGGCACAAGAGGCATTCACGGCACACAGCGCAAGACTGCCCGATGTTAACAACTTCTTACCCAGGCGTCAAGCCTCTTACTTTCCCCGTCAGAGGGGAGGGAAGGTGAAGGTCTTTAGGCTAGCCATC
This sequence comes from Ambystoma mexicanum, assembly GCF_040938575.1. Classification (NCBI taxonomy): domain Eukaryota; kingdom Metazoa; phylum Chordata; class Amphibia; order Caudata; family Ambystomatidae; genus Ambystoma; species Ambystoma mexicanum. Next base: position 826,273,834 of record NC_090924.1, on the reverse strand, counting down.
ATGACCTGAATGACCAAACTCTCAGATGAGGCATGAGAGGAGAGAAACAGTGAATCCAATGGGGCAGAATGGTATTTTCGAGTATTGGCCACTTTAGCCATCAACTTCTGCAAAGCAGCTTGAGGCTTTCGTGGGGTGTGAGCTGTCAGAATTTCCATCTGAGGGGAACTATCGAGGCCACTGGCAACCTGCAGTCCTCAACCAATCCCAGTACATCCTCACCTTCTCCATAGAACTCCTTAGGGAAATCTCTCACCACCCGAGAAAGCAGGTGTTCAAATTCAAAGGGAACCCGGTCACCTTCCTTGTCATAGATATCATATACCTTAGAGATGAAGGTGTTCATAGAAAGCAGAGCCTACTCCCGCTGAGTCACTGTGTTAATGACGCCATTGACGAAGTCGGAGATGGTGCTGAATCGTCAGCACCAGAAGGCGGGGCTGCCGGTGCCTAGGAACCTCTGCTGATTTCTGGTCCAGGACAGAGCCCGTAGACATGCAGTAGTGATCCCCAACTGGTACCCTGCTGGTAGCAACAGAAGCAGTGGGACCCATTGGCGCCTGTGGTTAAAGCGCCGCTGCCTGAGCCGAAGGTGCCGTCTAGCATTTTAAGACTGAAGTTCTCCCATTCCTTTGGGGTGGAGGATTCGGTATGAAAATGTACCTGCTCTAGATACTCAGGAGAATTCTTGGAGCAGTGGCTCTTCTTTTTTGAGGAAGATGAGTGTTGGTGTGAGGATGCACTCGAAGAGCGGTACCTCTCCTGATGCTTCTTCTCCTTGTGCAGAGCCGCCCTGTCTTCAGCACAGCGGTCCGTGCCATGCAACCTCAAACGAGACCGCAAAGCCTCACCTTTCACTTTGTGGACAAACGTGAAGATCTTTGCCGCCCTTTCCCAGAGGGCCTTTGGGTACATGGACTGGCACGACCCACAATCCTGGGTGTCGTGGTCCTCGCCCTTCCACAAGCATTGCAGAAAAATCAAGTGCAGATCTGAGACCACCATCTGCAGGCCGCAATCAGCACATGGTTTGAATCCCAAGGCCTTAGACGGAGTAGACATGGCAAAGAGAAAACATCTCAAAGCTAAAAAGGCATGTTTCCTGATGCCTCAATATATACTGTCCACGATGACATGTTCATCGCGGGGTGCATAGAGGCATCGGGCGGAGCTGTCCCAGAGCCGTGCTTTGCCCCCAGGTGGCGGAAGGATTTCCAGCGATCAGCTGCGCCTAGATAGAGATATCATAGATGAGAAATCTGCGGGAGGAAGGAATCCATTGGAAACACAATCATTATCAGTTAGGACCTTCCCTTCTATTCACCCCAAGGCAGCTGTAGGTGGGCATCTCTTTTGAAGACTTGTATGAAGGACTGCTTTGATCAGCATCTGTTTGCAAAACTCCTACTGCTGCTCCCTTACAGTGCGGGAATCACTATGTAAGCTCTTTACTAGGGATGAGCCTAAATACTCCAAGAAAAGTTTATTTTTTATTTTTAAAGAGAAGGCATTGGTGAATTTGACAAAGCATGATTCCAAAGTGATTTGGTAAAAGGCCATAGGCTTTAGATACCATTCTTAAAAGGAGCTTAACATGTCTGCCAAAGCAACAGAACATTATTCTGTAGAATTCAATGTATAGATGAGCCCATCAAAATATTGTGCATACTGTAAGGGGGCAGACGAAGGACTCTGACAAAAAGGTGGCATGTTTGGGGCTAAAGACTTATTAATCAATAAAGCAAGAGAAAACCTATCATTCCCTATTCCTAAGAGGGGTTTCCCTGCCTTAACTACATATCTATGGTGACTGTTAGGATGTCTGTTAAATTAAAAGTGTCCACCATCCTGGGTCAAGAAAACATTACTTCTGTACCTTACTTTATAGACTAAAGAATAAAGCAGTACTGTTCCGGTCCGTTCTGGTCTGAGGAGAATGCCTCCATTCTCCCGACATCCAGTCTCAGATAGCCTGGAGAAATTACTCCCTTCCCCATGTCAAAAAGTTCCAAACAATATTTACTTTGTGGGCCAGGAGAAAGCCTCCCTTCTCCTGGCATTCAGTCTCAAATAACCTGGGAGAATGCCTCCCTTCCCCAGGCCTGTTGGACCTTCCTCCTCCTCTTGGAATTAGGAGGAGAAGGTTTGTAGGCTTTCTACCCCTGCTGAGCAACCCAAGCAGCAAAGGGGCCTAGAGACAACTGCATGTGGCGTCTAGGAAAGCTGACCCATGTCCCCTGTGAGTCTCCTGTGCCACCCTTTACCTTGTTGAGGGCTTAGACACATCACCAGGGCTCCCTGGCTGGGCCGGCGTTCTGTTCAGCTTCTCCAGTGTCTTGCCTTCTCTTTGGCTATGCAATGGCATTCCCGGCTGCCTTCTGTTTTCCTTCCTCCGCTTCTCGATGCTGCTGGGCACCCTATCATCACACGCAGCGGACTGCCAGCATCCTTGACATTCTCCCTCTCTGGATCAGCGACACAGGTTTGTATCTCTCGCATTCGGTGCGCAGCACACCTGCCATCCTATGCGGATACCCGAGACACAGTGCTTGGTCCACTGTCCATTTTTATACAATGTGGCCAGCAGTGTCTGGGCTCATTGTACAAGTCCTTCGTCTCTCTCACATGTTTCATCTTCATTGCTCTGCGGGGCCAACTCGTCCCAGTACTTGGATTACCTATTTTTCTGATGATGGTCTTCGTCTTAGTACTTTCCAGAACCTTAAAGTAGTCTCCCTTACAACAGTACATAGGTCTATTGTCTTCAAAGAGGTTAGCAGAAGAAGGAGAGGCTAGAGTATGTGGGGGTGTGGTGTTCTCATAAGGACTGTACCTTAGATGCTCGTCCTCCTCCCTACGGGACCAGACCAACATCATGTCCGCCATTACATACTAATTTGCTCCCAGTAAAGTTATTACACAGTTTATCTAGATGCTGCTGGTTATATCACAGTGCTTCTCTATATGCCAAATAGTTGCCTGAAACATTTGAGTGCCACTTCAGTTTTGCTGCTTAAGATGCCTTGCTATTTCTAGTAATACCAAGGTACTCTCTGATGTCGCAACATGCTTATAGTAACACGACAGTGCCACTGAGAAGGTCTACAATTGTAAAGTGTGAGATGCCTCTCTAACTTTGGATTCTGAGCAGAATAGGACTAACCTTGGTACCATAAAATGCTTTGAGGAGCTACAAAGTTGCATGTTACTCGAATGGATCTAAAAAAGAGATGATTATATGAAGTATGCCAAATTCCACAGGCCTATCATTCACATGGTGGTCTTCAGAACAATCACCACCTTTCACAGTTAAAAGTGTTAGAGACCAAGGCCTAATCTTCAATGGGTACCTCCCGTTCATCCCACAAATCACTAACCAGTCACCACCAATTGTTTGTACTAAAGAAATGCCAACACACCTTCAATTACAGAAGATTGAAGTAGCTTGTGCACTAGTTTCTGGAAAACAGATTATTGCAACAACGGGCACAGTGACCTTACCCAAATATTTGATGGAATACCTTCTTCTAATTGGGTCAGCATTGATCATTAATTTAATAAAAACAGGACCCCATAATTGAAATCTCTCTACTGGCTTCCCACCCAGTTGAGTATAAAACGTTGTGCATCACACAAAGAGTGGTCTGTGTAAAAGGCCTGAATACCTTGTGGCATGTCTTAAATAGTATAATCCATCACAAAATCTCTGGTCATCGGGCCGATTGCATCAAGACAACTACAGCAAACAATGCTACGGAAGTAGAGTGTTCTCAAAGGTTACCCAATACTATTCAACAAGCTCACTCAAACTCGTATGGTGGGGAGCAAATAACTCATTCTGGAAAGCAGCAATGGCTCTCCTCTTCTTGCAAGCCTTACCAAATGAATTCATCATGACAAACAAAATCATAATCCCATTAAATGAACCTTAATCTTCTAGAGACAACTGGAGGGTGACCTTGGTCATCGAGAATGTTGTCCCTCTAGCCTGTTTCTTATTTGTTTGAAAATAGCCTCACAGCATCATTTTTGTAAGTGGCCAAATATCACAATCTGCTTTATAATGTAAATTTAAGAATAATGTCAGAGTAATGTTTGTGATCATATCAAAGCAACACGGATAGTAATTGAGAAGTGACCAATCCACCCAAGACCCTCTCGTGTTCAAGTGCGTTATTGCGGCAGCATTGTATATTTTTTGCACTGTAGCAAACTTTGCATTGAAATGTATGCCTTTCAACAAAGCTATAAAAAAAAGATAAGCACTGAAAATTGCTAGGGTGCAAAGTTTAGTGTGCATCAAAACTCTATTATGTGTGTTATAAATAGACCATTGGCTTTTTCCAGAATGAGATTCACATGGCTGTTACATTTGTATTTTATAAGTGTACAATATTTGTTGGATATTTGCCCCATAAAATACATTGTCAAGGCTTGATTTCAAACAAGCAATGCACATATAATTTTGCCTGCAGAATGTGTCAAGTAGTAGGGGTTCTTTAGGCTCTGCAAAGTGTTGATTTTTTTATTGTATTTTGCAGTTTTCTCATTATGTCCTGTTCTGCGGTTTTCCCATTTACAGCTTCTCCCATGCAATGTGCTGCTATTGACCAATAGGTGGTATTTCGTCAGCGTGTGGAGCTAAAAAATGGCAAATCCTGTTTACTTTTGAGCTCCAACCCCAGAAAAACATCTAATAAACACGCAGTCCAGATCCATTAAAAAAAGGAAGAAAAAAACATGGATGCAGGCAATACAAAGGACTGTAGAGGGATTACATGTGATCCGGTCACTTTGTCCTATTTATCTGTATTAGAAATAATTCAGAAAGAGAATTTCTCAAAGTAAAGGAAAGGACCCGGGTCCGCAGCACGCTGAGGCCTTAGTCCGGAGTCATCTGCTGTTGGAGATAGCCCATTTGCACTCATGCTGGATGCCGGTAAATCCACCTAAATAACATGCTGTTCTTTCATGAATAAAGTCAGTCTAAACAAGGCATGGCCCATTTCAATGTAAATCCCCCTGAACAGGTAAAATCCCGTGTAAGGCGTGCTGCTAGCTGCCTCTTCTATTAGCCCCCAGTTTAATTCTCACTCCAAGACATGCAGACATGATGATGAATTAAATATTAAGGTCGGCAGCAGTCGCGCGCTTCTGCTCCATTAACCCAAGCCCGGCTGCAGACAGCAGCGGAGAGGCAACAGCTTTTAAGAAGGCTCTCCCCCTCATGGGGCAGCACATCCCCAAGGATGGCCCGCTGTTTATTGAATTTCTGTCAGTCTGCATTTCTGATTCTCTTTTCATTTAAGCTAAACATCAACACATGTTTAACCATGCACTTGCCAGTGTGGGAGAAAGAAGGCATTTGGCTTCTATTTTTTAAGACCATGCATATGTGGGTGGCATTGTGTGCCGCGCCAGCGCTGCAGTGAATGCGCAATGGGGCATGTTGGTCCACAGTCGAAATGAGACCACAGCAACAGAATCGCTCTGCAAGAAAAGTGGACATAAATATACTTATATATGAACAGGTTTATACAGCGCGAACATAGCTTGCAAGAAACGGGGGCAGTGCCAGATTAAACCCTCTGGAGGCCCCTATCAGTCGACATTTTAGGGCCTCCCTTGCAAATTATAAGAATTCTAACGTGGAGCCGGCTGTTGCAAAGGGCCGCACTGCATCAAGGCCTCTGCCTTCCCGGGGCTTCTAAAAGGAGTGGGGCCCATAGGCCGGTGCCGACTTGGCCTAATGGGTAATCGGTATAGGAATTGAGTTCAGAAGGTGAAGAGGAGCTGTTTGAGGTGTTTCCTTGAAGGCGCCTGCCAGAAGCCAATAGCAGAACTGGTGCCAAGACTAGGATCATAGCAACAGACTGACGGTTTTTAGGTCTTTCCTTCTTGCCTAGTTAAAGTGAGCCAGAGGTATTGATTTAAGGGTCAAACCTGGGGTTATGCAGGTGCTCCTTTAGTGCAATCAGGTATGACAAGCAGGAGAGCCAGCATGTGATCGATGGAGGCAAGGGGTGAGAACTTGGTCAAAGAACTGCAGAGATGGGGTGAAAAGAATGTCATGAACGGATACATAGGGTGGACCATGTGCTGAATGGCAAGGGCAGGTAAAAAAAAGAGTGCACACAGAGAGCTTCTAATGAACGGCAGGAGGAGTGAGATGGAGGGGATATACATAGAGAGGTGGAACAGAGAGCATGCAATGACTGAATGGATGCCAGGGCTATTTCCGCCAGTGGAATTAGCACCTATTTCAATGTACCCCCGATTCAGTGGTGCAATAAAAGTGGCGGTAATTCAGTTAACAAACTACGTGGGTGAGTGGGCACTCCTCGTTGTAGATTCTATGTATCAATTAACTTATAGGTGGACTGAGTCTTAATTAAGTTTGGGGTGTGAACCCTTTTAAGAATGCCTCTGCACAGGGCATTGGATATAATGTCAATACTGGGGACCTACGCTAGATAGCCAGCGGTGAAGGTTGCATACGATTGCTCTAGCTAACCAGCTAGAAAAACATTCACTTGAACTGTTACTGCAATGTTAGCCAGTACTATTTTTGCTTGCAAAGATGACATCCAGACTTTCGATCAAACGAGACCAAGCTGTATTTCAGTTAAAACGACCACTTTCAGCGGGCTATGCCAAAACGTTACTATGCCAATGCATTTCGGACCACATGTCTATCCTCAGGGCAAGTCGCTAAAGTATTGGAGGTCACCAACAGGCACAAGAACCCAAAACAAAGAATGTTGCATTCAGCAACCAAACACAGATGAACGTCATGGTTATCAGAAATTCAAAATAATGATACACATTCCATTGTGACATGTGTGGACACAGTGCGTAGGTTCACACTCTGCCACCAGCATTGTATGTTTACAATTGGTGCACAAACACAGAGGATCAATATATATAATTAGGTCAATTAGATACACATGTGGGGGTGGAAAGGAGAAAGAAGAGTGGGAAATAGAGTTACAAGAGTAGGTCTGTCTGAAAATGTTTCATGTAGACAGACCAAATGATGACATTTCTGCTGTGTATATACAAGTCATTGCTCCACCTAAGTGGTAAATCAGATAAGTCCAAAACACGCCAATACTCCTGTTGGTCTACCCTGGCTAAGCTGGTACTTGTAGCAATCTGTCTCGTCTACACAGACAGTCACGTCTGACTCCAACACAATGAGCCCTCTGCAAAAGTACATGGTAAGAGTTAGGGTGCACTCCACAACATCAAACTAGTAGATCCTGTCAGAGACCTAGTATTCTGAAATTGGGTGTTCTCCACGAGAACGTAGATGTAGGCTGACGAAAACTGTAATCGCCAACACGTTTTCAGGTGTAATCTTGCAATAATTTTAAGATGATTCAACCAAACGGGTGGGCTCACCCCCTTAAATAGGCAATATTCTACAGTGGGTTGGTTGGTTCCCTTCTACACTTCTGTAGGGGTTCCAATCCTGTCTGCTGTTTTGGAATCTTTAACCTGGTGATGTCTTACTCAGAGTGTTTTCTATGCAGGGTACAGGACGTTTGGGAGCCCTAGGAAGCCCCAGGTTGGCGGCACCCTTCTCTTACTGGAAAGTATTCTGCTGAGATACTGTACTTTACCCCTTCCCTATTTGCCTACAAAGAGTTGGTTATTTACCACCCTGGAGTGATTTAATTTGACCTGGCATACATAGCCCGTCCTTTGAAGCACTGGACCTCTCCCTGCCCCTTTGGGGGAGAGGACAGTTCCTGTTTTCCTGGGAGGTGAAAATCCTTTCCAGTGGAAAACAAATACTTTCTGTGGCATAGCCAGCTGGCATGCTTTGGGCAAAACCCAGTCCCAGACAGGGATTACACAGGATGCCTTTACAGGAAGCTTATTTTAAAACAAGCAGCCAAAAAATTACGCAAACAGGTTTTGGCCAGTATAATTTTGGATTCCTAAACACCACCATGGCATAATCAGAAATGACTGTGTCCTCTGTGACCAGGATCTGGGAGGCCACAATTATATAATTCAATTGAAATGCAAGGCTGCTCCTCGTTGAAGGTCGATCGTGGCTCTTGGACTTTTGGTACCAACTGCTGCTTTTCAGCCTTCCCTTTATTGGAGACCACCCCCATGCACCTTGTTTTTATACGTGCCTCCCCTACACTACCCTTTGCCCCACCTTTACTTTTCCTTTAAATTATCGAACTGCATTTTTGTGAAGTCGTGTTCTAAAAATTCAATTGAACTTTTTACAAATTAAATCTAAATAATCCCTTAATATCTGCTAATGTTGCTGTAGCCTCAATATAAAAAATAAAGAAACAAAGTTGTAGAAGCCATTGTTTTTCTTCATCAACAACTCCTCTGTGGAAGACACTACTCAAACACTAGGCTAATCTAAATAAAGGTGAAAACGTATTTGATCCAAAATGGACTAGAACCCTCTGGCCGCATTGTGTTGCTGCTGTTCACACCAAGAAACTGCATTGGCAGTGTACACGCATGCAACATAGTTAGGCTTGGGTTCTGGAAGATGTAGAGAGGAGGAGTGGTGAAGTAGGGAAGATACCATCAGGGAGGTGAGACAGAAAGAGTCAGCAAATAATGTTTAGCTGATGGGGTGAGGTTACCCCTATCTCCACACCCTCTGGCTCCTCTCCTCTCCATCTTGACACAAATTGCAGTTGAAAATGTGCTATGTATGATAAATTCAGTAAATGCTCCACAATGTGATACTCTAGCATAAATATTTATTTCATGGTTGACAGAATAGCTCTGGGGCTGGAGTTGTTATTCCTACTGTTTATGACTTTGCCGAGTCTTCTTTTCTTGTGAGTAATGTAACCAAATGAATGACAGCCTCCAAAAAGACAGTTGGGACTAGTGTTAAGGGGTAGGCAGGACACCCATCTACCATACCATAAAGTTGACCCGTGGAACGGGAAAATTGCTTTTCTGCAATTCTTTACTTAGTCTGAGAAAGACATTTGTGCCAGACCAGTCTCTCAAATTGGGTGCAATGGCTCACATTCACTACAATAAAAGATGGCAGAATGTTCTGGAGAGTTGGTATGTGTTTGTGGAGTTTCTTTTCAAGCCACCAGAACATTTCCCAAGCAATGATTGGCTAGGTACACCCAAGTAACCATCCAATTAGTTGCTCTGGATTCTGCAGCCCCACTGATTTGCCAGATCGCAGGGCATTCCACCCTTTCCTTGCCTCGATCAGCCCATGCAATACTTGGCAGAAAAAGTCATCGTAATTCCGTGCTGGTGGAAGTAGGGGTATCCTGAGGTAACCTGGAATTGAAGGCTTTGAATCATGCACCCACCCCATAAGTATAGGTCTAGACGTACCATGAAAAAGCAGAACCCCAAGCCCAAGCATGAAAATAGCCTTTGGCTAAAAAGCCAGGAATGGAAAAGGGCGACTTTCTTGACATGGAGCTTGTTAGCAGGTACCCATGTGGGTATAGACAGGTTTTCACGGGATAAAATGTCTAAACACAAGCCCAATAAAAAACTCACAAGTAAAGGTTTTTTCTCATGACTAGCAACAAAGAGGTTTGGCGGAGTAATAGCTCTTCCTACCTTAAGCGTGCAGAAAGGACAACATTGCTTTAAGCAGATTGTACTTTTTTGCAAGCACCTTCTTTCCTTCAGCAAGTGTATTGCCCAGTCTTGCAGTCTTATAAATTGGGCATTTACATCATTTATTAAATCAGTTTCCAACCCAAATCACCGGCTATTAAAACGCTCTCAAGTGAAAACCATCATGTTTACAGGCACCGTTTAACAAGTGCGGCAAAACGAATTATGTGGCATTAAAAGTCCCCTTCCGCAGTGTACATGTCATTTAAATGAAGGCTAGAAAGAGATCCAGTCAGGAGGATCGCCTGCTCCTCAGCGGCCGCCCTGCCATGGCTGGTTGTGCCATGCATCTCACCGCCGCTTTATGCGGCCATTAGTGCCTGCAGATCAGCAAACCTTTCAGTGACTACAATTGCTTTTTCATTCTATAGCCTTCCTGGCGGATGGTTCATTCAAGTGAAATGCAATACAATAGATGACCTGCACTAAGTTTTATCACCGAGTATAATTTCCTTCTTTAAGAAATCTATTAATTAACTAGGTCTTCAGCACATGTCAACATTACTAATTAAGTAAAATACACTTCAATCCTGGGGTGAGTGACCTAAGGCGGGGTCCTGGGAATGCTGCACTCCCACTGCTCCCTCCCTCTATGTGCTGCTCCATTAGCAAGGATTATCTCACCAGAATACCCTGGATCAGCATGTCTGCCAGTGCGTCCCTTTGCGCACCCCTCCGCTCCAGCCCCGCCCCCGATTCTTCATCTTAGCAAGAAGGCAGCATGCAGACAGAGCTTGACAGCTGAAGCGGTGAGGCCACCAAGCAGCCCAAGAGGTGACCAGCACAATTGGGCAGGAAGGGGAGGACGATTCGTCCATGCGGCAATGTTCTCCCAGACACTAATCCGCCTGCATGGGGATGCGTGGAAGAAAATCGCAAGAGAATAGCGATGGGGATGAGAGGAGGTCAATCAAGAGGAGAGTTTAAGAAAGGGGACAATTTAAAGACACATTAATTCAATGCAGGATATTGGGTGAGATGTTGTGGCCTAAACAGAATCATTTGGGGTCAACCCAACACATTTTGGAGTAAATCAAGGGAGATGTGTGCATACTAACCTAGAAATATTTGAGGGATAAACTCAAGGCATGTTAAAGACCAATGAGGTGAGTGTCAACCAGACGTTTGATAAATGGAGGGCAAAATTCAGGGCTAAATTAGCGACTGTGGAAAATTTTACTCGCAATGGTTCCACTCATCGTGTTTTGTTTTCTATACACAATACCAAACAGTTTGAATCCTTGTTTCTTTTTCCTACACCCGAATAACTGATTCACAGTTGTAGTTATCATTGCATGTATATCTAGGTGAGGCATCCATTGTTTTCCTCGTGATTTTTATCAGCATTTAAAAAAAATATTTTAGAAACTACAAATCTAACAAAATATATTTTGTCGAAAGTCACACATTTCTTAAAGGCTATTAATAGATGTTACCTTAATCATTAAATGAAGGGTGGATAAAAAACGTGGACCAAATGGCCATGATGCGAGTACAAGTCAATGTGTGGATTGAAGGTACATCACATCAAGACCCAGGGTCATACGGAGCACTTGGTGCCATCCCCTCCCAACAACTGCCACCATGGAGCTCTTCCTTGGACCTTCCCTCTCACTTTTGTTTTCCTTTCCCTTGTTGCATTCTAAGCTGGTGTTAGATGTTGTCCATGCAGGAGCATTAGCTGTTGTTATTTCTGAAATAAAAAAGATCTCGCTGCGATCATTTAGGAAAATATTAAGTATTTAGTATTCTGCCCCTCGGTACACCCCCACCTTCCCCTTGTACAAGCTATTTACAGCAAGCTTTCAACCATGACATTGTTCCACATGTATGTGCTTGTGTGTATTCTCAAGTCGCAATTTAATACGCACCTCACGTTTTAGTAATAGCCAGTTGTCAACTGAAAAGAGCAGTAGCCAGCCGCAGATTCCGCCATTTTGTACAACAGCTCCTATGTCAAGCCGTCTCATGTTAATGCTTCCTCTGGGCGGGCTATTAACCGTATTGGGCAAATGTCTAGTTGCTCAGCTGCGTAAATGCGCTCTGGGCTGGTGAACTGATGATTCGGGGCTGACCTGAGCCCCCCTTCAACAGTCTAACACAGATGCCTGTGCTGCTTGTGGCACTTCAGTTGGCGCCTGCCCACAAGAGCTTATAACATACAAACACAGGACGATGCGCCATGTATTTTTTGAGAAATAATGTAACTTTGTTTTGGAGACGGTCAAAGCCTATTTTGATCTCGCTAAAGTTTGTGACTGGCACCAAACTACAAGCAGAATGCGTTCTTCTATCCTTAAAATGGAATTTTCAATACAGTTGTATTATTTATACCCTCATAGCCTTCACACGGACTTTGAATAATTTACCACAAACACATACAGCTTCTCTTCTACAAGCATTATGGGAGCCTGCCACTTTAGCTGGCCTAAAAAAAAAAAAAGTGTCAGCCCATTTTCAACACAGTACTACCTAATTGGGTCTTCTGAGGCAAATTAAATTTGAAAGTAGAAATGTGGTGTCTGCAACTAAGACATTAAAAGAAAAAAACTGCAAATTGCGCCGTAGAAGTGCAGCGTGTGGAAATACGGAATTTTCAGTGTCTTCATTTTGACAATGAGAGATCCAGGCCAACGTATAGCTGCTAAACCTTTGCTTCCACCTGAAGGACAAGACCCAGCAGATGTAGATTGCCGCGGAGAGGCCACGGGAAAAAGAAAACGTGATTCCATAGAACCGCTGGGACCAGGTCTTCTAGACCTCACCTACGTTCAAGGTAGCCTTGTAAAAATTGATAATTTGGGCCTATTGAAATTAGCAGGAACAAGGTGAGTAATTGTCGAGCAGGCCTCGCTACAGTTCTTCCCGACCACGCACTTGCATCGAACAAGATCCTGAGATTGCCTTCGAAAGGTATAATCTTCTGTAATCATTTTTGGTGCTGAAAGCAATTACGGTGCAGAGGGAAGGGAAGGCATAAGAACAATGGCGACACATCCCGAGGGGGCCGGGTTGCTTGTAAGCGCTGACCTTCCACAGGCAGTCACTGGCCAGGTGGGAAGAGCAGAGTCCAACAATTACCTACAATAATCCAAGCCTTAGCGGCTTCATGGGCCACTGAACCCAGTTTCGTGCACTCTGTACGCGCGCAGCGGGGAGAAGTAGTGCAGAAGTAGATCAGCGCTGCAGCGACTCTGGCGCATTAAGTGGCAACGCTTCCGAGAAAGTGTTACTTGAAGGCTGCTGGCTTTCTTCTTTAGGAATACAGTGTTCCTGCAGGACCTATTTGATATCGGTTACTCTATGAGGTATATTACACCTCTCAACATTTTAGGCAAGTTATTTAAAAACAATCTTTACATTTATTTTATTAGAAATATTGCAATACACAGATCACAAAAGGTGTATTAACCATTGGCAAAACATACAGCAGCTGTACTCGTTGTTTACAAAGCGTTTCAGGGTTATGCAGCCAAAACGAACCACTTACCCTTAGGGAGTACCATAATCGCAACACAAAAGCACACAACACTAACCATGGGAGTGTAATCGGCCTAAAGAGAAAAAATAACGGTGCCACAACTGCATAGAGCAGAACAAAGGATTGCCAAGTAAGAACACAACATTTTCAATAGCACAATTTACACAAATAGCACGCCTGTGAATTCGGGGGCTTGCAGGAACGGATTGCATTTAATATGAGCATTAGGCTACTGCCCTAGGGGGTAGAATTTAGTTGTGCATCTGTGCTTAAAAAAAATAAAAGTTAATAAGGGCTTGTGTGGTTAGCTTGTGTTGGGAAGGGGGGGCGACTTCCTACAACCCCAAGCAGTTCAGAATAAGGCAAAGTCTGTGAAACTTAATATAAGGGGGTAGGGGGATGTTCTTAAAGCCCTTTAAACAATCACATTATTGCATGCTTTCTAGATGTAGTGCACATCAAGGAACAAATGCTATCTTAGATATTAGCAGCCATATTGAAACGTAAGGCCTAAATGCGGCGCAGCAATAAGCCTCGCAGGCCGCAGACATGAGAAAAGGAATAGGTTGCATCCCAGGCACTGAGGAGAAAGGCCAGAGCCGCAGAGATGCATAAACCCTTCATTGTCTTAAAATTTGCCAGTATTCGTGCTAGGGAAGAATGTGCCCTACAAGGCCACGGGAGGAGGGCTGAACATCTTTGTACGACATAATCCCATGATAAGGAGGGCATGGGGCTCCGAACCTCATCAGTCCCAGCTCCAAGTTATATCACCCAAATGCCCTAGCCTTAAGACCTCCGAATTCCGAGGTGCCAGCCAGCCCCGACCACTGATCATACTCCTGTTAGAGCCCCGATCGATCAAGAAAGATCAGTAATCAGGACTTCCTGCCTTCATGCCTGGGTCAAGTGATTTGTGCTGCGAGGTGCAGGGAGGGATACAATTATAACACAGAACGAGGGTGGGAGACCTTGAAGAGATGACGGCCTGTCTGGGACCAAATGACGTTTGTGAGTTAGTATGACCTCAGTTTTTCCCCCAGGCACCTCTCTGCTTTTACCATGTGCACTGCAACAGAGATATAGATGTATTCTTTACTTTGTACATAATTGCCAATTAGCCGCCACCTAATGACCAATGACAACTGCAGCATCACCCACGTGGAAGAAGATGGACAGAAGGAGCTGGCATCCCCTAAGGAGCAGGCTGCCTATGTATAGGGTCTCACCAATCAACCGGACAGGGTTCTACTCTATGTGATGATGTCACTGATGATGCTATGTACCTTTTTAATATGCTGCTTATGCAGTGTTTGGCAGAAGGTTCAGCAGCAGTAGAGCTCTTTGCTGATGCACTCCTATTTTGTAGGAATAAAATACTTGTTATCCCTGAAAGAGGTAGTCTTGGGCCTTTTTCTCTAGTGGGTTGTATTCTTTCTGGTCTGGGGGTACCAATGATCAATAATTAAGCAATAAGCCCGAGTGGCGGGGGCATTACCGAGTATGGTAATGCCTTGGGGTCCATATAGGCCCTGGGGCATTACCTGACTTGGTAATGCCCCCGCCGCGGGGAGCATATTGCTATTAGTACATCGGCCCGCAAGATCTGCGAGACAGGGGTACTAAAAGCATTTTTTTCTGTCCCGAAACACTAGCGTTTCGGAAAAGAAAAAAAAATGACTGAGAAAATGGCTGCCGGGGAAGGGAAAACTGAGTCAGTTTTCCCTTTCCATGCCAGCCATCGGGAGCAAACGCGCTGGGAACACTTCTGTTCCCAGCACGTTAGCTCCTGAAAAAAAAAAAAAGAGAAGACGATAAGTGGGGTTGGGAGGGCAGAAAGGAGGGAGAAAAAAAAATACATACCTGAATCCCCAGTGAGGGACGAAGGCGGCCTCCAGCCGCGTGGAGGCTCGGAGCAGGGATGGCCCCGCTTCGAGCCTCCTCATTGGCTGAGGGGCTGCCACACCCCCGCCAGGTACAAAGGCCTGGAATTCGAGGGATTCCTGGCCGGGTAATGCCCCGGCGAGGGCCAATCAGAACGGTTCTTTCATTCTGATTCTCCCTCGCTGGGTACTAATTTGTAAAACATAAGATTGAAATTGGAAAAGTGATGTCCTGGAGATATGGAGCAATTAAGCAGCTGTTCACAAAAGGATAAAGATATAACAAGAAACAGCATACTTTTCACCTACGGCACCTGAATTTCATCCGATGACTGCTTAAACTTTGAAAACCATGGTCAGGGCCTGAACTATCATTAAAGAGATATTTTACCCACAGTATCCAATGTAAATGGATTCTCCCCTTGTAGCCAAGTGCTTCAAACGGGAGAACGATGGCTGGTTTGATTCTCCTCTCTCCAGATCTTTTGGACTATAACTGCCATAAGAGCCAATTCTGTGAATTCCCTTGGCAGAGTACAACACACCAATAACTATAATCAAAACAAGCAGGAGAAAAGCACAAAAACAGCCGACTGCGCCACACAAACATATCTTATTCCAGTTAAATTTAAATATTAAAGTAGCTCCATGAACAATAAAAGATCCTGGAGGATCCTGCATCAAGCATTCGCTGGTTATCATTCCTCGTTACCCAGCGCAGTCACTTGGACAACAATAAGGTGACCGAAACTATGTTGCGTATTGGATAGTGTGACCCTCATTAACAGATCACACAACACACAAGCGTCAACAAAAACCTTTCTTCCAACTCCTTCCAAAAAGTGTTTTATCTGCCAAAAATTGTTATGTGTGCAGAATCTATTGAACTGTGACATGCTGCATACATTTAAATGTTATTAGCGTTCAATCTACTAATGATACATTCACACAGACCAAAGATGTCTTAAAAAGGGAAAAGACTCAATGGCTTAGAAAATACAGCCACATAATCCGTGCCAGGGACGTCATTATCTTTTTAAAAACCAGCTGTTATCCTAAATTTCTAACACACACATCAGAGGATGGCATATATAAAAATAAGACTAATTGTTAGTTATATGCGGTGTGCTTCCTTGAGAGCTAGACTGAACTGCAGACCGATTAAAACCGAAACTCCATAGTAAAGTTCACAACATATAGGACATGGATGTTTTAGCCCCAAAGTCAACTGAAAATTAAAAAGAAATATCTATTACAGTTTTCTAATAGGCACATTGACGTGCCGAGACTGGTCTAAATAATTTATATAAGGTATGCAGGTTTCCTACTATCCTATTTACAATGGGGTAAGCCTACCTCACTTTAATGCTCTTCAAACAGACACTGGTGGAGAAGCATATGTATTTTAGCTTCAAATTGTTGGAATCAAAAATTATAACAAAAACCGTGTTCTTGCTGGTTTTCCCCATGGCAGTCCTTATGGGTGGTATAAGCTCCCTTGAGACAGGCTATTGCAAGTTCCATTTTCATGATATAGAAAGGAGACTACAAAGGGTCCCGACTGCCCAGTTACTCTTCTATTTTCATGGCCAAGCCAAGAGGTCAAGGAGATCATCAGAAGATTATAAATTAGTACCTGGCGAGAGACGATGAGAATGCAACAAGTGATCTCATTGGCCCTTGCTGAGTCGTTATCTGCCTGAAAGAGCCTTTCAATGCACATCACATTTATGAATGGGCGACATGGAAAGGGAGAATGGACTACGTATCCCGTTACATGGAGGGCATCTTTTTTTTCTTTTTTCAGTGACTAAACGCCCAAGCGTTTATCAACTGAAAAAAGATACTATTAGTACCCCGGTCTAACGGGCCAGAGTACTAATAGCAATAAGCCCCTTGCTGGGGTGGCATTACCACTTTTGGTAATGCCGAGGGGCCTGTGTTAAGGCCCTCAATTTGCTCAAGCCGGTAACTATGGGCCCCCACAGGCATTACCTAAATAGTAACCCAAAGATGTCTCTTTAAGCTTTCGGGAAAGGCTTTCCTTTTGAGAGGGGCAAGTGGCCAGGGAACCCCATTCCTGGATGTAGCCAGATCACTTCCTCCTAAAACCTTCAGCTCATTTCTCAGTGCCAGCTACTAAAGTACAACTTAAACTTGACTGTCTCCAATTTTGGGGTCACACTTTTCCAAAAAAGCAATTTCTTGCAGTGTTTAGCTGCATAACGTCATGCTCAAAACGTGATGCTTATTGTGAGGACTGCACTTGTTACTTTGATGGGAGACCGAATGGAATGTTTGAAGGACATGGGGAACCTGTGCCAACTTTAGTTTGTGCTGAATTTCTTTTCAGCAGGTTTTATGTTCACAAAAATATATATCCAGAGTTGTAATTGGTTATTTATAATGCGCTTTATACCCAGAGGTTTCCAAGCGCGGCCCTGGGGATCGAGCTTCCAAGGCGAGCGTGTTACCCCTGAGCTAGCCCCCCGAGCCTGTGTTGTGTGGTGTGAGCAGCTAGTAATCATGGAACTTGCAGGAAAAGTTCCTAGACCATTTTAAGGAAGAAAGTGACTGCATAAGACAGAAGGAAAAGTTATACACAAGGGCTCGAGGACCAAGTCCTGCTTGACTGTCAGAAGAACACAAAGACACAATCAGAACAATACTTTGTTTACGAAGACTTGTCTGGTGATCCGTAACGAAACAACTTTGACAACCTTAGCTCATCTGAGTGGTTTATTAGGTTTGGCTATAAGCCGCAACTATTGCATTAGAGAACAGATAGGGAGTAATGGCATATGAGGAGGGACACCCAGCCTTGCAGGTGTTGTTTGGTTATGTGCCCACCATTGACTGCCCATGGCCATGTTAATCCATATAGCCATGTCCACCCAGTTCCTGCCCCTTCCCGCACAAAGCACCTCCTCATGGGAACTCTTTGAGCTCACTTTAATCAAGCCTTACCATCCAACTTTGCACTTGAAGTGGCTGCGAGCGATTTCTTCAAAGTAGCCTTCTGAGCGTTAATGACTTAGAGCTCTAAATGCGCTACTTGTGTAACTAAAATGTCTTAACCAGATCTGCTTTCAGTAACTCGATTTATAAGCACTAGGCATGTCCTTCGCTGAAGTCCTGTGTTATAAACAAACACTGGCATATCCAACAGTGCTGGCTTATGTATAGGCATTAGGCATTAGCCAGGAACTGCGATTAGATGTCCAGGTACCCATGCCATTTTGCAAATGCAAGCAGCAGTGGCCAGCTAATATCACTACGGCAGTGCATGGAAAGTTCCTTCCCATACCCACACAAAAGCCCCAAGTTTTGGCAATGACAATGTTTGTCTTTATAATTCCTCACAGCCCTTTTGCAAGCGGACTAGTGGACAGGAGGAACACATAATAAATTAGGGGATTACTGACATTTCTATTTTAAGTGTTCAACTTCATTTTGGTAGCACAAATAGATCAAGGGCTGAAAGCCATGCACGGGGCGAGATGTAGAAACTGTGCGTACACTGGAAAGCTAAAGTGGGATTTGAACCCCGTGATCAGAAGCGGAAGCTACAGCAGAAAGAGCATTGCTGATATGAAGAGTGTTGGGGCATCCCAAAGACGATGGGAGAAAAGTGGGCAGAGGGAGGGTACCAGTGGCAGAGGATCTGTCCTTCAATAAAAACTCAACAGCTCCCAGTGCTTGGTGGCCTGTTTGGGAAGGGGTGAATAGTTAACCTGCAGGGGTCAGTGTTGCCGAATGCTGCAGAGGGGTTAAATAACACCAGGGCTGCTGTGAATTCGCCCTCGGGTTCACTTCGCAGATTACCCAAAAGTGCGTTTCTAGGAGAAATGGTGCTGGACGGTGGGTAAGTATGTTCATGCGGGCGGCAGGACTGAGATAACTGCAGGCAATGGCAGATCAGCTATGGGTCCGAAATGACTGGCGTCCAACAGGCCCCAGAAGGGATGCATTCCCTAGAGGTGCGCCTAGAGCCTTCTTTATGGAGGCTAGCACGAGGCAAGAAGGCTGAAAGGAGACCAACAGATGGACCACTGGTAAAGTTACAAGTGCAAACGCTGAAAGAATCCTACATATTGAAAAGGTTGGACATGCGTTGAATGGACGCCTGAGAATTGGTCGGGAATGTGTTGGGGGTCAGGAAATTCAGGAGCACAACACCACTGGAGATAGACAAGGGGTGGCTTGCTGTGTACAGGCCTGAGGCAAATTGACAGTCCTGGCATGAGACTTTTGGGGCAAGGGAGGAGGCAGAAAATAAAAGCAAATGGAAGGACAAAATGTTCCCCCGAGGCTAAAAGGCCAATTGCTCGGGTGCTAGGACCATCTGAAGCCCCCAGATGCAGACTAGTGTCAGTTATACGAGAGGCATAGCAGCCATATTGGCACGCTACACAAAATGAAGGTAAAGGCAAGTGCTCTCATAGGCCGCTTGTGGAAATGACAGACAAACACAATTGTATTTCCGGAAAGTCAAAGGTACAGGGGGGAAAAAAGCAAAGCACCACTTTAAATGTTTAGTTGGGGACTTGCAAAGCAATATTTTTACTGAAGGGCGCTGTTCCCTAAGAGCATCTTTAATTAAGTGCCAGGATATTATGCAAGTCTATGCAAAAAGGACGAGCATAACCCCCTAAGGGGTTAAAATGCACCAAAATGGCAAAGGTCACACTACAGAAGAGCACTTTACATTAAATGCATTAATTAATCTGGTGCACTGTTCAAACGTGTGCCAGTTTATACATTACGTTAAAAATGTGTTATTTATAACTAAGAGGAATTAGTACCTGCCGTGGGAAAAAGGCTGCCGCCCATTGGCTGTAACTCAGGCCTTTCCTGGCGGCTTTTTCGCCTGTCGTCTTCTGGGTTTCGCCCCACCTGTTCCTCTTGCTCAAAGCCTTTTCTCCACGCCACTGCACATCAACTAGCTAGTATCCTCCTAGATCCATGCTTTGCCAAACGTCCTCCCCTTTCTCCTCTCTGCCCGGTCTCTTGTTCCTCTGCGCTTCCATTTTCTTCCTGTTGCTGCTATTTTGCTTCCCAAAACAGTCCCTTCTACCGCAATCTGCCCCTTGCCAGTCCTCCTCCAGTGAAGCTGCCCGCCTCCTTCCAATGCTCTCCCCCTCTCCAGCCCACCTTGGTACTCCATTCTTAGAAGCCCCTAGGCTACACCGCTCCCCAAAATTCCTCCGGAAGAACTAATAGCTATAACCCCACTGGATGGCCATGTAACCACTTGTTAATGACACTAGGGCATTCATTAAGAAATACTGTGGTAATGCCCTCATCTTGCGAGTTATTGCTTAAATACGGTGGGTCAAAGAGGAGGCCTGTTCAAACGCTGCTGGTGTTAAAGGGAAAGGCTAAAATACTTTTGCAGCAATATGATTTGTCTAGAAATAGGAGTTGCGTTCATATATCCCTATTGCAGGAGCTATGTGATGAGGCCGGTCGCGAGGCGGAATAGCTGCTAACTTCAAGAAACGTTAACAGCGAGATGTAGCAGGTGGGGAGTAGCCAAAGTTTCTGCTAAAATCATTATAGACTGAGCAATCACAAGCGGGAAGGTAGCCCGTTCTTCATAGAACTGAAAGTTCAGTGGAGGGTCATGGCAGCGTGTCAGTGAGTTCGGTGTTTGACCTCAAGCAAAGGGAAGAAGGTCCTGTAGTTCCCTTAACCATCAATCAAGCATGCAGGCAGAGACCACCATTTGCAGGAGTGACCAGGAGAGGATGGCTAAATGGGAGGGCAACATCTGGCTGGGAAGAAGACTCTAGAATTGGAAGAGAATGGTCAGGATACGAGGGGAAGATCTGGATCGTAAGGGAGTTTAAGAAGAAGGGAGGGGAACATATGGGGATACACCAGTGAGGAATGGACCATGCACAATAACAGCGCTAAGCGAGGAACAGTCATTTGAAGCAATTCAAATAGATGCATTATTCAGGATGAAGGGAAGAAGCATTGCTTCTTTATTTCCACTGCCAGGTGACTGTTCGATCCTAAATCTAACTCTCGTGCTTACACTAAACTCCGAGCCCAACCACTCGCACATCCCACGCAGCTCAGCTTTTAATCTCTATGACAATTGTCTTTAGTTCCTAGTTCCTAGCGGATCCTGCCTCTTCGATCCCGGATTCCAGGTACAATGAGAAACAACAAGCCTTCATTTTGAATTTTCGATTGCATAATACATTGCTCAAGTTCTAGCCAGACGAGGTCTAGACGCTAAAGCATCACGGTCGGACAAGCACTCTTCTCTACGCGCTCTGCCATAGAAAGATGAAAACATTACATTTCCCATGATCTGCTTCACAGGACATTTGGGGAGTCTGTTTTACTTGACACTTCTTAATGATGTGCGCGAACACCACATTTCTCCTTCAGTCCCAGTAGTGTTTCGCACGCAGCATAAGGAGAGAGTAAGCAGTATTTGTTTACGACAAGGACAGCTGAGATATTGTGAAAATATTCTAGGTTTCTGTGAAATGATGTCACTGTGTACAGCATCCTTTTGTCCCAGCAACATTAAGATGCTAAAAACACAGGTATTTGAGAAGCATCTTTTTTCAATGCCCCAGCAGCAGTTAATGGGTTAACTTTGCTGGAGATCCTTCATTTAAAAATCTTATCCCGGGCTACAGTTAAAGGGTTTACCACGCTAAAGGCCGTTGCCCATGGCTAGTGGTCTGGTAGTTTTCTAAAATATACAGTCGACATAGCCGAAGGCCATGGCTAGTGACATTAGTGTCTTAATAAATAGTGGGCACGGCCAAAGGACATGGCTAGTGGTATGGTAGTGTGCTCAAATACACAGTGGCCATGGCTTGTGGTCTGGTAGTGTTCTAAAGTATACAGTGGGCATGGCTTGTGGTCTGGTAGTATTCTAAAATATACAGTGGCTATGACTAGTGGTCTGGTAGTGTTCTAAAATATACAGTGGCCATGGCTTGTGGTCTGTTAGTGTGTTCAAATACACAGTGGCC
Organism: Ambystoma mexicanum; assembly: GCF_040938575.1. Taxonomy (NCBI): domain Eukaryota; kingdom Metazoa; phylum Chordata; class Amphibia; order Caudata; family Ambystomatidae; genus Ambystoma; species Ambystoma mexicanum. Next base: position 826,251,818 of record NC_090924.1, on the reverse strand, counting down.
ATGGCTAGTGGTCTGGTAGTGTGCTCAAATACACAGTGGCCATGGCTAGTGGTCTGGTAGTGTTCTAAAAAAATACAGTAGTCATGGCAAATGGTCTGGTAGTGTTCTAAATTATACAGTGGCCATGGACTGTGGTCCGACAGTGTGCTCAAATACACAGTGGCCATGGCTAGTGGTCTGGTAGTGTTCTAAAATATACAGTGGCCATTGCTAGGGGTCTGGAGTGTTCTAAAATATACAGTGGGCTATCCCACACAGCGCTATATTTTGCCATTTTATTGATCCTCCCTATGTGGCCACTTTTCCTAACTGAACTTCTTCACAAACAAAGTATATCTGAAAAAAATTGAGCAGGTGTTTTTCTCTCTGCTACTCAGATAGGTGGCGGCCTAAAGAGTAACAGGCTATAATGCGTGGGTGGCACTCGGGCCTATTTCAAGATTAGCGTCCTTGTTTCATGTGGTGGGAATGGTGATGTCATGCATGCTGGACGCTACGCTCGTAGAACAGCTAGACCGTTCTACTCCAAATGGAGGCTATTCGATACGTTACCGGGAAAACGACGTTTACACTTTTCACGTCGCTAACTTCACGTGACTTGCTTCGTCACGTGAACTACGGTATCACGTATTTAAGCAGCGTAGAAACTTCACTCGCTGCTTCTGATCGTCTCTATTGGCGTCGTGTAGCTGAACCTCTGATCTACAACCTGGTATATTCCTACAGCTACTTTTGGGCCTTCGATAGCGTGTGTTCCGCCACACGCTGATTCCTGGAGCTATCCCTTCGCGTGCTATTCCACACGCGCTCTTCGTCTGCAAGTGCGGCCGGCCCAGGCTGCGTGAATCCTGCCCGCGTGTAAAATCCACACGCGCTCTTTGTCTTCATACGCGGCTGGCCAAGGCTGCGTAAATCCTGCCCGCGTGTAACATCCACACGCGCTCTTCGTCTTCAAGTGCGGCCGGCCCAGGCTGCGTGAATCCTGCCCGCGTGTAAAGTCCACACGCGCTCTTTGTCTTCATACGCGGCTGGCCAAGGCTGCGTAAATCCTGCCAGCGTGTAACATCCACACGCGCTCTTCATCTTCAAGTGCGGCCGGCCCAGGCTGCGTGAATCCTGCCCGCGTGTAAAGTCCACACGCGCTCTTTGTCTTCATACGCGGCTGGCCAAGGCTGCGTAAATCCTGTCCGCGTGTAACATCCACACGCGCTCTTCGTCTTCAAGTGCGGCTGGCCCCGGCTGCGTGAATCCTGCCCGCGTGTAAAATCCACACGCGCTCATCGTCTTCGAGTGCGGCTGGCCAAGGCTGCGCGAACCCTGCCCGCGTGTAAACCCACACGCGCACGTTGTCTTCACACGCGGCTGGCCCAGGCTGCGCGATTCCTGCCCGCGTGTAAATCCACACGCTCACGTTGTCTTCAAACACTGTTTTCTTCTAACTCCTGCATCTGTGGAATTAACAGAAGGATTGATCCCTAAGTGGGAAGGAAGCCTTTCAAGGATTATTGGAAGTGACTTTGAACTGAACTTTGAACGCTATCCTGTGGTGAATTCAACCCGTATCTAGCGTGAGCCTCGTTCCGTCCGGGATAAGTCTCCCTTACTAATTTTCCCTTCCCTGTCGTTTTGTTCTTCATTTCGAATCCATCAAGAGACTTCTGGATTGTTCTACCCAGAGATACAGGTCAGTGTGATCATTCCTGTCATTATCTAACTCATCATACTCAGGTTGGAGCAGTTATTCATGATACTTTAATTTGTCCTAGGCTGGATTACTATACCTTACCCACGCCCTTTCCAGTGATCCATCGCTCTGCCTGTTTTATCAGCCAGAGGGTTGTATCATTTGGAAGGTCTTTGTTGACTTCACGACTATCAAGTCGGGTGAACAGGGATCCGGAAGACCCTACCTCCTGTATCCTTTTGAATATTGTATCCTTTTCGGTTGATACTTTGGTGCATTCTGACAGGTGATATGAACTGCGTGCCCAAGTAGCCAACTGGGTAAAAAGAGAAAAGCCTGGTGGCTGCCGGCATTCACAGTTCCTGCACCTTCCTGGATTTGCCTGCATGGCGGATGGTCATGCTGGCCTCTCCAGGTGGATGGTCATGCTGGCCTCTCTGGGCCCTCTGTGACAGCTCTCACCCTTGACATGGCTGTAATACGAGAGGAGCTTTTGCACGCTGCTGCCTAACAAGGGACTCATTTAATAGGACTTCAAACAAAACACTAATTTATTACGCAGTGGCTATGTTTAAAGGACCGTGTGTAGTACATCAAGTAGTGAATTATTAAGGCCTCCTTCATTAAACATTGATGCGACGCATCCCTGAGCTCGCCACTGAGCCAGCCGTTACACGAGGATTATAGAGCCCGCGGGTCACTGTCTGCGCTGCCCTTTCCGCGAAACGCTCAGCCTAATGCCATCATGTTTTGACCTTTGCTGTCGCAGGGCGCGTTCCGAAATAATACTCAATACTGTACCATGGGAGTCGCGAGGGTCAAAGGGCAGCCTCTTCCTAATGGCGACACATGGCTATAAAACACAAGAGGCAGGCTGTGTTTTTCGTTTCCAATCACTTTTTCAATTAGTGGCAGCGATCAATGTGTGCACTAACATGTCATAAGAGGATGACCCAGGCATTGGCGGGGCGCAAACCACGGCACCAGTGGAATTGTACAATATGTTACCCTCATCTACCAGAACGTTGCAGTGAAATTACTGAAGTTCTGATGATTTCATATTTTCAAGGCACATATGAAGAGTTCAATTAGATAAACCTTTTTTTTATTGCATTTTACAGCAGCTCACTTATGCCACAGAATGTACTATTTGCTGTTGATTAAGGGCCAGAAGAGGCCTGTCAGACGCCGACTTCCGGTCCAGCTATTTAGAGCTGCGCAATCATTCTTTTGGCGCCATTCTATGTACTTTGGGGGTAGGGTTCCTAGGGGACGGAAAGAGAGCAACTCGGGCAGATCAGCGACGAGCGTCAGCTATTCCCAGCAGAGGATGGGATTAGAGCTGTATTTAGTGCGTGAAGCTAGTCCTTACCAAAATAGATGGAGAACTACGGTGGCTGTGTGATTATGGATGAAATATTATCCAGGTGCAGAAGTCATTCGTGATGCAGACTTCCAGAAACGCATGACAGAATTTGGGATAATGTTGGCACATATTGATTAACATGGAAATAGTGGATTCCTGCACACAGGGCAATGTATTCAAAGCTGAAGGGGGTGGGTGGCGGTTGATGCCAAGGAGATTTGTACAGCTGTCACTCGTATGGCTTCGCTGCACCCTTGACCGAAGGTGCTCAGGCATTTGACAGGACGGAGTACTTGGATGGATGAAGGCTTGGGTGTGGAATACCTACATGCTGTGGCTATCGGGTGAAAGCAGGGGTGGGGGCGTGCTCCACATTGGCGAGGAAAGCCCGTCATTGCAGATGCACTGGGCTGAGTTACACTAGCGGGTGAGCAGGGCGTGCAGTGACTAGCACAGTGCTGGCCAGCAGTCTGTTCTTAGGTCCCCTGAGATTGCCTGTGTAAGGTGGGCATCGCAATGCCAGTCCAATAGGGTGTAGGTGGGAGGGTTAGAGTTAACTCATCTTAACTGTGAAGAAAGGGCGACGTTCCACATGTGGCACTACTAGTGCAAAGCATTCGAGGCCTGTATGCTGGCCACTGGGCACTGTCCGGAGTATATGCTAATTGGACTAACTCAAAGGTAGGGTGAGCGAGTTGGGAGGGTCCCAGTCTCTGTCCGCCCCTTATGTGCTTGGATAGAAGTGAAACGTGCCCCTTTCAATCATCCCATACCTGCAATGCAACATATTGGCCAGTGTTTCCTCTTAGCTATTATGTAACTCCCAGGACCAGGGACCACTACGGTGGAAGTTGGCGCACGCAGCCCACCAGCGAGAGCATCAAGTTAAATTAAGATGCATTCATTAGCTCCTGCAGTTTGCACAGCCCCCCCTCTAACCTGCAATCTAATGTGAAACATGTGCGGGAGAAGCAAGAACCCAGGTCCGGACTTGTCCAGCCACATGGTGGAGATGCTTGGGGACACGGGGGACACGGGGACAAGGTTGGGAGGGCAAAGCTGCTAGGCCTAGCGTGAAAGGTGCAATTGCATATTAACATACAAGGCACAAATAAGCGGCTGCAGCTAGTGCAGAGCCCCTCAGGCGGTATTCAATGTGAAAGAAATCCTGTTGATCATTGTTTTTAAGGCACTATGTAAATAGACTACTTTCACTGCCATCAACAGAGCTTTTATTGTATTTTAAGTTCAAGATTCCACCATTAATCTGCACAATTCCAGTAGTGCAGTTGCTTGTGTCCTGTCTAAAATGCATGCTATGAATGGACAGGTTTTGATCATTTGGTTGTCTTACTGCTGAGTCCATTTTCAGTATTGACTGAAATCAGCACGGTTTTATGAACGAAAAAGCGGTCCACTGACTGCGCCAGCAATGAGTTTGTGTCTTTATGTTTGCATGTCATTACACGTTAGATCGCGGAAATAACTCCTTAACCTTCGACCATAGATGGTAAACTTTACTGTAAATCGATACACAGCTCCGGAAATGTGCGCAACGTGGACGGCTGCATGTTCAACCAGGCTTCTCCATAGCAGGCAAATACACAACTCAAACACAAACAGTCCAAATACCGTTTTTTTCCCCTCACTTGATCATATCGGCAAAGCAAAGAAAGTCTTCTCGTGCCAAGTGACTTTGCCATGTGGTGTTTTTGTTGTTTGCTGTCAAGGTAGTTTTTATATGGAATAGAAAAGTCAATCCTATTGATTGGTGCCATAAACCTACCGGAGTCTGACTGATTGCCACTACATCATCCACGACTAGTGGACACATTATTTCATTTCTTCCAACGGCAAAGGTTTCTAGATCAGCAAAGATAATGGGTCAATATTTTTAAAAAATAAAAATAAATATAGATCCGACTTTGGACACATCTTGATTTAAACAATGACATTGCATTATTGGGCAGTCGCCTGTTTCCTAGGCCCGGAAAGACGATTAGCATTGATTTTTTAGGTTCTAATCTTCCCCAATCAAATTTAAAAAGGTCATGTTAAGACAGCCTTTTATGTTGCGTATGGAATCAGAAACTCTTAAAATCCAGAGATGTTGTAGGCAGGACCACTTACTCTGCTTTAAGGATTTTCTGAAACCCTTGGAGTAAAAAACCTGGGAAATTGACTTTAGCGGATTGGCGGTCTTCTCCTTCATTATCCCTAAGTATCGCTCTAATTCTGCATAATGACCCATACCGCGATTTTGGAAACTCCTCAGCTGACGAGTTCATCTGTATGCATTCAGACAGTTTCTGAACATTTTCTTAAGAGGGATTAAAGCTCCATAGCGTTTATGAAAATCTGAAGGGATTACTTTGAAAACAATACTATATGTCATCACTATTTGATGTGTGCAACACAACATGCACCTCCATTAGAGTTACTAATAGAAAACCTAGTGTTCCTTGTTTTTCATTCCCCAAAAAAAGTGTACTTTTATGTTGGCTTTAAAGGATTTGTTTGATTAGCAGTAAAAAAACGCAGAAGGCGTCCGAGACACAAGTTAGAGACGTGTTTTGCGTCCCTCCAGTGATAGTAAAACACTAGAGTTGAAGAATTCCAGGAAAAGGTTTTGCATAATAAGAATTTCCAGCCTTTGCAACAATTGCTGTGCTTTTTTTCTGATCGATTTCATCTATCCAGGGGACAGTTTACAGTGGGTGCAAGGATGAGAGCAGGATGAAAAGGTTCAGTTCTATCGCTCCCACCTTTGCTGAACCCCCAGGCCAGGATTGGTAAGAGTCACCTTTGTGTACTGTGCATGGCACACAGGTGTCCTAGCCTTTGCTCACTTTGAGGCAAGGTGAAGGGGGATATGCTACATGGCATGTTCTACAATTTTTGGAGAGGGTGATTTATTGAGAGCACTTTTGCACAAGAAAATATTTTAACTAAAAAATACCTTAAATTGTATCACATTCTACAAAGGGAGGATAACACAGGGGCAAAGTGCTTGTCTTGGAAGCAAGGCAATGCTGAGAAGCATGGGTTTGATATCCAATCCCACGCTTAAATGCTGGACAACGACATGAAGTGCAATATCAGACTCCAATTTAATTTCTTAATTTAATGGAGGCAGAAATTGTATCTCGCGGTTTTCATGTTTCTCACCTAGAAACACAGTAGATTGGCAAAAACGTGCTTACTAGTGAGAGCGTACACATCATAAGAAAATAAACTACAATTCTCAGGATGTTCGGAGAAGACCTCAGAGCTGAGTGGGATATAGTACAAGACGTTACACTGGAACAAAGATCCAGAGCATGATTCTAAGGGGCTGTTTTTTGCCACGGAACGTAGTTGGCTGGAAAGCATTAGAATCCCACAACGATGTTCTTGGGGACGGGCTGCGCATGGCAAGTTTGGAGTGGTGGCTCCATGTCATTCGAAAAGAAGGGGGGTTTACAGAGAGCAATGGCTTGAGAGAGGTCGGAAAAATAAGGTGCTAGATGGGACGGAATCCTACAATGGGGACTTTCAGAATGCCATTTTGCACAACAAGGATATGAAAGCAAGGAAGGGCAGCACACGAGGAAGCCGTTTCCACAGTCAGCTGGTGAGGATGCGATTAGGGATCACATTCTCAGTTGAAGTGAGGAATTCATCTATTGGATGTTGAGTAGATGGAAGCAGTTGAGGGGATGACGGCCAACATCACTGTCAAATCAGAGCTGAAGAACGAGAAGGGGCGGGCATATGTTGACATCCGGAATGTCAAGTAACAAACGTTCATCGGGGACTCTTAAGATTCGACCAGCAGGAGCTAAAGCCAACTCCTCGTTGGCTGCATCATCCACTAAGTAGGAGCTACCAGTGGGGAGCCGGGAGTGCATACACAGCGCACTGCAAATTTAACTTTCACGTGTGATGCACACTAACTTTTTTTTGCCCATTATATATGATCCATTATATTTAAATTTGCATGAGATGTGTTCTAATTATTTTTTACTGATCTTCTAAAACAGTTAATGTCACATATGCATGTCTGTAACACCAGTTGGCCTGGGTTGCCAAAAGTAGCTCGTGGAAATTGTTGATAGTAAGTTAACCAGGCTCTACTGTGGAAAGAAGTCAGAGCTAAAAAGCTCCCAGCAATTCCGCAGATCACTATGCAATGAAGATTGTGAGCTACATGGTGAACTCGGATTAGAGATCCCCTTATTTTCAAAGTGTATAGATTTGGGAGGGGTCACTCTAATTTTACTGTGGTGCAGGACAGAGCTCTCACTCCCAATATGCTCACTTCCGTCTCACATGCCCCTTATTCTTAGGTGAATTTAATTATTCCATCACTGGGCACTGGGTCTGGTGCCAGACTTTCAAGTATTAGCCCTTTATCAGCGTATTGTTATTGCCCCCCCTGTTTTGTATTATATTATTGACACTGTTTCAACACTGCCTCATGCCATTTTCCTATGCCCCCATGTTACGTTCCCATTGTCCGAGAATATTGCCCAATGCTACTTTTCCACTCCCCCAAGTCACGTTGCCATTGTCCATGAAAACTGCCATGCCACTTGCTCAGCAGCACAGCGCACAAATGGATTTCCCCATGGATTTGTTGCAAGTCACTTTCCCACTGCCTTCTAAAAACTGCACCATGAAACTTTGCCCAGTCCTCCTGGAAAGCTCAAAGTGGTACTCTGCTGCAAAGGGCCCGGTAAGTACTACTGTGGGTTGGAAGAGAGCTTGATTCTGAATCCTAGACCCATCACATCAAGCAAGTCCACAGCAGCATTGTCGACTGACATGGAAGACTGGGCATATGACCAATTTGTCAGGCCAACCCACCTTTCTTACCTGTACATGACTCCTAGAGGTGGGTAGCGCTAGCAGGCTGGTGGTGAAGAGGACACGTGTGTCCACATTCTCTAAAAATTGCTACTTCTAGCAGTGTTTACGGTGATTCACATTGGGCAGCGGGGCTCAAGGAGGGCTGCACCGAGTAGATGGGTCATGTCCTATGAGACGAGAGCGTGGGATGTAACTATGTGGTATACCTGCATGCAGAGGGGACTCTGTGTCTTCAGGTACGAATGGATCCTGTTTCCTTTCACCAGGCCTACCCTCCCACCCCATGACCCATACTTAAGATCTCCCTGGATGTTGCCACTGTCCAGACACAGAACAGAGTAAGCCTTTCGAGACAGGGACGATGATGGAGTTATGTCCCTACAACAGGGATCGAAATAAAGAGTTTATAACCAGGATCAAAAAGTAGTTTCTGGGTATAGGGTGCATCTTTCAGAGGATGTTTGGCATACTATGCCAGTAAGGTAGCTCTGCGGGTTGATTGCTCGCTGATGCGGTCTGTGTGTGATCTGCAGTTCGCAGGTTCGAATCCCAGGAAGGTCAACTCGGCCTTTCATCCTTCCAAGGTCGATAAATGAGTACGAAGTTCGGTTGGGTGATAATTATATTTAAAGCATTTTGGAAAAGGTGCTAAATAAATAACACATCATTGTCATCACTACCATTATCACACTAATCGAGTGCCTGTCCCTGTGTAAACAACAACTACACATGTCAGTTCCTTTAGATTGATGAAAACATTTTGAGTAGGGCGCGATGTCATTCATCGAAAGTACAAATGGATTTAAGAAACAGGTGGCAAGCCAATTAAAATAACACTTCAATTATACATCGATTTCTCAAACCGAATTCCAGAAGCGGGAAAAGAAGAATCAGTTCCAGAAAAGTGAGGGAGCATTAAAAGATACATATGCAAAGAAGCCTCTCATCACACGTTACTCATCACACGTTACATATCCTCAAATTCTGCTCCATGAAACGTCTGAGGACTCTGTTTAACGTTGCATAAGTATTAAAACCTCCAAAGAGGTGACTATATTGAAAAATGTGATGGAATTTAAAATGTAAAAGTACATCCTGAAGATGGTCCACTCTAGGTCAGGGGAAAGGTGGGGGCCGGGTGAGGGGGGTAAAAGGGTCTTGCCCGCCTTGAATATAATGTCATCATTTGGATAAGAGAACAGAACTATAGAACATATTAGTACACTGATTTTATGTACTTTTGATCCCTCTTTAGGAATTGTTACATCCAAATTTGATCAAATTAAAACAAGGCACCACTTTTTGCACATAACTGATTATTTAATTGGGCTCCATCATTGTACTTGTGTACGTTTCACATCAAACTAAGAGTGGTTTAGGATCCCTGGCTTAATTGCGTTTTCAAAGTAACTCATACTGGGACTGATTTCTGTAAAAGTTGGCATCTGGGTGAAGGACATCACGGAGCGAGGCCGTAACTTAAGTAGTGTGCAGGAAACCTAAATTCAACATGAGACTCAAGAAAGGACACTCCTTCCAGCCGGTAAAGTAAACAAATGTTTGACACATTATATTTTCGAATTCATTCGAGAAGGCCCCAAATGTTCCAACGTAACAATGAAGTGAAACATTTCTAATCCAGTTCTTAAATTAATAAACAGTAAAAAACAAGTGAATGAATGGGTATCTGAAAAAAACTACACGCCTGATCCCCCACCTGACTGGAGCATTGTAATTTCCCAAAGAGAACAGCATGCTGCATAATGTAGCATAGTTTAAAAAAATATAAATAAAAGGTCATTAAGAATCATATTAAGTCCCAAATGACAACACAGGTGTAAAGACACATGCATATATGTCTGTATAGCAGAAGGTGTCTTGTGCGCTTTGCTCTATGCCTTGGGGAGCAGTGTTGGTATAATGTTCTTTCATCGACAGGTGCAATTTCGCGGGATTTTTTACGAGTACCTTTTACCGAAAAAAAAATCATCAAAATATATAGGGGGGGTTAGAAAAGTATATATAAGGGACGTGGGAGGGGGTCAGGAATAGGTATGGGCTAGGGGCTTGGGGGGAACCTCCCCAAAAATAAAAATAAATCAATTTCGTTGAGTTTTTCCAGTAAAACATACTCATGAAAAAACCATTGAAATTGCACCCGTCGATGAAATGACATGGAACCGCAGTGTTTTGCGCATCACATGCAGGAATCCAGGGCGGTTCGGGAGCCCCCTTCAGTCATGCACAGAGCTGATCATGCATGCTGAGGCCTGCTGAGAAGAGTTCTCCTCTCCGCACATGATGCACATTCCAATAGGAATGAACCCACATGCTGCAAATGATCTTTTCCAGGAAGATAGTCCCGGCAAAGACAGCAACAGAATTTCCAACGTGAAGGCTTTTTTTTAGACTTATGTTATGTTACGTTGATTTATAACATGCACCACTGCCATTTGGAATCCCAGTTTCCCAGCAACTATTCAACAAAATGGATCTTCATGTGTTGGCAGCATTATCAATGCAATATTGATAATACATATACATTAATGGCAAAATGGAGGAAAAAAAAAAACACAGAATACATGTAATTGCTCCTGTCTGCTCGGGTTCTGATTTTTTTATGACACCTGCTCAGACCCTTAGCAGTGCATATGTTTAAACAGCCGCTTCCTTAGCATTTATTAACTTTAATAAAATATTAGATTCTGAAACTCCTCCATGCGTGACCCTAGTTAGCCATGAAGCACCTTTCAAAAGAGTACGTTTGTAAATGTATTAAAGGGATGAATAAATCAGTGCATCTGGCAAACACTCAATAGATCATAAATAATTCAGTACTGCAACAAATCACTTGCCTGGTACCTTTATTTAATAACATCTCTTGACTGGAAATTAAATCTTCCGGCCTGACGTGATTTAAAATAAATGATACAATAAATAAGGACAACTATAAAGACACTCCATATACATCAAAACGGTAAGTAATGTGTAATATAATTAGAGCAGCGCCTGCTGGAACATGGCAAAACTTCAGTAGCGGACAGCTGTGTGGCACAACTGCAGAAGCAAAGGAGCATTGCCATAGAGCTTTAGGGAAAAGCAAGAGCCAGAAAGGAGTGCTGCCATAGAGCTGTAAGGAAAAGCAAGTGCCAGAAAGGAGCGCTGCCATAGAGCTGTAAGGACAAGCATGTGCCAGTGAGCCTGGTTTAAGTGCATTCCACTTTTATTTAAATCCGCAAAACGCGTATAAAATGGCATGCGTAATGGACCCAGAATCGTACCACAATGTATATTTTAACCCCTTCGCAGGGAAACCGGTCAACCAGTAACTAAGGTGATTGCAAAACCCAATAAAAGGTTTAAGAGTACACAATAAATTCAATATTGCATTTTATGAATAGTATGATCAGTGATAAAATGTGACATTGGTCACCCGATACATCCCCAAAAGCCTGCACCTGCAGATGAACTCCCAGTAGTTGATGGCCATGTCTAAAGTCAAAACCGGCTTCTGTGCAAAAAGGGAGCTCCACTTGTGGGTTTCCCAACTTCTTGTCAGAGCGTCAAATCATCAAAAACCCCAGAGTGGATTTGCATGGTTCGTGCCTCTCGGGTTCCCTACTATGAGTGAGAAAGCCACCGAAAGTTGGGTTGATGTCTGTGGCAATTTCCAAAAGCTAACAAATGGCTGCACACTCGCGCTCACATGAAGACCACGCCTGCAACCCACCTTTTGTGGGATATATTGACCCACTCAATGGCATTGCCCCACATCACTAAGCTGCATTTGTGCAAGAAACCACAACCTGGCTTCGCTGGCTCCTGTGCACACCAGGACCTCAAAACTGCATTTTGGCAGCAACAAAAAGATGGCTTCACCATCTTGCCTAGCACTCTTCAGGTAAAATGGAACAAGGGGACACACTGAACAAGTATGCCAGTGTGTTCTGAAACCTATAAATGGAATCAAGTGAAAAAGAAAGCCTGCCATTGCTGCAAAAGTCAAAAATCCCCTTCAAAATGAAACATAGTCACCCTTTAAAAATGCTGTTTTTACGCTAATTCCATCTGTTCATTTTGAAACCCCTGTGATTAAAAAGGCCCCGTCATGCCCAGGATATTTCACTGTGCTTCACCAAAACCAGGCATAATTCCTGAGTGACAGGCCCAGTCAAACCAACTCTCAGAGAAATCAATAAGTAACTTCACTTGCACTCGCACGGGAACACGCGTTTATTTCTTTCCAAATGTATCCCGGCTCAGCAGTTCAAAGAAACTAACTCGCTGAGCCAGGTCAGTGTAAATGTATCTATACTTCAGATAAAACTCCTGCCTTTAATGAAATGACTAGAGCTGCAGAGACAGTGTGGGCATCTGAGGGAGCTACGAAACCGAATTTAAAGAAAGAAATGCTAGCGGCTTTTAACACATGTGGAAAAATGGGCTTTGCTGACTGAAGAAAAAATTGGCCTGTTTAAAAATAAATTGTGAATGAAAAGCCTGCTTACTTAGCAATGTAAAGGGCTTATGTTAGTGGTGGTAATACACACATAGGCTATCTTCTTTCACAGGTTTGTTTTAATTCAGGACCCAAAATAAGAAAAAGAGTTTAAAACACATGGGCTGGATTTGCAAGCTCTCAGAAAAACCAGTCATTCCAGTTGCCAGCCATGAAACTTCTCCAAGGAAGAGAGATCCACCATAATTCCAGGACACGTAAGTGATAATTGCCAGCTTGAAAAACTTTGAATGGGCCAGGACAAAGAAAGTTCACACGCTCGTCAGACATTCGTCTGTGTTCCAGGCTGGGACAAGAGAAGTCTTGGGACACTAATGTGTGAAGGGGCAATAACACCTTCAATTAAGAAGAGAAACCCCCACTTTGCCTTGAAGGAAATGACAGTTGATTGCAGTTTGAGGAAGGAAAAAAATGATCTATTGACAATGGACTGCCTTTTGGTTCCAAAGACTATTTTATAAAGAAACTTTAAAGACTTTGTTTTATCTCTGCAGTAAAACGTAGTTAAAATGGAAAAAGTTTGCAGTTTCAAATATAATTTTATGGGCTTTCTTTTAAAACTTGGTAGGACTCATTGCAGCGTGGGGAACAGAAGTTACAAAATATGACAGATTACCAGGAAAGTATTAATGTTGCAAACATAAAATGTTGTACCTACATCCCTGGGGATAATTCGCATCTGTGTATAGATTAGTGGAATTTTAGGCCAAATCTTTCATGTTTCAAATTACCAAAATGTATCAGAAAGGCGAAAACAAGGTCGCACAGACCTGAGGATTGGACTGATCTGTGCTGCACATGATATGTAACCTGTGTGTATAATTTGCCAAGAGATTGCAATTGTAGAAATGTATGTTTTTGGCAAAATCGGATTTTCAGTAAAGTAAATGTGGGAGTTTTTGGACATTGTTAAACTCGCCTCATAAACCTGACATCATTCCCTTGGAAATCCAACAAGTTGTGGGCAAGGCGCAGACTAGCACCCCTGCCCAATCCAAGTAGTTTAGGGGCATGCATAGTTAACCCTGCCCAGCCTATACTTTGATGAGGTCATTTGCACTATAAATAAGGGTCCTTGACAAGACTCTAGACACACACGCTTCCTGATTTCCTGCGCTGCATTCCTGTACCTGTCATCTTCCAGATCCAAACTGCCAACTACACGGCCAAGCATTGCTGATCCTACTCCAGGGTCCACTGCAGCACCCAGGCAGTGATGATAACATTCCCAGCAAGGCCTCCATTATAAAAAAAAACACTAATCTCCCATTAACCAGGAGAAAACTGTGGTACTTTTGGCATCCTGATCCAGCTTGGCTTGCTGCCACTCACTGCATGCTGCTGCTATCCTGCTAACACGATGATCTATATTATCCAGTGACCAGAATTGCCAGTCTAGAAGTGCTACCCGGTAACCAGTCCCTGCCCAGCTGCTCCTGTCCCGCTGATTTTGTCCAGCTGTCCTTTGTTAGACCAGATCCGTGTGGTGACAAGAACGCTGACTGTCCAAAATCCCAAAACTAAAAAGTGGACTGTGAGTATCAATTGCCACCCCCACCTAAACCCATAGCCCATCTTGTCTTTGTCCTCATCCCATTCTCCAAGTCATCCCATCCTTACCCTGATAACTTGTAATACCATCAGAATCATTATTGCCACCCTGCCATTGATTTCTAGTGCTAGCAGCAACTTCTGTAATGATTTTGTCTTGTGAAATCCTAAGCCATTAATCCTATTTCGAGTGATCGGACTGGTTCCGCCAGGGCAGGCGCTGGGTAGCTAGGGTTGAATTCGCGAATCAACCCTGGAGCTTTGTGTGTCCCTCTTTGGTAGCATAGCCTGGATGCTCTAGTGTAGAGAAAACTGTTCTAGTCAAAGCCAATTTCCTTTCCTTTTTCACTGCTCCATTTTACTCAAAACGCACTTTTCTAGATCTTGTATAACTCACTCAATTTACCAGCTAGAGACCTAATTTCACTTCCATACTGTACCTATGATCTATAGCTACACCCCAACACAAAAACCGCATTTACAATATTTCACTTGTTTTTATTAAAAAATGATTGGGTAATTTCAGACAGGAATTGCTCATTTTCAAACTGTATGCTCTTGGTTATCCATTCTTAGGGACTGTTCATATATTTACATTGTTGCTTTAGGTAAGAATTGTATTTGTTTCAAGGTTTTTGCACACATTCATTATTCTATTCATCCATTTCCGAGTGTCATTTTTAGCATTGCCAGGGTTTGAAATCTGTTTTTCTCTCTTGTTTGGGGAGGGAAGGTCCGATTCCAATTTTGTTTTCTATTTGTCATTCCTGATTACCTGCTGTTTCTGTTTATCTACTCAGAATTGATTATTTTTGGGTTGAGGGAACATTGCAGGGAGAAATTGTAACTCAAGTGCTATTTTACCTAAACTCAAAAAGTACTCCTATTTCCTGGTGTTTTGTAGATGTGTCAATAGAAGGTTAAACTAAGTGCATTGCTTACAATCCTATTGTTATTATCACCACATTGGTGATTGCTGCCCCATATAAAAAAGTGTACGATTTCTTTTGAATTTTAAAATAAATAAATATTACATTTTATCCACCAGCCTGGTTCATGGTCCATTGTGATCCGGGGTATTTGAAAAGGGGGTGTGATATGAGTAGTGTACCATCTCAATATTGAATCTAATATAAAAACATATGCATTTCAGGCCGAGACTAAGGTGTGCGTCCCCTGATTGAAATCCTTAACACTTTTTCTCAGACACACTATCGGACAGCGCAGGCATCACCAAGATGCACATCGCCACTGCATCAGGATGATGCTACAGAACAGGACTTTGGAAATGTTGCTTCAGACATAAGACCAGTAGAAGACACTACACTTCAAAAAAATAACTACAACTTCTATATCTACTGGAGATGGTCTTGTTTATCCGGGCATTAAAAAAAGAGATCCTGCCGCAGCACTCACACTCATGATTTTGAGCTACAGTAAGCATATGGCAAGTTTTAAGAGTTACAAGGAAAAGCAAGGTTCAAGATACACTTGGAGACAAGACCTTGTTCAAGTGGGATTCGCAGAGCTTTGGGCTGCAACTGTTGAAGGCTGAATGGGAGACCCGGTTATGGTTGCACTGCACATATTTTGGTAACCAGGCAAATATGCCTGGGTGTGCCTGGGCAGTTAGGGGCATCAGCATTGGCATCAGAGACATTTATAGCTGAATGGTATTAATCTGGTGGCATGATGGTGATTAAATTTAGTGTGAGCGATATTGCTGCACAGACGCTAGCACTGAAGTGATAAGTTCTGGGCACCAGAGATAAATGATGACGAGTTTGTGGAGGTTCTGCCGCCGAGAGGCCAGCTATGAGCGAACAACAAGCGTCAGGTGGCCCTATGGCTGATTTAGTTATTTGTATCTAGCTTCTTGCTTGTCTCGCATCATGCCCCCTGGCATGCTGCTGATTACATTTTAAAGGGAAAACTCATCATGTTCTCAGGTAATGTAGATTAAGACTTTCAGTGGTTTGTACACCATAGTAAAGATCAGGCCTAACCATGCTTTTTTCTTACTTCTTATCCTAGATTATGCTTCCTCCTGACCATCACTAACCCGGTTCCACTGTAATCAGCTCCTCTTCCTGTCCAACTATGGTCCAAAAAGTGGACCAGACAAACGGGCCTATTTAATGAACCTCATTCTTGTCTTTGCCGGCTTGAGAGCAATGAACCAGGCTTCAAGGAGTTTCCCCGAGATGGTAATTTGTTGTCAGGTTGGCGAGTGGTTTAACTGGATCCAACACATGGTACCGACCAAGCAGTCATGGCATGTGGCTCGAAGAAGCTTTTGACAGGCAGGAGATGTCTAGTTCGATGTAGCACATAAGCGATTCAATGCGAGAAACAGGGCCCAGAGGCTGTCTTTTGCTTCTGGGTGGCTGGGAGGCCGAATCCAGAGTCGCTAGGGACAAAGTAAGGTGTCCTGTTCTGCACTTCCACTCCACACCTGGCTGGCACCTATAGAGGACTTTTCATTCCAGTGAAGAGGGCCCTGGCTCCAGTCAGCCAGAAGTGATGCCTTGGTTTAACAGCAGCCCCGCCCATTGTTCCCTGATAATGGTTAGGGGATAGAGTTCTCCTCTTCCTTGGATGCCTCCAGTATTCAACTCTATGGCACAGGCTTTTGAATGTGTTGCACTCCCAAGAGAGGCCCAAAAGGTGCATCCTCATTCTCTATATGGTCCAAAGATGAATCAAAGAAGGAGGGCCTCTACTTTCAAGGCAATATGTCGTAGGAGATTGGTCCCAAGCGAGCCTTCTGAAAGGGGTCCATAATCCAGGTGGTTGTAACAAGTGTCCTTTGCCTGATGAAATCACACCCAGAGTACCTTGCCTGGAAGAGATCCCTAACAGAAATAAAAACCCACATCTACATCATAGCTACTCTACCGCCGCTCGCTTACCATGCCTGCTGTCTTCAAAGGGAATCCAGTGGTCACCACTTTTGTGTGAGGAAGGCATTCATTATGCCAGTGCCTGCCTTTGAAGCACACTTTTTAGGAGACCTCCTGGGAGAAATTCCTATAGCCTCACGGAAGGAATTACCCTTCCTGGTAGAGAATCAGGAGCCACCACCCTATATGTTTGCCATATAGATGTTGTGGAGACAGGACGGATGTGAATTGGTGTCTTGCTTGACTGTCATTGCTAGCCCTAGCCAGAAAGCAGACAGAAAGCAGACAGTGCTATATCCAATTGATGTGGCTGTATAATTGTGTGTGGATTCTAGCAGTCACCATGCTAAACCAGGCTTGGCTTATAGGCTTATATTTACAGGTTTGTGTGCCACCAGACTGTCTAGATTACACAATCATTTGAATTTAGATCAGAGGAGCAGACCGTTAACATGCTACCTCTGCCTAAAGAGTCTTGGAGTCCCAGCAGCAGCCAGGAATGCAAAGATGACCTTAGAACCGACTCTGTGGCAATGCAGAGCACTCATTGTAGATGTAGATGCACATGTGCACAATATATATTTGGCGTGATGAATGAAGGATACAACTAGCAGGGTCCAATTAGCAGATCTCCCTTTATTGACAGAATTACCAACTCCTTCCACCATTAAAAATCAAAAAAGCAACAGCTTTCACACCCTCACAGATGGCATTCTGTCACACTTACATCATATCCCTCCAGTGAGAACTTAGCTATCCTGGCTGGCATAGATGCATAGCAGTGGTTACAGTGCCTGCTTTATAGACAAGGCAGAGCATCTTGTGACAAATCGGGGCTATTCATCCCTTCTCCCCAGAGAGCACAACTCCCTTAGAGTCTGGGTGTGAGCCCGCTAAGCAGGACCCCTCCCTAGGGGTGTGGGAAAAGTGCATCTGCATTGGGAGTGACTTCCCTCTTGAGGACAAGGACTCCCATTCCTGTAAGGATGTCCATGCCCACAATACATTATCTGCCTACATGGGAATCGGAAAAACCGTTTCTTCTATTTTGGGTTCTCCAAATAGTCAAATTTCTTCAATCTCTTTGCTGGATCTTGTCTGAACTCCACAGACAAAGCGAAACAACACACCACGTTTGTCGGTAATGACATACATAAAAAGAAGAGGAACTAGGAATGGGGGAGTGAGAATCCTATGCAGAGGCGAGCCTCTGAGAGGAAGACGTCCTGGACAGGCAGAGCCATGCTAGAACACAGAGCCGGCGGTAGCGTGGAGAGTGAGCAAATTGCTAGCAAACACTGCCAAAAAGGGTACAGGAACCAGTAAAACCAGAATACTGGATACTGACACAACCCCAACTGAGGCCCCACTGATGTAAGCATACCAGAGGGCCAAAGGCTTTAGGGAGACATGGGAAACCGAGAGACAGTGAGAACCGAGACTGGAAAAGCCAAAGGGGTTGCGGGAGCCAGGAAAACCTGAACGCTAGATACGGGCAGACGCCCAACCGAGGCCATGCTGAGGCATGCATATTACAGGACCAAAGGCCATTGGGGTGCATTTAAGGCCCTAAACAGAAATCCCTGTCACCTGAAAAACCAAATCAAACATGGACATCAAAAACGGCTGTGCTTTGCTTTCCCTGGCATTTGAACATTTCACCAAGAATGGCCCTGCGTTTGCTTTTCTTTCATCTGAATAACAAGAAGTTATGCACGGCATCCAAAAATGGCCTTGTCTTACTGTTAATTCACATGAGGGGCAAGGATTTCAACATTGCAACCGACACAGCTTTTGTTTTCCCTTTCATGTGAACAGCAGTGCTTTAAAACACTGCAAATGAAAAAAAAACGGCTTGACTTTTGCTTTTATTCCATGTCAAATCAAGGAACCCTGTACAGGGGGCCTACCCCGCCGTGTCAATGGACCAACAGCAGATGCAAACTCACTTAAATAGGACTAATTAAAGAATTTCATGACCTACAGAACAGCATTTCAAACGGTAGATGAAAAACGGCTTGCATAAGTGTGAAATAAAGGAAATGACTTAAGAGCCACGGTGAAAGGATAGCTTTGCTCGCAGAGAAAATGTCAGTGAAATATGTTGTGGGTGGGGTGTTGACTAAAGCCATGTACCTTATGTTTTCCCCCACAAGACTTGAATCACCTTGGGAGAGGCTCAGAATACCAGAAAAAAACGTTTTTGGGCTCAGGCACAAAACTCAATTGAAAGCCTTGCCTCCCACTGGAAGTCGTACCTATAAGTGAACTATTCTGCAATGGCAATGGCATGTAATGTGACTGAGGGTGTTATAATTCCCTGCTTTGCCAGACTGGAAGGCAGTACTAGCAGGGAGGACAAAGAAAGTTAAGTGGCTAGAGTTTGACCAGGAAGTGCGAGTTCCTTCTGCACCCACTACCAAGGGAAAACTGACGAACTTCAAAGGGTGTAATAAAGATCTCTGGGCACCGGCAGAGCCAGGGAAACACAATTGGCTGTGGGGGATGAAGCACCACCCTCCCATATGTGACAGATCCTCCAAATTGACAAAGGACTGATTCATTTTAGGCATTTTTCACAGCACTCAGAATAAGAAGTAATTTCGTTTCTGCTATTTTTCCATGTGATTTCCAGGCGGTTGTTTTGAGACTAAGTGCATGTTCCTAGGACTTTGTGGGTTGAAATGGCCAGTAAATACTAGTTTCAGGCTGATTTAAAAATGTGACAAGCATGAGATTTGATGGAAAGATGGAAAATTGGATTATGAACATGCTTATTCATTTTCAGAGTTAGAACTGTTATATATTTTATGAAAAGGAAACAAATGCGCCGAATGGCCATGCTACCTCACAAGGAGTTGGTGATCGGCTTACCTAAGTCCCCATGACCAAATCAAACCGCATATCTATTTCTTATGGCAGTGGCTAGTATAAATATGAAGTTGGGAAACATAACCTGAGAAACAAAGAACTGTAATAAATGCCAAACAGACAGATTGTGCTCCCTTCCCCATAACCATGATGCCAGGGGTCGGGAAGAGGAATGGTAGATTTTGAAATAAATAAATTCCCCCATTGAAATTCACGTACAAAATTGTTGCCATTTGAAATCAACCATCTAGTTGAGTGTTTTTATTAACTATAGTCATTAAATGATAGCCTCAACAGAATTAGTCTGTGTAACTGAAAATCAAATTTGCCTTTGTATTGTGTGCATTAGCCCACAAACTCCTAATTTGCTCTGTCCTATTGAAAACCCCAAACCATAGTCCCATTGAGAGCAATCCCTTTTGCCTAGAATCCTGTCTGTTATGTGCCTCTGTCCTTGTCTTAGAAAACCAATTTTCAATTCTGAAAGCTAAACCCTTTCCTTAGTTACCTGTCATTGTAAATACTGTGTAAAACAAATTTCCATTTGCTGTTTGTATTTTTTCCTTTTTCTCGCCAAAATCGATTTTCCTACCTCATTTCTACATTGTTCTGTGTACTGATTAGTAGTCTGTAGACTTCCCTATCTCCAGTGTAGCAACACGAATTTCCTTTATTATGTCCTACAGCAGTTGTGAATAGCCTTGTGAATAATATTCCAAGTCCGATTCTGCCATTTTGCTCCAAAAACGGGTTTTCACTTTCTTTTCTGGCTTCCCATCTTGGGGTGGTGGGCTTTATTCCAAATATGATTTTTCTCTCTCTATCCTGACTCCTTGCCACTGCCTGCCATTCAGAGGAATTAAGTTAACTGTTTTTTGGGGGCGAGTGTTGCAGGGGGGGGGGGGGGAGGAGTGCTTAACCTGATGCCGTCACTTGATTAAAAACTGTTCTTTTTCCGGTTTTGCCATTAAAGATCTGTGTAAACTGTGATATGATATCTGAAACGAATTGTTCTGTAGGAATCATTGCATTTGTGTTGCCACATATTAGTGGCTGTTGTATTTTGAATATGTTTTCCTTTTTCATTATATAATAAATGAATAAATATTTTACTAATACACACCGGCCTGGTTCCTAGTCCATTGTGACACAGGGTTTTTGTGAAGGTTGGGTGCGCGACGGGTTGGAGGCCTACTCATATAAAAGAACCCAGGGTTTATCAAAAATAAAAAGCGCTTTTATTGTGCACCGCATTCATTGTCGGGGAAGGAGTCCCTGGCTGGAGTGTGTCGTGTTATAAAACCATGACAGTGCTTCAGGGAGCCCTATAAATAAAAAACATATTGAGCACGACTGGGAACAGAGAGGACCAGGATGGTTCCCGTGCTCTAATCCAAAAAAAGAACATTATCAAACACCAAGTCATTGCACTAAGGAGACCATTTTTCCATGTAAAGAGATTCCTGTAGTTGGGCCGAGAAAAACTCTAGGATAGAGGCCATTGCTATGGTCTACATTTTTGTTATGTTTATCTAAGTGCTAGGCCAGATAGTAAGTAGAGTTTGGACTACGAACAATTTATTTTGGATATTTAACGGGCACCATTAGTTTAGTTTGATAGGTAGGGAATTTTTCTCAAAGCGGTATGGCTAGATAGGAGTTCTTTATTTGTATTCTTTAAATAAACACCCTTGAACATGTTGCGTCTTAGTTCGACTCCTTTTTCCATTTCGCCACAATCTGTAAAAGCAGATTACTTTGGCAAGAAGCTGGAAATCTCAGCAAGGCGTTACAATATCTGAAGTTGGGGGGAGAAAGGGAATTATAGTATTCCCACCTTCTAGGATCAACCAACGACCCTTTCCCACTGGAATTTTTCTACTAAGCTACCTTGAAAGACCCTTTAGCAGTACTTCTGAGAGTAGAACAAATGCTAACCATCTATACATAGTGAATATATTTATAATTATGTACTTCTCGCCTATCATGATGATTGCAAAAATTATGTAATCTAATTGAGAAGAAACAAATTAAATGTCAACTTGTGCAACAGAGATACACCCATATCTGTGGGTCAATTGAGGCTCCAGAATCCCACCCGCATGGATTTAGGAAGTAGTAGGAATACTACTTCTGGTATGGCCTTCAATCTAGAACTGTTTTAAAAAAAGGAACTTTTCTAGTGTTGCCGGGCCACCTTAAAAAAAGGCAACAAGACAATTCCTAGCATGCAGCCCTACTGTGCAGCAAAAGAAAATTCAGGGATCTCAGCCTAGCCAGGACTTCCTCATTCAAATTATTATGACATTTTTTCCAGAACGGTTTTGCACCCAAGCTGGAAGTCGGAGACAATCTCTATAGCACTGCTCATTTACGGCGCAAGTCATTTTCTGGGTTTTAAATATTTATTTTTCAATTTCTATCGCAGGTAAACGTGCACTAGACATAGGATTTTTCCTATTATTAACCTGAGTTCTGTCTGCATTAGAAACAGAAAACAGTACTACTTGTGTGCTGTGTAGGTGGGCTATACAAACCCTGTCTAACTGCGGGTCCACGCAGGGAGGGGGCAGCTGCCCTCCTCCACATGGTCGCCCTGGGGGAACTGGTTAGCCTATATCAATACAAAGGTTTGGGGTGCCGCAAACTCCAAATTCCCCTAAAATTCTGGTGAAATCGGAGTTTGTACTAAGGACTGTTCACCAGCCTAGAAGACACATCCCATACATTTGCAATGTGTGTGGGGTTGCTTAACAATAGCGTCACATTGAGCACTTTTTTTCAAATGTGTCATCCAGTTCCCCAATTTAAGATTGCATGTTTGAATATGCATGTTGCACAGTGCTCCAAATCCCATGGTGGTGTTGGTTGGTGCCTTGGGAAACAAACCAACACAAAGGGATGCTTTCGCGTTTTAAGCTGGCCTAGGGGGGCTGATGTCCAAGATACACTAAGCCACGTCTGCACTGCCATTCAGAAATAATCGCCCTGCACCCTTCCATTATCACAGAGAACCAGTCAGTTCTCGAAGCCCGGTGCTGCCATCAGTGCCAACAAAACAAAATGGGACGCGTGAAAGACTGGGGTTACAGAAACTTCACAGGCGTCATTTGCAATCCAATCAAAATGTATCATGTGGCGAGTTATCTATTAACCTATAAATAGCTGAACTTGCTGAGATTCAGAAAACGTCGATATTTTGGAAACAGCTGGATTTAGACACCAATAAAGAGCATCCTGCAAAGGACTGCAGGGGAGGGGGGGTGAGGGCGGGGGTCGCTGTGTGCTCATGCCATGTCGGGAGGCAGCAGAAACTCCTAAAGTTCACTTGTACATGCAGATGAAAAGCCAATAGTCCCGATTGACTCGTCACATGAATGCCATTAATTCTGCATTATTTCCTTCACTTCATCTTTGGCATAGAAGGTGCGAGCACATTTTACAACAAAGTAACAGAAAACCAGCCTCTCGCTTCCAAGGCCTACTTCTTCCCCTCTTTCTCCCGCTATGCAACCATAATCCTTGCAGAGATAGAGGCAAACCTGGGATGAGACAAATAGTGCCCCATCATCATCCAGTTTATACAATTACTATCAAACGAATAGTTCGCTCAAAAATGTTTTGATTATAAAAAATTAGCAATAATAAAACATATAATAAACATCTTTTTATTGAAAGTTCCTGTGTAAAATTTTACACAAATGTTGTTTAAACCCCTTCAATATCAAGCACTAGGAGGCGTCCACTTTGTGAAATGGACGAGCCTCCTGTGCTCGAGTTAATCTCTGCCCTTGCGGCACTAATGAAGCAAAAGCCACCTGCTGGTAGCTTTTGCTGCAGCAGCTTTTGCTTGAGATCAAACAATGAAAGACAAAATATATTGTAGAATAAAAAAACAGGGAACATTAACAGACCAAAGAAGGTAACTAGTTCTAGTGCGAATTAAATTGTACATTTACAAGGAAGGTGAAAGAGAAATGAGTGAATTGCAGAATGGAATTGGAGGCCGTAACATTATTTGAAAAAGTAAAATATGAGGCAGCGGTGGAACGGGCAACAAACTGAATGTGGAGGGGAAAGTTTTCTCAGATGTCGGCTTTGACTGCGTAGTGGGAAGAGAATATGGGCATGATGCATGACCACTTCAATCGTTCATTGGCATGCGGCTGCCGGTAATTTTCTATGGAAGAAGCATTGCGATGTCCCGTAACAGCCATGATTTGATGGGATTTGTCCAGCATTGAATAGTAGCTGTATAGCAGTGGCGTGAGTAGAGTGATTACTGTACATTCCTTGGAGGTGCACACGTGGGCTGGTTTTTGGCATAAAGCTGCCGAGGGTATTTTTGCCTAAAGGATTTGTGGAATACCAGATTTGTTCAGTGGCTAGCTCTTTTTTTAGCCGATGTGGGGCAACAAAGAAACTAGCAGCATCTGCAGGAAGCTTGGACATGTATTGAAGAAGTGAATTAACTGGACAGTTGGGTGCATGAGGTATGGCAGGCATACGGGCACGGAAATCACTGCGGTGCCTTTCAACAAGAGGGTGATGGTTTTTTGTTAATTCATTCAAAGTTAAACTTGCATATTGTTTGCCATTTTCATCAGTAATCACAGTGAAAGTATTTGCCGGTAATAGTCTGAGTGCCTCACGGCCACGTTGGCAAGATGTATATGGATATCAAACCAGACCTTGAATTGCAGATTATCTGGAGAATTAAGGTTTAAACGCCAGAAGTGCGTAATTTTGAAAGGTCCATGTGAGAGTTTGCGGTTTTGTGAACAGGAAGGTCTTTAGCAGGGGGATTGTTTGGATGTCAATTAATGCCCGACCGTAAAGATATGAGGCTTTGGGGATGATACTCTGAGCTGGACACAGTTCCGACTTCTGCATAAAAATGCCAAAGAAGGGTGGCTAAAGAAATACTTTGTTTCAAATGATGGTGCATGGCCTTTTTCACAAAGCCAACCTTTACAAGTGTCAACTGCCCATTTGGTGGCAAAATGTGTTTTACCTCAGCCTTATTCAATGGCATCTAAATCTGTGCTGCCCACATTAGCATGTTTCTTGGCTGGAGTTGACAAGTAAAAATAGAGGACGTTCTGAGCTGCAAAATGGACCGGAGTCTGTCTTCAGTTTCTGTTCCTGGATCCTCAAGCCACTCCTCTATTGACTGGGTGCCAAACAGATTAACATGGATTACTGATTGGTGAGAAACGCTGCAACTGTGGTTACGGAATGCGATGCCGTTTTGTCTGTGCCATGGTGATTGCTCTGGAAGTTGGAAAGAGAGCAGGTGATGACCAAATTAAACAAGGGCCGGACATGCGTGCTGGGGGATGGAAGCAATGGCGGATTGCAACTGATGATGTCTGCGTTGCATGGAAGGGGAAGGAACGTTGTGAGGAGAGTCACCGGGACAGGAAGTAAGGGATTATTGGTCGGGTAATGCCCGCATTTGCGCCAATGGGAGAAGAATTTACATAACGCGCTGCACGATGCAAGGTACTAAGTGCATCACTCCTCGCCCTCTCCACCAACCCACCTTTGCCCCCTGATATGTGCAGGCCAAGGACATTGCATTATGTGTATTTGTATGAGCTTTCAATCCTGCTGCCTTAGCCTAAAACAGTGGTTTCCGAACTCCCACCAACCGCTTGAATAAAAACCAGCCCCAGAGTTTTAAGACCACTGCTTAAGACTTTCTAAAATACCCCTTTCCTTGGGCCCCACTTGGACTAGGCACCAGGAATGTTTCTTGGTATTGACAACCGTAGGTCCAAAGACATTACATTATTTCTTGAGAATCTGCATTAATTGAAATTAAAAATTAAACATAACATTTGGAATAAACGTGAGGAAATCAACCTACGAAGCCTTCGTAGACGTATGCGACTTGCAGGTTCGAATTGCCACAGGGCTGGCTCAGCTTTTCACCAACCAGGGTCGGAAATAACAGGCCTACTTTAACAGCAAATGCAATTAATGTACTTGCTTATGGCGTGCCCTACATAGACTGTAAGTGTTGCTTAATAACAAAAGGAATCTAATAATAATACATAAAGTATACGTGTGAAGAATTAGGTGCTTAGGAAATGTCGTGCCGTTTTTTTCCCACAATATTGCTGCCTTGTGTTAACATGACATTTGATAGAACAATAGGTTTGAAATACCAGAAGACGCCCCTTCGTTTCCGCTGATAAAAATCAGTTGCACTTGTGGTATTACGATTTGTGGTCTACTTCAACGCAATAAATTAAAAACACAGTCCTATGATCCGGGTTAAACGGGTGGTTTGGTAGGCTGTTCATAGTATAGGCCGAGCGTTTGAAGTGATGGTCCCAGCCCTCGCATGGTTTATGGCCGAGAGGGAGGTCACTGGCCATTGCAGCTTCTGCAAACACTGTGGTCCGGGTTTCTCTGCCAGAGCTCCTGCCAACCAGGCTGTTTTGTAGCAGGGCCTTCATTTTACAAGCTGTGAAATCTGTGGAATGCACGCTAGCCGCTTTTATTGCCGCCATCACTCTTCCTTATTGGTCTGTCAGTGCCCACATGCAGCAGCCTGAAGTTTGGAGTTAACATTTCAAGGGGGGAGTCTGGGGGTACGGTGGTTCCTGCATCTGAAAACAGAGAGCAGATAAACTAGCGACACAGAGGCATTATCTCCCTACTGCGTCACTGGGAAAGGCGGCCATTTTATGAATATGCACAGCAAGGAATCCTATGACATTCGGCTCATTTTTACGCAGTGAAACCCAGAAGAGGGTTCTATGCGACGAGCAAACGCAGCCTTCCTTTTACCGTGGATGAAAAAAATCAACAGGCCGAGAAAACAGGTTGAGATTCCAAACACGTTGCTGAAGACCTATCCTTTGTGGCACACAAGATAATTCACAAAGTAAATACCAGGCACAGAGGAGCTTTATTGAAAGCAAAGGGCAAAGTTAACCACCGTCACAAGAAAACAGACCACAAATGCAGAGAGAGGAACTAGCAGGATTATTGTCCCTTGTCACTGTACCCCATCACTGTGTCCCCTTGTTGCACAGCGCTCGGTTGCGTAACAGCCAGCTGTGCACTAATAAATATCCGTATATCGTATTCCTCACAACCATGGCTACAGAATATCTCAACTGTATGCATGCATGTAACTGGACGAAAACGGTCACCTCGCACTTACTGTAACTAGCACTTTGATGCCGGAGGGTTTGGTGCGCGGTTATAAATGCAAAAATAACTTCATCAGTAGGCACAATGCATTAGGGCAACGCAATTCACGGGAAATCTCCTATTAATCAGTCCGCTAGAAGTTTCAACAGGTGGCATTGCTCCTATGTAAGTTATCAGTGCCTGCACACTAGGCTTGTGCGAGCCAGAGCAGAGACCCAACCCTAGCCCAGGATACTCGCATGTAAAGGGATTCATTGGTGTGAAATAAGGGAACATGGGTTGGGACTCCGCTTGCAGGTTTCTTTAGGTTAGGACTTTTCCGTAAACCCCGTCAGTAATCAAGATGATGTTGCATTTCTTGTTGGTTGTGCGTTATCCTGCAAACAGGTTCCCTGTAAAATGTGCCTCAAAAAAGCCGAGCTCGTCAGAAAGAACGTGGGCCCAAAAGGCCAAGGAGATGAACGAGATGGAAAATATCACAGGGGCGCTCCATGACCTCTCACCCGGAAAAGAAATGGAATGGCTACTTTTCCTCAACGCATACAAATAAATGATTCCCATGTTCCGTCACAGGCATATCTCAGGCCCATCCAATCTCCACGGACCCTAAATGGTATTATCGATCAATCTCGTCGGTGTGGGTCGGGGGGAGGGGGCTAAGGGGTTACATAGTAAAAATTGATGTGAGAGGAGGTAATCTCATTTGTTTCCTTAAAAGTTCAAAATCAAACATATGCTGAGGGGAAGAGGGTAGAACTGTTTGTAAGAGGTGGAAATGTCTGGCATGTTAACCACAAAAAATGCTTAATAAATAAAGAAATTTAAAAAAGCGGAGCCCTAAATATCTGAATGATAGTCAGAAGAGATTAAGGAGTCAAGAGGCTCAATGTCGGAACATGGAAACAGAAGAGATTAATCCCACCTACAGCCCCTGACAACAAACAATTCTGTGCTTCAAAACGTACACATGGAAAATAAATAAGAAAATTTGTATATTGGGCCTGATAGTAGTTTCAGACATGATTTCACCAAAATAACAGGGGTAGTGGAGGTGACAGCACTCTCGGCAGTATCACAAGCAGTATCATATGACCTTTGACCCTATCCCATACACCCTGATGACATGACAGGAAGTGGCACCTCACATGTAAAACCAGTACATTAAGTGCAAGAGTGATAAAATAACAAACCGTACTAAAGTTTACCAGGCCCGGAATGTAGTCAAGATACCACGGGCACACAGAGAAGTGCCATTGTAGAGCAGAGTACCTGCCTTAATATGCAGCAGAGCCCCGTATGCCCAGTTACTGCTAACCTGTGCCAGTAACATCCTTATATGCCAGGTATAGTCATATTACGCTAGACACAGTTTCAATTGACGGGAACATACTCCTCCACGGTATGCAAAGTACAGACTCAAACCAACCTTCTTTTTGCAGGTAAAGCTTTATGTACCAATTCGTGTTCTCCTGTGTAAAGGACACCCTCCTCACTCGCATAGGTCCTGCCAATACTATAAGCTGTGGCACGCGTAGCCACCTTCGCCCATGCACCTAATTGTGCCACTGGATAGGTTTTTACATCCTTAATGGCAGGTGTCATACAAAGGGCCGCACAGACACGATTGTCCAAAAGAGCCTGCTGTGGACAGCGTGTGGAGGTGGGGCGTGTGATTGGGGGGGGAGGGGGGGTTTGGCTGTCGAGACTTTGGGTCGTCTGCAGAGTGGCAATGGGGCATTTTGACTTAAATGAGTCAGCTTGGTTTGATATATTTTGCCCACGGAACTGAATCACTTCATAAATAACTTAGACACTGTGCTTTTGCCAACGGCCTCTAGCACTACCATCTCAGACCAGGGACTGCAGAGACAGCGACAGGGGTAGCACAGGGATAAGATGCTGCTAGCCCTGGCAACCCCTGAAATAACGTCCATGATGGCATGGTCCCAATCACGCATTCCAGCACTCGCCCTGCCAAACCCATTCTGGGTTCTGAAATCTGCCTGCAGCTGCAGCCCACGCACAACGCTGCTCCCCGTTAACCCCCCACCGGCTCCTTGGAGCTAGCCACGGGGCATTTCAAACACGGCAAATAAAAAACAACACAATATATCTGAGCTACATAAGAACTATTCCACAAGGTCGACTGGAAAAATGCAGTGTTATTACTGTGGCCCCACCTCCAACACCAGCATGCCTGTGGAAGACACATTTCCAGAGCTCCGGATAGGCCCAGACCAGAGAACGAGGAGGCGGATGGCCTGCAGGAAGGTGGTGGTGGTGCAGCAGTGGCGGGTACATGGAGCAGCTTACTGATGGAGTCAGGTGGCTCTTGGTAGCAGATTGTGGAGCAGCCGGGAAGGCCCGGCAGATGATGTGTGCTGCCGCTGAAGGATAGTCCCGCCTGACAGAACAGAGGCCGCCGCCGGGCAACGCAGGAGTTTTGAGACCTATGCACAGGTGCAGTCAAAGAGTTTTTAAAGGCTGCAGGATGG
The DNA here is from genome assembly GCF_040938575.1 of Ambystoma mexicanum. Taxonomy (NCBI): domain Eukaryota; kingdom Metazoa; phylum Chordata; class Amphibia; order Caudata; family Ambystomatidae; genus Ambystoma; species Ambystoma mexicanum. Next base: position 826,222,408 of record NC_090924.1, on the reverse strand, counting down.
TGGGAACATGAGAGCATCTTGGGGGTCCTCCGCCATCCAGTTTTCCTTTCTTGCTTTTCCTCAGATTGACAAGGGGGTCTTTCCTGAAAATTTGTGTACAGCGTCTCTGGTGCCTGGCCTAACTCTATTCTGCAACACCCATTCCACCTGGGGACAACTGCCTTGAAGATGTTTGCCCAGTTGACTTGACAGGAGTGCTCCAACAACCCTTGCTCCCTCATCGTCTTGAACCTTTCTTCAGTGGGGGTGTGACCAAACTGTTAGTGGTCCCGGGACTAGACAGGCCACACTGGACTGTCTTTTTTTCTCCTCATAGTGGACATTTCTATTTATACCAGTTCTGTCCTTGTATCGTTCCCCAACTGCGTTACTTGGCTGCTTCTTGCTTTCTGTTGAAACATGTTCATTTCTTTTGCACCTTTCTAGTGACTAGAAACCTCCATAGGTGGTTCTCTCTCTCAACCCTCAAATAACCACTTAATATGTTTAATTGATTTGTACAATTCGTCCTTCAGCCCTTATCGACGTGCCATATGCAGCACAGGCATGTGATGCCTGTTGGCAAAGCTATTTCTTTTTCAATTTATCCAAAACACTTTGTCTTAGAATTGATTAAAATAAATCATTGACAAGCTGGTTTCGAAGACACTACCAATGCCGGAGCGTGAGCACCGAGGCCCTCGCAGAGCCGTGTCCCCCCTGCAGGGCAGTATATGTGTAATACAGCCCCCTACCTACCCTTGAGCCGCCAGCCAGGATTAAAGTTTAAGCAGGACATCAAAGGACCTTATTCAAGTCATTGAAACGTTCAGCTGGCACAGTGGAAAAAGTAATTGATTATTTCTTAGCCCACTCGCTAAAATGTGTCTCGGTGCACAGCGGGCGAGAAGAAGCACGATTGGGAATCCGAGCAGGGAATTAGCACCCCTAGTACACACCATCTTTAATATCCTGATTGAATGCTGCACGTGAAGAGCCCCTGTTGCCAAACTCAAGGATAAGTCACACAATTATTTCTCTGAAAGTTGCTTTTTTTGCTTAAAAATGGCCAACCACAGAGGCGCTCTCACTGTCTCTACATTGTGCTGATCACAGGGCTTCTCGGAAACTCGTACAAACCTAGCAGTTTTGGCCCACACTGGACGTCAAACGAAAGGCAAGAGGGGGTGGGGGGCGTGTGTTAACCACGCCTATCCATACAAACCACACCATTGTTCTTTGCATGCAGCGGCAACGTTAATGCCATCTTAAGAGAGCAAGTGGCATCCCTTGGACACCAGGCACTGCCGCTAAGCAAAGCCAGCAATCACTGGTTTCAAACATCGTTTTAGAAATAAAACACTTCAATAAGGCACAGAAGGCAACCTGGCAAACCAATCATTCTATCAGGCACAATCAGAGGGCTTTCACGTAGCACGTATAATTTTCTTACTTTCCACTAGTCAAAAAACAATTTTAAGATCGACAGGTGATTGGGGAAAGCCTCCTGTTTCGATTCACGGCAGTTTTAAGTAATATTCTTCTTAAAAAGTGATATTTGGTAACCAAACTGTGCCTTGCACCGCCGGAAAGGGGTTCCCCTCATGCGAAACTACCGTGTTTGTCGGTGCAATCTTGAGATGACCGCAGAGCTCCTCTACTGCCACGCAATTCACGCACGGATACGCCACACGCAATTATGTAACCACGTACGCTTTAAACATGTTTATGATCGTGGTTGAATCACGTTGATTAAAAAGAGGTCGAAGAAAAGTCGGCAGACTTTAAAAAGTATATTTTTTTTGCCTGCCGCCATAGAGATAAGCTTGGTTCGCTGCAACGCTGACTCCGGCACAATGTTATGCCTGGAGAGGCATAAACATTTTAAGGGGGTAGATCAAAACCAAAACGAATTCAATTATTAAACGGATGGAACATCATTTGTCTTTCTGCAGACTCGGAAGGGGCGTTTACACTGAGAGAAAAGTTATCGCTGGTAACGTGGCTCCAGGTAGCGCCATTTCTTTGACTTTCAATTTATGCAATATTGGAAACCTGCCCTCGCACGCAATGCTAGTGTCCATCAAACTGGCCTCGGACCAATCAGATCTTCAATATCGGAGTCCACAGACATTAAGGATCTAAGCTTCATTCTAGAGATCCCCTAAGTGGAATTTATGTAAAATGTGCTAAAAATACTCTGTAGAAATATATATTTTTAAACCCATGGATTTGTTTTGTTGTACAATATTTTTTGTCATTTTTCATTTTGTTTTTTAAAACTCTCTCGTTGAATGGTAGGAGTTCCCTTTCGTCTCCTTTCGGTTCCCCTTTGACCCAATCTTCCCACTTCCCTCTCATCCCCTTCCATGCACCCACAGGGAGGACCATTCTTAGTTTAAACAAAAAAAGGAAGAAGTGAACCAGAGTCACCCAGCAGTAAAGGTGGTGGGAGATGCTCACCGCAACCCCCCCCCCCAACCCTTAGGCAAGTCCTTTCTTTCTGATCAGGGAGCGGTTAAGCCGCTGGAGCGAAGAGGCAAAACGCATGATCTCTCATCGGCCCTCACCAAAAGGTTGCACAGTCAGTAAGGTACTCCCTGGCGAGTAAAACGGATCAGTGACAAAACGGAGGGTAATTCCAGGTGTTATTGTCAAGCCACAATAGTAGAAAGTGAATGCCACACAATTTTAAGTCAACTCATGTTCTATTTATTTTATTTTGTATATTATTTGTGCTTTGTAAAGCACCCACATACAAACAAGACACTTCAAAGCACATAGGGAAGCTGGGGCAGGGCTGAAAGGAACCAGAGGTGGAGAAGTAAAAAGGAAGTAAAGTTGACCAATGGCGGTGGCTAATAAAGCCAGGCTCGCGGGGTGGGGGGTGAGGGGGACAACCAAGCATTAACCCATTTAAGCAGCATGCATAGTACGTTATTTGGTCAAATGAAGTATTTCATGTTAACAAGGGCATGAGATCTAACAGCCTACCCAGCAGTAAATGGCTAAGTGGTAATGGAAAGGGAAGCCCACCCCGAGGACTGTGAGGTAGTTTTATATTGTCGACCAACCATTGGGTATTTGTGGCTCCTTCCAAACAGTGATTCTTTATTAACAGGTAGTCATAATTCAGGCTGTTGAAATATTGTCTGTCCTGCCCATGTCTTCAAGACCCAGAGTGCCCTTTTCACCATAAAGTCTCCATTCCCTGGGCTCTCTTCAAGAAGGGGAGAGGGCCGTTTGGTGTTTTTAATTAGTTGTGTACATTTTGAGTTCGACTAAACACCCTACTTTTGTAGACTTTTGATTGGATGTTCTTTTATTCTTGGTTCACTGTACTAATGCGTTAGAGTTGCCATTGCTAACAGCTCACATCCCGCTCTGAAAAGTATAGCCTACCCTCGGCCCACGTTGACAAAAGAGGTGAAGCAGATAAACCTTTCAGATTGTGCTTTGTTCACCTTTAGGATTGGGATTGCTGTTGGTTTAGTAGTAGTGTCGGTCCGAGTAGACATGGTAGCCCCTACTCCTGTAGAGCAATATTCATTTCATAACAATCCCATAAAGATAGATTGTGCTAACCCTTTCTTTTTATCCCAAGAGTTACAGAGTTTCTTCCTTTAGATTGGGCTGTCCCAAATATACTGACAATTTTTGGATTTTCTTTCTTTCCATCAGGCTTGATTTATTTGTATCAGATTGTCTGTTATCGTGTCATGGAGGCACTCTTGCTTTGTGGTCAAATATCCTATTTCCTCAGTAGCTTCTTCTCTACCTTTTCTCCCCCATCTATGCCATTTGCTGTCTCCATACACAATGCTGGTGTTATATACCACACTTCAGTTGCCTCTGCGAACCTCCTCCCTCTCCTATGCCTTCACACGACATTCCAATTACCGACCCCCTACCAAATGATCTTTGCTTTCCTTGGAATTTGTAAAACATCACTTTTCCTCTCGTACTAATTTTATGCACCTCTAACCTTCTTGAAACTAAGGCCTTGCTATTGCTTTCAGAAATCAACCACCTACATACTTGTTTATGTTTCTAGCTTTGCTTCCCCTCTGCCTCTGCACAGCATTATTTTACAGGCTCCACATTTGTCAAAATAATAATTTTAATTTCTCTGTCTTTTGTTCAAATCTATCGAGAGGTCTTGATTTCTAATAAACCCACAAGTCTTCATCTTCCAAGTTTGTCATTCCTCTGTATCTTCAAACTTTCTTACAACAGCGACTTCTCTAGCGGACACCAACCGTTTGCCTTTTCCGGTGTCCTTCCATTCTTCCTCATTGCGTATTCCCAGCTTGCCGGTCATCACACGTTGTAAGATGCATGCACTGAGACCCGTCATGTGGAATTAACTGGGGGGCACATTTACCAACATCCTGTGGTAACTCCATTGGCTTACATGAGAGACACGCTTCCAGTTGAAAGCCCCAATCTGTAGACGGTACATAAGTACCTGTATGGTGTACGCCCAGAATTCTTGATCTCCAAATTAAAGTAGCATACGGGATCCTGTCACCAATGGTGATACACTTGCAACCAAGTGTTGTTTTATCATTTCCTTAAACCAAAGTGACAACGTAATTTGGTATTTGATAGTGTGCTATGACATCTAAGTGCATAAGTTCAACAACAGCTAGGGTGTAGGATAAACTAAAAGAGGAGAGTCTTGACTTACTTCCTGAAGGAGTGAAGATAGTTTTGATGTTATGTTAGTGTGCCCTTTAATATGCAAATTCACCACCATAGTAGTACACAGAACCTGTCCTTGACCAGAAGTGGTGTAAAGTGTTACATTTTATTTTAATTAACATAAAAAATAACAAAATATTTTACTCAAAAACAAAATTGGCTAATATAAAGGAGCCATTCTATTTATGCTGATATATGAAAAGGGAACATGCAGAACCTTACAATTTGGATTTTAGTATTCTGCGAGGAAATAAAAAAATGTTAATAGCAAATCACATGTGCGGTTTAGTATAGTTCTGAACAAAACAATTCATTATTTAAGTGTTATTATAAATAAAGGTAAGGCAAAGAGCTTATCCCCGTTACATGGGATAGAACATCGGAAGTAGTTTGTATGTGCTGTGAAGTAAATTGTGAAAGGTGCCTCACCCAAACTATATGTTTATTCAAAGCTCAGCTTTCTTGAGAGCAGAAATGCAGATCCCATTACGTTCACTTGATTAAAGCATTTAAATGGCTAATGGTACATCAGTGTTTACGCGAACAACACACGCTTTGTTCTAATTTGCCAAGAACATACACTAAATGTGAGATTTATATTGGATTCAGCGCAATTCCACATACTACTCTTTTTAAGATGATAGAAAGTTTAATCATTCTGGCAGATCAGTAAAGTACATCCTTAACAGCAGAGGCCTTGAACAGTCCTGACCTCAGACCTTGGGAGAGCAATAAGGCTTCATTCAGAATGTATCTGCTACAATAAAAAGGAGCCTATTAAAAGGGCATTGTGTTCTTAACAACATATGTCTCTGTTGAAACCAGGAAACTAACACCACAAGTAATTGAAATTAAATTAAATGTGCTGCACAAAATTGAACAAGTCAGTTATATTAAAATGCATGAACTATTAATACATGTGCCTATTTTAATAACTGTTAGTCATGAAATTACAAGAATGTAAAAGCGGTCTCCAGATTTTGAACATTCTAACCAATCTAAATATATATTTTGTATTACTATAACATGTGCATACAGGGAATGATAAGAGCAATAAATATGCCAGTCTAATTTTAATGTTTGATTTTATATCTTAAGCTAGTTAACACATCCCCTTAAAACAAAGAACTCTATGGGCCAAACGTGGCAGGGAGGAGGATCCTAGTGGGTGTGAACAGGTGAAAGGAACCCATCACAGGCTCAAGGCATTTAAATTCACGCACATAAGAAGAGAGCATGGTTATAGAAAAGCAGAAAAGGAAGAGAGTCTGTCCGACAGAATGTAGCTTATGGAAAATCGCCACAAAAAGACCTTTTAAAGATGCGGCAAAATGCAGAGGCCTTGCCGAATTCAGAACTAGATTACCCGAGAATTTGGGAGCAGGCTAATGGCCCGAAAGGAAGAGCCTATCTGACAGTGATGCCTGGAGCCTGATGATGTCCCTGCCTGTCCTGGGCCTTAAAAGACAACCCAAACGTGAGTACAATAATCAAAGATCATTTAGATAAAGGTTCCTCTAATTAATTAAATCCCCAACATGCAATGTGGTTTTTTCAAAGGAATTAAATGAGGCGCTATGGGGGTACACCAAATAAAAGAATACAATGGGACAAAGAAACCTACCACAAAATGAAATTACCACATTAAACTACACAGGAACTAATCCCAGATAGCAATTTAAAGTATTTTGAGGGACCCCTGTTTACAAACTCAGTCCCTGAAGGGTAGACCGAGCCCAAAAATGAAATTCTATGGATGAATATTTCAAATAGATTGTCTTAGAACCTAAAATTGCACAGGGCATATTTGCCTTTAACCGTAACACATTAATCCCCTGGAGCATATTATATCTGGGTTTGGCACTGCTATGTATAATGCATCTCACAGATTTGCAGAGATCGATAAACTTCTTAACCTGTAAAACCCATAATTTACATTAAAATCCTCAATAGCGTTTTCTACTATTTAATATCTTAACCAAATGATATCAATTTAAATAACCCATGTAATTTCTCTATGTAATATTGTGCAGAAATAAGGATTCTGCTTCAGCTGACTCCTATTGCCAATTAAAATTAATGTTTTGATTGCTCTTTCATTTAAATTTTATAATCTCAGCCTTGCTAAATATTCTGATGCCTCAAGGTGTTTTTGCTGTACGAAATAAAAGCTACTTGGTAGTGATTTCAAGATATTTCAACAGTGAAACCACCAAGCCATTTCTGGAAGCCTTGTGCATGATGTAAAAACGGTTTGCTTACATTATCATATACTTTCAATACAGCGTGTCACTTCTGATGAAAATTATTTAGAAATTATTATGTGAGATATCAGGAACTTCTCTCACATATTAGACACAATAGGTTGCTGGTCAAATTTGATATACACACCACAGACTTATGTTCCCCATGATTTATGCTTTTCTTTTATAAACAGAAAATGAAGTATTTAGTTTCGAGTAGCCAGAGATTTTGGAAGAACCCATTTTTGTCTAAAATAGTCGTTTACATCATTTAATTATATAGGCTTTGGTTGGATTAGGCAAAACAAATGGTATATCTTATCATCAATGCAAGACTTAAGCAGACCGGTGACATTTTCTTTTCTGTAGACAATCTGCATGTCTTCATGTGGAAGTTGTGGGTGACTTCACAAAAATGTAAAGTTAGGGACCACCTTTCATTTCTTGATTTATTATTAAAAATAAAACTGAATATTCAGATTAAAAACAGGCTGCTTCTTGTCCCAGTTTGTGGGGTGAGATTGCCGTGGTAGGGGGTATTAGACCAGTACCACATCTCTGTCATATGACTACCAATTAATTATCCAATAAATATATATATGCCATAGATTACATAACAGATGCATATTTTGTCCCCACCCAGTGAGAACCTGTCCTTAGTCTGCTGGGGGTGGATCGCGAAAAGGATCCAGGTAAGAGGTGAGAAAAGATGGGCAGAGAGATATAAACAAACAGAGGGTGAATCAGAGGAGTAGAGTGCTTTGTCTTAACACGTATGCATGTTGGTGCAAAGAGATGGACTAGGTTCAAGTGAAGGTACAATAGAAAATAGGAGCTATGATATGCTAAAGCTTGTGTTTTTGAAGTAGCATCAGATCATTATGTAAAGTAACAAAAGGGTTGCAAGAAGGGCTCAAGAGTATGCTTGGGAAATCCTAATAGATGTCATAATAATATGTCATAATAATATCAATAACTCCAAAAAGTTAATTGTGGGCTGCCAAGCCAGCATGAGTCATGGTCAAGTCCAGGAAATGGAAGTGTCAACGGTGAATATTGTTAATAACCCTAGGAGAGGAATAGTATTCACGTATTCAAGTAAAAAGTGTAAACCTAGCAACCTAGATGTGTGGGCGCGTGATGTTTGACTGTTCCTTTTCTTGTACAGGATGGTAAAGCTTTCTTCTCCCAATGAATCAAATCACAGTCAACAGGAGAGAGGAGGTGAAGTCTATTGCAAGCCTGGTGGTTAAGATAATTTAATGCTAACGTAAGTATACGGCATAGAAGGACTCTTAGGAACCATTATGCAACCAGAGCAATGCCTTGCACCTATTGTGGCTTTCCATAATTAGAGTGTCACGGAAGCTCTCTCCCTGCTGCCTAAGTCAATAGGTCTTTGTGTCCTAAAGATTTGAGTCCTTCTTTCAGACCTGAAATTAGCATGGAAGAAGCTTAGAGTGAGCAGCAAGTTCTAAGTGCCCTTCCAGAGACCAAAACCCAGCTATCGCAAAGCTGACCCCCAAGTACAGTAGATCTGGAAACAAAATAAATAAGTTAGGGAGAGAAAAACATGTGCCAAGTACTAGTTCAAAAAAGATACCCCAGTATGTTGTGGAAACATATAAAAGGCAGGGCATACATGACTTCTAGTCCATATTAAATGAAATTAATACTGTCAGGTTCCTACCAGATTGCTCTGCAGGGGAGCGTTCCTTTTCATTCTCTGTGTCTAAACTATTGGAGGTAGCACACGTGTCCATTAAAGCCAACCTCTAGAAAACGTTCACTCTTTTTTGGGTACCACTCGTCCCCTTCAACGTCATCTCTTCCACTCCACCTTGCAGCCAAGAGGGAGGATTGCCTCCCCGTCCCACTACTCCTCTTGAGGGCTCGGCCTCAGTTCCAATCCTCCTCTGGCAAGATACATTCCTAAGAGGTATTGAAGGTAGACCAAGTCCTACGAGTCTGCCCCACACATTCTTGATCTACTCCCAAAGCATACAATTCGTTATAACCCCTGCTCTGCGTCCCAGAGTACTATAAGGGAGTGAGTGAACCCCCATTCCCAAGGTGATGTTATTTCTCCAGACTGAGCGCAATGGGGAATCCAACACCGCGTTCATCCACAGACAGTCTCCTCATAGTGGGAGTTATGCTGTGTGGGCGGATTGCAACCACAAAGGCCTATAATAAATGAAGGCAAAAGTGGGCGCTAAGGATGTTTACTCCAGACAATATAAAGTAACAGTGGTGACGGCAATATGAGACTTGAATTCACCTAGCAGAAGCTTAGCCATCATATGCAACCTTTGGAGGCCCATGTCAACCCACGCTCGCACCTACATACCCAACATATAGATTAAACCTCAAGTAAAGCCCACATCCACAGCGTCCCCCTCCTCACCCTCTCCCTACCAGGTGCACAACAGAGACCCACACCACCCTCCAAACCCACCACCCATAAATGACCAAAACAAACCAAGTGGTGCCCTAAATCCACCTCTCTCGAAAACCACTGTCCTGCATCTGCCATAAAAATACTGCTGTACTAGCAGGAAAACCTCAAATCACAGAGGGAGCACAGACTACAATGGGGCCATATTAGTGACCCGCACAACAAACAAGTAAATGTGAAGCTCTTCGCAATCCCCCTGATGAAATCTCCACGGTGACAGTAATAGATGAGAGACAATAGATGGCGCGCTCGATCACCCCTGGTACTGCATTCCATTGCCTGGCGGCTCCTGCCAAACAATGACACGCAGAGCTCCTTTCCAGGCCAACACATTATCGTTGAGTTTTTAGGAGGCAGACAAAGACCTGCATATACCGCCTGCAACATCCATCTTGCAATGCATTTCATGTTCTCAGCGCTAAGTAAGAAACAAATGAACGACATACTTTTAGGGAAACCCTCTAAAATGAGGCACTGATGTGCTTTGATTACCCTAATACCACCCATTGCCACAATCTCCAACCCACTCGCCCTGAAGCAATAGGGTTTGACAACTTCACTCTCACAGAACGATCAGTTAAATCCAATCTTATCTCGATAGAACGAACTTAAGAGCCACCCATTAAAGCAGCAGAAACCACCCGATGGTGTACCCCAACAGTCCAGCTCTAGTGTTGTCCAATGGGAAGACAGGCTCCACACCGACACTGGTGCAGCCCCCCTGGGAGCACACGGTTTTGAACCACAATGTGGGTGGCAACCGTTCTCCTAGTATGTCTTTCCATTGTCAACTCGTATGCAGAAGGGCCAGGCACTGATCAGCACTTATGGGGTAGAAGTTGTTGACCGCGGACAAACAATACCATGTAAAAAGCAAGAATTGGGGTGCATTTTCTTGGTACAACAAATATTCAGTTTCATTGCCGACGGTAAATAACGGGCAGGTCCTATTTTGTATACCTATTTTGTATACTATTTTGTATAACGAGCGCTGTCACGATTAACAGCATTATTTTGCATGCCCCTCTTGTCTTTCGTGAGTGAGTATATGGGTTACATTAAACGCAGCACGTATACGATGCCAGCTTTCACAACACATCACCATCCTCCAGGGCAGGTATTCGATTTTTCAGTCATACGATGCATGCATTGCGCACATTGTGCACACGTGCTCTTTGGTGTGTCCGTGGACAACTCCTGCATTTCTGCCGCCACAGGCTAGCGCCCCCCTTTTCAGAGTGTCACTGCATGATGTGTTGCCGTTCTGAAGGGGCTCTGAGTAATAATGAGGCCTGGCCATACCTGCCTCAGCCGGGTTCATTGCAGTTTACATTGGGACTTTCTTCCCACAACGTTCTAAAAAAATGAGATTGCGATTACACGTACAATAACGCTGAAAAAAAGCGAAAAATAACTTTCCACTGGGCAATCTGGAACATGAAGTATCCAGCGATAACAAGGTTGTTTTAAAAGGAAAATTCGCCATTTTAAAGTAACTGCTTGATTCCATGGGGGCTTTTTGAGTTTAAAAAAAATACGCAGGCGCCCATTTTCTTAACAGTAGTTTTGGTGTTTCCGCGGCGCACATGTTTAATATCAGCAATTACTAGGCTCCAGTTCATCGCATGTTTCCAGCACTTCAAAATTGAGCAAAATGCTTCCCCGTGTACACTTTTAAATCTGAAAAATGCAAGTGCCCCCGTCTGTAACAAGCATGGAAAGCAGCCTTTCTGCTGTTGACTTCAAGGACCTCACCAGGTTCTGGACAGCGTCACTCGCCCTCCGCCCGTAATAAAACTAATGTTGAACCACGTTGCCGAATTGTAAGTACATCCAACACTAAAAGACACTGCAAGTATGGGTGTCAAAAAGAAAAATATCTCTGCCTGCACGTGCATATTAACCTTAATTCGAATCAGGAAAGGGGATTTTTAGAGCGTAATTAAATACAATACCTGGGATGTGATAAGTCACACAGCTCTCTTTTTTACATTTTGCTTGTCTTAGTGTGTCTGTAGCAAACATTCAACTACGGGTAATTTGCTTCAGATAGTGTTGAAGCGTGACCCAACACTTTGCCCAGCGCAACTGCTCACATGTGTCCAGTTGACCTGCGAGCCCTAACCAATAAAAATGAGAGTGAACAGCGCATCCTTGCGGCCGGTCTCACTCACTGCAGCTTTGAGAAGATGACCCCTAAAACACTGTTGCCACTCAGACTCCTGCGGCTCTTCTTCACCTACGAAACACCAACACAGGAGACTGTGCTGGTGCCTCTCCCGTGAGACTCCCGTGCCTCTTTGCCCCACATCTTCAAAATAGACACATTTCTACCGTGCATGTCAACCTTCCAGATTTAGGTGGGAGACTCCAGACTTTTCAGTGAAAAATATTGCTATTTTTCACGTTCTGCCGCCTAAAATATGCATTCCTATCAGAAAATGTGCGTCGGACGAAATCTCCCTCCCCGGTGCTTGAATATTGGCATGTCAATTTCGACCACCGTCCAATTCATATATTAACGCATGACCATCCCCCCTCGCCTTGGTTACAGTGGTTCCATTACATTTGATGGCATGAGTCTGTGCAGAATTGGACCAGCTCTGGTATGGGGCCTAGAGCCGCAGAGTGATCAACAACAACCATCAAACCTATATATATGGCTCCCACATAGATCACAAGAAGTGACGGCCAATAGGGGTAGGGAAAGTTTAGCACACAAGGGCACCAAGGTTAGGCCGCTCTTAACATAACAGCGCAGGGGGAAGTAGCGTGCTCCATAGTAGCATGGGGATACAGTAGGTTAGTACTTGACGGAGTAGCCCATTGAGTGTCCTTATGGTGCCTCAGATCGATTGCCAATGGTTCCCCTCTAACCGAAGTGGGGCTCTTCATTGCGGGCCTTTTATGAGCGTCTTGTTCCTTGCAGTAACAAGTGCAACATTATTAAGTTAAGAGTTTCTGGTTTGCAGGACACACAGTTCTACTGTTTTTCAGGTTAAGTGGCTGAATAGATAGGACCCATTGCTGTTTAAGAAGATTGTGGGGCTTTGTAACAGCTCATGATAGACCAGCCCCCATGGCAGGTCTCGGGAGGATAGCTCAGGGGCAACGTGCTCACCTTGGAAGCAAGACGGCACGGAGCACCACAAGTTCGATCCCCGAGTCCGCGCTTTGAAACCTCTGGCTATGAAGCGTGTTATAAATAACCTATCATATCATATCCTCTAGCACTAATTGAAAAGTATTACTATTACCAAACTGAATGGTATTCAATTCACCAACACTGAAGGACACAGTGAGCCCCTCTAGGGTTAAATCCTCTCACCCTCAGATTCCACCTTGCGCCATTCCAGCAGCTAGCATTTAACTCAGTGAGCTATCTTACCGGCTAGTAAATGGTAAACCATAAATCACCATTGTCACTTACCTATGGCAACTTAATACAAAATGTCCATTCATCTAACCCAGACGTTGCAACAATTTAGCAGTGTGGACTATAACAGGCTATTTATTTTTTTACCACAGAAGGCAAGTACCAGCACCATATTTGAAACTCCACATGCTTCAACAGCGCGGTATATGTGAAAGAAACTGTTTCTGGGTATGTCTGGCTATGTTCCCCGTGCAGCTTATTTCAATAAGTTTGGCCCTTGGCCTCAGGCAGTGCTGGGTAGCCATGAACTCTGCAGTAGTTCCAACTCCGAGCATATCACGGAGCACTGAAGTCTGCCTGACATCGGCTGTCTCTTACGTCAGGCAAAGATTGAAGACTTTGCCTTGCTTCTACATGGGAGTATTGAGCTTTTCCCTTCAGTGTCCTCCTTACAAATGCTTACAAGTGCACTTTGAGGTCCATTAAAAGAAACCTAAATAATGAATTGCACATTCTGAGCGGCCAGACACATCTAAGGTGACCTCATAGCAATGGGAATTTAAAGAGCGAAGAGACTTGCTACTGGTTTCGAGAAGGTGAAGTTGCCAAAAACTGCCAAGAAACCCACTTATACGGAAATTGATCGTCCTTGCAGTTCATACCAGAAACATTGATCTTGAATGAAGGGAATTCCTGCTAGTTACTGCCCCTGGGACCCAGGGCTATACAAAGAAAAGCTACTTGGCAAAATTAAATCAGGCCACTCACCCAAAACAGTCTAGTTTTCAACGCAACTATAAGCACTAGGGACATCTTTGCGGAAGTCTTGCAGTTTACGGGTGTTTGCGCACACACTGCAAGCATAAGATAGGCAAACAAGTCAAGCGATGGAAATGTTCCTCAAAATCGATTGTGCATATGGACATTGGTGTACCTTAAGCATCCCCATTATTTTAATAGAGCGGAGTACAAATAAGGGCATTTATTTTCACAGTGCGTAGACGGATGTGGATTGATAGTCGCGCAGCATAGACGCCAACCCATGCACAAGTGAGATAGGACAATGGGCTATAGAAATAAGGACAGTCAGACAAGCATAGATGACCTTGACTACTCTTAGGAAGAGCTCATTTTTGCCATGAAGTGCACAGAGGTCTGGGGGACGGGGAACGAGCGGATTTTCATCTGCAAATCCCACCACTTGCGTGCTGCTTGACAGCAGGCCAGCGGCTTAAAGGAAGATAGTGTCTTGCTGTGAGAAGAAAACCTGCAGCTAAGCCCTTTTCCTCTTTCAAAAGCATCACATGCAGTTTCCTGTGCTTCGGAAGACCCTCCACTGTCAGTCAATCTTAATGCCAAACTACAGGGAAGTTCCGTCCGTCTGTACTGGGTTCTAAAGTTAGCGCGCTTGAAACGAATGCAATATCCGCTCCCACCTTTGACCTTTTGACTCTTACGTCCCTCATACTCAAAATTATTTCAGAAAAGGCACGCTGATAAAATGTAAAACAATCCTGTGAAAATTATTTAACCACCTAGTATAGCTTTAAAAACTTTGTATACTTAAATTAAGAGAGATTGAATTGAAAATTGAAAAAAAAAAAAACCGTTACAATATACGTAGATCAAATGGGTAAAAGTTGAGTTTCTTTAATTTAGCTAAATTGAGCCAACAGTTACAGGGGTATAGAACATTGGAATACAAGAAGCAATACAATGGGTGACCGCATAGCACACATGAAATACAAAAAAGCAAATAAAAGAAGCTGTTTAATGTATATATAATACAATACTAAAACAATACCTTCGCTCACGCAACACACTTGATCAGATCAGTACGCAATGCTACGTAATCATGTGTAACTTGTGCAACAAGTAACCTTATGTCACCTGCTCATTCAACAGCACCTTGAATCCTCATAGCTTAATGCGCTTTACAAATGTAAAAATAAATAAATAAGTACATTTCAAAATGGAACATTTCTAAATGCCCAGGGGATAACAGAAAGACCTTTAAATGTTGGACCAGAGAAAAGTCAAGGAGAAATACTGTCAAATGCAAGAGTATTTGAACAAGGCCCCATTTTTCACAGCACTCACATTTGCATAAACAGCCCCATTAACCTATATCTTAAACTGCAGCAATGACGAGGTTTCATAAAACCAGAGAAATGAAAAGGTCAGAAGAGTGGGTCAGACGGGGAGAGAGGGAAGAACTAAGCAGACAAAAGAAAATGGGAAAAGGTTACAATAAGCAATGTCAAGCCGGGGGAGCAGGACTACTTAGCAGCCCATTGAGTGAGCTGGCGGTAGGTTGTTGCGAGTGGGGGGCAAGCAGCATGTGCCCCCCACCATCCCCCTTTAGGTGACCAGGCTCAAGCGAGGTAGCCACAGTCATTAATGTTGAGCCTGTAATCATTCTGGCAAGACGGAACTAGAACCGCGAGCTTCTATTGGTGTATTCCATGCAGTAAATACCAGCATTGTTTACTGCTGATTCGAGCTGCTGGAACTATGGCCCCCCACCAGCAGGGCTTAGTCTTGTTTTCTGTGGCGCCAATACCTCCTCAAGGTTAACCCCAAGGCTCCTGGAGTGGCGTACATTCCTTTAAACTGCTCAAGCTTGTCGCCTGCGTCATTCCACTTTAAATCTGCTCCCGGGCAAGCAGTAACAGACATGCGTGCAACAGCCCCCGTGGTAGGTCGATCACAACATTCTACGACATTTTGAACGGCCCTCAAGTGAAATGAGGCCACTGCTTATGCCTCACTGTACAAATGTAAATAAACGCCCCATCCATGTACAGTGTTGTAGAACAAACTGGTGCGGTGCTGCCCTACCAGGAGACTGGAGATCAGGGACGTCATTTCACCAAAATGCCAGGGGTAGCGGAAGTGACATCACACGGCCCGTGACCTCTGATGACATCACAGGAAGTGCTGTCATTTGACCCCACCCCTAAGGGATATCACGGGAAGCGATGGAACACAACCTTTCACCGCTTGACAAAACAGGACGTTGCATTACATAGCATTGTTCCTAAGTACACTATGAAAAATATGGTTACGATATCACTATATTGGGATGTAGCACTTGGGATTTAACCCTGCAACTCGGATCCCTAGGTATTGATACCTCCACATAGAGATTAGATGATTTAGACTGGCCACTACATCTCTCACTAACTTCCACCAAGGCATTTCTAGCGATCAACTATGATGACACTAAACAGTGGTTTTCAATTAAGGAACTATATTTGCAGTGCATTATCCACTTATTTCACCCATGAAAATCTACTCATGATGTACTAGGGGATCATACCCAGAACTATCAGACTGCCTTGAGAACGACCAAATGGTCGAAACACGTGTCGGCTGTGCTTAGAATAAATCACCTTGGACATATCCAATGGCTTCATCTTTATATATTCTCTAATGGTGTCATGAATTTTGATCTGGAACTTTAAAGTATTGATTACTGTGATCCAGGTCTATTTGCGCAGTACAAGTACACTCCACAACTTCTACTATAATGGTATGTACATTTCATCTAAAAATGGATCACCATATGTATCGTTAAGATCAGTGTGTATACGCCCATATTACCAAATAACTGTGAATGCAAGCAGGCGTCCATGGCCAAATGATGTGTTATTATATAGCACTTACGCTTAAGCACTTTATATAGAACAAATATGCATAAAATATCACCCAACCTGTGTTGGTACTCATTTATCGACTTCAGAAGAATGAAAGATGAGTTGAGGTGTTTCAGAACAGACTAAATCAGTGACTCACCCCCTGACATGTGCCTGAAATAAACCTTTAATGAGTTTAGCAATTATTGTATAGAATTCTAGAAAGACAAATCATTTGTTATTCCTATTCTTTCTTATTTAGGGTCACTGATGAACTTGTTAACTGTGTGGAACCCCTGTTTTTATTTTTTTTAAGAGGCCTGAATAAGAAAGCCAGCCACTCCAGAAGCAAAGACCCACATGGTGCTGGCCACAGCTCAGAAGGTTTTTTAGAGGTAGCAAGGGAGGCCACAGGGGTAGCAAGGGAGACCTCAGGGGGTCACAGTTGCGACCCCTGGCAACCCCTAAATGACGTCCCTGCTGGAGATCAGAAACATGGATTAAAACAAACTTTCAGTCATATATTGAATAATCCTTCAACGCCAATAGCCGTGGCAGAAAAGGAGGGCCTCGCAGCTTAGGGCTGGGGAAAGAAGTGAACGTATAGCTGTAAAGTGTGATCCTAAATAACACCATGGATTTCCAGGCACACTGGCCCAGTATATGACACTGCAAGCCCCTTGCAGGTTGGCCCAGTACATGACACTGCAGGCCCCTTCCAGGCTGGCCCAATACATGACACTGCAAGCCCCTTCCAGCCAGGGGGATTCTGGGACTCATATCAGGAATGAGCCTCAAAGAGGGTAAGACAGTGGGACGCAGTAGATCAGATGGTGGACCTGCCAGTACCCCACCGGCCCTCATTTCTAAATGTACAGGTATTCTGTGTCAAAACCTCGCCCCTCGGAATCTTGCAGAATTGGGGGTGGTCATGTGGAATTTCAACAGTGGAAGAAATACGTCTCTGATGCTTCTTCATGTAAACCCTACACTCTGGCCTGAGTACAACGCCTGCACTCTGGCCTGCGTACAACACCTACTCTACTGGACTTGCACCAATACACTGGAAACCACATATTTTAACAATTTTAATGTTGGATCAACCTTCATCCAGAGAAACAATGGATAAAGCAAATTTCAGGGTGACGCATGTTAGGCATGTGTGCGCCACGGTTAACAAAACTCCCATAATACTTGTGGCAGTATTAGAACCGGAGCGACAAACGATTCCAGCAAAAGACGACTGTCGAAGTGAAGGATTTGGGCAGGGGGCAACAGTTTAAGTTTCAAGCTACTAGCCAGGCATGCAAAGTCACTCCCCACCTCAATTCAACGGATACACACAGCACACCGTTTCTAACCGTTTCTAACTCGACAGACAATGGCGAATACACATCTGGACAGTACGTGGCCACTTCAGCCGGCCTCTTATCATGAAAACGGTCGGTTACATTTCATCATGCGAGTGCTACACAGCATGCTAACCACACATTACTGCCACAAAGCACCACCAATCAAAACACCACTTTCACATGCAATTGATATATATGGCGATTATAGCACCCTATTGAAGGCGAAGAAGCCAATCACGAAAACACCCCAATGCACCCCAACATGCCACCATTGAGAATCAGGGAAGGCTTTTGTTTTTCCCTCCTTTAAAAGTCATTTCACTGGAGAGTCAGGAAGAGGACTCAATGTTCAGAAGTATGCAATCGGGGCCACTGCACTGGAAAGACGGCATTAGTGTGCCTTTTGGCTCCGTACTGATTTCACCCACTCCCCGAGAATCTGGCGATCAAATGGACGCCACTCTGAGTTTTTAAACACTGCATTTGCGAACAAACCTAATTAAGAGATTAAACATCAACATGATCAGCAATCACTAACCCTTGCTGTAGCAAAACAATGAAGAATGACTTTAGAAAAATGCATATATTATCGTTGCGAAGCGCAGTAATCGTAGAGTAGAATGACCTGAATAAACAGAGAAATTACACAGGCCTTTATTTAATCAAGAGGAGTTAATATGGATACAGGCCAGAGCAGGCAGCAAGGCAGGGAGGTCGGGTTTATCCTTCTGCTGAACGTCAAGCTCCGCGAGGCCCAAAGAAGAGGAGGGCCAGGAGAACTCCTGGCTGCTGTCCCAGAGTTAAACCCAGGGTCAGACTGGGCATAACATTGTCTCGGGCACCAATGAAAAAGTGGCCCACAGTTGCAAATGGAAATTCACTCCTTTTCTGACAGACTGTTTGAATAGTACCCAAAGGGGAGTTGTTTAATAAAACGTGATGCACATTGTACAATTTAAAGAATATGTATTCAGCAACAACGGTCAATACTACTAGAGCCTCATAGTGAAGTAACTCCTCAAACAGGCAGACTTTGTCCAAAAAAAAACGGCTCACACTAGCATTTTCCGTTGTTGGTTCGGGTATTGCCCTATAAACCAAGTGAAATATAAAACATATACAGTCAAACAAAAAAGTTTGCAAGTATTGAACGCCCAGCGTTCTTTTATTTTAAGTGTGGGGCAGATACAAAACTAGAAAATAGATGGGAATGTCCTAAACAACTGTTAGAAGCGAGGAGCATTTCTTCATCACAGGCTCATATAAACGGGACCAACCCAAACAACCTCGAAAAGTAAGCAATCCAGCTCAAAGGCACTCCAAACATTGCTAGGGCGACGAGGCTCTCATTTCAGCAGAGTTAATACGTTATTCATCATTAGTAAATATTTTGTAAACCGATGTGAGAAGAAGTCCCATTGTCTGCACCGGCTATGGGAGTGCAACACACCTCCGAGGGCAAGGAATGGCGACTAGCGAGATGATGCGCTGCCTGGAGAGGATATACATGGGACCCCTCAGAGCCCCTCCTGACTTCTCAAGTAGTCCAAGCCATGCCTCCCTTAAGTCACAGTCCATACCTGGGAAAGGAGGGGATCACCTGGTACCCTCACAACCCTCAACAGTCCAACCTTCACTCATCATTAATCCCTACGCACGCTGGGTTGAGGAGCACCCACAAGGGGAAAGACGTCCTGTTTATGGAGAGCATAGTCCTCTTCTCACCCCTGCACCCTTCGCTCTACAGAAATGAGGCTTCCAGCAGGGAGCACTCTCACAGGAGCAGCACCTTCGTTAGGCAAGCACCACACGTATCCTCTCCGCGACTTGCAGAAAGGACACTTCTGCATAGAAGGAGTATTGCAGCTTGTTGAGAAGATGCTTTGGGAACTAGAAGCAAGCTCACAGAGCCGTGTCGGTGATCTGGCATTGTGGAACAAGGTTTTGCATTCCCAATCACTGCCATGAGAGGAATAATTAGAACCACCTGAAAAACCTAAGCGGGAGAAAAACATGAGACCCAGAAAGAACCAGAGCAGTGTCAACGGGGAGACCAACAGAAGATTAGGCAGGACAGGCACCAAGCATGAACCAAGTGGGATAATTGGAGTAATCAGGGGAAGTATAAAGGGACCCAGCAAACCGGAGGTGGAGGCACAGTCCAGGATTCAGACCTGGGAGCGAGAGGAGTAGAGAAGGAGGCCAGAGGGAAGGGGAGTGATGGTAGCCTGCAGAGGGATATACCGCAGCAATCACAGAGTCAAGACAAGAAGAAAGCAAAGAATCTGAATCCTGCTGAGCAGTTTATCTCAGATTCAGAATTATACTAGGACAAAATGCGAACAAAGAGCCACACGTCCATCGAGGGCTACATTTCATATCCTGGGAGCAGTCAGACATCCTGCATAAGGACCAGAGCTGGCTGAGGGCACAGCAAGGGAAGACGAAACTTGCTGGTAGGAGTTTGTAAAGAAGCAAGCAAGTTACTATATCCCAGAGAAGCCAAGAAGGCAGCAGGGTGCTCTAACCCTGGAGCGGAGAAGCCAAGAACCATGCTGGGAGCCATTTCCCTGAGAAAGTAAATGTTGTGGCGGATCAAGAGGTACACAGCACTTTCTGCGTATATGACCCTACAGCTAAGCAACATAGTGGCCACTTTCACTCCCTAAAAGCAGGAAAATAATCCAAAATACACAGACTAGGAAGTAAACATTATCCCAACATAAATGAGAATACAGCAACCACACAGGGCCCCTCCTACTACCCACATAGCTCCACAGATACATTTGGACAGTGGTACATGCAGAGCCGTGCCACAGGAAGGAACTGTAATATCATTACTGCCGAAGCAAAGAGGAACTGGGGTAAACATGAATCTTTTCATTCCCATGAATTACTAGCAACAAAGATGTATGGCTTAACACATGACATTGTATTAGGGTTTGAATGTAAAAGTAAAACACTTGCACTTCCAAACCTTATCTGGAGCCCTGGTTGCATACAAACCTTCTAAGGGGACAGCCTGCTCACTGTTTGGATCACAAATGTAGAGCAATTAAAAGGTTATCGCTTGCTGGTGGGAAAAGGGTATTGTAAAAATATGAAATCATGCAACTAACGTTTGGCAATAAAAAAAGGCCAATCATCATGTCAACATTGTGCAAGCCACAACCACGGCGGCGCCAATGCAACGTTCACATCTGAAGTGGTTCACAATATTTGACATGGATTCCAGTAAGTATTTTAGTATTATAGCCCGTAACTGTCGGTTATACCAGCTGTTAAAGCCAGCAAACATTAATTAACGGGCCGAGAAAAAAGGGGGTCCCTGCCCTGGGTTTAGAGTAGGTGAAATCTGTTGTTAGAACCCGGGCAGTCAGCCCAGTTGTTTTTTTTTTTCATTATGCAAAGAAAGTCTGCCTTCTGAACATAACATGCGTGGAGTTTGAACCAAATGTTTAGCAATGAAAAAACGAAGAAAACCACCATAGAAAATGAAAGAGCTCTTCCTTAACTGAAAGTCTCTTTTCTATGTCTACTGTGCAGGATCTTTGAGTCAGGATGAGTGAAACCTCAGAGATAAGGAACGGGCTATCAAAACACAGATATGTTTTACAAAATCATAAGACATTAGGCGGCTAGGCAAGACTGTTGCAGGGATACGCTGCTGCCTACTGAATGCATTTCAAGCTACTTGATTGGCTGAGAAGCATCACCTGGGTCCTAAAAGCGCCAAATCTTATAAGGACCAGGTAAAACACAAGATTGTGCCAGGCGAGGAATAGACTTCCCAGGATTACATCAAGTTGTAAATGAGAGGGGACCACAAGGCCGAAGTAAGCTATCGTGCCATTTATCAAGGTAGGATTTCGAGAAAGTAGGAACCATTTTGTGTGCATTTTGTTCAATAATCAATGCACGAAAGAGACCTGGTTGTGCAGAATAACTTAAGTGTGCACTGACAACATGAAAACATTGTAAAACTGTTAATATAGATTTTCCTAATGCTACAAACGCCTTAATCCCAGTTCCCCGCCTGCCCGAAGGCTTTTCACACCTGCTGTGTGTCTCGGAGCTTGTAGAGAGGCCTCTTTCTAGATTTATGAACTGTAATTTTCCACTGCTGGCATTTGCAAAGCCCAAGTGCTCAATGGGAGGAAGTTATGAGAACGCAGACACATTTATCAAAAGCGCAGCGAACGGAGAATATGGAAATATTCCGTTGTCCGTCTTTATTAATATATATAGTTTCCAAGGCTGTGTTTTTTGCGGAGTGCTTTGTGCATTAAACAAAACCACTTACACACAGAAGCAGTCAATAAAAATAGCATTATGACACCCGTCTCGTTTCTCAATGAAAAACTTCCTGCCACCAGTGCTGCGCGCTGCGCTCGGTATATGGGACAATAAGTTACAATGTTAAAAACCGCCTCGCAAAAAACATAGCTCTTCTGCTAATTAAAGTGCTTTAGGCCTCTAGCCAATTGATTTTTCCCTTGTAAACTTAGCTCAATTGAAATGTTCGGAATAAATCATGTGTTAAAATTATCTTCTAAAGTAAGAGCTGAGTGCATATTGATTAATAATTATTTGCACTAACAGACTCAACTTAGGCAATACCATCAATTACATCAAAAATCTGCAAGATCAATCACATTGGATTCCACAGATTCGCTATTGTTTCCCCGGTATTTCATCGGGAAGCGTTAGGCAGCCAGTGCTTTATTCTTATTTAGAGCACGGAGGATATTGGATCTTTTTCCAAGAGGGCTTTTCAGTTTGATCCAGGCCACCTGCACATCTTTGAACTGCCACAAACCAGCAGCGGTGCACTGATATGGTGGATCTCAGAGTGGCGGAATTTGGTTATCCGCATATTGCATATTGTATGACTGCATATACCTGCCCACAGAGTTCACTAATCATTTCAGGTTCTTTCAAACACATTAGCACCCATCTTGCCTGGCTCCAGCAACCAGGAAGCATGGAATGAGGGCGACTGGCAGTAGTCCCTGCGTTCCATGCTCCACTGCTTTCAGAATACTCCCATTTGTCCTGTCCCCTCGCAATGCATGGCAGTGAGTTAGGGTCTCCTTTGGCGGGAAGGGGTGTGCTCGTAGTCGAGCACCCTCTCTGAGGTGCACACTTTCTTAGCTGGTGCCCCCCACACTCCACAGCTGCCAGCTCCAGAGCACACAGGCTTTGGCCAACATGTTTCCCTGCCTTGCCCTGCCCCTCCTTTTCTTTGAGGATCTTCGATTTCTTCACACTAGTGGATATTAATGTCGGCAGCATTGGGCCTTAGCTGGCAACAACCCTCAGCTTCTTCTTGCATCATCTTCTTTTAGTCGGGAAGAAGCCTCACCTTGACAAGGCTTGACGTCCCCAATAACAGCTCCAAACTTTCTTCCGTTGCAGTTTTACTGCTTTGTCCGTTGCCTTTTCGACAATAAATGGTCCAACGAAATGCTGTTTAATCCATGGACGGACAAAACTACAGAGCAAAACAGAATGCCTGGGCATCATGGCATTTGTCAGAGTCATCGGCATAAGCACCATGTTGGATTTCCCACGCATGTGCAACGGACCGCCATCCTGCTTCGGGGCGTGCGCATTAAAACACATCCTTCCCAATTCCTTGTCAATGATGGAAATGATGCACAGGTCCTATCAAAGCCACCTGGAGTATAAAGGCAGACACAGAGCAAGGCAAGAAATGTCTAAATCTCTATGCAAGTCTCTTATATTTGCTGTGAGGTCTGTTGTCCACGTTTTGGCCTTTACCTCCTAGTTCCCTGGACTTCCTTGCCTTGCCCTATTTGGGGACAGTGATGCTGGAAATGCATTGGGGGGACAGGGCTTCCCTGTCCTTGTCCTGTAGTCCTGTTTCATTTGTGTTCTGTATTGATTTCAGCCCAGGAGTCCATGTGGGACTCCTGACAGTGCAGCTGTTCCTGTTTTTAGTTTGGTGCACAGACCCATGGGATACCCTTATGGCACCCACGTATATGTTTTCTGGGATCCTGTGTGTGGCCCACAGAGCAGGGTATGGGCTGGAGGCAGCCCCATGCTGAATTAGACGTGTGCTCAGAGTATCATCCATTTGGGGATAACCAGGCCCTGCCATTGGAATCAGTTGATTCCTGATAGGAAACAAGATGAACCCTGTGGCCTCTTGCTTTCTATTGTCTGTTACCTTGTTTTTCCAAAGTCCTGGGAAGCGCTGACTCTGTCCCTTCCCCATGACTGGCTGTTGGGTGGAAGTTCCATATATGGTGTTGTTGTGAAGTCCAGGATAGACTGGCTGGAGCCTTACCAGTGACTATGTTGTGGGTACACCCTGTGGGTGGGACCTGGGTGAATGGAGTGTGTGGCCAATATGCACTTCTTGTTGTGGATGGCTGGTTTCTAATATGAAACACAATGACTGAGACAGCCCTGCCCGAAACTGGTATGAATGCAGCGTGTAGTGTTGAATGGCTGGGTACTTGTCCCAATACACATTCCTTGTTGCGAGTGTCTGTGAGGGAAGAGAATGGACTGACTGCTGAATGTCCTTTGAGTGATTGGTTGCCTGAGTGGTGGGAGATCAACAAGTATATCTGGTGGCCTCTCACTGCTAGAATCTGTTCAGAAGCTGGAGCCCGAAGAAGGTTGACTGCTGTCTCCCTTCACCGAAATCCGAAAGCCGTTGAGACTGATCCAAGAGAGGTCCTGCTTAGGCACCATCTTCCCTTGCTCCGAAGGACCATCGAGCACCGCTAACCTTCGCTGAAGCGCCCTGGCTGCCGACTGGAGATGGGGACCACAGAGGAGAACGAAGATAAGCACTGGACATTCCGTCCACCGTCGTCGACCAGGGTTCGCAGGTTTGCTATAACTGCTGGAGGACCGTCGAAGCCGTGTTGCCCAGAAGTGGGGACCTCTTGATGTCGTGCCATCAATGACCGGAGCCGCAAGGCTCCTTTGCCTAAGACTTTTGATTCACAGATGCACTCGTCCGCACCGCTGTCTGCCTTATCCTGCCGGAGAAGGCCATGCTGTCGACGCGCCGAGGAGCATCCGCGGGTGGGTTTCCCACCACCCAAAGACCATAGAGATGCCAGATGACTCAACGCCCTGGCTGGGCCACAGTTCTTCACAAACTCTCTCGTCGTCGATGAGCAATGCCCGGAACGAAGCTGCTGCCTCAACGGCAACCTTTCATTGAGGATTCTCAACGCAGAGTTCACTTTCTTCAAGGCCCATCGACAATCTGTGGCTCCTCATTTAAAGGGAGTCACTCAAGAAGGATCCCTCGATGCCTCCTCGAGGAACTTTGCTATTCCAGGTACATTGGGGTGGTAGAAATATTATAGAGGGGAATAAGACTAATTGAACAATATATGGACTGGGCTTGTGATAGATCCTTTATTTTACAGGTTGCCCAGTCGGGGGGGATCTCCACAAAGAACTGTCTCTAATGGTAGGGGCCAGTATTCTGCCAACTGTTATAACCAACTGTTTTCCCTCCTATGTCTATTGTTGGTTACCTTTATTAAGTGATTTGTGTGACATTTAACCAGAGTATAGTTGATGCACTTTAATGAAATCTGATAATTGTGGTACCACTTAGAACTGTATATATTTGCCATTGTAGATTTACTGAGCACAAAGTGAGTTATTGTGATTGTGTATATACCCTTGAACCTTAATTATATAAAGACTGTTTTTTAACTAATACAGTGTGTGGACATTCCTTTGTGGGTGCTCGGGGACTACACTGTACATAAGAACCAGCATGCATCACCTCCTGAGAAGCTAGGCCTTAATTGCTCGTCCATTGCTACCAACAATAGAGAATCTTGGCTGGGGTCCTCTGTGCCTCTCCTCTACCATATAGAGAGCAGCTGTACAGACCCCCGCCCCTCCAGTCTTTACAGGGACTATCTGGCCCTGATTCACAGAGCCTTTTCCAATGGGACTGCGCCATTATAAAATGCTTCTGTGAATCAGGCCCTCTATCTTTTCCTCAAGTTTTCTGAACATAAGGCTTGCCCTGCATTCTAATTTGATATCTCCTCTTCGCACAGAATATCCTACAAGCCTATTGCCTGTTATTCAGCTTGAGTAATGATTCCGCTGCCACAGACGCTAGGTGCTTGCCCTCCTTTTATCCCATATAAACCGTGGGTGCGATATTGGTGCAGTGCACAGAACTGGCACCATTCAGGTGTGGAGCATTTTCCAACAGGCCAGGTTGAGGCAGGCACTACACATTACCAAATTTCTGCAGTGGACAGTCTTGACATCAACGTAGAAACCAACCACGATTGGCACAAGAGACAAACGGGTACCTTGCACCAGTGCGACATGCTACGTGACAACATGCTTTGTCTTTTTGCCTCTATAGAAGGGGTCTCCTTACTGTGCCTCTTCCTACTATTGTAAATTCCCTAGCGCTTCATGGCATCCTTTCCCAGAGGCTTGGGTTCTTCTGGTCTGTCTCCTGCCGGACTCTACATTGACTTGAGCTTGGAATATTAGTCTTCGGAGGGTAGGGGGGGTGAGAATGAGTTCCTGAACGTCATTCTCTTCTGCAAAAAGTACCCAAGACAAAATCTGCCTGTGAACCCTAGTGACCCCAGCGTATGTGCAGTTACCAGCAGGTCAAGTCCTAAAAAAAAAAGTGGGGGACTCATTAACCTACGCAATGGGGGGTGATGTCACCAGAAATTAGCATATCAAGGAGATATATGCATATTTCATTCTATTGGCTTTGCATAACCATACAAATTGCACAGGATGGATGGGCGCGTTTCATAAAATCAACACAAACAAAAAAGCAATGGAGTATATTTTCTTCTAATAGTGTTTGAAAATGTAAAAAAAAAAGTGTGCTAGTTTTCAACCCCATGAATCAATTTCAGTGTTTTCCCTGAGGCGTGCACTCACGAAATCTGACATTTCACCTTTAGTTGTTAGTTACTTTGCAGCAGCTATATGGAAAAGTGGTGAAGTGCCCGACCTCTGTACCTGGCGGTTCGAATCCCCAAGTCGCACTTAAAGTACATTAAAAAAAGAAAGGCAACCTGTACTCTTTTACACACGGTCTCTAAAACACCAGGTTGGACGACCTCCGCCCCCTGAAAAAAGTGGGCGGATGTCGACCACCCGTGTGTACCCTCGACTTGAGCCCTGGCATCTACTACACATCTTCCTCCAGTCAACACTCCACAACAGGCTATATTTTGACATTTCCGAACTGCGATTCTGTGGGGGAGATTCGCTCGAGTAGCAATCATCCTTGTTTGGGTCCAAGGACTTTTAGCACATGGGTTTGCAACTTTACCTGCTTGGGCTTGGACTAAACCTGTCGTCTAGAACATCTGGAGAGCCAAAAGGTTGTAGAACCCCTGTTTAGTAAGTCAAACCTTGCACCCTGCACAGAGGTTTGTACTGCGTGTCTGCCACTCCTAACGTGGTGGATGTTTGGTGCCCACTCCCAGAGCGCAAGGGGGCATGAAGGGTCCCACTGCTATGCTAGTGCCTGCTGCGTATATTTGGGTGCAGGGCCTGTACATAGGCCTAACATGCACACTGGGGCGGCCTAACGTGCACACCGGGGTGGCCTAACGTGCACACCGGGGCGGCCTAACGTGCACACCGGAGCGGCCTAACGTGCACACCAGAGTGGCCTAACGTGCACACTCGGGCTGTGAAGCCCGTTTGTTAATAGATAATACGGTACAAGGTAGGTCATGTGTAGCATAACGTCACATGTCTAGTATAATCTGCACCTGGCTGTTGCGTTACAGTGTTTGGAGTGGTATCCGATCAATAAGTTCCATTAAAATACTTTGGGCGATTGTACTTGTACTCCTCTCTTAGAATGTCACCACAGAAAGGAAGCAGTGATCCTCGAAATTGTCACTCCCCTGTGCACAGGTTACTGCTAGTGTAAACCTAAGGCTGCCTTCAGAGAGAACTAAAACTAGACATGACAAGGAAAATAAACTAGGCATAGCAAGGAAAATAAACTAGGCATGGCAAGGAAAATAAACTAGGCATGGCAAGGAAAATAAACTGGGCATGGCAAGGAAAATAAACTGGGCATGGCAAGGAAAATAAACTGGGCATGGCAAGGAAAATAAACTAGGCATGGCAAGGAAAATAAACTGGGCATGGCAAGGAAAATAAACTGGGCATGGCAAGGAAAATAAACTGGGCACGGCAAGGAAAATAAACTAGGCACGGCAAGGAAGATAAACTAGGCATGGCAAGGAAGATAAACTAGGCATGGCAAGGAAAACAACATGGGAAAAACGCACATTCATGCGCAGGAGAAAAACAGAGTGCCCAACAAAGACGCATTGGCTTTCGCCCCAGAAACCAGCCAGAGGCCAGACCCGCTGCTATAGACATCCCCCTCCAGTAATACACACAGATTAGCTGCAAAGATTTTAATTAACCATAGAGAATGATCGTCCCCACAGCACGTGCAGGGGGTAAAATCCCCCCACAGGCTGCATCCAGCAGCAACACGATGGAAAGCAATTTCCGGAAAATCCTACCTTCTCTGCTGCAGTTTACAGTGCACTTAATAGCACTTAGCACTTGATTCTCATTGCAAAGCATTTCGTTCGCAGGAGAATGCAAATATGACGTTTGTGATGATAATTAAGTCAATGGAAAATAAATTCTATTTCGCATAATATAGAATAGCTCTCCTTGGGGTGTGGCTTGGAGCGCCATCGATGTGGCTGCTCTCCTGATGCCAGCCGTATGAAGCCCGCCGTAACATCAAAAAGATGCGGCTTCCCGTGATCCTGCCGGGGCCCTATCATCATCCAGGGCCGTCGGAACTCCGGGGGCACCGAAGGGCCAAAGATGAGAGCATAATGCTCAATACCGCCGGTTTCCCGCAGCACCAGACGGCCACGAAAATCCAAGATGGTGAGGCGTCCTCCCCTTTTGAATCCAGGGACGGCGCTGAGGGTGCTTGGGGCGGCCCCAGCATTGAGGACCCCCCAGGACAGCCACCCAGCTCCAGCGTTCCCGATCCGGGGACCCGCAACCTCTGAAGAGCATGCAGCGACTGCCTCGCACCGACACTGAGGGGGAGGCACGCGCGCTTCATCCCGCGCAGCTCCGGTGGCCACCCCGGCCTCCAGCGTGGTGCTCGGCGGGGTCCGCGGTGCCCCTCTGGGCTGGGGAGACCCTCGTAGTTCCTCCCAGCTGGGCCTGTGACCCCCGCAGGATGCGGCTCCTCCTCCTAAGCTCCAGCTCCAACGCTGGCATAGGAGGCGGCGCGTGGCATGGCCCTTCTTTGGGAGGAGGATCCAGCCCCTGCGTGGGAGGCAGCGCGGGAGCACTCATCCAGGTGGGTCCCGCTGGGGTGTGGGGGCTGAAGCACTTTTTGCCTGAGCCCCCGCCGGTGGAGATCTCAGTCCTCTCCCCGGCGGTGAAGCAACGGGCATTGACACCGGCTCCTTCCAGCTCCCCCCCGCCTCCCCCACCTCCCAAACTCTGCTACAAGCTGCTCCGTGCTGGAAAGCGCCATCCTCCGCATAACCTGCAGGCCCAGCCCCGGGGGAGCCCAGGCCCACTCTCCCAGCCAGTGCCTCCTCCCCAAACGAAGAAGCAGAGGATATGCCTTCCCCCAGCGGATTTGGGGGACCCACGCCGCCATCACCACATCCTAGGGTGACTCCCTCTGGGGGACAGTGGCGACCCTGCTGCGCCCTCCTGGAGGACCAACCCCCCCAACCAGCACCTTTACTGTGGCGGGAACTCACAGCCACCCTGCACCAAACGCAACCAGAGCCACCAGGCGGTGGCCCTAGCCCCTCAGGCCCTCCAGGCCGTTAGCAGAGCTCACAATCCTTAGCCCAGGCGGTTTGGGCACCGCGGATAGCTCCTAATAACCAACACTTCCCTCAGACCCTCACTTCCTGGGGCGCCCCGGCACACCTCCTCCTCAATCAAACTCCATCTCCGGCTCCTGAGAGACCCTCGCTATCGGACTCCAGAACCAACACAGCCCATCCCAAAGCAGCGCCTCCAAAGCAGAACGCAAAACTGCCGCCCTAACACAGCATCTACCCCACAACTGGCACCATGTCCAAACAAACAAAAGCGAGCAAATACGTGGACATAGCCACCATGCTTACAGCCCCAGATAGGGGAAAAAAACCTGACCTTGCCGGGCCCATCTCGCAAGATCATCAAAAGGAGGGCGATCCCCCAGCCACCAGAGGCGACTTACTAGCATTCATGGCAGACATTATGGCCAAATTCAGGTCCTGCATGACAGAACTCTCCACCAAACTAGAACAAACCGACAACAGAGTAACTGAGGTGGAACAGAGGCTAGGGGAGATCGAAGACCGCCCCCAGGACCAAGCAACCACGCTGGGCGAAATCCAACAAACAGTCAGAGCCCTTCAAGATTAAGTGCGAAATCCTGGAGTTCAAGCAAGAAGACTTTGAAAATAGGGCCTGCCGCAACAACCTTCGGATCTGAGGTATTCCCTCCTCAGTCCCGGACAAACAACTTGCAGAATATGTGGGGGTCTTCTTCCAAGCCCTTCTCCCACAACTGGACAAACCCCTATTATTGCTAGACCGCACCCACAGACTGCGCCCGTGTCGGGGGGTCGATTCGGACATCCCTCCAGATGTCATCACCCGGGTCCATTTTTTCTCCACAAAGGAGGCCATATCCACCATCAGCCGCTCAAAAGATGAGCTCATGTTTCAGGGCTCGCCTCTCCAGATCTACCAATCTACCAGATCTCGTTCCGAACGCTCCAGAGGAGAAAAGCACTCTGACCCTTAGCCCTCTTCCTTCAAGAATGTCAGGTCCGGTATAGATGGCTTTTCCCAACAGCCCTGCAATTCTCATACAACGATACCCTACGGAGGATTAGCCATCTGGAGGATGCCAGCAAGATTATGCACCCATCCTCCCCCATAGAGGCCACCTCGGTGGTCTCAGAAGCGACAGGGAACCGGGAATCCGCCCCCTCCCCACAGCCTAGACGGTCCTCATGGTCAAGAGCTTCCCGAAACAACAGGAGGAGGTAGATGGCATTCAGGCCACACCACATGAATCATTGCCGCACAGTCTAACTAGGCGCCCTGCCTTCCTTTACAACGATTTGTTACTTCCGACACAGCTGAAGATTATTACTGCTCAATACGGTGGGCTTCACCCACGGCCCATGCCCATTCCAAGGTACGTTCCACCTCTATGTCCTTGGAAAACCAAGTTAATTTAATGACTCAATTGGCCCCGTTGGCCAGGAGTTTGGCCGCACTCACAATGCCGACCACCCCGCAAGTTAAAAAGTTGGCCTCCCGTTGGGGGCTCCTGTTAAAACCCCAAGAGCAGGACAACACACACTTAACCTTCACCTATGATGGTGACTGACTATCTCTCCTCCAGCCCCCTCCCGCCGGTACTCAACACAGCTGGGTCCCTGGCCCGAGAACATCAGACACTACAGTGCCTTTCGCTAAATGTTAACGGGCTGAATTTGCCCTCTAAACGCAAATCGATCCCACAGAAACTACAAGATGAAGAAGCCGCGGTAGCAATGCTCCAAGAAACTCACCTCCTCCCAGCAGACTTTGGGCGCCTACGATCCCGTCTATACCCACATCAATTCCTCGCCTCAGGAGGATCTAAGAAGGGGGGGAACGGCGATCCTCTTTAGAAAAGACCTAAATCCCCAGATCTTGGACTCAATAGTATGCCCAGAAGAACGCTTCGTGGCAGTTAAATGACTCTTACTGGGAGATCTATACACCTTTGTCTCAGTATACACGCCCAACTCATGACAAGCAAGCTTCTATGATTCCCTGGCGCCGCCCTCTCGGGCTTCACGGAAGGCCAGACAATAATGGGGGGGGTACTTCAATGGAGTGCTGAACCCCACCAAAGATAAATCTCACCCCCTCCCCAGGAGATTTCACGCAAGCCCTTAGCCTCTTACGCCTATTCAGAACCCTAGAGGTGGTGGACTCATGGCGGGTGCTCCACCCTACCGAGAGGGACTTCTCCTTTTTTTCCCCATGTCCATCGAACCTTCGAGGATTGCCCTTCTAACCTCGCCCCAAACCCTCGCTTACGTCTCCATCGACCCAATAATCCTATCGGACCACGCACCAATAGTCATGGAACTCCGAACCCAGGACCCCAGAGCCAATCCCACACGCAGATGGTCGCTCTACGACCCGATCCTCAATGACATGCTGGTTAGGGACAGGATCGCAACCACTATTAAAAATTTCCTCGAGGAAAACCCAGCCACAAACACTTCCCCCGCAAATAATTGGGATGCAATGAAAGCAGTGATCAGGGGGAGCCCTGATAGCACAAGGGGTGGCATTCCACCGGAACCGTCGACAAACCCGGCAAGCCCTCGAAGAGGAACTACAAACAGCAGAGGATGCCCAAAAAAAGAAGGGGTGGTCCCCCAGATCTCAACGAGCCGTCCGCACAGCCAGAAAGAAACTAGAGGCCCACTACGCCGAACACACTGCGCATCTAATGGCCAAGACTAGGCAATTCTACTATGCCAAGAACAACAAAGCTAACAAAGCTATTAGTAGCCAAACTGGCCAAAACAAGACGAACCAACACCATCACGGGGCTCCGCGACCCACAAGGGAGCATGCATTACTCTGAATCAGAGAAACAATGGCTGGCAATGGACCACCTAACCCAAGTAATGACTGCACCTTCAAGGGACTGGTCCAAACAGGAGGAATACCTACGGGGGGCATCCCTGCCACGCTTGCCCGCTGCATCAAGAGAGACCCTAGAAGCACCGATCACGGACGAGGAGGTCGACGAAGCTATTAAAGCCCTCAAAACGGCTTCTCCTCGAGATTTTACAAAGTATTCAAATCCCAACTGATCCCCCCCTATGGTAACACTCTTCACTCATTTAAGGAAACAAGCTCGGTGACCCCCTCAATGCAGGAGTCAACAACAATCCTCCTCCCTAAGCCAGGGAAGGACCCGATAGACCAAGCTTCGTACAGGCCAATTGCCCTGTTGAATATAGATGCTAACCTTTATTCCAAGATCTTGGCCAACCGGCTGTCGCACATCCTTCCGACCTTAATCCACCCCGACCAAACAGGCTTTATCCTGAACAGAGTGGCAGGGGACAATATCAGGAGAGCCTTGAACCTGGTAGACATCGCCCACCGAAACGCCCAGGGCCTTGCACTGATGGCCCTAGATGCTACCAAAGCATTTGACAGGGTAGACTGGTCATTCATGAAGCTCACCCTGGAGGCCTTTGGCTTTGTCCAACCTTCCAATCTATGGTAATGGCCAACTATACATCCTCTAAGACCCGCCTAACGTTCAATGGCTCCTTATCAACCCCGATTCCCATGACCTGTGGGACAAGGCAGGGCTGCCCACTATCACCCCTTCTCTTCGTGCTAACAATGGAGCCTTTTGCCCAAAGAGTCAGACGGAGCAAGCTCATCAAAGGTCCCCAAGTAGGTCCATCCCAACACAAAATTGCATTATACGCCAACAACGTTCTTCTGACGCTCTCAGATCCCAACTCCTCAGCTAAACACGCCCTGGTGGAAATAGCTAACTTCGGGATGGTCACCGGCTTTGCCGTCAACTTTTCTAAGTTAGTGGGCCTGGGCATTGGCCTCCACCGGGAGGAACAAGAGGCACTAACCAGGCTATGCCCGATCATATGGAAGAGACAAGCCATCCCCTACTTGGGAGTCCATATTACAGCAAACCCAAGAGACACATACCAGGCAAACTTCCCCAGACTATTCCGAGAACTGGAAGGAGACTTGAAGCGCTGGTCCACTCATGAAATCTCATTAATGGGACGGATCACAGCCGCAGAAATGAACCTGCTTCCGCAATTTCTCTATGCTTGCTCCTCCCTCGCAGTGGCCATCCCAAAGCCGGCTCTCCAGGATCTGGAGAAGAAAATGCTGAAGTTCATATGGAGAGGCAAGGCGGCCAGAATCCCCCACAAAACTCTGCTTGGCAACTCTAGATTGAGGGAACTGGGGGTCCCCGATCTCCGGGCCTATAGGGCAGCAGCACAGCTAGCACACATACATGCTTGGCAGATCATCACAGACCACCCTAGATTGGTGGAACTGGAGCAAGCTGAACTACCGCCCCCCCTGCCATTCCTCCCACATATCCAGCCCTCCCTGAGAGAACACTGGAAGACTCTCCTGCTAACTACCAAACATATGCTAAGCTCATGGGACTGGGCCCTGAAACAAAAAAGAATCCCAAGGGGACAAAGCCCACTCTCCCCTATCTTCCATAATCCAAACTTCTCACCGGGGACGAACCCCCGAAACTTCCAGAACTGGATCGACGGCGGCCATGAGACCATGGAACAGCTATACGCCGGGAACACACCCCGCACCTTTGAACAATGTAAGGCGGTGTTCCAACTACAGTAAAGGGACAGATTTACTTACTGCCAACTCCGGCACTGGTGCTCGCACCCCCAGACCCTCCGGGCGGCCACTTGTCCCCTCACCCCCCCTTGAACTGACGCTGAAGGATCTACCATCCCGGAGCAGGATCTCAACCCTGTACAGACGCTTCCTGGGGGACTTCCTAAGCACAAGACCGCGATGCATGGCCCAATGGGAGGCCGACCTGGGTCACCCGATTGACGACCAGTCCTGAGTGGACATCTGGAGACGTACCCACTCCTCATCTACCTGCGTGACCAACAAAGAATGTGCATACAAGCTCATGCTGCGATGGTACTACCCTCCCTTAGACTACACCACATGAACCCACGGGTAGACCCTTCCTGCTGGAGAGGATGCTCCCAGCCTGGCTCCTTTTTCCACATGTGGTGGGCTTGCCCAAAGATCAAGCAATTCTGGGAACAGTGCCTGGTGTCGATCGAACAAATTACTGGGATGACACTCCCCCTGGAACCCGAAACAGTCCTTCTGGGAGTCCCGACCACCGGGGTATACCCCTGCTCCGAAAACTGAGTGAAACTAGTAACACAAAGCCTCTTGGCTGGCAAAACTAAGCTAGCCCGCTTCTGCAAGACCCTGGACGGCCCATGCATGGCCCACTGGTGGGGTAAACTATGGGACATCCTGATCGCAGAAAAATTTACCGCGGCTAGGGCGGGAGTCCTGCATCGTTTCCACAATGTCTGGGCCCCAGTGCTGGACTACGACCAGCGATTCCCCACCTTAACATTAAAACCGCTCAACACCCGATGGGCCCTGAGGGATCAAGAGCCCACCTGAGTGGCAAAGTCGGCGGACGGTCCCACAGAGTGCGGGAACGGAGGGAGGGAGTCTGGGGACCGAGGCAGGGGGGAGAGGAAGAATATAAGCTAAAGGGAATTGTCAAAAAGGTGTAAAATCCTTATGCAATGTTGTTTGTAAATTGTCCTGCCTTGGTTTAAAATAAACATTAAAAAAAAAAAAAGAATAGCTCTCCTCATCTAAATGTGGCGAATCCAGGCCGTGGACTGTTCTTCCTGAAGGGGACGGGGAGAGTTTCCTGTGCATATACCTGTGTAGATTAGAATGCACGGCCTCAAAGTCACTGATTTGATTGCAAATAAAGGCCAAACGTCCAACACTATACTTTGGAATTCCCGAACCTGTAAAATGGAATTAAGATGGATGCATGAGGAGGATCTGTAATGCTAGGAATTTCCAATGGGGACATTGCTGCACAAAGTTGCAGGTAAGAAGATGAACAGAGAGGCAGAAAAGTAAAGCATGGACCCAGAGAACCAATTTCCAGAACATGGGTCTGAATGTTTTATTTTACCGCATGTGTGAGTTGCATGGGGAGCAAAAACAAGCAGGCGGGCTTCGCGGGTTAAAAACAAGGTTATCTTAAGAATCATTTGTGAATTAGTTAGTCCTCTGTGGAAAAATGTGCTGGTCGTAAAGGTTAACACCACCTGCAAAGCAAACTGGTGAAAAAATGTCCACTACTGCAATTAAGCCTGATCCATCAGAAGTCCACTTTTCATGATTACCTTTGTGAAGGGTTGAGTGTGCGGCACAACCGGTAATAAAAAATTATGATAGTGCGAAGTGCCGCAAATGGCCATGATATAAAAGTGTAAATAAAGCATTATCCCAGTGAAAATCTAACCAAGTGATACAATTTAATAAAGTCAGATCACCTTTTGAATGTTCAAAGTACTGGGAAGGTGGAATGATCAGCACTTTAAAAAATACTTTTTTCCAATTTGAAAAAATTGCTATTCGATTACCAGCAAGGTTTTTAATATGTTGCAATGTGACTTGACTGGATGCAGGTAAGAGTGATACAATGAGGTGATCATAGTAGGTGAGCAACCCTGCCAGTCATGCGCCACTGCTCAAGTTACGCGCCTGAGAGTAGCAAGGACAGTCTACAAGAGTGTCTACGAGCCAGTTACTGACAGGCTTGGTCATGGTTATATTGCCATTAGTGCCCTTGATTTGATGGGATGCTAATAGGGGGCGAGGGAGTCGAAACTGCAAAAAATGCAACATTGCGTCAAAGAACAATTTTTGCCAGCTGAAGTAAGCTTCCCAAGGTGATGGGAAACGGGGTTCTGTACAGAGCCACCTTTCACTTTTCATGGATGCTGAACTAAAAATAAGGCGGGAAAGCGGCAGTGTGTCCCAGGGGAGAATTAAGTATAAGTATGGTTGTTTGTTAAGGTGTTACTAGCTGGAGAGCAGAAACTAAGGCGAGGTAGCATTGTGGGTGCACTCCAGTAAGTGGTGGCGAGGGAATGCTGGCTTGTACCAATTAATTTCATTTATTCTGCATTTGTTAGTCGCTTATACAGTAAGTCAATTCTGTTTCCAAGCACCCACAGGCCAACAGTGAGGGAACATGGGATTGAAAACAGTGAATACAGTGGAATATAAGACGAACCTACTATGCCTTGTGAGTATTCAGAACATGCAAGTGCAGCGAGAAGAGGGGAGGGGAAGTGGGGATGGGGGTAAGTGCTATGAAGTGCATAGTATGGCAAGTGCTATGCGGCCATGAGCCGCATTGGGTAGAAAGTGCAAGCCTACAGGATTGAGGCAGTGGGTGCCGAGGCAAGTGCTGCGAGGTAGGCAGAGGCTGGGGCGATTGGGAATGGGAGGCCAAGTCCCTGAGGGATAGATAAGGGCCCTGGCCACCAATCATAGCGACTTCGATATTAGCAGAGGAGGGAAGAAGAGAAGGAGGAGGTGAAGGGGATTCAGTGAATACAGCCTGCCTGCTCTTGCACCCGTTTGTCTCGGCAGACCTTGCAGAGCGCATGCAATTTTGTGTTTTGGATTCATTTACAATAATCTTAAATCAGGATGCTGATCTAATTAATGTTTCTTATTTTGTACTAGCCTTGAAAAAGGCAAAGCATAGGCAAAACACATGCACGTGCACAAGTGTAGGCACCAATTCGTCATAAATAAATTTTGCATAACCCATTGTTAATAAAAAATATACATCTTGCGTTTTCATAGCCATTTGCACTGATATTGTTGACCAATATAATTATAGCATGGCTCTCATCTGCGACCAGATGCCATCGCTGTATTTTTTTAAAATAAAATGTTTTATTTACATCAATGCATGTTTTATAGACAAGAAATTATTTTTTTTATCAAAGTACACCATTTCATAGCGCCAAGTTAAGGTGGTCATGACTTCCCACATGTGCTGAATTTAAAGGGATTAGTTGCGTTAACTCTGTGCAACTGAATTGTACTTTAAGGTTTTTTCAGAGAAAAACGCACACACACGCTATTACAAGAGGTTTGTTAAAGTGCACGCTCTAAATGAAATTAGTGAAATTGGATTGAAGGAAAGATTATTCTGAAAACTAAAATTACTATATCGAGTGTGGAGACCACAGCCAGAAAGAGACAGGCAACCGTCCTAAAATAGGCGTGCATATTTCAGATACAATAAGAATTTACTGTTTTCTTAAAATGCTTTTTCAAAAGGAATACGGACTTGCAGTATCACAGACCCCTTACCAGTAGCTCCTCTTAAATTAGGCCAGACGTGTGGCAATCTTTCCCAGTATTTCTCGTCATGAAATAACATGGCCTATCTAATGTCTTGCAACAGTTGCAATAACACTTTTTATGCACCAGGGAATGGTTGTTTTGGACGACGAAGTATAATTAAGCAAACCTGCAGCAATCCCGCCCCTGCGGAACACGTTAACAGTAATTTGCGTCTTGGGACTTTCATCACCGAAAA
This sequence comes from Ambystoma mexicanum, assembly GCF_040938575.1. NCBI lineage: Eukaryota > Metazoa > Chordata > Amphibia > Caudata > Ambystomatidae > Ambystoma > Ambystoma mexicanum. Next base: position 826,184,410 of record NC_090924.1, on the reverse strand, counting down.
CGAAAACACGGCGCCTGGCACCTATGCAACCTAATAAACATATTCTATCAGCCGCAGCCTTCAGGGCACGTGGAAATCAATTAAGTGAGCTATTTATTCCTAACAAAACAAACACAATTCACTTTGTGTTTATGATGCAGACAAATAGGCCCTGGGTTGATTTTGATTGACGCCTCGGGTTCTACTGCACTGGTCGTGGACACTGCCCAGGTATATTGCGCCAGCATCCATTCAACTGTGTATTTCCCCCTTTTATTCAAAACAGTTCAACACAATTCAAAATGCCAGTTCTGCGGTTGCAGCATCCAAAGGTTGATTTTTCTTTGTTGCTAAACGGAAGTTGTATGGTTGTCTCAACAATTTATGATGAAACCAGCAGTACCCAGCTTATCATACCAATTTATAACACGCTTTTGTTCATTCTAGGTGTCTCTGTTTCGCTCTCTCTCTTTTTCAGGGGGTGTCAGCCGTGATGTTGGGTAAAGGGGGGGTGGGGGGAGTGTCTCAATTAGAAGGACATTCATTGCTATAACATTTAAAGCTGCTCATTTAACATTTTAAATATGAATTTCCAATTATCACTTCAAGTACATATCATCAAAATAAGTACATTTCACTTTTCTTACTAGACAAAGCACATTATGAAATCAAAACCTATAAACACCATATACATTATTTTCTGATAGGTCTGCGCTAACTGTGTATATAGAACCAGGAATGGCAACCAGGATGGAACTTACCCTTTCATATAGTACCACGAATAGCATCAGCAAGTCCCATACCAAGATGGCCGCCAGTTGCATGCGTTCGCGCATGCACAAGGTCGCCATGGCAGCAGCTAGTGTAGACATGGGAGCGAGATGAGAGACCATCCTTTCGGTTGGCTGCCTTGCGTCCATAATTCCTTGAACTCGTAGGTGTTGCTGCTATATACCTCTTAAGAAATAATGGATGGTATGGTCCGTGACGGATGAAGCATCCTGCTATTGTAGGCTGGTTTGACGCACAATCCATGACCCTCCAGGGACACTCTGCTACACTGCAGACTAGTCCGGTTGGCATAGTGGTGGATAGACTCTTGCCCACGGCATTACTAATAACAGACGCATGCTACTGCTTACGGCATTATGCCACCAAGACGCACGAGTATTTGAGGCTACTTTATTTACTATATAGATTAGAATTGATGGATCGGGATGTGCTAAGCACCCTGCTATTGCAGGCTGTATTCGACGAATGGTCCATAACTCTCCAGGGACACATTGTTACTCTGTAGTTCAGTTTACTTTGTAAAACATAGTGCTGGATGGATTCTCTTCCACTGGATTAGAAATATCATATGTATATCAGGAGTTTTGGTACTTAATCACCTAGATGCGCGAGTATTCGATGCAACACTACACATAACATGGCTTCTCCATGTTTAGTTCTCCACAGAGTGACAAGAGATCTGTAGGAGTAACGACCTGGCCATCTAAATATCCTCCCGGCTCAGCGGAACACGGCTAACGCTGGGTGAGTATGACACCCAGTATTACAGGATACATGAGGCTGTATGATGAAATTGAAGTGACAAGAACCCATGTGGTAAACAATTGTTATCTGTTCTGTCACACAGGCTGAATATATTGCAAGGTCACACCATATGTGTTTGAGGTTAGTGTTAAGTGAAATTTGCCTAAAATGAGTGCACTGTTTTGAATATAATATTTTTTGGAATAGAAGTTTTACATATGACAAGTTTTAAAGTTGAAGAATGTTTACCCGTTACGTATTATAGGTTTACAGATGAACATGATAATGTTGCTTTACTGAATTAAGATGAAGACAGCTCCAAGCCCCGATGATGGATTCTATATCCGAAACGAGTCGGCAATTATGTTAAACACATTGGAGTTGATTGTCTATAGAAAAATACTGTGAAGACACTATTTTTTGTTGATTTATGTTGTGGAGAAATGGTCGACACCCTATTCTGGATTTATACAGAGTTCCATGAGCAAAGGTGAACGTATAAATATAATTTTGCAGTTGAGATTAAGGTTGTTGGGTGTGGATAAACCCGATGAACAATACATTTCAGTTTCTACATGAACATTCAATATGGATCTATCCAAACACACATCTGAGAATGTGAATAACTTAGTAGGAAGTTAGTCAACAAAGAGTGCAATTGGGTTACCTGTTGGCAACAACAGGTTTGGTGGAACTATCGGTCCAACATGGACATCTAATACAAATGTATTATCCTCTTCCCAAAGCACCCCTATGAGAAAGGGAAAGAGGACAAACAGCAATAGTGAAGATTCTGGCTTTTTGGAAACATGTGAATGGCCACAAATCTTTATACCGGGCAAATATGTCAGTGATAAAAGGGTGGTATGCTTGGCTTGAATCGCCAAGAACATCACGCAGGCTAGGAGTAGTGATAATTTCATTTTTCACAACACTCATATATATATATATATAGATATATATATATGCATTTGAGGCCTAAAGATTTGAATGGGAGATTACAATAGCTGTGGCATCTGTCATTTATAACGCTTCTTGCGTCTGGAGAATTTTCAAAGTGGACAGGATGTGTCTTAGGGTGCGCATACCTGGTCCCCGGTACACAAACATACTTGATCTATGTAGGATGATGCTTTGGGTTTTAAGATGGACTAATAAAAAATAAGGTATGGAAAGGTTTCTTGGACTGCTTTATAATTGTATTCACAACCAATGATTCTTTTACAATAGAGCAAAACACATCCAGTGATCCAGCAATGCCAGTGTTTTGTGCGACATACAGATGCCCCAATGTCTCCATTTAGTTCACATAAATTCAAATGAAAACAATACGGCTCCAGAAAAGATGTATTCTGGAGAGAATGATGCTTGGCTGAATCATTTGCATGCAGCATCCCCACAGCTAGGACTGCAGGATAAAGCTTCTGACAGGGTTCCTCTGCTGCACACACATTTCAAATGTATCCGTTTTCCCGCCTTTCTTTTTGCCTCGGTAAATGCAGCACATTTCATGCTCAGTCCCTCAAGGTACATCAAGACCTTTAAAGCGAAGGCAATACCCCATGCATGCCAACTACTTAACCGTGCGCGTCGGATGGTATGACATACCGTCAGCACGGGTATTTCCAAGCTCTGATGCAGAGCTTGCAATAAAGTGCATGTTGTCATTGCAAAACAGAACCACCGAAACATTGGAGACACTTGCAACCCACTGCTAGTCTCCATTAGTGAAGTGCTTTTCATCAGCACCGTCATTCAGTGAAGCGGATGAATCACCATCCTGGAAAAGGCAGCAGTGCTTGCCACGTTTCAAGTCAAACCCGTTTAGACCCGCCCAGTGACCTTCCACTCTACATCTGCATCCCTCCTCTCTTCCTACCAAATCTTTCACTCTCGTTACTGCGCCATATCTTGCCATTAGCCTCCATCTCTAGCCATCTAGCAACATATCGGTCTCGCTCAGTCCATCTCTGTCAATTTCTGCAGACCTCTATGTGGATCGACACACAGGGCTCATACCCGGCCAAACCCATTTGCAAGCAGTTGTCTGGAATAAGCCATCTGAGACCAAGTTAGAATATGAGAGAGGGAAAGAAAGGCTCACGATTATGAAGAGCTCAACCTGATTGGAGCTCAATTTTGGCGTACTGGGATCATGAAAATGCAAAGGCCCTATCAGAGCAGTGTAGACAGGAAACCGAACATCCCAGAAAGTGATGCATCACCAGTTTTCAATAAAAAGAAAAACTTAAAAGGTTTGGTGAGCTGAGGAAACTTCCCATTATCGTATGTGGGGGAGGAGAGAGTCACTAGGCACTGGGCTAACCCAGCTGCTACTCGATGTGACATGTGACTCTCAGAGGATGTCAGGAGAGCGATCCTGCAGGTGACCCGGAGGGGTATTGCAGATCCCTTCCCCAAAACCACTCAGCAATGTAACCCCCCCACCCCCCACCACAGGGAGTCCTACGGGAACCCCACCCAGTGCAGGACTCGCATAAACTCGTAAGAGAGTGCTGCATATGAATCCATGCACAGGGTTAAAAGGCATTCCCCACTGCGAAACCGTAGCTTAGGAAACAAAGTGGAAAGCACGTACAGTGGGAAGGGGGAGGAGCTACCTAATATGGAATGTCGATGAACTTCGCAGTTGGATGAAGGAGCCAAGAGGGCTGCTTTCCAGTGACCATGGGATTCTGTGAACACCCAAACACTAAAAGAAAGGATTCCAAAATGGCTGTGATGCTACAAGCCACACAAAGATGCAGACCTGAGCAAATTCACCCCATTAGACCACGTGGAGAGCCCCAATTGAATGGATAATAAAAATGAATTGAATGAATTAAAGCACCCAAAACTAGCATATCATGGTTCTAGCCAATTCTGCAGCCAAGACAAACACTCAACTATACATTAGACAGGATTTACCCAAGAAAAGGGAAAGCATGAAGGAAGACCAGTAGGAAGCCAATGAGCTTCCCTTGGAATCGCTGGATACATTGGGACATAACCGGGGTAGAGGTAGTACATGCTTTCAGAACCTTAGACCAGCTGCTCTGGAGAAAGGTAACCCTTTGAACCAGCCCACAGGAAGAGGGGACAACAGTGTGAAGGGACAGCTCGGGAGGAGGGTACTCAAGCGAAGCCAAGAGGGAGAGTCTGGAGGGCCGGGACTCCCTAATATCTTAGCAGAGAAGAGATCCCTGGAACTCTGAATGAGGAGTGGGGAAATTCCCATTGATGCCAAGGTCTGGGAGGGACCCAAAGTAAATGGTGAGAAACACCAGGTCTAGTGGAGACTGACACAGGAATACTATGAAACCGAGATGAAGCCAAAGTAGATAAGCCTGAAGCCTGGGTGAGATCTTGAGAGGGACCTGTAAGCAGGAAGACTTACTAAGTGTCCACACTGAGTAACTCTGGAAGAGCCCCCTTAGTAGAACCTTTCTACTTTGTACAATAAACGAAAAGAAAATTAACAAAACTGAAGTGGACCACTGACAAGTGGCAACTTGATATATGACAGGTTATTTATAACGCGCTTAATACCTAGAGGTTTCTAAGCGCCGAAAGCAAGCAAAACTGTACAAAACAGCGAAAACACATTAAAGTGTAGAAATTTGGAGATCTTTGCTACACACCGATAAATAATAAAGGTAAATACACCAACCAAATATATATATAAAATGTACACTGATATAAAATCAAGTTTTCCGACACAGGTTCTCAAACTGTTAGTCCACGCCATAACGTCTTCCTTTCTGCTAGATCAAATTACTCTCTCACATTGTTGGTGGATTACAATGACTACACAGAACTTGTGCAATTTACTCCTATAACTATCAAGGCTAACGTTTTTATCAATTGATTCGGCAAAAGGTTCAGCAATATCTTCCCCTTCACATAAGTACAAGAGTTCCCCCGATCTACCCTCCTCCTCCTCCTCCTCACCTGATGAGTTTGAATAGTCCAACTTCTTCCTTCGGGTGTGTCGAGCGTTGGGCTTCTTTTTCTTGAGTAGATAGGGTCTGCCTCGAAAGGAAGCCACCGTGAACTCTAGACCAAGAGATCCACAGTGTCTCCCTTCCGTGACCGCCAGATGTTGCAAGGGGAAAAAGCTTTATCTCAAAACAAACTTTGCCGCAGAGATGAGTAGACGCCGGAGAAGCCGTCAGAAGACTTGGCTGAGGTCTCAAGTGTGTCCGCAGATTGAAGAAGCGGGTGGAGGAAAAATCCACTGGAATAAGAGGCCCCGGATCGTCGCTCCTGGAGGATGACTGGTGGAAGATCCACGGAGTGAAACACAGCGAGAACAGGAGAGTTCCAAAATGGAAAGGCAGACGGGGGAGGAAGCAATAGATATGCTCAGGCAGACAAAAGGAGCCAAGAAAACAAGGGAAGGGAGATTGAGAGCCAGGGAGTAAAAAGGGTGAGCACAATAGCTGGAGTAGCGGGCGGAGATTACTAGAACACAGCCGGGAAGGTAGCAAACTAGCGCACGCAACGGAGGAATAAGCACAGTTGCAACGCGCCGAGCCGCCAACAGACGAATGGTAAATACTATCGGCGGCGGCCATGTTGGAAAAAAGAAACTAGACCGTCAAAACACGTAGAAAAGGAAACGTGGCGGCACAGTCAAATGGCGTCCTAGTTTCCACCTCCTCCACACACGCCAGTCGCCAGCGGCTGTGACACTATGCCCCCTCCAAAGGCCTTTTCCTCCCGGCTTTCCTGGATAGAGTCTGTGGAACTTAAGTAATAAACGGGGAGAATGAATGTGAGAATGTGGTTCCCAGGTATCCTCAGAAGAAGGGTATCCTTTCCAATGAATGAGGTATTCCAGGCGACCTCGGTGATACTGGGAATCTAAGATTTGAGAGACTTCATATTCAGAGGCTGGAGAGGGCAAGGTCCATCGTTTGGGAATCACTTGCTTCCGGGTATCTGGTACAAAAGGGCGTAGCAGAGAGGAATGGAATACCGGGTGGATCCGCCTAAAAGTCTTGGGCATCTTTAGACGATAGGGAACTGGATTGATCCTTGACAGTATTTCAAAGGGACCGATGTACCGGGAGATAGTTTGGAGGAACGAACCCAACGAGGCAAAAATTTGGTGGACAGCATGACCTTAGAGCCCTTTTCCCAAGCAGGTACTTGCTTCCGATGTTTATCGGATTGCTCCTTGTAGCGTCTGCTGGCTTCCTGTAGACTCCGTCTGGCTGTGTTATGGGCTTCCTTTAGCTGCTCGAGAGTAGTCTCTAATGATGGGATGTTTGTTTCTCTCCAAAAAGTAGGTACGATGGATTGAGGATGGAAACCGTAGGTACAATAGAAAGGGCTAGCACCAATAGCAGTATGGACTGCGTTGTTGTATGCAAACTCTGCGGTAGGAAGCAGGTCTACCCAGTTGTCCTGTTGCTGGTTGATAAAGCACCTTAAGTATTGTTCCAAAGTTCTGTTTAACCTTTCGTTCTGGCCATTGGTTTGGGGGTGGAATCCCGAAGAAAGTGATCTCTCAATACCCAATAGGTTGCACAAGGCGGTCCAGAATCCGTAGGTGTATTGACTCCCTCGATCTGATACAATCTTCTGGGGAAGCCCGTGCAGCCTAAAGATATCCTTGAGGAAGACTTCGGCTATGACTGAGGCTGATGGTATCTTGGACAGTGGAGAGAAGTGCGCCAGCTTGGTAAAAGAGTCCACGGTTACCATTATACATGTGCAGCCTCGGGAAACAGGTAATTCAACAATGAAGTCCGTTGATATGTATTTCCAGGGACCCAGAGGGATCTGTTCTTGTTACAACAACTCCAAAGGCCATAGGGTAGAGTGCTTGCTCTGTAAACATACCAGACAGGACTGTACGTAGGCCTCGGTATCAGCCTTCATGTTTGGGCAATAGAAAGATCTTTAAAGCAATTCTAGGGTACCACGTACTCCTCGATGTCCGGCAGTCTTAGTGTCATGACACCACTGAAGGACTCGTAGTCTGAGCTTTTGGGACGGAATGAACAATCCTCCGCATATGAAGTGCAGACCGTCTCTGGTATTGGATGGTTTGTTTCCAGGTCCTAGGATTGGATCATCCAGGGGTGATTCTCTTACTTCTTGCAAAAAATTGGTCACAGCAGAAATGATCCGGGTATGGGAAAACATCAGTTCTTTTTTATAGGTCTGGTTAACATCATTTCTACGTGATAAGGCATCAGCGATCTGATTTTCGGAGCCTGGAATAAATGTGATGAAAAAATTAAACTGAGCAAAGAAATGCGCCCATCTGGCTTGTCGGGTGTTATAACATTCTTGTTGCTCGAGTATTTGGAGATTCTTGTGGTCAGTTTGTATCTGAAACGGATGTAGACTCCCCTGGAGTAAATGCCTCCACTCTAGGCAAGCCAATTGCATAGCAAGAAGTTCTCTTTCGATGAGAGTAATTTTGTTGGCTGGGGCTCAAGGTCTTTGAAAAGTAGGCTACTGGATATTCATGGTCCTTGTCACATTGCAGAAGAACAGCTCCCACAGCCGCAGCTGAAGCATCCGTCTCCAGAATGAATGGTCGTTGTTGATCGGGCTGTCTCAATATGGGGGCTGTGCAGAATCATCGCTTTAAACTGAGAAAGCTGTCATCAGCCTCTTTGGACCAAATGAAAGGACCGGAGGACTTTTTTAGCAAAGAGGTTATGGAAAGAGTGAGTTGAGAAAATTCTGGAATGAAACTTCAGATAAAAATTTGCCAGTCCAAGGAATCTTTGGATGTCTTTGACCGATGAGGGTGGTGGCCAGGACATAATGGCATCTACCTTCTTTGGGTCCATGGTAATCCCTTTCTCAGACAAGATGAATCCCAGGTAGCATAGGGAAGACTGAGCAAATGCACATTTCTCTAGTTTCACCAGAAGGTGATGTTTCTGTAGTCTGCGTAGACCCTCTTTGACATGTAGTGTATGATCTTCCTGGTTGCGTGAATAAACTAGAATATCATCTAAGTAGACCACTGTGTTCTGACCCAGCAAATCTGAGAACAAACGGTCCATAAACCTTTGGAAGATCGAGGGTGCGTTGACTAGGCCAAATGGCATGACCTGGTATTCCAACAGACCGTAGGGAGTGCGAAAAGCCGTTTTCCACTCATCCCCGGTCCTAATTCAGAGCAGATGATAGGCATTCCATAGGTCGAGTTTGGTGAATACCACTGAGCCATGAACTGCTTCCAATATTTCTGAAATGATGGGCATAGGGTAGCGATCCTTGATCGTCACTTTGTTTAAACCACTGTAATCAATACTGGGCCTCAGTTCCTTGGCATCCCGCTTGGGTATGAAAAACAATGAGGCCCCAGCTGGTGACTTGGAAGGACGAATCAGTCCATTTGCGAGGTTGTCATCAAGGTAGTTCCAGAGTAGAGTCTTCTCGGACACAGAGAGGGGATACATCCTACCAAAAGGAACCAATGCCTGAGGGATTAGGTCTATGCCACAGTCCTCGGGTTTATGTGGAGGAAGTCTGATGGGAATTTGTTCCTGAAAGACCTCAGAGAACTCAGAAAAATTCACCGGAATACAATAAATAGAACTCCTTTCAGCCGCGGCCACGGTCTTGACAGTTTCGAACAAAGGCTCTGGTAGGCATTCTTTTTGGCAATATTTCGAGTGAAAACTCAATAGATTGTTTGTCCAGTCTACTGTAGGGTTGTGCTTCCGGAGCCAGCCGATTCCCAAAATGACCAGAAAATGAGCTGCGCAGATTATGTCGAACTTTATCAACTCAGTGTGCTGCTGCATGGATACTTGAACTTCCTCAGTATTATGAGTGATGAGTCCGGAACATAAAGGAGTTCCGTCAACTCCTTCCACCTTTTGATCCTCTTTCTTGGCAATCCTGAGCAGACCCACCTTATCCGCCCATAAGGTGTCCAGGAAATTTCCTGCACCTCCGCAATCCAGTAGTGCCCGAGTGTCTACTTCTTTTTCTCGAAAGCGGAGTTTGATAGCTATTACCATCAGATGTAAATCTTCAGCCACATGTGAAGAGGTTATAGAGAGAGTGGTGTAGGAACACAGAAATGCCCCTCGGTAGTCCGTCCTACCAACTACCGAGGCGTTCGTTTCCCAACCTCCTTGGTGGCACATCTGGACAATCTCTCAATAGGTGATTAGCCGAACCACAATACAAACAAATACTTCCTTCTCGTCTCCTATTCTTTTCTTCTGCCGTTAATGGGGCTCTGGTAGTCCCGATCTGCATGGGTTCATCTGTGGCCGTTCGTGTAGCAGGTGAGGAGGTAGAAGCGTGTGTCTCTGAGAAAGGAGTAGAGTTTCGGGTCTTTTTGTTTTCGTTCTTCCGTTCTGTCAGGTGGAAATCAATTCTTAGAACAGCTGTTAGAAGATCCGAGAAGGTGTGAGGACGAGGGATCCGGGTAAATTCGTCCTTTAGCTCTTCCCGCAAACCCCACGGAAAATGGTGTACTGGGCCTGTTCCTGCCAGCCAGCCTCTGCAGCCAGCTTCTTGAAAGTGGAAATGTAGATAAGTAGATCAGACCTTCCTTGGCGCACATCAAGTTGGTCTTCACTGGCTACATGTGCGCATTCTGTCCGAAAAAAGGTCTGTTTTAGAAGATCCTTAAATGCCGCGTAGTCCTGTAGAACCGGGTTGGACAAGGTTACCAACGGAGTTGCCCATGCCAAAGCATTCCCCGTCATATGGGTTATCATAAAGCCCACCTTGGCATGATCAGTGGAGCATGCGTTGGGTCTGAAAGTGAAGTGAATATTACAGGCTTCCAAAAATTCCTTCACCTTCCTTTCTGAGCCGTCAAACTTCCCAGACACCAATGGTAGAGGGGGTAAATCTATTGCCGGTTGTTCCCTGGCGGCTACTCTTTGCTGGAGGGCCGCGTTGTCGGACTTGAGTGCCTGAACTTCCACATTTAGGTTTTGGACAGCTGCCACCAGCTCTTGCAGCTGTTGTGGTGTTGCCATATCTTCACTTTGGCGTTGAAAGCTATTAAGGCTAACGTTTTGATCAATGGATTCGGCAAAAGGTTTAGCAATATCTTCCTCTTCACTTAAGTACAAGAGTTCCCCCGATCTCCCCTCCTCCTCCTCCTCACCTGATGAGGTTGAATAGTCCAACTTCTTCCTTCGGGTGTGTCGAGCGTTGGGCTTCTTTTTCTTGAGTAGATAGGGTCTGCCTCGAAAAGAAGCCACCGTGAACTCTAGACCAAGAGATCCACAGTGTCTCCCCTCTGTGACAGCCAGATGTTGCAAGGGGAAAAAGCCTTAGCTCAAAAAAAACCTTGGTGCAGAGATGAGTAGACGCCGGAGAAGCTGTCAGAAGACTTGGCTGAGGTCTCAGGTGTGTCCGCAGATTGAAGAAGCGGGTGGAGGAAAAATCCACTGGAATAAGAGGCCCCCTTTTCATCGCTCCTGGAGGATGACTGGTGGAAGATCCACGGAGTGAAACACAGCGAGAACAGGAGAGCTCCAAAATGGAAAGGCAGACAGGGGAGGAAGCAATAGATATGCTCAGGCAGACAAAGAGGCAAAAAAACAAGGGAAGGGAGATTGAGAGCCAGGGAGTAAAAAGGGTGAGCACATTAGCTGGAGTAGCGGGCCGAGTTTACTAGAACACCGCCGGGAAGGTAGCAAACGAGCGCACGCAACGGAGGAATAAGCACAGTTGCAACGCGCCGAGCCACCGACAGACGAATGGTAAATACTATCGGCGGCGGCCATGTTGGAAAAAAGAAACTAGACCGTCAAAACACTTAGAAAAGGAAACGTGGTGGCACAGTCTAATGACCTCCTCCACACACGCCAGTGGGTGTGACAATAACAACCACTTTCATATGCGGTAGAAATCTCCTAACAGCAATGATACTATTTTATTTTGTTAAGTTGATATGAACTTGCACCTCAACCTCCGTACTCCACCCCCATAGTTACACATTTCCTCTCCCTCCCATCACAATACAGCCTCCCTTGCCTGCGGCCCAGCTCTTGTGGGGTTCACGATCACCAAGTAGCCCTTTTTAAGTGTGATAACCTAATTGCTCTTCAAGGATAGAACGATGTTGGACTATATCCCATCCCTGTGGTCAGGAAATGCAGGGCAAACGACCGTGTGTAGGCCACCCACTCCATTATGCCCAACCACGAGAGTGCATTTAGAGGAGCCCTTTAGGCCTCTCGCCCAATTTAAGTTCTCTTAACTGGCCACCCCCCACAAACCCAAACCCCCAATTCTGACAGGCAGTTGGACAGTGGTGGATGCACCTCATAACTGCGGGTCACAATTTCGGCAATTGATACAGAAAAAGATCAGCACACGAGCACTGTACTCAGAGCAGACTATGAGACAAAACAACTACTGCTCTGCAGGAGCACAGGGATGAATATTGTCTGAAGTGCCTTCTTAGTCACCCCACTACTACTAAACCAGCACTGACCCCAATCTTAAAGGCGAAACAGCTGTAGTCTGACAGGCATGCTTCCTATGCCTCTTAAGGTATTCCAGGCCAAGGCACGACACACTTTTTAGGGAGGGTGTGAGCACGAACAGAAGCAAAACAGCAATAGAGTGTGGGAACAGAATAAACAAATGCACAACCAAGTTTCTATAAAAACTGAATCTGGAATTAAAACTAACAAAAATGTACACAACTAATAAAAACATGACTGGCCCACTCTTGTAAGGGAGAAAAAGACAGCAAACTTTAACATATAGGGTCACTCTGGGTTTGTAGACAAGGGTGCTCAGGAAAAGATTTCAGCAGCAAAATATCAACGTTATTGAATATGTGTTTTAAAAGGTAGAGTAGGGAGGTTTACAAATCACAATGGTCTTTCTCTTTAAGGTGGATTGGAGCACCAGATCCACTTCATACACCTTTCTTTCTTGTCTTTCAGGGATCAACAATGTCAAGCCAGGATTCTAAATGCTTTTCTGCAGTCGAGCTGGTGTCAACACGGTTCATCATGCTGTCCCAATCGAGAGTCAGGGTTGAGAAGATTTCGAGACAGGGTGCCACTGGATTGAGTCAGTGGTCGAGATTGGTTGAGTCGATGGCTTCTAATAGGTTGAACCGGCTTCAGAGTCGGGTCGTGATGATGCTTCTGTTGGGGTCAAAACTCAGTGAGTTGGATGTTTCCATGCTGTCACACCAACATGTGAGACGAGAAGGGATGATGTGCTTCAATGGTCAGCATACAGATGGTTTGAAAGGCTGGCAAGCAGAACTAATTACCTGGAGTGGCACAGGCAGCAAGGCTAGGCATATAGTGGCTTAAATTGAGTCAAACCAGCTTGAAATGTGTCTCGAGGTGGTAGACAGGCTTTGTGGTACTGTCTAGGCTTTGTGTTGCTAGGAGACCCAGTCCAGGGTCTCAGGAGCAATGCAAGTCCTTTCGTCTGTCCTTCCTTTAGAGAGCACTTGCAGGGTTCTGTCACCTCCAGTGAGCAGGTGCTGGGTACCAGTTGTCTCAGTTACAATAGGACAGGCTTTAGTCAGCTGGTCATCATAAATAGGGCCGTGGGATTGTTAGGGAGGAGAGCTTTCCTTTTCATTGGAACTCCTCGTCTTAACCTCTCTGGCAGAGGACTCTGAAGTAGACTCTACTCCCAATCAGGTTCTAGAAGAATCCTTCAAAAATGGTTCAAACATCAATCATTAAGGGAAGATTCTCCAACGCCTTACATAGGCAATGGCTCGTAGTGGATTGGCCCACACCAAGCCTGTTGTTAAGGGTCCACTGATGGCTGCTGTAACATGTCCTTTGCCTTGTGGAGTCATACCAAGAGTGCTTATCTGCAGGAAATGGGGAGTGGGACAGGAAGCTTGGGAGCCCCAGCGAAATCCATGATGGTGGTGCTACTCTAAATCTGATCCTTTCCTCTGACAGCCTACATCAAAAGGACAATAGTAATCAGCTTCCTGGTGAGAGGTGCCCATTGCATTGTCTTGGAAGGTCTTTGAAGCAATGATTTCCAGCTGAACCCCCAGGAAGTGTTTCAATTCCCAGGAGGAAGTGACCACCATTATCAGGTGATCAAACAGCAGGCTTCCTGGGTGGGTACCCAAATGGTGATAAGGCTATACCCAGCCCAGACAAATGGAATACTCACAAGGCCCTGTCATGAATGAGTCACTGTCCACAAAGTTCTCAATTAAATGGCATCAAATGCTTGCGGCTATACACCTTTGTAATCCCAGTAGCCACCATGTCAAAACCAGACATGTCCTATATTTAGTTTTTACCAACTTCCACCAGGCATCTGGGAGAACACACATTATGATATAGTAAACCATAGGTGCTTACAGTTGAAGCACCATCCATACCAGTTGGAACTTGGGTTCCAGCAGCTGTGTTCAGGAATGCACATATGACTTTTGAACCTGCCATGACAACGCAGATGCTGTATCAGCAGATGGTCCCAGCATGTGTGCATTATACATTTCGTCATGGCGCATTAGGAAATCACGTTTTATTAGCAGAGTCTGCTTTCAGAGCCACAATTACCTGGATCATTTTATCATTAAAAATAAAAAGCTCAGGCATCTATACCCTCGTAGATGGCATTGTGTCACAGAGTGAGACTGCAATTTTTACCAGGGAAGTTAACACACAGCAAGACGAGCAAAAACTGGAAACTCTTGCAGAGAGTAGTGGCAAAGGAACACGTTCCACAAATGCATAGTGCAGGTAGCCATTGAGGAGTCAGGTGGTTGCTAAGACCCAGCTGCTTGAAACCAAAATGTCAGCCCCATTCTTTATAACCTTGCCTCACCAAGTCATTTAAGAAGTCCTTGTGTAAATGCACAGGTGTCCACACTTATTCCATTATTGGTCCAGTCAAACAGGGTCACAAATATAAACCACAGCCTGCCCAAGTTCAGACTTTGGGAGTTTGCAGAAAAGGCAAAAATGCAAAGGTGAGCACAGAGTGAACAAGAGAGTGCATGAAGGAGGCAAAAGAAAAGGGAAAGGTTGATGCTGGGGGTGGGGATGACTACAAAGGAGCTGATGAAGAGGGCCACGTGCTCTGACAGGGCAAAGGTTGTTGGGCCCTGGGGCCACCCGCAGAGGATCCCCTGGTCATACTCCGTTGGGGGCCTACTCAAGGCAGGAAACAATATCAGTAACCCACTATGGAATAGCCTGAGTAGCCTCGACTCCCACCTTCACCCCACTCCTGTAGGCAGTACAGGACAGACTGACTTAGCTTTTCCCAGGAGCATGGCACCCACAATAACCATGACTCTCCCAAGAGAGCAAGACTATCGATGCAGACCCAAAGTCCTAAAGGGAAAGAACAAATGATACCCCCATCAGTCCATTTCATTCACCCAATGCTAGTAAAATTAATTCCAAAATGGTTACTGTTTAACACACAGCATCAGAGAGATCCCAGTGAGAAGCTCCCGAGTCCCTCACTTGATACAATGTTGCAAGTCTGCTGGTCTCCAACTGCAGGCTTTTCCAAATGTGAGCTTCAGAGGCCTGCAACAATATCCCATCTTGCAGTTCCCAACTGCGAATTTAGCCACATGTGATACAAAAGTAACAATTATTTGTTTCCGAGCTGGAGACACAATAAAATGTTGCAAACTCTCCATGGCACAACATTCTGCAGACATTCGAAGAGGTTAAATACACTACTAAGTGTGTTCTCTGCCTACAATTAATACACCAAGGGAAAAGGAGATGTGGGGCTTGCACAGGTAGCCCTAAAGAGGGAAAGAGTACAATTCAAGATGGCAGATCGGTCATATGAAGGCTTGGTCTGGAGCATTAAACTCACAGTGTGATTCACCCAGAAGCAGCAGCCAATCCCAACCCTTACACAATTACAAGACACAGGTGCAGACCCTCACCAAAAGGCTCAAGCAAGTAGAGTAGGGGGATAATTATAAAAGGTAGGTGCTCCAGTCAGCCAGTGTGAATTGGAGGGGCTGGAGTTTTCCACTTGCTGATTGGGGAGAGTAGGAGAAAGCTGAGGCTGGAGAGACGGACAAGCTGGAGAGGTAACACTAGTACAGAGCAAGAGGCAGAGGCGAAAGGCGAATTAGGACATACATATGAATGTTTAAATCATAATGAGTTTATATACAAAAAGATACAATTTGCATCACATATGAAGTGAAATTTGCCATGCTTTGTACTAGTCTTTCATTCCCGAGGTAGCTTCTTACTGGGTGAGGTTGGATACCTAGAAACTGCTTTTAGCTCCTGATCATCAAATCTTTATTTTAATTACGGAGATGTCTCTTCTTCAATAACGCCCTCAGATGAGGGCTATAACAACGATGGCCTGAAAAACCATGCATGACAGACAGGGAAGAAGGAGTATGTTGTTCACCTGTAACTCCTGTTCTCCAGCATTGGCATCTTTCAAGGCTACATTTCACCAACTCTCATCTCGGGGGAAGGGGTCAGAATCAGAAGATGGCCTCTTGGGCGGGGCTTGTCACTCGACGTCCTATTGGCTGAGGCATAATGCACCTAAAAAGGACATGGATGGGCTACTAAAGTGAGCTTAAAATCTCTTTTATAAGCTATAATTAAATGTTAGAGGATTCCCAGCCTGTCAGTGGGAATATTCAAAGCATGTGAATCCATGAAAGATCCATTGCTGGAGAAATAGGCTATTACAGGCAAGCCAGACAAACACATGCCAGAAGCTGCCAGGAGGGGTTGCAAATACCCCACAGCCTTGAGAACCAACAGTGCCTTAATACCTGGTTTAGGAGGGTGCACCCTGAACAGAAACTGTTGCCAGCAGAATACTGGGATTTAAGGGCTATAGTCCTATCCAAAGCTCAGCCCAGTTTATTTGCACTTGTTTGGATTTCTCCTGAACACTCACACTTTGTTAGGAGATATATCCACACGTGTTTCTCCTGGCACCACACTACCTGTGTATTGAACAAAACAAAAGTCTTGTTTTTAGCTCATATGTGAGTTTAAGAGCCTTGGTCGATCTGTCACTCTGACAGATGAACCATTTTGGCTTTTGCAGATAACTCCCAGAAGGCACAGCCAAAGCGGGATCTAGTCTTCTACACCACTATACCCATCCCCATGGAGTTCCGAGCAAAAGTCAAGAACTTCAAAGCAGGCCTGATTATTTCCCCACACGTTTACTTTTTACCATCTGATGCAGAAGATATATGTGACCTTGAAAGCTAATGTCAAATAAAATGTATCAAAACGGAAACTTTTATATTATAAAATTGACTAACAGCGACACACTGTTTTGCTTGCATTGTTAGAAAAGTAAAGACATGATAGACTGGAGGTTGTCATCCCTGCTACCCACGACAGGTGCATAAGAAGCATTACCTTTGCCCTCAATCAGTTCCATCCATCCAAGGCGACTAATCTTGCCTTTGCAATATTGGTATATGAGAAAACGAGGTACTTGCCCCGCCTGCAGTTCCTTTGCACCAGCAAAGAGGAACTCTTTCTGCTGTGGGTTTAATCCAAGTGGTCTTAAATTAGAAAAGAACATGACGAAAGCTGAGCACAAACATTTGATAGGTTATCTAATAAAGGGCAAGTTCCACGTGTTGTCAGCAGCCATTCACTCCCATGTTACAGGCTGATTGGGATCACACTTAGATGCAGCACACCTGCTTGATCATTCTGCTAATTCATCAGGGACATTCACACTTTGCACAGCATTATCAATAGAGATCAGTTTTGCTAGCCAACTAGTATTCCAACTGTGATGCTCAAAGTATAAACATCTATTTTTCTTTTCATCATTTTTACTTTGTGAAAACATGTTGGTTGTACAGTTAAAGTGAGCTGAAAATGGGACAATGTGAGAAGAGGACACACATGCAAGATATATCTGGAATGTTTAGGCCGGGCTCTGTTCTTGGAGACCTGTGGGGCTTATGCAAAAGAATCCAACCAGCTTCCTTCTCTCTGACCTCCTGCCAGACAAGCAACTACAGAGCAGACACTTTCCACCAACTAGGTTTACCCTCAATCACACAGGTGATCATTATAATCAAATAGGTATTGCGGACCAAGTAAAACTTTGATAGTCTTTCAAAATTATCCATAAAGGTTAAATACATAAAAAAGAATTCTGCAACATTTTATGCAAGTGGTAATTTGAGGAATAAAGGTGTATCAAATTGCAACCTAAATATATGTCAGTATTAAAAAAATGACTTGAATAAAAATCAAACCCTTTGCATTAGAATTGAATGATTCTTTGGGAGAATGAAGGGATATCATCGCAATAGTCTCACTGATTAGGCATCCCATCTCTATCACGAGCCAGTCCCTGTCCCAAACTGATTACAAATGTATTTCAGCTGTGATGGGCAGATGGGTGGAAGGATTCAAGAAGATGAAATCTTTCCCTAAAGTTGTGAATACACAGCTAGTGAGTCTGTGGTAGAAACACTGTGAAATGTGATAAGATAGTAAGGTTAGAGCTTTCTTCTGAAATCTATTTCCAACCATAAGTCAGAAGTTCGCATTCAACCAGGGGAAATGTAGCCAGTCATCCGTTTGGAGGTCAATAAATCAAGTACCACTAAACTGGGTATTAATTAAAAGCAGGAAAAATTGGATTTTTGTGGCAAGTGGGATGGGGAAGCTAGATTTTATTAAGACCCTGGGGTGGTTACTATATGCCATTATCTTTAATTACACCATGCAGCAAACATGTAGTCTCTCTCCTGGTAAAAGCAAAGCAACAACGTGCAAGAGCCCTCCTTAGCTGTTTGGTTATAGGGTGGGATAGCTCCCACTCTGTCCAGTTTGTTCTTTCATGCCTTATGGCTTTTGATGCTTTTAATTCTATTGCATTTATCTGAAGGCTCTGCTAAGACTGCACATGTGTTGTTACTTCTTATATTATCAAATATGGACACTGCTAATTTGCATTTCTTGCTTCATACAGTCTGCATTCTTCAGCTTTCCAACCTGTGGTGCCTGGGCCACTGGTTCGAGTCATGTTTGGCGATGGGGTGTCTGGCAGGGAGCTGTGTTCTGTCTTACCCAAAAAGGTGTGCATTGGTGGATGACCAGCTGTACCCACCGCGCAATTAAGTATCAACCCATGATTCCTGGTGCAGGATAACAGCTGTGCCCTCATTAGATTGAGGTTCATTCCTTCCCAGGTTCAGGCAATATGAGCAGTGAGTTCCATGCATGCAACATTATCGGCATCAATAGGTCTATACATGAGCTTTCACACCAAAATAGCCCAACACTCACTCCGGATTGCAAGGTTGCTGCTTCCCAGTCATGGGAGCCAGTGTTACCGGGTTTCAGGGTGGAACTGCCTTACCTGCTGCAGACTGCCCATTCTCCTCCAGGAATCTTGTGGGATCTGTATCCGATTGTCAGGGTCATTTCTGGGGCTGAAAGTGCATGTGGATTTCAATCCCATTCTAGCTTCTGTCTACTGCGGAGTACATTTTCTTATCTTTCCAAAGTATTCCTTGCGGTGAGATGTGAGTGTGATTCTGCTTTGTTCCACTTCTGCCCTTCTAATGATGCGGCTTTGGACACCTTGTCGCACCTACTTTTGCTCAGTGTGTAGTGCTTGTTTTTGGTTACACGCAAGACATCCAAGTTATGTTTCATCAGATTCCGGCTTTTAACCCCAAATTGTGTGTAGTCTTATGAGGGAAGGACATTAGTGTGTTCCTGTCAACTGCATATTATCCGGCTTCATCTCCTACTCTGTTTAGCTTGGTGACCTCTGTGATTAAGGTTTTTTATCTGTCCTCCTTTGGTGCTTACACTACAAAGGGGTCCCTAGCACCAACAGCTTTTTTGGAGGAAGCAAGGTGGAAAGACATTATGAAGGCCAGTGAGCATTCGAATCTTTCTACCTTCACCAATTTTTACTTGAGAGCAACATTGTGCATATCTTCAAGTAGCATGTGCATTTGAAAATGCCTGGAATAGCCGCCGGTCTGTTTTACAGGATGAAGCATTACACAAAACATGATATTGGAACATGCAACAGGGACACTGCAGAGTCCTTCAGGAGCAAGAGAACTGATTGGCTGAGAACCAGTGATGCCAAAGATGTCAATTTCTTCCCTGAGAACGAATATGGGGGAATGCCCCACAGCCCTTCCACATTTGCGATCCCATTGTGCTTCTACCTGACGAAAGAGGGGGCACTACACCCAGCTTATGTACCGTTTGGGGAAGGGGAGTGGAGCAAGGCTGCTCAGACTTGGTCAAAATGACCGCATCCGACCAAGATCCCACAAAAGCACCCATCACACTAAGCTGATTGAACTGATACAAAAGGCAACACCAAAGACAATCCTAATATTTCCGCTTTCACCTGCACTGAATGGGGGATATACAGATTGTCAGAGGCCCAATTGACCCGCAGCAGGTAATCCAGCAGGGGTGGGGTCTTCCTCTGAGACTCAACCAGCAGAGAATCGGTCCGGAAAGAGCAAGGACTACAAGTCCCATGAATGGTCATCACGCTGGACTACAGCGTTGGTTGTGGGTACATCCCGTCGTGTCACCGCCGGGACTGCTGCATCTTTTGCGATACTTTCATGAACAGATATGCGCAGCAGCTTCGGCGCTGCTAAACTGCTCCGTGGCGAGTTCCCTATTGCTGTTTTCAAAACCTTATGTTTTTGTGGCCTCCTGCTGCCGAAACATCTCTTTAGTCTCTGGAACTGGGCCTGTTATTTCCCTGCTCTGCTTTGGTTACCTGTTCTTGAATTGTCTGCCTGTTTACTAGATTGCTGCCTGCCTAGTGGATTCACCATCCGATTTCCCCTTTTGGCTCTTGGTGTTATCTCTGGCGTTGTTTGCATTCTCCCGAATTTGAAATGTCTTCCTGAATTTCTTTTTTTGACTGCTTATTTTATTCCCCCTATCTTACTCTTTGTTGTGGAACAGTTGGATTAATTATGTGAAGGAAGATCTGGATGGATGCACCATCTAAATTCCCTATCTTTAGTTGCACCCTCGTGCTATTCGGGAATACTTTGTGGTAGGGATTGCCTCACTGTGCCATTCGGGTTCCCTTCTGGACTTCCTGAACTTTTCATCAATTGTCACCTGGCGTCAGGGGGGTTTGTCTGGTCTATGGAGTTTCAGATACTGGCAGGCAAAGTCTATGGGTTTAGGTTCGCTGTCCTTCACGGACACTATGCAGGTAGAACACGGCTATTGGGGGCGGTCGAGTGGAACTGCTACTTATCCTAAAAGTACGTATAGTCATTGTTGTTTTGTTCTTTTTCAGCTTATTCGTGCATCCTCCTTTCCTTTCACCTGAGCCCCTCGCCTAGCGGTTTGCTCATCATCTCCAGGCTGTGCTCTCAGGAGGATAGTCTCCCCAAGTAGGAGACCCATCACCCTCGCCTTGCGTGGGAATTGGGTTCAGGACACAGAGGCAGAATCACGAGCAGAGAGCGTTCCAACCACAGGCCCTTTGAGCACTTTTGCAGTGGCTCACAGATGGGCAAAACACAATCTTACCAACTTGAAAATGAAAGGTGGTACGATAGAGAACTGGCACATAGGTTTAGAAAGGAGCACCGCTTAACAAACACTTCTGTCCCATTCTCAGATGGTGAATGGAGGCATGAAGCCCTCGGATGCTGGCAGGCCATCACCAATTGTTATTAGCACCTGAATAGATGGAATAAGCATATGCAGGCCAGGGGAGAAACCTGTACACCGGAGAAAGCAGGGAGACATGGCTCAATTCCCGGCCGAGGTGGGAAAGAGAATAGGGAAACACCAATCCTAAACCTCATGGGATAATAAGAGAGAGATGTGGAGGGAGAGAGCAAGATGTGAAGATGTGGAGGGAGAGAGCGAGATGTGGAGGGAGAGAGCGAGATGTGGAGATGGGGAGAGCGAGACAGGGATGAGGAGAGCGCGAGATGGGCAGGAGGAGAGAGCGAGATGGGGAGAAGGAGAGAGCGAGATGGGGAGAAGGAGAGAGCGAGATGGGGAGAAGGAGAGAGCGAGATGGGGAGAAGGAGAGAGCGATGGGAAAAGGGAGCGAGAGATATGGGGATGAGGAGAGATGGAGAGAGAGAGTGAGGTGAAGGCACGAGAGGTGGAGAGAAGGCACGAGAGGTGGGGAGAAGGCACGAGAGGTGGGGAGAAGGCACGAGAGGTGGGGAGAAGGCACAAGAGGTGGGGAGAAGGCACAAGAGGTGGGGAGAAGGCACAAGAGGTGGGGAGAAGGCACGAGAGGTGGGGAGAAGGCACGAGAGGTGGGGAGAAGGCACGAGAGGTGGGGAGAAGGCACGAGAGGTGGGGAGAAGGCACGAGAGGTGGGGAGAAGGCAAGAGAGGTGGGGAGAAGGCAAGAGAGGTGGGGAGAAGGCAAGAGAGGTGGGGAGAGCAAGAGAGGTGGGGAGAGCAAGAGAGGTGGGGAGAGCAAGAGAGATGGGAGAGCAAGAGAGATGGGAGAGCAAGAGAGATGGGAGAGCAAGAGAGATGGGGAGAGCAAGAGAGATGGGGAGAGCAAGAGAGATGGGGAGAGGAAAAGGGGAGGGAAAGATGAGAGCGGAAGGGCCAGAAACAGTGGGGTGAAGTGAGAGGACAGTGGATAGAGTGACAAGATAAAACACGGGAGAAAAGAGGGCGAGAAGAGGGAGAGATATGATAGCCTGCTGATGGTAATATTTCAAACATTGTCAGAGACCAGACCCAAAAGAAGAAACACATTGTAAAGTCTGCTGAGGTCTTTATCCGAGATAATTGTATTGTATTCGCTATTTATATAGTGCTCTTTCCCCATTTGTATGCCCTCAATGCGATTTGTGGTTGTAACGCCCTCAGAGACCGCAGTCAATGTGTAGGAGGTTCTAAGACTTTAGATTAAGAGATGCCTGTGTGCATTTTCACCCGGCTGAGGATGTAGGTGGATAGCTAGTATCCAGCAAACAGCCCAGAGGTGAGGCACGTGGGTGGGCACTGTTGGTGGTTTATGATCAAGTGCTATAGCTGAAGATTCGATGTGCGCCCAGCTATACCGAATTTTATTTTGTTGGTAGTTGCTGTATGCTAGTGGCAGAGATGTTGAGGTACGTCAGTGGTTTCACTGTGGATGGCTGTGTGTGCTGCCACACCGGAATGGCATAGTCATAGCTACAGCTACAATCTATGGTGCATGCATGGATGGATGGCTGTACCTGCGTCCTCTGTCCACGGACGTGGTGTATGGTATACATACCGTATGCTTTGATGTAGTTTCGTTGCAGCGTTCTTTTTCTTTGTCAAATATGGACAGCATGGACTCATTATTTGTCTCTCTGGAGCAAAAGTGGGAGCAAAGGGTACTACAGTACAAAGTAAGGCGCTTTAGATTTTGGGATGAGGGGGATAACAATGAAGAGTTGAATGCAGTGGCACCTGGATTTGGGAATGGCTGGGTGGTGGAGGGACACCTTACTGGGGTACAGAAATAGACACTAAATAGACTGGCACCAAGATTTGTAGTCAGTGAAGTACAGTGGCACCTGTGTTTGGGACACCTGTATAATGGGAGAAAACACCTAATGGGTCTTTCTAAAGTCAAATAAAGTAACAATTGGTTTGGGCACCTGGATAATGGGAGAAACGCATGGTGGGTCTTTCAGCAGTCAAATACAGTAGCACCTAGGTTTGGGAAACCTGGATAATGGGAGAAAATGCCTAATGGTTTTTTCAGACAGTAGCACCTAGGTTTGGGACACCTGGATAATGGGAGGTGGTGCCTAATGGGTCTTTCCACAGTTAAATACAGTTGCATCTGGGTTTGGGGCATCTGGATAATGGGAGAAGGTGCCTAACGGGTCTTTCATCAAATACTGTAACAAATGGTTTCAGAACACCTGGATAATGGGTTGAAAAATGCCTAAATGTGTCTTTCAATCTGGCACAATCTTATAAAAATCAGGCTAAATATGAGGTATGGCTATCTGGCACAGTCAGGCTAAATGGTATTGGAGGCAGGAGATATGATAAGGTCAAACAGCCTAATGAGGGACAGTGATTGCTGGTCACTATGTTCAGACCTAATCTTCACACTTCTGTCTAGATGTGATGCAAGCTAGTATTACAGTTGTCTGGATGTGATGCAATGCTAATCTTCAAAATTCTTATATCCGAGTGTGACACATGGCTAAACCTTACCAGGACAGAACATGAATGCCTAAATTGAAAGCACAGCAGAAGTACAAACACCTAGATTTGAGCTATGTGAATAGATGGAGAATGCCTAAGTATGGGACACAACAGTGAATGACGCCACTGGGCGTTTGTTACACAGCAGTGAGGGGGTATTATTTACTAACTGGCTGATTTTGGTATGCTTATGTTGTGTAGGTAATACGAGAGGCAGGGCTTTTTGGAATACAGTGATTGCTGTACTCCCCCACCCTCACCACACTTATCTTGTCAGTCACTGCTGGTTGACAGCTGGCTATTGTTTCTCAGGCAAACACGGGCAAACATGGTCTGGAGCTGCTTCTTTGGGAGCTGCCCTTTGCCTTAGTGCCCTTAGCTGAAGGAGCTGCACGTAGAGTGGTCAAGAGCACTCCTCCTGGAGGATGACAGGCAATCACGGACACAGGGCAGGGTAGAGGTCACACAGGTGCGGCAGAGAAATGGGAAAGGTCCAGAAGGCAAGTGGAAATGGCTGCCAGGAACAAAGACAGATAACACCTGACTGTTCCAACCAATTGCAAGGGGGAGGGTGGGGACTGGAAGAAAGCCAGAAATGTTTGGACCAAATCCAGCAAGCCTGGATTGTTTGTCAGAGGTCAGTCTTTGTGGCATTTATTGACTACAGTGCGGCCTTCAACTGTCAATAGGGGCAGACTTTGGAAAAAACTCTCCGATTTGAACACTCCAGCTGGGTTACTCTCTATGATTATTGCCCTTCATGAGGGTAAGAGTTAAGAGTTAAGATTTGGCTTGACCCATCAGGTAGGACGTCTACCTGTATCCCCACTAACCAGATGCTGAAGCAGGCATACATGCTTGTCCCATATGTTTTCAATCTGTTTTTGTCAGATATGGGAGTGGCATTGAGTAATCCAACTTCGATCGACCCGAAAATGGAAAATTCCCCTCTACAGTAGATGGGGCATGCAGACGATACTGTACTGCTGGACCTCACCCCGGCAGTGCTTAAGGCATCCCTAACTCAGCTTAAAAAATACTCTGACCTTAACTCTTTGGCTATGAACATCAATAAAAACCAAGGTTATGGTTTTTACCCCTCTGCATCGTAAAATGAAACTCTTAAATGGGAGTTTAGATGGGATTGCCTTAGAGGTTGTCAGTGAATATAAATATCTTGGTATTGTACTTGACCGCAAGTTATCTGTCTGTTGTCACTTAGAACACCTTAAGCAGAAATGTTCACAAGTTTTGGGTAGCCTGAATAAAATGGCCCGCAGAGGACAGGGATATTATTTGGGGATTTTGGTACAACTGTACTCGGCGAAGCTCCTACTGATTCGCATTGCATGGCGCAGAATGCTGGGCTCCTCGTAACATCACAGAATTATCTAAATTGGAGTCTGCACCGTTGAAGAAGCTGTTAAGACTTCCAGTGCGCACTCCTGTGGAATTGATCTACCTTGAATTTGGCATGATCTCATGTATGGCGAGATTCCAGCTTTCCTCCCTCAATACTTATTGGCAACTGATCAATGCCCCCAATGGCAGCCTAAATTACCTTATTTTTGAAGCCGCTCGGACCAAGGTACAAGTTATGCAAGATATTATCTTGGTAAATATCATCTCTGCCTCTGATCGATGGTATCCTGGGGCTTCATCCAGCTGTTTGAACTCCCATTATCAGCCACATAAAGCTCTTATGAGAACTATTGTTCTCCCATTTTATAACAGCCAGCATATTATGGCACTTACTACCAAGAGCTGGAGTGCTTTATTCCTTGATTATATTCTGACTCAGGAGCAAACCCTTAACTATATTCAACAGTTAGTGGGTAAATCCTTGGTCTGGGATTATCCAAGGTAAAAAATGAATGCGGCCAAGACACTCAAAATCATAGATGCTTGGACTAATATGACACTAGCCCATCGTTTTGCAGTTTGTGTGTTGATTTCCATCTTGAATCTGTCAAACACCTATTAATGAGTGGTGAAGCATTAGATGTACTCTTAAGGCTGCTGGAATACTGTTACTCAAGAGGATGTGATGTGGTGTTTGTTCATGAACGGTAGCAACAAACCTTGAATTATTTTTTTTCACAATGAGGGAGAAAAAGATAGTACTTATTTTGGAAGGTCTTAACGTCTACTGAGGAATTGGGGATGGGGGAATGAGGGATTGGTGGATGAAGGGTGGGGAAATGTGGTTTTTGTGGGGAGGTTGTTCCTTTTTATTGTGTTTTTTTATTTGGAGCGTGACGTGTTGTAAAGTCGTCATTTTTGTACAACCGTGTAACATGTTAATAATATATATATATTTTTTAAAACATAATGGTTGGACCAAATCAAAAGGCAGAGAAGCAGAAAGTCGGCTAAGCGATGTACCACAGACCCCGAACTAAGCCTAAGCATGGGAAAGTGAAAAGAGCCACTGAAAGACTGCAGGCGTCTGCTTAGGAGGTCAATCCGTGGCTGCTGGAGGAGAATTTCACAGCCTGACAAAAACCCTAAGAGGGGGGAGAAATACTTGCCAGCAGGAGTTCTTAAAAGATTATATCACTATGCCAGAAGGGCAACCATGACTAGTATATTTATGTCAAGTGAATTTCCAGAGTGGAGCAGGGACAAAGACTTCCTGGAAGGAGATAGTCAAGCAGCGTGCCGGGCACTATATCCTCAGACTGTGTGCTGGTGGCCTGAGACTGCGTGCTAGATTAGGGACTCCTGGAAGGAGCTGTGGTCCCTTTGACACACTCTTGCAGTCTTAGGCATTGCCCACCCTTAAAACCGGAAGTTCTTTGGGAGACTATTTTTGAAGCTATGGAATACAAGGGGGAACCCTGTCATAATGTTAAGTTCCCTCCACACATTGAGTTATTCATCCAAATGGATTTCGCATTCATAGTTATCCATCTTAAGTCTTGGTTAAAATCCTAGGCCCTACAGGAGCTCCTCTCGTGCATCTGTTTCTAAATAACGCGATTCTACTAGGTTGCGTCTCCGCCACAGACGCTGAGATGCACGAGCTCATTCATTGGCAGCGGACTGAGGAGAAGCAAAAAAAAATACATCAGAACATGTTTGTGTAAAATAAGCAAAATGTACTTCCTAAACTGCCAGGGCTGGTGAAAATATAAACCCACAAACTAGGCACAGGTAGACGAATTCAGATGCATTTCCTTTTTGTTATTAACTTGGGGTGAAAACAGTCAATACCAACTCGGTGCCTTCATAAAACGTCATGACGCAAGACATAACACTAACCGAATAAAATGCTGGCGGACGTGGACACAAAGGAGGAACCAGACACTGCAGTCTAGTGGAGAAAAGGGAATGTCTGGACTTCACTGGAGTGGGGGCTGGACCGCGTTCACTTGAACATGTAAACAGCGCCAGACACTGTGAGTCAATGTGGTTATTTATGCCCCAGTGTTTCACGAGTTTCACATGAAAGGATTCTGCTGAAACGTCCGAACTTTCAGCACCATTTCCCTCAGCTCACAAGCCCTTGTGTAAGCAGAGAACTTGCCAATGTAACCCATTCTATCTGCAGACAAAGGGTCCTCGGAGATGGTAAATTTGCTCATGGAAGCAGTTTTGATCATAGTTTCAAAAGAGTCTTGCACATTCTGGTTCAAGGACAGTAAAACAAAAACAAGAATAAAGCCTTTGGAGTTCAAAGTACTAATTAGTACAAAATCCCGACCTGTAATCAATTCTAAAAAGCTAATGCTGCCAAGAAGCCCGCCTGTTGTTGTTATACAGCTACCTGCAAGTGGATTAAAAAACAATAGTCCTCCCTTTGGAGACATACTTTTTAAACATGTAAAGAAAAGCCAATGCCAAAAATACACCAGCCTCCCAGGCATTCTCTATCTAACGAAATAAGACCACAACGAAATAAGGATTACAGGAAAGTGAAGTACTACATTTGTACTCGAACGTTTCGGTGTATGCAGTGCACACCAGATGCAAAAATATGGGCACACTACGAAAGAAATGAGAGACACACGAAAAACAAAATTAAACCAGGTACTGAATGCGGGCCCCCAAGAAGAGACATATATTAGCTCATGAGAGCCTCTGTCGGGCACTGCCGGCAAGAGGAGAACAGGGTGGCAGTATCAGAATGGTTGCATGGCACATGCTAATCTAGCCGAACCACAGGCTCTCCGGGCCTCGAATCTGTAATCCAGAGCTGGCAGAGGAGGGTGGAAACCCTCCTAATTTTATGCAAGCTCTGAGCTACTAAATTGCAGGTCTTGCTGTTACCAACTGCGGGCGGCAGGGAGACAAAGTTCCTCTCTCTGGGGAGTGGATGTGGGACACCCAATACATCCTCTGCTTCCTAGTGGAGGAATTTGAATATGGGGGATCCTGTTCACAGCGTTGCATAAATGGCAGGGTGGGTTAGAGCACTGACCCCACTGCCCTTTTTTTCAGCTTGCTCAGACACAGTGGCCATTTCTTGCTGTCATCCCGTTCTGCCCAGGTGCACAGTACATATAGTTCAATGTGAGCCTCTTCATGCTATCACGAGTGATTACACCTCACAAAGAAAGAGGAGCCCAAAATGTGATATACTATTAACTAACTTTCTTTGCCGGTATATGGCACCGAAACTGAATATTTACGAAAACATTTTCTGAGGGAAAGGCTTTGAATTAATCTTAAGCACTGGTATTGTCCTGGGCAAACTTTCACACCACAGTTGTTTGATCTCTCTATACCATTGCAGGAGGTGACCGTCCATGTGCAAATTAGTCTTGGACCTGCCACCAATGGGAGTAAGTCCAGCCTGATCTGCATCGCAGCGCAAGCAACCAAAACCATATTTCAGCCTTGTTGTGCCTCGTCAGTGTGGTGTAGCTTGATCCCCGGCGGCACAGCATGTCTGGGCATATCTCTCTTACTTGGGAAGGCAAGCCATGAACAAAAAAATGTGATGGGTGGAAAGTTTTGAATTCATCTTAAACACTGGCATTGCTCGGGGCAACCTTCCAGACCACAGTTTTGTAACCCGTCTACACCAATGCCAAAGGGGACCAGCAAATGCAAATCAGTCGTCAGTCCTGCCATCAATGGGAGCAGTCCATCCCCTCTGCAGGGAAACATGCTTACAGTTTGCCTCCCTGAGAGAGAGCATGTCCAGGCATGGGACCCGGATGGCGTAACAAGGCCAAAACATGTTTGGCATGCCTGCGTTTCTGTGTGTTGGGGGTGTGCTCTAGCAGGTTGGGCTAGTTTGCTCCCATTGGTGTCAGTTCCAAAACCGATCTGAACACGGCTGGTCGCCTTCTGCAATTATGTAGGCAGGCTAAACCCGGTGGATATGGAGGCTGCCCAGAGCTAAAACGGTGGCTAAGATTAATTCAAAACCTTCAACTCATTACATATATTGACCTAAGCTTAGCATGCCAGAGAAAGAGATTTAATGGCGGATAAGACCCGTCTTAAGTTGGGAGTGGGCAGAATCAGAATAGTAGAGAGTGGGCGAGAGGTTTCTGTAACAGTGAATAAAATCAAAGCTTACAGAACTGCGATACAATTCGAATTCTTACACATAAATAAAAAATAAAAAAAATCGCGTTTAGACATACGAGTTATTTAAATATACAAATTCAGGACATACGCTCTGTGCATTACCAAAACAGAATTTCTTTATAAGTCTACACTCCCGATTTACCTTAACCGAGAAAGCCATGGCCTCCAAAACACTCACATAACAAACATACGTTTTATACACTATATTAAGCCACAGACAAGTAGAAAATAATATACACGGGGCGTTTGTGCTATATAAACATGGTAAATTATAAAGCAAACGGGCAACGACAGTTAAGAGGGCAAACCGATCCCATCATGACAGCAGCGCAGGCGCACACCTTCCAGAGTCATAACTGGAGCAGCGTCACGGTCACGGGCGCCATTTTCCATGGCAGATATTTTTGCCGGCGTTCTAGCCGTCTTAAACACAGCGAGCAGCTTAACCTTATCTCTCCATGCCACTGCTTTCCTGCAGTAATTGAGGCTCGGAGTCCCCAATTTCCCATAAACCAGGCCAGTGCGTTATTGTGTACAGCAATCTGGCTGCGCGCAGAGCAGGAAACTGCTCTGAACCCAGATCAATAGACGTGTCAACACTAAGCTGCTTAATCTAATTCTGCCCATCTCATCTTCGAGGACAGCGCTTGCAATTTTACGGCTAGGCCCCTACGGCAGGAAACGGGTTTAAAAAGTATAGTCTTAAGAAGTTTAAGGTCTGTGTTTCAGCCTTCATGTCTTTAGACGTTTATTCAGAAGCATACCTACTTTTAAAGAAAAAGTTTTGAGAGTGACAGCCACCTAAAGATGGCCCTCTGAATCCTTCGCATGTGAAAGTGAAAGCATAGATTTCCCCATCGGCTCATATTTGCACAGAATAACAGCCAATTTTGTATTTAAGAGCAAATTGCATACCTAGGCACCAAAGGGCATTAAGCTGGGAAATGGAAGACCTTGTTTGCACGCAAATGGCTTTCCTTTTACTGCAAAGCGCTCAACACCCACGTCAGCTTGCTTCAGTGAGCTATTAAGTGGTGGGGGCAGAGAGGTCTGCAAGGAGCATTAATGTTAAGATCCGTAAGCAGTGAGTACCCCATTAGTCTTCAATACTGCAGTCTTGCTGGGTCACATGCAGCAGTCTAGTGTTCCAGAAGGAGGAACTTTGATGAGAGCAAAATATACCCCTATAATTAACACAATTTGTCTGGTACGAGCCAGCATATTATGGTAAGGCAACCTTTGGTGTCTGGACTTCGGGTGCAATGGTATGACCTTGGTCAGTAACTGATGATTAGCCGGTCATGTATGGATTTGTGGCTTAGATAGAGAATCTTGAAATCGATGTAGTTTTTACTTGGCAGCCAATGCAAGAAAGGGATTCTTTCTTAGACCAAAGACTAGGTAGATGTGGATGTTTGGGTCCTCACAGTGAGTATCATTTTGGCAGCAACCCTAACATTCTTTTAACTTTGATAGCCAAGGTGGGGAGCAAAGCATTTGTTCAGGGAGTTAACCATACTGCCCAACTGTCCTAGGAGATAAAGGCAGACTTTGGAGCAGAGTAGACTTGCAGGAAGAAGGACCGATCGCTATGACCAGATTAAATTAAACAGATTTGGTTTCAATTTATAAAGACAATTAATAACCGTAGATGCCACACTAGATGTCCCGTGTCTTAAACAAGAGGCGTTATGCCAAGCCCTTTACACTTCGGCTAGTGTTTTATGCTTTTAAGTGTACTTATGTCTTGGAGCAAAAAGGAATACCTCCAACACATAAATTGTACTAATGTGTTAATAATTCGGCAAAATTGCAGTTCGAATAAAAGATCTAGCGCTATGTAGGCATCCAACCTACATCTGGAGGTTTTACTCTTGGAAGGGTTTACTCAGCCCTTTATCCTTCCGAGATCTGTAAACAGGGTACCATTGAGTTGGGTGACTAATAACGCCTACCACTGAAGTTCTTGGAAACAAGAGGAATCTGGATCAAGCTCTTTATAAAAGCTTGATTTTAGTATTCTCTCCATATTGTGAGGATTCAGAAATGAGATTAGGACACAAGGAGGTCACGTTTTAACAAGAAGAGACTTATTGAAAGAAAATGGGTTGGAAAAATACCTCTCTCGCCCTATGCTAAGGAGGGTTTCCCTGCCTATGAACTAAAACTAAGGATCTGTCTGCGTTAGGAAGTCGATAAATAAAACTGTCCATAAAACTGTCCTTGTGTCCAAAATGTCTTAACCGGACCCTCACACTATAAACAAAAACACAAAGGGTGCAAGGAAAAGGCTCTGACTTGATATTGGCCAAAAGCCATCAAAATTGATTCCAATGAAAATGTTCTCCAAGGTAAAGATCCTGTACCCAAAGGTTGGTCCCCTTTCCCTGGGTTCTTGATAGGATGGCAAAAGCATCTCTTGTAAATTAAAGTTCCTTTGGTAGACTCACAAAGTTCTTATTTAAATAAGTTATGGAGCAATATTGTTGTAGTGTTTCCTGCAGCTAAACATAACACCTAGTGTACTCCTCTACCAGGAACCTTCATACAATTTAGCTGCCTGATATACTCACCGGCCAGGAATTCTTTTGTCGTTTTCTGAATCACCTGGTATACTCCCATGCCAGGTAGCCTTATTCAACTTAACAGTTCTTTGACTATACCACAGTAGCACATGCGTAAGTACTTGGTATCATTTGCTCAATTCAAACTTCTTGCCGCACATTGGCATTTCATTTATCTGTAGTTGATTGAAATTTGTCTTTATGCTTTGACTTGTCTGCATTCAAACTTTATTCTTAATATTGGGATTTGCCTTTATACTTTGCCTTGTCTGACTTTAAATAGGCTTTGGGCATTTCCTGTACTAGCAATGTCATATTTTTCAGGTACTTGGAAGTGCACTTGTGTGAACAACACAGAGTCCCCAACTATTTTGGACAGACTCACCAGTCGTGCCCAGCGTCTCCGACTCTGCTCGCACCTTGGCTGTGTGGCTCCTGCAGCCGCTTTCAACTTCAGAGTGTATGGGCTCTCCCTCAGCATTCTACGCAGCTTCGTAGTCACACGCCAGCTGCCTTGTTTGCTCTGGAGTGGAGAATGCTGCTTTTGTGAACATCTCCCCTGCCAGGAGCTCCTACTCCTACCCTATCCACTGCTCCACGGCTCTCCTTGATCACGTGCAGCTTCTCTCTCCTTGTTCCAGCAGTGTTCTGCGTTCGTGAGCATCATTATGAGGTTTGACATCCTCTCCTGCGCTCCTCTTTCTGACAGTGGGGTTGAATTTTGTAAATATCCAGCGCACGGAGGGATTGCGAAAACAACTAGTCTACATGTTGTACATTGAGCTCCTGTCATTATGCATAAACTACCTCCTCCTTCTCGCCTCAGTAGCTGAGTGGTTATGGGAGTTGAAGCTCATGGATGTCATGAGTCTTTTAGATCTTAGATGGTTTTTCGCAGAGGTTTCATCTGAAGACATAGTAGAAACAAAAAGGTGGTGTACGTGAGTTTTGGATGTTTAAGTTACCGGTGGGAGCGTGGACAGTGTAACAATAGGCTATTAAGAACTCTGGTATTATAGAATCGTCCTCATGGGAAAGGGGGGGGGCATGGGGGGATACTGGGTTTGATCCAATGAAGTCAAAGTGTCTGCCTAGTAGTTGTCTCCGCCCATGTGATCCTCCCTCATAGATCCACCCCCAGGGTCAGGATCAGGTACGAGCTGCCATTCCCTTGCCACATGGGAGGAGGTCACCGCTGCAGAATGTGTGATGACTCCTTTGGAGTCATCACAATATAAAATTCATGTCACCAGTAAACTCAACTATTCATTTAAATCAAAACATGTAATATTTTTAAAGC